>NC_090648.1:445829157-447266657 GCF_040937935.1 Hyperolius riggenbachi
GTGCTGCTGTCCTCATCCTCCTCCTCTGCCTCATCAGCCTCATCCTCTCTCCACCCCCGCACCAACTCAGCTGCACTGTGCTGCTCCCCCTCATCAGCAGCAAGGTCAGGGACCTCCACCAAGTCCTCCTCCTCCTCCCCCTCAGAGGTGGACTGTGCAGCTGCTTGCCGCTCCTGCTGGTCCAAGGCTGCCGCTCCCTGTTCCAGCAAAGCATCGAGGGCCCTGTTCAGCAGACAAACCAGGGGCACCCACTCGCAGACCATAGCATGGTCCCTGCTCACCATGTTAGTGGCCTGCAGAAAGGGAGCCAGCACTAAGCACACCTGCTGCATGTGCCTCCAGTCATCATCGGGGACGATGGACGGGATGTTGCTGGTCTTGTCCCTTCTCTGAGCGGCGGAAACAGTGGCCAGGGCAAGGCACTGTTTGACAGCGCGCTTCTGTTCAACCAGACGCTCCAACATCGCCAGGGTGGAGTTCCAGCGAGTCGGAACGTCAAGGATCAGCCGATGGCGTGGCAGATCCAGCTCCTTTTGCACGTCTTCCAGGCTCGCACAGGCTGCAGCCGAGCGCCGGAAGTGACGCACAACGTTCCTTGCCGTTTCCAGCAGTTCGCCCATCCCCTGGTAGGTGCGCAAGAACTTCTGCACTACCAGGTTCAGCACGTGGGCAAGACAAGGGATGTGGGTCAGGTTTCCCCTGTCTATTGCGGCAACCAGATTGGCCCCATTGTCGGCCACCACCTCTCCGACTCTGAGGCCTCTGGGGGTCAGCCAAATCCTCTCCTGCTCCTGGAGTTTGGCCAACACATGGGTTGCCGTCAGCTTGGTCTTCCCAAGGCTGACCAAGTGCAGCAGCGCTTGGCAGTGGCGGGCCTTCACGCTGCT
Organism: Hyperolius riggenbachi; assembly: GCF_040937935.1. Taxonomy (NCBI): domain Eukaryota; kingdom Metazoa; phylum Chordata; class Amphibia; order Anura; family Hyperoliidae; genus Hyperolius; species Hyperolius riggenbachi. The sequence continues at coordinate 445,830,045 of NC_090648.1, forward strand.
GCTGAGGCGGGGGGTTTGGCCAGGTGTGCCGGAGGATGGCAGAGGATCGGAGGAACCTGCTGCAGTTCCCCTGACCCTGCGGGGTGGCACCACCCACTGTGTTGCTGCTGCTGCTGTGCCCGCTGCTGCTCTCCCATCCTCACCCCCTTCCACCAAGCTGACCCAGTGGACAGTGAAGGACAGGTAGCGGCCTGTCCCGAAGCGGCTGCTCCAGGAGTCCATGGTGACGTGGACCCTTTCACCAACCGCGTGCTCCAGCCCTCGCTCCACATTGGCCATCACAAAGCGGTGCAGTGCAGGAATGGCCTTGCGGGAGAAAAAGTGTCTGCTGGGGAGCTGCCAGTCTGGGGCTGCGCAAGCAAGCAGCGCACGAATGTCGCTCCCCTCCTGCACGAGCGTGTACGGCAGGAGTTGGGAGCACATGGCCCGTGCCAGCAAGCCGTTCAGCTGCCGCACGCGACGGCTGCTGGGAGGCAGAGCCCTAACCACCCCCTGGAAGGACTCGCTCAAAAGGCTCTGGCGTGGCCTTTTGCTGGCACGGGAATCAGCAGACACAGCGGAGGAGGCCACTGAGGACTGGCTGCCAGAACAGGCCTCAGTGTCGGCGGCAGGAGTTGCAGAGGGGGGAGGAGCAGTGCGTTTCCGCACTCCTGCTGGTGCTGCTGGAGGAGCAGGAGGGCGGGTGGCTGCTGTTGCTGCTGCTGCTGAAGGCTGTGCAGTGATGGGTGTGGTGCCACTGCCAGCACCAGATGCCTTCAGCCTCTGGAACTCCTGATGCTGGTGGAAATGTTTCGCAGCAAGGTGGTTGATGAGCGAGCTGGTGCAGAACTTTAAGGGGTCTGCACCTCTGCTCAACTTCCGCTGACAGTGGTTGCAAGTGGCGTACTTGCTGTACACTGTGGGCATGGTGAAAAAGCGCCAGATTGGTGACAGAAACATCCCCCTACGGCATGGAAGCGCTGCTGCCTGTCTCCCTGTGGTGGTTGGGGGTGGGGCTTGGGGGGCTTGGGTGCGGCTGGTGGTGGTACTGGCAGATGCTGCTGCTGCTGCTGCTGAGCCTGAGACACCAGCAGGCTGTGGGACCTGCCTACTGCTGCTGCCAATGCTTGCAATGATGCGCCTCCTTGCAAGGCCCACAAGAGCATCCTCCTCCTCCTCCTCAGAGCTGCTGAGGACGACATCCCCTGGAGGTGGTGGCACCCAGTCTTTGTCTGTCACCGGGTCATCAACATCCTCCCCCTCCTGAAACATGTCCTGCTGGGATGAGGACCCCCCAAACTCCTCTCCTGATGCATGGATGGGCTGCTAGACTGTCGCCACAGTCTTGCTGTCCAATCCCTCATCCCCCAAAGTGCCCATCAGCATCTCCTCCTCAAGATCGCCAACAACAGCAGACAATTTACTCATGATGCCTGGGGTCAAAAGACTGCTGAATGACAGGTCGGCGAGTGACGGTGAACTGGCCTCCTCCCCAGACCCTGCTGGGCGGCTGCTGCGAACAGGGGTGGTGGTGGTGAGGGTGGAGGCCTCAGATGCAGAGCTGATGGCGGGCTGCTCATCCTCCGTCATGAGTTGCACCACAGTGTCTGCATGCTTTTCCTCAATGGGACGTTTCCGACCCGGCTTGAGGAAAATCGGAGCAGGTGCTACACGCTGCTGCTGCTGTGTCTCTGCAGCGTGAGTTGCAGATGCTCCTGCTGGGCGGCGCCCAAGGCGTCCACGGCCAGTGGCTATGGGAGGAATGTTAGCCACTGACGCTGCTGCTGCTGCGGAACTGTGCATGGTGGCGCGCCCGCGGCCGCGGCTTGCCACAATGCTGCTCCCTCTCCTCCTGATTCCCTTGCTGCCCTTCCCCTTGCCCAAACCGCGCTGGCTGCCACTTCCAGACATCTTCGATGTTTTGGGCGTATAGACAAACGTTTTTTAAAAGGGCGGGTGAAAAGTGGGGTACTTTAATGGAGTGGGTTGGTGGGTGAGGTGACTGAGTGAGTGTCCCTAGTACAGTAAGTAAGTAGTAACAGTCAGGAAGTACAACTAGCAGTTACAATAATCAGTAGTAATCACAAGTAAATTTAGTGTGTGTACACTACAGACAGTGAGTGCACGCACGCGCAAACACGCGCAGGAGCTAGCCTATGAACAGTGACTGAGTGAGTGTCCCTAGTACAGTAAGTAAGTAAGTAGTAACAGTCAGTAAGTACAACTAACTAATTACAATAATCAATCAGTTATCAGAAGGAAATAGAGTGTGTGTAGTGTGTACACAGACAGTGAGTGCACACACGCAGGAGCTAGTAGCCTATGAACAGTGACTGAGTGTCCTAGACTCCTAGTACAGTAAGTAGTAACAGTAAGTACAACTAACTAATTACAATAATCAATCAGTTATCAGAAGGAAATAGAGTGTGTGTAGTGTGTACACAGACAGTGAGTGCACACACGCAGGAGCTAGTAGCCTATGAACAGTGACTGAGTGTCCTAGACTCCTAGTACAGTAAGTAGTAACAGTAAGTACAACTAACTAATTACAATAATCAATCAGTTATCAGAAGGAAATAGAGTGTGTGTAGTGTGTACACAGACAGTGAGTGCACACACGCAGGAGCTAGTAGCCTATGAACAGTGACTGAGTGTCCTAGACTCCTAGTACAGTAAGTAGTAACAGTGAGTACAACTAACTAATTACAATATTCAATTACAATAATCAATCAGTTATCAGAACTTGGAAATAGAGTGTGTGTAGTGTGTACACAGACAGTGAGTGCACACACGCAGGAGCAGCTAGTAGCCTATGAACAGTGACAGTGAGTGTCCTAGTACAGTTACAGTATATAACTACAATACTAATACAATCAGTAGTAAAGGACAGCAGAAATACTGGTATAGAATAGAGAGAAATAAACAGAGGACAGGAGGACAGCTGCCCACACAGGCAGGCCCTGAGGCCTAAAGCTGTAAGCCTGCAGCAGCTGGCCTGTCTCTATGTAACACAAAAGCTACTAACTAAAATACAATGTCTAACTAACTAACAACAATATAGGTGTGTATAGGAGGTGTATGTGAGCAAAAACGCTAGGTAAATGACCACAATAAAGCTCTTGCTAAGCCAAAGCACAAAGGAGCAACTCTCTCTATGCAAGTCTCAGGCAAGGACGGAGAAACGTAACATGGCGGCCGCTATTTATAGGGTAGGGGCTGGCCAGGGTCCCCCTCTGTGATTGGCTGCCGTCAGAGGGCCTGGGAGCCCTCTGATTGGCTCTAAGGACATCAATCTGGGCTATGACGCTATTCGAGCTCGGTACCGAGCTCGAATAGCGCCGTTTGCTCGAATTGCTCGAATAGTGAATGGGCTATTCGAGTGTACGCGAATAGCCCATTCGAATAGCTACAGCTATTCGGAGCTCGAATACCGAGCTCGAATAGCTGGAAAAGAGCTCGAATATTCGAGCTACTCGAATATTCGAGCTCTGCTGAGCACCACTGTACATAACCTCTCCCTACTCTCACATAGAACCCTCCCCTGTTGGTGCCTAACCTTAACAACCCACCCGGTGGTGGCTGACCTTAAGACCCCCCCCAGTTGTGCCCAACCCTAAGAACCCCATGGTGGTGCCTAACCTTAACTCCCACCCACCCTGGTGGTGCCTAAACCTAACCCCAAAAGAGGGCACCTAACCGCAATCCCTGTCTTGTTTGTGTAATATCAATAAGTATATAATTGAGGAGTCAAAACTAAAAAATGAACCTTTTTTTTAATATATAAGTTTAAAGGGATACTGTAGGGGGGTCAGGGGAAAATGAGTTAAACTTACCCGGGGCTTCTAATGGTCCCCTGCAGACATCCTGTGCCCACGCAGCCACTCACCGATGCTCTGGCCCCGCCTCCGGTTCATTTCTGGAATTTCAGACTTTAAAGTCAGAAAATCACTGCGCCTGCGTTGCCGTGTCCTCGATCCCGCTGATGTCATCAAAAGCACACAGCGCAGGCCCAGTATGGTCTGTGTCTGCGCAGTACACTCCTGGTGACATCAGCGGGAGCGAGGACACGGGCATGCAGGCGCAGTGGTTTTCAGACTTTAAAGTCAGAAATTCCAGAAGTGAACCGGAGGCGGGGCCGGAGCATCGGTGAGTGGCTGCGCCAACACAGGATGTCTGCGGGGGACCATTAGAAGCCCCGGGTAAGTTCAGCTCATTTTCCCCCAACCCCCCTACAGTATCCCTTTAAGTCAGTTTGTTAAAACACAAAGGGCCATATGCAATTCACTTTTTCACCTGAGTTTTCTCCTAGGTGATATTTTTAAATTTGTCAATAAAATGCCTTTTAAGCCACCAGCAAGCAAGAAAATACTCGGAATAATTTTGATAATACTTTTGTACTTACTTCTCAGTATTTTTTCAGTTGAAAAGTGATGGAAAATTATTTAAAATAGAAGATGAAAAATTATCTCGTAGGAGAAAACATAGGAGAAAACTGGAATTGCATATGGGCCAATGTGTAACATAGATGAGAATCGCAGAAGCTGCTTGTCATAGTGCAAAAAGTTGAAATGTAAATGATTTTTTTTCGGAGAAAGCATAGGGAACGGTTTTAGAAACAATTATACAGTTTTAGAAACGGTTATTTGTTAAATAATGGGTTACTGAAACTGATAAATTTGATATGGAAATTAAAGATAAATACAACAAGCGATATAATGGTTTTAGATTTACACATCACCATTTGTATACACTTAGGGCCATATGCAATTCTCTTTTTCACCTGAGTTTTCTCCTAGGAGATAATTTTTCATCTTCAATTTTAAATAACTTTCCAGCACTTTTCAACTAAAAAAGTACCATAAAGTAGGTGAATAAGTACTATCAAAATTATTTTGAGCATTTTCTTGCTTTCTGGTGGCTTAAAAATCATTTTATTGACAAGTTTAAAAATCTCACCTAGGAGAAAACTATGGAGAAAAAGTGAATTGCATATGGGCCCTAATGCCAAAAGAGAAAAGATTGGCATTGATGTGAATGGGGCACCTTATGTGTTTTTTTTTTTTATGGAGTCCAACCCAACCCATCCTGGAGAAGACACTTAAAACATGGTTGGAGGCGCTCATACTTGCTACACAGCCTTAGCAGTTAAGGCACCTGTTTTTTCACTGACCTGAGGAAGCGGGCAAGCACCCGCGAAACAGGTTGTCAATTTTATGTGCTCGAATAAAAGACCTTTTTTCAATAAACTGGTCCAAATTCTTCAAGAGAGGTAAGATTACCTCTCTGTTTATATGCTTAATACAGCTTAATAGCCTATCTTTTATGCATTGGGCGCCTCCAACCCCGTTTTAAGTGTCTTGTCTTATACCTCTTTTAGAGGTGATAGTTTTTTAGTTGTCCTAAAGAACTTCTGGATTGCGACCAACCAGTTCCTGTTGCAGACCTATAAAGCCAAGCGTAGACTCTTAATTTTCAACCTGCTCTGACGGTGGTTTGCAAGGATTTGCAACCCACCTTTCGTGAGTATATACATCCTTAGCAATTTGCTTTTCTGAATCGTACACGATTCTTCACCACTGGGCTCCTGGTCGTCTTTTTGTCTTTTAGATGAACCAGGGGGTCACTGGAACCATCGACATAAGCTACCATCCTGGAGAAGATTTCCTATCCGTATGGAGATGGCATTACCCACTTGCCTGATACTGTGGTTGCCTTTCAGCAACCCACTTTTGTAAGTAGTATTTGTCTCATTCGTTATCTCATTGCCTGAAAGTACTTTTTTTCCCCATCCCGGAGGTTTGTTACCCACATTTCATCCCCTAGGTTGAATTGATAACCACTACAAAAGGTTAGCACTATGTGAATGGGTACAGTAACCAAGCATCTTTTATGGACCCAAAACCACAATGTAAGTATAGGGGACTAAAAACAGATTGAATAGCCCTCAAGCTAATAAGCAATGCGTAGGTTGGTTTACTTTCTAATATCAGAAGGAATTTACAATAATTCAGCTTTAAGTGAACATCTGTGGTTACCCTGAGCTTCTTGGTTACTCTGTTGTACTGGTCCAAGCCCTATCCCATAGAGCCATATCAATCCCTGCCATGCACTGAGGAGACCCAAAAGTCCAAATCAGGTTCTCTGCATATGGGGTTGACGTGGCTCTGTAAAATTTAAAGCAATAGGCTTTAGCCAGTCTAGCTAGTGGTTCTGGATGCTAGCCTGGCTTCAGGGGCATAAAGAGATAATTTGCATATTCAGTAGCGGTGCATTTTGGGTAACCACAGATGTTCACTTAAAGAGAACCTGTACTGAGAAAAAATATTTAAAACAAACACGAGGTAACTTCAAATGAGCATTCCATAGTTATTTTGCCATCAGTTCCTCTCAGAAGCTCACCATTTTCTTCTGACAATAATCCCTTCCAGTTCTGACAATATTTTCTCAGATCTGAAATATATCAGTTGCTGTCAGTAAAATATCAGTTGCTGTCAGTTATAGCTGAGAGGAAAACTGATGTACCAGGTAATGTCCATGTTTCCCTATGGCTCAAGTGGGCGATGTTACAGTTTAACTGTGTGCTGACCAGAAAGCGGTTATGGATAATGGCCATTTTCAAAATGGAGGACGGAAAATTCCCTTGATCACAGTGAACAAACAGGACGCGGGACAGGAGAAAGACACTGAGGAGTAGACTACATGGAAGGTAAGTATGACTTGTGTATGCTTATTTTGACTTTAAATTTTCAGTTCAGGTTTTCTTTAAAGCTGAATTCTTGTAAATTTCTTCTGTTTTAAGAAGACAAACCACACTAATAATCCTGATGGATCACAGTTCGAATGAAACTCACACACACTCATATCTAGGCCCCGCTTTACCATCTTCAGCGACTCTCGCTAAGAACCAACATGACTGGAGTTGCTAGGATGGGGGAAAGGCTTCCTAATGATCCTGCTCGCCTGCAGAGAGTGCCTACAGGTCTGAAGTGCTCTGAAGTGCTTTGAGTCCACAAGGAGAAAAGCGCAATATAAATGTTATAACCTCCTAGGCACAACCATCTCCAACTACCTGAGCTGGAAGGCTAACACTGCCTAAACCCAGAGGAAAGCCCAGCAAAGACCCAGGAACTTCTACTCCACTACCGTTGTATCTGTCCTCTGTTCTTCCATCCTAGTCTGGTACACTGGATCCACCAGCAGTGACAGACAAAAATTAAAGAGAGACATTAGATCAGCAGAGAGGATCATTGGGAAACCCCTCCTCCCTACTTGACCTCTACAGGAGTTAAGGATTGCTAACGATCCCTCTCACCCAGACCACTGCTCCTTCAGTCGGCTCCAATCAGGCCGGAGATTTGGGGCCATCTCTAACTCCACCATCTCCATAGCACAAAACTTCCCCAGCCGCCCCCCCCCCCCCCCGCTATCAACCTGTTGAACTCCCTGTACCATCTTTCCCCGAATATAAGACACTGTCTTATATTCTTTTGTGGGGAAAAATATGTACTAGGGCGTATTTTTGGGGAGGGGTGGGGAGGGGCTTACTCTCTGGAGAGGGGTAGAGGCTTTGTGTGTGGGGAGGTGTGGCCTCTTACCGCACCTCCCTTGTGACTGCATAGCCCTCCATTCTAAGTAACTTCTCCGGTGTCAGCGGCAGCCTATTATTCAAGCTGTGGGGGTGCCCTTTCACCCTCACGCTGACACTGCACAGTACGCATTACCGGCAGCCGGGCGCACATGATAACATAAGGAGAGCGCCAGCGCAGAGCCAGCAACGCGTACTGTGTAGTGTCAGCGTGAGGGTCAAAGGGCGCCCTCACAGCTTGAATAATATCCCACCGTTGACACCGGAGAAGTTAGTTAGAACGGAGGGGGACGCAGCCACAAGGGAGGTGCGCTAAGAGACCACACACCTCCCCATACACAAAGCGTCCCAGCTAGGTCTGATTTTTGGGGAAGTTCTTATATTTCAAGCATTCTTGAAATAGAAGCTGGGCCTTATTTTCGAGGTAGGTCTTATAATAGGGGAAACCCGGTACTACCCACCCTCCCTACTTTTTCCCCCTTAGGTTTGCAGACATTGGTTCTGGTTATCAATAAACTGTTTATTAATAATAAATAAACCTCTTTAATGTTTCTCCCCACACTGCTGTATATTGAGTGTCCTTATCTCTTACTTTGAGCCCTGTACGTGCCAAATCCAATTCGGGGCATGTCCCAGTCATGTTTTGTGAAATAAAAGAATTCTGCTTCCGGTTAGGTGTCTTGTCTACGTGTTTTTATCATGCAAGACTACAAGACCAGCCAGCAAGATTCACGCAAGCACTGGCAAACACTGAACACGTGAAATTGTTTGCCGTGAAATTGAACAAACAGCCGTTTTAGCAAACTGCAATTTGCAGATGGTTTTTAAAGTCTATTAAGTCTTCCTAACGTCATTTTATGTTTTTCAAACAGGATTCTAAGCTGAACAAACACTGATGAAGGTAGTGCCCTCTCTAGACATATAAAATGGAGATTTTCAGGAGAACATGTAATAAAGGACAACTCAACACATAAACTAACCTTTTAGTCTAGATTGAAAGTCCTGATGTTTCTGTTATTGGTTTAAAGTGATCAATAATAAGCTAGTAGCTATAAGCTACATTTTACTGAATAGAAATTGTCACAACAAGAATGCCCGATCAATGATTCGACTGATTGAGGCCAAAATGGGTCAAATGTATTGATCCAGCTGACTGGAAAATCTTGTTACAATGTTGGCGAATAGTGGGTGGTGGTAACGGCATGCAATATCAAGAGGACCAACAAATGCGATGGACTCCCGGCCACTGTTCCCCCAAAAGTAAAATGACTCCCCTGGTGCCCATGCAATGCTAAATTTCACCTGTCCAGCTGCCGCTACTTCTGGTCACCTCCGCTGTCTTGTGTCGCACCAAGCGCCACGTAGTATACGCAGCACCACATGGTGGCTCCATGTGACTGCAGTGGGGAGTGTGACTGCTATGGGGAGACAGCAGAGGATACCAGGAGTCGTGGCAGCTGGACAGGTGAGATTTACAATGCATTACTCATTTGCATAGAGAATGCTAGTTTTTTTTTAACACTTGCTGCACTGGAAAACAGAAAGACTTTAGAGCATTTTCGTAGTGCTAGTAATATATGTATCTATGTGTATCTCATCAGGGGCCTGATGCACCTAAGGCCGGTAATTGTAGTGTTGTAGTGCTGGTTTCAAATGAGTAATTTCTATCAGCAGCATAGAGGATTTGGTCAGAGTCAGCTCTTGGGTCAGTGCCCCCTGGTGGTGATGCTGGGATAGTGGGAGGAGTTTGGACAGTTCACAGCCTAATCTAATCTGCTAAAGCACACAGGAAGTTAGTTTCGCAAATGAGGTAATAAAAAATTATAAATGCAAACCAGGCATGTCATTTGGGCTGAAGATCCAGGGCGAGTGCCCTGGATCTCCGTCCACTGTGCTCCTTCTTTCTCTGCACCCCCAACCTGTGTCATTGCAGCGGCCGTTCAGTATATCTCATCTCTCACCTCAGGCTCCCACAACGTCTCTGCTCCAGCCAGCTGCTTATTACTTCCTTGTTCTTCAGCACCTCGCGTAACTATGTGACGTGCAGTAGATAAGGCAGGCAGAGAGCAGCCGACTGGAGCTGAGCACAGAGGGACACATCTGTGCAGCCTGTAACACGTGTGTGATGAGAGACGCTGGGGGCCCGCTGCGCTATACTCTGCATGGGGGACAATTGTGCAAAACTATTGATGCACGGAGAGATGATTACGGTTTATCTTTGAACACAGGCAGGAAATGCTGCATGTTTTTGTGTCCCATTACTTTACCTCAAGCCTAGTGGTTACCCATTTTCTAGTGCCTCCCCCCCCCATACAGTTCCTTGGTGTCTAGTTGCCCTCCTCCCTCCCCTATACAGTTCCCTAGTGCTTTCCCCCTTCCTCCCCATGCAGCTCCACTGGTAATAAAGGGCTTCACCTCCAATACAGCTTTACTGATGGTCTAGAGTGGGCCAAACATAATGCAAAATGGGGAAACCACTTGCGGGCCAAATCTGATGGCTCTGAGGGCATGTACGTTATGTGCTAGTGGGAATGTGGTCCAAGTCTAATTATCTTAATCTACACTTCTTTTCAGCTTGAGGAGATGGAAACTCAATGTATTGCGCCTAAATGTTGCAGCTAAGTTATGCAGTCTTCCCACAACCAGCACTAATAGACATTTTAAGTAATCCTACCACGAATAATGTTAATCACTGCAAACGGGAAGATTTGGATTAAAATGTCGTCATACACCTTTAGCCTTGTGTTATGCAAAAAAAAAAGGGAAAAAAAGATAATGAAAATCATTTTATATAGCAGAGAATGGTTTCAGCCTTTGCAGTTAATTTGTTGGATTAGCATTCTATTGCTAAGTTGCTGTGTGTGGGATGTGCTCGCAATGTGCAGTAATAAAAGAACAATTAGAAGCAGAGGGCAAGAGCTTTTACGTAAGATTTTATATTGCAGAAATGGCTCCCCTCACGCCGCCACTGATGGAAAATCTAGCGACTCAGGTTCTACTAAACCTTTTACAGAGAGTTTTCAGAACTATCAAAAGTAGTAAAATGAAATGTCAGCTAGAATGGTGGAAAGTCTGGTTTTTCATTTGCAATTATATGTGAAAAGGGTACAATAACAGTTAAATGACAGTTTGCTAGCTCAGTTCAGGTTTTTTTTTTTTTTAAAGCGGACCTGAACTCATAACTCTTCTCTGCTCTAAAAGATACACAACAGCATAATTACCTATAGATTAAAAAAAATATATTTTTTACAGCTGATAAAATTCCTAAAATAAATCTGCACATTTTCTACTTCCTGATTCATGGAAGCAGACATAATATTGTTTACAGCCTGAACTTTCAAATGGGCTTATCTGCATCTCTGCCATAGGCAGTCATGTGACACAGGGAGAGATCAAATTATGACTAGTGACTAGACACATGAGAGGGAATTAAACAGGCTAAACTCTTTAAATACATACAGGGTGCATTTCTGTTATGTTTTCCTTGTGTCCTGTGCAAGAGTTTAGGTCCACTTTAAGGGGCAACACAGGAGCGGAAACTGCACATGGAAAGGGAGTGGGCTGGTGTACATAGATGTTACACAAAGGAGAGGGGGCTGCATGTGGAATGGGAGGGGACAGGTGTACATGGATGTTGCTCAGAGGTGAGAAGGCTGCACATGGAAATGGGAGGGAGGCAGCTGTATGTGGATGTTAGACACAGGAGAGGGCAGCTGCACATGGATAGAGATGGCTCGAACCTCCGATTTTAGGTTCGCGAACCTCGAATGCGAACCTCCGCAAAAAGTTTGGTTCGTGCAAACTTTTCGAACCGCAATAGACTTCAATGGGGAGGCGAACTTTGAAAACTACAAACATTTATGCTGCCCACAAAAGTAATGGAAAAGATGTTTCAAGGGTTCTAACACCTGAGTTTTTGCATGGCGGAGTGGAATACATGCCAAAAGTACCTGGGAAAAATCCAGATTTGACGCACAGCAGCGTTTTAAGGGCAGAAATCACATTGCATGCTAAATTGGGGCCTAAAGTGCTTTAAAATACCTTGCATGTGTATACATCACTCAGGTAGTGTAATTAGTGTACTGCTTCACACTGACAGACTAAACTCACTGTGTAATGTGTAGTGACTGCCGTGCTGGACTGGTGTGCACCATGGCCAGTTGCCCCCCTCCCATTCAATGGGCAACCCCCTCTCCTGTGTGTAACATCTATGTACAGAAGCCACACACCCCCTCCCTTCCCATTCCACATGCAGTCCTCTGCACATGTGTGTAATATTTATGTACAGCAGCCCCTCTGTTTTGCTTTTAAAAATAAAGAATTCCTTGAGAATCCCCCATAAGGAGAAAAACTAATTCAAAACGTGTTGATTCTGATTTTAACTGCTTCAGAGGCATCTGAGCCATCAGGCAGGTATAAATTCTTGCCTAGAGCGGCAGGAGGAGGGAAGGGCGCTGCTGCATTGAGTAGTGAGAGAAGAAATGCCTCTCAGCTCACTCAGGTATCAGTTTACACAGCAGCAGCGCCTGACTCGACTCATAACTGATTCACTGACTGATTCATTCATTTCCTTCAGCACAATGATTCAAAGAACCACAGTAATGAATGAGTCAGTGAGAGAAGGCACTCATCCTAGTCAGGGATAAGAGTACAGCATCAGCTCCTGAGTCCTGAGATTCATTCAGTCCCTCTCTCTCTGCTACTGGTAACTGTGTGGATGTAGAGACTGTAGCAGCCAGGCATGGACTGCCCCCCAGGCCGCCTTTTATTCAGTGATTTAGGGTTGGTCCTGTGTCTGCTGTATTCAGGTTTGTTGATGTAAGGTGAAACACTAGGCTAGCTGATAAAAGTGCAATTAGAGGGCAGGCAAGCTGGTAAATATACACAGCATGATGCAGAGGAGGGTCCTTGGGAAAAAATCTGTCTGGTCTCTCCCCATTGTTAAAATGACTGCATGTGCAGATAAGGTGTTAAACAGGTTGAAAAGTTTTGACAGTCCCTAGACTCCAGGAGGGCTGCTTGCTTACTTGTGTGAGAGACTGGCAGGGACAGCAGTCCTATTACCGGCAACTAGCCTCTGTGTAATGTAGGACTGCAATACAGATTAGCTCTCTGCTCCATCTCAGGCTATTCTCAGTCTCACTCTACTCCTATCTCTGGGCTAGTGCACGACAAAATCGCAATAGCAATCACTAGCAATTCGCGAATGTGACTTTGTGAAGAGATTTTTGAAAGAATCGCTCCAATAAATGCTACCTGCAGCATGTTTACGATTTTAAAAAATCACAACACTGCTGTGGGAACACCCTCATAGGGTAACATTAGCCCAGCGCTTTTCAAATCGCTGTAAATTTGAAAAGCGCTCTGAAGCACCCTTGGTGTGCACCAGCCTCCTTCATTCACCTTTGTTTCCCACTTTCCCTAGTGCTGGGTGTCTGTGTCTTCTTGTCATACAGGAAAGCTAAATAAAAGTGCAATCCTGGTGAGGCAAATATCTTCTTCCCTCTCTTTCAGCTTTTCTGTGAAAACGTGAAAACCGGGATTAGTAGAGATGGTGGTGAAGGGGAGGACATAGGCAGGTGTATGTGGGGGGAGGGGGGGCGTGGGGGGATTGGCCTTGAGGGAATTACAGTGGCCATACTTCTGCTGACTTGACAACCGATCGACCAACCGTTTTGATATTAGAAAAATCGGATAAAAAATTTTGGGTGGAAATTGGTTGAATGTATCAATCTGAGATGTTGGGAAATCTTGGGCCAATGTGGTTGTCAGGTGCGATAATCATGGCGTGCAATAACCACGAATTATAGACAAGACGGAAACCCTGGCCGTTGTCGCTCAAAATGTATTGTGCCCCCCTGATGCCTGTACTTTACTGGTCACTCTGTTCACAGAGTGTCCTTGCTGTATTTTTGCATTGGCACTTCACGTGAATACTGGCATATATGACATGGGGTGAATGTGTGACAATTTGGGCTGAGGCTGCCATGATAACGGGCCTCTAGTCTGTGTTTCCCCCCAGAAGGTCAGTCCTCCCCTGGTAGCAGCATGTAGTGTGTGTGTGTGTGTGTGTGTATAGTGTTATAGTGTATGTCTACTGTGTGCTGTGTATAGTGTGCTGTGTGTGTGTATAGTGTGTGTGTGTGTGTGTGTGTGTGTGTGTGTGTGTGTGTGTGTGTACTGTGTATAGTGTGTATGTCGTGTGCGGTGTGTACTGTGTGCGTGTGTGTATAGTGTGTGCGTGTGTGTACTGTGTGCGTGTGTATAGTGTGTGCGTGTGTGTATAGTCTGTGTGGTGTGTGTGTGGTGTGTGTGGTGTGTGTGTGTGTGTACTGTGTATAGTGTGTATGTCGTGTGCGGTGTGTACTGTGTGTGTGTGTATAGTGTGTGCGTGTGTATAGTGTGTGCGTGTGTATAGTGTGTGCGTGTGTGTATAGTGTGTGCGTGTGTGTATAGTCTGTGTGGTGTGTGTGGTGTGTGTGTGTGTGTGTGTGTGTACACATCGTGTGCGGTGTGTACTGTGTGCGTGTGTATAGTGTGTGCGTGTGTGTGTGTGTGCGTGCGTGTGTGTGCGTGTGCGTACTGTGTGTGTCTATAGTGTGTGTGTGTGTGTGTGTGTGTACTGTGCGTGTCTATAGTGTGTGTGTGTGTGTGTGTGTGTGTGTGTGTGTGTGTGTGTGTGTGTGTGTGTGTGTACTGTGTATAGTGTGTGTGTGTGTGTGTGTGTGTACTGTGTATAGTGTGTACGTCGCGTGCGGTGTGTACTGTGTGCGTGTGTATAGTGTGTATAGTGTGTGTATAGTCTGTGTGGTGTGTGTGTGAGTGCATGCCGCAATAAGTATATTTTATGGTGAAACGCTCTGCTGCATTACAACTATTGTCTGGTGAACCCATGCCGCAATAAGTGTATTTTCAGGTGAAACGCTGCTGCATTATGATTTTCGGAGGTCTTGGGGGTGGGGTTCACCACAGGAATGGTGTTCACCATGAGGGGTGGGGGGTATGGGGCTGGGGGCAATCACGGGGTGGGGTGGGGTAGGGGGGCCACAGGATTTCTCGCCTGGAGTGACAAAATGGCTAGAGACACCCCCGATCTGCTTACTTTTTTTGCTGTAGTGGTCCTTTAACCAATTGAGGACCATAGGCTTACACCCCCCAGTGACCAGGCTATTTTTTGCCATGTAGACCACTGCAGCTTTAAGGCCTCGCTGCAGGGCCGTACAACTCAGCACACAAGTGTCCCCCCTCCTTTCTTGCTGCTGGTGTTTATTTTTTTAAATGTATTTGTTTTGTTTTTTATCCATTTGTGCATTTTTTAATTATTTTATTTCCCACCCTTCCTCTTCCTGGCAGCCAATCCCAGCGTTCGGCTCTAATAGACATCAGCCTATGAGAGCCGATCGCTCTCCTGCCTCCCAGGGGGACAGCCATGTAACACGGATGTCCCCAGTACAGCGCTGCCTTAGATTGCAGCGCTGTACAGTGTAAATAGATGGTGGTTTCGCAGTCTAACAGTCCCCTAGCGACGATCACCACTGGGAGACTGATGACGAAGCGGAGATGCGTGCACATCAGGCTCGCGATCTCCTGAAAAACCCCGCCCCAGGACGTTTGGCGTTGAGCGGTCCTGGGGCTGCCGCCGCCTCCACACAATTGGCGTGGAGCGGTCATTAGGCAGTTAAACTCACACTGTCCTCTCAGCCAGCAGGAAATGGAGCTACAGGACTCAGCCAATCAAATGCTTTCTGTATTGTATATTTACTGTACACAAATACAAATTTGCAATACACAGAACATTCTGGCTTCCTAATTACTACAATTTTACTATTCCACACATTTAAATAAAAATGGTAGCCTGAACTAGAACTTTAAAACATATGGCTATCACTTAAATGATAAAAATGTAATAAAGTCGGATCGCAGCAGTGGAAACGTATTACAATGCCCTATCGATGAAGTCAGAAGGTGCTCCTGAAAATAAATCTCCCAGAGGCGATAATTTTTAATCTATCCACATCCAACCATTATTCCGCATCGATCAGCCTCCTGCACAGATAATGTTAGGTCCATTTCACAATGTAGAAATGCAATCAGGATAAGGCACACAGACTGGCAGGAAGTGCAGGCTGGAGGATGAGCTCACTGGGCTGATTAGAAATGAGAATCTGAGAGCAAGGCACACGAAGGGAGAGACGCTTTTCCTCCAAAGAATTCCTCTTAATCAGAAAATATAAAACAGAGAGGCTGAGCGGGTTAAATGAATAGCCGGCAAAGAGGAAGCCTGGCATACCAATGAGACAATTCATGAAATCAAAAGATTACAATTTCTACTTATTAGGTTTCCAAGAAGGGGAAGTCAGAAATGGGGTCGAAAAATAACATTACATCTAAATTAAGGAAAAGTGAGAAATCAGCTTTGATGGGGTGCTGCAGGAGACCTTATTGAGCAGATAAAGGTAATTTTTACCGGTTAAAGTAGAACTCTGGTTAAAGAAATAAGCTGTTTAGACAGTGCACACCAGGGGCGTAATAACAGCCTCTGTTCAAGACAGCGCAAAACGGTGCAGGGAAATTTAGGCGCACCATGTGGCATGATAGATGCGGTGCTCAGGCAGTAATTTGGGAGTCGTCAAAAGACGGAGGCCAAATTACAATAAAAACAGCGTAGTTTGACCGCCAACAATAGCTGGCAGCCAAATTACGTCTTACCCCTGAGTCCATGGCGGCCTGTAGGGGGAATCATAATTAAAGCCACTAGGACGTTTGCAGGAGCAGGGAGAGCAGTTTTTCAACTTTGCTTTGTGCCCAAATTTCCTGGCACCA
This sequence comes from Hyperolius riggenbachi, assembly GCF_040937935.1. NCBI lineage: Eukaryota > Metazoa > Chordata > Amphibia > Anura > Hyperoliidae > Hyperolius > Hyperolius riggenbachi. Next base: position 445,846,432 of record NC_090648.1, read on the forward strand.
TTTCTGCATGTATGCGCCCCTGTGACCCCCATCGCTGCAGTAGAGGGAACTTGGAGGGGGGCCCACTCCTAAATGTAATGTAGAGCACCAGAAAAATGTAACACTTGACCTCCTTCCGGCGGTGGGACAGACAGGTCCCTCTTCAATCCTCTTCAGTGTACAAGTGCCGTACAGACAATTACCATACGCCTTCTGCCCTGAATGTTATGTGACATGGAGGAAAGCCAATTGGTTATACAGCACTTGACCACTGGGGAGGACCTGTCCCGCTGCTGAAAGAAGGTAATGCTCCTCCACTTCACTGCTGTTCTGCATTACGGACAGGAGTGGACCCCACTAGCCCCCCAAGATTCAGGTTAGCTCAATAATGTGATGGGGGTGGCTCGACACAATGTAGTCACGTCCATTTAAGAAAATGTTTTGCAAAAATGTGAAACGTGTCCTCACTTTTATAAGATACTGTAATTGTGCAGAAATTATGAATTAAGGGATTTCTGCATCTTTTAAACCTCTATTCTTATGGTAAATGACTCCCTTGTAAGTTGGATGATGATTACCAGTGAAAGGGTATGATGACTTCTCGGTAAGGGGTATAAGGTATCTTTTATAGAATTTTTTTTAAATTATTAAAGTGGGGGAGAAGGAAATGTTTCTTGTTGCTTGCTAAATACTCGTAAATACCTGCTGTCTGGAATCCAACATCTCCCCTTGTAGAGCAGGGAAAATTTAGATAACCCAAGTTCCAATTACTGGAGCCACCATAGCATTATGATCATAAAGTTATGGAGGTCCCATAAACAGAAAGCAAGGAAAAAACCATTTTCTAGAGCATTAGAATCAATGACAGGTGAAGTGAGCAACACTGATAATCTTGTTACAACGGCACCGGGAGAATATATGATGTAGTTACTGAACGGTCAGTTCTAGGAAAAATGGGCAAGTGTCTAGATCTGATCTACTTCAGGTCGGCCCATTTTTGATGGCTACATGACTTGGTCAGAACATCTTTTTAACAGGAGGTCTTCTGGGTGTTCCTGGTATACAGCGGTTAACACCAACCAAAAGCAGTCCAAGAAAGTATAACCAGCGAACTGGCAACATGCAGGGTCATAGGTACTCATGTCTCATTGAAGTACATAAGAAGGCTATAGTCTGCCTGGTCTGAACTCACAGAAAAGCTACCGTAGTACAAATTGTTGAAAACCGTAATGCCGGACATGAGCTAAAGGTGTGCTAAATATGACTACATAAAAGTTAAAACGAAACAACATTGCAGAATCAGGGCGTGATTTCTAGAAAGGCTTCATAGGCCAGGCCTACTGCAGCTGCTGTCCAAATGGATGTCTGGACATGGAAGAGGTGGCTGCATATGTTAGAGGAAGCTGCACATAGAAATCGGAGGCTGAAATTAAGGAGCAACACATGAAAAAGGACAGTTGTTAACCCCCTTGCCGTTCCAATTCTGTCGGCAAGGGGGAGGCGCAGCACCTTTTTTTTTTTTTTTTACTTAATTCATGTAGCTAGCCTAGCGCTAGCTACATGATAGCCGCTGACAAGCGGCATCCTCCTATATACTTCGATCGCCGCCGGCGATCTTTGCAAGCAGGAAATCCCGTTCAGAACGGGATTTCCTGCTCGGCTTCCCCCGTCGCCATGGCCGAGCTGGATGATGTCACCGACGTCATGGACGTCGGGACGTCAGAGGGAATCCCGATCCACCCCTCAGCGCTGCCTGGCACTGATTGGCCAGGCTGCGCAAGGGGTTTGTAGGGGGGGGGGGGGGCGGCACGGCGGGTAGCGGCGAATCGGCGGCGATACAGATATGCATGCAGCTAGCAAAGTGCTAGCTGCGTGCACTAAAAAAAAATTGTGAAAATCGGCCTAACGGGGCCTGAGAAATCCTCCTGCGCAGGTTACCCCGAGTTCAGCTAACCGGCAAGGAGGTTAATGGAAGGAAGGGTCTGCTTTCCATGAAAATTACACATAGGAGTGGTGGCAGCACTTGTAATGTGGGGGGCGGCTCCATATGGAAGTGGACCCATAAGAAGGTTAGACTAGGAACTGAAATTAGGACTTTTCGGGGATTACCAACTGATTTCTTAGCTAGCAGAGGAATACACAGCAGGCCATTAACCCTTCCTCAGGGTGTACCTAAAATTAAGCGTGCAGGAAATCTGGGCTCAGCCTAAAGCCGAAAAATGTCTCTGGTCATGCAAAAGTCCCAGTGGCGCTAATTACTATTCCCCCTCCAGGCCGCCATGGACACCGGGGAAATCTGTAAATCAGCTTCAAGCCATTGCTGGTGGCTGGATTACACTGCTTTTATAGTAATTTGGGCGTTATCTTCTGATTGTGCCCAAATTACTATCTGAGCATCGCTATAGCCATAATTCCTATTACGGTCTATACGAGACACCAGAGTCAAAGTACCCAATGCCTGTCCATCATGAGAAGTGGATAAAAATAAACATATGGGCATCCAAAATGGACCATAAAGGATTTAGGAGGTTAGCCTGGACTGATGAAAGTCCGATCCATTGAGGCCCCACCTATCTTCCATAATTTTCTGCTGTAGCCTCTCTCTCTGAAGTCATGTGGGGTCCATGGCCAGAACCTACACAATATTGATGATGATGATGTTATCCATTCAGTCATGTCCGACTCTTGGTGATTCTATGGGTTAGCTCTCTTCACGCTGTCCGATCTTGTACCATTTCTGCCAGTTGCCTTAAGCTCAATCCTGTGTCAGCTTTGATGGTGTCAAGCCAACGCGTTCTCTGGTGGCCTTGTCGCCTTTTGCCACTGATCAGTCCAAGCATTAGGTCTTTCTCTAAGGAAGTTGATCGCATCACGTGGCTGAAATATGTGAGTCTGAGTCTGGTGATCTTGCCTTCCAGTGACATGTCTGGTCTTATACGTTTCAATACTTCTTTGTTCATCATTCTTGCTGTCCATGGAATGCGAAGCAACAGTCGCCGGCACCACAACTCAAAGGAGTCGATTTTTCTTCTATCTGCTTTTCTAAGGGTCCAACTTTCACAGCCATACATGGTTATGGGGAAAGCAATGGCATGAACCAGTCTACATTTGGTCGTAATGCTAATGTCTTTGCTTTTCCATAATTAGTTCATGCTTAGCATCGTGTTTCTGCCAAGGGTTATCCAACGTTTTATTTCATGACTACAATCACTATTTCGATCGATCTGAGAGCCGAGGAAGGTGAATTTTTGCACACACTCAATCTTTTCATTGTCAACTGCTATCTTGATATTGCCGTCACCTACTGTTGTCATGATCTTGGTCTTTTTTATATTTATTATTATTATTATTATTTATTGTATTTATAAACAGCCAAAATATTACGCAGCGCTGGACATTAGTTTAGGTTACAGACAATATTTAGGGGTGACATACAGCAAAATGACAATACCTGAATACAAGAAAGACCAGATCATGCAGCACAGTATGACTACAAGTTGATGCTTAGTCACTGGAGGGAAGCATGGAGATTAGGCAAGTTAGGTTCACTCAGATGCATAGCATGGGTTCACAGTAATGGAGGTGCATGATCAGGAAGGACACAAAAGGAGGAGGACCCTGCCCAAAGGCTTACAATCTAGAGGGAGAGGTAAGGACACAAAAGGTAGGGGACCAGAGTTCAGCTGTGGGTTTAGAGCACTTGTGAGGGGTGGTAGGCCAGAGTGGAAAGGTGAGTTTTGAGGGCTTTCTTGAAGATGTTGAAGGAGGGGGCTGCCCTAATGGGTGGAGGTAGGGAGTTCAATAGTGTTGGAGCATATTCAGGTGGAGGCCGAACTTTGCACTTTCATCTTTGATTCGATTAATCAGATGCTGCAGACCACCCGCCGTTTCTGGGAGAAGAGTTGTGTCGTCAGCATACCGAAGGTTACTGATGTTTCGTCCACCAATTTTCACGCCAATTTCTTTTTCTTAAGATCCAATTATACACAATAAAAATTATACACAATATTAGGCGGGTGCAATTCATGTTTTGGCTGAATAGCATATATAAATAATGAATGACAATGCCCCAAGAATGATTAATATAATTACACTATTTCATTACAGCATAGCAAGTAAATTTATTGCCGCATGCATGCTAAAATAATAAATAGGCACTGCCAATTACCTACACAAATGCCAGGCTTACGCAATATAACCTAAGCCTGCATATTCCATGAGTCACTTGAGTAATAAAGTTATATCTAAAATGCCAGCCACAAGTCCACGCTTACATTATTATGTCTGTTCATTTACACAGCCATCCTCTGTCACGTCCTTAAACACGTGAAGCCATCTGCGCGCATGAATAGCACAAAAGCGTTGAGCACTAACACTAGTAAGGATTCTAGAAGGCGAGACTAGATAGTGAACGTAAAGACTGATAGAGCAGAATGGTCTGTGCATGCAGATAGGCACCAAGTATAACAAGTTAGAACTTTTTACTGAAGAAAATGTGCAGAGATTAAATCGTGCACAACCATCAGGCAATGCAGCTTACTTAGAACAGAGAGGAACACACAGAATTAATGCAGGAAGTCACAATACCATAGAGATCTTCACATCGTTCTAGAGACAGTCCCAAAAACAATAGATGACCAGCACTGGAAGACTTCCAAGTCAGCTAGTGAACAAAGGTAAGCCAACATCCGTATCAGCCATCAAATGTAATTAGAACTCATATATATATAGCCCTCCATGCTGCCGAAGGCAGTGTGTCCACTACGCAATGGGATATGCAGTGTTACACCGTGGCATGGTTCCAAGTACTTCTTCCAAGTACAATCTTGGTTGTTCAATCTTACCACTTTCATGTAGTTCAAGAGCTTATCCAATCAATCATTCAAGGTATTCTCAATCTGTTGGCCCTTATACTACATGGATTTGGTAAATCTGCCCAACCGAGATTGTATGGTGTGTGTTGAGCTTAAGGCTACCACACGTTCAGGGCCTTCTCAGCTGAGGGCCACGCATGTCAAAGCAGAGCATTCACATAGCAGCAAAGCTTGGGACTGCTATAGCAGTAATGCTATAGTCCGAATCCCCCCTCCTCCCCCAGTAATTCGGGGATCCAGCGATTGCCAGACCCCAACTTATTTCTCTCTCCGAGTTGCTAAAACTTTGGGGGGGGGGATAGTATTTAACGTCACCCCAAATTATTGCGGCGGCAGGGAGAGATGTTTTTCGGCTAACACTGCGCCAAACTGCATTTTGAACTTTTCACAGCAGGTGTATTAATTTAGCTGCAATTACACAACTCCTATTAAAGCCATGAACCTCTACCCTAGTATAGAAAGGGGTGTGGTTTCAGCAGTGGTAGAGACAAAATGGGAGTGACACGGGAGAGGAAGTCTAGACTGCACCAATCAGCACCAAACCACTTGGAGGTCCTAAAGCTGTAGGATAAGCCATACTATGCCAGGGAAAAAAAACACATATATAAGTAGATAAATACTTGATCTACTTACATAACACATGTATTATACTGTCCACGTTTTGATTTCAGTGAATGTTATATAGTAAATGACGAGAATTCTGTTCCTGGTGGGGGCCATGTCTTTTGCCCACAGTTAAGGCTAACTCGTGATGTCATTTCTGCCCTTTACTTTTTTTCTTGTCTCCTCCAATCGCTGAGTCACCTTAGCCTTGCTTGTAAACACAAGTGATTAGGGGATTAGGTTTCAGATAAGCAGCTGGCAGGGAAATAAAGGGAAGAAGAGGAATAGATTATAGATAAAAAGAACCCCCAGCATGCAATTCTTTGGCACGGACTACTAAAGGGCCATTGTTCCTTAAGTATGTGATAACTCCAAATCATAACAGCAGAAAACGTTTTGAAAGTTTTGAATGCAGGATTAGCATGTTTATCACTTAATACACTCAGACCAGTTACTGTTGAAATTTGATTTTTATGGTGACGATACCGCTTTAAAGGGGCACTACAGCGAAAAACTGTAATATTTAAAATATGTGCAAACAGACAAATAAGAAGTACGTTTTTTTTCCAGAGTAAAATGAGCCATAAATTACTTTTCTCCTATGTTGCTGTCACTTACAGTAGGCAGTAGAAATCTGATGGAAGTGACAGGTTTTGGACTAGTCTTTCTCTTCATAAGGGGATTCTCAGCAAGGCTTTTATTCTTTACAAAGATATTCCCTAAAAAGGATTTAAACAATGATGCTGGCCAGCTTCCCTGTTCCCTACACAGTTTTGTGGCAGTTGGACAGAGCAACTGCCATTCACTAAGTGCTTTTTAAAATAAATATATCCCTGAGAATCCTGTATAAAAGAAATGGACTAGTCCAATACCTGTCACTTCTGTCAGATTTCTACTATCTACTGTAAGTGACAGCAACATAGGAGAAGAGTAACTTATGGCTCATTTTACTCTGGAAAAAAATGTACTTCTTATTTGTATATGTTTGCACATATTTCAAATTTTACAGTTTTTCTCTGTAGTGCCCCTTTAAACTTCTTGCACCAGAAAAGGATCAAGATAAAATAGGGCCCAAGGGAAGGTACTAGCCTTCGCTTTTCCATAGTCTTTTCTGTAAGCTGAGGTGGTAGAATAGTAAGAAAATGTGGCAGCTGGGCCCCTTGATGCTCACTAGGTCCCAGGCAGTTGCCGAGGATGCCTTTTGGATGATCCTGTGCCAGATGGTGTAGTCCTGTCCTGTGATCCAGAAGATTAAATCCCTGTGAGCATAGAGGAGGTTTTGGAAGGTGGGTGGTACAGCAGTGATAATTAGGGATTAATACCTAATATGTCAGCGCTGCGTAATATGTTGGCGCTTTACAAATACAACAAATAAGGAAAAATAATGGAAATGGTTATTAAATGTTTATTTACAAGAGCCAATATCCATAAACGTATGCTGTATATACAATTCCTTGGAATGTTGGACAGCCTATTTGGCAAATTGATATTGTGATTGGGCTAGAAATAAAAGTGCTCATTCATTTATTTGTAGGATGAAATACACAGTTTTATCGGCTAGGGTCAAACAGGAAATTTGGGCACTTGCAGTAAATGGACAATTTGGGGGCCACCATTGGCTGGTTAAGGTTAGGTTGCAGGAAGGGGGGAGGGGGGGGGTTACGGATAGGCATCAGGAAGTGGGATTTTAAGGCGAGGTTCCAGGTGATGCAGGTTCGTCTGTCTCCCCTGTAGGATTCTATTACGCACTTCCCAATTTTCCTTCCAGGAGCTAGAGCCCAAATGGAGAAGCAAGAAATGAAGAACAGAGTCACAACAGGGAAGACAGACGGACCTGTATTGCCTGGAATTTGGAGGAGGCGAGTGTGTATCTGTCCCCACTACCTCTGTTACACTGTAGGGGGAGCGTGCAGGGGCTCTGGCTGGCAGCCACACTATTTAGTGGGATTTGAGTGGGGCACTTATGGGCCCCTACAGATGCTGGGGCCCTGGGGCAATTGCCTCCTTTGCCCCTATGGTATTGCCGGCCCTGATCAGGCATTGGAGAGGGGTGAGTTCAGTGTGAGTGTAGGGTTAGGTTTAGCTGTAGTAAGGGCAACGGTAATTTTTAACAATATTTTACTAACAAACACTAACACTAAAATACTGGTAAATGCTACTGCTATTCTACTATTGGCTATATCACAATGTCCAAACTTCCTGGATTCTTTATTTCACGTACGCATCTAGGAATTTGTGTAGGCATCTTTCACCCTATAGAGCTTTACATCCGATAAATGTGCTTCCCGCTTTATCAGCTGTCGGTGCCCAGATCATTGTAGATCGGCCATTTCTCAAAATGACTAACCAATCAGCTTCAACCTTATGAAGTAAAGGCCCTCCAATTAGAATATCTCAGCTGATCATGAGACTCTCCCCAAAGCTACAGCAGCCAGCAAGTTGTCCTCGCGGCTGCTGTCAAGTTTGCGCTATATAAAAAAATAGAGAGAAAAATAATGGATGTAAAATTGATGTGTGTGTTTGCGGCCCGTAGAAGCGTGACCGCGTCTCCAGAGACCACATCGATTGTTTGCCTCTGTATAAATAACACATCACTCATGCATTAATAAGCAATAAAATGCTACAAATGTGAAAAAGAGACATCCGTAAGAAATTCGTTTGGCAAAAGTATCACATCTGACGGGAGCGCGGCGCACATTATGTGAGATCCCGCTCTGCTATATTGCCATTTAGAGGCAAACCTCCCGTGACACAAATCAATATGTTATTAGAGTGAATAAACATCCAAATGAACTTTAACACAGACAATTACACCTTTGGCCACAATTCCCTTTGCACCAAAGTGTTTGAAGGTCGAAGTCTACATCATCTTCGGGTTATTAAAGTTATTTACAAAACAACACTTCCCTTTGTCCCGGACACGTCGTCTGGAATCTTATATAGACATTATTTCACGACACACATTCAAGGTACAGGCATGCTTTCCTTATAATAAAAAAACAAAACTAATTATAGAAAAAGAAAAATACTGTTTAGTATACTATGGATTAAATAGGAATAGTAATAATAATAATAATTAAAAAAAATAATTCACAGATAAGAAACCCCAGGTGAAAAAAAAAAAAAAAAAAACAAGATTAGATAAATTGCATCTCTCCTACTTCTAAAAAAAATATATTTTTCTTTAGAAACCTGCAGTTTGATTTTCTGCACATCAGCCAAGACAATAATGTTTAAAATTGTAAAATTTAAAATATATGCAAACAGACAAATAAGAAGTCCATTTTTTCCAGAGTAAAATGAGCCATAAATTACTTTTCTCCCATGTTGCTGTCACTTACAGTAGGCAGTAGAAATCTGACAGAAGTGACAGGTTTTGGACTAGTCCATCTCTTCATAGGGGATTCTCAGCAAGGCTTTTATCTTTTATAAAGACATTCCCTAAAAAGGACTGAAACAATGATGCTGGCCAGCTTCCCTGCTCGCTACACAGTTTTTTGGCAGTTGGACAGAGCAACTGCCATTCACTAAGTGCTTTTGAAAATAAATAAATCCCTGAGAATCCCCTATGAAGAAATGGACTAGTCCAAAACCTGTCACTTCTGTAAGATTTCTACTATCTCCTGTAAATTACAGAAACATAGGAGAAAAGTAATTTATGGCTCATTTTACTCTGGGAAAACGTACTTTTTATTTGTATATGTTTGCATATATTTTAAATTTTACAGTTTTTAGCCATAGTGCCCCTTTAATGTTGTATTGTCTCATGTGCTGACACAGTCCGTCAGTGTTCCAGAAGCTAAACTAAATAAATTATTTACTTTTTTTATCTATCCCCAGCTCTCAGAACTCCAGGAAAGAGTTTTCTAGCTCATCAGTGAGGGTTACGCTATAGTCCAACTTAGTCCAGACTTGAGAGAAACTTTCACTTGAATACTTAAGGGCTCATCCACACTACAGAACGTATGCACAAATGCGATTTCGTGCATGCGCTGCCAACGCACAGCAATCACACAGAATGCACGTTGTTGTACGCTAAAGCACAGACATAGGCAGCTGTACCCATCGGGGAAAAGTATGCGTTGTGCATTACAATGATCCCAGATGCGTTACAACGTAACACATGGGAACGCACACCTGTAGTGTGAATGGTAACATGGAAGTCTATGAACTTTCATGTTGCCATATGAATCTTACACTATGTGCGTTGCGTCAAAACTGACAGCGCAGCACATAGTGTGAATGAGCCCTAAATGTTAACTCCTTCAAGCAGAAAAATAAAAATAAAAGAACATAGCCTATCCTACCTTGCTGGGATTTGCTTGATCCATTCTTAAGATGCATACACAATTTTCATATTTCTGCATGAACTCAGAATTATTTATTATTTGCATCTCACCGACCCTCCTTAATATGTGCTACTGAGGCTACTTTTAACAATTATCTTGTTATAAGCTACGTTGTAAGCTACGTGGAAGTGGTCAAATTGGCTAATCCAGATTGGATGAGTGACCCAGGCTTAAAGGACCAATATTGCGGAAAAAAAGTAAAATACATGTAAACACAAACAAATAATAAGTACATTTTTCTTAGAGTAAAATGAGCCATAAATTACGTTTCTCTTATGTTGCTGTCACTTACAGTAGATCATAGAATCTGACAGAACCGACAGGTTTTAGTCTAGTCCATCTCTTCATGGGGGATTCTAAGGGTTTTGTTTATTTTCCAAAAGCACTTAGTAAATGACAGCTGCAGGGAGGCTGCCCAGCATCAATGTATAAATCAATTCATTTATGGCTTCTTTTACTATGGAAGAAACGTATTTCCTATTTGAATGTGTTTACAAGTATTTTAAATTTTACAATTTTCGCGATAGTGGCCCTTTATTAATAGAAATTATTGGGAATCATTTTGAAACATCACATACAAGTGTGTCCACTATATTCAGTTTCTAGAAACTTGTGAAATTAGGAAATGTTGAAAACGACCAAAGATTTTCAATCTTTCAAACACATTCAATCTTAATTGGCCAATTTGATCACTTCCATGTAGTACAAGATCCAACAGAATTTGATTATGATTTATGAATAGATTGTGAAGGTAAGCTCTCATACTGCATAGAAGTGGTAAAATCAGTCTATACATCTTTAAGCTGGCCATACACTGGCCCGATTTGCCGCCGTTTCGACAGCAGATTCGATCACTGGGATCGAATCTGCTGCCAATCGTTCGCGCTACACACCGAATTTCGATCCATTTCGTCCGATCCCGTCGATCGCTCCGTGCGGAAAATTACCGTCGATCGCCCGCGGGTAGGGAGCGCGTCGCTAGTGGCGTTCGAGTGCCCGACGACCGACGCAATAGAGCGGCAATACATTACCTGCTGCGCCGGCGCGACTACCCCCGGTCACCACTGCTCCGTGTCCGCGCTGGTCTCCGGCATGCTTCAGTTCCTCCTGCCCGGCAGGAAGTTTAAACAGTAGAGGGCGCTCTACTGTTTAAACTTCCTGCCGGGCAGGAAGAAGTAAAGCATGCTGGACCTGGAGACCAGAGCGCAGAAGACAGCGGAGACCTGGGGACTGGAGTCGCACCGGCGGAGCAGGTAATGTATGCGGGCATGCGGGCGGGGGGAGCGGCGGCAGCACCACCACCACCGCAACAGATTGATAACGGTTTCAGGCTGAAATCGGTTCACAATCGGTTTGCAGTAAAGGTAGCCATACGATCCCTCTCTGATCAGTTTCGATCAGAGAGGGATCTATTGGTCGAATCTGATGGCAAATCGACCAGTGTATGGCTACCTTTAGTGTTGACCTGCTCACCAGTTTGCTGCCAGTCATAGCCTTCTGCCTGATGTTTAACCACAGCTATTTGATACCCAAATTTATCTTCTGCCTGACCTACAGGAAACCTGTTTCCTGTAGGTCAGGCAGAACCTACAGAACAGACTTTATTATAACTACATGTTTGGTCCATAACTTTATATTTCACCTACTGGCCTGCTTGCTTGTTTGTCACCAATGACACATGGAGAGCCCTGGCCTGAAAAGGGCACATAGCCAACGGAGGCTCTTCTTAAATATCTGTATCCAAGGCGAACCTAAGGCAGAAAATTAGATACTTACCTAAGAAGCAGAAAGCTGTGTCCTCCTGGCCCCCACTGGCCTGGCTCGTGCATAAAGAGAAGCACAGTCATGATCTTCAGGAGGGTCTCAAGCAGTGGTGGTCAGAAGTAGTATCTAATTTGTTGCCCGAGGTTCACCTCAGGTGGCGCAGCCGCCCCTGTGCATTGTCAAGTGCACGGGATTGTCTCTCCTCCCCACTCCCTGGAAACAGAATGTATCATGAAGAAGTAGTCTCGTAATCGCAATGTGTCTGTATGGCACTTAGGCAAGAACTTTTGCCTGAGGAACAGAGTCCGGAACCCTGCGGGCGACAATCATAGGGTGTCTGCATACACCTTTACTGACTTACTTGGGTACCCCAAGGATAGAGAGTGTAAATCACAGGTTGTCTTGCAAACTTTGCCAGAATTTATTGCTGATAATTTATATTAGGTGGCAAAAGTTTATAACTGTCAGCTGGGTCACACCACAGCATAGCAAGAAATAATGAAAGGTTAGTGGCATAGGAGCACAATCAGGATCACATACTTACACCGAGAACTTTTTGCCTGGGGTTTATTACAAAAAAGTTCTCACTCAAAATGCTTGTATGCAACTACAACCGCACAGCTGATATTTCACATATCAGCAGTTCTCACTGTGCTTTGATGTCACCTAGTGGTGAGAAATGTAACATTTTGTCAACCATAGTACATTAGGCCTCACAGTGGTAAGAACATCATGAATACAGGGACTCTTTGGCCATACTTCCGATGGTTAGAGTGAGTAACTACAGGGGAGCAGCTCCTGCAATTGTGTGTGGGGAGGGGGGGGGGGGATTCGACTTTACTGTGATAAAGGGGTCCATCCTCCAGATCAGGTGCTTTTGTGGCTACTCTTGTTATGGGTGTAAAGATTATGATGCCCACACTTCTTCTATGACCCTTGCAAGATGGGCCCCCTGGTTGTGAGGGTCACCAAAGGTAGGCAAGGGAAAGGGTGTGAGCATCAAAGCTTTGCTGGGGGTCTCCATGATTTGTATCTACGCCCCGGTCGATGGCCAAGTCAAACTGTAATACCAGCCTTTCTTCTTCTAACCATCAAGATTACCCCTTGTAACATAATTGCCCTTAAAATGGGCAATCTTTCTTTCTTTCTATTTTAACTTCATTCCATGTTTAAATCAAAATTAATTTCTGGATTTTCTAGTGTTTCAATGATTATAAATCATTGGACAATAACATTTTCAATTAAAAAAGGTTTCACATGCCTAAGACGTTCCTAAGACCACTTCTTTTGGTCAATATTGCATGCCTCTCCATGGAGATGCTGAGCTAAGAGCGCTATGCTTTTTCGAATAATAAATTATTGAATCTCAGTTGAGTTTTCCTTAAGGTAACACCAACACTGGCCTTAGACTTTTTTTTATTGTTTCATACATAGTTGACGTGTCCATCCAGCAATGTTGCAGTGTACACCACTGCTGCGGGTATGTTAGATTTTATTTTTACATTCTTACCGGCAAATAAATATTTTTGATTGAAGAGTGATCACCCTCTGACTCCCGGAGGTCGGGTGGGTACAGTACTTCCCCACATGCACACACTGTGGTTTCCTAGATTATTATTTATATAGCACCAACATCTTCCACAGTGCGAATGAAAAGAGAAAAAAGCACTTGCACAAAATGCAGCAGGGGTGGATACTGCCACACTCTACTTACCTGCAGCGTGCTCCAATGGTAGATCACAATTTCAAACAGGAGAAAGGAAGGAGATGGGCACAGCTGCTAAAATACCCTTTATTGTGGCTGGGTTGACACAAAAAGCTTACAGCAGTGGGGGAAAGGACAAGTCTGACAGCTGTTTCGCAGGGACTAGCCATGCTTCATCAGAGACATCTTCCACAGTGCTGTACAGAGTATAATGTCTTGTCACTTAACTGTCCTTCAGAGGGACTCACAGTCTATTCCCTGCCACTGTCATATGGATGTATGTATGTATCGTAGTCTAGGGTTAATTTTTAGGGTGAAGCCAATTAACTTATCTGTACGTTTTTGGGATGTGGGAGGAAACCGGAGTGCCCAGAGGAAACCCACACAGACACGGGGCAATTACTGCACAAGTCGGTAATTTACCTCACTAGTCTATAATTCTAATTGTATGTGCAGTAACAGGTTTAGTGAATTGGAATTTGGAAAGGTGGTCGGTAAAATCAGCTTTTTTCAGCATTAGCGAACGTGGTAATTGTTTAGTGAATGCAGCCCCATGAGTTTTCACACCAGGTGACACCAACCCTAGCAACCCCTCTGTCCACATGGTAGACTTTGTTTTGAATGGACAAGCTTTTACCCACCTCTTATGCAGATTTTCCAGTTGACAAACCCGTTCTAGAAGAGTTTCTGAAGCAGGCACAGTAATTCCGTGTTTTGTTATGATCTTTTAAAAAAAAAAATATAACAATGTGAGTGGTTTTGGTCTTAAAACCCATTTCCATTAATCTAATAAAGGTAATCTTAGCTTGGGTGTATCACTGAGTATTCTACCTTTTTCTGGGGCATGTATCACTGTTATTCAAAGCAGATGATGAGGATGCATATCTTCAACACACACAGCGCAAAATATAATTTCTATAATGAATACATACACACACTAATTCAATCTACACTGATGAGGTTGGATAGAAAGAAAAAAAAAAATCACCTCTGCGTTGGTTAAAGCCTGGTACATTCCTCCAATTTTAATTGGCCAATCACTGACCAATTTTACCACATCTATGTAATATGAGTTTTTACCTACATAATCTGTTCATAGTATTAAAAATCTATTGACTCTCCTACTACATAGAGGTGGTAAGATTGCCCAATCATTAGCCAATAACAATTGAAGATGTGTACCAGGCTTAACCTCACTATCTAGTACAACTTCCAATACCCCAGTTGGCCATTGACCGACACAAACTGGAAGGGTTAGTGTGCACTCACACATCCAATGTTCATTGGCAAATTTGACCTTTTCTGATCAATATTCAACCACTTTTACCATTAACTGCAACACAGGAATGTCATAGCTTTTAACCACCCTGGCGTTCTGATAAGATCGCCAGGGAGGCTGCGGGAGGGTTTTTTTTTAATAAAAAAAAAACTATTTCATGCAGCCAACTGAAAGTTGGCTGCATGAAAGCCCACTAGATGGCGCTCCGGAGGCGTTCTTCCGATCGCCTCCGGCGCCCAGAATAAACAAGGAAGGCCGCAATGAGCGGCCTTCCTTGTTTTGCTTAGATCGTCGCCATAGCGACGAGCGGAGTGACGTCATCGACGTCAGCCGACGTCCTGACGTCTGCCGCCTCCGATCCAGCCCTTAGCGCTGGCCGGAACTATTTGTTCCGGCTGCGCAGGGCTCGGGCGGCTGGGGGGACCCTCTTTCGCCGCTGCTCGCGGCGGATCGCCGCAGAGCGGCGGCGATCAGGCAGCACACGCGGCTGGCAAAGTGCCGGCTGCGTGTGCTGCACTTTATTTCATGCAAATCGGCCCAGCAGGGCCTGAGCGGCAGCCTCCGGCGGTGATGGACGAGCTGAGCTCGTCCATACCGCCAGGCTGGTTAAAAGACCTTGATTACTGGATGAAACCTAATTTATTACAAATAGCGCATTTCTATATTATATTTATTATAGCTTTAGCTGTAGGACTTTCCTATGTGATCTGTATATGGGGAAGCTGCAATATCATTGGCATTAGGCTGTGGAGGTATGGAGAATATTTTATTTTAATCCATCTGAACTTCATGCTATTGCATCAGAGTGACAAATGCAGCCTTGTACAAAAGGAAAAAGAGAAGCATGCACCCTCCGTCATAACCTTCGTGCATTTATTGCAAATATTCACAGTATACATACTGTTACTGAGAGATCACATAAAAAGTTGTGTACCTTAGATGTTGTTCAGCAGGTTGCTAGTGTTGGAGGTGGGGGACAACGGTGGGCCTAGTGGCGGCTGTTTCGCGTCCACACGGATGCTTGGTCATGCTGCGTTCCCCAGAATTGGGGAGCACTTGTGCTCATTTAAGAGCGGAAAGGGCTGTGCCCGGTTTATATCTCATATGCGAGAAGAACATTGTGGGCTTACCATCAGATTCACAGGTTTGGAAAAGGTGGAATGCCCCAGGAGGGGTGGAGACAGGGACAAGATGCTCCTTAGGAAAGAAACAAGGCTCATTCTTCAAACCCTGGGTCCTCTAGGCCTCAATGATAAAATTGAACTAGCTTGTATGCTGGAACCTTGAGTGGACAATTTTAGACAAAGATGAGCCCTCTGCTATTAGATCTTTATAGATCCAACAAATACAGTGGTGTGAAAAACTATTTGCCCCCTTCCTGATTTCTTATTCTTTTGCATGTTTGTCACACCTAAATGTTTCTGCTCATCAAAAACCGTTAACTATTAGTCAAAGATAACCTAATTGAACACAAAATGCAGTTTTAAATGATGGTTTTTATTATTTAGTGAGAAAAAAAACCTCAAAATCTACATGGCCCTGTGTGAAAAAGTGATTGCCCCCCCTTGTTAAAAAATAACTTAAAGGTGGTTTATTACACCTGAGTTCAATTTCTGTAGTCACCCCCAGGCCTGATTACTGCCACACCTGTTTCAATCAAGAAATCACTTAAATAGGAGCTATCTGATACAGAGAAGTAGACCAAAAGCACCTCAAAAGCTAGACATCATGCCAAGATCCAAAGAAATTCAGGAACAAATGAGAACAAAAGTACTGTAATTGAAATCTATAAGTCTGGTAAAGGTTATAAAGCCATTTCTAAAGCTTTGGGACTCCAGCAAACCACAGTGAGAGCCATTATCCACAAATGGCAAAAACATGGAACAGTGATGAACCTTCCCAGGAGTGGCCGGCCGACCAAAATTACCCCAAGAGCGCAGAGAAAACTCATCCGAGAGGCTACAAAAGACCCCAGGACAACATCTAAAGAAATGCAGGCCTCACTTGCCTCAATTAAGGCCAGTGTTTATGACTCCACCATAAGAAAGAGACTGGGCAAAAACGGCCTGCATGGAAGATATCAAAGGCGCAAACCACTTTTAAGCAAAAAGAATATTAAGGCTC
The DNA here is from genome assembly GCF_040937935.1 of Hyperolius riggenbachi. Taxonomy (NCBI): domain Eukaryota; kingdom Metazoa; phylum Chordata; class Amphibia; order Anura; family Hyperoliidae; genus Hyperolius; species Hyperolius riggenbachi. Next base: position 445,863,109 of record NC_090648.1, read on the forward strand.
GTCTCAATTTTGCTAAAAAAAAATCTCAATGATTGCCAAGACTTTTGGGAAAACACCTTGTGGACCGACGAGACAAAAGTTGAACTTTTTGGAAGGTGCGTGTCCCGTTACATCTGGTGTAGAAGTAACACAGCATTTCAGCAGAAGAACATCATACCAACAGTAAAATATGGTGGTGGTAGTGTGATGGTCTGGGGTTGTTTTGCTGCTTCAGGACCTGGAATGCTGTGATAGATGGAACCATGAATTCTACTGTCTGCCAAAAAATCCTGAAGAAGAATGTCCGGCCGTCTGTTCGTCAACTCAAGCTGAAGCGATCTTGGGTGCTGCAGCAGGACAATGACCCAAAACACACCAGCAAATTCACCTCTGAATGGCTGAAGAAAAACAAAATGAAGACTTTGGAGAGGCCTAGTCAAAGTCCTGACCTGAATCCTATTGAGATGTTGTGGCATGACCTTAAAAAGGCGGTTCATGCTAGAAAACCCTCAAATAAAGCTGAATTACAACAATTCTGCAAAGATGAGTGGGCCAAAATTCCTCCAGAGCGTTGTAAAAGACTTGTTGCAAGTTATCGCAAATGCTTGATTGCAGTTATTACTGCTAAGGGTGGCCCAACCAGTTATTAGGTTCAGGAGGCAATTTCTTTTTCACACAGGGCCATGTAGGTTTTGAGGTTTTTTTTTCTCACTAAATAATAAAAAACATAATTTAAAACTACATTTTGTGTTCAATTATGCTATCTTTGACTAATAGTTAACGGTTTTTGATGAGCAGAAACATTTAAGTGTGACAAACATGCAAACGAATAAGAAATCAGGAAGGGGGCAAATAGTTTTTCACACCACTGTAGATGTAATGCCATCTGATGTTATATGTTTGTATATGTGCCACCAGTTTTAGTATGATGTTAAGGTATTGGAGAAGCAAAAAAGGTTTTTTTGTCCCCAAAATATGTCAACCCAGTATATTCGTAGTTGCCTCCCGCCCACTCCCGCTTTTATTGGATGTAGGGATAGTAGGGGATAATTAATTTATATTGATTTTAGGATAATATTTTTCTTTAAAAAAAAGAAAAAGGTTGGAACGCAGCGTGACCAAGCGTCAGTGTGGACGCCGAATGGCCATCGCTAGGCCCACCGTTGTCCCCCACTCCCACCTCCAACACTAGAAACCCGCTGAACGACATCTAAGGTACACAACTTTTTATGTGATCTCTCAGTATCACTATGTATGCTGTGAATATTTGCAATAAATGCGTGAAGGTTATGACGTAGGGTGCATGTTTCTCTTTTTCCTTTTGTACCAGATTGCTTGCATCTTTCTTCTGACTTTGAAACAAGCGGAGCACACGTCAGGCAACAGTGGAGGAGAGCGCAGGTTGCAGTGTGTGTATACAGTTTTGCCACCACTAGTAAGTCTCTCACAATAAACTTCACATTTAAAGGGGAAGTGCCACACTTTATCTCTGGCTCTTACAAATGCAGCCTTATCTCTCAGTATATTTATAGTGCGACACAAAAATAGGTGTATCAGAAAACAAGGAACTGCATTTAAAATCGACCTTTGTACTAGAATTGTAATGGATTTCATTAAAGCTCAACTCTGTACAGCCTAAGAAAAATCTTTATTACTAACTATTCCCTCAAGGGCTCGTTTCCACTGTAGCGGTGCGGAATCGCCTGGATTCCACCGCTGAAGAAATCGCATGCGGCTGCGTTTCCCCATGCGGATTTACCCGCGATTTCGCATGGCAAGGAGCCAGGCGAATTTAACCATGTCACTGCCTGTGTAAAGTTCCATTGCCTTTCATGCGAAATCGCATGACAAAGCCGCATGCGATTTCCCTATTGAATGCATTAGCGGCGATTCGCCCGCATTCCTGCCGCACGCGAAATCTGACGACCCTGTCGTGCAGATTTTTCCCGCACCGAAAAACGCCGCCGTCGCCGCACACGTGGAAACAGCCCCATCCACTAACATTGAGTATGCGAATCCGCATGCAGTGCCCGCATGCAGTGGCCGCATGCGGATTCGCTATAGTGGAAACGAGCCCTTACTCCTGCAAACAGTGTCTCACAATAACGTATCAGAAAGAGGTACTGGTCACCTGACCCCCTCTGATGGTAGTATTGTAACACATATATGGCCTGATCCAATTTACTTTTCCTCCTAAGTTTTTTCCTGGGAGACAATTTTTCATCTTCTTTTTAACCAGTAGCTGATGGCTAGTGGTTTTAAAATATCCCATTTGTCCTCTTGACCACTTGAGCGCCCGCATACGGTATATCTACGCCACGGCAGACTTCATTTCAGCACCTTGGGTGTAGATATATGCCTCCCCGCCACGAGTGCCACTGTCTGTTTGCTTGTGCAGGCACTCCGGCGCTCGCAGCCGCCGTTAGCCCAGAGATTAATAATTGAGAAGCCGCAGTCATTCTGAAATAAAAAGTTACACATCCACGCATCACTTCCTGTAAGTGTACATAGTATGCTTACAAGATGCTTAGGGGGAAAAAATGACTGAGGACATCTTGTGGCCAAATAGTAAAATTACAACTACATACATTTAATAAAATGAAACAATTACTTAACTCCTTCCCTCCCACTCTCTCCCATACTACTCCTAAAAATTTTTTGCATAAAAAAAAAAAAACAACAACAACATAAATAGTTACCTTAGGGACTTAATTTTTTCTAATATGTATGTCAAGAGGGTATATTACTGTTATTTTTAAATTATTGGCTTGTAAATATTGATGGACACAAAACTGGAAAAATGCACTTTTATTTCCAAGTAAAATATTGGCGTCATACATTGTGATAGGGACAAAATTTAAATTGAGTAAGAACCGGGACACATGGGTAAATAAAATATGTGGGGTTTAATTATAGTAGCATGTATTATTTAAAAACTATAATGGCCAAAAACTGAGATATGATGAATTGTTTTCATTCGGTTTTATATTATTCCCATTAAAATGCATTTAGAAAAAAATAATTCTTGGCATAATGTACCACCCAAAAAAAAAGCCTAATTGGTGGTGAAAATAAGATCTACATCATTTTGTTGTGATGAGTAGGGATGGAGATATTGGCGAATGAATGGAAGGATTGATGAAAGATGAAAATTGCTCTGGTGCTCAAGCGGAAAAACCCCTCAGTGGTAAAGTGGTTAATGGACCAGTAGACGTTTTAAAACGCCATTCGCCACTGACTGGACTGTGCATGCATGCCATGCGTACCTACTCGGGCTTGGCAGTCCACGATTGGTGAAAGGGAACAAGTGTTCCTTGAGCCAAGTGCCTGTAAGGAAAACATCATGACTTTAACAAGAAGCCAATGAACTTTCCTGTAACAACATTGTCTTTGTGCTTTGAGCTCTAAACTCTATTGAAAACCTAAGGAGTTGATTAAAGTAGGATAAAACTCTGACATAACATTCAATAAAAATGTGTTTTCCTGCTTGTTATTACTCATACAGTTATATTTGCTTTTGTGCACATTTAATATTGTCGGTTTACAAATTCACAAACTACAGTCTATATGCTCTGAAAGATGCCATTGCATTTTATTGCAAAATTATTCAACAAGAGATTCAATGAAATGGTTGCACTTTATATGGCCTGCTGCTCCCAAGTCAATGTTGCTAGCATGTTCCCAAATTGTTGGGTGATTTGAACCTTAGGTTAGGGTGGGGACCCTGAGAGAAGGCTGCACGAGCTGTCCCTGCAAACATGCTTCGCAGCGTGGAACCGATGTCTCTCTCAATAAGAGAAGGGTAAGGTCCCCTAATAAGTTGAATAATGTGTAATGCATACGTTTGCTTCCATTATTTGTATTGTGAGATGCATTAGTTTGTAATGCACCTGTTCCACTGCAATGAGCACAGTTGTGCCTTTGTGAGGCTTATTAGCCATATGCAGTAAGTGTTTGTCAGGTGCATCTTGGTTAGATGTGCGATCATTTCATTGAATCTCTTGTTGAATAGCATTTTATTGCAAAGATGCTGTATTTATATATTATAATCTATCTAGTGATCACTTCTCAGCTCTTTCTGAATCTCAGATTGGTACAGCTCGGTTTTGGCATTTTGCTAATGTTTATTAAATGTATCTGATAAAGGAATGTAAACAAAAGAATGTTATCACATCATTACATGACTGCTTTCTAAACTTTAAACCTGAGGTGTGGCTTTAAAAAGAAAACAAAACAAAAACAATGCTACCTGATCCAGGAGGCTAGGCGGATCAGGTAGCAGTAATCCCCGCCGCTCCTGTGGCCTGCTAGGACTCGTTTTTGGTTTTGTGACCCCTGGGGTCATGACGCTGTAAGAAGCTGCTCTATGTCTCACACACTGAGCAGCATACAGGGAGGCGCGGGAGTGGCAGGGGGAGCAGCCGGGGAGAGAGAGAGCTGCCCAATGGCAGCTGGGGAAGGCCTCTAAGAATGCCCCTAGTGGTGTTTACCCGGGGAATACCTCTCTCCTCCCTTACCCTCCGGAATAGCGACAATCGCCTTGTCACCAATTTTGGGGGGTTATAGCGTGGTGGTGGGGGGGCATAGAGCAGCTGGGGGGGGGGGGCAAATAGGCATGTCCTGCAGCAGGTATCATGCCGCTGTGTCCCATCTGCCCCCTCGATGCACAGCCTTGGGTACACTTTAAATTTGGATGTTCCAAGTTTTAAAAAGAATATAAGAACATGGGACTCAAGTAATGTTCTATTTAGGATTAGTTCTACAGGTTCATTTATTTATATGTTTATTTCCACTCCAGGTTTGCACTAATGAGTGGAATTACACACAAAAATGCTTTACGAGTTACATTTATTTTTTTACATACAAACATGATCGCATCTTTATTTCTCAATGGGTGATACTGTGCCGTTTACTGTTTTGTCAGAGCACCGTGCATCCTCCACAATCTCACAAAAACAAGACGCCGGGCGAGCGGGAACATTCAGTTTTTTTAGCGGCAGCTGGATGATGAGCAATAGACATTTCAGGACAAGGAAAATGATGTTCCCTGACACGTTTTCCTGTGAATTCTGACTCACTAACAATGCTCTAGCAGAGCAATAGTAGCTTCTTCCAATCATGCAAAGTATGCCGTCTCTGTAGCTGCGTCGCAATTTCCTCTCCAAAACAAATGCCATAATTAACAGGCTTAATTTATAAATCCTTTCGCTACTGTAAAAGAATGAGCAGAAATAGCAGATCTGCTGTACACAGTGCACGGATGCCTATTCTACAGCATACCAGAGGGACGTAGCTAGGGTTTTCAGCACCCGGGGACAACGAAAGTTTTTGCGCCTCCCTCTGGACAAAATGGGTGTGGCCACACACCAGAATGTGGTCATGTCATGGGTGGAGTCAAAAGTTATTTAAATAGCTATATGTGCCCCCTTACCCCATTCAGATAGCCATATGTGCCACCCTTTAAATAGTCAAATGTGTGCCCCTTTAGTTAGCCAGATGTGCCCCCTTCACCCTGTTTAGATGTGCCCCCTTTATATAGCCTTATTCTGCTGCTACACAGAGGCACTTAGTGTTATACACTGATCTGCAGCTGTTGTATACTCTGTTTTTTACTGCAGGGTTACGCCATGTATAAATAAAACTTTTCACTGTTGAAATCGACTTTATTTATGTTTTAAAAAAATGTTTGTGGATTATATTCATTTGGCGCCTCTGTTCCCTTCATACAATATCTGAGTCCACCCTTGGTGGAGGGGTGACCTAGCCCTTTCTTTCCTGATCTACAGAGAGCGACTTCTTAATCCTGAGTGGGGACATGTTTAATCTCCCCACCTGCCGTTACAGTGGTTACCTTTGAGGTGACCCTGCTTTGTGAGTATACTGCATTTACTCTAAACATTTATCATTTAAGATTTACTACACTATATTTGGCTCTCAGTGTCCTGTTTCTTACATTATTCTGCTGCTGTTGTTAACGCTTCTGCAGAGGGAGGGAGAGCAGCAGGGGCACTTCGGGCAGCCAGCAAGCAACCTCTCATGCGCGAGGGGGGTGCAATTGCCGTGCTGAGCGCCCTCACAGTGCTGCGCCCGGGGACACATGTTTCCCCTTGCCCACCCATAGCTACGCCTCTTCAGCATACCGGTATGTATAAAAATGTTATATTCCAGTATAGAGATACCTTTCGGTTCTCAGCATCTTCTTACATCTCTAAGATGTCATGTGTAGGACACATAGAAGTCAATCAAGTGAAGGATCACAAAGCTTCTATCCTGCGTAGCAGCAAACGGAAATGGCCCACGTGATGGATGGGTTTCTTTAATACGGTTTGTAAAGTGTGTTTAGCATTGTGAAGTGTCAATCAGTGTTTGTAGAAAAATAATGATGGTTCGACACCAGCTACCAGGAAAGAAAAATCGCTGACCTTCTCACTGAAAGTGTTTGACAGACAAATAATCAAAGAGGCAGAGGCTCCAGCTTCATCAGAAACAAATAATGGAGTTGGTATGGTTTCCCCCGTGTCTGTGTGGGTTTCCTCTGGGCACTCCGGTTTCCTCCCACAACCCAAAAACATACAGATAGGCCAATTAGTGCCACCCCCCCATGTCATGTCCCACCTGTCAGTGCATTGGATCAAATGGGGTGAGAAGCAGGAGGGGAGGCTTTTCCTATTGGCTCTCTGCTGTCTGCTGTCTGTCAACGGTATCACATACTATTTGCTAGTTTCAGACAGAGCTGGAAATAAATACCGAACTTCTCACTTGGCTTTACTGCATGCACTAATCTTTGTGAATTGACATTTACTGACATGTGTTGAGGTATTTACCTAACAAGTCGGTAACTTACATCACTGGTCAGTAATTTCAGCTTGCCATGTGGTAACAGCCTTAGTGAATTGACTTTTCCAAAATGTTCAGTAAAATCAGCTCTTCGTTGCACTGCCGCATGCGGTAATGCTTTGTAAATTGTAGCCTATATGTCACTACAGTGCCTATTTAAGGGACAACTTAAGTGAGAGGAATGTGGAGGCTGACATATTTATTTCCTTTTAAGCAATACAAGTTCCCTGGTTATCCTGCCGATCCTCTGCCTCTAATACTTTTAGCCATAGACTCTGAACAAGCATCTGCAGATCAGGAGTTTGACGTTATTGTTAGATTTGACTAGATTAGCTGCATGCTTGTTTCTGGTATAATTCAGACACATCTGCAGACAAATAGACCAGCAGGGCTGCCAGGCAATTAGTAATGTTTAAAAGGAAATAAATAATGCAGCCTCAATAGGTCTCTCACCTTGGGTTAAACAAATAGACGGGTTATATTCTTATCACTTCAGTTATTCTTTAAAGAGACACTGAAGCACACAAACAATTATGATATAATGATTTGTATGTGCAGTACAGCTAAAAAATAAAACATTAGGAGCAGAGACATAAGTCTAATATTGTTTCCAGTACAGGAAGGAGGTAAGAAACTCCAATTATCTATAAAAAAAAAAGAACCATAGAAGTCCACGACTTTAATGTCACAGAGAGCTCTGTCTTCTGAAGCTTGTTGTTATCTCAATTGTCCACTATATTTTCTTTTTCTCTGCAGAGGACAGGTCAATAGTTCAACTGGCCTGCTCTGTAAAATCATTTAGAATGCTGAGTAGTGTGTAAACTGCAAATATTAGAGAATGATGCAAGATTCCAACTGTCATGTGTGCGGATCACCTCTCCCAGTTGCTAGGCAACGTGAACAACATAGGAAATCCCATCATGCTTCCCATCATGCTTTGCACAGCATCAGGGAAAAAAAGCCCAGGCAGTTTTCTTTGATGGGTGGTGCTAATAATACAGCTAAAAAAATGATGCTTTGGTAAGAAAAACAAAGTTCTGATGCTGTGAAACTGTTTTTCAGTTCTGCTGAGTAGATTTTTAGTCCGGAGGTTCACTTTAACTGTCCTCTCTTGGACATTGAGAAATACCGCGCTCAGCACATACCTGACAAGAATCCACAGAGCTCCTCAACCCATCCGGCTTACTAATTAGGTATTAATGATAATGACAATTAATTTAAGCTTCTAAGACAACACCGCTAAGCACTGCATTGATCTGCATGCCTAATATGATGAATAGGCAATAGCCAGGAATACAATGGCACTTTCTAAGAAAATGATGGCATAGATTTTAATAGGGGCAGGATGAAATATTGCTTTACATGAAAGTACACCCATCACTTCAACATTCCATGGACATTAACATTGCTATACTGCTGCTGATATATCACCATCATCATCATCATCATCATCATCATCACCACCACCACTAAGCACTTGAATTCAGAATTATTCACATAATTATTCAAAAACGTATTTAATTGCTTTTAAAAAAAAAATAATGAAAGGCATAAGACTCAGTGTAAGACTACTAATGTGCCTGTAAACAGTAAAACAAGGCCCAAAGCAGGCAGAAGAATTGACAAATAAGATGGTTAATTTGCTCTTATAGAAGTTGGTAATATCCAAAAAGAAAAATGGCAAAAATAATTACTGACCCCAAAATATATGTACTAGTAACTCCCTTTTTATTTTTCTAAAATAGTTTTTTTTTTCCTTTATTTTTTTTACCTGGCCTAGTTGCCTTTGTCTAACTGCAGGAACTGTGCTGTGCCAGCCGGATTGTTAGTAGTTTTTTTTTTTTTTTTTGTTTGTTTTTTTTAGCTACAGTAACCAACTCATCTCTACATGCAAATAACAGAAAGCCTCCTATTTCAGATAAGATAAAAACTCTACGACCAGAAGGAAGCCCCCTCCTTTTGAAGAGTTTACAGAGTGATATAGACTGTTGTGTAGGTGATGGTTGCTGAGGGAGGGACAGTAAGCTGAAACAATAGACAGAGAAAATTAAAATGGAGCAGGATTCAAAAGAAAAAAAAAAGAGAGAGCGAGAAAAGGGCAGAAGTGGTATCACTTTGGCATCACAAAAAACATTGTAAAGATGGAAATCAGCAGAAATATTTTTTCAGATCACATTTTCCTAAATCTGGAAGTGAACACTTAAAGGATACCCAAGGTGGCATGATGAGCTAGATGTGTATGTACAGTGCCTAGCACACAAATAACTAGGCTGTGTTCCTTTTTTTCTTTCTCTGCCTGAAAGAGTTAAACATCAGGTATGTAAGTGGCAGTTCCTGTATAAGTCAGGACTGGGTCAGATTACAGTGTGACCCCCTCCGCTTACAACTATAAAACACTTTCCTAGCAGAAAATGGCTTCTGAGAACAGGAAAGAGATAAAACGGTCAATAGTTCACAGATTTTAGCTCTGTCATACTTCAATGAATGTTTCATTGAGCAAAAACAATAAAACAGTAAAAACAAAGTAGATTTATATATAAAATAAAACTGTGGAATATGTTAAAAAGTCATTTTTAGGAGAAGGAGGATAGATGTAATTGTTTACTTCATTTGTTTATTTTCACCTTTGGGTGTCCTTTGCCAGCATAGGCAAGCTTAATAAGTACCGGTAATTTCTTGTTGGATTACCTTTGGTCAGTTAATACGGAGTTTAATCCCACTTAAAGGTATTGTAGTGCAAGTTTACTGACTATCGACTGATAATTTCAGACCAAAATTATGTTCTCCCATGTATACTTTTTATTGGCGTTTCAGAGCATTGTTGCGGTAATGTCAATTCTGAGCCAGAAAATGGATATTTGGTTTGTTTCAGTCAAAGCTGAACACATTATTCCTGAATAAGTTATGAAGCTTAGTGGACTTTTCATAATGTCCTGGTCCCCCAATCAGTGGCTGGGAAAAAGCAGGCGAGTTTATCAGCCAACTTGGTGATATCAAGTGTCCTATTTGATGCCGTGATCACCTGGTAATTTACCATACCCAGTATATATATAAAAAAAAAAGCAGACACATGACCTCCTAGCATCCACTGTAAACTATAATTGAGGTCAACTAGTATTGCTGCTAAGAATATATTTAGCCCGGTAAATGGCTTTTTTAGAGCAGTGTTGTCCTGATTTTTTTTTACTTAATTTTTAGACTCGGGCCACGTTCACAGTGACCCTTATGTTCCCTGTGACAGCAAGAATGCAATGCAATGGATCGGGACAACAGCGTCACACGTTATGCTTCCGTTATGTTGGGTAAAGTGCCGAATGCAGTCAATGAAAAGTATGGTTTACCCCTATGGTTTTAATGCACGCGTACCAATAATGCACTGCATGCAGTGTGTCACCATATGGCAGCCAGTTATACCTCAACACACCCACCATACTTTGAATGTCGCATAAGTGGTGCATTGCAGTGTGGTGAGCCACGTTACAAAGCAGCTGTGACACTGCACTGCACCAGTGTGAACGTGGCCTAAAGGTACAGTATCATTCCACCCTTAACAATATTGGTTATAAGAAATATCAAGCAAGGCACATATTTCCATGGTTACACTTGTTGGCTAAGGAAAGATGGTGTATTCAGATGAGGATCCATTCATTCATTAAGCGCACACAAGAGACCAATTTTCTTTTTTTTACTAAAGACTTGCAACCCAACATTGCTGACCCTTTGCCTCATCACTTCCTCTGTTCTATTTCACTGAGAATTTTACAGTCTAAGCATATTAAAGTTGATCAAAATGAATAACCAGTGGTCAGGCTTTACAGTGAATTGTATTTCTGCAATCCGAAGGAAGCAAATTGATGAGTGGTAATGTTCCCTGACAGGTTTTGACAAGATATATATATATATATATATACACTGTACAGTGCTGCGTAATATGTCGGCGCTATATAAATACTAAATAATAATAATAATAATAATAATCAGATAACACAATTATGTACTGTACATCAAACAACATTGTGTACCTGGAGAATTGGGCTACACCTTGAAACTATAACTGTGACGAATCAACGTTTATTCGTCCTAAAAAAGTAGTTAGAGCCTTATAAAATATTCCCTGTCGCCACTATTAAAAAGTGACAGCACCTAGGGAAAGGCTTAATGTACAAAAAGATCAGGGAAGCCAGGGGTTAACAGTTCCTCTCCCTGGTCAAATGTAGCAAACCCTGGCTCTTTGGTAGCTTCTAATTACAGCTCTTCTCACCTCTGTGTTAAAGCGGTTCCCCAGCATCCCTGGAAAGGTTATAGCTCATCCATCAGAGATTAGATGGACAGAAGCTAATAAACCGCCCCTTCCCCCAGACTGGTAGAAACCGATCACAGCAGGGGGTTCTCTCAGGATTACCTCAGCTGAAGGATCAAAGAGAATCCATCTCCCAGCTGACCTTTCTGTGATCTCACAAATATGAAATCCATCTTTTGTCATAAAAATTACTTTCCAAATAGGCAACGGCCTTTAGAACCGGCTTATTATGAAATTCGGAACAAACCACACAATTGGATGTTTCCAAATTAAAGGTAAGCCCTGCCAAAGCAGAGATATGCATTTTGGGGTCACCGTTCACTCTAAACCCCCCAAGTTTGATATCATTGTTATCGTTAAATTCTGATCAACCTGAAAATGTTATTAGATTTAACATAACCTGTATGGTTTGAAGATTAGCACACCTATCATGATTCAGCTATATTTTTGTGTTCATGCGAGGGGCGGGCAGATCTCCTGTTCCAAAGAGGTGTGTGATCCACGCCCCCTAACCTCTCCTTGCTGGAGTGGGGGCTATAACCACAGAGAGCCCAGAAAGCTCTGGGTCCATTTTACCTGAAATCCTGGCCTCATAACATCTGAGCAGCCAGCGGGACACTGGCACAAAAGTTCCATTGAATTTCTCACAAGGCCTCTGGCCGCATGGCAAAACCACCGTTTTGGGACTTTCTCACAAAGGCCTAAAGCCATCGGCCATTCTGGACTTTGATTGCCGCATGGACTACCAATAACGGTATTTGAACTGTATATTCGGACATTCTGTTTCTTTTCATCTCTTCTCTCTGTCAAATCAATCTGTTCTAAAATAAGCTGTGTGTATGTAGTTTTAGAATAAAACTAACTATTTTATCGTTCAGTCTTGTGCCGCTTCTGGTCATCTGATTACTGCTATAACGAATCTGCCCTCTGAAGAGTCAGTCATACTACCGCATTGTTTTATGATTTGCTTATAAATTGTTGATTTGCTAGCTAGGTTGTAAATAACCGTTTCTTCCTTCTAGGATTAGCTAGTACCAGATGTCCTGTGCGAAATCGATTACTTTTGTTTCTCTATTGTAAATACAATTCGAGATTGCATCATATAGGGACCCAGTAACCTTTCTTTTTTTTCACAATTTCAAGCTTTATTGAGCAAAAGAAAGTAACAATACAATAGAATAAACACCATACAGCTGACAATTTCAAAAGAATGGATTTGGTCGCATATGTATTCCAACAAAGTTCCAGAGGGGCCTGTTTGGTAAAAACAAAGGGAAAAGAAAAAGAAAAGCGAAATGGCCCAGGAAACACTAAACATTAATAACCAGTCCTTCTCATATGACAGCAGATGAGTTACGCTAATTGTAGTCAAAGTAGGTGTGTTCAATTTTACCAACTAGCATTAATTGCCTATGTGTCCATGTACCCAAGTATGAAAGGAGAAGAGGGAATAAACGGGAAACAGTAAGGAGAGGAAGGAGAGGAGTGGTAAGTGTCTTACTACCGAAATGACAGTTGGACCCATTCGCCTATAGGGACATTAGCACTTGATTAAGAAGCCAAAAAATTCTTATATTCATCCGTACATTGATAGTCAAACCACACCATCCAGGTCAATGAGTGCTTTTCGCTTTGATCATTAGACATGTGTATCAATTTTTCCATACTCTCAATTGAGTCTACCCTTCTGATCCAGTCCTTCACTGAAGGTGGGGTAGAATTTTTCCATCTCGCAGGTATCAGGGCCCTGGCCGCATTAACCATATGAATCACAAGGGATCTTTTGTATGCTTTAATAGATTCCATCGTGTTGTGGAGTAGAAGGGAATCTGGTGAGAAGATAATTTGGTCGCATGAAATTTTTTCCATGATTCGATGGACCTGTGACCAAAATGGTTTACTTAGTGGGCATGACCAGAATATGTGCAGAAGTGAACCTCCCGGTGACCCGCATCGCCAGCATGTGTCAGGAACTGACGGATAAATTTTATGTAGGGAGGATGGGGTCCTGTACCAGCGTGAAATAATTTTATAACCCATCTCTTGGGTGTTGACATTTAAGGATCCCTTGTGATTCAGAATGAAGATCTTTTGCCAGTGCTCATCATCCCAACCTACACCCAGGTCCTCTTCCCAGTATCTCTGAAAGTTAAATTTATCTGCATTTGGTTTCTGTACTACCATCTGATACAAAATAGAAATTAGGTGGCCCGGCTTCTCTTCAGCTACTATTAGTTCTTCAAAAGCAGTAAGTGTTTTTCCCCAATTAAATTTTTGCTTAAGAGAGTTCAAAAAGTGCCTAATTTGGAAAAATTGCCATTGATTAAGGACCTTACCCTCTCTCAGCACAGACATCTCAGCAAAAGATTTGACTGAATTTCCTGATACTAAATCTTTAATTCTAGGGCAACCATCCTTTGGCCAGTCTCTGAGGAAAGGAACCTCGAGGGCTGGTAAGAAGGCTAGATTGTCACCTAATGGGGTAATCTTACTTGGGAAAGAGGATAGGCCCAAGGAAGGGAGTATTCTTCGCATTGTTTTGATTGTGGCCAGGAGTAAGGGATTGACCCAGGTCTTTTGGATCGCTTTCGGGACATCTGACCATCCAATATTTTGTGCTTTTCTCTCAGCGGTTTCTTGTTCAATGAGAACCCATTTTTTAGGACACCTGTGGTTCGACCACTCAACAACCCTGGAGAGTTGTGATGCTACATGATATGCACACAGATCCGGCAGGGCAACTCCCCCGTTTTCCTTGGCAGAGGTAAGTATTGTTCTTTTTATTCTGGGTGGTCTACTTCCCCAGATAAATTTATTAATATATTTTTGAAGGTCTCTCAGGTAAGTCGGGGGTAGTGATATCGGTAAGCATTGGCTGATATAGAGAAATCTAGGAAGGAGGTTCATTTTTACAGAGGCCATGCGTCCAAACCAGGAAAGGCTTTTTTTTTGTCCCCACTCTAACAGGTCGGCCTTCAACGCAGTCCCCACCCACTCAAAGTTTTGTTTATAGAGGTCATTGAGGTTTTGGGTGATATTGATCCCCAGGTATCTCAGTCTGCCATCTGCCCAGGCAAAAGGGAACGACGCTCTGCACAGTCCTACCACAGTTTGATCTAGAGTAACGTTTAGAGCTTCGGATTTATGGAAGTTTATTTTCAAGTTTGATATATACCCAAAGTCGTCAAATCTGTGCATTAGACCAGGAAGGGAACGTAATGGGTCTTGTAGGAAAAACAAGAGATCGTCCGCAAATGCAGCTACCACATGGTAGTGAGCACCAATTTGGATTCCCTTAATCGATCTGTCCTCTCTTATCGCGTTCAGGAAGGGTTCAAGCGTGAGAATGTAAATGAGGGGGGATAAAGGGTAACCCTGTCTTGTTCCATTGCTAATCTTCAATGGGGTGGATAAGCAGCCGTTCGCCTTCACCTGGGCAGACAGATTCGAATACAGAAGATCGATTAGCTGTCTTAAGAAGGGACCCAACCCTAGGCCTGACAGGGTGGCACGTATATAATCCCATTCCACCCTGTCAAATGCCTTCTCTGCGTCTGTGGATAGAATGAAGGAACTAATATTGTGTTTTTTGGCAAATGCCATCATGCCCACTGTTCTCATGACATTTTCTTTCGCCTCTCTGCCTGGAACAAAACCCACTTGATCACTATTAATGTGGTCAGGTATGTAAGGGAGTAATCTGTTGGCCAGGATCTTTGCCAGGATCTTAGCGTCAAGGTTCAGCAAAGATATGGGTCTATAACTGGAACACTGCTGTAAGTCCTTGCCAGGCTTGGGAATCACCACAATGTGTGCAGCTAGAAATTGTTGAGAGGGGGTACAACCGGGGGAGACCGCGTTGAAGGCCGAGATAAAGGGAGACGCTAGGACATGTTTAAAAGATTTGTAGTATTGTGATGTTAGTCCGTCAGGGCCAGGAGCCTTACCAGTCTTTAGGGATTTAATTGCCATCAGAAATTCGTCAGTGGTCAGGGGGGAGTCTAAGTCTGATTTGTCTTCCGCGGAGATATGGAGTGGTTTTCCGTGTCTCTGCAGAAAGTCTGTTATTTTGGCAGACCGGTCTCGGCTTTCAGGGGAGTTGCTTTGCGATTGTTGGGATTGTTTCAGGTTGTATAAGGAGTTGTAATAATTCTTAAACTCCTCAACAATCTCTTCTGATTTCGTCAGTTTTTTTTGGTTACTATCAACTATGGAGGGTATCTGTGAGCGTAGGGTTTGTTTCCGAAGAGATCTGGCCAAGTATTTCCCACTTTTATTACCCATTTCGTAGAAGATTTTTTTCCCAGCAAGAATTTTCCGCTTAGCGTCTGCGAATAATAAGTATTGAAGCTGTACTCTACAGGCGGAGAGTTCCTCCAGCGTCTGAACAGCCAGAGATTGTTTGTGGATTCTTTCCAACCTAGATATCTGTGCTGACAAGTTAGCAATGCCCTCCTCTCTTTACTTTTTGAGTTTAGATCCCATCCTAATAAATTGGCCTCGAATCACTGGCTTATGGTCTTCCCATAGGGTAAGACCAGATATCTCTGGGGTACTGTTCATATCAAAATAAGATTGCAAACTCTGCGAGATCCCCTGAACTCTGTGTTTTTCGGATAACAAATTTGGATTAAGTCTCCAACACCAAGTTTTAGATAACTTTTCCGGAAATTCTAGTGTTAGGAGTATTGGAGCATGATCCGAAAGGGCGATGTTGCCAATCTTGGCATCCTTTATCATTGACAAGTCTCGCTGAGCTACAAAAAAGTAATCGATACGTGAGTATTTGTGGTGGATACTGGAGTAGAACGAGTAATCCCTATCTTTTGGATGAATTAAGCGCCATGCGTCCGTTAGGGAGAGATTATATAGACTGTTCTTAATTTGTTTGAGGACTTTATAGGATAGCACTGATGATCCGTTAGAACAATCCAGTAACGGTTGCAAGGGTACATTAAAGTCCCCTCCCACGATCAGAATACCTTGGGAGAAGCCCATCAATCTATGTATAACTGTGGAGATAAAGGAGTTCTGTTGCCTATTTGGGGCGTAGAAATTAGCCAACGTGACCTGTCTCTCCCCCATCTTACCCTTTACAAAGATAAATCTGCCATTTGGATCATGCTCCACCTCCTCTACAGAGAAAGGAAAATCCTTATGAAGAAAAATTGATACACCTTTCGTTTTAGAGGTAGCGGACGTAGCATGGAAAGCCACAGGGAATCTGTAGTCAAATCTGGATGGGATGTGGTTGGCCCTCAAGTGAGTTTCCTGAAGGAAGGCCACTTGGGTTTTCTCTTTTTGCAAGAACTTAAATATGGAAGTTCTTTTCTCCGGCGTATTCAATCCATTCACATTAAAGGGAAGGTCCAAGCAAAAAAAAAAAAATGAGATTCACTTACCTGGGGCTTCTACCAGCCCCATGCAGCCATCCTGTGCCCTCGTAGTCACTCAGTGCTGCTCCAGTCCCCCGCTGGCAGCTTTCTGACCTCGGAGGTCAGGGCCAAATTGCGTACATTTTTACACATTCCCGCTAGTGCAGGAACATTAACACATACATTTTTACGCGTTAGTGGTGAAACGCGTAAATTTTTGTTCCTGCACTAGCTGGAATGCGTAAAAATGTATGCAATGTGGCCCTGACCTCCGAGGTCAGAAAGCTGCCAGCGGGGAACTGGAGCAGCAGTGAGTGACTACGAGGGCACAGGATGGCTACATGGGGCTGGTAGAAGCCCCAGGTAAGTGAATCTCATTTTTTTTTTTTGCTTGAACCTTCCCTTTAAGTGATAACAGATTTACAGTTACTAGGTTATTGGATGTCTGTGGCTTTCCATCCTTGGGTAAAGGGTGGTTTGTCGGACGTCTTACCATGTTTGTTTTGTTTGAGGACTGAGGTGCCCCTGAGAATAAATCAGAAAGGGGGTCAAAATAGATCAGACAAGGTAGTAGAGAAGAGAGTAATAAGATAAGTGTGTAGGACACGGAAAGTTGGTACATGGATAACTCTATCTATAAGCCTATAAATCTACAGTAGAAGTACACCTACAGATCAATAGCTACCAAGCCCACGTGAGCACCACGTGGCGTGTAGTGCTCACCTACTTTGTGGGGACGGTAATCAGTGTATGCGCGGACACACTGTGTGGGGAATGCGGAAGACGTCCAGCGAGAGTAGCCTATCGCCAAACAAGAAAACCGAGAAGGGAGTGTTGTTAGGGATTGAGTAAACTGCTGTGTCCGCCCATACACTGAGTAAACTTTCTCCGTTTTACCATCCCATGGATATGCTAGTAGGAGGGATGCCGTCAGATCACTACATGAATGCTAACGTCTGCTAAGACAAGGAGCTAGGACAGACCGCCACGGCCTCCGCAAATAGGCGGATATAGCCCGCGCAGCCAATCCCAGTCCTCGCCCAAAGAGCAATCAGTGTGACCGGACGTCACCCCCCCCTATGGTAGTTAACCTAAATGTCACCAGTAAACATATAACAGGTTCAGAGACAATCACATGCAATAAACATATCGTATACGCGTGCATAATTTCTAACTGAGGGACCAATCCGTCTCGTCGTCCCGAGTGTGGGCCCTAGAGTTTTAGGGGGGGCTCCCCCTCAGATACAGCGTAAAAAAATCAGGTAGCAACATACTTTGAGTAAAATGGGGGTGTCTTGAGTAGTGTTGGGCGAACAGTGTTCGCCACTGTTCGGGTTCTGCAGAACATCACCCTGTTCGGGTGATGTTCGAGTTCGGCCGAACACCTGACGGTGCTCGGCCAAACCGTTCGGCCATATGGCCGAACTAAGAGCGCATGGCCGAACGTTCCCCGAACGTTCGGCTAGCGCTGTGATTGGCCGAACGGGTCACGTGGTTCGGACCCGAACGCGCTCTGATTGGCCGAACGGTCACGTGGTTCGGGTAAATAAATACCCGAACCACGTCATATCTCCGCCATTTGTCTGTGGGTTTAGCTTTGGGTAGGCAGGCAGGGTAGTTCGCGCTCCAGCCACGCTAGCCAGGGTCCCCCCTGTCATTGTGTCACTGCTGGGAACAGTAGTACACCGCTTGCTCAGCCACACTATATAGCATTCTGTTTACTGCCACTCTGTGTACCTCGCTCAGCCACACTATATAGCATTCTGTTTACTGCCACTCTGTGTCTGCTGGGAATAGTAGTACACCGCTTGCTCAGCCACACTATATAGCATTCTGTTTACTGCCACTCTGTGTACCTCGCTCAGCCACACTATATAGCATTCTGTTTACTGCCACTCTGTGTCTGCTGGGAATAGTGGTACACCGCTCGCTCAGCCACACTATATAGCATTCTGTTCACTGTTCTGTGTCTGCTTGGAATAGTGGTACACCGCTCGCTCAGCCACACTATATAGCATTCTGTTTACTGTTCTGTGTCTGCTGGGAATAGTGGTACACCGCTCGCTCAGCCACACTATATAGCATTCTGTTTACTGTTCTGTGTCTGCTGGGAATAGTGGTACACCGCTCGCTCAGCCACACTATATAGCATTCTGTGCACTGTTCTGTGTCTGCTGGGAATAGTGGTACACCGCTCGCTCAGCCACACTATATAGCATTCTGTTCACTGTTCTGTGTCTGCTGGGAATAGTGGTACACCGCTCGCTCAGCCACACTATATAGCATTCTGTTTACTGTTCTGTGTCTGCTGGGAATAGTGGTACACCGCTCGCTCATCCACACTATATAGCATTCTGTTCACTGTTCTGTGTCTGCTGGGAATAGTGGTACACCGCCCGCTCAGCCACACTATATAGCATTCTGTTCACTGTTCTGTGTCTGCTGGGAATAGTGGTACACCGCTCGCTCAGCCACACTATATAGCATTCTGTTCACTGTTCTGTGTCTGCTGGGAACAGTAGTACACCGCTCGCTCAGCCAGAGTATATAGCATTGTGTTTACTGCCACTCTGTGTACACCGCTCAGCCAGACTATATACCATTGTTTACTGACACTCTGTGTACACCGCTCAGCCAGACTATATACCATTGTTTACTGACACTCTGTGTACACCGCTCAGCCAGACTATATACCATTGTTTACTGCCACTCTGATTCTGCTGGGAACAGTAGTACACCGCTCGCTCAGCCAGACTATATAGCATTGTGTTTACTGCCACTCTGTGTACACCGCTCAGCCAGACTATATACCATTGTTTACTGACACTCTGTGTACACCGCTCAGCCAGACTATATACCATTGTTTACTGAAACTCTGTGTACACCGCTCAGCCAGACTATATACCATTGTTTACTGCCACTCTGATTCTGCTGGGAACAGTAGTACACCGCTCGCTCAGCCAGACTATATACCATTGTTTACTGACACTATATAGCAGACTATATAGCATTGTGTGTACACCGCTCAGCCAGACTATATACCATTGTTTACTGACACTCTGTGTACACCGCTCAGCCAGACTATATACCATTGTTTACTGCCACTCTGATTCTGCTGGGAACAGTAGTACACCGCTCGCTCAGCCAGACTATATACCATTGTTTACTGACACTCTGTGTACACCGCTCAGCCAGACTATATACCATTGTTTACTGCCACTCTGATTCTGCTGGGAACAGTAGTACACCGCTCGCTCAGCCAGACTATATACCATTGTTTACTGACACTATATAGCAGACTATATAGCATTGTGTGTACACCGCTCAGCCAGACTATATACCATTGTTTACTGACACTCTGTGTACACCGCTCAGCCAGACTATATACCATTGTTTACTGCCACTCTGATTCTGCTGGGAACAGTAGTACACCGCTCGCTCAGCCAGACTATATACCATTGTTTACTGACACTCTGTGTACACCGCTCAGCCAGACTATATACCATTGTTTACTGCCACTCTGATTCTGCTGGGAACAGTAGTACACCGCTCGCTCAGCCAGACTATATAGCATTGTGTTTACTGCCACTCTGTGTACACCGCTCAGCCACACTATATAGCATTGCGTACTCTGCCAGTCAGTGTGTATATTGCTGGGATCAGTAATACTCCACTCACCGTCAACCACTATATGAGCTCAACATGAGTTCCCCAGAGACCTCCGCTGTGAGCAGCACTCCCAACAACAGCAACAGCCAACGCCCCACGCAAGCTATAACATCCACCCCAGCAGCCAGTGGTCAGCAGCAGCCCTCCCCGGAGGAGAACGTTGTGTCCATCAGTCCGTCGCCAGAGCGATTAATGAGGGCTGCCATTGAGGAGATGATGGGGCCTGATGTGGAGGAGGAGGTCTGGCTCAGGCCAGCATCCCAAGTTAATGTTGAGGACGATGAGGGGTCTGTGTCTGGGGATGTTGGGGTGGCAGAGGTGGTGGGTGGGTCAGACTCAGGAGAAGAGTTGTATGATGAGGATGATGATCGGGACCATCTGTATGTGCCTCAGAGTCCGACCCCGGAAAACATGTTGTATCGTGTGTTTAGGTACTAAAATCTGCGTTCCCTCCCAGTAGTGTTGGGCGAACAGTGTTTGCCACTGTTCGGGTTCTGCAGAACATCACCCTGTTCGGGGTGACTATATAGCAGACTATATAGCATTGTGTTTAATGCCACTCTGTGTACACGGCTCAGCCACACTATATAGCATTGTGTTTACTTCCACTCTGTGTCTGCTGGGAACAGTAGTACACCGCTCACCCGCCACTGTATAGCATTGTGCTCTGTGTCACTGCTGACAATAGTGGTACACCGCTCACCCACCACTGTATAGCATTTCTGTACTGCCACTGTACTGCTGCCAGTCAGCGTGTACTTTAAGGATAAGTGAAATGAGGAAGAAATCTGGTGAAAGAGGGAGGGGCAAGGGAAGAGGTGTTTCCCCTGACGGTTCACGTACAGGCCACAGGGGAGCACCCAAGAAAACCCACTCAATACTGCCCATGTTGTCCAGGACAACAACCCTCACAGATCCAAAAGAACAGGACCAGATAATTACTTGGATGACCTCTCAAGCGTCCAGCAGTGGGTTAAGCAGCACCAGCACATCACGCACGAGGTCCGAGTCCTCAGCCAGTTAAAGTCTGGGCTTTCTTTGAAGACTGCACTGAGGATGTTACCATGGCGATTTGCAAGGTGTGCAAGACCCGCCTGAGCAGGGGGAAAAGTATTAACAACCTCTCCACCACCAGCATGAGCCGCCACATTCTATCCAAACATCCCACTCTGTGGGCAAACGCGGCAGGACAGGGTACCACCAGCAACACTGCCTCCCTTGGGTTCACCAGACTCACCACCAGACCCGCCTCAGCAGCAGCAGTAGCCCAGCCATTGCGTGGTTCACAACATTCACAAACATCAGACGATGCTGACACTGTCACTTTCCGGACTAGTGCTCTTGAGGTCTCCCAGTGTTCATCAAACACAACAACCAACAGCCCTTCGGTGTGCAGCGCTACGGTTGAGTTGTCTGTCTCTGAGATGTTTGAGCACAAGAGGAAATTGCCAGCAAATGACCCCCGGGCCGTGGCAGTAACAGCCAGCCAGCATAGCCAAGCTTCTGGCCTGCGAAATGCTGCCATATCGAGTGGTGGAGACAAACAGCTTCAAGGGCATGATGTCAGTGGCCATCCCACGTTACGTTGTTCCCAGCCGCTACCACTTTGCGCGCTCTGCAGTGCCTGAGTTGCATGAGCACGTGGTCAGCTAAATAACCCGAAGCTTGAAGAATGCCGTTGCCTGCAAGGTTCACCTCACCACTGACACCTGGACGAGTGCGTTCGGCCAGGGTCGATACATCTCCCTTACCGCGCACTGGGTGAACCTTGTGGAGCCTGGCAGCGATTCCTCACCTGCTACGGCGCGGGTGTTGCCCACGCCGCAAACAGCTGGATAACAACAGCAGCACCTACCTCTCTGACTCCTTCTCCTCCAACGCATCTCAAAGCTGTACCTCATCCGGAAATGCTAACCCAGCACCAGCAGCAGTAGGATCGTGGAAGCAGTGCAGCACAGCTGTTGGCATGCGTCAGCAAGCGTTGCTGAAGCTGATCTGCCTTGGGGATAAGCAGCACACAGGGGAGGAAATTTGGAGGGGAATAAAGGAACAGACGGATTTGTGGCTGGCACCGCTGGACCTGAAACCGGGCATGAAGCTAGACACCTGGCACGAACTGGCAATGTACGCAATAGAGGTGCTGGCTTGCCCGGCAGCCAGCGTTATGTCGGAACGCTGTTTCAGTGCTGCCGGAGGCATCATCACAGATCGGCGTATCCGCCTCTCCACAGAAAATGCAGACCGTCTGACTCAAATTAAAATGAATCAATCCTGGATTGGAAACGACTACGCAACACTCCTGGACCCCAACCAAGTAACATGACCGATGAACATCTGGGATGGTTTAGCGTTTCCGGTCCCTGTTTATTGAACCTCTCATCTGTATTACATTTATGACTGCATGGCGGCAAAAAGCATTGCTGCTATATCCGCACGCTTTTTGTCCTCATGCAAGGCCTGGGTTGTTGTGTCTCACAAAGCGTGGCCTTCTCCTCCTGCGCCTCCTCCTGTTCCATCACGTGTGCTGCTGCTGCTGCTGCTGCTGCTGGGTTACCGTTGCCGGTCCCTGTTTATGGAACCTCTTATCTTTATTACATTTATGACTACATGGCGGTACAAAGCATGCTATCCGCACGCTTTTTGTCCTCATGCAAGGCCTGGGTTGTTGTGTCTCACAAAGCGTGGCCTTCTCCTCCTGCGCCTCCTCCTGTTCCATCACGTGTGCTGCTGCTGCTGCTGCTGCTGGGTTAGCGTTGCCGCGTGGTCCCTGTTTATTGAACCTCTTATCTTTATTACATTTATGACTACATGGCGGTACAAAGCATGCTATCCGCACGCTTTTTGTCCTCATGCAAGGCCTGGGTTGTTGTGTCTCACAAAGCGTGGCCTTCTCCTCCTGCGCCTCCTCCTGTTCCATCACGTGTGCTGCTGCTGGGTTAGCGTTGCCGCGTGGTCCCTGTTTATTGAACCACTTATCTTTATTACATTTATGACTGCATGGTGGTACAAAGCATGCTATCCGCACGCTTCTTGTCCTCATGCAAGGCCTGGGTTGTTGTGTCTCAAAGCGTGGCCTTCTCCTCCTGCGCCACCCTCCTCCTGTTCCATCACGTGTGCTGCTGCTGGGTTAGCATTACCGGTCCCTTTTCCTGGAACCTCTTATATGTATTACATTTATGACTGCATGCCGACAAAAAGCATGTTACCTGTGCAAAGAAAACAGACATTTCCCGCATTTAAAAGACAGTTTTCCCTTTGAAACTTTAAAATCGATTTTCTCAAAAACTATAAGCTCTTTTTGCTAAATTTTTTTTCCTCTTGTACCCACTCCCAAGGTGCACATACCCTGTAAATTTGGGGTATGTAGCATGTAAGGAGGCTTTACAAACCACAAAAGTTCGGGTCCCCATTGACTTCCATTATGTTCGGAGTTCGGGTCGAACACCCGAACATCGCGGCCATGTTCGGCCTGTTCGGCCCGAACCCGAACATCTAGATGTTCGCCCAACACTAGTCTTGAGCTAGTAAGATTTCCATAACATACAGCAAATAGTGAACAGCAGAGCCGAAAGGGGGAGGGCAGGGGAGTCAAACCTGTGGAGAAAGTCACAGACCCATTACGACATACGCTTCTCTGAATTAGATTTTCACCGGTGGGGACTTCGTTACGGTTTAAGAGACCAAGGGGGTCATTCCTCTTCAGCTGAATCATGAGCTGATCCCTCGGATTGGTGGGGGGATCTCATATCGGGTGTAAAGTTCGCCTCTGATTGGTCTACTTCCGTCTGCTTCCTAATTTTGGGTGGTTTGTTAAAGGTAGCTCTTAGATCACTTAAGTCACCGTCCCAGTCTGGTAAATTAACAGCAGGGATGCCCACATCTTCACAAAAGTCGGCTAGGCCCGATATGGAATGTAAGGTGAATTGTTTTCCATTAACAGCAACAGTGAGGGCGAACGGGAAGCGCCATTTATAATTGAGACCTTTATTTCTTAATGCTGAGAGGAGAGGTTTCATCACCCTTCTTTTGGCCAAGGTAATGGGTGACAAGTCCTGAAATAGCTGAATAGGGGTATCGTTAAACAGAATCTCCTCCTGGTCTCTAGCTGCGCGGGTGATCTCTTCTTTCAAAGTAAAAGACTCCAGACAACAAATTATATCTCTAGGTTGCTCACCATCAGAAGCTCTCGGTCGCAGGGCTCTATGTGCTCTCACAAATCCCACCGATGAATCAGAAGGCCGTTCCAGGAGGTTGTTGAAGATGGTAGTTAGCGCCTTTATTATGTTGTCCTGCGTCACAGACTCCGGGATACCCTTTATGCGCAAGTTACATCTCCGGCAACGGTTGTCTAAGTCCTCTAATTTACGGGCATGTTCATCTAGTCTCCCCTTTTGCTTTTGGGAGGTGTTGTGCAGGGACTTTATGCGTGCATCTCTCTTTTCCCCGGCTTCCTCCATCATGCGCAGCTTGCGGCCTATGCCAGCCACATCTGACCTCATCTCCGCTATCGCGCTGTGGAAGGAGGCTTTGATGTCCTCAGCCATGGTGTGCATATCTGCCAGGGTAGGTGCCATGTGTTGTTTGTCTGCGCCCTTAGTTGCGGCAGGTGGGGATGATCCGGGAGACGAACGAGCAGATCCGGCCTCCTTCGGCGGCGCCATCTTGGGGGTTTGAGAGCGGAGTGTTTGCGAGCGAAATAAGTCTGGGACCGTTCGTTCTACTTGGGCGGCTTTGGATTTAGCGTCTGCACGGGTTGCTTTCTGGCGACGGGAGCTCTTGTTATCCATGGGTGGGTGCCCGGGATGGCTGAAAAGAAGCTTTAGGCGGACATACAAGCAGGAGCTCAAGAGTTAGGCAGCCATCACGCAGCGACGTCAAGCCACGCCCCCCAGTAACCTTTCTTTAACGTCACATTGCTCACAGTCTTTAAGCCGTCGGAAGTGACTATTCCCCGAAGGTGACTGGAGCATGTTCAACGTGATTGGGCTGGCTACCGTATTATGATAGCGTTGGGGTCTCTTCGCCCTAGTTGGAGACTGTCTGCTCCTCAATCAGGCAGAGGTGGCAGTGTATTTACCCGATTTCCAGTGCGAAATCGATATTTTTAGTTTACAGATTGTATATACAATCAGGATTGTACATGTACGGGCACCTCCAACCAATCTTAACCGTTTATTACGCACACAGTGAGTTTGCCTCCAGCAGGCTCTAGTGCATGAGACCTTGCATGGCAACAGTGGCCTAGTAATACGGGATTGGTGGATGTTTGTCCCATTACATATTGTTAGCAGCTGTGCGACCAATCTTTATTGTCAGTCGGTTCACCGTACTTCCTGCGTATGCTAACGGGAGCAGATTAGATGGGATTGGCACGCTCTGTCGCCTTTTCTTTCTTCCCTCTGACGATCCAGCAACCGGTCTCGTTGTCCGTCTGCGCCCGTACTTCCTGCGTCCTCTAACGGGAGCAGATCTCGATGGGATCGCTGGGCTGGATTGTCACAATAACTAAACACATAAAAAGCATCTCTGAGCTCCTGACCTTCCTCTGATTAGTTTCAACTCACAACAAACCTTGCAGATAGCATAAAAAAGTTTTAAATATCCCTGATGATGATCATTCAAAGCTGTTGACAAGGGTTAAAGGACCACTATCATGAAAAATGTTAAAATGTAAAATACATGTAAACACATACAAATAAGAAGTATGATTCTTACAGAATAAACTGAGGCATACATTACTTTTCTCCCTTCTTGCTGTCACTTACTGTAGGTAGTAGAAATTTGATAGAATCCATCTCATCATGGGGGATTCTCAGCATGGCCTTTCATTAAGTGCTTTTGATAATAAAGAAAACCCAGAGAATCCCCATGAGTAGATGGGCTAGTCCAAAACCTTGGCTCTGTCAGATTTTTACTACCTACTGAAAGTAACAGTAAGATAGGAAAAAAGTATTTTATGGCTCTAGATTGTAAGCTCGCAAGGGCAGGGACCTCCTCCTAGTGTTTCTCATACTGCTGTAATTTTAACATATGTACATGTACCAACTATACATCAACTATGTATGTATCTGTATTCATTCTATTCAATGTCATGACTGTACAGTGTCTATTATTTCTTATGTAGATTTGTTCACCATTATTTGTTTGTACTATGTACAGCGCTACGGAAGATGTTGGCGCTATATAAATAAATAAGTAATAATAATAATAATAATAATAATAATAATAATGGCTCCTTTATGGCTCTTTTTACTCTGGAAGAAATGTACATTTTAAATTTTACCATTTTCCAGATAGTGGTCCTTTAATGTTGGCTCCTGAATCAACTGTCTGATAGACACAGGACTATATTTCCCATAATGCCCTACAGTAAGTAACGACTGCTAGCACTCAGTTGACATCACTCAATCCTGAGTACTGGAGTCAGTTCATAGCTCTGCTGGTTATTCTGCTGTGACACCACAGGTACTAAAACATCATTGCCACCCCGAAGTGGGAAATTTGCCATGGTTTTTGGAACAACTTACATGTGACAACAGATGAGTTGGTATCTGGTACAACATCTACCTTTTCCCCAGTGCTCATCTTTAGCTTTTTTACCAGTGTAACATATAATAATCCTAACATTTGTATAGCACTTTTCTACTGGTGGACTCAGAGCTCTCAAGAGCTGCAGCCACTGGGATGTGCTCAAGAGCCCACCCTGCCTTGAACTCCTTACTGAATAGGTACTGACCCTAGCCAGGATTCGAACCCTGGTCTCCCATGTCAAGGGCAGACCCCTTAACCCATACACTATACAGCCAAATATATGGATATAAAGATGCCATATTTGCCATATAATTTGTTCACATTGTTAGATCCATAATCAGCCTGCATGTAATCATCTGTACTACTGGCAGACATGTAAAAAACTAGAGAGCACCAACTGCCATTATCTATAACCAAACCCCTCACAATGCTATAGGCTAAAAGGTTTTTTTTTTTTTTAATAGATATACACATATTCGCAGAGGGAGATACAGGTTGCCTGGGAGTTGGAAACAGCCATTATTCCCCATAATGCAACGAGGTTCACAGATCGCAAACTGTCAGGACCTAGGTGCTGACATCACAATGTGGGAGGGGTTTCACCACAATATCAGCCACACAGACTTCCCCTGAAGATCTATTCCAGGAAAAGTAAATATTTCTCGTTGGAAAGGGGGTATCAGCTACTGATTGGGATGAAGTTAAATTCTCGGTTATGGTTCCTTTTAATTAAATAATCGATAATGCAATTATTCAGGATAGGTTGGGCCCACTTCTTTGTTTTCATACAATACAATTGCAATAATCTGATTAAAAACAAGATCGTTTACTAAAAAACAAATTGTGCTGTTAACGGAAACCTTTAGAAACAAGCTCTCCTTTTCAGAACTGTAATATTTTGTGGTATAAATATTTATTTATTTTAGTATTTATAGAGTGCCAACATATTACACAGCGCTGTACAGAGTATACTGTCTTGTCACTGTCCCTCAGGGGGGCCCAATATCTAGTCCCTACCATAGTCATATGTCTATGTATATATTGTGTAGTGCATGTATCGTAGTCTAGGGCCAATTTAGGGGAAAGCCAATTAACTTATCTGTATGTTTTTGGGATGTGGGAGGAAACCAGAGTGCCCAGAGGAGTGTACAAGAGGAATCGGGGCAGGAGACTTGGGCGCAGGATACAGCCTGTATAGCTCACCCTGCTCCTGCACAAATTCCCAACAATGTTAAATACTATTCCCCCTCCATGGATGGTAGGGAATGAAATTAGGGATGGTCATAGTCAGCTAACTTTGCTACGCTGGAACTACGCATAGTTTTACGCAATTACGCTTCGCTAAACTACGGCTTCAAAATCAAATATTCGCTTCATATGCATTTCGTAGACTACGCGTTAAAATACGCATTTACACGTAGTGAGAAGCGTAGTGTATGCGGATGCTTATGCCCGCATGCAGAACATTTTACGCCTTAATTCCTCTGTAAATGCTTATACCTGGAACTCTTCTATGCGTACATTCCCCTTTCTAATGCGTAAATTTATAAGCATACAATCGCACGCGGAAAATTAGATGTGAGTAAGGCATTCGTAGTTCACTATGCAATGCACATGTCAACTACGCATAGTGAGCGCAAGCAACGTGTAGCGGTACTTCGCTATGCATAAATTCGTAAGCGTAGTTTTGAAACTTCACCTACGAACTACGATGCGTAGATGCGAACTACGATGCGTAAATTCACACTGGCGTAGTTTCTGCTCATCCCTGAATGAAATAATTCGGCTTCCAGCAATCGCTGGAGGCCGAATTATAGTGTTTTATAAGTAACTTCAGCTCCGTCTGACGGCGCTGAAGTTACCAACTGCTGCGCCCAAGTCTCCTTCACTGGAGAAAACCCACTCAGACACGGGGAGAACATACAAACTCCTTGCAAATGTTGACCGGCTGTTACTGCATAATAACATTGTGTCTTCCATTTGCTATAACTCTATGATAAACAGGGCAGGCATTACATGCTTGTGTTGGAACTGCTTTGGAATCTACCAGTACATTTCCTTTTTGTTCTTCCAGTGTTTATTTTACTCCTACTGTAAAATGAGCAGCGATGTCTACGAACAAGCCAGCAAGTTGCGTCTGCATAAGGAGAGGGTCAAACAGAACGGAACACAAATACACCAACAGCCAACATCTTTCCCAGAGAATATTGCTGTGCCCATAGAGTAGCAGCCGCGGAGCTGTCCTGCAGGCTGTGCTGAAATGAATTATTCACATGCCGCAGGTTGTTGTTTGTCAGCTTTCTGGCAGGCTACGTTTTCCCAATAGTGCCGGGGAAATCCTATCTAAAGATTATCTGCCACAAAGCAATATTTCTCGGTTCACGCTGCTCGCCTTTTCTAATGCATTGTGTTTGAAAAGCGCAATTTATAAATAAGGAGAATAGCCGTGCTGGCGGAGGATGCGAGAGGCAGGGGATGCGGTGAAGCACTGCAGTGGGGACCTGCATGCGCATCATGCGCTGTGAGATCACGCCGAGGAGCGGATTGTCACAGATAAATATGTGCGCTTGTTTTGCCTTCATTTCAACTGTACTAAAAAAAAGCAAACCGTTATTTCCCTGTCTTAAAGCGGTATAAAACTCTGACATAATATTCAATAAAAAACAGGTTTTCCTTTTATATCCTATATAGTTATCATATTTGCTTTTGTGCATAAGTATTATTACTCATTTAGAAATTACAAGTTCCCAAAGTACAGTTTTTTGTTTTGCTCTGAGAGCTGCCATTGCATTTTATTCATAACTGGAGTATTCATTGTAATGTACCCAGAAATGCTGTCTGAGTATCTGTCTGTGTTCTGAAGTGTCTGAGAATGTTTAGAATCCTCACTTGATACAATGAAGTAAACACAAGATAATGTTATCTCCAGTTCGGATGTGTCCAGCTTTCCCTGCAGGGAGCTTGGAAGTCCTGTGTTTAACTAGTTGAATGCTGTTCTAGTATTAAAAAATGGTGGTAGTATATAATATGCTGTAAACAATCTTTTAGAGCAAAGAAGAAATCCTGGGTTTCATACCACTTTAAAGTGGAACTGTCGCAAAAATCTTAAAATTTTAAACACATACAAATAAGAAGTACATTTCTCCCAGAGTGAAATGAGCCATAAATGACTTTCCTCCTATGTTGCTGTCATTTACAGTAAGTACTAGAAATTTGACATTACCAACAGATTTTGGGCTAGTCCATCTTTTCATGGGGGATTCTCAGCATGGCCTTTATTCTTTATAAAGATATTCCCTGAAAATGATTAATACAAAGATGCTGGCCAGCCTCCCTGCTCGCTGCACACTATTTTGGCAGTTGGACGGAGCAACCGCCATTCTCTAGCTGCTTTTAAAAATAAAGAAAACCCTGAGAACCCCCCTATGAGAAGATGGGCTAGCCCAAAGTCTGTTGGTAATGTCAGATTTCTAGTACTTACTGTAAGTGACAGCAACATAGGAGAAAAGTAATGCATGGCTCATTTTACTCTGGGCAAAATATACTTCTTATTTGTATGTGTTTAATATTTTAAGATTTTCGCGACAGTTCCTCTTTAAGTAGATGGGATGCATGTTAAAATATCTGTGTATTTTTAAAGATGTCAAGTTGGAGTTGAGTGTTTTTGGATATCATACACATGCTCAATTGACAATTATTGCTGCTATAAAAAAGTTATCAAGAATATGGGGAGTGTATTGCACTCCTTAAAGCGGAATTGACAGCCACAAAATCAAATTCCATTTACCCACTGCTCTGCGTTTATTATGTAGTCTACCTGCAGTCTCCATTGCAAGCATTCCAATATAATCAGAAATGTTTCTGCTGTAATGGATCTTATCTCAGTCAGCCTTGCTCTATTCTGGTACATTACTGGGGAGAGGGAAGCTTCTCTCCCCTCCCACATTCCTCTTCCTCACTGTGAAACGGCCCTAAGTCCTGCCAGGTGATTTCAGAATGTTCATTACTGAGAGTTCTATGCACAGAGGGAGATACTGCTTGCTTGGCAATTGGAAAAAGTTGTTATTTCTCACAATGCATCAAGGTTCACAGGCAACAAACTGTCAGGGCCATGGTCATGACATCACACTGTGGGAGGGGTTTCACTACAATATCAGCTATTCAGAGCCCCCTGATGATCTGTCCAAGAAAAGGTAAAGCTTTCTCATGGGAAAGTGGGTATCAGCTACTGAATGGGGTGAAGTTCAATCCTGGGTTAAAACTCTTTATCTCATGATTTATTATTATTATTATTGATTCATAAAGCGCCAACATATTCAGTATCTCCTTATGTAACTAAAGTGAACCAATGGTGGATTTATAGATTTAAAGTGGGACACAGAGATTCGTTCCCTTCTCATCGATATGCCTTTGTGTGACCTCAGCGCCCCACTGCTCCTTCCCCGATTCTACAGCCACGCAGCTTGTCGATAGTGTAACAGGGAAGGGGCGTCCTTAGCAAGAAAGGCACTCCTGCAGAACACCCCCTCTAATGTTAGGAACACCCCTCCCTGCCTCTCCATGCCCTTTCTCCACCTCTTAATTGCCCCTTCCCCACCTCGCCCCTCCCTCTCTACACTGTGATGAGAAACACAGAGCAGAGAGCTGCAGCATTGTGTCCTCAGGGTTGCAGCCATTTTTTTCCAGCAAAATGAAACTGAAGGAAAACTGAAGGACACAGGAGCGGTGGTAAGGGGCTTTAACTGATCTGGCGAGCCCCATGTATCAGGTAGTATGGTTTTGGTTTTTTAAGTTTTTTATTCCGGCTGGGGTTCTCTAGCTTATGGGTTCTCTCTCCTTATTTGACTTAACTCATGATTTCTCTCTCCTTATCAGTTTGTCTCATGAATTCTCTCTCCTTATCTCTCTAGCAGTAAAGGCTCATATACACGCTCAACAAAAGTCGTTTAAATGCACAAACAACTTTAGTTGTTGAAACCAACCAAAAAAGTTGTGTGCTAGTGTTCAAACAACTGATAAGACGCAGCTCAAGTCAATCCAACAGCCTGTACCCATTCAGTAAGGAGACCATGGGCAAGACTTCCAACACTGTTACTGCCTCGTGGCTGCAGCTCTATTGCTTTGAGTCCGCCAGGAGAAAAGCACAATATAAATGTTATTTGTCTTGTCTTATTTGTTTGTCTCAAGTATTAGTTCTCTTTACAGTTCAGGTAAAAAAATAAGTAAGCTTTATAATGCTCCCTCTAAAAATAAATGGAATGAGTGTGGCCTCACTATAGAGGATGACGACTGAGATAATATACTTCATATTGCCCCAAGTGCTCTCTCCCTTCTCCTACATTCTATCATTTAATATGGGAATGCCCTCCCATTAATGCCTTCTGGAAGCAGATTGTCCAATTTTTGCATGACAAAATGGGATGCCCGGTACTCCTAGACCCAGCAATGTGCCTCCTGGGACTTATAACCAGTGATGCTCAGCAAGATTTCGGATATCCGAACTACCCAGATAATCCAAACTTTTTCCACTATCCGAACTTTGAATAGCAATTCGGATATTTTTTTAAATCCGAATAGGCTATCCAAGCAAACTCGGATTTGAAATCCAAAATCCGGGCAGATAGTTAGTTCAGATATCCGAGCAGAAGCCAAAATCACCTTCAATGGCAAAAATCCGAGAGAAAGAGAGAGAGAGAGGAAGAGAGAGAAAGAGAGAGAGAGAAAGAGAGAGAAAGAGAGAGAAAAAGAGAGAAAGAGAGAGAGAGAAAGAGAGAGGAAGAGAAAGAGAAAGAGAAAGAGAGAGAGAGAGAGAGAGAGGGGGGGGGGAGGGAATGAGAGAGAGAGAGGGAGGGGGGAGGGAGGGAATGAGAGAGAGAGAGAGAGAGAGAGGGAGAGAGAGAGGGAAAGAGAGAGAGGGAGGAAGAGAGAGGGAGGAAGAGAGAGGGAGGAAGAGAGAGGGAGGGAGAGGGAGAGAGAGAGAGAGAGAGAGAGAGAGAGAGAGAGAGAGAGAGAGAGAGAGAGAGAGAGAGAGAGAGAGAGAGAGAGAGAGAGAGAGAGGGAGAGAGAGACCTCCGAAGGGGGCTTTGTCATTTGAAGAGACTTTTGCAAGCATTTTAAGCCAGGTCACTTCCGGTTTTCTATCCGGATATCCGAATACGGCCAGATATCCAGGATATTGGGTTCAGCTATCCGGATACCAAAAAGTTCAGATTCGGATGTCCGTTTCGGATCCAGATATCTGGGTATCTGGACCTGAATTCAATTCTGATTTTTAAAAGGGGTATCTGAGCAGCACTGCTTATAACCGATGAGGAACTAGATAAAAATACCAAAATATTTATTGCACAAACCCTCTTTCAAGCTCGTCAAGAGATTGCACTCAAGTGGCTCACGGCTGACACCCCCACTCAACAAAGCTGGATCGTAAAGTGAATCATGCACTATCATACAAGAAACTCGTATACCTTCATAAGAAGATACCCTCCAAATTTAATTTGGTCTGGGATCGCTGGATAGAGAAATAAATAGTACCCCTTCCCCAACCCCCTGCCATATTTATATGTAACTGCCTATATAATACATAGTCTGAGATTTAATCTGTTTTCTCCCTTTTGAATGTAAATGTCTATATACCCCTTCATGTATGTTCATACTACTTGAAAAGTAATGCACCAATGCCTCGATGCTAAAGCTCTAAATATGTCCTTATGTTGTACATTGTTTCTTATTCTCTCTTATTTCGTATATCTCTTTTGCCTCCACCGGCAATGTTGTATATTTATCCGGTTTTTCAATAAACTTGATTTTGGGTTAAAAATAAATAAATAAGTAAGCTTTGTCAATCAACCCCAATAAGAGTCCCCTTGTACAACAACTATTCTTCTTCACTAACACAAAAACATATATAATGTATAGTTGCTATGGATAGTTGAATCATTCCTTAATGGGCAAAGTCTCAAGGTTTCTGTGAACAATGTTAGTTTTGCTCCAGCTAACACCATTACTGCATATATCTCAACTATTTTAAGAACAAGATGGTTTCAGCGTAGCAGAAATAATGACTTCACAGTCCAAACACTGACACCAGCAACTTGAAATTCTGCCAGGCACAAGCAAGACATATGTGTTGGGTGAGCTAATAGGGCCGGGGATGATGAGAAATGCCAAGGGGTATGTCCTGCTCCCTTGATCAAAACTTGCCGGCCCCTAAAGCGAAGAGAGACAAGCTGCTGTCAGAGGAAGTCAATCTCATCCTCCTTATCTTCAGGAACTAAAATTATTACCGAGCGCGCCTGTTAGAGCGCACTTCACTGTGTGTTCTGTGGAGCGATTTGCTTTTTTTTTCTTCTGTATTTTGAAGCGCGGTAATATACTTCACTTTTCTCTTTCTCTAAATTTCATTTCTGGTGGCTGGGGGCTTCATATCTAACGGACGTCAAAAGGGGAGATATACACATAACGTTCCCCTTCAAAACAGACAAAAGGGGCACTTTGACACATTCATGAAAAAAGGCAACTAAAAAAAAAAAAAAAGTGGATTGCTGCTAGTAGACGCTTGCTAAAATGATCGATATTCTACTACAGAATTTCGATAGTAAAACATTGTAATATTTACCGATATTTTACTACGGCTAAACCTAACCCTACTCTAACACAGAACCCTCCCTTTACCCATGCATAACCCCAAGATGCCCCCTGGTGGTGCCTAGAACCAAGACACCCCCCCCCCAAGTGGTGCTTAACCCTAAGACCCCCCCCCCAGGTGGTGCCTAACCCTAAGACTCCCCCCTGGTGGTGCCTAAGACTCCCCCCTGGTGGTGCCTAAGCCTAACACCCCCCCCTGGTGGTGCCTAAACCTAAGACCCCCCCTTTACCCATGCCTAACACCAAGATGCCCCCTGGTGGTGCCTAGAACCAAGACACCCCCCCCCCAAGTGGTGCTTAACCCTAAGACCCCCCCCCCAGGTGGTGCCTAACCCTAAGACTCCCCCCTGGTGGTGCCTAAGACTCCCCCCTGGTGGTGCCTAAGCCTAACACCCCCCCCTGGTGGTGCCTAAACCTAAGACCCCCCCTTTACCCATGCCTAACACCAAGATGCCCCCTGGTGGTGCCTAGAACCAAGACACCCCCCCCCAAGTGGTGCCTAACCCTAAGACCCCCCCCCCCCCCCAGGGGGTGCCTAACCCTAAGACTCCCCCCTGGTGGTGCCTAAGCCTAACACCCCCCCCCCCTGGTGGTGCCTAAACCTAAGACCCCCTCCTTAATGATGCCTAACCCTACCCCCCCCCCCCCCTCCTGGTGAAGCCTAACCCTTCCCCTAAACCTTTACTCCCTTTTTACGGCAAAGCAATAGGCCTTTTGGAAATGCAAATAGCAGCACTTTAGCTGCATTTCCCCAGAGGCAAGGAAGCGTATTGTAAAAAAATATGCGTCTTCCTTTTCATAATCCCTGCCTCACCATAAACTTACATAACCTCCAGTCTGCCGAACGTTGTCGCAGAGGTCATGCTGTAACGTCTATATGCACTGGCGGTGGATCGGCGACAACTGTTGCACCACACGCTGTACG
Source organism: Hyperolius riggenbachi (assembly GCF_040937935.1). Taxonomy (NCBI): domain Eukaryota; kingdom Metazoa; phylum Chordata; class Amphibia; order Anura; family Hyperoliidae; genus Hyperolius; species Hyperolius riggenbachi. Next base: position 445,898,369 of record NC_090648.1, read on the forward strand.
AAAGCACCCATAGGCTTTCATTAGCATACCAGTGAGGTGCAGTAAAATGACCCCCCCACACCGCACCAGCGTTAAAGGGTCCTGAATGTTTTGTTGTCTCTGCTCAGTAGCAGCCTAATAGGTTTCCCAAAGTTAGAAGCAGGTCAATAGTTCATGTATTTTATACCCATCTGACTCTTAGAAGTTCTATTCTGCCAGGAAAACGTTAAGGCTGTATTTAGCTTATCAGTGATCTTTACTATATTCCCAACAAGGTACCTACAAGACAGAAGCTGTCACTTCCATGCCTAAAAATTAAAGCTTTCAGGCAGCAAAATAAATCAAGTAAAACAGCCTACTTATTGATGTGATTTGCACTATACATGGACAGGTTTATCTCATGTCACCTCGGCTCGGGTACACTTTGACCCTTTCGGGACCGGCTGCCTAACCAACCTTAAGGTAGTAGGATTAGCCATACTATGCCAGGGAAGAAAAAAGATATAGAATTAGATAAATACTTGATCTACTTACATAACACATGTATTGTACTGTCCATGTTTTGATTTCAGTGAAATTTATATAGTAAATGAAGAGAATTCTGTTCCTGGTGGGGGCCATAGCTTTTGCCCACAGTTTAGGCTAAATCTTGATGTCATTTCTGCCCTTTACTTTTTTTTTCTTTTCTCCTCCAATCGCTGAGTCACCTCAGCCTTGCTTGTAAACACAAGTGAGCAGGGGATCGCGTTTAAGATAGGCAGCTAAGCAGGGACGTAAAGGGAAGAGAAGGAATATATTATAGATAAAAAGAACGCCCAGCATGCAACTGTTTGGCACTGACTACTAAAGGACCGGTGCTCATTAAGTATGTGATAACTCCAAATCATAACAGCAGAAAAAGTTTTGAATGCAGGATTAGCATCTTTGGGCTTGATTCACTAACCAGTGCTAAGCCGGTTAGTGTGCCCTAAGACTTAGTGTGCACAAACCACGGCATTAGGTGGTTTGCGCCCACACATTGGATACAGCCCCGCTCACTGCGCACGCAGGTAACAGTGCGTGGTGCGACGATAACGCCGCACCTGCTGCTCCTTAAACGTCACACTCTGACGAAATTGGGGCGCTTTGATGCGCCGCTTCGGGGGCACCCGATGCACCGTTATCTAAGGGGCAGTGGGTGCGACGTTATCGTCGCACCGCGCACTACTATAGGCGCACCCGTGCTGCGCGCACAGTGAGCGGGGCTTTGCGCGCACTAGCGTTAAAAAACGGCTTTTCACACCGGCGCTAAGTGTTAGCCCCTAATCAAGCCCCTTATCACTTAATACACTCAGACCAGTTGCTGTTGAAATTTGATTTTTATGGCGACACTCCCGCTTTAACCACTTGACGACCAGTGGCTTTTCCTATGATCTGTGCTGCGTGGGCTCTCCAGCCCGCAGCACTGATCGGGATAGAGCCAGGGCGATCAGACTTACCCCCTTTTTTCCCCACTAGGGGGATGTCCTCCTGGGGGGGTCTGATCGCCGCCGGCTTGCTGCGCTTTGCGGGGGGGAGGCGCTCTTCAAAGCCCCCCTCCGCAGCGTTCTCGGCGCTCCGTCCCTCTCCCTCCCTCTCCCTTCCCCTCTGAGCTGCGCAGGACGGATATCCGTCCTGCGCATTGTAGGATAGGCTTCAGCCTATCAAATGACGGCGATCCCCGGCCAATCAGAGGCCGGGGATCGCCGATCTGCCTTACGGCGCTGCTGCGCAGCAGCGCCGTATGATGTAAACAGCGGGGATTTCTTCCCCGCGTGTTTACATTTTGCCGGCGAGCCGCGATCGGCGGCTCCCCGGCTGTTCACGGAGACACCCTCCGTGAACTGACATGGAAAGTTTCCATGGTAACCCGCAGACGACCAGTTTACGCCAATCGGCGTTAGCTGGTCGTCAAGAGGTTAAGGACCAGACGATTTTGCATTGGGGGGGTCGCCGCATTTGGGGGGGGGGGTCAGGCTGCTGGATCCCGAGTGTAGCTTGCTGGGCATGGTGTCCCCCCTGTAGCCAGATGTCCCACCCTGTAGCCAGTAGCCTTTACTCACCTCTCAGGCTCCTGCGATGAGCAGCTCTGGAACCCTCCGTTCTGGCCGGCATCCCCGCTCGTACTGCCGCTCAGTTCCGGGTCGCGGCTTGATGACGTCATCAAGCCGGGACCCGATACTTACATCAGAGTGAGAGGGGATGGCGAACAGAGCAGAGCGGAGCGGATTGCAGGTCGCTGGGGGAACGGCTGATAGGTGAGTGGATCCTCTTCTTTCCCCCCTACCGCTGAAACTCTAATGGTGATCATTATGATCCACGGTGATCATAGTGATCACGTGAACAGGAACCAAGCGCGATGGTTCCTGATCACTGAGGGGAAATGTCAGCTGTCATAAGACAGCTTAATCTTTCCTCTCAGGTGCGCACATTCGCAGCGGGACGCTTTGTTTTCTTGCGGACGTTGAATTTACGGCCAGTCAGAGCGGCAGCACCACCTGCTGGACATAGATTTGTACTACGTCAGCCCCAATTACGTTAAGGGTGTGCAAGAAAAGTGATATTTTTCTTTGTGCCACTTTCATTTGTATCACGTGAAATATTGTTTTGGATCAAAAAGTTAGAGCAAAGTCTGTTTTTTTGTCAAATAGTGAAAAAAAACAATGACTGGTGCCAGTTGCTCCTGTCGGTTTCACTTATTTCCTGATACAAATGTTGGTTCCCGTTTTTCGTGGAAGGCTTTGTCCACAGCTTTATAATCTTTCTATTTGATATGCTTAGAGACCAGTGGCTATGTTCGATTTCGAGAAAATATTTGTGAAAATACATTGTATTTTCGCAAAATGGTCAACGGAAACTACTTTACAAAAATTCACAGAAAACACACAAAAAAAATTTTTTTTTACGACAAAATGCACAAAATTGTTTATTTTTTAGCAAAAAAATTCATAATAAATGTGGAAAATCACAAACTTATTACAAAATTATTTTCAATGGTATTTTTGATCGAAAGTCAAATTTAACATTATTTTCACGAAAAGAAGATTGTCATTTTTGCTCATCCCTGTTAGAGACCTCTGGAGATGTCTTAGTAAATTAGGCCTTAATGCCTGTTCCATTTACTCGGCAGGAAGTGAACAATTGCTAACTAATGGCATAAATGCGCTTCTCTCTGGCCTAAACCCTCCCCTGTTGTGTTACAAATGCCTTTTAGCCTTAGCAGTGTCACGCTCATACATAAGGATGATAAGGTGCAGGGTGAAATGACCCAAAACAGCTGATCAGTGTTCGTACTTCAACATTGCGTCTATAATGAGCCTTTTGTGGTGTTAGACTTCGCACATAATCATTTCTCTTTACATGACCTTATTGAAATAGAAAACATTTGCCACAATCTCAGTGCATGTCTCTACTTTTCTTGCTCAGTCAGTTCCTGTTAGACCCAGTCAAAGTGTGGAGCAGGAAAAAAGGGGCGCAGGAGCCCATTCAGAAAAAAAACAGGGCTGTGGAGTCGGTACAAAAATGATCCGACTCCAACTCCGACTCCTCAGCTTATGAAACCACCTACTCCAACTCTGACTCCAGGTACCCAAAATGGCTCAGACTCCTACTCCTCGACTCCAACTCCACAGCCCTGGAAAAAATGGCTCCCCCCATAGGTACCTATAATAAAAGCCATTATAAAAGGTTATACAGTAAATGCTAATATGGATATTGAGAATGCTGTAGATGTGATATCCTTGGACTTTAAAGTGAACGGGAACTGCATTTAAAAAAATGAGACAGATACTTACCCAAGAAGAGGGAAGGCTCTAGATCCTATAGAGCCTTCCCGCTCCTCTCCTGGTCCCCTCGTTCCAGTGCTGGCTCGCCCGGTAGCAGTATTTGACTAAATTAGTCAAATACTGCTTTATCCGGCCGAAGGAGGCTTCAGAAGTCTTCAGGGAGCCCGAGTGCTCCTGAAGAAGGGCGGCCCTGTACTGCGCCTGCGCAAGCACGCTCTCTTGCATGCTCACGCCTGTGCAGTGTGGAGCCACACGTCTTCGGGAGGACATGTCTCCCGAAGACTTCCAAATACCCTTTCTGCGTGGGATTGAAATGGGGGGGGAGCCAGCACAGGATAGAGATCACCGAGAGAGGAGACAGAAGGCTCTATATAACCTAGAGCCTTCCCTCTCCCTAGGTAAGTATTTGCTTCATTTTTTTAAAAATGCGGTTCCCATTCACTTTAAAAAGGCCTTTGGTACTGTTCCTCACAACAGTATACAAAAGCTGATAAAAATCCTGCAATAAATCTGCAGTGTGTACTTCCTGCTTTAATGGAAGCAGACATAGGGTTAAAATACGGTTAACATCCTTTGTTTACAAATAATCTGTTGTGCTGAGGCAGCCAGTCAGCTGACACAGATGAGAAATCAAATTACAGTTGTCATTAGTGACAGATGAGGGGGAATTAGAAAGGCTAAACTCTCTAAATACATACAGGGTGCATTTCTCTAGGTTTCCTTCTGCCCTGTGCAAGAGATCTGTACTTTAGTATTGTTGCACAATACTAACCCCTTCAGGCATTTTGACATAGTGAAAAAAATAAATAAATAAGAAAAAACCAATTGCAATAGATCACTTTTGGTCATGGAATATAAAGCAAGCCTTTGTAGCTTTCAGCCTTGGCGAGATAAGCTAGAGCCACCTATCACTGCAAGTTATCTCTCACGGCTCCAACCATTCCTGCTGGAATAATAGAATTCCTTGTTTAGAGGTACTTTCATTCTGCATACAGCGCTGGAGGTCAGAGGTCATCCAGTAGATCTCAAACGGCGGCACGTGCCCCTATTACAGAATTCAACGTTAATCAATGGCGCAGTGCGATCTCCGGGGCCTATTCCGGCGTTCCTGAACCGTGGACTTAAAAAGTATTTTTCTAGATTGCTCATTAATGGCAAGACACCATTTGATTACAATATTTGTATTCTGTCCCTAACAGGCATTCATTTTTTTTCTAATTATAATTCACTTTGGGACACACTGTGACAAATCCCCTATATAAAGGTAATTATTATTAAAGGAGGGATTGAATAACTTGACTTCGAAAATCATTTTACTGCCAGGATAAAAAAAACAGCTTTTCTCTTTTTTTTTTTTTAAAAAGAAAGGATTGGAGTTTCCCGTTTAATTAAATTATAATTGATCCCCGGCTTTGCTCCCCTTCCACCAGGCCTTTAATAGCTGCTAGAGACTGCAGGAGTTGGTTTACCATCAGATAATTGCCAAAAAGACATCAGGCCCCTTAGGTGGTAATTATTTTACAATAAACCGCATCAAGCAGAGTCTTATTACGAAACAGCCAAGTGCAGCAAGTTAGGTTAAAACAGAGCAAGGTTGCAGTCATTTATCATGAGCAAATTATACTATGAAGCAGGAGACCTGCTGCAAGTCTGTAAGGGGAGAATATGTTATTCCAGCGCGGAATCTCCCCATCTAGACATTGTTAAAGTGGCCCACTTAACATATCAATAGCTCCCAGTGAAAAACTCACAGATCGGCCGTGATATTTGTTAAAATTGAACGGGCGAGTCATTCCTCCTGGATGTAATTTTTTGGGGAAAGTGGCAGGCGCTTACGGCAGACACGTATTTGCAAATAGATTTAAAGAGGTACTGTCACGTTTAACAAACGAAGGGAGCCGTAGAGGAGAAAAATCGCTGAACCTTGAAACGAGCTTGTTCCAGAGTGTTTTATGCTTCACTTTTTCATTCTTCAATGTGAACTGAAAGACCGAAAGGCAATATAAATAAATGAGGGTTAATAGGAAAAGACTCGGGAAAGCAATGGTAGTATAGGGAAGGCTAACCAGAGGTTAATATATAAAATAGGAGCCGGGGGGAAAAAGGACATGGGAACACCTATAGAGGAAGTCCCCGTTCTTTGGTTGAACTCGATGGACGTATGTCTTTTTTCAACCCAAATAACTATGTAACTATGTAACAAATGAGATAGGCGCTGTACATTTATTCTGAACACTGTTCCTCCTCCGTTTGCCTCCAGTGACCCCCTCTTAGCCACCTCTGATCGCTCTGCCTCCTCTGTGCTTCCACTGTGTCCCCCCCTGTGGCACCTCTCCCCCATGTGCCTTCACTGTGTCTCTTTTTCCTACCCTGTCCCTGCAGTGTCCATTTCTGTACAAGCTCTGTCCCATGTGCCAACTTCAATCCCATGAGCCTCTTTCTGCCACCTTATGTACCCCCTTTAGTCCTCCTGTACTCCTGCCACCTTAACCTCCTCCTGACCGCCTAACGCCAATTGGTGGTGGGAGGGTGGCACCACTAGGACCACCTAACACCGATTGGCATCAAGTCCCTTGGCAGGGATTAACAGGGAATGCGGCGAGTTAAAATTCAGCCTGCCAGCCACGATCAGAGCTGGCAGGCTGTTAGAAAAAAAAATGCAATAAATATTTGTACAGCGCTGCAATCTAGTGCATGCTGTACAGGGGACAGCCTAGTCACTTAACTGTCCCCAGGAGAGGCTCGCAATGTAACCCCTCTCATAGGCTGATGCCTATGAGAGGGTTGTGTAGTGTAAGGATTGCAGTCAGGGCCAATATAGGAGGGAGGGAGAGAAATGAAAAAAAAAAGTGTTTTTTTTTTAAACCTTTAAAAATTAATACAAAGAATAATAAAAATCATAGCAGCAATCAGAGACCCCCCAAAAATCCTCCATTAGTGGCAAAAAAAAGGCGATAAAATTCAGTTGGGTGGTAAGTTGTATGGCTAAGCAATAAATCATTGAAGTGGCAAAGTGCTGAATTGTAAAAAGTCGCCTGGCCATTAGGGGGGTATAGACCTGTGGTGTGTATTACCCAAGTGGTTAAGTCTCCCTGTGCCTCTTTTAACCCCCCCCCCTCCTATTCTCCCTGAAGCTCAACGTATAATGCAGTAGAAGCCGTGCTTCTCAGCTCTCAGCCAAAGTCCAATGCTGTGCATCCAACGTCTCAGCTCAAATCTCCCTGTAGTGCCCGTCATCTCTTCCTGCATGTGGTGCGATTCAGTGCTGGGCACTAGAGGTAGATTCAAGTGGAGAGGATGGAGGCACAGCGTTGAACTCTGGGTAGGAGGTATGAAGCACGGCTTCTGTTGCGCTACACTCAGCAGTATAGATTGAGCTTCAGGGCATGTGGAGGGAGACAACACAATTGCGACACACAAAGCGGGCTGATTGGATTGGTGTGCCGTCCGTATGAGATGGTTGTTGAAACGTTAAGCGTTCATAAGTCGGGGACTCCATGTATTTCAACGATGTACATTTGTTGTGAGATTCTCAGTCGCTGAAATGTGTATATATTGCTGTATATTGGTCTGTAACACCCACCCTCCCAAATATGTTTAGTCTAGGCTATTAACCTTCCTGGCGGTAACCCCGATTTGCACAATTTTTTTTTTGCAACACGCAGCTAGCACTTTGCTAGCTGCGTGTGCACTCCGATCGCTGCCGCTCCGCGCTGATTAGCCGCCGCTCACTGCCCCCCCAGACCCCGTGTGCTGCCTGGCCAATGGCCTGGCCCTGGGCTCGCTACATGGTTTAAAGAATTTTTTTTTTAGAAAACTGCTGCGGTGCCCCCTGGTGGTTTTTAATAGACCGCCAGGAGGGTTAAGTTATGCAGCAATCTTCTTCCAGTGCAGAGACCACCAGAGTTGTTCCTGCTCACTTTGGAATGCAAACCTGTCATACATTTAATGATGTACTGTACATCAAGGAAAGGAAAGATTTTACAATGGGCAATCATTGACTAAATGTATAAATGTATATAAATTATTATAATTATTAAGTTACATTCCGTAAAGTTTTTCTTTAAAGTGAACCTCCAGACTAAAAATCTACTGTCAGCAGCACTAAAAAGGCTTGGAGTTTCCTTAAAGTGAACCTCCGGACTAAAAATCTACTCAGCAGAACTAAAAAGGCTTGGTGTTCCTTTAACAGTTTCACAGCATCAGAACTTTGTTTTTCTTACCAAAGCATCATTTTTAGCTGCATTTTTAGCTAAAGCTCCACCCATCAAAGAAAACTGGCAGGGCTTTTTTTTTTCCCTGATGCTGCGCAAAGCATGATGGGATTTCCTATGTAGTTATTCACATTGCCTAGCAACTGGGAGGGGTGATCAGCACACAGGACAGTTGGAACTGTGTCTCATGCTCCCTGTCACCTGCTTTCAACCAAAAAGATGGCTGCCCTCATGAAATCAAGCATTTGCCTGTTCTTTTAAAACAGGGTGGGTAAGAGATTATATTACCTATTTATTTTAATTAACATAACTAATGTAACTTAATGACAGTATGTTTGTTTAGGCTGAAGTTCCTCTTTAACAGTTTCACAGCATCAAAACTTTGTTTTTCTTACCCAAGCCTCATTTTTAGCTGCACAGAAGAAAACTGCCCGGGCATTTTTCCCCTCATGCTGTGCAACGCATGATGGGATTTCTGATGATGTTGTTCTCCTTCTGCGGTTTTGGCGCAATTTTTTTTTTACATTTTTAATTGGAGCTTTGAAGCCTAGCGTGTGCAGCTGGTAGGGGTGATCAGGACACAGGACAGTTGGAACACTGGGGGATATTTATCAAGAGTGTCTGAGAGAAAATACTAGTAGGATTTAGAAATCCGTGCAGAACGGTCTCAGACATCCTAAGAAATCACTAATAGTGATTTGATAAATCTGTCCCACTGTCTCATGCTCCGTCACCTCCTTTCAACCAAAAGATGGCTGCCCCATGAAATCACACACATTTGCCTGTTCTTTTTAAACAGGGTGGGTAAGAGATTATATTACCCATTTATTTTAACATAACTAATGTACAGTAACTTAATGACAGTATGTTTGTTTAGACTGAAGTTCCCCTTTAAGCAGCATCCTAGGTAGAGGCATTGGTATGTATCATCTTTTATTTAAAATTACCATATATATATTATAACAGAGTCTCTTATACTAGACATGGCATGGTAATGTAGCAGTTAGCAAATCGCATTGCAGTTCTTCAGTCCCAAGTTTGATTCCTGGGTAGAACACGATCTGCATGGAGTTCATATGTTCTCCCATAGTTTGGGTGGGTTTCCTGCCACACCCCAAGAGTGTATTATTAAGTTAATAACCCAAAAATCGCCATAAGTCGTGTTCTTCAATGCCAATGATTACATCATTACTTAACTGCCATATTGGATTACTAACAGCCAAACACTTTTGCTTCCTTATTGTATATCTCCACAGTGAGGCATCTTTTAATTTGGGTACACATGCACAATTACTGTTGCACGGATCGGGACTCTATCACCAGGGCCACTGCTCAGGCTGAAGGCACTACAGACACATCACTTGCCTACAGACTAGCAATGTGTTCTGTAGCTATGGAGGGAAAGGAGGCATGACGAAGAGGTGCACAACAGAGTGGCTTTAGGCATGAGGGGCAAGAAGAGCAATGTGCTTAGCTCGCACTTGGTCGATACTGAATTGTTCATTAATGAAATCAGGACACTCTACACATGCTAGCTTCTCGACAGAGATGGCCCAAAATAGCTGCCTTAGAGAACCTTCTAGCATGTGTGCAAGGCTTAAAAAGGAACTCCAGTAAAAATAACGTAATGTACAAAAGAGCTTAATTTTTACAATAATTATGTATAAACGATTTAGTCAGTGTTGCCCATTGTAAAATCTTTTCTCTCCCTGATTTACATTCTGACATTCATCACATGGTGACATTTTTACTACTGGCAGGTGATGTCAGCTGCTGCTTGCTTTTTTGGCAGTTGGCAAAAGCTATTTCCCACAATGCAGCAAGGCTCCCACAGTGTGATGTCATCACCATGGTCCTGACATACCACTGTGGGAAGGGTTTCACCACCATATCAGCCATAAAGCGCCCCCTAATGATCCATTTGAGAAAGGAATCAGCTACTGATTCGGATGAAGTTCAATCATTGGTTTTGGTTTCTCTTTAACTCATCATCCTCCCCCTTCCAAATCCATTAAAGAGAGAAGGCAGCTAAAATTATGTACATAGCTTTAGTTATTTTGTTTTCAATTCATGCACTATATATATTATTTTTTGATACATACAACAACAAAAAATTAGAGTATCGAACATAGAAATAGCTGATGGTTCAATGATTACCTACCAGCAGATCTTCAGATTTTTCATTTACAAGTAATGATCACCGACCATAATAATGTTGTGTGTCAAAATTTCATATAGTACATCAACATGCTCTTAATTGACTCTTACTCAAGTATTTCACAAATGCAATTAAATGCACCATTAACGAAGCTGTATTCTAAAGTTCTCAATCCATTAAACAGTCATTATTTTCAGCACAACTAAATGTCATATCTAACATTTTCCACAGTACACCCAGGAGCGCTAATTGTCTTTATGATGAACAAAAAACAGCAAAGCATCATAAGCGGAGCATGTTGCCATGATAGACAGCAAACAGCATTTCAGGGTTATTTAGAAGAAACTCGAGCTGTGAGAAATCAGCCTCATGTTCACATGTTCATTACAGTTATAAAACCAACTGTGAGAGAAAGAGAAACTGCAACGAGGAATTGAACTTCATCCGAATCAGTAGCTGATACCCCCTTTCCCATGAGAAAGCTTTTCCTTTTCACAAACGGATCATCAGGGGGCTCTGTATGGCTGATATTGTGGTGAAACCCCTCCCACAGTGTGATGTCATGACCATGGTTCTGACATCACACTGTGGGAACCTTGTTGCATTGAGGGAAATAACTGTTTACAGCTGTTTCCAAACTACCAAAAAAGCAAGCAGCATCTCCTTCCACTGACGTCACCTGCCAGTATTAAAAATGGCACCATGTGATAAATGTCAAAATGTAAATCAGGGAGAGGAAAGATTTTATAATGGGCAATCACTGACTAAATCATTTATACATAATTATTGTCAAAATTAAGCACTTTTTATTATGTTATTTTCACTGAGTTACTCTTTAAGTTGTATACGCTCTATTCATTTTACTAAAGATTTTTGAAGGTAATGGGAGAGAAGTCGGGTAGAGGTCACAGCCAGGAGCACTACATTCTTATCAAACTTAGTGATGTGGAGGTGTACTCCATTACCCTGTTTGTAATATAACATTTTAATCTAAGCAATTATGAATAATACAAAGCAGTTTGTGCACAACCCACAAACTAAATCATTAGAGATACCAAAACCAAGATCCTGGAGTGGCCCATATAGATAGAGCTCAGACCTCAAGCCTATTGAGAATCTGTGGCGGGTGCTCAAAGTGAATATCCATGCTTGGAAATCATGCAATTTGGACCAGCTAGAATAGTTTGCAATGGAAGAATGGGCTAAAATCCCTCAGGAGACCTGTGCAAACCTAGTAAAGAGCTACTCTTAGGGCCCGTTTCCACTAGTGCGGTGTGGAATCGCCGCATATCACCGTTGACAAAATCGCATGCGGGTGCGATTCCGCATGCGTTTTTTGCCGCGATTTCGCATGCGATTTCGCATAGGCAGGGTATATGCGATTTTAACCAGGTCACTGCCTGTGTCAATTTACATTACTTTCAATGCGAAATTGCACGCGAAATCGCGGGAAAAAATGCATGCAAAAACGCATGCGATTTCCCTATTAAATACATTACCTGCGAATCACCTGCATTCCACACGCAGGCGAATTCTGCAGGGTCTACCGTGCAGAAAAATCCTGCACATAAAAACGCAAATGAAAACTGACAAGTGGAAACAGTCCCATCCACTTGTATTGCCTATGCGAATCCGCATGCGTTGTCTGCATGCGAATTCGCGCTAGTGGAAACGGGCCCTAAGAGATTATGGTCACCTGTGTCTCAGAGAGGGTACAGTATTGACTATTCATTTTTGCCCCTTTTTGTTTCAAAGAAGTACATCAATAAAATAGTCTAATTAAGCTTAGTAGGCATTGTTTTTTTTACAGTGAATTTGCTTCCAAAGTAACAGACATTTGTTTTTAATGGTCATTTTTTAATGGAGAAATAAAGTGTGTTGTCTAATTTCTATAGGGGGGGGGGGGGGGCAGGGTAATAATTTTGGCCTTAACTGTATGCTACACCATTCTTGATTAACCTCCTTGGCAGTAATCCTGAGCTATGTTCAGAGCAGAAAACCGCAGCTCAGAGCAGTAATCCTGACCTGTGCTCGGGGTACCCGCCGGAGACTGTATGCAGAGCAATGCTCGCAGCGGGTGGCTGGCTGGTGGAATGGTTAAGGGCTCTGCCTCTGACACAGGAGACTTGGGTTCGAATCTCGGCTCTGCCTGTTCAGTAAGCCAGCACCTATTCAGTAGGAGACCATAGGCAAGTCTCTCTAACACTGCTACTGCCTATAGGGCGCGTCCTAGTGGCTGCAGCTCTGGCGCTTTGAGTCCGCCAGGAGAAAAGCGCGATATAAATGTTATTTGTCTGTCTGACCATACCTCCCAGGGGATCCCGACGTTTCTCACCATTCTACTTCTGCTTCTCCAATTCTCTGCTTCCCCCGGTGAGATCGCCGGCTGTCGTCATGACGACAGCCAGCAATCTGACTTTAGGGTTGCAGCGCCATCTGAAGGATGGAAGGAAAACTGCAGCGCTGGAGCCAGGGACGTGAGCGATTGCTGGAACTGCTGCAGATTTCCCTAGCGGCATGATTTTTTTTTTCCAGGTTTTAGGGTCTGAAAGGGTACAAAAAAAATTGCACCACCTAAAATCTGGAAAGAATCATAACGCCAAGGGGGTTAAAGCAGCAGGGACAGCCATACTGTCCCAGGTAAAAAAAAAAAAAAAAACATATACAAGTAGATAAATACTTGTTCTACTTACATAACATATGTATTGTACTGTCCACATTTTGATTTCAGTGATTTTTTATAGTAAATAAAAAGAAATCTGTTCCTGACATTTTCCATTTTTATTCCTGCTGACTAAAGCCAATTCTTATGTCATTTAATTCCTTTTTTTTTCTCCTAAAAACTGCACTGCCATATCTAGCTTGATATGTAAACACATGTGAGCACAGCATAGATCAGATTTCAACAGCTCACTGAACTGCCCTCAGACAATCAGTGAGAAGCAGGAGGGCAGACGACCAGCTTCCTTTTCGTCAGCAATGTACCAAACCGAGCCAGGCTGACTGAGAGAAGATTTTTTACAGAAGAAACATTAGTTGGAATGCTTGAAATGAAGGGTCAGGTTGCATAATAAACACAGAGCAGTGGTTAAATGGAATTTGATTTTATGGCTGACAATCCTGCTCTAAGAGATTTCACAATTTAGACAATGATCTTACATCAGTCTTTGACAACTTCAGATCTCTTTCATCAGTATCCTGTTACCAAAGCCACATAGTTTTACATTTCACCAACAGCACCACCTGCTGCTGGCATTGCAACTCACTCAAACCATTACAGATATAGTTGAAGTAAGGCCCCATTCACACTAGAGTGCTTTTCAGTTGGTTTCAGCATCGCTGGAAATCACTAGCGTTTTGAAAAGCGATTGGTCAATGTTAAGTATATGTGGCTGTTCTCACTTTAAGAGACACTGAAGCGAAAAAAAAATATATGATATAGTGAATTGGTTGTGTACTATGAATAATTACTAGAAGATTAGCAGCAAAGAAAATATTGTCATATTTTTATTTTCAGGTATATAGTGTTTTTTCTAACATTGCATCATTCTCTAATATGTGCAGATTACACAACACTCTGCATTCAAAATGATTCTTTCAGAGCAGTCTGTGAACTAATGACCTCTCCTCTGGCAGAGAAAAAGTAAACAGTTCAATAACACTTGAGATAATAAAAGTCAGATAACAGCCCTCTCCACGACTTTGAAAGTCTTCGTAGAGCTTAATTGCTTTTTTTGCATAGAGATAACAACTGGAGTTTCTTAACTCTTCCTGTACTGGAAACAATTAGACTGATGTATCTGATCTTAATGTTTTATTTCTTAGCTGTACTACACATACAAATCATAATATCATAATTTTTTTTTTCGCTTCAGTGTCTCAAGTGTTTTGTGTTTTTCAGCGATTAGCTGAAACGCAAACTCAACAAAAGAGGATACAGCCCTTAATAAATAGCACTACACCACATATAAGCAAAAATACAAATGATTTATTAAATAGTCAATAACACTACTATACATGTTTAAAACCAATTAAAATTGCAGTAAGCACCATACCAGGATAATATATGCGATATAACATATGCAGTAATAATATCATGAAATAACCTCCAATTCATAAAGAATTTATGATCTGTATATCTATTGACCATCAGGATGTTCAATATTGAGCTATCCTGGGTCTGAACCCGGGTTCATTTATCAGAGCTATTAAAGTGCCCTAGAAAAAATAAAAATATATATAAGGTGAGTATAATGCAATTATGAGTGAAACCTCCACAGGACAAACCTATTTACAAATAACAGCGAGTATAACCCTATAGCATAGGGATAATGAGTGAGATCAGACGTGATATATAGGTGAACAACACAGAGTAATATAGCAGAGATACTTAACCAGGCCAAAATTGAAGAGATCAAAGGTATGGTGCCAGAGAGAGCCCCGGTGGACTGCCCCACCGGTATCGCGGCCGTCACGCCGCTTTTTCAGAGAGCGGGGGGAAACGCAAACTCGTAACCTGCACCATTTCTGAGCAATTTTGAGCGATTAGCGCTTCAATGTTAAAGATACAGTGGGTTGCAAAAGTATTCGGCCCCCTTGAAGTTTTCCACATTTTGTCACATTACTGCCACAAGCATGAATCAATTTTATTGGAATTCCACATGAAAGACCAATACAAAGTGGTGTACACATGAGAAGTGGAACGAAAATCATACGCGATTCCAAACATTTTTTACAAATAAATAACTGCAAAGTGGTGTGTGCATAATTATTCGGCCCCCTTTGATCTGAGTGTAGTCAGTTGCCTATAGACATTACCTGATGAGTGCTAATGACTAAATAGAGTGCCCCTGTGTGTAATCTAATGTCAGTACAAATACAGCTGCTCTGTGAGGGCCTCAGAGATTGTCTAAGAATATTGGGAGCAACAACATCGTGAAGTCCAAAGAACACACAAGACAGGTCCAAGACAGGTCAGGGATCAAGTTATTGAGAAATTTAAAGCAGGCTTAGGCTACAAAAATATTTCCAAAGCCTTGAACATCCCACGGAGCACTGTTCAAGCGATCATTCAGAAATGGAAGGAGTATGGCACAACTGTAAACCTAATAAGACAAGGCCATCCACATAAACTCACAGGCCGAACAAGGAGAGCGCTGATCAGAAATGCAGTCAAGAGGCCCATGGTGACTCTGGACGAGCTGCAGAGATCTACAGCTCAGGTGGGAGACTCTGTCCATAGGACAACTATTAGTCATGCACTGTACAAAGTTAGCCTTTATGGAAGAGTGGCAAGAAGAAAGCCATTGTTAACAGAAAGCATAAGAAATCCCGTTTGCAGTTTGCCACAAGTCATGTGGGGGACACAGCAACCATGTGGAAGAAGGTGCTCTGGTCAGATGAGACCAAATGCTATGTGTGGCAGAAAACTAACACTGCACATCATTCTGAACACACCATCCCCACTGTCAAATATGGTGGTGGCAGCATCATGCTCGGGAGGTGCATCTCTTCAGCAGGGACAGGGAAGTTAGTCAGAGTTGATGGGAAGATGGATGGAGCCAAATACAGGGCAAACTTGGAAGAAAACCTCTTGGAGACTGCTAAAGACTTGAGACTGGGGCAGAGGTTCACCTTCCAACAGGACAACGACCCTAAACATAAAGCCAGGGCAACAGTGGAATGGTTTAAAACAAAACATATCCATGTGTTAGAATGGCCCAGTCAAAGTCCAGATCTAAATCCAATTGAGAATCTGTGGCAAGATCTGAAAACTGCTGTTCACAAACGCTGTCCATCTAATCTGACTGAGCTGGAGATGTTTTGCAAAGAAGAATGGGCAAGGATTTCATTCTCTAGATGTGCAGAGCTGGTAGAGACATACCCTAAGGCTAATTTCACACCAGGACGTTGTGTTAGAGGGGGCGTTAAGGTCGCATAACGTCCCCCTAACTCAACGCCTGGTGGTGCTGGATCTGGACGTCAGAGTGAGCCGCGTTGTGCAGCTCACTCTGGCGTCAGTGATGCCGTGATGCGCACTCTTGTGCGCATGCGGCATCACGTGGTCCCGCCGGCCAATCGCCGCACAGAGCGGCTGCTCCAGGAAGTAAACACTGCACGTCATAACGTGCAGTGCATATTAATTAGCCATGTGCCTGGCCGCTCTCCGCTCCTCCCCAACATTACTGAGCATGTGCAAGCAGTCTAACGCGGCTCAGCCGCGTCCAAAGTACTGCATGCAGTACGTTGTCTTGTGACGCAGCGTTACAATGTAACGCAACGTCCGCACTGTGAACAGCCCCATTGATTTTTCATTACTGTGCGGTGGGCTGCGTTACAGGCTGCTCTAACGTGCGCCTGTAACGTCCCACTGTGAAACCAGCCTTAAAGACTGGCAGCTGTAATTGCAGCAAAAGGTGGTTCTACAAAGTATTGACTCAGAGGGCCAAATAATTACACACACCCCACTTTGCAGTTATTTATTTGTAAAAAATGTTTGGAATGATGTATGATTTTCGATCCACCTCTCACGTGTACACCACTTTGTATTGGTCTTTCACATGGAATTCCAGTAACATTGATTCATGTTTGTGGCAGTAATGTGACAAAATGTGGAAAACTTCAAGGGGGCGAATATTTTTGCAACCCACTGTCGGAGCGCTTCAAAATCGCCCGAAAGCGATGGGCTGTTCACAATAATCTGCGTTTTTCCAGCGCTTTTACTCAGTAAATATAGCAGATTAGCCAGATGACAGAGCAGATTACCCATAAAACACCTGGCTAGCGGCCATCTCCTGTAAAACGCTGGAGAACGCTGAAAAACACTATCCCATACAGTGAAAAAACGCTCAAAATACTAGAAAACGCTTCAGCTTTTGCGTTTAGTGATTTGTAGTGTGAACATCGCCTAAGAGAAATTAGTCTTCCAACAAAAGTAAGTAAGTAATTATATATCATACATGTCAAACACTGGCCCTCAAGTGGTATTCCCACTTTGCATTATGTTTGGTTTACTCTAGACCACTGTGGAAGCCATATGAGGGAGGGGAGGGGAGACAACTAGATACCAGGGAACTGTATTGTAGAGGAAGGGGGGGGGGGAACTAGACACCTATCTGTATGTATGGGGAGGGAGGAGTACCACTAGACACCAGGGAACTATATAGGGGAGGAGGCCACTAGAAATCAGGGAACTGTATAGGGGAGGGTGGACCACTAAACACCAATGACCTGTATAGAGGAGGGAGGTTGCCAATAGACATTGTTCACTTTTGGCGCACTTTGTATTTGAGTTTGACACTTCTGCCATATATGAACATTTTTAAAGATGCTCACCCATTTACATCCATTAAAAAGTGCCATAACAATATATAAACACATATAAATGATGTAATGCTGGAACTGGTGCCAGTTCTGTAATCTCAGCATTGCAGACTAAAGTTGTCACGGCGTCACTATGCTCAGAGTGCAGATAAGATGCGGTTGTGAGGTCGGATGTTTGATCACTGTGCTAAATAATGAGCTTGATGCTGCCGGCTGCAGTAAGCGAGGAGAGAGGAAACAGCATGGGTTGTTCTTGCTTCCGGCTCTTTGAGATACAAACTAGGACCCCATGCAATTCAGGGAATATCTGCCACCTGTTTGCTAAACTATTATAAATGAATTAAGAGGTCTATTTTGCAATCAAGAGTAACTAGTAGGAAAAAGTTATTTTTTTTAAAGGAGAAAGGAAAAAAAAAAACTTTGATGAAAACACTTGTCTGCCTAAAAGTTTACAAACTGACAGCAGGAACCTCTGGGTGCCTCCTTGTTGGATTAGAATTGAAACCTAAAATATGGCTTCTTAAGTCAAGATCTGGGTCATCCTTCCTATATCCTTCCGTTGGATCATTAGGACTTGCATCACATTTAAAGGGGCACTATGATGAATTGAGCGGAATTTAGTTAATAAAATAAGTGATGTGCACAAGAGGTCACAATAATAATAATAAAAAAAATGGCTGGTAAAAAGTGAAGTTGCATGTCAAAGTACGTATTGCTGCAGCTGGAAAGACGTCAGCACATAAGTTACTGACAGAGGCCAGAGCAGCTCACTCGCCATGTGGGGGACGACAGGAGTGACTGCCATTCTGGACAGAAAGATCCTCTCCCTGTGATGGGGAGTTATATGCTGCTGTTAGGGATTACTGTGTGTGTGTGCTTAACAGGCTGCAAGAGTACTGTGGTTTTGATGGTTTAGTCCTCCAAAAGTTCTCCTCCTTCCTGGCTGGCAGAACACAAAGGGTAGCAATGGGTCAGAGGCCTGGGCCGCCCATGATGACAGATGACGCCTCTTCCTCAGGCGGCGTCATGTGTCAAGGCGGCATCCCACAAAGCCGGCCTTTGGGAGGGACAAGTGGGGCCCCAGGCCCAGCGTTGAAGGGGACTCCACACCGTGAGCAGGAGGGTGTAGCAGTGCAAGAAGTAGGAGCAATGGGCACACAGCGGCGGGGAGGGGGGGCAAACCCCCCTTCACCTGGGGCCCCCTTCTATGCTCCCCCTCCAGATATTAGCACAGTGTCACCTCTTCCGCATTCCAGGCGTCGGAGTGCTGCATGCCATAGATACTCACCTCTATGTGCAGGGATGTCAAACCGGTTCTTTGAGGGCTGAGATCCTCACACATTTTTGACAAAGCTCAAATGAATTGATGGGTCTGAATCAGGAAAGGTGTGGTCCATTAGGTACAACACATTCCTCTCTTTCTCAATCAATCCTAAACAATGGCATGGATCTGGCCCTCCAGGCCTGGAGTTCGACACCAGTGATGTAGAGGAAGGCTTTGGATCCCATCCAGCCTTTTCGATCCTGCTCTTTGTGCCCTTGTTCCACCACTGCCACCCCAGTCAAGTTTTTTGACCTGCAGGTCGAACATGTCTTTGGCCCTGTCCCTAAGCACTTCTTAAAAGTAGTGGATCTGTACTGGGAAAATGCGAGTCCAGGCTCTGCATGTGCAGTACCAATATGCCAGTTTTCCAAGAACTCACAAAGGTGAAAAAATTGGAATGGGGAACAGCTGTGGAACAAGGTCACATGGCCAGGAAGGCTCTATCCAGACCCAGAGCCTTCCCTCTCTATAGGTGGAAGTCTATTTTTTGTTATTTTTTTACTGGCTTCAGGGTTGCTCTGCTTCTAGCTGCTTCTAAGATCCCTCGGTCATCATAAACTGTACAATTTATGTAACTTAACAGTTTAAAATACGGGATTTTGTTGTTCTTCCCTTTAGCTGCACCTAGACAATCCTTAAGCTTTGTCCGATTAGTGGCAGGGCAGAGAATTCTCAACAAGGAAGACATGTTCCCCTCCTGTCATCTTATTCAGAGATTAAGCATGAAAAATCTCCCCATAAAGTATTACATCCCGCTTCCTTATCGATTGTTTTGCAATTACAGGGTAGAGAAGACTTCCTATCTCTCATATTTATGAACTACAACACAAATGTGAGAGCAGCTATCTGTTTCATGGCCTGACAGCAAAAATCAGGTCATGTAAATAAAAAAAGCCTGATAGATTTCACAATATTTCCAAACGTGACTCAAAACGCCTGTCTTGCCATTGTAAATACATTCATAGATTGACCTGTGCACATTTATCTGTTAGCGTTAAAGGACAACTGCAGTGAGAGGGATATGGAGACTGTCATATTTATTTCCTTTTAAAGAGAGTCTGAAGCGAGAATAAATCTCGCTTCAGACCTCATAGATAGCAGGGGCATGTGTGCCCCTGCTAAAACGCTGCTATCCCGCGGCTTAACGGGGGTCCCTGATCCCCCAAATCTCCTCCATACAGCCGGAGAGCGCTTCCTGGTTGGGGCAGGGCTAACCGCCGCAGCCCTGCCCCACGTGCGTCTGTCAGCGCGTATCTCCGCCTCTCCCTCACCCCTCTCAGTCTTCCTTCACTGAGAGGGGCGGGGGAGAGGCGGCAATGCGCCGCTGATAGACGCGACTGGAGGCAGGGCTGCAGCCATTAGCCCTGCCTCCAGGAGCGACCAAGTCTGCGACCAAGTGTTGCAGTGGGTGGTTTGGGGGTGAAGGGACCCTCGTTTAGCCACGCGATAGCGGTGGTTTAGCAGGGGCACGCATGCCCCTGCTAACTATGAGCTCTGAAGCGAGATTTATTCTCGCTTCAGAGTCTCTTTAAACAATACCAGTTGCCTGGCTGACCAGCTGATCTTTCATGAATCCGTAGTTTCTGAACCACATACCTGAAACAAGTATGCAGTCAAACTTTGGCTTGGTTCAGGAAACTCTGAGCTACCAGCGCCCCTCCCCCCGCAGAAAAGCATTTGTCTGCTATCAGCAGCGCTTCCTTGTGGGTGGGGTTTTTCACCCCCGCAGGGGAACACAGAAGCCTGGTGGTAAATGATCCTGGATGCAACCTGTCGCTAAGCAAGGCATGTCTAAAGTCCGGCACGGGGGCCAAACGGCACACCAAGCATTCCTGGTGGCTCCCAAAGCGCTCTACAGCTGATAATTTTATGCAGCCTGGAGGTCGTAGCGGAGGTGCCACATGCAAGGGCCAGCAGCAGTATCAGCCACTTATTAGCAGCTGTCAATGTGCCAGCAGCAACAACAGCCACTGATTAACAGCTGCCATTGTGCCAGCAGCAGTAACAGTCACTGATTAGCAGCGGCCACTGTGCCAGCAGCAGTAACAGCCACTGATTGGCATTAGATTTACAAATGCATGGAGGGAGATTCTCAGAGCCAGGACAAGGTTCTCAGGCACCCAAGGCTTAGACACCAAAGTGCGCCCCCCTATCCCTCCCACTACAGCCATCCCATCACACACTGATTGCTATTAGACTAAGAGGCGCCCCAAGGTCCCCAACCACCCCAACACCTTAATCTCTACTTATCTCACTTGCAGTCACTGACGTATCCCCTTTTCTTATTTCTCTCTGCTTCAAACACAATAGGGGAGTGATAGCTAAGCGATTAGGGCGCCCCCTGCTACACTGTGCCCCGAGGCTGGAGCCTCTCTCGCCTCGGTCCAGCCCTGAAGATACTGGTTGCTTAGCAGTTGGAAACAGATGTTATTTCCCACAATGCACCAAGTCTCACAGACAGGAAACTGTCAGGACCTAGGTCCTGACATTACACTGTGGGAAGGATTTCACCACAATATCAGCCATACAGAACCCCCTGATGATCAATTCAAGAAAAGGTAAAGATTTCTCATAGGAAATGGGGGGATGGAGTTCAATCCTTGGTTACAGATTCTCTTTAAAGGTAGCTACAGGAGTTGCCATCCTTATCCTACAGACAATACATATATTTAAGTATATTCGGAACAGCAACATATTTACTTTAAACACATTCCAAAATCAAGTGCTAAAGTCAAGCACAGAGAGAGAGAAATCTCTTCACACTTCAGCAAACGTAATCATTGTCTCTTAAGCTGATTTAAGAGAGCTAAAAGGTAACTTCATCCTGATTCTAGGGGATAAACAGCCCTGAAATTAGTCAAAGCCGCAGGGAAAAGACTGAGGCGACAACATTTTTCTTCAGTGAGAAAACTCAACACATGAAAGTAATCGGCACAAGAGAAAACTGTAAAATGAATGATGATAAACAAGCAACAATGGATAAAATAGTCTCTTTCTCAGCAGTGTTAAGGTCAGAGCTGTCCCAAGGGTAAGGGATGGGATTTAAAAACTTTCAAAATGTCAGCAATGGTAATCTGTCTAGCCTAACAGTGAATACAGATCTTTTCTTAAAAAAATGATCTGCATTGGGGTTGGCTGCATTCTTTTAAATCTGCAATGGATGGTGTATTGGCTGCTGTGGATTGATCTGCATTTCCAGTCAAATGAACGATTACATTTTACTGGCTTCATTGAATCCTGAAGACAAATCAGCTGCTGAAGAAACTGTACTGAGTATTTCGCAAGAGTAAAAAAGAAAAAAAATGAAAGGCTTATAAGCCAATAAAATGTATAGGAGCAGGCGATTGTTAGGTGTAAATAAAGGTAAGTTAGTGTTAGGAGTAAGTAGGAAGAAAGGGCAGTGTACCAGGAAGGTAGCAAGAGTAGAGTATTGTTAAAATTGCTGATATTGTACTATCAGTATTAGCCAGCGCCCAATAGTAGAATATTTGTAATTTTAACTAACACAACTAATGTAACTAGCGGTTTCTCCAGGGGCCCTTATTGGATGTACACCAAGGACATGCCCTAAGCAGAAAATTATACTCTTAGATATAAGTAGTGCTTATAGTAAAGTCTATTGCTACTCCACCTTACATAGTACAGCAGTGTTCTCCCCAAGTCCTAATTTTGCTGGCCTTACATTTCCCTCTCCCATGCATTCAAATTAGTACGCCATCCGGTCAGTAGGTGCAGGACGAGCTGAATAAAGGCTCACCCTGCTGCCCCTGAATCACCATGTGGCGTTAAATACTATTCCCTCCCTGAGTTGTAGCACCTTGGAGGGAGAAGTGATTTGGGGTCCCAGAACCCCAAATTACCCTTACGCGGGGTGCGGACTATAGCATTGCAGGTCGTCATCTGGCGCCATGCACCTCTGTGCAGGCGTCCAGGTGGCCTGCTTCATAACGCTCCACCTGGCTACATTTTCCTGCCACCCGGCTGAAAAAAAAAATTTGACGCGAACACTGACTGTACTTGTAGTTATCTCATTGAGGGCTTCCTCACACCTAGGACATTTTCGCCTTTTTTGTAAGCGCAGGCGATTTGCAAAATCGCCCTAAAAATGATTGTTCAATGATTCCCTATGAGAGTGTTCATAACTGAGCAGTTCGAATCCGATCACCAAAGCGCTGCCTGTACCATTTTTGGGGCGATTTGCCTCAATGGAAGGGATAGGAAAATCGCAAAGCGCTTGAAAAAAACGCTTTGTACAGCGATTTCCCCAGCGCTTTCATGAATAAATGCATTGTATTTATTCATTTCCGGGTGAAAGAGTTCACTTCCTGACTGACCTCGGGAAGGGAAAAAAACAGAATCGCTCTGCAAAAGCGCTTAGAAAAGTGCTTTATGAAAAATTGCAGTGCACAGGTAAGCACCGTGAGGCGCTAAAAAAAAAAAATGCGAAAAAAAAATATAAAAACACTGGCGTCAGCAATTTTGATTTTAGATGTGAGCAAGGCCTAACTGGGGTAACTTTAAGTTGCTTATGTATAAATAAAATCAAGCTTTCCATTGCTTTTGACCCCTGTGATAAATTAAGTTAATTTTAATTTCCTTCAGATGTGAAATTAACCTTTACTTACTGCAAACATACACAGATTTATTAGTCTCCATCACAGTTTCTGGCACACTTGCTGCATTCGTAGTATTTGAAGCCAGGGAGAGCAAAGTATTAGAGAAGAAGTAAAAAGTAATTCCTCTTGGTTCCACTAATTACAGGCGAACTACAGCAAACTGTTTCTAGATGTGATTAATTGCGGAACCTTTTCACCTCCACTAAGTACACTCTGAGGAAGAGGAGGAAAAAACTCTCTTATTCTGATATGGTGCTGATCTTTTGTGGTCCTTTCTAAAATCAGAAGGAACTCGCTGGGAAACTGTCATCTTATTTGGAAAACTTTGTTTTGCTCTTCATTAAAGAGAACCCGAGGTGGGTTTGAAGAATATTATCTGCATACAGAGGCTGGATCTGCCTATACAGCCCAGCCTCTGTTGTTATCCCAAACCCCCCTAAGGTCCCCCTGCACTCTGCAATCCCTCATAAATCACAGCCACGCTGTTGACAAACAGCTTGTCAGAGCTGGCTGTGTTTATCTCTATAGTGTCAGTCTGCTGTTCTAACGCCTCCTGCAGAACTCCAGTCCCCGCCTGCATCCTTTCCCTCCCTGCTGATTGGAGGGAAGGGATGGGGGCAGGGACCGGAGCTATGCAGGAGGCAGGGGAGGAGCTGAGGCTGACACTACAGATGTAAACACAGCCTCACAGCATGGCTGTGATTTATGAGGGATTGCAGAGTGCAGGGGGACCTTAGTGGGGTTTGGGATAGCAACAGAGGCTGGGCTGTATAGGCAGATCCAGCCTCTGTATGCAGATAACATTCTTCAAACACACCTTGGGTTCTCTTTAAGAAGTTATTTGGAAACACAGGGACGTCCTTGTGTACACTTTATACAGGCATCTTCAGGATGTATCTCATGTCCCGAGTTTACTGGTCACGTTTTATGCTTAGAAAAACATCGGCTGCAAAATTATATTTTTAATTTAGAGGGTAAATCCAGGTTTTCCAAGGCTAAAGAAGACTATGGCTGTGATGTAAGTAGACTTACATTACTAAACAGAAGCTCCACCTCCTCTTCTACCCTAGCTATTTGGGCAGGCAGGATTTGCTGTCACTATTGTGGCTGGACTGTTGTACTGGTTAAGACCTCTGAAACAGGAGACCTGGGTTCAAATTTCATCTCTTCCTGTTCAGTAAGCCAGCATCTATTCAGTTTAAATAATAAAATCAGCGTAATGACGCTGCGGGCATGCTGTACCTAGGATCTGCCCATACCTCTGCCATTGTTTGTCCCTAACACCAGACACCGTGCTGCTGACCACAGTCCAGGCAACCCGCTGCATCGAGGAGAGAGGAGGCCTAGGCATCAATTCATCAAGTATTACCTCATTTGGGACGGAGCAGTGCTTTTCAGCGCTGCTAGATTTGGGCGCAGCCAGCGCCGCCATAGAATGTAATGGGAATCAGTCTATAGCGGTGCTCAGTGAGCAAGGTCGGCTCCGTCATAAGACGGAGCTAAAGTTGCTTAAAAAACACAATAATTCGGCCTCCAGCAATCGCTGGAAGCCGAATTATTTCATTCCCCCACTATCCATGGCGGCCTGGAGGGGGAATAGTAATTAATACGGCCCGGACTTGTGCAGAAGCAGGATCAGCTATATACTGGCTGTATCCTGCGCCCAAGTCTACCGGCGCCGATTTCAAATGTACGCATTTGGGAATGCTGAAAACCGCTGATTTTATCAAGCACTTAGGAAAATATCAATTCATCAAAGCTGATATCGCATGGCAAGCTGACATTACCGAGCAGTGAGGTAAATTTCCAACTTGTGCGGCAAGCACTTCAACAAATGTCAGTAAATGTCAATTCATCAAGGTTACAGCATGCGGCAAAACACAGTACAATTACTGGCAGTTCTCCTCTGTCGGAAACAGTGCGAGATTCACAGAACTCACCGAAGCAGAGACTATTACCTATGACTGACAGGAGCAGAAGCAAATAGAAACAGTCCCCGTCTCCTACAAGTCCCGTTGATAGCTTTTCTACCCCCCAGGCAGTGAGCAGAGAGATCATAACAAAACAAGTTTCCCTTGCCACCCCTTCAGCAGTTTAACTTCTTAGGTTCCCCTTTTAAGATGTGGAGGAGCTAGTGGGGAAATCACCTAAGCAGGACATGTGTACTGTTTCCTGGAAGTTCTTCTAAGCTGTGGCAATTAAATAAAATGTTAAAGTGACTCCGAGCTCAGAGTAAAAATAAAATTTGAACTTACCCGGGGCTTTCTCCATCCCAGCCCTGGTCGGGACGTCCCACGCCGGCTGTCCGCATAGTGCGGACAGGCCGGTCCCCCGGGCGACACTGGCGAGTGTCGGGCCTTCTCCTTCCGTATACGTCACGAATGATGTCACATGCCGGCCGCCGCGCGTCATGACGGCGGCTGGCGTGACAGCACGGCGCATGCGCTGTTTAATCGCACATGCGCCGTGCTGTCACGCCGGCCGCCATCATGACGCGCGGCGGCCGGCGTGTGACGTCATTCGTGACGTATACGGAAGGAGAAGGCCCGACACTCGCCAGTGGACTGGCCTGTCCGTGCTATGCGGAGAGCCGCCGGGAGAAGAGCCAGGAGGCCGGCGTGGGACGTCCCGACCAGGACTGGGATGGAGAAAGCCCCGGGTAAGTTCAAATTTTATTTTTACTCTGAGCTCGGAGTCCCTTTAAGAATGACTAATGGAGACTAATAGACAGATTTAGAGCAAGCAGAGTCAGTATAACAAACATTTAAAGAGATGTCGGGATGCCTCTTACTATTGTAATACTGTCTCTGCATGGAGAACAGCATATGTAACGACACACTTGCACTCTTCTGCTGTTACCGACAATAAGTTTCAATAAATTACTGAACTTTTACCGCACCTGTGAAAATATTGATGAATTGGCACAAAAGTCTAAAATACCGAATGCAACTCACAGGAGACTGTGGGTACTGGAGCTGTGTAGAACGCAAGATTGCTTGTTAGAAGGGCTACCTACTGGTAAATAGTGGAAAAAGTTCATAGTCCAGACACACACTGTCACCAGCAGGTAGAACTAAGAACTGCAGTATTTGCTACAATGCTAATTGGTGATGTGAATTTTTCAACACCGACTGTTTTCAGTTTCTGTGTATGGACTATACTCTGCTAAATGCGAAGTATACCAAACCAAACCAAAAATAACCCCAGTAAAGCTGAGATTCTTGGTTACAAAACAAGCCCAAGGGTATTAATTCCATTTAATTACATCGTGGTGTCCTTCACTCTTACAGAAAGTACTCACTTTACTTGTTTGAAAGTTAGAAATAATCTTTATATTGATATTTCAAATCCCTCATAAGTCTTGTCTCAGGCAGTCGTATTGTTCACGCTGGCGGAAGGCCCAGTGTATGAGCTCCTTCCCCTCCAGAACAAGCAGAGCCGTGCCAGACTTGTGCTTCTTATTCTGTAACCCGGAGTCACGTCCCATCATCTATTCAGGCATCAGGCTAGGCTTGGCTTGTAAAATGTGTTTACTGAGATGTATTTTTAGCAAGCTATAGAAGTTAACCATGTGTAACCAGACTGACAGGTTATGGAGGTACTTACAAGCAGTCAGGCCACCAAGATTTTAGGACATTATCGTGTAACATAATATAATGGCACATACACAGTACAGAAAATGTACTTTATAAAATGAAGTATAAAGGGTTTTATGGCTATTGTCAAGGAGAAGGAATAAATCAAGCCATGAATAACTTATTTTCTGCTTATGATTAACTGATTGGGTCTGCCTGAGTGGACTTCATAGTCCCTGTGAGAATAAGCTTGCCATATCCTGTGCAAGCTTGGTGGCCACATCCAAGATGGCCGCCATCTAATCCTTTGCTTATTTTAGCCACTCTAGTTCTAGATGAAGCTAATAAATTGACGTTTTAAGGATATATCCCATGACCTATTTTGATTTTAAAGCGGAATAAAACCCAGCATCTCTTCTTTGCTCTAAAAGATTATTTACAGCATATTATATACTACCACCATTTTTTTTACTTGAACGGCATTCAATTAGTTAAACACAGGACTCACAAGCTTAGTGCAGAGAAAGCTGAACGCATCCGAACTTTAGAGAATGTTATCTTGTGTTTACATTCCTCACTTGATACAATTAAGTAAACACTTCTCTGGCTGTGCAAAAGCTCCTGAACACAGACAGACACTCAGAAAGCATTTCTGCCTTCAATACAAGATTAATAAAACCAGTTATGAATAAAATGCAAAGGCAGCTCTCAGAGCAAAAAAAAAAAAAAGTACTTTGGGAACTTGTAATTTCTAAATGAATAATATCAACACTTATGCGCAAAACCAAATATGATAACCGTATGGCATATTAAAAGTAGGAAACCGTGTTTTTATTGAATATTATGTTAGGGTTTTATACAGCTTTAAGCATTAAAAATGAAACACTTTTTTTATTAGAAATATTTAAAGTAATACACATCTATTTTTGCTTTTTGCCTTGCGGTTTCACTTCTACAAGGTGATATTTTGGTCTTTGAAATTACAAGAGCAAAATCCCCGGTCTAGATAATAGGTCACTAGGCCCAGTTTTCTATAGTGCTCTCTTATTAAAGGGGAACTTCAGCCTAAACAAACATACTGTCATTAAGTTACATTAGTTACGTTAATTAGAATAGAGAGGTAATATAATTTTTTACCCACCCTGTTTTAAAAGAACAGGCAAATGTTTGTGATTCATGGGGGCCGCCATCTTTGTCATGGGGGCAGCCATCTTTTTGGTTGAAAGGAGGTGACAGGGAGCATAAGACACAGTTCCAACTGTCCTGTGTCCTGATAACCCCTCCTAGCTGCATGCGCTAGGCTTCAAATGTCAAATTCAAAATGTAAAAAAAAAAAAATTGCACCAAAACAGCAGAATGAGAACAACATCAGAAATCCCATCATGCTTTGCACAGCATCGGGGAAAAATGCCCGGGCAGTTTTCTTCTGTGCAGCTAAAAATGAGGCTTGTATAAGAGAAACACCAGGCCTTTTCAGTGCTGCTGAGTCGATTTTTAGTCTGGAGGTTCAAAAAATTGCTGAGTGAAGTCAACGGTGGGCTAGGTAGTTTACCTTTTCTTGACTGTCCAGGTGTGCGTCATTGTCCTTCGGGCCCCTCCTGTTCCCATGGTCTGGTCCCACGGTCCTATCTACCCAGCCTCCCAGAAGTTCTTCAAAATGAGCGATTCTGAATGACACATGCACGACATTCAAGCAGCAAATGGACGTGGCTGAGAGCTTACTTTTACTGTGCAGTGTTGCTGGGGGGCACTTTTGGAAAGAATTTGATGGAGGGAATCAGTCTAAAGCCTCATCCACACGCGTAGATGAGGCGGCGATGTGGCTTATCAATCGAGCCGCTGATGAGGCTCGATTGATAAGATCCGACAGGACGGATCTCCCCACCGCCGATTCCCTGCTCACTCCCCGCGAGGGGACAATGGCAGGGAATCGAGCGGAAGATAAGCGGCGCCGGCGGGGACGAGCGGGGAATCGAATCCGGAGCGGGCACGCGGAAGAGGCGATCCGGCGGCTAATCGAGCCGCCGAATCGGAGCCTCATCTACCCATCTAGATGAGGCTTAACACTTAGTGGAACAGGAAACAGGAGGGACCAAAAGGACAATGAGAAGTATCTGGAGACTCTGGAAGTGTTAATATAGCCCACCAATCTAGCACATCTAGCCCACCATGGACTTTATATAATTACATTTTTTTCCCTGATTAAGGAGCACTGTAACTGGTTTGCATTCTAAGGTTTTAACTTCTTAAGGTTCCTGAAATGTTTGAGACTTTAGCTGCGTCACTTTTAATACAGCAATAACTTTTTAATTACTTATACCATCTTTGTGATACCAGTATGTATTTTGTTTTTTTCTCAGTACAATGTAGGCTCTCTGGGTAATATATTTTTTTCAAAACCCATTTTATTTAAAAAGTCATTTTATGGGGGGAAATTATGCGTATGTGCAGA
Organism: Hyperolius riggenbachi; assembly: GCF_040937935.1. Classification (NCBI taxonomy): domain Eukaryota; kingdom Metazoa; phylum Chordata; class Amphibia; order Anura; family Hyperoliidae; genus Hyperolius; species Hyperolius riggenbachi. The sequence goes on from NC_090648.1 coordinate 445,927,813, forward strand.
AAACACATTTTATTCATACTTCACCTTCCTAATTTTCTTATTTTATTACTAGTTGGGCATTTGGCGGACCATTATCCCCAGCCTGCGTGACTGTAGTGATCAGATGTGTTCGCAAGTGCGACTGTTCGTGGCGCCCAGCGCTGAAGAGTTTAAAAAGAAAATTCTCTGTGTGAGAGCTTGATGAACCAGATTGACATGGATGGATGTTTATGCCAAGCTGAAAAGAAGAATATGTCCTACTTACTACTACAGATACAATCAATTATCTCCTTAGTTCACTTTGAGCTTAGGTTTGCTTTAAGGTGGCTTTATGAAGCATGCAGGTTATCTGAGGTGCCAAACAATTATCGGTTATGATTAATAATATTATTACGATATCTGATGTGTGAACATTCATTCCAAGTAGGCAATTCTGACTATAGCTGAACAGGAATGTAGAACAGACATAGGGGAGTGACCATAAACAATAGCAATAAGTCATATCAGTGTGAAGCAACTGCCATTCCGAGATCCACATGATAATTATTCAGGACCTAGTACTGTGCTTTTAAAAGGTGTTGCAACCTCTAAAATTAAAAAAAATAATTGCCAAAAAATAGTTAGTCCCCACATCCCCCCCCCCCTTTTTAAAAACCTAAATAGGTCACTATAGGTTTCCCAATTTTTATTTTTTTCTTGACCTGGTCTGGGTGATTTTGCCTAATTGCAGGAACTATGCAGCGGCAGCAGGATTGTGGCAAGTTTTTTTTCGTTTAGCAACAGTAACAAGCTTATCTCCAGGGGTGAGCTCCGGATGAATTCCGAATGGGTTTCATTTGCAATTCATCCAGATAATTAATGCACCTGAGTGGGCGGGTGAGCGGACGTTAACTTGCCCAGCGGCTGTCTTCTTTAATGCATCCCAGGACGCGTCCCATGCTGGGTTCCAATTCGTGGTCATGTGACTACCACTTCTTCCTCTTTCCGGGTTGAAGAAGGAAGTGTATTAGTCACTTGACCACGAATTGGAACGCAGCATGGGACGTGTCCTGGGATGCATTAAAGTAGACAGCCACTGGGTAAGTTAACCCCCCACTCACGCGCCAGCTCAAGTGCATTAATTATCCAGATGAACTCCGAATAAAACCCATTCAGAATTCATTCAGAGCTCACCCCTGCTTATCTATGCATGCAAATAACAGAAATCTTCCTGTCTCAGATAAGATAAGAACACTATGAACAGAAAGCAATTGCCACCCTCTCCCCTTTCCTTTGAAGAGTTTACACCAGCCTTCCTTAACCTTTTTAACCTGGAGGGACCCGCAAATAATTTTTGGATTGCAAGTAACTCCTGCAAATATTTTTTAGGTATCTCAAGGAACGCCTGCATTTATTTTGCAGGAAGCATGGACTTTAAAAGTAGGTGTGGCTATTTCACTACCACCTATTACAAAGTCCATCTATTTACTGTCTCTGTATTCTGGTGCTTTTTTATTGATGTACTCATTATTTTGACACCCAATTTCTTTTTTTGTTTTTTTTATACAGTATCCCCTATTTTAATGCGTTTTATCATACTTCTCCAATGATTTGGGGGGGGGGGGGGGGGGCATAAAAAAACATATATATATATAAGTAGATAAGTACTAATAAATACATAACATATGTATTGTGCTGTCCATGTATTGGAATCATTGAATTTTATATAGTTAGTAGAGAAAACTTTCAGGCATTTTCCATTTTTACTGCTTTTGACTGGAGTCAATCCTGAGGTCATTTCCTCCCTTACTTTTTTTCCTTCTAGAAACTGCACTGTCATATCTAGCTTGCTTTGAAAACACATGAGCACAGCATAGATCGTATTTCAGCAGCATCACACCGAACTACCCTCAGCCAATCAGCGAGGAACAGGAAGGTGGGAGGGGAGATAACAGGCTTCCCTCTCATCGGCAATGTATCAAATAGAGCCAGGCTGATTGAGATAAGATTTATTACAGCAGAAACATTTATGATTAGATTGGAATGCTTGCAACATAAGGTTAGGTTGCAGCCTGCAGAATAAACACAGAGCAATGGGTAAATGGAATTTGATTTTAATGGCTGACAATCTCGCTTTAAAGGAAAGATCTGCAAAAAAAAAGTACAGAACAGAGAGCTCCATTGGCAGCACACTAAAGCAGACATATTGCCCTACACATTATAGACTATCTACAAAACAGTAGAATTTACAAAGGTAAACATTGTAACCAATGCAATGCTTCTATATACAGTACTGTACTGGTCTTTAGCTCTGAATTAAACACCGTTTTGTGACAGTGCCATGCTAGATGAAACATTTCACCCTTTGTTTTTTTTTCAACAAAGGTTATTAATAGCCGTGGATTGTTCAATTACTTTCGAAAGCGCAGCCTAAATTTGAGTTCCTTTGGAAATAATGAGACAAGTATGTTTGAATTAAAATTGTGCTTCCTATTCAATGTAACCTTTTAACCCTGGGGGAAAAGAAATCAGCAATGTGTTTGCCACCTAATTACAGACTCATAGTTCTGTTCAAATGTGTCGTTTCGTCCTTCCATTGACAGCCATTGGCTCACAGAAATGAAAATGCCCAAAGGAACTAGAGCTTAATATATATATATATATATATATATATATATATATATATATATATATATATATATATATATATATATATATATATATATATATATATATATATATATATATATATATATATATATATATATATATATATATATATATATATATATATAGAGGCTGGTCTTTTATTTATTCCCCTGCAGTTTCTTATGTTAATTTTCACATTTAGTTGAACACATAAGAGCTTGTACACATAGAACTAATGAAAGCACTTGCCAAATATATAAAATACTATCCAAACACTTCAGTATGTTCGTTCTCGTTCAGAAGGCAAAAACTGCAATCAGCTAGTCCTTTTCTCAAAGGGGCTAATTTACTTAAAGTGTACTCGAGTTGAAGCTAAGTGTAGAAAATACCAGATACTTATCTAAGTAGAGGGAAGCCTTAGGCCGGTTTTACACATTGCCTGTGCGTTTGCAGTGTGATGCCCCAGCCCCCAGTAACAAAAATGTAAAAGGCGCTTCAAAAGCCTTCAGAGGCTTCCCACATCTTCCATGCTCCTACTGTGGCTGCCCAGAGTCCTCCTGAAGATTAGTGATGATCGAACGCCTAGATGTTCGGGTAGGTTCGGCTGATGTCATCCAGCCCGCCTGCCCCCTCCCACCACCAGTGGGCGCCGGTCCTCCCAAGAGCCAGGCCGTCCCTGCCGCTACCGCCGCCTGGCAGGCGGCGGGGGGCAGGCCGGCTCTCGGGAGGACCGGCGCGGGCTGGATGACATCAGCCGAACCTAACCGAACCCGAATATCTAGGTGTTCGATCATCACTACTGAAGATCATGACTGCACTCCTCATGCACAAGAGCTACAGTAGAATAGAGCCACTCAAGTTCAAGCTATGGATTACTATGCAGGAGTATTCAAAAGGGAGCAAAGTCATGATCAGAAATCTGACTAGCTCTTTTCCAATTTTCTTTTGGGGTCCTATCACAGCAACGGTGGGGGCCAGGAGGACGTGGGAAGCCTCCAGAGCATGAGTGAGTGAGTAAAGCTGATTGCTGCAGGCTGTAACACTGGTTATATTGGAGGGAGGGAGTGCAGGCTGCAGCACTGTGCATTTCAGAGGGAGGGAAGTTTGCCAGGATCATTGCACTAATGGCACAACACAGCAAACAGGGGGTCTAAGAGAACACAACAGGGGACAGAGGAGGAAAAAACAGGACACAACAGGTGACACAGAACAACAACAGGGTACACGCAGGAGGAGACAACAGGTGACAGAGGGACACAACAGGGGACACAGGATGTCACAAAAGATACTAGGGAGACACAGGACGACACACTAGGTACAAAAGAGAGGCAGGAGAACACAAAGGGGACATAGGGGACACAGCAGGACATATTAATTGGGGGAGAAGATCCATAGGACGCCCCTGTTCCATGGACACAGCAGCTCTAAACCTAGGTGAGTCTTATGGTCTAAAGAAATACAGTACTTTAACTTGAATCTGTCAGGTTAACCTCTTCTTTTTCTGTGTCCCTTGTCACGTGACTGCAGAATGCCAGTAACAGTTTGTTCAGCAGCATTCAAATAAACCTCCCCCGTCAGTTCCTTCTACCCAGAAAATAAATGCCATTTGCTTTTATATGACACACAAGGTGTTTGTTCTATATAATTTAGAGCAGTGTTTCTCAACATTTTATTAGTGTGTACCCCTTTTAAAACCCTGTACTCATCGAGTACCCCCTAGCATAGTAAACATTATCACAAGTACCCCTTGACAAATATATATTTAATCGTAGTACATGATAATTGGTTGTAAACAATGTGCAAGCATTTATTATTGCTTTTAATTAGCTAAAATACTAATTTGGTGTTGTTTAAATAAGAATTATAATTTTCTAAATCTCTAAATTTGTTATTCTTGGATAAGTATATCAAGCCCGAGTACCCCCTGGACCCATCAGAAGTACCCCCTGGGGTACACGTACGGCATGTTGAGAACCTAGGATTTAGAGGACAGGTGCGAAGTGGAAAAAAAACAAACCAAGATCTATTTACTTGGGACTTCCTCTAGCACCCGGCAGCCTATCTGTCCCTCGGCGCAGCTCCGGTGTCCCAGAATCCTCTCCTTTGCAGATGTCGACCTCGCCAGGTCGGCATCCTCTGCGCCTGCGTAAGCCCGTGCCACTCGTGATTGCGCTCACGTGGCCTGGAGCGCTCTGTGCAGGTGCAGTTTTGCACCTTTGCAGAACGCTCTAGGCCACATGAACACAATTGCGAGTGGCAATGCCGTGCGCTCATGCCGGCGCAGAAGATGCTGACTTGGCGACGTCAGCACCTGCAACGGAGGGGACATCGGGACACCGAAGTTGAGGCGAGAGACAGATAGGCTGCCAGGGGCTGGAGGAAGTCCCAAGTAAGTTTTTTCCACCTCGCACCTGTCCTTTAAAGCAAATCTGTAATGGAAAAATGTTAAATACTTACCAATAGAGAGAAAGAATTTTCTGGATCCTAAAGAGCTATTCCGTTTCCCGCTTGGTATACTGGTTCCAGTGCTGTTACCCCCATTTCGAATTGTTGCCTCTGGGAGCCCTTATAAATGCATCAGGGGTACTCCTGCCCGAAGAAGGGTGGCTCTGTACTGCCCATGTGTAACAGCTCTCTTGCGCATGTGCAGTATCGAGCCGCCCATCTTCGGGAGCGCTGGGGACACAAGTGTTCCCAAAGCTCTAACAAGGGAGACCGCGCTGGAATGAGGAGACCAAGAGGGGACAGGGAAGGCTTAATAGGATCCAGAACCTTCCCTCTGCATAGGTTAGTAGCTGACTTTTTTTCACTATAGTTTTACTTTAACTTGCATCCAGGGGCGTAATTACCATGTATGGGGCCTCCTGCAAAAAAGATTACATGGGGCCCCTTACGTCCCTGGCCCATGAGGGGTCCCCTCCCCCCCCCAGGGACCAGGCAGGAGGCGGGTAAACAAACATTCCTGCCACTCCCTCCCGCCATGCAGAGTAGCGCATGTGATGTTACCTCCTTCCAGTACAGCGGTCTCTTCTGTGCATCACAGCACACTCTCTCTGCTGCCATTAACTGCTCCCCATCAAATGACCGGGGCAAGTCATGTCATGTGATCGGGAGCTCGTTGAAGGGCAGCTGCTATGATACACAGAGTTTTGCAGCGCTGGAAGCAGGTAAGTATAACGCTCCCTGTGCTACTCTGCCTTCAGATGGGAGGAAGAGGGGCCCCCAAAGTCCCTAGGCCCCCCTACAATGAAGGGGTTTCAGGGGCTATTGTGACGCCCATGCTTGCATCTGTCTGTTAACCACTTCTCTCCCTGCACCGCTTGTCACGTGACTGCAGAATTCTGGTAGCAGTTTATTCAGCAGGATTAAACATTAAGGACCCGTCAAATTCATTCTACCCATAGATTAGGATTGTGATCCTATCACACAAAGAGATCAAAAACCTTTTAAAGAGATATAAATGCTTAAATACAATTATGTAGAAACTAATTAGAAGATAAGGAATCTAAAGAATCTAAAATAAAATAAATACAAAGTTCCCTTAATTGATTAATTGAAAAAAAATAAATGTGCATTAAATTACTTTACTTACCCATGAAGGTTGCATCCTTTATTCTTAATGCTATTTTAACTGGTGTAAACTAACAAAAATTTATTTTTACTCTCTATTCTCTTATTTAAAACATGCATAGTAGCAGCCAGAGAAATATTTAGATGAAATGCTGTATTTACAGAGAGCAGAGACGTAAGCTTTGCTGGCTGCACCTGCTCCCTCTGACCACTAGAGGCTGCTGAGAGACTGGAGATGGATTGTACATTCAGAATAAAAATGTGACCTCTAGTGACAAGAGACCGCAGTAAATATCTTTCAACAAGGCTGCTAACTACTGCATGTACCGATCACTTGAAATGTAGATTTTCCGTAAAAAAAAAAAACGATTGCCAGTTTTGTTAGCACTAAAGCAGTTGTGCTGCATATTTTAAAAAATGTAAATGTGTTGATAGTCTGGTGATTCTCAAGGAAAATGGACCAGTGTCAAAGAAAAATTGTAGTAGATTGCTGTATATGAAACTGGTGAGAAGGCTGAATACTATACAAATGACCACCTCATCAATGCCGCCAGCTGTCACAAATTTGGGACCAATGAGCCCTGGAGGGTCAAAAAGAAAGGAGACATGATTTCTAGTCTGTCATCCCTCCCATGTGACCAATGCGGAGCCTGGCCTATGATGCAGCTGGTGGGTGTGGCAGGTGCAAAATATGTGTGGGCAGGTCAGGAATAAGCACAGCTGGAAGATGGTGGAATGGTTCAGCTGATTTTGAGGCTGCACCAAGGCTCAGTAAAGCCTGCTATTAAAAGTAGAGAGGGCCAATGGTGTGGAAAGCTTCTGTTATCTACAACCTTGTGTCCGTTATGTAATGTTCAAAGTGTACCTGAGATAAGGGTGTATAAAAGTCTTAAGCCCTATCTACACCATACAATTTTTTGTCCGATTTGATTCAATTTGATTCAATCAGACATGTCCGATCGGGATTCGATTCACTTTGCTATTGTTTTGCAATGGCAAATTGAATTGAATCGAATTCCGATCGAACATGTCGGATTGAATCGAATCAATGACTCGAATCGGACAAAAAAAATTGTATGGTGTAGATGGGGGTTTATACATACCTGGGGCTTCCTCCAGCCCCCTCCGCACAGATCCATCCCTCACCACGGTCTAAAGCCTCCTAGATATCCTGTCTGATGCTCATGGCTGGGAGCTTTCTACGCCTGCGCAGTAGTACTGCGGCCACACGTGGCCGAGCAGTGCATGCGCAGTAGTACTGCGGCCACACGTGGCCGGGCAGTGCATGCGCAGTAGTACTGCGGCCACACGTGGCCGGGCAGTGCATGCGCAGTAGTACTGCGGCCACACGTGGCCGGGCAGTGCATGCGCAGTAGTACTGCGGCCACACGTGGCCGGGCAGTGCATGCGCAGAAGTACTGCGGCCACACGTGGCTGGGCAGTGCATGCGCAGTAGTACTGCGGCCACACGTGGCCGGGCAGTGCATGCGCAGTACACCAAATGGCTGCGGAGAATCGGGCTGCTACAGGAGGATCTAGGAGGCTTTAGACCGCAGCGAGGGAGGGATCTGTGCAGAGGGGGCTGAAGGAAGCATCAGGTATGTATAAAACTTTTATCCCCCCTCGTCTCAGGTTCACTTTAAAGCAATCTGCTATATGATTAATTGAATCCCACTAAAAAATCAAAGGGGCACAGACAGTGTTTGGTGTAGCCATGTTTGCTCTCTGAACATCTGCAGCACACAGTATTTAGTCTAGGCATAAGGTATCTAGGAACATATGCAGAACCTGACGGGGGAAAGGGAGGGCTGAATGATTTCTATAGCTTTTGCTACGGAGTTGTTTTCAGTACCACACATTGCTTATCACCTCAGGTTTTTTTTTTTAGTTATTTTTAAAAGAAAGGTAAATATTAAAAAATCATAGTGCCCACTTTCTCAAGCCTCTTTAACCCCTTCTCCTCCAAGCAGGTTTGTATTAGCAGAATAGCAGAAGTAGACAGAATGGGGCTCTGCCACCTGAACAATACCATAATATGGTCCAGAACTTTGGTCCATAACAAGACAGGGGGCAAAATCTTTCTCTCCTCTAGTAAAAGCCCCCCTATGCATTTCAAGAACAAGGAGCTCACCCACACCTTGAGCACCTTGTCCTTGACCTTGGAACATCTACCCCATGCATGTGATGGTAGGTAATAAGTGAGTCTAATGGTAAACAAGAGTTCCAGGTGGGGGGGGGGTAAAAACTTTTTTGCAGAATCTTTAAGTCCTCTTTCTTTAATAGAATGGGACCCCATTAGTTCACTTAATCCCAGATAGATAGGTAAAGGAGGTAATTTTTGACCTACAGCCTGCTTAACAAAAGGAATTGCAGCTTTTCCCAGGATGTACAGGTAGTCCACGGTTGACGAACGAGATAGGGACTGTAAGTTTGTTCTTAACCTGAATCTGTTCTTAAGTCGGAACATGGTGCTATCTCTGTCCCCTGTACCTCCTCTGTGCCCCCCCCCTGTGCCTCCAGTGTCACCTCTGCCCTCTGTACCTGCTTTTACAAGTTTAAAATCCATTTTTTTTTAAATCGATTTTCTCAAAAAGTCCAATTTGAAGAATTTTTTTTTACTTGTTCCCATGGAAACACAGAATCCAGGTCGTTCGTAAACAGAACATGGGTAGGAAATGCATTGCTGTGCCAGAAAATGAACAGAATCCTATATAATAATCCCCGTGTCTCTGCGTCCCTGTGTGTGTGTGTCCATGCTTTGCACTACTGCGCATGTGTCGCACGGACAGCCTTGACACAGGGAGCAAAACGGGCCAGGGGGCCGGAGTGGGCGTGTGTGCCGCACGCGGCTGGCGGAAGCACGCTGACTGTGCTGCAGTAGCGGCGGTCACAGGGGTGGGAGGGAGGAGAGGGCTTCCTTCCGACACAGACCTAGAGCCCGTTATTAAACGGCTTAGGTCTACTAGTATTAAATAAAATGAAAGTCTTCCATCCAGTCTCCGAGATGTGTGTTAATAATGACCATTCCATGTGACATTAAGGGGAATATGTCCTATAGCCTCACACCTTGCAATCTCTACCTATGAAAGATGTGGGAATAACCATCTGTCAGGAAATCATAGATCTCAGACTCTTTAACTTATCTCGTCTCTGACACGTGTAATTTTAAAAGTGTATAATGGGAATGAACTCTCGGAATTGATTTGAAATGGACAACCTTGATTCCGATTCCAGTGAAAAATGCTGCAGAAAGTGAACATTTTCAGATGAGCCAATCAAAATACAGAATACACCAGTACACCATGGCTATCCTACTTTTATTTAAAGTGAACCAGAGGTGAAAATAAACTGATGGGATAAACAATTGTATTTATCCTCCTAAAATTTTTTTTTAGATATCCCATGATTTTATTTCATATTTAAAGAGACCCTGCAACATAAAAAAATGCCCCTGTGTGGTACTTACCTTGGGAGGGGAAGCCTCTGGTACAAGAGGTAGAAAGGAGGTGCACAGGGCTGCCAGACTGGGTCACTCCGGAGTGCTCAAAGCCCAGTGTAATGGCAACACATCAGCAAACTGTAGAGATCCAAGCGGCTGGGCACATCCAGTAAGAACAGACCTTTATTCAAAATTCCATTTAAAAGCACTACATGCAGACACAGCAATCGTCAGCCAGGAGAGAGGGGACAAGCAACATAAAGATGGTCTACAGCTGTTTCGCACTCGGCTCAGGAGTGCTTCCTCAGGACATTTACAAAGTACATTGAATGTTTTGTTGCCTCTGCTCAGTGCCAGCCTAATAAGTGTCCCAGAGTTAAAATACATTAACTTTTTTTTTCTATTTTTTATCTCCTTCTGCTCTCAGAAGTTGTATTCTGTCACGAAAACTTTTACGGCTGTAATGATCTTATCAGTGATGTTTACTATATTGGGGACAGTGTACTGACAAGACAGACAGACAGACAGACGCGTAGCTTGGGTTTTCAGCACCTGGGGACAAAGACAGTTTTTGCGCCCCCCTATGGGCGTGGCCACGCATCACAATGTGGTTGTGGTCATGGGTGGAGTCAAATGTGCAAATGCTGTTTAGATAGCTATATCTGCCCCCCCCCTCCCCCCCTCTGTTTAGATCAGGGGTCCCCAACCTTTTTGAGCCCGGGGCCCACTATCCCGACCAAAATTTTCTCCGGGCCCCCCCTGGGGGCGGAGTGGGAGGGGTGAGTGGGCGTGGCTAGTGTTGGCGGCAGCAGCCCCCCCCTTTTTTCTTAGATTCCACAGTATAGCAAGTACAGTTTCCACAGTATAGCAAGTACAGTTTCCACAGTATAGCAAGTACAGTTACCACAGTATAGCAAGTACAGTTACCACAGTATAGCAAGTACAGTTAGCCCAGTATAGCAAGTACAGTTACCACAGTATAGCAAGTACAGTTAGCCTAGTATAGCAAGTATAGTTACCCCAGTATAGCAAGTACAGTTACCACAGTATAGCAAGTACAGTTAGCCTAGTATAGCAAGTACAGTTACCACAGTATAGCAAGTACAGTTAGCCCAGTATAGCAAGTACAGTTACCACACTATAGCAAGTACAGTTAGCCTAGTATAGCAAGTATAGCTACCCCAGTATAGCCAGTAGTTACCCCAGTATAGCAAGTACAGTTAGCCTAGTATAGCAAGTACAGTTACCACACTATAGCAAGTACAGTTAGCCTAGTATAGCAAGTATAGTTACCCCAGTATAGCAAGTACAGTTACCACAGTATAGTAAGTACAGTTAGCCCAGTATAGCAAGTACAGTTACCACACTATAGCAAGTACAGTTAGCCTAGTATAGCAAGTATAGTTACCCCAGTATAGCAAGTACAGTTACCACAGTATAGCAAGTACAGTTAGCCTAGTATAGCAAGTATAGTTAGCCCAGTATAGCAGTAGTTATCCCAGTATAGCAAGTATAGTTAGCCCAGAATAGCAAGTATAGTTAGCCCAGAATAGCAAGTATAGTTAGCCCAGAATAGCAAGTATAGTTAGCCCAGAATAACAAGTATAGTTAGCCCAGAATAGCAAGTATAGTTAGCCCAGTATAGCAAGTATAATTAGCCCAGTATAGCAAGTATAGTTAGCCCAGTATAGCAAGTATAGTTAGCCCAGTATAGCAAGTATAGTTAGCCCAGTATAGCAAGTATAGTTAGCCCGCAAACAAGCCAGCAAGAGGTGGATCAAAAACTGCACATAACTATGATCACTGCATACTTGTTAAATTGCATGTGTAACAATCCCAGGCCTAAGGCCTGACCTATGCAGCACAGAAGTATCAGAACAGGTAGTGAGGCTAGATTCAAAGGTGGAAAAACGCTGGTATATAGACAGCCGCCTTACCGAGAAGAGAATGTATTTTGAATACGGTCCGCCACGGTCACGCTATCACGGCACGCTATCCCCCTGTCTCGCTGCCTCACACTGCCCGGGAAAAGCGCAGCTGCATAGGCTACACACGCTGACGCCGAGAAAGATGGGATGGGCTGGGCGTGACTTCCGGCTTCCGCGGCTGCGCTCTAATGCGTGCAGGCGGAGATATAGCCGCGTGCACTCGCGGCTAATGAAGGAGGGGGCAAGACGGTAGTCACCAGCAAAAAAATCATTGTGAGGCAGGGGATTTGCCGTGGCCCGGTGCGAAACGTCCCGCGGCCCGGTATTGGGTCGCGGACCGGGGGTTGGGGACCCCTGGTTTAGATAGCCAAATGTGTCTCTTTCCCCATTCAGATAGCCTGATATGCCCCCCTTTAAATAGCCAAATGTGCAGCCCTTTAAGATAGCCAGATGTGCCCCTATTAATAGTCAGATGCACTCCCCTTTAGATAGCCAGATGTGCCCCTATTAATAGTCAGATGCACTCCCCTTTAGATAGCCAGATGTGCCCTGCTTTTTCTGCTGCTGATAACGCTTCTGCACTCCTCTGCAGGGGCACTTCAGACAGCCAGCGAGCCACCTCTTATGCACGTGGGTGTGCAGCAACAGTGCTGAGCATCCTCACAGTGCTGCACCCGGGGACATAGGTCTCATAGGTCTCCCCTTACCCACCCATAGCTAGACTAAAGACAGAAGCTGTCACTTCTATGTCTAAAATTTAAATATTTCAGGCAGCAAAAGGGGTCTTCGGGGTTGGGTGCTAGATAGGAGGTAGGTTTCCCCATTATTTGGACTCTGGTCCCTTTAAGAACTATATGTGTACCTGGAAGGGAGTCTGGGTATTTTTTGGCAGCAAGCCAGTTGCTGCCTCTGTTGTCTCTTTTCCAGGGCTGGACTCCTGGAATGGGAGGTAAGGAAGGGAGGGCTTTCCCATTCTGCCCAGGTACACACCTGCTTTTCTGTGGAGCAGAAGGAAGCTCTACCAAAATGTGCATACAAGTAGCAGCACACATGCAGTCTGGGTGGAGTTGATGTGGAGGAGCATGTGTGCTGCTGAGCTCCTGAAAAGTCTGTTTAGAGACATTGCTGGAAGCCAAACCATACTTTGGGCTGCTGTCTGTATGGCTTTGGCTTAAGGAAATGAACTGTATTGGAATAAGCTGTGCTTTTACTACTTCTATGGACTACACAGCTGAAGTAAGCTTCCATTTACTTTCCAAGTTATGCTGAAGTAAAGTGGTTTATGTTACTGCTGCAAATAAATAAACTTTTGTTTTATACAACTGTGTACTGCGTGCTGGCTGCAACCCCATCTAAACTTCACAACACGCATGTTTATCTCATTATGTCACACGTAGTCTCAGGTATATATTAAATACTGACATAAATAAAGATGGATTATACACACACATACTATCCCTCCGGTGGTTACTTTTACTTTTATTTAGGCCTCTTGCACACTACATGTGATTCTGAGGCGATTTTACATGCAATTCTCAATCAGTCCTGCATGCTGCTTTTTTTTCCGTGTTTTGCTTTTTGTGTTAATAGCATCCAGGGGAAATTGGAAACGCAAATCGGATTTGTGATTTTGCAGTGTGAAAGAGGCCTTGTTCATGAAAAAATACAGACAGTACCAACTGCAGTTATCTAAAGCCACATCCCCTAACAAAGAGATAAGCTAAAAGTTTTCTTTGTTTTTTTTTTTTTATAGATATACATATGCATACAAAAGGAGATGGCAATTGGAAACAGCTGTTTTTCCCACAATGCAACAAGGTTCAGACAGGAAACTGGTCCTGACATCACACTGTAGGAGGGGTTTCACCACAATATCAGCCATACAGCCCCCCCGATCTATTTGAAAAAAGGTTAAGACTTCTCATGGGAAAGGGGGCATCAGCTACTAATTGAGCTGAAGTTCAATCCTTGGTTACAGTTTCCCTTTAAACTGCATGGCCAAAACTCACAATGCAGTAATACTTTGTCCTCTCCTGTTACTTTTAAATGCTATCTTTTTCTTTTACCGACTTGAAGAAAGTTTGACAAAAAAGTGTAAAGTCTATTGCCATGGGAGCCAAATCCGTTTATGAACAGAAATGATGTGACCAGGTTATTTGCAGTTCATACACGCAAAGCCAACAAGTCACACCTTCACTGACAGGATATCCTCTGGGGATGCGCCTGAAGCCGTCTTTGGATTATTGTATTTTGGCTACTTACAACCTTCCATCACAATTCCTGCTGCCTAATGCAAATTAAGCAATGCGCAATTAAAACCAAGCCTGCAAATTGACTAAGGGCAGACCGTGCTGCTTATTCTCCTACGTGAAGTACATTGATCACACAACAGCCGACAGGAAGGTCGCTCATGCTCGATCCTAAAGGCAAAATATATCCATATTATTTTCTTCCTATCTGACAACATACCCAGCAACTTTAAATTACTTAAACATGACTTTTATATTATGAAGAAAAAGGTAAAGCTTGACTGTAGGCATAAATATATTCTTTGTCTTAAATAGGCATTCTAAGAGAGCCATTTTCCAATGTTTATAAACCCCTTAAGCTAAGTGCACACACAGCAGAAACGCTAGCGTTGCGGGAAACGGTGCGTTTTTGCCTCTAATGGAAGTCTATGGGCCGCAGGAAAAAGCGCAGGTAAAAAAAGGTCTCTTTCACATCTAACAACGTGTGCAGGAGCTGTTCTCCTGCACGTGTTAAATAGCCTGCGGCGTGTCGTCGGGATTTAGCGGTGCGACGCAATCAGCGGCGGTAGTAATTAACCCGAGGGGAAAACGCCGGCTCCTGAAAATTAAAAGCTCCCAGGTGCATCGTACCGCAACGCATAGAAATGCAGCGTCGGGTGCGAAAGGTAAAATGAAAGTCTATGGACTTTCATTTTACCTTGGTTAACGCAAAGTTTCGACTTTGCGTTAAAGCGCAGCAAATGGGCTTTGGTGTAAAAGAGCCTTATGCATTTTATATGCGTGTGTTTTCAAAAATGCTAGTTTTGTTGCATACTATGCAAAAACGCATCAAAAACGGACATAATGAAAGTCATTGGGAATGCAATGGTATGCGTTTTTCATGCTTTTTTTATATGCGGTTTCCCCCCCCCCCCCCCCCCAACATTTTTTAGTGATGTATTTCCGCTTCCTAGTGATTTGCATAAATGGAAATCTAAAAACACATGAAAACTGCATACAAAGCACATATGCGATTTGTATATGCGAACCACAAACGCAATAAAATGCACACAAAATGCTTGAAAAACGCATCTGCGGTAAAAAATCGCAAACGCAGCAAAAATGACATAAAATGCAGCCTTTCATGTTAGGTTATGTGTGTACCCAGCCTTAAAGTGGACCTGAAGTAACAAATGTAATAAAACGTTAGATACTTACCTCAGTAAGCAGTGGCTGGATAGTGTATTGTTTAAGGGTTCTGCCTCTGACACAGCAGACCTGGGTTTGAATTGAATCTCTTCCTGTTCAGTAAGACAACACCTATTCAGTAAGGAGTCCTTGGGCACTGAGCACGCCCTAGTGGCTGCTGCTCAAGCGCTTTGGGTCTGCCAGGAGAAAAAGTGCAATACAAATGTAATTTGTCTTGTCCCATCTCGGTCAAGAATAGGATTTTTAGTGTTAGGTCCCCTCCCATGGAGGATTGACTTCTTCGCAGTGGGAGGGACGAGTACTTAACAAGTTGCATGCAAGCTGTTACAGGAAACCAACATCCTCCAGTGGTAGACAGGTCATGTGTATGCTCAGTGTGTATTTTATCCCATAAGTGGGGCTTGCACTCTTTTGCAGGTAGGCACTCATCTGTTTCTAAGTAGCGCTGTTCATTTCCTTGCTAATAATATGATTGTGTCGCTGTGAGATCTGGCGTGGCGGGTTGCTTTGCTCTTCACCCTGCCCACTCAAAGTCACTCAGTCGTGCTATGGTCCCCCCTCTCCCCCCTATACCTACAGCCTAGCAATGTGTCTGTACAGCACTTGGCCTTGAGATATCCCTGGGGGCGATAGTAATTGTGCGTAAGTGCGCACAATAAATTCCAGTTTCTCTGCAGTCAATGCTCACTGATAACTTATTACAGCTGATAAAACACCTTTGTGACTAAAGGATACCCATACACACAGATTTTTGGAAGGTGGTCTGAAAGGATTGTTTTATTTTTGGGTCTGATCCATTCAGAGAGGAATTGGTTCCATCCATACACTGCAAGGGAATCTATCAAAAATCAATAGAACCAAAGCGGTGCTATGTTCACTCTAGTACAACACTATTGGGCCACTATTATTTGTTACTTCAGGTACCCTTTAAAGTGTACCTGTGACAAAAAAAGTGAAAGATAAATACTTGCCTCAGAAGAGAAGAGCCTCTGGATAGTCCCACCCCCACCTGGGACCCTCTGAACTGCGCAGCGCACTTACGGATTGAGTTTCCAGTTTAAATGTGTGTCATCTGAAAATACACAGAGTAACCAAGCAGCTCGGGGTGACCCAAACCACTAGGAATGTATAGGGGGATAAAAGAGACTAAAAAGCCCTCCTACTAATAAGCAATGCTTGGTGAAATGTGCCTTCTGAAAATAGAAGGAAATGTGCAATAGTTCAGCTATAACTGAACATTTGTGGTTACCCACAATGCACCTCTACTGAATATGCAAATTATCTCTTCGCCCCTGTGAGACATTTCTTTCTAAACCCTCAAACTTTTGTAAACAAGCTATATATCCACCATTCGAAAGCCAAACTTTGTGGCGCTCCACTTTCAATGTTGGACCAATCCGGGTATGAATCATTGATCACAACTCTCTAAGCGTGATCCGCGAGCCATCCCATCATTTGCATACTGCATTCTCTACACCAACAGATGTTCATTTACATACCGCTCCGTAGATCATTCATAACGTTCATTCAAACATTCATCGACTTCCAGAAACCTTAACAAACCTCAAAGTAACAAAAATGACTTGCATAAAAACGAAAAACCATAAATCAAGAAGCAACAAACTGCACATTCGAAAGATCAGATTTTTTGAAGAACGGGATTCTCATTTATTCACTGACGGCAAGGTAAAGAAATAGGTCATCCGCACTGCTCAAAACTAATAGCTCAAAACATATTAAAACATCTGTAGTCATGGGTCAAAAGCTGCCGTGACTGCCGCTGCGTCATGTCCTACAACAGGCAATCTTAACAATTTCTAATAGGTGTTACAAAGTCAGCCGACTTCAATAGACTGCCAGCTGCGATCCGGCAAAACTTGGATTTCTGGAGTAATTCAGAAAGGTGGAAAAAGAGAGTCTGGTGAGTCGCTGACCCACAAAGGGCACTCGCTCATCTGTGGCAGCCGAGTTCTTGACATTATATTTTGTTCCTGTGGATTTATTTTCTACTGATCTAACCAAGTTTTTCTACTTCCTGAAGCGCAAACAATGCGGTTGCTGGTGATTATAGGTGGTGTGCTTAGTCTGCGCATACTGGGGAGTCCCTTTGAATTTTCATTATTCCTATATAAATATGACCTAAAATTGCCATCTGTTTTTTCAAGCAAGTCCTAAAACTAGATAATGAGATCTCAATTAGATGAAGGAGTCTAAAGCATTATGCTGGCTTGTCAATCGCAGAAAATGATGTTGAGGTAAACACTTGTTTAACCTTTGGCTACCAGCAACTACCGTATTTTTTGCTCCATAAGATGCACTTTTCACTCCAAAATTTTTTTATGAACAAATATGGAGTCACTAGTGCCAGGTCTAAGGGCCGGTTCATGGGGCTTTAACCATTTAACAGCCAATTTATTTAGAGGCTTGCAAGTGATCCAGGCCAATTGATTTTAGCGCATTTTTTCTAGGGGGCAATGTGAGACAATAACAGAGGACTTCTAGTTTCAGTTTCTATATTGTAATGAATAGCGGAGATGCCGCCGCGCGGTCTGGCGGCGGGGCGGCTGTCTTCGCGTTCAGACCGGTGGTTTCCGCACAGCAAACAGTTGGAACTGGGAATTCACACTTAGCCAGATTCCGCTCTTGTAATTTACTTTGTCATCACTGTGTTATACTTTAGATCAGTTCCAGGGTGTTGAGACCAAGGACCTCACACCCAAGCATAGGATTACTGTGTCATTACGGTGTTATACTTTAGACCAGTTCCCAGGTGTCGAGACCAAGGACCTCACACCTCAGACTAGGATTGTGCTTGATATCTGTTATGACCTCTGGCTCTGTTGACCTCTCTCTTGCTTTCTGATTCGGTACCTCTGCCTATCTGTCTACCAGTTGCCAACCTTGCCTGTACCCGGTTACCGAATCAGCCTTCTATCTCTGTACCTTATCTGCTCGTGTGTTGCCGACCTGGCCTGTCTGACCCTTCTGACTGTCACTCATCCCTTGAGTGATCAGTCTGTCTGTACTACCCGTGACACTAATTCACCAGGTGTCAGCTAGCTGCAAGGACCTCCTGCTCCTCAGAGAGTCCTTCCTGCAGTCCAGCCAGTGGCCTCTACCCCATAGGAGTCCACTGGCTGCAGTACAGTCTGATTCCCAATCCATCTGGGAATCCTTGGCTGCAGTACAGTCTGAATTCCAAGCCATCAGGGAATCACTGGCTGCAAGATTATCTCTATCTCCTCCTCTTAAAGAGATAGTCCCTGCACAGCCATAGGCCACCTGCCCCTCAGGGGGTCACTGGCTGCAGTAGTATCTGTGTCTCTCGCTCCACGGGAGATAACCTTACAGTTGCACCAAGCACTTCCATTTCATTAGGTGTCCAGAGGTTAGTCATACTTGTCTTATTGGTGATTCTGCAGATCATCCATATTAATTTATACATCTGTATTGTTGGTGATACTGCAGATCACCAATAATCAGATACTCTCTGTGTGCTGACACCAATCGTTACATATATTTTCTGCTAGTAGAGAGAGATAAAAGCATTCCAAGAATTTACAGCACGCTCCCGCCCCCTCCTATCAATGCTGCCAACTGCCAAGTGTTTATTTCCCCATCCAAATTTTGCCGCCTTTTTAAGAATTCAACAAACTGCGCCTGGGGCAAAAGACCTGCCTGCACTCCCCCCGTTCCGTCACTGCTTTTGACTTGTAGTTTACAGGGCCGGCTTTACATCACAGGAGCCTACAGGCACAGGTGTGCTGTCTGTCCCAGCTGTCACCTCTCCTTTACTTACCTTTCCCATCATAGGGAGCTACAGGTGCCCCTTAATACTGAGGGTACCTCTCGCTACCTAATGCTAAGTAGCTAGAGGTGCCTATGACTGATCGGAGATTTTTTTCAGTGGAATGCCAAAAGCAGGGTAAGTAGCCTCGCATTTACACTCTCATCAGGACACTGCATAGATAAGGCAGGAGGGAGGCACTTGAGAAGGGGAGGGAGAGTGCCTTTCCAACATCAGGCGCCTGTAGGCACTTGCCTACAGTAACTTATGGAAAATCCTACCCTGATAGCTCACCTTCCCTTTTTTGCACCCAAGATGACTTGTGGAAGACAAGTTGAGAGTAGAGCAATTACAGACATCAGTGTTCTCAACAGAAATGTTTTCCAGCCACGTGGCATGAAAAAGTAGCCGAGTGGGGTGCGAGTGGGAAATACAGGGCTGGTGCAACTCTGCTTACAGCATAATAGAAAGATGAGAAGGCAAGCCAATAACAGTTTGGTGGTCACCAAAATTAGCTGGTTGTAGCAACCGGCTAAAAGAGCCTGGGGAGAACCAGTGGACATGTGGACATTCTTTTGCTGTTCTTGTCCTATTGACATTTGTGAAAATTATTCATCATCCAAAAGATTGCGTTCTGAACTCCTTTCAGTGTAAAGAGCCTTACAATGCTTGTAAAGCCAACTGATCTTTCTTCTCTTCCCTCCCATCCCTACATTTTTGCTCAAATAATACGATTTGATAAGTCTAACACCTGCTGTTTCAATCATGCATAGTGTGATTTTTAATGACAGGTCACACCTTAAAGTTGAGCGAGAGGCTGATTACAGCATAACCCGTGCTGTGAAAGCTGAAATGCACTCATATCACCAACCACCACAACTGTTGCAGGCTTGTCGATGTTCTTTCAGCAGATAATGAAGTGATAAAGCAAATGTCCCGTTTTACAGCCGAGTTCAGATAACTGGTTTGATAAAGTGCTCAGTGCAAATATAAAGCCAGAGAGTAATGAAAAACCTATTGATTACATCTGCCAAAAAATGCAGAAATCCAAAGCTATCCAGACACAGGTATATTATTCCAGTTAATGATGCCTAGCTGAAAAACCAGCGCTATGTTTTGTTTTATTTTTATTTCTTTTGCAGCAGGAGGTATATTCCTCCCTTTGTTAATGTATTTGATATCCTGCTACAGGTATGAAGTTACAAGTCAAGCTCCATTTAAAACGAATGCTGCTATAACATCCTTGCGCTGCTAATCGTACTGCGCTAAGTAGTAATCCAAAGTAAAATTACCAGCTATAAAAGTAGACCTAAATTGCCCTCACATTTTGCTGTGATGATTAAAAAACTTCAGGATGATAAATCTTGCTTCCGCAGGATACCGTGTTGGAGAATTTACTTTAGGGGACTCAGCAGGAGACCTAGTAAGGAACAGATCTCCAATCACAGCACCCTCCTACAGCACAAAGCATTGCGATTGGGCAAATAGTCACATACATACGTGTATGCCGCCGGTGAGCTGGGCGCAGGGTGAGCTGAATGATGGCTCACCCTTTCTGGTGATCACATCCCAGGCAGCAATAAGGGGAAGGTCCAGGAAGCTTAAAAAGCAAAAATCTACTTACTTGGGGCTTCCTCCAGCCCCTTGGCAGCCGACCTGAGCCCTCGCTGCAGCTCCGGTGGCACCCGGTCCCCTCCAGTGCAGATGTCGATCTCGCCAGGTTGGCATCTACTTGCGCTTCTGCGTGTGGATCACGGAGTGAACTAAAGCGCCTGCGCAGTACAGTCTGGATGACGTCAGGCGACTCTGTGAGCCACATGCTGAAGCGTAGGAGACATTTTGTACTGGAGGGGACTATTCATTACCGGGGCCACCGGTGGGGAGCAGAGCTGCGGCAAGGGCACAGGACGGCTGCAAGGGGCTGGTGGAAGCCCCAGGTAAGAAGATTTTTGCTTTTGAATCTTCCTGGACCTTCCCGTTAAATACTATTCCCCCTCCATGTCCTAGCAACTTGGAGGGAAGAGAAATTTGGGGTCAAACGATCGCTGGAACCCCGAATTACCACGGGCCATATGCAGTATAACATTACTGCTATAGTGGCGTCTAATTTCCGAACTCTGCGCTGAGCACTGTAACCATCTGCTTCATAATAGTCTGGGTGTAGCTTACTACAACCTGTGTGCAACCTAGCAGTTTGAGAGTGCCATCCACCCAATCATGTTAGCAAAATTTCCCTATGAGGTGTCCTGCCAAGTCCCTGAAAGTAAACTAGAGCCTACATTGCTAATTAGAGATGGTAGCTAACAAATCTGATTCGTTCTCTGCAAAGTTTTGATTTAAATTATCAATTGGACTAGACAGAAAATCTAGATGTGCCGGAAGTACCCCAACGCAAGCGCATACCTACGTTACCATGCGGCTCCTAGTGCAATGTGCAGTGGGCTGGAAGTCATGCAAGTCTATGGCGACGCGTGTTTTTAACCGACCTGCCGAAGCTTTAGGCATCGTGCTTGCGTGGAAGCGTATTTTAGAAATACGCTTCTGCACATGTCATCGATAGGGATGATCACAGATATGATGCTAATCTATGCACATTTTGATGCAAATGTATGCAGTTTGAAAATAGACCAGTCAATTTAAACCCAGGTTTAAATTGATTGGTCTTTTTCAAGCTGCATTAATTTGCATAAAAATTTGCATACCTTCAGAAGAATTTGCATCTCATTGATCATGCCTAGTCATCGATTGGCCAACAGGAAGTGAGTGTCACTTCCTGCAGAGGCGGCTGCCAGATGGGTATGGCCACGTACTAACACGGTAATCCCAGAAGGCCTGTTTTCGGCAGGGCGGTGTGGCACCCGCCAATGTGAAACTAGCCTCAAGCATGGCACACAAGACCCATCAGCATCCATCAATGCCTTTCTAGTGGAATTACGAAACTGGATGAACACCAGCTGGTTGAGGCTGACAAAACAGAGGTGTTGGTGGTAAGCGGTCCACACATGATGGATAAAGACCAAACTCCCCCCCCCAGTTCAAACGCAGCGTGTCGCCAGCACAATGTTTACCTCTGCCTGTCTGTTAGCGCCGCTCCCCCACCTCCTCCGTATCGGCGCTACCCGCCCGCGTCACTTCCCTCCAATCAGCGGGAGGGAAGGGACGTGGGCGGTAGCGCCGAACAGACAGGCAGAGGTAAACATTCTGCTGGTGACACGCTGCGTGTCGCCAGCACTGCGGGGGGTATAGCGGCGCAAAGGGGGGTCTTGGAGGCACACCATGGGGCAACAGAGGCTGGTGTTAGTGTGCACAACCAGCCTCTGTGCCCCACTAGCATAATTAAATCCCACCTCGGGTTCTCTTTAAGAAAAGGATAAAAACCCACCTCTGTTCCCGAGCCTATGAGACTGCATAATGCAGGGTCACAGCGAGTCCCCAGGGAGAAAAGCGCTATAAATATAATATCAGCAGAACAACCGGTTTCCTAAATTGGCAAGGAGTGGGCGGGGAATTTGAATACAGCACCAGAGCTAGTTCCCGTGTCAGTGTTAACGTCAGTTCGAGCAGTTTCTGTGGACTATCCCGGGCTTGGTGTATGGACTTTTGTTAATTGGACCCAAAACAGGGCCTTCGGGACAACGCAATCAAAGCTGAACAGTACCCACGTTACGCTTTAATTCGTCAGTTTACCACAGATAGTGACAGCTTTACTGCTAGCAAAGTGCTTCGATGCACTGGGAGGAGGAGAAGGCTGTGTGACATCACAGCTTAGAGGAAGCATCACTGGGAGGACAGGACTACTGACCAATATACAGATAATATATATACACACAGCGTTTCTGAAGCTGAAACAGGATAACTAACGTAACGAAAGTGGGTATCCTGAATAATGTATCACATTCTACTATAGATCATTATGGTGCCTCTAAGTGACAGAGATGCCAGTAGCTGCGGCTGGATGCTTATCGATCCTTCTGTGGGGAAAGTTTCTTTCTGTCTTTTACTGAGCAGACAAGAAAAATCATCAATAAGAGGGATCGACCTATGGTGTAACCTGAACATCTTACTGCGAGCAGCTTGCGGTTTGTGAATGTGTCAGAACATGTTGAGGGTTCCGAAAGCAGAGAAATAATAACTGTGCATTTGTAAATCAGTGCATCAAGAAAATCTGAATCAACTGAGGGTGACCTGGATTTGGCATTCACAGGAAACGCCTCGGACCTGATGCAATTCTAGGAGATAAAAAGGCTACATGCATGAGAGTCACCACTCTGCATTGCACACAAGTTAACAGCAGATAGGGCTGGTGCACACCAAAAACCGCTAGCAGATCCGCAAAACGCTAGCAGATTTTGAAACGCTTTTTCTTATTTTTCTATGGCGTTTTGCTAGCGTTTTGCGGATTGCTGCAGCGGATTTCAGTATAGTACATTTCATATATTGTTACAGTTAAGCTGTTACTGAACAGCTTCTGTAACAAAAACGCCAGCAAAACCGCTCTGAACAGGCGTTTTTCAGAGCGGTTTGCGTTTTTCCTATACTTAACATTGAGGCAGAAACGCATCCGAAATCCAAAAAATGCCTCACCTCAGCATTTTTCATTTCTGCAAAACGCCTCCCGCTCTGGTGTGCACCACCCCATTGAGATACATTGACCAAGCGGATCCGCAGCCGCAAGCGGCTGCAGAAACGCTGAAAAAGCCGCTCGGTGTGCACCAGCCCATAGAGTTGGCAAGAGCAAACCGGTTACATAATTCATTAGCAGGGCTCGCAAGTGTTCGAAGCCAATTTATTTTAGCCCTTTTTTTTTTTATTTGTTACATTGCCTTGCTAATAATTATTACTGATGAAATGTGTAGTTATTACACCTTGTCACTAGGGGGCAACATCAGAGGACTTTTGCTTTCAGTTCAGTTTCTATATCTTCTGCAAGCAGGGATACATCAAAGCATTCCAAGACTTTACAGCACGGAGAGTTGTGCCAACTGAGGTCAAAAACAGTTCACTCATCTCAAACAAGATAATTCCTTTGAAGCTGGGTTAAAACAAACAAACAAACAAACAAACAAACAAACAAAAAAAAAAACAACACCACATACTTTGGTAAAGAGAAGCCTCAGGAGCCTCCAGAGGCTTCCCTCATTTCCCTCTACCTTGCTGTTCCAGCCCTGCCCAATCCCCCCCCCCCCCCCGAAGCTTGCAGGCACGCTCCTGTAGGTAACCAGACATGGGTGCACTGTGCAGGATGGCTTGCGTCTGCGCAGTAGCACGGAGCTGCTCGGGCAGAAATGTTGAACCCGTTCAGTTCCATGCTATTGCATAAAGTCACTAGCCGAGGTTTGTCAACGAGCTTCAGGGTGAGAAGGATGCAGAGGCTTTCCTCTACTGAGGTAAGTACTCAAAATTTGGCACTTTTTTCCCTTTAGGTACACTTTAATTCTTTTGTGCAATGCGAAGTTAAAATCAAACAAAGACAGACAAATTGATCACCTTGAGTGTTAGAATATCTTCCCCAAAAATTGTTAGCACTCACACACTGAATAGCACCCTATGTTTTAAGACCACAGGCAATCTCTTTATCAAGGTACAAACAGATAGGAAGGAATATCCAATCTCTATGCTCAATATTATCTTGCATTCCTAAAGTGACCCTGAGAAAGGGTCCCCGCAATAAAATATACATACCTGGGGCTTCCTCCAACCCCCTGAGGGCTGATCGCTTCAACGGTGTCCTCTTCCTGCTCTCCGTTCCTCCGCAATTGGCTTCAGAAAGCTATCCAGCCCGGGGCCAACTGCGCAAGCGATGCTCCCGCCACGTTCACGACACCTAGTGTGTGCCTGCACATAGAGACAGGGGAGTGTGCCTGGCCAGACTGCGCATGCACCGACTGATTTTCTGGGGCCAGTAGCGGGCGAACAGGCAGTCAGAAGAGGATGGTGTGGGAGCAATCAGGCTGGAGGGAGCTGGAGGAAGCCCCAGGTATGTATTTTATTGTGGGGCCCCGCCTCTGGTACATGTTAAAACAGAAAGTATTGGTGATAATTCAGCTTTAAAAAGAACATGAGGTGGGGGACATATGGAGGCAGCCATATTTATTTACTTTTTAAAAAAAAGTACATTGCCTGGCTGTCCTATCCTATATTTCTGTTCAATCGTGTCTGGATCACACACCTGAGATAAGCAGCAGAAGCAGCTAATCTGGTCAGTTTTTTTACAATTCAATACAAGGACATGGATAGGTTAAAAAAGTATGAGGAAACCAGCAATGAAGAGGAGTTTATTTTAATATTCCAAAAGTGCAAAAAATACAAAAATCTCTTCAATCAATAAATCCATCCATTATAATTCAGAAGTATAAAGTGCAATAAATCCATGAAGATATTTTCTTAAAGCGGAACTGTAAATACTTTTTAAACACACTGTTTCACTTACCTGGGACTTATGCAAGCCCCCAGCAGCCGTCCTGTCCCGCGCCGGTCCTCCATGAGTCTCCGTTCTCCCGCCGCCGTTCCGTACCTAGACTTGTAAGTCAAGGTCAGTGCAGCCCTGCCAAGCGTATCTTTTCTTCGTGTTCCCCTCTGCAATAGCGGGGAATGCGAAGAAAGGATACGCGTGGCCAGAGCCGCGCAGGCGCAGTGGCCCGGCGGCGAAGCCGAAAGCTGCTGGCGGCTGGAGAACAGAGGCTTGTGGAGGACCGGCGTGGAACAGGATGGCTGCTGGGGGCTTGCAAGAGCCCCAGGTAAGTGAAATTGTGTTTAAAAAGAATTTACAGTTCCGCTTTAAGGCGACATCCTCTACTTGTTTCGGATCACTGGGACCCTTCTTCGGGCCTTTATAAATACAATATACTGTACATATGAACAGTAATGCTTGGTGTGATTTGCCTGCCTTCTTAAAACATAAAGGTACTTGGATAGGGCTTGGACTAGTACAACAGAGTAACCATGCAGCTCGGGGTGACCCAAACCACTTTCCTAGTGGTTTTGGTCACCCAGAGCTGCTTGGTTACTCTGTTGTACTGGTCCAAGCCCCATCCTATACAGCCATATCAATACCTGCCATGTACTGGGGAGGACCAAAAGTCTGAGACTGGCTGTCTGCATGTGGGGTTGGCATGGCTCTGTAAAGTTTAAAGCTATAGGCATGCTATACACCAGTGGTTCTGAATGCAAGGCTGACTACATGGGCATAAAGAGATAATTTGCATATTCAGCAGTGGTGCATTGCAGGTAACCACAGATGTTCACTTAAAGCTGAATTATTGCAAGTACCTTCAATTTTAACAAGGCAAATCACACCAAGCATTGCTTTTTAGCAGGAGGGCTTTTCTGTCTCTTTTAGGCCCCATTCAAACCTAATAAAGCAAACGCAAGCGTTTTGCGTTTTTGTGCACTGTTTTTTTTCCCCTCCTGGCGTTCCACTGCGCACTACATATTTGTAAAAATCGCTTTTCTAAGTGCTTTTTCAGAGCGGTTTTGTAATTCACTCCCTGACGCAAGTCAGGAAGTGAACTCTTTGACCCGGAAAAGAAAAAGTACAATGTATACTCTTAAAAACGCGAACGCAATTGCTGCACAAATTGATTTTGTGAGCGTTTTATTTCTTTACCTTCCATTATAGCAAAAACGCCTCAAAAATGGTACAGGCACCGCTTTGCTGAGCGAATCGGAAACAAACCGCTCAGCTGTGAACTCTATCATAGGCAATCATTGCACAAGCGTTTTGTGGGCAATTTAAAAAATCACCTGTGCTTGAAAAAAAGGCGGAAAATGCCCCTACTGTGAACGGGCCCTTAGTCCCCTATACTTTCCTAGTGGTTTGGGTCACCCCAAGCTGCTTGGTTACTCTGTTCTTTAACAGTATAAACTGTTGACGACATAGCAAGAGGTACATCACATCTGGACAACCACAAAGCCAGGTAGCGCCACCCTTCAAAATGCTAAAATAGGACAGGATACTGCATGGTAGCGGGACGACCAGAGGCAAGGTGACCACCTATCTAATCAAACTGTCAACTGGGCCGCAATATTGAGTGGCGTATGGCCCCCTTGATGAGTCAGAGCTGTTTTGGTGGCAACAAGTGGGGCCTACACAATATTTAATGCTTTAATGTTTTGGTTGATAATTGCACCCTCAGAGTAACAGCTTATACTGCCTTGGTTCATTTTTAATTAATTATTGTACTCAACTTACACTATAATTTGGAATATCTCAATCTCTGTGAATCGTAATTTCTAGCTGTAAATTTTGCTATACAGATAAATTAACATCAGTTTATCACATTCATAAATCTGACGATTTTCTTTGTCAAAAGAAATGAAATACTTACACATCAAGTTAACCTCACTGTCATTTGTGGCTAGTGTAAAACCATAAATAAATGTGATTGCTTTACAAAGACTCAATTGAAATATTAGGGCTTGTTTCCATCTGCGCCATTTTGGCCGCGCTTTTGGAAACACAGCACGAGGCACGATAGGGGGGACATCAGAAGTGCGCTGCCTGATGTTTTCATACATGTGTTGCAATTCAATGCATTTTGGCGCGTTTGAATGGGATCTCATGCACATCTGGGAGTCATGATGCGATGCAGAGCCCTGCGTCATAACGGTCACCTGCGTTGCAAATGGAAACGAGGCCTAACTCCAAAATCCTTTCGCAGCAGCCATGGGTCTAACGTATGCCGTGATAATTTATCAAACGCCATCTTTATATGTATGTAGCTATTTGTTACATGAATTCACGTGAAGGAGCTAGAAAGCGAGATTCACAGGAGATACTCATCTGCTGTTAAATTCCGCCTTAGAACCACTATACTTGTCTCAGCAACAGAAAATGTTCTTAGAGAAGAACTACAATTTCTTGCTCCAAACCAAGCACAATGACTAAGTATCTCTTTTAAACTACACCTGAAATGAGAAAAGGTTACGTCAATATCATAGTAGTAGAAAGCCTCTGGATGGTGCAGTGCAGGCTCTTTATATACCTATTCAACTCGAACGAATCAAAAACGGTTTTGTTTTTTTTCTGGTTGCAAGAGGGCTGTGGACAAGGGCATCCAGAATGGGCATGCACAAGTAAGGTCCATCCTCGCCCAGTAGAACAAATCAATTCTGCATGGAGGAACAAAGCTGTGCATGGCCGGGAGTGTGAGCAGAAGATGGAGAGAGTGCGCTGGAACGGTGGACTCTACAAGGATCCAGAAAGCCTCAGGACCATCTAAAGGCTTCCAACTACTGAGGTGAGCATTTCAGGTTTGATTTTTTTTTACTGAAATTTCTTACAGTCCACAAAATCACAGTCCACGCTGTTTTCAGAAGATGATTGTCTTCACTGTGGACATCTGTAAGGAAGTCATCTTACCAGCAACCTCAGAAACCACACCTACAACCATATGTCCATCAGAAAAAGTTGGAGTTGGAGTAAGTAGCAATAGCTTATCCCCCTCCCCTCACCCCTTTCTTCCTGAGAGGGGCAGCTTTACTTATCAGATCCATTTGTTTTACACTACACACATTTATATCTTTTTTTATTTTTAAACACCTTTAGACATATTTTTGAATTGATGTTCTCTTACAATTTTAGAGCGGGCTTACATTCATTTTATTCATAACCTTGTACATGTAAGATTTCACATTCAATGAATCTTATATCAAACATAAATCTGACCCACTTAATAATCAAGAGGCAAAATATTATTTTGAAGTGCACCTTAAAGGACTACTGTAGGGGTAGGGGAAAAAAGTTGAACTTACCTGGGGCATCCAACGGTCCCCTACAGATATCCTGTGCCTGCTCAGCCAGTAACAGATGCTCTGGTCCTCGCCTCTGATTCACTTCCGTAATTTATAACTTTAAAGTCATAAAACCACTGCGCCTGTGCGGCCGTGTCCTCACAGCCTCTGACGTCACCAGGAGCGTACTGCGTAGGCGCAGACCATACTGGGCCTGGGAATTGGGCAGAGAACGCCGATAGGGTCATACGCATAGCACTTCCCCCCACTCACTGATGTACTTCCTGCTGGGCAGGAAGTACGTCATTGGGATTCCCATTGGCCCACACATGCGCCGTGCTCTTTCATTTACACTATGCGCATTGCCCAAAGACTTGCATCACCCCTAAGCGCGATGCTTGTGGTAACATGTTGCCCTTGCCTCGGCTCGGCTACTTCTGGCGGACCCCAGGGACCGCAATAAGTGTGAAAGTCTTTATAGACTCATTGCTTTTGTGGCCCCTTGCGGCAAAATAGGGTAAAGTAACGCAGGAATTTCCTGCTAATGTAAAAGGGGCCTGAAGATAATTGTATTGTTCCTTTTAGGTAATACTTGATTTTTTTTTTCTACTTCAGTTCAGGGTCCCATTGTGCCAAAAACCAGTAGCGGATGAACGGGGAAGTGCGAGGGGTGAGCCACCCCATAGGACTAGCAGAGAGGGAGGTGACAAACTGGCAAGTCAACTGCTACGTCTCTGTACAATTAATGCACTTCTATAATGCATTGGGAAGCCGCACTGTCTGTGACTGCCCTGCCTGTCCCGCCCCGGTCTTACTACAGCGCTGATTGGTAGAGTTTGCCCTCTGACACAGCTGCTCCACCCACCCTCTCTGCTTGACCCCATGGTGGAGGGCCGAAGGTTCTTGCTAAAGCCGCAACCCCCCCCCCCCCACCCCCTCAGGAAAAAAATGCAATTAAAGGACAATTACATTGGCAGCACTTTCCATAAAATGCAATTTAAGATTTTGGTGAAGTTGCGTGGCGCACACGGTGTGCCAAAAACCATGGGGGTTCCGTTGCGAGTAGAAAAATGGGTGTGGCCATGGACCAGAACGTGGGTGTGGCCACAGGTGGAGACAAATTTACATGAACTTAGCAATGTGGGACATTAGATTAGGACAGTGGTGGCGAACCTTTTGGAGGCCGAGTGCCTAAACTGCAACCCAAAAGTCACTTATCTATCGCAAAGTGGCAACAGCAATTTAAACTACATACAAACGTTTTAACTCATACATGAACATTATGGAAAATCCAAGTTGAAAATAAACTCTAAAGATAATTAATTTCATCCATCCTACTCCTGAAAAATGTATTTTTTTTTAAAACCTCCCAGTTTTATTTTCCGTTTTAAACAGCTAAAAAAGGTTTAATGCTATTGTCTCATGATGATGATTCAGCTTTTCCATAGTCTCGCAGTTCGCAATCATGTGACCCCCAACAAGACAAATTCAGCAATCATGAGGCCCCCAACAAGACAAATTCATCAATCATGAGGCCCCCAACAAGACAAATTCAGCAATCACGAGGCCCCCAACAAATCATGAGGCTCCCAACAAGACAAAATCAGCAATCTTGAGGCCTCCAACAAGACAAATTCAGCAATCATGCGGCCCCCAACATGACAAATTCAGCAGTCATGAGGCACATAAATAGAGAGCATTTCACATAAATAGGCAGAATGCCCCTTTAACCACTTCACCACTGAGGGGTTTTACCCCCTGACTACCAGAGCAATTTTCACCTGTCAGCGCTCCTTCCATTCATTCGTCTATAACTTTATTATTACTTATCCCAATGAAATGAACTATATCTTGTTTTTTTCGCCACCAATTAGGCTTTCTTTAGGTGGGACATTATGCCAAGAATTATTTTATTCTAAATGTGTTTTAATGGGGAAATAGGAAAAAATGTGGGAAACAATTATTATTTTTCAGTTTTCGGCCATTATAGTTTTTAAATAAAGCATGCTACTGTAATTAAAACCCATGAAATGTATTAACCCATTTGTCCCGGTTACAAAACCATTTAAATTATGTCCCTATCACAATGTTTGGCGACAATATCTTATTTGGAAATAAAGGTGCATTTTTTTCAGTTTTGCATCCATCCCTAATTACAAGCCCGCAGTTTATAAAGTAACAGTGTTATACCCTCTTGACATAAATATTTAAAAAGTTCAGTCCCTAAGGTAACTATTTATGGTTTTTTTTTTATTGTATTTTTTTTTTTTTAATTACAAAAAAAAAAAAAAAAAATTGGGGAGTGTGGAAGGTAATGAGTTAATTTATTGTGTAAATCTAATGTTTGTATATGTAAAATGCTTTTAGGGTGTAGTTTACTATTTGGCCACAAGATGGCCACAGAGTGTTTGTTTACATGCGACCTGTAAGCGTCCGGAAGGACGCTTACAGGAAGCAGTAGGAGGCTGGGAGACTCACAATGATCTCGCTGTTTCTGAAAGAAGCAGCAGATCATTGCGGGGGCTAGATCAACGAACGGGAATGGATTTTCCCATTCATTGATCTCCGGGCGAGCGGGCGGCGGCGTGCACGAGCGGCGGGTGCGCGTGCACGAGCGGCGGGAGCGCGGACAGCGGCGGTAGCGCGGAAGGTACGGATTTCTCCGTCCCTGGTTTTTTAGGGGGGGAAAAAGGGACGGAGAAATTCGTACCGCTGGGGGTAAAGTGGTTAATATGGTAGACACCTCTTACCTGGCTTCTGTATTCTCCTCTACTGGCTGCTGTGCCTGGCTGACCTGGCAATAGTGTTTTTGGCCAGATTGGTGATGATGTGTGGGCTGAAAGGCCTTGCGGTGCTGCTGTGGCCGGGCTGGCGGTGATGCTGTGGTGTGGCCGGATGAGGTAGTAACAGGTGCCCCCCCAGTTAGATAGTGACAGGTGCCCCCCCAGTTAGATAGTGACAGGTGCCCCCCCCAGTTAGAGAGTGACAGGTGCCCCCCCCCCAGTTAGAGAGTGACAGGTGCCCCCCAGTTAGAGAGTGACAGGTGCCCCCCAGTTAGAGAGTGACAGGTGCCCCCCAAGTTAGTGACAAGTGCCCCCCAGTTCGAGAGTGACAGGTGCCCCCCCAGTTAGAGAGTGACAGGTGCCCCCCAGTTAGAGAGTGACAGGTGTCCGCGTTACCTCATTGCAGCGCTGCCCGCTAATGCCTTCTCCTCTGTCCCTGCTGGGCTAGCTCTGTCTCACAGCTCAGACCTCAAAGATTGCGGCGACTGAAACAAGCAGAGCGCGCGCATAACACCCGCACGGCAGAACATCACATGCGGAATTGACTGATTTCACTTCCGCATGTGACGTACTCCGTGCGGGTAATCTGCGCACTGTGTTTGCCTCAGTCGCTGCGATCTGTGAGGTCTGAGCTGTGAGGCAGCAGCAGCGGGGACACAGGAGAGGCCACACAAGAGGGAGCAGGCATGGCGCCCATAGCGCACGCCATGCCTGCATCTCGGGGAGAGGAGCGGGCCGCAACAGGAGGCCTGGCGGGCCGGATGCGGCCCGCGGGCCGCCAGTTGGACAGCGCTGGTCTACAGCAACAGCAATCTCTCCTGGCACCAATTCCAACACAACAATACTGAAAATGTAAACAAGCTAGTTGCTGGCTCAGCAAGCTAAAAATATTGGCTGTGCTGTGTGATAACACTGAGCATTGGTGGAAAATACAACATTTCCACTTTAATAACTTTCCAGCTCCTAGAAATGCATTTCCACGAACCTAAACTCCGACATTCATAGAAGGAAAGTACTGTCGCTTGCCGGCCGGCGATTAATCTTCAGTTCGGCTTTACTTTGAGCGCTCTCCAATTTTCAGCCAAGTTAAAAAATGCTATAGAAGAAACTATTAAATAGCCTCAAGGACCTGATCAAATTCATACAAATATAGATTAGGTAACTGTAATCATTTCCAAGGCCTGCCTTCCCTGAAGGAGCATCTGTTCGAGGTCATCACATTCTGTCCATTACCATTCCTCTTTGCACTGTTTTACTTATTAAATCCCAACATCTTTAAAACATGCCCAGAAACATTGTAAAACCACAAAGAAAAGAAGGATACAAAGAAGTTTGCAAAGTGACATTGACTTACCTCTATATTTCACAATTAAGGCGGAACAATATAGCTGCATTCATCCGTATGAATTCTATTGAGAAAAGAAGGATAAAAGTTAAGGGAGTAGAAGAACACATGCACTGTTCACAAAAGAAACATATCTTCAAAGGGAACCGTATTTCTGCAGTTTATCTGATGAAGGGGGACCCTCCGTGGCCCCGAAACAACCGTCAGGTTGTGCATGCAATAAGTAATAAACATCCTTGAATACTGACATTGGTGTGCTAGCCAACCTTGAACCTTCCATGTTGGACTGATGTGGCTTTTTCCATCCAGGCTATGCCCCCAACTTCTTACGGTAAGGTGTGCCATACTACCATTATGATCAATTCGATAGTAAAAGTAGCATGATTAAGGATTTGTACTTTTTGAAAAGCATGCTTATATACCATAGCTGGGATTTGAACCCAGGACTCAGTGTGTAGTAGTTATCTGTCTTACCCCCTAGACCAGGGGTAGGCAACCCCTGCTTTATGCTAGGCCAGCTTTAGCATGTAGTGTGGTTCATGGTCTAGAGGGTAAGACAGATACCTACTACACACTGAGTCCTGGGTTCAAATCCCAGCTATGGTATATAAGCTGTTTTGAAAATCTGCAATTCCGTACTGGATGATATAAGGGATGGATGGAGGATGGAGGGTGGAGGATGGAGGAGGAGGAGGAGAGAGAGAGAGTTTTGGTGTTATTGCGGAAAATTCCGCCGGAATTATACAATTTCCGCGGAATTCCGTTTGAGAGGTATAGGAATTCCGTTTCGACTACCGGAATTGGAATTAATCCAATTCCGGCCGGAATCACGGAATTAATAATTCCGCGGAATTTTCCGAGCACCCCTAACAGCAAACTGTCAGGTCCAGCCCTGTGTCCTAACTGCCCTGGCTGTGCGCATGCTCAGTACAAAAAAGCCAGGGACACACAACCATTCAGTTGATGACGCGGGACACTTGCATTTTATTGTGTAGGATGCTTTGCTTCAATGCTAGGAAGGTGTTGATCCTAAATTGGATTTGGAGAAATGCCCCCACATCTGGGAAAGGGGTCAAACTAGTGAACTCATCATTACAAATGTACAAATTTGCCTACATGCAAAGGAGCTGTCCTGCTAAGTTTGACAAGGGTGCGAACGCCATGGCTGAAAAATATCAAAGATCAAGAAATGGACTATAAAATGAGCCCTAACTGCTGCTTATGGATGTAAAACTCTAGGGGGCATATGCAATTAACTTTTTATCCTGAGTTCTCTCCTATGAGTTAATTTTAATTTTCTGTTTAAAATAACTTTTCAGCATCTTACAATTGAAAATATACCACAAATTAGGTAAAAAAGGCACTACCAAAAGTATTCCGAGTATGGTCTTGCTTGATGGTTGCTTAAAAGGCATTGTATTGACTAAAGAGAGCCCGAGGAGGGCTCAAAAAAAAAAAAAAGTAGGCTACCCGATCCAGGGGGCTGAGCGGATCAGGTAGCTGCAAAAACTGCCGCTCTCCACCATCCCATGGGCTGCAATGGCCCACTTTCACTCTGGGTCACGACGCTGCACTGAGAGACTGAGGGTCTATCATAGCGTGCAGGGAGGCGGGGGAGTGGCAGGGGGTGCGGCCAGGGAGAGAGAACTGCAGCTCTGGAAACCCTGCAGGAACGCCCCTGGCGGGTGTTATGAACAGGGAATCTCTCTACCTGTGTTTACCTCAGAGATAGCGACAAAACTTGTCATTTGCTAATCTCGGGGGCTATAGCGCGGCGGTGGGGGGGCAGAGAGCGGCTGTGTCCCCACAGAGATATGTTGTGAGGCAGAGAACATGCCTCTGTGTCCCATCTGCCCCCCCCCCCCCCCCCCGGGTTCTCTTTAAAGAGGAACTGTCGTGAAAATCTCAAAATTTAAATCCCATAAGAAATGAAGAAGTACATTTCTCCCAGAGTAAAATGAGCCATAAATTATTTTTCTCCTGTGTTCCTGTCACTTACAGTAAGAAGTAGAAATCTGTCATTACCGACAGATTTTGGACTAGCCCATCTTCTCATAGGGGGGTTCTCAGGGTTTTCTTTTCTTTTAAAAGCTCTTAGTGAATGGCAGGTGCTCCGTCCAACTGCCAAAATAGTGTACAGTGAGCAGGGAGGCTGGCCAGCATCTTTGTATAAATCATTTTCAGGGAGTGTCTTTATAAAGAATAAAGGCCATGCTGAGAATCCCCTATGGAGAGATGGACTAGCCAAAAAAACCTCTCACTTCTGTCAGATTTCTACTGCCTACTGTAAGCGACAGCAACATAGGAGAAAAGTAATTTATGGCTCATTTTGCTCAGGAAGAAACTTTCTTCTTATTTGTATGTGTTTTAAATTTTAAGATTTTCGTGACAGTTCCTCTTTAAGTATGAAACCATCACCTAGGAGAAAACTTAGGAGAAAGCAGGGCTGTGGAGTCTGAGTCGTGGAGTCGGAGTCATGGAGTCGGGCAATTTTGGGTGCCTGGAGTCGGAGTCGGAGTCGGGAAAAAATGCACCGACTCCTAATGAATTTGTAACTGTAATTAAAATAGAAAATATGATAAAATGTTCTATTTCTCAGATAATAGTCATTAAAAATAATGTATATATACAGCATATATACAGTAATAGCTGTGCTTAGTCCACAAAAATGAAATAAACCAATCAAAATTAGTTACTTGTGCTGCTTCAATAAAGCAGTCCCCGTATTTTTAAGGTCAGATATACAGATCTGATTGTGACTGTATATATGATGTGTACACAGGAATCTCTTATATATACTAAATAACATTTATGCTGTAAGAATAAAGCCTGATGTGTAGCTGTGTCACTAATAGAGATGGTCAATGAGATGGAAATAATTCTGCACTGATGCTGATTTATGCAAATGTATGCACTCCCTTTGCTGATGAAATCAAATAAATGGATATGTTGTTAAAATTTGGTTTGGTGACTACAAATTAAAGGGTACCTGAGACGGATGAAAAGTAAACTTTTATACATACCTGGGGCTTCCTCCAGCCCCCTTCAGGCTAATCAGTCCCTCTCTGTCCTCCGCCACCCGGATCTTCTGCTATGAGTCCTGGTAATTCAGCCAGTCAGCGCTGTCCGGCCGCATGCCACTCCCACAGCCAGGAACATTCTGCACCTGCGCAATAGTGCTGCACAGGTGTAGTATGCTCTTGGCGGCGGAGTGTGTGCATGCGCACTACGCCCGACTGGCTCAAGTACCTGGACTCATAGCAGAAGATCCAGGTGGTGGAGGAGGACAACGAGGGACTGATTATCCTGAAGGCGGCTGGAGGAAGCCCCAGGTATGTATAAAACTTTAATTTCATCTGTCTCAGGTTTACTTTGTTACACAGTAGTACTATACTCTACGAATGCACTCCCCACAGAGCTGCAGGGAATCCACTGAGAATGCTGTGCACATTAAACACAGAGGTGTTGTCTGTTTACAATCTCCTCATTCCCCTGCAGAGTACCTGCACATCATTCTTACATGTACCCACACTTACATTGCCTAGGGCCTGATAGATGTTCTTTGTTCCGGTTTGTACCATTTACAAGTGCTCTTACCAAGGACTAATTTTAGTCTAAAGGGAATAAATATAGTAGTCTACATATTCTTCTCACTTCAGTTGTCTTGTAAAATTCCTAAGCGTTGGCAGTTAAGAGACGAATTTCATGTTACATACTTTTAAATCAACAAAATTGTAATATGCAAATTAGAGGAGTCGGAGTCGAGGAGTCGGAGTCTGAGTCGGTGGAATCCTAAACTGAGGAGTCGGAGGATTTTCGGACCGACTCCACAGCCCTGGGAGAAAGAGTGAATTGAATAAGGGCCTAAAGCCCATCTGCAATTCACTTTTTTTTTCCCTGAATTTTCTCCTAGGTGATATTTTCCCACCTTGTCATAAAATAACTTGTAAACCACCAGAAAAGAAACACGATACTCTGAATAATTTTGGTAGTACAGTTTCACCAACTTTCGGGAACCTTTCCAATTGTTAAATGCTGAAAAGCTATTTTAAGGAGAAAAACGAAAATGATCTCCAAGAAGATAACTCGGGAGAAAAAGTGAAATGCATACGGGCCTAACTACATTTTATGATGTCTGAGTTTATGGGGCAGACCATGGATGGTGCGTGTGAAAAAAAAGAGGTTCCTCCTCTAGATTATTAGCTATGCCCAGGGCTGGATTTACCATAAGGCACTGTAAGCACGTACCTAGAGGCGCCTGATGATGGAAAGGCGGCTCACTTTCCTCCCAGTGCCTCCTTCCATTCTTCCCTAGGCAGAGTCCTGAGCAGAGCATAAATGGGAGGTTACTCACTTAGGCTCTCGGCATTGCACTGATGAGATCTCCCTTCAGTCTGGGGCACCTCTAGCTACTTAATTCTGAGGGTACTTCTGGCTACGTAATGCTAAGGGACACTTGTAGCTATGGCGAACAAGGGAAGTAAGGGAAAAAGTACAGCTGGGCCAGCCAGCACACTTGCGGTGCGGTTCAGCAAGGGTTTGCAGGTTCACGGCAGATGAAGTCTAGGGCGCAGGGGCGTAACAATAGACCCTGCAAGGGATTCAGTTGCAGGGGGGCCCAGAAGCCACTGGAGGCCCCATGGGAGAGAAGTTTCAATTCCCTGTCTTGAGAGACTGACAACTAAGGGCGCAGAGAGTAGAAGCTTTCTGCTCTCTACACAATTGTTCTAATGACTTCATCTGCTCAGCTCAGCCACTGAAAAGGAATCGTACAAAGTTTTGCAGACAAAGATTTGTAGACAGTCCCTATTCAGTGTGCAGCAGGCTCTTGTGTACAGCACCAGGCCCCCAACCTCTCTACCCCTCCCTGACTGCTCTGTACTGTATTGATGCTGGAGGAGTCTGCAAAGCCAGTTCTGCTCCATCAGAGATGGACAGAGTGAGTGTAATAAGCTGAGGCTAGAAGCACACGTCTGTCGGTTTTCTGTATGCATTTTCTACACACTGTGTGTGTCTGTATGTGTGAAAACATGCATATTTTATCACAGAGGCTAATGTAATTGATACAGAAAATGCCTGCTTCACTGCTGTCGATTTTTTCTGCATGGGGAAAAACACAATTAAGTGTGCACTAGCCAACTGAATAACATTGGTTCTCAGTTTACCTGTGCAGAAATCGAGGGGAGGAGGCCCCATCCAAAGTTTTGCAGGGGGGGGGGGGGGGGCCCGCGATTTCTAGTTACGCCCCAGGTAGGGCGCCATGACATCTGTGCCTATAGGCTCCTGTGATGTAAATCCGGGCCTGGCTATGCCTAGAGATTTACTACAGAATATTTTAAAAGGACCGAAAAGGAAGGTCACATATCTTAGTTTTGACAAATAATGTTCATTATTTGCGAATGATGATCACATATAAATAATGAACAGCATTTCCTTTGAACAGGTAGTGGGAACGAGGATACTTTCCATCCACTATCTGGGCAGTTTATGTCATCCGTGAGCTGCAGGTGCTTCTTAAGCAGCTGGTAATGTGGTCCTTAAGGGAAAATAAACTGCAGGATCTTATTGACTTCAGTGTTGCCAATAAAACTCATGGGAGGCATAAATACATAAGCTCATCATAAACGGTCAGGTAAACAAACACCACACGATTATTGCCCACAGTGTGAGTGGAGTCAAGTCACATATGACCACAGAAGGGATTTTGAGATCAATATTTATATGTTCCTGCAACACCATTTTTTAAAGATTGCGGATAGGTTACAAGACAGTCAGACACAGGCAGTTCAACTAGAAATCATATGAATCACCATATATATATATATAAAAACATCAATTCAAGTGCAAAGAGGAAAAAACAAATCAAACATAAAAAATCTACACGTGACTGGAGAGATGAATGCTAAGAAACATTGGCCTAAATTCTGGTAGCCATGTGAGGTAAATATTTCTTGGTAGGTAAAATACCTCATGAGGTATCTTCCTCTTCTTTGAGCAATTCTGAAAGATTTTTCTGTATTTCCGAACACGCGGTAAAACGTGCAGTAAATGCATAAAGTGCGGTAAAACATGCGGTATTTCAGTGGTAAGCATGCAGTAAATAAATAATAGTAGTCAATTGTCTTCCATAAGTTAGGATAGTCTTTGGAAGAGGTTTATTTTTGATGGGGGAAGGTGTATGATTATGTAGCAACCTATGAAAAGTATATTTACAGGCATCCCCTATAAAAAAAAAAAATCTAGTAAATATTTAGAGTTCTTCTTTATTACACAGCCTGAATAGGAACTCCACTGAAAAATGCAAAATGCATACTAATTAACTACCTCCAGGTACAGGCAGGTCTTAAACTGATTGGTATGTGCTAACATGCCCCTAATTTTCATGAGTCATTAGCACTCATCAGGCAATGTCTATGGGCAGCTGACTGCACTTAGATCAAAGGGGGCTGAATAATTATGCACACCCCACTTTTCAGTTATTTATTTTAAAAATGTTTGGAATCATGTATGATTTTCATTCCACTTCTCACGTGTACACCACTTTGTATTGGTCTTTCATGTGGAATTCCAATAAAATTGATTCATGTTTGTGGCAGTAATTTGTCTAAATGTGGAAAACTTCAAGGGGGCCGAAAAACTTTTGCAAGCCACTGTATGTAGTTGGTACAGGTGCATATGTTAAAATCAAAGCAGTATGAGAAACACTAGGAGGAGGTCCCTGCCCTTGCGAGCTTACAATCTAGAGGGTAGTGGGGAGGAAACAACAGGGAAGCAAACACAGGGGTTAGTGGGTGAGCCAGTGTGCCTTCAGTGCTGCTTATAGCAAATTATAGGCTTGTCTGAACAGGTGTGTTTTCAGAGTACGTTTGAAGAGGACAAAAGGGTCTCCTGTGAGGAACGGAGGGTCCAGGCGTGGGGGGGGGGGGTATCTGGAGATTAAAGAGGAAATGTATGGAGGTGATAGCTTGTGTAGAGCTTTGTATGCAAGCGTGAGAATTTAAGCTGGATCCTTTGGGCAACTGGTAACCAATAGAGGGATTGGCAGAGAGGGGCTGCCTCAGAGGATCTAAAGGAGAGGTGGAGTGGATGAGACGGGCAGCGGAGTTTAGTAGGGATTGGAGAGGTGCCAGTCTGCTTTTTGGTAGACCACAGAATAGGGTGTTACAGTAATCAAGACGGGAGATGATTAGGGCATGCACAAGCATTTTAGTTGCTTCTAGTGAGAGGAAGGGAGGAATTCTGGAAATGTTTTTGAGATGGAAGTAGCAGGAGGTAGCTAATGTGTTGATATGTGGTATGAAGGAAAGCTCGGAGTCCAGAGTTGCCCCCAGACAACAAGCTTTGGGAGTTGATGCTATTGGGGTGTTATCTACATTGATTATGACAATGGGAGGTGGAACAGAAAGCGAGGGTGGAAATATCCCAATCTCCGTTTTGCTCATATTGAGTTTAAGGAAGCAGGATGACAAATGTAGATACAGCGGATAGGCGTTTGGGGACTTTAGATAGTAATGTGGAGAGGTCGGGGACAGAGCAATAAATTTGGGTGTCATCAGCATAGAGGTGATATTGAAAACTAAGAGCTTATTATTTGTCACAGGCCGTCTTCTCAGGCATCATTGTTTAAATCCTGAGAATCCCCTATGAAGAATTGGACTAGTCCAAAACCTGTCAGTAATGTCAGATTTCTACTACCTACTGTAAGTGACAGCAAAATAGGAGAAAAGTAATTTATGGCTCATTTTACTCGGGAAAAACATACTTCTTATTTGTCTGTTTGCACATATTTTACATTATACAATTTAAAAAAAAATTATAGCCAGTCATGCATCAGCATTTTTATCTGAATGGATAGTATTTTCTTTTATCTGTTTTCATCCTCAACGTATTTATATTCCGCCCCAACAACATTTTTATTCAGGTCTGACCTGTATGTTTAGCATTCACCAGCAGGTGGCCTCCTCTAAGCGAGATCTGCAGCTGCTGACCTGTGATGACGCAGACTATACCTATAGCTGAATCACCCAGATGTGGCCATGGATTCCAGCAGGAGAAAAATCATCTGCAGGCTTCTCTTTAACCTGAGATGACCCTGTCACTTTCATTCTATGGCAAAGGCAGATGCATCATTGTCTAACAACAAGTGTATGCTAAACTCGGCCTGCCTGCCCCTAACAATGTCAGAAGAACTATTGAATATTTATACTAGAACACAAATTCCACTTCTATGAATATACATAGCTGCTATGCAAGTGTCCCTCCCCCCCCCCCCCCCAGGGATTTATAAACCTTACAGTAAGTGGAAACCGATCCTGTATGCAACCATGACAACAGCATTCTGCTTGGGTTACTGTTGCCATAAGATTGTCCAGGA
The DNA here is from genome assembly GCF_040937935.1 of Hyperolius riggenbachi. Taxonomy (NCBI): domain Eukaryota; kingdom Metazoa; phylum Chordata; class Amphibia; order Anura; family Hyperoliidae; genus Hyperolius; species Hyperolius riggenbachi. Next base: position 445,968,815 of record NC_090648.1, read on the forward strand.
ACTCTCACCTTGCTGCAGGAGTAATTAGCTGCATTTGGTAGGAATCTTGGTTACTCATCTTTTACAACTGGTTTGATCTGCTGACTGCTTGCTTAATATGACACACCTACCCCCCAGTTCCTGTTAGAGCTCTTTAAAATGGGGGTTGTAACATACCCCCCTCCAAAAATTTGGCAAAATAGTGATAGTTGCAAGAATATATGTAAATCCTTTTCTAAAATGGGTCCCTAGATATCCCCCAATTTCTTTCTTTTGTTACCTGGTCTGGGTGCCTGTGCCTAACTGTAGGAACTGTGCAGTGCCAGTTTTGGGAAGTTTTTTGTTTGTTTTTTTTAGCTACAGTGGCAAGCTTATTTCAGCATGAATTTAACAGAAACACCTCCTATTTTGAATAAGAGAAGGACACTTTCCTGCTGCACCAATTTTTTCGGACCGCTGAGGCCAGCAGACCGGAAACGGAAGCTGAATTACTGCATTGGGAGCAATGAGAAAATGGAACGTTTCTTCACACTAGTAAAGTACCAGACCGTTCTAAATAGAAAAATACAGTTTGGGGATGGGGGTCTGCAGAGGAATGTAAGCAGCAGAACGGAAACGGAGTGAAAACGGATCCGATTGGTGATCAGATCAGTTTTCATAGATCCCTTTGCCACTCCAACGCAAGTGTGAGCCGGACTTAAGCCTGTTGTCTAGGTGATATTTGCTAAGGGAGGGATAGTAAGCTAATATGGAGTTGCTGTCAACTAATAAGTGGTTGGCGCGACTTAATAGTAAACTCACAAACTTTACTACATAACGTATAAATATCCAAAATGTGCATCAATGCTGCAGCCAGCTGTAAGGCGTACATCTGCAGAGCTGCAAGTGCTGTTTCAAGGTCGCTCAATAGTATAATTGTTGCCTTTAGAAAGGGACCTGAGGTGGTTCAGATACACTGGCCTCAATTCACGGAGCATTATCAAACGTCTATCAAACACTTTATCAAACGTTTGATAATTTACCTCATGGGTAAAATCTAATTTTAAATTCACTAAGGTGTTATATATTTATCGAATGTTTTACTGATAAAACGTTCAACAAATATATAACACCTTAGTGAATTCAAAATGAGATTTTACTAGTGTTGGGCGAACAGTGTTCGCCACTGTTCGGGTTCTGCAGAACATCACCCTGTTCGGGTGATGTTCGAGTTCGGCCGAACACCTGACGGTGCTCGGCCAAACCGTTCGGCCATATGGCCGAACTAAGAGCGCATGGCCGAACGTTCCCCGAACGTTCGGCTAGCGCTGTGATTGGCCGAACGGGTCACGTGGTTCGGACCCGAACGCGCTCTGATTGGCCGAACTGTCACGTGGTTCGGGTAAATAAATACCCGAACCACGTCATATCTCCGCCATTTGTCTGTGGGTTTAGCTTTGGGTAGGCAGGCAGGGTAGTTCGCGCTCCAGCCACGCTAGCCAGGGTCCCCCCCAGTCATTGTGTGTCGCTGCTGGGAATAGTAGTACACCGCTCGCTCAGCATTCTGTTTACTGCCACTCTGTGTACCTCGCTCAGCCACACTATATAGCATTCTGTTTACTGCCACTCTGTGTCTGCTGGGAATAGTAGTACACCGCTTGCACAGCCACACTATATAGCATTCTGTTTACTGCCACTCTGTGTACCTCGCTCAGCCACACTATATAGCATTCTGTTTACTGCCACTCTGTGTCTGCTGGGAATAGTGGTACACCGCTCGCTCAGCCACACTATATAGCATTCTGTTCACTGTTCTGTGTCTGCTTGGAATAGTGGTACACCGCTCGTTCAGCCACACTATATAGCATTCTGTGTACTGTTCTGTGTCTGCTGGGAACAGTAGTACACCGCTCGTTCAGCCACACTATATAGCATTCTGTGTACTGTTCTGTGTCTGCTGGGAACAGTAGTACACCGCTCGCTCAGCCACACTATATAGCATTCTGTTCACTGTTCTGTGTCTGCTGGGAATAGTGGTACACCGCTCGCTCAGCCACACTATATAGCATTCTGTTCACTGTTCTGTGTCTGCTGGGAATAGTGGTACACCGCTCGCTCAGCCACACTATATAGCATTCTGTTCACTGTTCTGTGTCTGCTGGGAATAGTGGTACACCGCTCGCTCAGCCACACTATATAGCATTCTGTTCACTGTTCTGTGTCTGCTGGGAATAGTGGTACACCGCTCGCTCAGCCACACTATATAGCATTCTGTTTACTGTTCTGTGTCTGCTGGGAATAGTGGTACACCGCTCGCTCAGCCACACTATATAGCATTCTGTTCACTGTTCTGTGTCTGCTGGGAATAGTGGTACACCGCTCGCTCAGCCACACTATATAGCATTCTGTTCACTGTTCTGTGTCTGCTGGGAACAGTAGTACACCGCTCGTTCAGCCACACTATATAGCATTCTGTGTACTGTTCTGTGTCTGCTGGGAACAGTAGTACACCGCTCGTTCAGCCACACTATATAGCATTCTGTGTACTGTTCTGTGTCTGCTGGGAACAGTAGTACACCGCTCGTTCAGCCACACTATATAGCATTCTGTTCACTGTTCTGTGTCTGCTGGGAATAGTGGTACACCGCTCGCTCAGCCACACTATATAGCATTCTGTTCACTGTTCTGTGTCTGCTGGGAATAGTGGTACACCGCTCACCCGTCACTGTATAGCATTGTGCTCTGTGTCGCTGCTGGGAATAGTGGTACTGTATAGCATTTCTGTACTGCCACTGTACTGCTGCCAGTCAGCGTGTACTGTAAGGATAAGTGAAATGAGGAAGAAATCCGGTGAAAGAGGGAGGGGCAAGGGAAGAGGTGTTTCCCCTGACGGTTCACGTACAGGCCACAGGGGAGCACCCAAGAAAACCCACTCAATACCACCCATGTTGTCCAGGACAACAACCCTCACAAATCCAAAAGAACAGGACCAGATAATTACTTGGATGACCTCTCAAGCGTCCAGCAGTGGGTTAAGCAGCACCAGCACATCACGCACGAGGTCCGAGTCCTCAGCCAGTTACAAGGAGCCAGTGGGCACAAAGCTGACACAACCGGCAGCGACACCACGCACACAACTGCCAGATAACCAGTCCGATGAATTACCTCAGGACACAATGGGGTATTCGCAGGAGCTATTCCCAGCCCAACAAACTTCCACCTTTCAAAGGTCAATGGAGGAACAGCCAGAAATGTTGTGCCTGGATTCACAACCGTTAACTGTGGGAAATGTACCGCGCACTGAAATACGAGGCGAGTCCGAAGAGGACTCGGAAACCCAAATCCCAGAGCAATTTGGGCAGGAGGGGTTGCAATTGCAGGAGGTCGGCCGACAAGATCTGGAAGACGACGTTGGAGTGTGCTGCGCAGAGGTTGTTGTGGGGAGCTCTACTCCACGGCGGTGGCCCACAATGACATATGACGAGTTTGAGGAGATGGAAGAGGAGGGTATGGACAATGTGGACAGAGACCCAGATTTTGTTTGTGAACGAGAACATCGCCGTCGTAGCAGCAGCACAGATGAGTCTGTTGAAGAACACACTGCTGCACGAGTTCGCCTTGTGCCACAAGGTAGGCGGCGCGCAATTTCAGGCACCACAAGCGTGGAAGTTCAAGTGAGAGGCAAAAGAGGAGCAAACAGAAATCGCCAGCAAGGAGGCAGGTGCTCCAAAGTCTGGGCTTTCTTTGAAGACTGCACTGAGGATGTTACCATGGCGATTTGCAAGGTGTGCAAGACCCGCCTGAGCAGGGGGAAAAATATTAACAACCTCTCCACCACCAGCATGAGCCGTCACATGCTATCCAAACATCCCACTCTTTGGGCAAACGCGTCAGGACAGGGTACCAGAAACAACACTGCCTCCCTTGGGTTCACCAGACCCGCCTCAGCAGCAGCAGTAGCCCAGCCATTGCGTGGTTCACAACATTCACAAACATCAGACGACGCTGACACTGTCACTTTCCGGAGTAGTGCTCTTGAGGTCTCCCAGTGTTCATCAAACACAACAACCAACAGCCCTTCCGTGTGCAGCGCTACGGTTCAGTTGTCTGTGTCGGAGATGTTTGAGCGCAAGAGGAAATTGCCAGCAAATGACCCCCGGGCCGTGGCAGTAACAGCCAGCATAGCCAAGCTTCTGGCCTGCGAAATGCTGCCATATCGATTGGTGGAGACAAACAGCTTCAAGGGCATGATGTCAGTGGCCATCCCACGTTACGTGGTTCCCAGCCGCTACCACTTTGCACGCTCTGCAGTGCCTGAGTTGCATGAGCACGTGGTCAGCAAAATAACCCGAAGCTTGAAGAATGCCGTTGCCTGCAAGGTTCACCTCACCACTGACACCTGGACGAGTGCGTTCGGCCAGGGTCGATACATCTCCCTTACCGCGCACTGGGTGAACCTTGTGGAGCCTGGCAGCGATTCCTCACCTGCTACGGCACGGGTGTTGCCCACGCCACAAACAGCTGCACCGCCGTCCCTCCCACTGGATAACAGCAGCACCTACCTCTCTGACTCCTTCTCCTCCAACGCATCTCAAAGCTGTACCTCATCCGGAAACGCTAACCCAGCAGCAGTAGGATCGTGGAAGCAGTGCAGCACAGCTGTTGGCATGCGTCAGCAAGCGTTGCTGAAGCTAATCTGCCTTGGGGATAAGCAGCACACAGGGGAGGAAATTTGGAGGGGAATAAAGGAACAGACGGATTTGTGGCTGGCACCGCTGGACCTGAAACCGGGCATGGTTGTGTGTGATAATGGGAGTAATCTCATTCGCGCTTTAAGGTTGGCTAAGCTGACACACATCCCTTGCCTGGCGCACGTGATGAACCTAGTAGTTCAGCGGTTCCTGAGGACATACCCAGGCGTGCCCGATCTGCTGTTGAAGGTGCGTCGAGTGTCCAAACATTGTAGAAATTCCAGTACTGCTTCTGGGGCACTCGCCAAGATGCAGGAGCGCTTCAATCTCCCCCACCATCGCTTGCTGTGTGATGTCCCTACGCGCTGGAATTCTACGCTGCACATGCTAGCCCGCTTTTGCGAGCAGAAGAGTGCAGTGGTCCAGTACATGACGGCGCAGTACCGAGGCGCATCCGGCCAGCTGCCAAGCTTCTGTGGATCCGATTGGGCCAACATGTTGGACCTCTGCCAAGTCCTCCAAAATTTTGAGCAATCCACGTTGCTTGTGAGCAGTGACAACTCTTCAGTCAGCATTACCATACCACTGCTGTGTTTACTGAAGAGGTCGATGTTAAAAATCAAGGAAACAGCTGTCATGATGCAACTGGGGGAATCTGAAGGAGAAAACGATCAGCGTGATGGTACCAACATCAGGCCATCCGCCTCAGGGAACGCTGGCCCCAGCAGCTATGACGAAGAAGAGGAGGAGGAACAGCTGGAGTTGGAGCAGGAATTTCATGCCACCACTGACGAGGGCCAGAGCGGTGCACGTTGGACTTCCACAATTCAACGCGAATGGTCAGCAGAAGCAGACCAGGAGGAAGGTGACGACTATGATGCATCACAACAACTATCACAACGCTCACAAGAGGATGATGAGGATTCTGGTAGGACTCTGGCACACATGGCTCAATTCATGCTAGACTGCATTGAACGTGACCCACGCATTGTGCGCATTCTGGACAACACCAATTACTGGGTTTATACCCTTCTGGATCCACGGTACAAACACAATGTTCCAAAACTGCTTGAAGAAAGAGTCAGACAGGTCAAAATGGAAGAATACCAGCAGGCCCTTGTGGAGACTTTAGAGAGGAGATTGACATCCTCCCCCTCCTCTAGCCAGTTGTACGCAGACAGACTGACTTCCGCAAACCCAGGACGACCAGGAGGGCAGCAAACAACGCAAGCCGCAGCTAGTACCCAAAAGGGAATGGTATCGGCAGTGTCCTTGGAGTGGGAAAATTTTCTGACACCCATGCAGCCGCAGCCCACTGAACAGCAAGCGTGCAGATCCACCTCCAACACCGATCGCCTGGAGAAGATGGTCAAGGACTACATGTCAGATGGCGTAGCTGTGTCGAACCATCCATCTGCACCCTTCAACTATTGGGTATCGAAGCTAGACACCTGGCACGAACTGGCAATGTACGCAATAGAGGTGCTGGCTTGCCCGGCAGCCAGCGTTATGTCGGAACGCTGTTTCAGTGCTGCCGGAGGCATCGTCACAGATCGGCGTATCCGCCTCTCTACAGACAATGCAGACCGTCTGACTCAAATTAAAATGAATCAATCCTGGATTGGAAATGACTACGCAACACTCCAGGACCCCAACCAAGTAACATGACCAATGAACATCTGGGATGGTGTTGCGTTTCCGGGCCCTGTTTATTGAACCTCTCATCTGTATTACATTTATGACTGCATGGCGGCAAAAAGCATTGCTGCTATATCCGCACGCTTTTTGTCCACATGCAAGGCCTGGGTTGTTGTGTCTCACAAAGCGTGGCCTTCTCCTCCTGCGCCTGCTCCTGTTCCATCACGTCTGCTGCTGCTGGGTTAGCGTTGCCGCGTGGTCCCTGTTTATTGAACCACTTATCTTTATTACATTTATGACTGCATGGCGGTACAAAGCATGCTATCCGCACGCTTCTTGCCCTCATGCAAGGCCTGGGTTGTTGTGTCTCACAAAGCGTGGCCTTCTCCTCCTGCGCCTCCTCCTGTTCCATCACGTCTGCTGCTGCTGGGTTAGCGTTGCCGCGTGGTCCCTGTTTATTGAACCACTTATCTTTATTACATTTATGACTGCATGGCCGTACAAAGCCTGCTATCCGCACGCTTCTTGCCCTCATGCAAGGCCTGGGTTGTTGTGTCTCACAAAGCGTGGCCTTCTCCTCCTGCGCCTGCTCCTGTTCCATCACGTCTGCTGCTGCTGGGTTAGCGTTGCCGCGTGGTCCCTGTTTATTGAACCACTTATCTTTATTACATTTATGACTGCATGGCGGTACAAAGCCTGCTATCCGCACGCTTCTTGCCCTCATGCAAGGCCTGGGTTGTTGTGTCTCACAAAGCGTGGCCTTCTCCTCCTGCGCCTGCTCCTGTTCCATCACGTCTGCTGCTGCTGGGTTAGCGTTGCCGCGTGGTCCCTGTTTATTGAACCACTTATCTTTATTACATTTATGACTGCATGGCGGTACAAAGCCTGCTATCCGCACGCTTCTTGCCCTCATGCAAGGCCGGGGTTGTTGTGTCTCACAAAGCGTGGCCTTCTTCTCCTCCTGCGCCACCCTCCTCCTGTTCCATCACGTGTGCTGCTGCTGGGTTAGCGTTACCGGTCCCTTTTCCTGGAACCTCTTATATGTATTACATTTATGACTGCATGCCGACAAAAAACATGTTACCTGTGCAAAGAAAACAGACATTTCCCGCATTTAAAAGACAGTTTTCCCTTTGAAACTTTAAAATCGATTTTCTCAAAAACTATAAGCTCTTTTTGCTAATTTTTTTTTCCTCTTGTACCCACTCCCAAGGTGCACATACCCTGCAAATTTGGGGTATGTAGCATGTAAGGAGGCTTTACAAACCACAAAAGTTCGGGTCCCCATTGACTTCCATTATGTTCGGAGTTCGGGTCGAACACCCGAACATCGCGGCCATGTTCGGCCTGTTCGGCCCGAACCCGAACATCTAGATGTTCGCCCAACACTAGATTTTACCCATGAGGTAAATTAAACGTTTGATAAAGTGTTTGATAAACGTTTGATAATGCTCCGTGAATTGAGGCCACTGGATTAATAAGCTTTGGATTGAAACTTATCCAGTGGAGTGTTTTTTGACTCTCTATTAGAAGTTGGCACTCGATGTGGTTACTTGGCAGCAGGAATCTGCCACATGACACGTGGGGGAGGCTCCTGCTGCCCTGATATGTGCATGCATGGGACAGATGCCACCACACCGCCCATACTGGGTGCTTGTAAGTGCCCATTAGGAACAGGAAAGCAGCTGGTAGGTGGTGAACACGAGTACGTATTGCAGCGCCGCCTGTTCTGTTGGGCGCCGGCTGGAGCCAATGGAACATTACCAATATTTTACTATAGACTTACCCAGCTCCATATCCTCACACTAATCCTTCTACCTAATGCCCAACACCAACCCCCCCCATCCCAAGTGCCTCATATTAACCTCCCTATCTAATGGCTAAAACCAACCAGTACTATCCAGTCAACTACTAATATCCGAGATATAGAAAGTACTATCAGACTGACCACCAATAGCCAGTTAGTGTAACTATTCCATATGTTTGCCGATATATATATACCCAGTATTGGATTGGCAACTTACCTTCTTGGTGCGCAATTACTTCTAAATTGCATTGCAGTCTATGAGACGCATGCTGCTACAAGCTCCCAAAAGACCTAATTGAGTGGCCGCACCCTTTTTTCAACTGCACCGTGAAAGAGGCCTACCTAGCCTTAGTTAGAAGCCCTTTGGAAAAGCTCTGGGTCAACACCAGAAGATTTAAAATAAATAAATAAGTGTCAAAAGATCATCAATTATCAATTATTAGGACCACAAATTTGAAATACAGGTTAACCACTTGTGTACCAGCAGCCTCTGGCCTCTTAAGGGCCAGAGACTTGTGGTAGCAAAAAACAGGGCTTACAGACGAATTGCCGCACTGACTCGCAGCTGCAGGCCGCTCACTCTGCCGTTGACGGCAGAGCTCTGTGAGTTGGTCAGGAGCAGATTTCATAAGCTCCTGACCTTGTCATAAATGCGATCCAATGGAATTTGCTCACAGTGATCACAGGGTCAGGAGCCAATGAAATCAGCTTCTGAATGACTTACTGAGCTCTGCTGTCATAGCGACAGCAGAGCAAGGAGCCTGCGGCGACGGAGAGATTGACAAGAGCAGAGAGAGCAGCATGAGCAGTGGGTCTGTGGCGCGGTAATGGAAATCTACGCCTTGGCAGGAATAAGCAGCTATAAATGGCATATCCAGAGGCAGTATCTGGAAGCTTCCCTCTTCTAAGGTAAGTATATACAGATATATATATTTTATACATATATATTTTTTTTGTCTCTGGTTCTCTTTAAGACATGGAAGCCTAAGCAAATGTTCTGTTTAGCCCATCTATGCCATCTAGAGTCCTAAAAAAACAGCACTGTGGGGAACACCATTTTTATGCACATAAAAAAAGATATAATCAAGCAATGTTTGCCATCATTCTTTGCAAAACTTAGAGCCGAACTGAAAACGAGTTTTTCTAAAAAAAAAAAGAAGGAGAATTTCCATTTAAATACACCAGTTCACTATCACTAAATATAGAGGACATAAAAACATGCTGGCTTTAAACGCTGAAAATAGTCTTTGTTTTATGTGGTACATCTATACCATCAGCATTTAGACGCAAGAGCATTTCACTTATACAAATAAGACACCACAAAACGATGCTGCATAGAAGGCAGCCAATACATAGCTATAAATGAGTTCCATACATCAATGTAATAAAATAAGCCTTGAAAGCCATTATGCCAGGGAATCTTAAATTACGGCAATCCCGAGCTCTCTAGAGCCGAAATTGGAAAGTAAGATGTAGAATTTGCTATGTAAAAGGAAAAAACAACACAGCATTGTTTATGTGGTTAAATATAGGCTAAGGCCCCGTTTCCACTTAATCAGTTTGTACGCATTTTTTTTCTTCTCCATAACAGTGCATTGTGCAAAAGATTTCAGTTAAAACGCATTAAGTGTGAACTGTGCCATAGGAAAACATGGGCATTACTTTGAAAATCAGTTGTCCTTTCAGTTATAATGGAGAGCAACTGATTAAGTGTAAACAGGGCCTAAGCCTTAGATGCCCAGAGAGGATGTAAAGTCCTAAGCTTGTACTAGTTCTTGAACTCACAATGTCCCAGTGATATGGCGGAAGTTAAAATAATTTTCCAACAAGGACAGAGTCCAAAACAAAATCCAACAGAAATTCTAACCTGGTGTAATGCAGTAGAACAAAGGATCAGCACCTGGGAAAGACATCCCACGTGATTAGCCATAGACAGTTGCTGGGAGCCTCAGCTATGGGCAGCAGTAGTGCTGCCCAAAACCATGTTTTGTTCGCCGCAGAAGATGCTCCCACGGAGCGAAATGGCCGTCAGGCACAAGTCAGTAGCGATGGTCGTCACATTTGCAGACAAATGGTTCCCGAAGAACGTGCGCTGCTCGCATATTCGAGATCCCGAACTATACTTACCCATAGTGCAATTTTTGACCGATCATACTGAAGTCAAGTAGAACAAGATGGCAAAACAGACACGATCACCACCAGGGCTACTCCCTACCTCCCCCCCTTATAAAAGGCATGATCCAGAATGCCATTTTCCTTCTGCATTAGTCAATCCCTACGAGAGGTGCTGCTGCTGCAAATAGAGAGACAGTGAGAGATAGGCTGCTTCATGTATTGTGCTGTGTAGCCACTTCCTAGGTGCTCGGCTACGTGCAGTTCACCAGCTAGTTTCCCCTCAATAAACTCTGTCCTTTTGAGAACTGACAGCGACATGGACCCTGCGGTACTTATTTTGTGTTGCTTTTTTGTGGCGTGGTGTGGCGTGTAGCAACACAACAACCCCATATACAGTTTAGTGTTGTTACTATTATTATTTAGTATTTATATAGCCCCAACATCTTCCGCAGCTCTGTAAACAGTTTGCCTTGTCACTTAAAGAGGAACTCCAGTGAAAATAATTTAATAAAAAAAAAGTGCTTCATTTTTACAATAATTATGTATAAATGATTTAGTCAGTGTTTGCCCATTGTAAAATCTTTTAAATCCCTGATTTACATTCTGACATTTATTACATGGTGACATTTTTACTGTTGGCAGGTGATGTAGCTGCTGCATGCTTTTTTGGCAGTTGGAAACAGCTATAAACAGCCATTTCCCACAATGCAACAAGGTTCCCAGACAGGAAACTGCCAGGAGTACATACTCAGAGTTTATTGTGGGAGGGGTTTCACCACAATATCAGTCATACAGCACCCAGCGCCCCCTGATGGTGTGTTTGTGAAAAGGAATATATTTATCATGTAAAAGGGGGTATCAGCTACTGATTGGGATAAAGTTAAATTCTTGGTCGGAGTTTCTCTTTAACTGTCAGAGGAGCTCACTATCGAATCCCCATCATAGTCATATGTCTATGTACTTATAATGTAGTCTAGGGCCAATTTAAGGGGAAGCCAATTAGCTTATCCGTATATTTTTGGGATGTGAGAGGAAAACAGAGTGCCCGGAGGAAACCCACGCAGACACCGGGAGAACAAACAAACTCCATGCAGATAATGCCCTGGCTGGGATTCAAACTGGGGACCCAGCGCTGCAAGGTGAGAGTGCTAACCACTATGCCACCGTGCTGCCCACAGTGTGCAGCTGATTATAGCCCACCTTCACTGTACAAAAGTGATTTCGTGTAGGACATCTGCGGCACGCTGCGTGCTGTGTTACCCCCGCACAGCGTCACAACAACACTCGTGTGACCGACTGTACTGTGACATTGGTGATATCAGTGTGCCAAAAAAAAAGAGCCCCACAGAGTCACAGACATTTGCAACAATACCCTTTTGTTGGTTACTGCCTGCTCTGTGATCAACATGTACTGTTACCGTGTCATATCCACATCTGTCTGACCGTACAGTGTGTTATAGGTTATCTCCCTGTGCCCCCGCCTCTACCAATACCTAACCCTTAACCCTCCCTCTACCTATGCCTAACTTTTTAACACCCCCTCCCCATCACAAAGCCCAATCTGTGGCAGGTGCGGGATTTGGCGTAGAGGCTCCACGCAGGGGCGTAACGAGAAATCACTGGGGCCCCCTGCGAAACTTTGGATGGGGCCCCCTCCCGCCAACCCCTGCTTTCTGCACAGGTGAACAGACAGCAATGAAGCACTGCATGCATTTTCTCTATCAGTTACATTAGCTTATGTGAGTGTGCTCCCAGTCTCAGCTTATTACATTCACTCTGTCCATCTCTGATTGAGCAGAACTGGCTCTCCAGACTTATTAAAGCGGTATCGTCACCATAAAAATCAAATTTCAACAGCAACTGGTCTGAGTGTATTAAGTGATAAAGATGCTAATCCTGCATTCAAAACTTTCAAAACGTTTTCTGCTGTTATGATTTTGAGTTATCATATACCTTAGGAGCACTGGCTCTTTAGTAGTCGGGGCCAAAGAATTGCATGCTGGGGGTTCTTTTTATCTATAATATATTCCTCCTCTTCCCTTTATTTCCCTGTCTGTTGCTTATCTGAAACCCGATCCCCTACTCACTTGTGTTTACAAGCAAGGCTGAGGTGACTCAGTGATTGGAGGAGACAAGAAAAAAGTAAAGGGCAGAAATGACATCACGAGTTAGCCTTTACTGTGGGCAAAAGACATGGCCCCCACCACTAACAGAATTCTTGTCATTTACAACATTCACTGAAATCAAAACGTGGACAGAACAATACATGTGTTATGTAAGTAGATCAAGTATTTATCTACTTATATATGTGTTTTTTTCCCTGGAATAGTATGGCTGATCCTACTACTTTAAGCATCACTACAGTACAGAGCACTTGGGGAGGGGTAGAGAGGCTGGGGGCAGAACTGGCTCTCCAGACTTATCCAGCATTACTACAGTACACAGCACATGGGGAGGGGTAGAGAGGCTGGGGGCAGAACTGGCTCTGCAGCCTTCTCCAGCATCACTGTACACAGCACTTTGGGAGGGGTAGAGATGTTGGGGGCTGGGCATTACAGAAGAGCCTGCTACACACTGAATAGGGACTGTCTACAAATCTTTGTCACAAACACTAAGTCCGGATGGACAAGCCCTATGTGTACATAAAAGATAGCAAGCGTATCACTTGTAAACGAGTAAATACTAAAATAGGTACAGTGAAATCATATCGTCATATGTTTCTTCAGATGGGGTCACTGATATCAAAGTGCAGTGAGAGCTGCTCAAAATGGAGGTCTTTGCTGATCCCCCACACTCTTGGCACAGCCAGACAGAGTATGGTGTAGCTATTCCATATAAAATACAATCAGGCCCCACTGACACTGAGTGCTGCACTCCAAGAATCTCCCTGTCAGGTGTATAACCCAGGCATGGAGTTCTCATCAAGTATTGGTGCATACATTCAGAACGGCTGAAAAGGTATATACAGGGTGAATGGTGCTCTATAATACAGGTGCTGTGATGTATATCTCTGACATGTTTCACCTCACGGCTTTTTCAAAGAGATGCTATACATATTAACAGTAGAATTAGTTTACATATATACAAGAGTGCCCCCCACCACCAATAGCATAACCCCCAGCAAATGCCCCAGTCAGAGCTGAAAAGCCGCGTTCGGCATGCCTATAAGTACTGTGGGGAAAATGAGGCAGGGCCCAAAAGGGGGGGTGGCTACACGTATTCCACATGCCTGTTATGGGGCAGGAGAGAAAAAAGATATACGTGTGGTCATACCTTACATAAACGCCGACATCTGAATCGGCGCATAATGGTAGGCGGAGGGCGCGAGTCAGCGTGTATTGTGGTGACGTCACATCCTGTGACGTCACTTCCGACATGCGCACTGATCCGCCTCTCCGTCACGAGTGTTGGTATGATAGCCAGGCACTCGTGACTCAAAGTAAGTAGACAGCTTTGTTGTCTATGTTGCCATAGGAACGGCGGCCATTTTGGATGTTTATTTACATCCTTCTGCACACGCTTAGCCCCGATAATCATATAGTAGGTATATGTACACTTAATGTCTATAAACTATGAGAAAAGAAGGACATATACTACAATCAGGAAAATGTGTAAAATCATAGGGGCAGCCTATGGCAGTTCACAACAATTGTAAGCTCGGTCCCCCAGCTAAATACACGCAGACACTGGTGAACGCCAGATACTTGTCATCATCAGTCAAAGATCCACAAGGACCAACTATTTACACATATATATATATATATGAAGGGGGGGGGGGGGGGGGGAAAGAAGACCTATAGATGGGCTCCTGGAGAGACCGCTGACCAAATATATGTCCCATCTAACTCCCAATCACATACATATTTACAGAAAGCAGGCTAAATTAAAGTCCTCATTTAAGCCGTACGGCGCTATTGTATTCAAACGAAAGATCCATTGGGATTCCACTTGTGTTAGTTTTTTGTCCAGATTTCCACCTCTAACGTGTTTCTTCCAATGTTGTATACCCCAAAACGATATGTCAAACCTGGACTGTGGGTGTACCTGATTCATGTGTCTGGCCACTGGGGTGTCGTTTTTATGCTTAATGTCCCCAATGTGCTCCAGCACTCGCTCTTTTAAGGCCCGTGTTGTCTTGCCTATATACCAGAGATTACACTTGCATCTTGCTCCATACACCACTGATTTAGTATTACAAGTGATGAACGAGAGGACCCTGTATACTCGCCCACCTTGTGGGCATGTAAATTGCTTGGTAGTTGGCATATACTTGCAGGCCTTACACTTTCCACAGTGGAATGAGCCATTCGGTTTGGTGGGAAGCCAGGTAGGATTTTGGGGTGGATTATTGGAAAAGGTACTATGGACAAGGAGGTCCCTTAAATTAGCTGCTCTTCTGTACGTCACCATAGGTTTAGGAGGTAAGAATTTGGTTTTACACATTTTCCTGATTGTAGTATATGTCCTTCTTTTCTCATAGTTTATAGACATTAAGTGTACATATACCTACTATATGATTATCGGGGCTAAGCGTGTGCAGAAGGATGTAAATAAACATCCAAAATGGCCGCCGTTCCTATGGCAACATAGACAACAAAGCTGTCTACTTACTTTGAGTCACGAGTGCCTGGCTATCATACCAACACTCGTGACGGAGAGGCGGATCAGTGCGCATGTCGGAAGTGACGTCACAGGATGTGACGTCACCACAATACACGCTGACTCGCGCCCTCCGCCTACCATTATGCGCCGATTCAGATGTCGGCGTTTATGTAAGGTATGACCACACGTATATCTTTTTTCTCTCCTGCCCCATAACAGGCATGTGGAATACGTGTAGCCACCCCCCCTTTTGGGCCCTGCCTCATTTTCCCCACAGTACTTATAGGCATGCCGAACGCGGCTTTTCAGCTCTGACTGGGGCATTTGCTGGGGGTTATGCTATTGGTGGTGGGGGGCACTCTTGTATATATGTAAACTAATTCTACTGTTAATATGTATAGCATCTCTTTGAAAAAGCCGTGAGGTGAAACATGTCAGAGATATACATCACAGCACCTGTATTATAGAGCACCATTCACCCTGTATATACCTTTTCAGCCGTTCTGAATGTATGCACCAATACTTGATGAGAACTCCATGCCTGGGTTATACACCTGACAGGGAGATTCTTGGAGTGCAGCACTCAGTGTCAGTGGGGCCTGATTGTATTTTATATGGAATAGCTACACCATACTCTGTCTGGCTGTGCCAAGAGTGTGGGGGATCAGCAAAGACCTCCATTTTGAGCAGCTCTCACTGCACTTTGATATCAGTGACCCCATCTGAAGAAACATATGACGATATGATTTCACTGTACCTATTTTAGTATTTACTCGTTTACAAGTGATACGCTTGCTATCTTTTATGTACACATAGGGCTTGTCCATCCGGACTTAGTGTTTGTTACTATTTCCCTTGTACTCCTCTCGGTAGTGTTTGTTGTACAAATCTTTGTCTACAATTTGTTTTTAATGGCTGAGCAGATGCAGTCATTACAGCAATTGTGTAGAGAGCAGAAAGTTTTTTCTCTCCTTTACCTTAGTTTTCAGTCTCTCAGGACGGGGCCCCCTGTGGCTTCTAGGCTCCCCTGTGGCTGCATCCCTTGCAGGGTCTATTATTACGCCCCTGGCTTTACACTATGCAAATTGTGGCTTTACATAGTGGGCCTGGAGCCTTGGCACCCGCTAATTTACACACATTGTCGCAAATTGTGGCTTTTATAATGAGTGCCTATGGCGGTACCTTTCTTTCCAAGGCACCTGAGGCTCTTTTTTTTTCAGCTTTGCCATTGGACCCCGGGAAAGTCCTCTATGGGATTAGCGCTCTAAATACAATGGTTTATCTCATCAGTTTTATTTTCACTACAGGTTCACTTTAAATACATGACCTGAAAACTTAAAAAAAATTAATTTAAATGCGTGATAACTTTATCCTTTTCATTACATATATTATACCTGAAAGAACACAAAGCAACAGTTGCCATTGACGGTCTAGAGACCCAAGAGAAACAACAAACAAACATAATAGATGATCACCGTAGATGTTTTAGAAGCTGCTTTATCAACTGATGTCACTTATTTTCATGCGTTTCATTCCATAATAAAATATAGCGGATGGCCCCAATATTTTCCCATCATTAAATCATTACTGAGAGCACACATTCTTTTTTTTTAATCTCATCCTTTAGCGATAACTCATGCCAAGCTCTCAACAACAGAAGGGCCATTAGGATGCAGCAGGAGGACTGAGAATTGTACCTTGGAATGTGCAGCAATGCAAAGATAATGCAGAGAATTATCCGCCGGAATGCTCCTTCATAATTCATGCATACAAACCCCAGCCAGCTAAACGCTCGTCCTTCTCCGCAAATTGTCCTCGGGAAAAGTTGTGCCGCGGATTACCCTGTGCATGCTCATGAAAGCTAATATGTTATCGGAGCAGAAGGTAAGATAACATGCATGAACTGGATGAGCATGTAAAATTGCTACCCAGCAGGCATCTGACATTCCCAAAAGAGGTGGCTGAGCACATCGTTTAGGGGAATTAGACCAACATAGGAGAATTCTCCTGCTGCTGTTGCTTAAGTGCTTCTTAAAATGTATTTTTTTTTGTTCTTTCGAAACAAAACAAAAAAAAAAGTAAGTATTGGTTTCTTGATTCAAAACTTCTAAATCAAGCAATATACCATAATTCAAAGGCTAGTTGAAATATATATAACGGACTGTGCTATTTTAATTATCATTATTATTATTATTAATTATTATTTATATAGCGCTGATACATCGCTGTGCAGAGTATATTGTCTTGTCACTAACTGTCCCTCAGGGGAGCTCACAATCTAGTCCCTACCTTAGTCACATGTGTGTGTATCGTTCATGTATGTAGCGTGTAGTGTATGTATCGCAGCCTAGGGCTCTCTACTGATGCATAACCCGTAACCCCCCACACCAGTGGTGTCTGTCACGCCTCTGCAAGTGGTTGCTCATGGCAACCCACCAGCTCAGGATTCTGACTACAGAACTGTTTTCCCTTCTAGGACTTTCAGATATTCCTGCGCCATCTAGTGGCTGGAATGTGCTATGCATCCCTGTTTGCATGTGAGCTCACTTCCTGGACTAGGTTTAAAAAAAGGATTTACTGGTCTTTAGCTGGTTGCCTCAGCATCACATCAGGTTCGTCGTGTTCTTTGTGTTCCTGTGTCTTAAAGAGAAACTCTGACCAAGAATTGAACTTTATCCCAATCAGTAGCTGATACCCCCTTTTACATGAGAAATCTATTCCTTTTCACAAACAGACCATCAGGGGGCGCTGTATGACTGATATTGTTGTGAAACCCATCCCACGAGAAACTGAGTACCGTGGTACTTCTGGCAGTTTTCTGTCTGTGAACCTTGTTGCATTGTGGGAAATAGCCGTTTACAGCTGTTTCCAACTGCCAAAAAAGCATGTACATCACCTGCCAACAGTAAAAATGTCACCATGTAATAAATGTCAGAATGTAAATCAGGGATTTAACCTCTTGCCGCCCGCGTCACGCCAATGGGCGTGGCCGCGGCGGCAGCCCCAGGACCGCCTAACGCTGATTGGCGTAAAGTCCTGTGGCTCTGTTTTGCAGGAGATCGCGCGCAGGCTGCGCGCGCATCTCCTGCTTGGGGGGGGCGGAGTTCCGCCCCGCCTTCAGTCTCAGAGCGGCTATCGCCGCTCGGGAGACTATTAGACGGCGTGGTCGCCGTCTATTTAGCCTGTGCAGCGCTGCAAATCAGCAGCAGCGCTGCACTGGGGACAGCCGTGTGACACGGCTGTCCCCCTGGGGGACAAGAGAGCGATCGGCTCTCATAGGCAGAAGCCTATGACAGCCGATCGCCGTAATTGCCTGGCTGTGGGGAGGGAGGGAGGGATGGGGTTTAAAGAAACAGCCCGTTTTAAAAAAAAACCACAAACGAAAATATTGATTGAAAAAAAAATAAACATGGGGGGAGCGATCAGACCCCACCAACAGGGAGCTCTGTTGGTGGGGAGAAAAGGGGGGGGAGGGGGGGGGAATCACTTGTGTGCAGTGTTGTGCGGCCCTGCAGCTTGGCCTTAAAGCTGCAGTGGCCAATTTTACTCAAAATGGCCTGGTCACTAGGGGGGGTTTAGCCCTGCAGTCCTCGAGAGGTTAAAATATTTTACGATGGGCAAACACTGACTAAATCATTTATACATAATTATTGTAAAAATGAAGCACTTTTTTATTACGTTATTTTCACTGGAGTTCCTCTTTAAGAGACTTTCCCTTATGAACTGATATCCCGGCTTTAATCCTTGGCAATCCTTTGACTACCCGTTTGACTTATGTTCCTGTACCTCACCGGTTTCTGACTGATTTCCTTTTAACGGACTCCTGGCTTATCCCTGACTATGTCTACTGTCTGTTGTACCTGTACCTCGCATCGGATTATCCAGCTGCACTGGGCCGTCGCCTTCGGGCGCACCCATCTGGACTCCAGGGCTGCACCCATCCGGCCACAGAGAGGATTCCCTCATCCCAGGTATGTGACACTAACCCTTCACCTCCAATCCCTAATGATTAAACCCCTTCCGGTGGTGCCTAACCCTCTCCCTTCCCCCTCCTCAGTGGTCCCTAAGGATTAATCCAACCCCCACCAGTGCCTAATCATGCAACTAATCTTGTCAGATCTCACAATAATGTCAGTAACCTCTCGTCTGCTGCATGCTTGTTCGGGGTCTATGGCTATAAGTATTAAAGGCTGACCATTAGCAGGATAGCCAGGCAACTGGTATTGCTATAAAGGAAATAAATATGGCAGCCTCCATACCCCTCTTACTTTAGTTGTTCTTTAAAGGGTAACTATGGCAAAAATTGTAAAATTTTAAATCTGTGCAAACAAACAAATAAGAAGTATGTTTTTTCCAGAGTAAGGCCCGGTTCACACTTGCGGTTCTCTGCCAAACGGACCGGATGACCTGACCGGATCCGGACCGGATCCGGATCGGAACCGTACGGTTCTGATCCGGATCCGATCCAGATCCGGTCAGTTTGCATCAGGTGTTCATCAGGATGCGATCCGGATCCGTTTGGCAAAAGATAGTAGAAAAGGAATACAAATGTTGGGGTCTGGGAGGTCAGCAGAAGGTGGACCTGTGGAATCAGGCCCTCCGCTGTTTAGCACTCACCTCCACCTCCGACATACTGCCAATATCTCCAGCACGTTTAAAATCACTGCTGCTCCACTCCAAAATGCTTGCCCATGTGTCCCCATCCAAAATCGCCGCTTCAATACGCATAGGAAGTGGGGTAGAACATCCGGATTTTTAGCCAGTGTGTTGTGCGCTCTCCGGTTCTCATAGCTTTGTATTGGCCGGATGGTGCAGTCCGGCTCCGCCCCGGATACGGCTGCCGGAGGAGCCGGACCAAAAAATAGCGCATGTTGGAACGGACGCCGGTGTCCGGATCCGGTCCGGCTCCGGCAGAACGGACGCATGTGAACGGACGCATAGGCTTTCATTGCTATGCCGTGCGTCCGTTCCATCCGTTCTGCAAGCGGTCCGGCTCCGGCACGGCGATTCCGGACGGCCACCGCTAATGTGAACCGGGCCTAAAATGAGCCATAAATTACTTTTCTCCTATGTTTCTGTCACTTCCAGTAGGTAGTAGAAATCTGACCGAAGCGACAGGTTTTGGACTAGTCCATCTCTTCATGGGGGATTCTCAGGGATTTATTTATTTATTTTAAAAAGCACTTAGTGAAATGGCAGTTGCTCTGTCCAACTGCCACAAAAACTGTGTAGCGAGCAGGGAGGCTGGCCAACATCATTGTTTTATTCTTTATAAAGATATTCCCTAAAAAGGATTTAAAGCCTTGCTGAGAATCCCCTATGAAGAGATGGACTGGTCCAAAACCTGTCACTTTGGTCAGATTTCTACTACCTACTGTGACAGCAACATAGAAGAGAAGTAATTTATGGCTCATTTATCTTATTTGTCTACAGTATGTTTGCACATATTCTAAATTTTACAATTTTTCGCCATAGTGCCCCTTTAAAGGGACTCCGAGCAGTGCAGAAACTATGGAAAGATGCATATCATTTTAAAGCTCTCTTTCTCCTCTTTCCAATGATATATAAACCGCCACCCTACGCCTTTTAGTTTTCACTATTTTCGCGATTGAAATTGCCGCGGCCGCGATTTCATTCGCAAAAATAGAGAGAACTAAAAGGCGTAGGGTGACGATTTAGGTGTTGCAAGAAAGAGGCGAAAGAGAGCTTTAAAATGATATCCATCTTTCCATAGTTACATTGTATTACACAGGGCGACTTTTTCCTAAAGTCAGCAGCTCCATTCAGCAGAAAAAGTCGCCCTGTGTAATACAATGTAACTATGGAAAGATGGATATCATTTTAAAGCTCTCTTTCTCCTCTTTCTGGCGACACCTACATCGTCACCCTACGCCTTTTAGTTTTCGCTACTTTCGCGATTGAAATCGCGGCCGCAGCAATTTCAATCGCGAAAATAGCGAAAACTAAAAGGCGGTTTATATATCATTGGAAAGGGGAGAAAGAGAGCTTTAAAATGATATGCATCTTTCCATAGTTTCTGCACTACTCGGAGTCCCTTTAACCACTCTTCATAACATGCATTTTATTGATTCAGCACTAGGGGGAGCAGTTTCTCTTGTCATGCCTGGGTACATTTACACCTCTGTATCAACCGTCTGCAGCCATAGGTCAAGTTATGCCGGGGTTTTACAAGGCGAGATCTCATTGAACAAGTCATTATATTGAAAAGCTCAGGCTATTCATCACAGAAGGTACATTTCTAATTCACAAAGACCTTTAACAGTCAATACGTACAATCAGAAGGCATCGATTTCCTCCCATTACTTATCACCCGGCATCTCAAGCGATTATTAAAGATTCATTTACACAACATTTACAACCTGCAGATTTATGGGTACATTTATTTGTCTTCATTTCTTTGTTGTCAGACATACATATTAGGTTTACAAATCCAGGCAGGAATAATGTGCCTTGTTCCAGCGGCAGATACAAATGATAGCGGAGATGCCAAAACGCTCCATTGCCGTCAAACCCCAGGTGCAGATGTATAATCAGGGAAACGTAGCTGTCATCTCCATTGTGAAAAGAATGATCTACTTCCCACATTACAGCAGGCCTGATCTACGAAGAATCTCGGTGGCTAAAGAGGATTGCAGAATATTACCGGTTAAACAGGTACTTGAAGTGACATGTAAAATCGGGGTTGATGCACTAAGCACCAGTAATATTGCCGTGTGTAGGCAGCACACAGGTATATTACCGTCACTACCACCAGCGGAGTATTGCGTGTTATGCTATTAGCCTGATTAACGTGAGCAGTGCCTGACCTGGACAATGAAATCAGCTCTGTGCATCAAGCCGTCTTCAAGAGTGCTCCCATGTGGCTCTTAAAGCAAACCTGAACTGAAACATACACGTGTCATACTTACCTCCCACATAGTATGCTCATCAATCTCTTTCTCCCCTCCCATGTCCTGTTTGTCCACTGGACACAGAAGTGCTTTTACACGCAAAGGCTACAAACAGTGCTGCCGATAGAGACTGATGAAGTGGGCTGCCACCCGCTAAACGCGTTGCAATACTTGGAGCCACCAGTAAAGTGAATTTTTCTGATATATTTGACTGTGTAGTCTTCTGGGGAGGAAAGTCCACCACTGCCTCCCTTTTTAAATGGGTTTTGAATAGTTTTATTGTATATAATGGTGCCTCTGTTCAAACATTGCTATTGTTTGTCCACTGTGATCGATTCAATTCTTCGTCCATTTAAAAAATGGTGATGACCCCTTAACAGCTTCCTGGTCAGCATACATTAAACTGTAATAACCCCCACTTGAGCCATACGGAAGCATGGACATTGCCTTGCACATCAGACAGCAACTGATATAGTGGAAAAGGGCCCTAAGGGTCCTTTTACACTTAATCAGTTGCTTTCAGTTAACCCCCCTGGCGGTATAAAAAATTCCGCCAGGAGTCAGCGCAGCAGTTTTTTTTTTTCTTATATCATGTAGCGAGCCCAGGGCTCGCTACATGATAGCCGCTGCTCAGCGGCATCCCCCCGCTCGCTTCGATCGCCTTCGGCGATCTCCGATCAGGAAATCCCGTTCAAAGAACGGGATTTCCTGGAGGGCTTCCCCCGTTGCCATGGCGAGGGCGGGATGACGTCACCGACGTCGGGACATCATTGGGAGTCCCGAACCACCCCTCAGCGCTGCCTGGCACTGATTGGCCAGGCAGTGCACGGGGTCTGGGGGGGGGGGGGGCGGCGCGACGGATAGCGGCGATCGAACGCGGGGCGGCAGCGATCGGTGTGCTGACGCAGCTAGCAAAGTGCTAGCTGCGTGCAGCAAAAAAAAAAAAATTAAACAAATCGGCCCAGCAGGGCGGGAGAAAACCTCCTGCGCGGCTTACCCCGAACTACGTTCGGGGTTACCGCCAAGGAGGTTAAAACGGAAAGAAAACTGATTTTCAAAGTAAGTCCCATGTTTTCCTATTGCACCTTTCACACTTAACGCGTTTTAACTGAAATCTTCTTCCCAATGCACTGATATGGAAAAAATGCGTACCAACGCGCACTAACGCATACTAATGCACACTAACGCACACTAACACATACCAACTGATATAGTGTAAAAGGGGCCTAAGGCTTTTTTGTTCCGACAAGATCTTGTCAGATCTGGAAAGAATTGTTGTTAGAGGAAAATGGAGAGCTTCTCACAGGAACTGATGGCACAATAAGTATGTAATATTCATTTTCAGGTACATCTGTGTATTTTAAAGTGTACCCAAGGCGGGCCGGGGGGGGGGGGGGGGGTCGATGCAGATGGGACACAGCAGCATGTTCCTTGCTTCATGACATTCCTCTGTACCCAACCACTCCCCCTCCCCCAATTCTATCACCCCCCAAAATTTCCGACTTACAGCTTATCGACTATCTCAAGGGGAATGGAGGAGAGGTAGTCCCTGCTAAACTCCAACTTTGGGGCATTCATGCAGTCCTTCCCCAGCTGGCATTGGGCAGTACCCCGCCTCCCTGCATGCTGGTCTGTGTGTGTGAGACACACAGAGCAGCTCTTCCAGTATCATGATACCAGGGGTCACAGAAAACCAAACCAAGGGATTACAGACCACAGGAGTGACAGAGCGGCAGGGACTGCGGCTACCTGATCCGCCCAGCCCTCTGGATTAGGCTTTTAAATCCCCACCTCAGGTTCCATTTAAATAACTTGACTCGGTTCAGGTTCACTGTAAAGGTGGCCATACACTTAATGATTCTTCCTGTCGATATCCAGCGGACTCAATCACTGATCCAATCTGCTAGTAATTTATGCTGCAAACAATGTCAGATCGATGAATCAATCACAATGGTTAGAAGCTACAGCTCAATCAGCGGCGGGTCGGGAGGGGTCGATGGTAGCAACATTCGATAGTGAAACGACTGACGTGCAGAGTGTTTGCAGCAGAGCTTACACTCATCTGTCCACCAGTGAGTGTCTTCTCTCCATTACCGCAGGGTTGCACCTCCCTGTGGAATCTCCATCGCCTGTGTTCCACGACAAACACTAGAGGCACGGCATGTACTACAGTCATGTAAGGTACGTGCCACAGGGCCTCTAGTGTTTGTCACACATGACAAAGGCGTTAGACAGGAGAGATAGGGAGGAGTGCTCCGGCGGAGATGGAGAGTAGACACGCATCAGTGGACCAGTGAGTGCAAGCTCCCCCGCCAACACTCTCCAGGCCTGGGGGGGGGGGGGAAATGCCATAAATGGGAGAGACCTGGGGGGTTCTGGCAGGCATTCCGTGGCTCCACAGACAGGTTTTCAAAGGATCTGATCATAGAGGGATCGATCTGACGGTCAGGGTAGGATTTCTGGAAAGCCCACAGAGGCCCGGGGTTTTGGGCAGCTGCAGCCCAAGGGGGAACCTGGACGTGAGAGAGGGGTTGCTACACATGAAAGAAGGCTGTAAATGGGGAGCAACACATGAAAAAAGGAAATGGGTGCCCAAGGAAGCTGTTCATGAAACAGATGGGCTACAAGTAACATGGATGATACGCCTGGAAAGGGGGTTGCTGCACATGACAGGTGATCCACAATATACTTGGCCTAGAGGCACAAAAAGTATAAATCCAGCCTTGCTGGTGGTCAGTACTGGTGCCCATATATTAGTGTATGGCCACCTTAACAATCATTGCTACAGTCGCTTGCTCCATCAATGTCCCAGATCAAATCCCAGCTAGGACAGTGTGTGTGTGTTTGAGCAGCCTTCATCCAAGTACTTAAAGCGGATCCGAGATGAACTTTTACTCATTGCATAATTGTGTTCCTTTCCGATTGTTTGTAGGGCATTTCTCAAGCCAAATACTTTTTTTGTTTTTGTTTTAATACTCTAATTCCCTATAAACTAAACAAGCCCAGTTTTTCAGAGAGCCTTGGCAGTAGCAAGGACTCATGGGAGCTCTGTCTGGGCAGGAGGAGGGGGAGATATTACTAGCCAGAGATTTCAGAGGCAGAGGGGAGGAGGGGGGGAATTAGGTTTTTTCACAGTCTGAGTGCTGATGGTGCAGATAAGCCTGCCTCTGTGTAATGCTTACAAACAACATGGCTGCTGTCATTGTAGCACAGGAAGAAATAACCATATTCTATTAAAGCTGTTTGCAGCTAGATTTGCTGTGTAAACTATCTAAACTTTACATAAGATATATAAACAAGTTACTTGTTATAGTTTTTCATCTCGGATCCGCTTTAAAGGGAACCTGAACTGAGTAAACTTATTTAAAATAAACACATGGTGTACATGCAAATGAATATTACATACTTGCCTCGCCGTCAGTTCTTCTCAGAAGCTCACCATTTTCTTCTTACAGTAATCCCTTCCAGTTCTGACAAGATTTTGTCAGAACTGAAATATACCAGTTGCTGTCAGTTATATATCAGCTGCTGTCAGTTACAACTGGCGAGCAAGGTAATGTCCATGTTTCCCTATGGCTCAAGTGGGCGATATAACAGTTTAACAGTGTGCTGACCAGGAAGCTGTTATGGGGTAACTGCCATTTTCAAAATGGAGGACATAGAATTCCATCAGTCACAGTGGACAAACAGGATGCAGAAGAGGAGAAAGAGATTAATGAGCAGACTACATGGGAGGTAAGTATGACCTGTATATGCTTATTTTGACTTTTTATTTTCAGTACAGGTTCTCTTTAAAGTGGTCTGAAACTCTGACAAAACATTCAATGAAAACGTGTTTTCCTACTTTGTATTACTCATAGTTATCATATTTGCTTTTGTGCATAAGTAATATTGTCTGTTTACAAATGACAAGTTTCCAAAGTGTAGTTTATCGTACCCTGAAAGCCGGCATTGCACTGTATTCAAACTGCTTTTTATTATATATTAACATCTTCTAATGAGCTTTTCTGAACTCAGTGTGTGTGTCTGAAGCACAGAGAGCTCCTTTTCATTTCTTAGACTGTGTTTACACACAATGTAACAAGACTGGAATGTAAATAAAGATACAGTTATCTACAGTTTGGATGCAGATTGAAGCTGAATAGCAAGAGAAAGTGCTTTTGTTTAACCATTTTAGTGATGGTCTGCTTAAAAAAATTATGGGATAGTAGCTTTCAAGCTGTGAGGAATCTTTTAGAGCAAAGTAGAAATGCTGGCTGTCAGACCACTTTAAGTGTAACTGTCGGGCATAAAATCAATTCTTTATTTTTATCTGGTAAACAAGTAATAAAGATGCTAATCAGGCAATCCAAAAGTTAAATTCACCATTTATTTTCTTGTTGATAAATGATCATTCCCCAGTTTACCTGACTCTTATTTGGTACACACAAAATTTGGTATGCAAAAAGGAGGTTGCAGTTGCAGGGCATGCTGGGTTGTCCTTTTTTTGCTTCTCTACTGTCCCCTCAGACTTAACTAATGCAGCCTGATTAGCTGAAGCCTCTTTACCACCTGTTTTCCCCTCCCACACCTCTGTTCCTCTCTGATTGGCCAATATTTCTCATGCTGAGAAAATGCACTTTCTATAGTGGAGGGGGGGAATGCATACACAATCAGGCAGAGGAAAGTAAGGGAGGAAATGACATCAGGATTGGCTTCAAAATAGCCACAGTTGAAATGTGAAATCCTAGGAAGGATTTTCTCATTTTTTTACTGTAGAAATATCACTAAAATCAAAATGTGGACAGTGCAATACTTATGTTATGTAAGTAGAGCAAGTATTTATCTACTTATATATGTGGGTTTTTTTCTGAGATAGTATGGCTGACAGCTCCTCTTTAACCACCCTGGCGTTCTGATTAAATCGCCAGGGTGGCTGCGGGAGGGTTTTTTTCAAATAAAAAAAAAACTATTTCATGCAGCCAACTGAAAGTTGGCTGCATGAAAGCCCACTAGAGGGCGCTCCGGAGGCGATCTTCCGATCGCCTCCGGCGCCCAGAATAAACAAGGAAGGCCGCAATGAGCGGCCTTCCTTGTTTTGCTTATATCGTCGCCATAGCGACGAGCGGAGTGACGTCATCGACGTCAGCCGACGTCCTGACGTCAGCCGCCTCCGATCCAGCCCTTAGCGCTGGCCGGAACTTTTTGTTCCGGCTGCGCAGGGCTCAGGCGGCTAGGGGGGCCCTCTTTCGCCGCTGCTCGCGGCGAATCGCCGCAGAGCGGCGGCGATCAGGCAGCACACGCGGCTGGCAAAGTGCCGGCTGCGTGTGCTGCTTTTTATTTGATTAAAATCGGCCCAGCAGGGCCTGAGCGGCGACCTCCGGCGGTGTTGGACGAGCTCAGCTCGTCCAGACCGCTCAGGTGGTTAAAGGACACCCGAGACGAAAATAAACGAATGAAATAAACTATTGCATCCATCTTCCTTCTCCTAAAAATGACTTTTTAAGATCTTCCACAGTTTATTTTATGTTTAAATCTACTTTTTAAGTTTTAACTGGTTTTGTTTTTTTCTCAATGACACGTTCATTGAAGTATGCCAGAGCTAAAATCTATGAACTATTGACCCATTTTATCTCTTTCCTGCTCTCAGAAGCAATTTTCTGCTAGGAAAGTGTTTTATAGTTAGAATTTCTTATCAGTGAGGGTCACACTGCAGTCACTTCCTGTCTGAGTCAGGACTGAGTCAGCCACTTACATACCTGATATTTAACTCTTTTAGAGAAAAAAAACAAAACCACAACATAGTTATTTGTGTGCTAGGCACTGTAGATACCAATGTCTATTTCATCATGTCACCTTAGGTATCCTTTAAATTTGCTTTCACAACCCCCCCCCCCCCCCCCCCCCAAAAATACAGGTAGAACAAATGGTATTCCCCAAAATTAGCCTAAAACTGTAAAACTGGCTGTGGCATAAACCTGCATCATCGGACAGTCAGTGAAGTTAATCAAAAGGGTTTTGATCCTTGATGGTTACCCATAATCTCATGTATCTGTGGGATGCGAGAGACCAGAAGCCCGATGGTGCAGTATCATTGGACATTGGGGTAAATTAATAAATACATGTGCAAGTAGCCAAGTAATATACTCACAAGCGTAGGTTGCAAAACTTGCAACCACCATCTGAGCCTGTGAGAATATAGCCATCACCGCTCTGTGTTTTAGGTCTATTGGTGCAGATGCTGGTTGGCCGCTCCTCTAGATTAGTGGTGAGGACTCCTATGAGTTCTCGTGACTAAGAACCCCTTAGGGTATGGACTGCGCTAAAAGCACTGGTGAAGGTGCCCTTGATGATATACTACTATAGGTAATTTATAGATGAGAAGTGTAATATCTAACCTTTTCAGAAGGACAAACCATTGGTTAGTGGAAAATGTATTTACTAATGCACAATAGACAACACATTTCACAGGTCTTTGCATGCTTCTTCAGATCAATACAAGTGTCTGAGAAGATTTTGGTCACGAGCGTGAGCGCCTTAAACTTTATCTAATTACTGAAGAAGCAGACCAAGACCCGTGAAACGCGTTGTCTATAGTGCATTAATAAATATGTTTTCTATAAACCAATGGTTTGTCTTTCTGAGAAGATAAGATATTGAACGTCTCATCTTTAATCTACCTATAGTAGTAGATCATCAAGAGCGCCTCCACCAGTGTTTTTAGGTGAGATGAATGGTTCAGTACATTCTATAGTACTGCATAAAATGTATAAATGAGTCATAAAAATAATAAGTCATTACTCACCATTGTTTGGTGCATCAAAGTAAACCTCTAGAGGAATATTGACTACATTTGATTCATCTTCCTTGCATCAGAGCCAAGCTGCAGCAATGCGGAATGGCTCGTGGTATTCTCAGGGTCCAGTTTATTGATGCTATCGTCTTCATGAAGAAAAGGGCTAAGGGCACACAGGCTATATTAATTTGCATTATGCACAGTATCAAAGCCCTTCCAAGATTAATCGTGTGATTAGCATGTCAGCTTGTAATTACGGCTAGCTGCTTTATGATCACATGGCATCGCTATTGCACATGGCAAATTGTGGCTATAAAGCTAAGCTATGGAAATATGACCAGCGTCTTACAGAGCACATTTTGTCCTTGATGAATAAGGTCATATACAGGCAGTCCCCTACTTACAAATTACTCTAGTTACGAATTTACATACATACAAACAAAATTGTCACCTTGTACAAAATATTTGCAAAACAGAAGTTTGCCTTCTTAAAACAGCAGTTATTTGCGATTATTCAGGTTGCAGTTAGTTCTGAGGTGTCCCAAAATTCATTTAAACACAGATTAGCCTTAAAAGAGGAAAAAAAATAAAAATAAAACATAACTTTTAATAAAAGACCAAAGATAAAAACAAAGTAGCGCTGCTAACATACTAGTTTGGCGACAGAGCAGTGGAAGGTGATACAAATGAATGGTAATATCCTCCGCTTACATTGCAAGGGATCAATTCACTCTTCTCACTGCACTGATACATACAAAAATACACTCCCCTTCCCTACATTAACAACACAACATGTTTCGGTCCCTCTATAAATGGGGACCTTCCTCAGGGGAACAAAAAGTGCTAAATGTACAAAGTGCATTAAAAAGACACAATGCATCACTGCTGAATATGCAAATAATCTCTTTGTTGTCCCTAATAGCTAAACACACCTCCACTGTAATCTTAACAAGCTGACATATCATTGCATTCCAGCGGGTCTAGAGGTGTGTTTAGCTATCGGGGACAACAAATAGATGATTTGCATATTCTGCAGTGATGCATTGTGGGACACCTCAGAGCTTACTCCAACCTGAATAATCGCTAATACCTTCTGTTTTAAGAAGGCAAACATCTATTTAGCATAGCATTTTAGTAAGTAGGCTTTTTGGTCTCTTTCAGCTCCTTACACACTTATAGGAGTTCTGGTTCACCATGCGCTACCTGGGTGATCAGTAACTCTGTACAAAATATAAGAACACAAAAGAGTTTGTCAGCACCCCAAGTAATAATGACTGCGTGTGCTGGGGTAGAGCATGTATACATAGTACTAAAAAGAAAAGATACCCCTATACACAGCACCACTGCAGACCATATGTATCAATCAAAAAAATATATTTTTATTACAAGCTTTGCAAACACATATCAATGATACACAAAAATTTAAAAACATCTAAAAACAGCATAATATTGTATTTCCAGCCATATTCAACATAATGGGCCTGCTAGATATAATAATCTATTATGTTCAGTCTCAGTGGATGTATAACCTGTAACCACTGGGGGCTCAGATAATGAGCCCCCTCGTGGATTCTCTGAGCCCCCAGTGGTTACAGGTTATACATCCACTGAGACTGAACATAATAGATTATTATATCTAGCAGGCCCATTATGTTGAATATGGCTGGAAATACAATATTATGCTGTTTTTAGATTTTTTTAAATTTTTGTGTATCATTGATATGTGTTTGCAAAGCTTGTAATAAAAATATATTTTTTTGATTGATACATATGGTCTGCAGTGGTGCTGTGTATAGGGGTATCTTTTCTTTTTAGTACTATCTGTACAAAATATACATATGGAAAATGAAGGAGGGGGGGGGGGGGGGAGGAGACAGGCTAATGAGATACATCTGAGGGTACCTCAGCGATGTGTGTATGACCAGTTGCAGTGGTCAATGTCCTCAGAGCAAAGGATACAGTCACATAAAAATCACAAGAGGAGTGAAAATTAGCTAGGCACTATTGAAGCATTTATTGTCATTAAAATGTAGATGCATTGTTCAAATCCATTGCTGGTGCAAAAAAAGCACATGGCGGCAGAGGTGACACAGGTTTGCTGTAGTGGGCGCTGGGGGTGTGCATGGCCTGATGACCATTTCACTGTAAACCAGCCTTTTCGGTTTGAAGAGTGCCAAGTTATTTTTCACTCCTCTTGTGATTTTTTACTAAATTTACATTACTTTGTTTTTTTAACGTTACAGTTTTGTATAAAATGTTGTAAGTAGTTAAAAAAATAAAATAAAAGCACAAAGAAAATACTGATATTTTACTCTCACACAAACCCTTCCCTCCTGATGTCTAACCCCAACTTCAACCTCACCCTCCCCCCCCCCCCCCCGCACAGACAGCCTTCCTGACCCTAACCAACCCCCCTCCCCTGCATAAACACTGTACCTAGCGCCTAACCTTAACCTATTTTGGTTCATGGACGTAGTTTCTACGTCCAGGAACCATGCGCGCTACCGCGGCCGATCGCGCGCGTGCACGCGCACTCCCGGCCGCGGATTTGGTAGCCAGGGAATCAATGTACCGGGCTACGGTGCCCGATCATTGATTCCTCTCCCCCGCTGAAAAAGCGACAGCTTCTCTCAGAAGCTGCGCCTTTTCTGGCCGTTCCCTTCCCGATGCGTCACTGTAAGCGTATGTTACGCTTAGAGTGACGTCATGTAAACAATTTCATGGCCGCCATCTTGTGGCCAAAAAGTAATACTACACCTGTAAAAAAAAAAAAAATTAAAATTAACACACATTTACATTATAAATCTATTGTTTACCTCCCACCCTCCCAAAACTACCCAAATAAAATTTTTACAATAAAAAAAAACCATTACAATAAAAAAAAAAAAACATGTAAATATTTACCTAAGGGTCTAAACTTTTTAAATATCAATGTAAAGATGAAATATTTCTATATTTTTTTTTATTTTAAACTTGTAAATAGTGATAGATGCAAAACGGAAAAAATGCACCTTTATTTCCAAATAAATATTGTCGCCATACATTGTGATAGGGACATAATTTTAACGGTGTAATAACCGGGACATATGGGCAAATACAAAACATGAGTTTTAATTATGGAGGCATGTATTATTTTAAAACTATAATGGCTGAAAACTGAGAAATAATGAATTTTTTCCATTTTTTCTTATTCTTCCTGTTAAAATGCATTTACAGTAAAGTGGCTCTTAGCAAAATGTACCCCCCAAAGAAAGCCTAATTGGTGGCGGAAAAAACAAGATATAGATCAGTGCATTGTGATAAGTAGTGATAAAGTTATAGGCTAATGAATGGGAGGTGAACATTTCTCACGTGAAAACGACGGAACCTGAATGGGTTAACCTCCCCCAGGCCAAGCCTAACTTTAAGGTGTAAAAGAGACGGCACACTAACAAAGTTTTTGTTACTTACCAAGGGCTTCTTTCAACCCCATAAGCATGGATGCGTCCCTCACTGTACTCCCGCGGTAATCAGCCCCGGTATCTGGCTCCGTAACGTCAACCGGGGTCATCTATGCATGCGCAGGAGGTCCACACAGGGGTAGGAGACCCAGACTGAGTTATCGGGGCTGACTGCCAATAAATGGAGGCACGCGGGAGGATGGCGAGGGACGCAGTCATGCTTATGGGGCTGGAGGAAGCCCCAGGTAAGTAAAGAAAGAAAGAAAATGTAAACTCCATACCTCTGATTTTCTTTCAAGGTGCCGCCCCCAAAACAATTTAGCCATAGGCGCCCATTCAATATTTTCCCTCAATACCACTATTTCAATGGGCGCCTAAACTTCAACCTCTTGCGGGCACCCCAAATGTACACACACACACACACACAGACACACACAGACACACACAGACACAGACACAGACACACACACACACACCATAGAAGCAAACAACTTCTAACTAGTGTGACCACTGGAAGTATCTGCAATAAAAACAGCAAACATTACTTTTTTATATACAGGTCAGAGTTCCAGTCCTCCAAAAACAAACAAATAAAAAACACATCTAGTCAGTTTTTAACATGCTGCAGTAACAAGAATATTGTTGAAAAGCTGAAGGCTGCTGGCAAGTCTTTAATTCTGACAGCGCTTATCATTATCATCTCAAACTGGTCCTTTTTATAGTAACGCAGAACACAAGGTCAAATGACTTACAGTACAAACAAACAAATACATTTTTGGTCAGTGCAAAGTAGTGTTTTGCTGTCAAGTGTTAGAAGCTGAACTGGCACCAAAATAACTAAGCCAAATACACATGCTAGGTTAACCATTTCAGGATCACAAGTTTTTTCCTTCAAAAACCAAAACCATTTTCACATTTCAGTGCTCCTCCCATTCATTCAGCGATAACTTTATTGTTACTTATCATACTGAAATGATCTATATATTGGGGGGTTTTTTTCCACAAATTTGGTTTTCTTGGGGTGGTACTTTTTGCTAAGCATTGTTTCATTTTATATGCATTGCAAAGGAAATAATCGCTAACCACTAGCAATTTGCGGTAGTGGTGTCCGTGGGTGATTTTTCTGCCATTTAATGCGGAAAAATCACTGTACGAATTCACGTTTTTGGAACAATCGCGATTGGCATTTCTATATATGTTATCCTCCCTACACCGGACGATACTGAATCATTGGGGGGGGCTGCCCAGAATCTCAGACCATGGCTGGTGCAGTGTCTGGGGACAGGCACAAGCTGAGACACCATAATTAATATCCGCAAACATCCTGCAGCTTACAGCACCGCCCCATTTCTTTCCCGCCTACAGTTGACCTTGGATGAAGCAGCAGCGTGTGTACAGAGCATGGAGCAGCAGCGTGTGTACAGAGCATGGAGCAGCAGCGTGTGCACAGAGCATGGAGCAGCAGCGTGTGTACAGAGCATGGAGCAGCTCTGGGGAACTTAACAGAGTCAGGTATGAGCACAGCCCTGTGCCCAGCTGTGTGACTGCTTCTGTTTCCCCTTCATTAGCAATGTCGGCTGTCCTCATTATTATCTGTATCCAAACTGCTCCTGATCAATCCCATCATCGGTCGGACAGGAAATGTCATTATGTGTACCCGAGCATGATGTCCTCCCATATTATTATACTGTATTGTGTGTGGCTGAAGGAGACCTTTCAGCACCCCCCCCCCCTCCCCCCCCCCCCCCCCCCACACACACACACACACACACACACACACACATGAAAATCCTGGGTTTGCCCCTGACCGCCACCAACAAATGTAAGTTCTGTGTCGCCCATTGACTTCCATGCATCCATGCATTCTTCCATTACAAGGTAGCGCACTGTTGACTTTGCAGCAGGATGGGAAGTTACGGCACAACACGGCGGTGTAAGTGCGCTAGGCTCCATAGACTTTCATTGTTGTTGCGTTACCCTGTGTGCAGAAAGGGTAACACAACACAAAAAAAGAGAGCGCTAGTGTAAAAGGGGCCTTAAAGGGAACCAAAGGTGAGCTGGATATGGAGGCTGATATGTTTATTTTCTTTTAAATAATGTACATTGCCTGGCTGTCCTGCTGATCCTCTTCCTCTAATACTTTTAGCCATAGCGTAAACGTAAAGGAAAAGAGGGGGGCTGGAGAGCATATGTCACAAATCACAAAGAGCAAAAAATAAATAAAGTGAAAAATTACAAAATGTATTAATATTATAATGCAGCATATTAAAAAGCACCAATATAAACTGCCAAGAGACCATGCTCAGCAACCAATCAAACATCAAGCACACCGCTGCCTAAGACCACCTAATGTGATCAGGGATCCCAAACATCGTGTAAAAAATATGCCTAGGCAAACACTTTTAGCCATAGCCCCTGAACAAGCATGCAGATCAGAGGTCTATGACAAATCTGACCAGATTAGCTGCATGCTTGTTTCAGGTGTGTGATTTAGACCCCCACTGACCAGAAAGATCAGTGGGACTGCTAGGCAACTGGTATTGTTTAGAAGTAAATAAATATGGCAGCTTCTATAGGTCTCACACCTCGGGTCCCACATAAAACAGACACTAGAGTCCATTGCGCTATATCAGTGCCATTGGCCGAACATTTTGTAGTTGCTACGAGGGTCATTAAAATTAAGAGTTTTTTTGCAATACAGGTAGTCCCCAACTTATGAAAGACCTGCCAATACGAATGGCATTGATTTAGTGTTTCCATGGGAGCAAACAACATTTTTTTTTCAAATTGGTCTTGTAGTTTTTGAGAAAATCTATTTTAATTTTTTTTTTTAAATGGCTTTTAAACTTGTATAAGCGGGTACAGAGGGCAGAGGTGACGCAGAGGGGGACACTGGAGGCACAGGGGGTCACAGAGGAGGTACAGGGGACAGAGATGGCACAGTGTTCCGACTTAAGAACTGATTCAGGTTAAGAACAAACCTACAGTCCCCATCTCGTTCATTAACCGGGGACTACCTGTACTGGTAAAAGAACGCACAACAACATACACAGTACTGTACAGGTCCATCATTCATCATAAACAAAGCCTCAACATTGTGAAATACATTGAAAAAAAAAATAGTACTTCAAAAATATGCCTCTAGTAAAGCTTAGAGGAGCACATACTATAAGACTGTAATTCATTTATCAGTGGTATTGTTTGAGCTAATGCAGCTTAACTGCCCCACATTGAAATAAATAAAAAATAACAAAGACTCGGTAATGCAATTTTGGCATCGCTGAGCAGTGCCTTCCTTTTATTGATGCTGAGAAATATGAAATTTTCTCTCCCTGCATCAATAAAACGTCAAAGATGTAATAATGGATCTACAAAGCATTTTATCAAACGTCAAACTAAATGACCTTTTCTGTCTTCTGCAAATATAAATGTTTGCAATAATTTATCAAGCTTCTGCTTTAGTTTTGTTTGGTATCTATGCTCACAAACTGAAGGATACAAGCGTAGAGGTGAGGATTATTAAATATTAAACGAATGTAAAAAGCTGGAGAAACAAAACAGAAAAAAAACAAACAAAAAAAACCCCCACAAAAAAATAAAACTGGTTACCAAAAGTAGAAAGCAAATCTAGTAAAGGTGTTCAATGCTTAGGACCTCCAACTCCAAGCAGAGTCTTCCTGAAGCTCTGTTCACATCTAAAATCGAAATCGCAAAAGCAAGCATTTTGCGAATTTGTGTGCATTTTTTTAGCACCACCCGCGGCTTGCCTGCACACTGCGTTTTTTTAAAGCGCTTTTCTAAGCGCTTTTACATAGCAATTTTTTAATTCACTAGAGGACGCAAGTCAGGAAGTGAACTCTTTGACCCAGAAAAGAATAAACACAATGTATTTATTCTTAAAAACGTGAACGCAATCACTGCACATAGCGATTTCCTGCACGTCTTGCGTTTTTGATATACCTTCCATTGAGGCAAAATCGCCTCAAAAATGGTACAGGCAGCGCTTTGCTGAGCGGATCGGAAACAAACCGCTCAGATGTGAACTCTCTCATAGGGAATCATCGCACAAGCGTTTTTAGGGCGATTTTGAAAATTGCCTGCACTTGAAAAAAATGCAGAAAACGCCTTAGATGTGAACGAGCCCTAAAGGTGCCCAAACACTTGCACAATAACCCGGGCAGATTCAACCATTGTGACTGAATCTGCCAGAGATCGGTC
Source organism: Hyperolius riggenbachi (assembly GCF_040937935.1). Taxonomy (NCBI): domain Eukaryota; kingdom Metazoa; phylum Chordata; class Amphibia; order Anura; family Hyperoliidae; genus Hyperolius; species Hyperolius riggenbachi. Next base: position 446,004,970 of record NC_090648.1, read on the forward strand.
CCATCCATTCATAAGTTTGACTGGGTGCAAATTTGGGTGCACTGTGCACCACCATAGGCTGAAATGTGAATTATGGCTATAGCGGACCACAGAAGGTAATTTGGGCGCTGGCGAAAGACAGAGCACAAATTACACTAAAAACTGCGTACGTCTTTCCCCACTAACCATGGCGAACCTGGAGGGGGAATATAGGTTAATGCCACCACAGGAGCAGGGAGAGCAGTTTATCGGATTTACCCTTCACCCAAATTTCCTAGTGCTGTTTTTACGTGTATATGATGGAAAAATGTCAGTTGAAAGGGAGTGGGCTGGTGCGCAGCTAAGTGGAATTCAATTTCATGATGAGCAAGGGAACCTAGCCTGTCCCCCCTACCCCATCTAAAATGTGCCAATCAGGAGTGTTGCATCAGAGCACACTCCACCTGTGTTTTGGGTCTTCTCTTCATTGCTGCTGGGACACCTGTAACCCGTGACCCAACAACATGTACGTGGTCATGTAGATGACACCGGGTTATGGGCTACAGGCGTCCAGCAGCAATAAAGAGAAGACACAGGAGGGCGTGGTCCAGCAGAAAGGTGAGCGTATGCTTCGGTTATTCAGCTTGAAGTGAGCATATGAAGTCTCCCACAAAGCATCTCTGCTGAATATGCAAATTGTCCCTTTGTTGCCCCCTGAAAGCTAACTACACCCTGGTTCTGCATGTGTTTTTAGCTTCTAGGGACAACCAAAGGGCAATTTGTATATTCAGCAGTGATACATTGTGGGAGACTTCATATGCTCACTCCAAATGGAATAATCACAAATACATTCTGTTTTAAGAAGGAAAACGTCTGTTTTCCATAGCATTTTAGTAAGAGGGAATTTTGGTCCTTTTTAGACCCTTCCACACTGCTAGGAGTTCGGGTAATGAGTAGGATGGAGGCGCCCAATGTGTGTTCCATTTAATAAAAAGAGAGGTAATTGCTTGCCTCTCCAGAAGATATAGACACCAGTTTAACTGTAAAAAAAAGTTTTTATTCAAAAAGCAATCTGACAATGCGTTTCACGGGCCATGGCCCGCTTCCTCAGGTCAATACAAAATGCTTTGATAGCATAGGGGATAGAGTGTAGGCTCCTCTAATACCTTATAGGAGGAGGAAGCGGGTCATGACCCATAAAACGCGTTGTCAGATTGCTTTTTGAATAAAAACTTTTTTTTTTCCAGTTGAACTGGTGTCTATATCTTCTGAAAGGCAAGCAATTACCTCTCTTTTTATTGTATAATTTTTTAATTTGTATTTAAAAATACTAAAATAGAATACACATTGGGTGCCTCCGTCCTACCCATTACCGGTCAGACCTCCTTTGGTAATAGCTTTGCAGTTTTTCTGGAAAGTCTATCGTACTGCAGGAGAGCGACCATCCAGTATCCAGCAGGACATGGAGTACCGAGTGGGGATGGTTAATTCCCTGCAGGCCTATACGGTGGGTGCAGGAACTGCAACCCTCCTTTGTGAGTATATATTTATAGAAGTTTATCCTCCCTACACCGGACGATACTGCATCATTGGGCTCCCGGTCTCTCCATACTTCTCAACTAGGTATTCTTGGCCCTTACAAGAATCTCCAAATAAAAACACCCTATATCCTAGGTGTTCTGGTTCACCCCGAGCTTCCTGGGCAATCTGTAACCATTTCCATTAGGATGGATCTGGAAAATATAAAGAGCGAGTACAGATTTACAGGCATATACCAGTTAACATTTCCCTACAAGCAGCTAAACTGATAATACCAAAAGAACAACTCTTATACCATTGATCTTGGTTTATAGACGCAGGTCCTGTGGAAATGGGAATGAATTCAGCCTTGCAAATTTTTGTTTTACGGAATTTTCCCACATCTCGTCAGCAAACCACTGTCTAATGTTAAAATCAGATTAGGTGCACTTACACATGTATTGCTATGAATGAAGAAGAATGTCGTAGTGGATATTAGCTGTAATTGAATATTGTAGGAAAACAAAGGTTATGGAACATATTTATAAAAGATGCAAGATGTATTTATCATTGCGTTAGTGCTGTTTTTTTTTTTTTTTTTTTTTTTCATTTATCACTTCTAAGTTTACAGTTGCTTTATAAACACCATGGCCTCAATTCACTAAGCTTTATCAAACACTTTATCAAACGTTTGGTATTTTACCTCATGTGTAAAATCTGATTTTGAATTCACTAAGGTGTTCTATATTTATCGAATGTTTTATCGATATAATGTTCAATAAATCTATAACACCTTAGTGAATTCAAAATTAGATTTTACTCATGATGCCAATTATCAAATGTTCGATAAAGTGTTCGATAAAGCTTCGTGAATTGAGGCCCATGTGGTTGTAGCACTTACAGTATTAAATGTGCTGCCATATAAGGCACTAGAGAGGTCAGGTGGCACATAAGGCAGTAGAGGTCAGGTGGACTAGAAGGATCTGGAGGACAAGTGGCATATAAGAACTGCAGGTGAAGTTGTGTAGAAGGTGCTGTAAGGGCTATAAATGGCGGATCACATTAAATAAAAAATGTAATTTTAGAAAACATATCAGGTAAGACGACCAACGCTTTATTGTACAATCTCAGATGTATTCTGTAGTAACGTTCACCCAGTCCCCCACCCTTCAGCGCTACGAGAATCCCGGGTGTCAGACGCCTCCCGTGTGCACGCATTTCATGGCATATTAGAACATATGGAAAGCGGTTAAGTAAGAGAAATATGATTAGTTGATTGTAACGTGGGAGAAGATCTGAAAGTTATTTCTGAACATGCATTTAAAGTAACTCCTCCTCATCCATTTATTTTCACCAGCCTCGCCCTCCTACACTCTGCCGATCAACAGAACGCCTGAAAAGGATCACTCTCCGAGAAATAATTTACATCCAAAATGCTTTCTATAAGTAGAAAATGTTCTAACATCTGCCAATATAAGTGCAATGCTGTGCTATCAGAACACAATGACATAGTGTGCTTTTTCCATACTGCTCCCATCCACAGATTTTTTTTCTTTACAGTTTTATTTCATGATATAAAGCCAACCCGTGCTTCTAGCTGGTTGTTTAAGTTTGCATTCATGGTTGTTCAACAGCTGAAAACTTTATCAAATTGCTTCCAACAGACATACAATATAAGATTGTGGTCCTTGCCATGCTTCAGTGACCCATTCCCTTTCCTCTATCGTTGGAAGAAAAAAAAAAAAAAAGAGGGTGTGGCCATAAGCATCCCTAACAACAAGTGTGGTCAAGGACACCTAACATTACACAACTGCCCAACCTACAGTATACAGGGAGTGCAGAATTATTAGGCAAATGAGCATTTTGACCACATTATCCTCTTTATGCATGTTGTCTTACTCCAAGCTGTATAGGCTCGAAAGCCTACAACCAATTAAGCATATTAGGTGATGTGCATCTCTGTAATGAGAAGGGGTGTGGTCTAATGACATAGACACCCTATATCAGGTGTGCATAGTTATTAGGCAACTTCCTTTCCTTTGGCAAAATGGGTGTAACAATTGTGGCAGCTGCAGCGGACAGCATCGCCGCAGCATCTGCTTACAGTCTCCTACCCTGTGCTGGTTCCGTGCCTCAGACGTCTAGCACGCCGAGGACGGGGATCTCGGTCGCACACAGGGCCGCATTGACGCGTGCGCACCGTTATGATCTTTATGCGGCCAGGAGACGGGGCGGCTGACGTCTCGCTGCGCGTCCGCCGCTTCTGATTGGCTGGCGGCAGGGGGATGTATCTCAGGATCTCCTCGGGCTCTTAAGCCCAGAGGAGTCAGTAGGTCCCCGTCTGCTGTCGTGAATACTGCTCGTGTTAGCGCTCAGACCAGATCCCGGGTGTTGAAACCAAGGACTTCACACCTAGAATAGGAATTGTTTATATTGTATTGATTTCCTGTGTATGACTCTGGCTATACTCTGATTCTGATCTTGTTTGCTGACTCTGTACCCCCGCCTGTCTTATAGTTGCTGAACCTCTGCCTGATTTCCGATTACTCTTCTGCCTCACGATTCTGTATTGATACTGTCCTCTCCGTTTCCGATCCTTGCCTGTCTGACCATTCTACTCACCAGTGGGCCCTCGCCACTGGTGAGGTGCTAGCTTCACCAGCTCCTCTGGTGAAGTTATTCTTTAGTGCAGTACTGTTTGCGTCTTCTGCTCCTAGGCTGCAGTACAGTCTGAATCACCTGCTTCTCAGGCGATCATTAGTGCAGTACTGTTTGTATTCTCCTGCTCCTAGGCTGCAGTACAGTCTGAATCACCCGCTCCTCGGGTGATCACTCGGCTGCAGTACACTCTGAATCACCCGCTCCTCGGGAGATTCGGTCTCTTCAGTATTGTATCTCCAGCTTGCTGGAGCTTGAACCCTATTACACGGTCAGTGTACCGATAGTACCTCACCAGCCCCTCTGGTGAGGTCTCATAAAACTATTAAAGTTACGGTTGCATCAAACACTACACACTCAGCTCTTTGTGTTGCTATATTGGTATTATTGGTGATTCTGCAGATCACACATAATCAGGTATAGCGTCTGCATTTTTGGTGATTATGCAGATCACCACATAATCAGACATCTGAGTTGCGACACCCAACCGTTACAATGGGTCAAAAGAAGAACTTGACAGGCTCAGAAAAGTCAAAAACAGTGAGATATCTTGACAGAGGGATGCAGCACTCTTAAAATTGCAAAGCTTCTGAAGCCTGATCATCGAACAATCAAGCGTTTCATTCAAAATGGTTAACAGGGTCGCAAGAAGCGTGTGGAAAAACCAAGGCGCAAAATAACTGCCCATGAACTGAGAAAAGTCAAGCATGCAGCTGCCAAGATGCCACTTGCCACCAGTTTGGCCATATTTCAGAGCTGCAACATCACTGGAGTGCCCAAAAGCACAAGGTGTGCAATACTCAGACATGGCCAAGGTAAGAAAGGCTGAAAGACGACCACCACTGAACAAGACACACACGCTGAAATGTCAAGACTGGTCCAAGAAAGATCTCAAGACTGATTTTTCTAAGGTTTTATGGACTGATGAAATGAGAGTGAGTCTTGATGGGCCCGATGGATGGGCCCGTGGCTGGATTGGTAAAGTGCAGAGAGCTCCAGTCCGACTCAGACGCCAGCAAGGTGGAGGTGGAGTACTGGTTTGGGCTGGTATCATCAAAGATGAGCTTGTGGGGCCTTTTCGGGTTAAGGATAGAGTCAAGCTCAACTCCCAGTCCTACTGCCAGTTTCTGGAAGACACCTTCTTCAAGCAGTGGTACAGGAAGAAGTCTGCATCCTTCAAGAAAAACATGATTTTCATGCAGGACAATGCTCCATCACACGCGTCCAAGTACTCCACAGCGTGGCTGGCAAGAAAGGGTATAAAAGAAGAAAAACTAATGACATGGCCTCCTTGTTCACCTGATCTGACCCCCATTGAGAACCTGTGGTCCATCATAAAATGTGAGATTTACAAGGAGGGAAAACAGTACACCTCTCTGAACAGTGTCTGGTAGGCTGTGGTTGCTGCTGCACTCAATGTTGATGGTGAACAGATCAAAACACTGACAGAATCCATGGATGGCAGGCTTTTGAGTGTCCTTGCAAAGAAAGGTGGCTATATTGGTCACTGATTTGTTTTTGTTTTGTTTTTGAATGTCAGAAATGTATATTTGTGAATGTTGAGATGTTCTATTGGTTTCACTGGTAAAAATAAATAATTGAAATGGGTATATATTTGTTTTTTGTCAAGTTGCCTAATAATTATGCACAGTAATAGTCACCTGCACACAGATATCCCCCTAAAATAGCTAAAACTAAAAACTGTCACATTTGACGTCAGTAGCAGCTAAACCTACTTATTACAGACACGCGTTTAGCTCAGAGAAGCTCTTTTGCATAGATAACTGAAGTTTTTTTTTAACTCTTCCTGTGCTGGACTCATATCTTTGCTACTAATGTTTTACTTCTTAGCTGTACTAAACATACAATTTATTATCTCACGAGTTTATTTTTGCTTCAGGTTCGCTTTAAAAAAACAAAACAAAAAAAAACCCCTACATTTTAATTATCAAATTTAATTAGTAAGAAATTCCATTTTAAAGATCAGACCTAGTATCTCCGTTCCGACGCGTTGCAATTTACACTTTTCCCGTCCATTCACCTTATTAATAAACCGCTTCAAAATTCAAGTGGCCAAAGCAATTAATGGCACATCAAACCAAACATTTGCGTAGCCTTGAAGCCTCGCAAGCGCGTATCACATTCAGACTGCCGAAGATTACAGGTCCTTTTTTTCTCACGCGGGAGGGAAAAAAATAAAAAAACAACAATGCTAGAAAATATGTAACTTGCTACCATGTGATCTCGGGGGGGAAACGGCAGCATTTTGATTGAATTCATTCAAGTTCTCTGTTATTATCGAGCCTCTCTGACAGCAGAGGACAAACTGCCTTTCAACAGGCAAGCTGCAGCGTGCCAGCGATTGAGGAACGAGAGAGAGTGGTGGGGAGAAAAAAAAAGATCAAGAGGCCCACAGGAATATATTTTCCCAGTATCACAAAACATTGATTCTTTGGATGGCTTTGCAATTTAATATTTTCGCAGCTCCTGCCGATAAGTGTGAAATATTAGTCTTTGATGAAGCTTATTAATTTCTGGCAAATAGGATATGTGTCAGGCATGATAAATAAGAAATAATATCTCCCTCTTTAGTATTTGATTTTATTCTTGCTGCTTGCTGGTGCTGAAACGGTACATAGAAAAAATTGCCGATCAGTAATAAACCCAAGAGTAGATTTTAGAATAACGTTCTATATTGCCGATAGCAAACACTGCTGCTAAAAATCAATACGGTTTATGTTCTTCAAGTTGGCTATGAAAGTCATAAAATGCAGTCCCGTGTGGCTCACACAAGCCCTGGAATGACATGTGCCGTTGGTCAAGCTAGACTCAAAAGGCTCCCTAGATCCTGCCAAGTAAAAATACAATAATTGCTAAAATACAGTAAAGAGGATGACTTGCCTCCTACCAGCAGAATAAAAAGGTTGTGGGTAAGTAGGTATTAAGGTCTTTACTCATGGGGTGTATGGCTTGAAGGGCTCTCACCTTGTATTGCATTAGCTTAAGACTTTCAATTTTTTCCCCCAGTGGAATCCATCATAAATACAGCCTCTATTTTAATACCTACAAACCCAAAGGTTTTTGATTCTACTGAGAGGTGGCAAGTCATCCTCCTTTTTAATCTATTTTAGAAATGAAAATAGGTTTTTTACTTGCTCGGTAATAGAACACCTCAAGTCTAGTTTACCACCATTGCCCAGCTCACCTACATTAGTGGGGTTACACCCCATTCCACTCATGAGAACTGTGTGTCTCTCTCTCTTCCACAGAAACTGAGGGTCATACCAAGACAGCAACCATACCTCTTGAGTCCAAAAAAGTGAGAGGGGTGAGGAATGATCCAAAGTCTCTTCTTTTTGGATATCTTCTTACTTTTCAGGGTCGCTGACACTTGCCTATCTTACCTGGTAGGAGTTTGTTTACACTAGTGTGTCAGATCACGGTCAAGCAGGCAGTAAGTGCTATTGACTCTTCTCAGTGAGACTGGGCAGTGAAAAAGCAAATAACTTCTATTCTGGAAAACGTGTAAAAATACATGGTGAACTCACTTATTGTATTTGTAAAGCATTGCAGATTGTACCTTTGGAAGACCCACTTGTTTGACAGACCTTCTGAACTGCATTAAGCAGGTTTTTTTTTTTTTTTTTGTAAATTCACCACACCAATGTGTACAGATATAAAACCTTTACTAGCAAAATAGTATAAATGCTTCCATGCAGGTAATGGACAGTTTACAAGAGTGGGAAAGTACACTTGGAATGCAGACGTTTGTTTGCACTGTATTTTTCACAGGCTCTTAGCTGGTCTTTGTGTTAATCACTTTTCCATAAAAGGCTGAAGAAATTGATCTGAAACCACTGCTTTCCTGCCTGTCTCTTCTAGACCGTCTTACATTGTGTAATTGCTGGTAGACAAACTTGGCATAGTATATATATATCACACTAGCTGAATAGTTGAGGAGAGATTTTCAAGATACCCAAGAGAGAAAAAAAGAGAGAATTATTTCATGTTGCCTAGCCCCTCTTCAAGGAAAAACAACAAAAGGAAAAAAAAAAGAACCTTGTTTTTTAGTTAAGGTGGCCACACACGATACAATAAAAAGAACAGATTTTACAGTAATTCAATAAAAACGATCGTATCTCGAAAAAAAGTCGAAAGCTTTTTTTTCATTCGACTGAAAAATCAGATCGGATTTCCCTTTTTTTCGATTTAAATCGATCCGGAATGCCAGATATTTCTCTTCAATTTCTAATAAAGATTGTATGGTGTGTGTTGGATCGTTAATTTATTAATATACACACCCTAGCAATTTTCTCTGAGTTTCCAATCAGTTTTATCATAATTGAGGAAAAAGTTGAACATAGGTGTGTGGTACATTGGTCATATTTTTAAAATGTTACAATCAGTCAGAAAAATTTATTGCAATTCTTAAATTGAACAGATATTTAAAAAATTGTATGGTGTGTTAGATAGACTAACAAAGACCATTTAAAGCATTTCAATTGGAACTGAAGATTATTTTATTTCCTATGACTGCACAGTTAAAGAGAAACTCCAACCAAGAATTGAACTTTATCCCAATCAGTAGCGAGAAATATAATGCTTTTCACAAACAGACCATCAGGGGGCGCTGTATGACTGATTTTGTGCTGAAACCCCTCCCACAAGAAGCTCTGAGTACCTCGGTACTTTTGGCAGTTTGTTACAATGTAACAAGGTTCACAGACAGGAATTAGCTGTTTACAGCTGTCTCCAACAGCCAAAACAGCTAGCAGCAGCTACATAAGCTGCCCACAGTAAAAATGTCACCATGTAATAAATGTCAAAATGTAAATCGGGGAGAGGAAAGATTTTACAATGAGCAAACACTGACTAAATCATTTATACATAATTATGGTAAAAATGAAGCACTTTTTTTATTGCATTATTTTCACTGGAGTTCCTCTTTAATGCCCTACTGAAAAAAGCAGAAATGCTTACATGTAAAAATAGATTTCGGCCCTGCCCCTTTTCTCTGGCTGCCAAGAACATCTCTTATATAGTATTAACAATGATTACAGGCCAACATGAGGAAGATAAACAAAACAGCGAGACTTGTAAGCAACGCCACCTTGTGATAAGTTGGAAATATAACATCTACTTTCACAGCTGTAACTGAAAAATGATTTTATTACAGTTGTAAATGTGGGCTCAAACCCACTTTGCTGTTATCTGGTGATTGACATTCTAACTGCCAATCAATCACCCCCTGCTCCATCATTAAAGCAAAGGATAGTATCCAGGCCGTAGTTCAACATTCATCAACCAGCATGGTAAATCCTACATCATACAGATATTTTTAACAGCATCCGGCAATCCATTATCTGCGGCTCAAAACAGTTCAACAGAATTCAAGATTTCCTTCAAGCAAGAAACAAGTAACCCCAAAGCAATTGAAAGAAATGCAAGAGAAGACGGATGCAGAATACTCAGTGAGCATTTGCACAAAGGGTTCTTTATTTAATGCTGCCCAACTTTCACAGCAGGCATAGAAAGGTAGGGGGTGTCTTGACACCCTAGGGAAGAGACACAGACAACGGGAGCCCAAATGGTGCAGCTTGTTATTGGCTCAAGGAAAACAATAGTGTAGTCAAAAAGGGCTACTTACAAAGGTGAGTTGCAGAAGGGGCAACCAACCACTTGAGGCAGGTGGAGACAATGAACCAGACTCCACTCGGGTGCCCCCAAAGGACTAGATGCAATCGCTCTCTCTGATAAAAAGCCCAACTGGGAATCACAGTGGCGCCCACCATGTTGTATTAGAATTGGGGGGTCCCCTCCAAACTTGGTGGGATGGGTGGTATGAAGCGCGTTATAAGGCTTAAAGCGGAATATAACCCTGCATTTCAACTTTGCTCTAAAACATTATTTACAGCATATTATATGCAACCAGCATTTTTTTTTTACTAGACCAGCATTGGAAGGGTAAACACAGAGGTTTAAAGTTCAGTGGAGAGATATGCAGAAGTTCAGATAGATACATTTAACTAAATAGAATGTAACAAGTGATAAATGTTACACACTCTTTGGCTGTCCTCCAGCTCCTTCTCAGTCAGAGAGATGAGTCACATTCCACACTTCGATACATTTATGTAAACAAAATGTATCTATGTAAGCTTTGGATGCGTCTGCAGAAATCTCCAGGAAGTTTAAAGCTCTGTGTAACCCTTCCAATGTTGGTCTAGTAAAAAAAAAAAATGCTGGTTGCATATAATATACTGTAAATAATGTTTTAGAGCAAAGTTGAAATGCAGGGTTATATTCCACTTTAAGATGTGCCTAGGTTATGATAAAATTGGATTAAAAACTGAATAAAAATAAGAAAAAAACGTGAGGTGGGTTACCTCAATGAAGACAATCGAATGTGACAATAAGAATTTATTTAGCATAGGCAGCGCGTCTCATGGGTCCAAGCCTGCTTCCTCAGGCCAATAGAGGTGCCTAAAATGATCAAATATACATAGCTCAATACTACCTCTAAGAGAGAGTGTATTTATAAATACATACATACATACATACGAAGCATATTAAGAGCTGATTAAAACATCCAAAAGCAAATGTGGTGCAATTATGAAAACGAGTAATGGTTCTACAATGTACATATACAAATATTAAAATACACGCACACCAGGCAGTTGTCAAACTTTTGTTAAAAGTCTGATAACCATCATTGGCCAATTAGAGAGTTGAAAAGCATGAATTGCACTCCTGCAGCATCCTTCTGCACTACATACACACCTACCAGCAGCAAACATTTGCACAGCCCAATGTAAAAGATTGGCTATGCAGGTCCCCTTTATGACAATGCATTCCCTATAAGACAGTGGCACATATGCAATTCACTTTTTCTCCTGAGTTAAATGCTGTTTAAGCCACCAGTAAGCAAGCAAACACTCAAAATAAATTTGATAGCACTTTTTTTTAGTAACTTGAGTACTTTTTCAATTGTAAAATGCTAAAAAAAAAGTTTGTTTAACCACCCTGGCGTTCTGATTAAATCGCCAGGGTGGCTGCGGGAGGGTTTTTTTTAAATAAAAAAAAAACTATTTCATGCAGCCAACTGAAAGTTGGCTGCATGAAAGCCCACTAGAGGGCGCTCCGGAGGCGATCTTCCGATCGCCTCCGGCGCCCAGAATAAACAAGGAAGGCCGCAATGAGCGGCCTTCCTTGTTTTGCTTATATCGTCGCCATAGCAACGAGCGGAGTGACGTCATCGACGTCAGCCGACGTCCTGACGTCAGCCGCCTCCGATCCAGCCCTTAGCGCTGGCCGGAACTTTTTGTTCCGGCTACGCTGGGCTCAGGCGGCTGGGGGGACCCTCTTTCGCCGCTGCTCGCGGCGAATCGCCGCAGAGCGGCGGCGATCAGGCAGCACACGCGGCTGGCAAAGTGCCGGCTGCGTGTGCTGCTTTTTATTTCATTAAAATCGGCCCAGCAGGGCCTGAGCGGCAGCCGCTGGCGGTGTTGGACGAGCTGAGCTCGTCCAGACCGCTCAGCTGGTTAAAGAGAATATGAAAGTTATCTCCAAGGAGGTGGAAAAGTTATTTGCATAAGGGCCAGTGTGTCTGGGTGCTAGAAGATCTCTAGGAGAATAAAGACAGTGCAGCCACACTAGCAATAGATTACAGAGGAGTAAAACATCATACATTCACAATAGATTATGTTATTCAAATATTTGATGAGCAACGGCCTTATGGTTGACCCCAAATACACAAAAAAGGGCAATTCGGTTAATAACTCACTATGGTAATGGCAGGCAATTAAAAGGGTAGTGACTGATTTTCTACCTTCTTGCTCACTTAATTTTGATTATAGTTTAGGTCACCAAACTCCTACCACTCCTCCACCAATCTACTTAGATTTTTCCAAAATACCCGATCAAATAATCAATAAACTGGCCAAAATCAAAGGCTGACGGATTGGACATTTGTGGCACTATGGGGTTGATAGTCACCGGGAGGATACTGCAGAGTATAGCGCGCAGCGGGCATTTGTACATACCTCCTGGAGGATCCCGACGTCGGCCTCCATTTTTCTTCCTCCGGGGCTCTGCTTCCTCCTGGTGAGATCGCCGGCTGTCGTCATGACGACAGCCGGCAATTTCACTTTAGAGTTGCAGAGCCACCCGGAGGATGGAGGCATAACTGCAGCGCTGAAGCCAGGGAGGCGAGCGATTTTAAAACTGCTGCAGATCTCCCTGGCAGCATGATTTTTTCCAGGTTTTAGGGTCTGAAAGAATGCAAAAAAATTAGGTGGTAGTAAAAAAGGGCGCACAGGGATAGTGGACAAAAAGGGCGCCGCCATAGACTGCAATGCAAAATATCGGCTATTCGGCACCCGACAGGAAAAAAGGGCGCCCGAGAAATAGCGGTTACAGGGATCGTGTTAACAAAAGTTTTCGTTTACAAAATAAGGTTTATAACAAAATATTGTTTACAAGTTCGGTTTGAGTTTGTGTTATACTTATTTTTTCGTTTTTAAATTTCGCTTACCGTATATACAAGTCGACCCCAATATTTGACCCTCAAAAGCTGGAATTTTCCAATTACTCGTGTATAAGTCTATCCAGCAAAGTTAATGGCTGTAGTTGGGGACCAGGATGGGTTAATGGCTAGACTGCATAAAGTATTGTAGGCATTAAACCCTCCTGGCCCCCAAATGCAGCTATGAACTCTTCCAGGCCCCTCACATGCAGCTATTAACAGCCCCCAATTGTGGCCAGTGACCTGTACAATATCCCCCTCCCCCTCCATTGTGGCAAGTGAGGTGTAAATACTCTCCCCCCCACCCACCCGTGAGCTGCAGCCACTGCTGGAAGGAAAACCTTGTCGACATGGCCAGGGTGACAAGTGAGGACATGTGACATCTGCTATGGCGCTGTGCAGGCTGGAGCGTGAGTGATGAGCCGGTGTTCGGCATTAACAATCCCCCGCAACCCCCCGCCCCTCTCCAACTGTCAGTGTGCCTTCCCATGTATAATCATACCCACAGCGCTGCCGGAAGGAAGCTGCCACTTACAAATACAGTGCGGGGCGCAGCGTCCTATCAGCTCTCTCTCTCTGGTCTGCCTCAATTAGCGCTGCTCCGTGACTGAGGCAGACCAGAGAGAGAGCTGATAGGACGCTGCGCCCCGCACTGTATTTGTAAGTGCCAGTTTCCTTCCGGCAGCGCTGTGGGTATGATTATACATGGAAAGGCACACTGACAGTTGGGGAGGGGCGGGGGGGGGGGGGGGTTGCGGTGCGGGGGATTGCTAATGCCGAACACCGGCTCATCACTCATGCTCCAGCCTGCCCAGCGCCATAGCAGATATGTCGCATGTCCTCACATGTCACCCTGGCCATGCTCGCTGGAATTGTGAGTGTCGGCTTCCTTCCGGCATGGGGTGCATCCATTACACATGGGAGGGGGGGGGGCTAGAAAATTGTAGCCACATAATGTGTTTAGTGGTGGGAGGTAGATTAAGCACATTTATGCCCTTTAGCACTGTAGGAAGAGGGAGAGAGAGGGCGGCCCCTCTTCCCTCAATCCCGGCTACAGGTCAAGAAATTTAGAACTGACTCGAGTATAAGGCGGCCCCACCAACTTTTATACTGTGAGCCAGTCCTAAATTTCTCGACTTATACCAGAGGATATACGGTATATCAGTTTTTACTTATTTTTTAGTTTTAAAATTTCGCTTACAAAAGTATAACAACTAAATTTTCGTTTACACTTCTTTGATCATGTAAAAATTTGTTTTCATATGTATAATGCTTAAATACCGGTTTCAACCTTATTGTATTAGAAATGCATCGCTTTTGGTATTAACTTTGTTTTTACACTTATAATGCGTTGATTATAGTTACTAAAATATTGCTTTTAATATTACTGTTATTTTAAGAGTTCTAATGCGTACATGATTGTAAGGCTATCTATTGTATTGTATATATTTATATATACTTTTCTATATCTATAATATTAATGTATACGTGATTTTAAGGCTATTTTAAGGCTATTACAAATATATAAATTATTTTATTCATGTTATTTGTAGAGAAGTATTTTAAGGATTAAATATAGTATTGTTTATATGTGTTTAGGGTGTTTGTGCGGTGGGGATGGTTAGGTTTAGGCATTACCAGGGGGGTCTAGGGGTTAAGGATAGGTACAGGGAGGGTTAGGTATAGTTACAGTATAATATACGCAAATAGGGGGTGGTTAGGGTTAGGCACCACTAGGGGGGTACTTAGGTTTAGGCACCCCTAGGGGGGTCTTAGGGTTAGGCACCACCAGGGGGGTCTTAGGGTTAGGCACCACCAGGGGGGTCTTAGGGTTAGGCACCACCAGGGGGGTCTTAGGGTTAGGCACCACCAGGGGGGTCTTAGGGTTAGGCACCACCAGGGGGGTCTTAGGGTTAGGCACCACCAGGGGGGGTCTTAGGGTTAGGCACCACCAGGGGGGGTCTTAGGGTTAGGCATCACCAGGGGGGTCTTAGGGTTAGGCACCACCAGGGGGGTCTAGGGGTTAGGGATAGGTACAGGGAGGGCTCCGTGTGAGAGTAAAGGGGCCCATACACTCAGCCGATTATCTGGCCAACCGATCGATCCCGATCGATCGATCGCAAATCGGTTGGCCAATCGATCGATCGATCGATGGCCGATTTCGATCGATTTCGATGGATTTCCATCGAACTGGCAGGGTGGAAAATTTAGGTCGATCTGATGAGATTGCTTATCAGTTTGCATTGGCCTTAATGGAAATCTGATGGCAAAAAAATGCCATCAGATCGAATTTCAATAGATTTCAAACTGAAATCTATTGGAATTCTATCCTGGTAAAAATGTTCTAAAAACGCCTCAGATAGATCATCAGATGCATTTCTTATCTATCTGCTAGAAGAAGGAATGACACCAGTTTTTATTGTCCCAAATGTCCTGACCAGCCTGGCCTATGCCTAGGGGAGTGCTTTGAGAGGTACCACGAGCAGGTACACTATTAGAACCTAAGGAACTCCAGACATAGGAGTAGGCACACACTCAGTGGTCTTTCGCACATTGTACCAGGGGGAGGAGAGGTAAGCTTGAAAACCAAACAGGTAAGCATAAAAGTCGGAAGAAGGATCGGTTTCCATGCTTGATATTGCTGATCTGTCCTGGGTTGGCGATAAAAGACGGCATGTTTGAATTTCCCTTGAGTGTGGACACCCCCGGTTTATATGTGATTTACTTTGGGCCTATGATGATATTTTAATGCCACACAGAGTCATCTCTATTGGCAGGCATATTGCTGTATACTACAGGCATAATGCTGTATACTAAAGTTCTGAGGCCCAGTCACATAAGTTGGTGACTCACCCTAAGTGCAGGGTGGCACGGGGTGTCTCTCTCCTGAGGTTATCACTGCCATTGATGTGGAGGAAGATCTGCCATTGATGTGGAGCAAGGTATGTTTGCCGTTAATTTTTCCTTTCAGCAAAGAGTGCACTACTTGTATACCCAATATAAGGAGTATAGCAGAAACTCCTAATACTGGCCATACATGTAATGATTGCAGAGACCCTAAAATGCCAGGACAGACTCCACAAATGACCCCATTTTGGAAAGAGGACACCCTAAAGTATTATGTGAGGTGCACGGTGAGTTCATAGAAGATTTTAGTTTTTTGTCACAAGTTAGCAGAATTTTTTTTTTTTTTTGTTTAACAAAGTGTCATTTTCCGTTAACTTGTGACAAAAAATAAAATTTTCGATGACCTCACCATTCCCTCTCATGGAATACCTTGTTGTGTATGCTTTCCAAAATGGGGTCAATTGTGGGGTTTGTTAACTGTCCTAGCAAGTGGGCGGGGTGCTAAATTTTGAGCACCCCTGTAAAGCCTAAGGCTGGTTTCACAGTGGGACGTTACAGGCGCACGTTAGAGCAGCCTGTAACGCAGCCCACCGCACAGTAATGAAAAATCAATGGGGCTGTTCACAGTGCCCACGTTGCGTTACATTGTAACGCTGCGTCACAAGACAACGTACTGCATGCAGTACTTGACTGCTTGCACATGCTCAGTAATCTTGTGGAGGAGCGGAGAGCGGCCAGGCACATGGCTAATTAATATGCACTGCACGTTGTGACGTGCAGTGTTTACTTCCTGGAGCGGCCGCTCTGTGCGGCGATTGGCCGGCGGGACCACGTGATGCTGCATGCGCACAAGAGTGCGCATCACGGCATCACTGACGCCAGAGTGAGCTGCACAACGCGGCTCACTCTGACGTCCAGATCCAGCACCACCAGGCGTTCCGTTAGGGGGACGTTATGCGACCTTAACGCCCCCTCTAACGCAACATCCTGGTGTGAAATTAGCCTAAAGGTACTCCCTGGACTCTGGGCCCCTTAGCGCAGTTAGGGTGCAAAAAAGTGCCACACATGTGGTATCGCCGTACTCGGGAGAAGTAGTACAATGTGTTTTGGGGTGTTTTTTTTACACATACCCATGCTGGGTGGGAGAAATACCTCTGTAAATGACAATCTTTTGATTTTTTTTTTACACACAATTGTCCATTTACAGAGAAATTTCTCCCACCCAGCATGGGTATGTGTAAAAATACACCCCAAAACACATTATACTACTTCTCCCGAGTACGGCGATACCACATGTGTGGCACTTTTTTGCACCCTAACTGCGCTAAGGGGCCCAAAGTCCAATGAGTACCTTTAGGATTTCACAGGTCATTTTGCAACATTTGGTTTCAAGACTACTCCTCACGGTTTAGGGCCCCTAAAATGCCAGGGCAGTATAGGAACCCCACAAATGACCCCATTTTAGAAAGAAGACACCCCAAGGTATTCTGTTGTGACAAAAAATAAAATCTTGTATGAACTCACCATAGTCCTAAGTTAGCGGAAAGTGACATTTTGTGAAAAAAAAAAAACAATACAAATCAATTTCCGCTAACTTGTGACAAAAAATAAAATCATCTATGAACTCCCCATACGCCTAACGGAATACCTTGGGGTGTCTTTTTTCTAAAAAAAATTGTCATTTACAGAGATATATCTCCCATCCCGCAACGGTATGTGTAAAAATACACCCCAAAACACATTAAACTACTACTCCTGAGTACGGCAACACCACATGTGTGGCACTTTTTTGCAGCCTAACTGCGCTAAGGGGTCCAAAGTCCAATGAGCACCTTTAGGCTTTACAGGGGTGCTTACAATTTAGCACCCCCCAAAATGTCAGGACAGTAAACACACCCCACAAATGACCCCATTTTGGAAAGTAGACACTTCAAGGTATTCAGAGAGGGGCATGGTGAGTCCGTGGCAGATTTCATTTTTTTTTTGTCGCAAGTTAGAAGAAATGGAAACTTTTTTTTGTGAAAAAAATAAAATCTTCTATGAACGCACCATGCCTCTCAGTGAATACTTTGGGATGTCTTCTTTCCAAAATGGGGTCATTTGGGGGGTATTTATACTATCCTGGAATTCTAGCCCCTCATGAAACATGTCAGGTGGTCAGAAAAGCCAGAGATGCTGGAAAATGGGAAAATTCACTTTTTGCACCATAGTTTGTAAACGTTATAACTTTTACCCAAACCAATAAATATAGGCTGAATGGGTTTTTTTTTTTTTTTTAATTAAAAACATGTTTGTCCACATTTTTCATGCTGCATGTATACAGAAATTTTACTTTATTTGAAAAATGTCAGCACAGAAAGTTAAAAAAATCATTTTTTGACAAAATTCATGTCTTTTTTGATGAATATAATAAAAAGTAAAAATCGCAGCAGCAATCAAATAGCACCAAAAGAAAGCTTTATTAGTGACAAGAAAAGGAGCCAAAATTCATTTAGGTGGTAGGTTGTATGAGCGAGCAATAAACCGTGAAAGCTGTAGTGGTCTGAATGGAAAAAAAGGGTCTGGTCCTTAAAGGGGTTCTTTCGTGAAAAAAGTAGGCAGTTAAAAATGTGACAGATGACAGGTTTTGGGCCAGTCCATCTTTTTAAAGGGGATTCTCAGGGCTTTCTTTGTTTTCAACAGCATTTCCTGAACAACAGTTTAACTGCCAAAATAGCAAGATACCAGCCGGCCTCCCTAATCACTTGCACACTATTATGTCAGTTAAATTTTGCAACTGTTGTTCAGAAAATGCTGTTGAAAACAAAGAAAGCCCTGAGAATCCCCCTTAAAAAGATGGACTGGCCCAAAACCTGTCATCTGTCACATTTTTTAACTGCCTACTTTTTTCGCGAAAGAACTCCTTTAAGGGGGGTAAAGCCCACGGTCCTCAAGTGGTTAAGTCGCGTTAATTTATTACAGCACGTAAGAGGTAACTGTTCCGTCGCGTTACTAATAATGAATCAAGCAAATCTTAGAGCAGTGTTCTCTAACCCTGTCCTCAAGGCCCACCAACAGTGCATGTTTTGTGGAAATCCACAGAGGTAGTTAATCAGCTCTGCTGAGACACTAATTACCTGACCTGTGCATGTTTGTGGTTTCCTGCAAAGCATGTACTGTTGGTGGGCCTTGAGGACAGGGTTGGGGAACTGTGTCTTACAGCAGTGTTTCTCAACATTTCATGGGTATGTACACCTTTTGAAAGCCTGTGCTGACCAAGTACCCCCGATATTGTAAAAACTATCTCAAGTACCCCTTGATACAGATACACTTAATAATAGTACTTGATAATTGTTTCTAAACCGTTTTTAAATTAGCTGAAATACTAGTTTGGCTGTGGTTTAAATAGGATTTGTTATTTTTTGAAACCATAAATGTATTAAACTTAATTAAATACATCAAGGCCAAGTGCCTCCTGGACCCATTAGAAGTACCACCTGGGGTACGCATACCACATGTTGAGAACCTAGGTCTTACAGCATATACATAGGCTCATGGCAAAGTACAGTACAAATACCTGACGGAGACTCCAGCTACTTATATCACCTACGGCATGATTCTCCAATTCTTCCGAGCAGTTCTCATCCCCAAAGGTTTAACCTGACAATGAAAATTCCCTGACTCCAGCCCTTTGCATACATTTGCTATACCAAGAATAAATGATGAGCTATTATAGGGAAATAATTTGAATTGAAGGATTTAAGGCTTTTTAATTTGACAGATTATTGAACATGCATCAATTTGAAACACTGCACTCTGAAGCCTCTCTCTGAATCTCGACCTTGAGGCGAGATGTGCGCGACTTCTCTGTATCTGGTGAACTAACGTTATAAATGGTCTTTATTCTTTACAGTTTTGCAAACAGAATTATGTTCAGATGCTTGACTGCCAAGCAACAGTGCTGGTTATTGATGGAGTGCCTTATGAACATGTAAAAAACAGGCTTGTGTGATCAGTCACAATGAATGTTTATGCGCTCTAAGGCAGACTGTACTATTATAAACACATTATTTGAAAACTCAAGTGTGTTTTTATACACTTCGTTTCACGGACGTAGGTTATGTTGCGTGTGTGGAAAAAAAAATGTAGGTGTGAAATTATGTACAGCATCATTTCATAAACTCACTTTAAAAAAAAATAAAAACAAAAAATTAAGACAAACCTTAAAGGGCAACTGAAACAAGAGGCATATGGCTGCCATATTTATTTCCTTTTAAGCAATACCAGTTGCCTGGCTATCCTGCTAAGCCTCTGCCTCTAAAGCCCAATCTACACGATACGATTATTTATACGATTCGATTACGATTCTATTTATGATACGATTAAATCCGACACGTCCGATCGGGATTCGATTCAATTTGATTTGCCATTGTTTTGTAATGTCAAATCGAATTGAATCGAATCCCGATCGGACATGTCGGATTTAATCAAATCATATAAAGAATCGTATCGTGTAGATTGGGCTTAATACTTTTTCTGCATAGACCCTGAACAAGCATGCAGCAGATCAGGTGTTTGTGACATTATTTATAAAGGCCGCTGGCCGAAAAGTCGTGTGTTTTTTCTAATACTATGGTACAATAAACCAGCATTTTTGCACAAATCCAGGTGGAGACCCAGTCGTTTTGTCTTTGCTGCTGTTTCTGACATTATTGTCAGATCTGAGAGATTAGCTTCATGCTTGTTTCTGGCATCATTCAGACACTACTGCCTCCTAATAGACCAGCAGGGCAGCCAGGCAACCGGTATTGTACAAAAGGAAATACATATGGCAGTCTCCATATATTTCTCACTTCAGTTGTCCATTAAAGGGACCCTGAGTAGAGGCACTGGGAATGCATTGAAGCACACCCACATATAATCGGTAATGTCGATACACGCACCATGCCCGGTGTTAAACTCTCTGCCCTCTCGGTTTGCCCGTTCTAAATAACATCGTAGTGGCGCCTGGCAGAGGAGAGGGGAACAGAGGAGGAAGAAGCCAGGAAGCCTGCGCATGCGCAGAGAGGACCCGCAGGCTTCCTGTTCCGGGGTCACAGTGCGACTTACGGCAGAGTCGCCACTGCAATGTAATATAGAATGGGCAAACCGAGAGGCAGAGAGTTTAACACGAGGCATGGTGAGTGTAGAGACATTACCGATTATACGGCTCCCAGGCGGGTGCGTTAAAGTATAACAGCGTGGGGCATTATAATGCACATATCAAATTATTTGATTTCATGAGCAGAAGGAGTGCATAAATCAGCATCAACGCAAAATTATTTCCATCTCATTGACCATCTCTATTAGTGACACGGCTACACATCAGGCTTTATTCTTACAGCATAGATGTTATTTAGTATATGTAAAATATTCCTGTGTACACATATACTGTATATATACAGTCACAATCAAATATGTATATCGGACTTTAAAAATACGGGGACTACTTTCTTGAAGCAGCATAAGTAACTATTTTTGATTGCTTTATTTCATTTTTTGTGGGCAAAGCACAGCTATTACTGTGTATATAATTTATGATGACTATTATCTGAGAAATAAAACATTTTATCATATTTTCTATTTTAATTACAGTTTATATTAACTAGGAGTCTGAGTCGGTGCGTTTTTTCCCGACTAATTCCAGGTACCCAAAAATTGCTCCGATTCCTCGACTCCGACTTCACAGCCCAGCTTCAAACTCGGTGAAATGGGGGGTATGAAGCCCGTTATAAGGGCAAAGAGGTGCTCAGGTTATGATACAACTGGATTAAAAACAGAATAAAATGAGAAAAATGTGAGGTGGCTTACCTCAATGAAGACAAAACGAATGTGACAATAAGAATTTATTATGCACAGGCAACGCGTTTCACCAGTCCAAGCCTGCTTCCTCAGGCCAATACAAGTGCCTAAAATTATCAAATATACATAGCTCAATACTACCTCTAAGAGAGAGTGTATTCATAAATACATACATACATACATACATACTGAAAGTAAACTTATGAGATAGATAATTGCATGAGTAATACTGGTGGTAAATAGAATCTTTCCAGTTAGACTGCTGAATTTTTAAGACTGTATTCTAAACTGTGACTGTGGTGGTCTGATGTACAGTCTGCTTCATTCTGCTGCAAAACCCTTTGAACTTTTCAGCTCTAAAATGTTATCAGCATTGTTTTCTCAGTCAAATAGATGTGTTTGGCCTTCTACATCCTTCTCAGGACATCTGGGTTTAACCACCCTGGCGTTCTATTAAGATCGCCAGGGCGGCTGCGGGAGGGTTTTTTTTAAATTAAAAAAAAACTATTTCATGCTGCCAACTGAAAGTTGGCTGCATGAAAGCCCACTAGATGGCGCTCCGGAGGCGTTCTTCCGATCGCCTCCGGCAGCCAGAAGTAACACGGAAGGCCGCAATGAGCAGCCTTCCGTGTTTGGCTTCTCCTGTCGCCATGGCGACGAGCGGAGTGACGTCATGGACGTCAGCCGACGTCCTGACGTCAGCCGCCTCCGATCCAGCCCTTAGCGCTGTCCGGAACTATTTGTTCCGGCTGCGCAGGGCTCAGGCGGCTGGGGGGACCCTCTTTCGCCGCTGCTCGCGGCGGATCGCCGCAAAGCGCCGGCGATCGGGCAGCACACGCGGCTGGCAAAGTGCCGGCTGCGTGTGCTGCTCTTTATTTGAGCAAAATCGGCCCAGCAGGGCCTGAGCGGCAGCCATCGGCGGTGATGGACGAGCTGAGCTCGTCCATACCGCTAAGATGGTTAACAAGCTCTTCAACAGCCTTATTTACACAGAAAACAAATGTAGTTTTTTTAACACTTGCAATGCAGGAAAATAGAAAAAGGATGTCAGAAAAGTTCTTAGTAGGACTAGGAGTACACGTACTTATGTTTATCTCATCTTGAGGTTATCACCACTGGTAATATTAGTGTGCACAAGCAGCCTACGGAATTATTACCGCTACTACAGGCAGCAGTGTACAGCATGTTACGCAATTACTGCTACCCATGGGAATGATTAATGCAATCGTTACTACACTACATTAAGCAATTCACTTCAAGTACACCTTAACGAGGAACTCCAGAGAAAATAATATAATTTTTCAAAAAAGCGCTTCATTTTTACAATAATTAAGTATAAATGATTTAGCATTTTCCCATTGTAAAATCTTTCCTCTCCCTGATTTACATTTTGACATTTACCACATGGTGACATTTTTACTGCTGGCAGGGGATGTCAGTGAAAGGAGATGCTGCTTGCTTTTTTGGCAGTTGGACCCAGCTGTAAACAGCTGTTATTTCCCACAATGCAATGACGTTCACAGACAGGAAACTGTCAGGACCATGGTCCTGATATCACACTGTGGGAGGGGTCTCACCACAACATCAGCCATACAGAGCCCCCGGTTGATCAGTTTGTAAAAAGGAAAAGAGTTCTCTTGGGAAAGGGGGTATCAGCTACTGATTAGGATGAAGTTCAATTCTTGGTCACGGTTTCTTTTTAATATATTCATCACTATACAAGGCCTCCAACCAGCAGCTTCCTTCAAAACAAATTCCAGTAACCGTACAGATGACGCTGCCTGTCTGCCCATTTGCTGTATTTGCCATTTTTAAAAGTTGGGGGGTCGTCTTGTATGCGAGTCTTCCCTGGTGGTATAGTGGTGGGTGGTGGGTGGTGGGTGTTCCGCGCCCCGCTCCCCCCGCGGCCGCCGCTGCTATTACCTGCAGGCAGCGGCCGCTTCCTAATCCGCGTTCCTCTTCTTAAACTTTTCAGCGTGTATCACAGCAGCGCGCCCGGCGCTGCTGCTGTGACGATGCAGGGGCAGGAAAGAGCGGTTCCCTTGGTAACGGCGATACAGATCGCCGTTATAGGGAGCCGCGCTCTTTCCTGCACTCTGCATCGTCACAGCAGCAGCGCCGGGCGCGCTGCTGTGTTAGACGCTGAAAAGTTTAAGAAGAGGAACGCGGATTAGGAAGCGGCCGCTGCCTGCAGGTAATAGCAGCGGCGGCCGCGGGGGGAGCGGGGCGCGGAACACCCACCACCCACCACCCACCACTATACCACCAGGGAAGACTCGCATACAAGACGACCCCCCAACTTTTAAAAATGGCAAATACAGCAAATGGGCAGACAGGCAGCGTCATCTGTACGGTTACTGGAATTTGTTTTGAAGGAAGCTGCTGGTTGGAGGCCTTGTTCAATTCTTGGTCACGGTTTCTTTTTAATATATTCATCACTATACAAGGCCTCCAACCAGCAGCTTCCTTCAAAACAAATTCCAGTAACCGTACAGATGACGCTGCCTGTCTGCCCATTTGCTGTATTTGCCATTTTTAAAAGTTGGGGGGTCGTCTTGTATGCGAGTCTTCCCTGGTGGTATAGTGGTGGGTGGTGGGTGTTCCGCGCCCCGCTCCCCCCGCGGCCGCCGCTGCTATTACCTGCAGGCAGCGGCCGCTTCCTAATCCGCGTTCCTCTTCTTAAACTTTTCAGCGTGTATCACAGCAGCGCGCCCGGCGCTGCTGCTGTGACGATGCAGGGGCAGGAAAGAGCGGTTCCCTTGGTAACGGCGATACAGATCGCCGTTATAGGGAGCCGCGCTCTTTCCTGCACTCTGCATCGTCACAGCAGCAGCGCCGGGCGCGCTGCTGTGTTAGACGCTGAAAAGTTTAAGAAGAGGAACGCGGATTAGGAAGCGGCCGCTGCCTGCAGGTAATAGCAGCGGCGGGGAGGGAGCAGGGAGTACTACCTACCTATGCTGGGCACTATACTGGCTAAACTGGGCACTATACTGGCTAAACTGGGCACTATACTGGCTAAACTGGGCACTATATTGGCTAAACTGGGCACTATACTAGCTAAACTGGGCACTATATTGGCTAAACTGGGCACTATATTGGCTAAACGGGGCACTATACTAGCTAAACTGGGGCACTATACTGGCTAAACTGGGCACTATACTAGCTAAACTGGGCACTATACTAGCTAAACTGGGCACTATACTGGCTAAACTGGGCACTATACTGGCTAAACTGGGCACTATACTAGCTAAACTGGGCACTATACTAGCTAAACTGGGCACTATACTGGCTAAACTGGGCACTATACTGGCTAAACTGGGCACTATACTAGCTAAACTGGGCACTATACTAGCTAAACTGGGCACTAAACTGGGCACTATACTGGCTAAACTGGGCACTATACTAACTAAACTGGGCACTATACTGGCTAAACTGGGCACTTTACTAGCCATACTGGGGCACTATACTAGCTAAACTGGGCACTATACTAGCTAAACTGAGGCACTACCTACCCATACTGGGCGCTATACTGGGCACTATACTGGCTATACTGGGCACTTTACTAGCTATACTGGGCACTATACTAGCTATACTGGGCACTACCTACCTATACTGGGCACTATACTAGCTATACTGGGACACACTGGGGGGCTGCACCAATCCAGCATTTCCTACCCCCGGCTTATATGGGGGTCAATCATTTTTACCAGTTTTTTCAGGGAAAAGTTGGGGGGTCGGCTTATATGCGGGTCGGCTTATATGCGAGTATATACAGTATTATTTAATTCCTGGCTATTGGCATTTTATGAAATGATTAAGCTAAATTCTATGACACTTGCAATGTAGCAGTGCACCAAATGTTGAGCTTAAGTATTAACGCGCTGAAATATTGCAAGTTACCTCTTCTTATGCATGCTAATACATTAGCATGACTTGAGGATACCTCGGGGCACGCTATATGCGCTAGTGGCAGTGTAGTGTGCGTTACTTAGCAAGAGCCGATCCTTTCAATTACTGCGCGGTAGTGATGTTAAATAACATAGTAGCCGATACTTCACTAGAGCGTCTGCTACTACGCTAATTAACATAGTAGCGGTCGCGCTAAAAGTATTGCGGTAGTGATAAGTCACTATCACGTGGCAATTGAAAAGGATCGGCCATTGTTAAGTAATGCTTGCTACACTGGCACTAGCGCACGTAGAGCGCCCAGAGGCATCATTGAAGGGCATCTGAAGTGAAAATAAATTTATGATATAATGAATTGTATGTGTAGTACAGCTAAGAAATAGAACATAAGTAGCACAGATGTGAGTCACATATTGTTTCCAGGACAGGCAGTATTAAACTTCACTTGTTATCTATGCAAAAGAGCTTCTCTGAGCTCTCCAACTAAATTAGTCAGAGAGCAGTGCTATTTTCTGAAGCACTTCTACATCAAAGCAACAGTGCAGACAACTTCAGATAAGATTTCACTGCAGGGAAGTTCAAAGGGTCATTAGCTCTGCTCTGTTTTATTAGTTTCAAATACAGGGTGTAGTTTGTAAACTGCAAATATTAGAGAATGATGCAATGATAGATTATATACACATATACATACATACATACACATATATATATATATATATATATATATATATACACACACATACATACACATACATATACACATATACATATACACTAATTACCTCACCTGTGCATGCTTGTGGTTTTATGCAAAACATGTACGGTTGGTGGGCCTTGAGGACAGGGTTGGGGAACTGTGTCTTACAGCAGTGTTTCTCAACATTTCATGGGTATGTACCACTTTTGAATGCCTATGCTTGCCAAGTACCCCCTGATATTGTAAAAACCATCTCAACCCTTGATACAGATACACTTAATAATAGTACTTAAAGTGAACCTCCGGACTAAAAATCGACTCAGCAGCACTGAAAAGGCCTGGTGTTTCTTTAACAGTTTCACAGCATCAGAACTTTGTTTCTCTTATCCAAGCCTCATTTTTAGCTGCACAGAAGAAAACTGCCCGGGCTTTTTTCCCCTGATGCTGTGCAAAGCATGATGGGATTTCTGATGTTGTTGCTCTCATTCTGCTGTTTTGGTGCAAATTTTTTTTTTACATTTTGAATTTGACATTTGAAGCCTAGTGTGCGCAGCTGGGACAAGTTATCAGGACACAGGACAGTTGGAACTGTGTCTCCTGCTCCTCGTCACCTCCTTTCAACCAAAAAGATGGCTGCCCCCATGACAAAGATGGCAGCCCCCATGAATCACAAACATTTGCCTGTTCTTTTAAAACAGGGTGGGTAAAAAATTATATTACCTATCTATTCTAATTAACATAACTAATGTAACTTAATGGCAGTATCTTTGTTTAGGCTGAAGTTCCCCTTTAATAATTGTTTCTAAACCGTACCCAAGCATTTGCTATTGTTTTTAATTAGCTGAAATACTAGTTGGCTGTTTAACCACTTGAGGACTGCAGTGTTAAACCCCCCCCCCCCCCCTAAAGACCAGGCTGTTTTTGTACAAATTGGCGACTGCAGCTTTAAGGCCAAGCTACAGGGCCGCACAACTCAGCACAGAAGTGATCCCCCCCCCCCGTCCCCTTTTCTCCCCACCAATAGAGCTTCCTGTTGGTGGGGTTTGATCTAATCGGTAATGTCGATACATTCACCATGCCCTGTGTTAAACTCTCTGCCCTCTCGGTTTGCCCGTTCTAAATTATATCGCAGTGGCGCATGGCAGAGGAGAGGGGAACAGAGGAGGAAGAAGCCAGGAAGCCTGCGCATGTGCAGAGAGGACCCGCAGGTTTCCTGTTCCGGGGTCACAGTGCGACTTACGGCAGCGGAGCTGCGAGGGCACCGATCGTCTGCAGGGGGCTGAGGGAAGCCCCAGGTGAGTTAATCTCATTTTTTTTTTTTTGACTTTAGGTTATCTTTAAGTGAAACAGAACATCTAAATGGGGTGGGAGGTTATTCGCGGATATAAGAAGGAATCCTTGTTTACACCATGCTACCAGACCTGGGAGTTGGACTGTCACAGAGGCATCGTAAATTCTGAGTTCACAACTTCAGCTATAAAGGTTGAGAAAAAGTTTTGGCATTAAATATCCTCAACCTCATACCAATATAAAGTTTTTGTCCTTATTTAAGCCTTTGTCCACTGCTTTGAAGCAATTTATAAATGTTATACAGTATTACTCGGTGTTACCAACCCAACTTGACTTGTCTTTTTCAGAGCAGCCCTTACTTTATGAAAGTAAATCACACTCACCCTACCGCCCAACTCGTTTTGCTTAGATGTTGACTTGCAGTAAGTCCCTTTTTGGTCCATGCAAGGCTAGAGTTTAGTAGACCTAAGAGTTTCTGAAATGTAGTGTTGCTAAAATTAGGATAATATAAAAAGTCTTTCAGAGCTTCTGGGCGAGGAGGTTCAACATGTCCCAGTTTTATTTTTACAAGGCTGGTAGGTCCTCCTTCTGGCAAATGCCAGCATTTCCACAAAGCTTGTCTATAGGCTGGTGCACACCAAGAGCAGTTCTGAGCGCTTTTTAAAGCTAGGCTAGGGAAACCAGGCATTCAAACATTCTGCAGAACTGCACCTGACAGGACTAAACCTGTTGCCACCTGGGATAAATTTCAGAATGTAAACCGGGGTGCGAAAGTATTTTACAATTGGAAAACACTGATTAAATAATGTATTAACGAGCACCTAAGGTAAATATGACAGAGCCCGTCATGACTACCTTAGGGAGGACCAATGTGTTTGAAAGGGGGGAGGGGTGGCATTATGGGGTAATAACCTACCTGTTGCCTTACCTGCATGTAGTGCGTTACTGCTAAACCCGAGCATTAATGGCAAAGCATACTTTTCATTGACTGTATGCTTCACCATATGCAATGCAACATGCGCATAATGTACTGCGCAACATTCCCTTGTGTTCCCAATTTTACAGTGAACGCAATGTACCGGTAATGTGTACCTAGCCCTATAGACTTTACATTGAAGCAGTTACCGAAAAACACCTCAACAAGATGCAGTCTACTGCTTTGCAAATTAGCATTTTACCGAGGTTTTGTTCCGAGTGAAATACCTAAATTTGATAGACTGTCACAAGAGCTCGGCAGATGAAAGGGGTTACATTATGCTTGTAAATAAGAACCTTAACATCTCTTCTGAAGCATGTTTGCACAAATCGCTCCGCCGACACTTTTTTCTCATTTCACTTGACATTTAAAACATTTCTTCAAATGCATTTCATTTTCTGCATCTCATCTCTTTTGTAAAGTGTTTTCGTCAACAGATTGAGGTTCTCCAGATTGCAGTGATTGGTTTTCTTTGCATGGCATTAAGTACAAGTGTTGGATTGCTACAGGGAGGGGTAGAACTACTGCATTTTTAAATTATTTTAAGGCTAATTTTAAGTAACGCTACTGCATAAAACTAAATTATTACAGCAGCAAAAGAGAAGGTTTATTTAGTTTTACGCAGTTTATTTCTGCAGGATTTAAAGCAGAAGTAAAATAAAGTAAAGAAATAAGAGTTTTACTCTCCTGGGGCTTCTGCCAGCCCCCTGTAGCCGACCTGTGCTCACCGATGCTTTGGTCCCACGCAGCGGCTCACTTACACTTAGCGCAGTTTGAGTGGCACTGCGCCTGCGTGGCCCCGGACGCGCGCAACCTTGTTCACTCTCCCATAGCTGGGAGAGTATTGCGCAGGCGCAGTACAGATTTTCTTGTACTGCGCCTGCGCAGGATGCTCCTGGATACGGGAACGTGTAGAAGGATACGCAGGGCCAGAGCACAGTGGAGGTTGACTTAGAAGTCTGCTTCCACTGCGTGAAGAAAAGTGAGCCGTGCTGGGGGAACGGAGGATCATTCCAGGACGGGGTGGGCACAGGTCGGTTGGAGGAGGCTGGCAGAAGCCCCAGGTAAGTGAAACTTTTTTTTTTTTACTTTATTTCAGTTGCGCTTTAAAGAAGCACTGTAGCGACATATAGTTGAATGCAGTAAATTATTCAGGATACCCACTTTTACTGTATTTTTTTTTTTTTAGTTTCAGCAGCAGATATTGTCCTATATCTAGATATTGCTATGTAGCCCTGATCTCCCAGTGATGAATAACCTAGGATAAAGAGATCAGGCATTATTTTTACTGGCTTTCGGAATTCTCAGAAACAAAACATTCTGCAGAGCTGCACCTGACAGGCCTAGAGATGTTGCTATCTGAGATAAATTTCAAAATGAAAATTGAGTTGTGAAAATAATTTTACAATGGGCAGACACTGACTAAATAATTAAAGAGTACTTAAAGCAGGAGGATTAGCCATACTATGCCAGGGGAAAAAAACACATAAGTAGATAAATACTTGATCTACTTACATAACACATGTATTGTACTGTCCACGTTATGATTTCTGTGAATGTTATATAGTAAATGAAAAGAATTCTGTTCCTGGTGGGAACCATGTCTTTTGCCCACAGTTTGCGGCTAAATACTGATGTCATTTGCGCCCTTTACTTTTTTGTATTTTCTCCTCCAATCGCTGAGCCACCTCAGCCTTGCTTGTAAACACAAGAGAGCAGAGGATCGAGTTTCAGCTAGGCAGGGAAATAAATGCAAGAAGAGGAATATATTATAGATAAAAAGAACCCCCAGCATGCTACTGTTTGGCACTGACTATTAAAGGGCCAGTGCTCCTAAAGTATGTGATAACTCCAAACCATAACAGCAGAAACAGTTTTGAAAGTTTTGAATGCAGGATTAGCATCTTTATCACTTAATACACTCAGACCAGTTACTGTTGAAATTTGATTTTTATGGTGACAATCCCGCTTTAAGGTAAAAATGACAGAGCCTGTCATGACTGTGCCGGTCATGTGTGTAATGACGTGACCCAAAAGTGCTGGCACTGGGGGAAGGAGTGAGTGAGACAAGTAGCTAATCGCCATAGGCTCCCAGGATGAGGTGAGAATGCACAAGGCTGCCACTGCTAATTACGGTATATTTCCAGAGGGGGAGTGCAGGAGGACACTGGGGCATGGAGGGGGACAGCAGCTGAATGCCACGGGCTCCCAGGATGAGGCGAGTGATACATGCAGCTGCCACCACTAATTACATTACACAGGGCAGTGCAGGAGGACACCAGGGACATGGAGGGGGACAGGAGGAGGACATGGAAGGGGGTAACAGTAAATTCGGGCGCCTGAGGCTAGTGGACAAATCGGGCGCCGCCATTCACTCCTATAATAAATATCGTTTAATGGGCGCCCGATAGGAAAAAAGGGCGCCGGAGAAAAATAACGTTTTAAAAGCGGCGCCCGGAGACTTAATGTTTTATTACTGCTTCTCATGATTACACATTATTTAATGATTTATACATTTTTAAATATTTTTAAACGAAAAACAGTACAATATTTTTTTTCAAACATTATTTTTAAACGAAAAACAGTACATTTTTTTTTTTTTACATTATTTTTAAACGAAAAAACCAACAGGGGGGTCTTAGGTTTAGGCACCAACAGGGGGGTCTTAGGTTTAGGCACCAACAGGGGGGTCTTAGGTTTAGGCACCAACAGGGGGTCTTAGGTTTAGGCACCAAAAGGGGGGTCTTAGGTTTAGGCACCAACAGGGGGGTCTTAGGTTTAGGCACCAACAGGGGGTCTTAGGTTTAGGCACCAACAGGGGGGTCTTAGGTTTAGGCACCAACAGGGGGGTCTTAGGTTTAGGCACCAACAGGGGGGTCTTAGGTTTAGGCACTAACAGGGGGGTCTTAGGTTTAGGCACTAACAGGGGGGTCTTAGGTTTAGGCACCAACAGGGGGGTCTTAGGTTTAGGCACCAACAGGGGGGTCTTAGGTTTAGGCACTAACAGGGGGGTCTAGGGGTTAGGGGTAGGTACAGGGAGGGTTACTTAGGCACCAACAGGGGGGGTCTTAGGTTTAGGCATCAACAGGGGGGTCTAGGGGTTAGGGGTAGGTACAGGGAGGGTTACTTAGTAATTTTTTTTTTTAAACGTTATTATACGTTTCACTATTTAAACGAAAGATTAACGTTTTTACAATTGCCGATTTAATGGACATTATTTAATGATTTCTAACTTTATAAAACATTAATTTTAAACGAAATACAGTACAATACATTTTTAAACGTTATCCATGCTTATCGTTAAAAACCCGGCGCCCTTTTTTCCCAGCGCCCCTTTTTAACGTACGCATGGAAGGGGGCATTAGGAGGACACAATAATTGGAGGATAAGCGCAATTATTGACAAAGCTGTAGGGCCGATTTTATGCCAACTTGCACTGTAGTGAGGTAATTGAACTGGCTACTTTGAAGACAGTGCACACTGTGTTTGTCAGTAATTGCGCTTATCCTTTAAGCCGTTAAACTCTTGAGAAGCCAACAAAAGCCTGAAAAGCTGCTAAACAAATGTCTTTCAGTAGGTAAAAAGTTGTAGAAAAAGAAACAACTGCAATTATGTTTTGCAAATCATTACAAGGTCGGTGTACTGAAGACCAGGCCACTTCAGAATAACAATTAATGGGGATCAATAATGAATTAGTAAGATGGATTAGAGAATGTTGAAATTCACAAAGAGCAAAGTAATTTATATTTTAAGAAACTGTAAGCTGGAATGGAATCAATAGATAGCCCATTCAAATTCAGATCTATAATTCTTCCAGGAACCGACATCTATAAGTATTTGCAGAAAAAAAAGAGAGTGCCCTGCACAGAACATGAATCTGTTCACATTAATAATTTCTACCGGTGTATTCAGCCATTGATTATGCTCACTATCAGCTATCTAAACAGGAATTGGGTAAACCCAAGCCAAAGGTGAACATCTTAGCTTTCCGAGTGATAGCTGTGATATTCTGGGGGACGTTCTTGTGTTTAGCTCATATTGGTAGAGGAAATCATAGTCTAGAGCAGGGGTAGGGAACCAATGATTCGCGAGCCAGATGTGGCTCTTTTGATGGCTACATCTGGCTCACAGACAAATCAGTAGGGGTTGATTCACTAAGCTACACTGCTCTAGCAGCACAGCTTAGTGTGGCAGCACAAGTAAAACAAGTCAAAGTAGGCACGCTGCTGCTGTAGCATGCACTACTAACTTACACGCGCTCCCCCCAAAACTAACAGCCGCTCCAATTGTCCCACCCTGGATCCTGTTAGGACCAGTGACTTTGTAGGACAGATCCCTGCACTTTGATTAGCCCAATTGGCTGCCTGTCACTTGACAAGCAGCCTATTGGGCCAAAGTGCGAGGATCTCGCCCTACAAAGTGAATCAACCCCAAAGTCAGCTAGCTAATTGTACAAGCTGTTAGTCTGTATTTCTCCTGTCTGGCTCTCGGGGAAATTGCTGATGTGGCTGAAACCCAAGAGAAGCTGAAGACTTGTCTGACACTTCCGCTGCCCGGAGGATTCACTGTATACACATTACCATGGCAACAGGGACGCAAGCCTTCTGCTGCGCATGCGCACTGTCCCAGTTTGAAACAGATTGTATGGCTCTCACAGAAATACATTTTAAAATATGTGGCGGTTATGGCTCTCTCAGCCAAAAAGGTTCCTGACCCCAGTATAGAGGGTCACAATATTCCAGCCAATATGTCTATGTAGGGTTAAAATAAAATAATACAGCTTTGTCAGTCAAACAATGTTCAAAACAGAAACAGTCTACCACATTGGGTATTCAGCAATCACACTGTAGGCACAGCTCTCTGCTTCCGTACCAACCTTATCGGCTTATCTTTGGGGTTACTGCATACCACCCCTGTTTCCTATCCAGCAACACCGGCTCCTCAGTGACACCCAGCCACGGGCCTAATGGCAGTCCTTGGCCACTCATCTTTCCAGGCTTCTCCTGGATTACATTTACTGGAGTTCAACTCCCTCCAGACTCAGAACATTTATATTGTGCTTTTCTCTTGGCAGATTCAAAGTGCCAGAGCTGCAGCCACTAGGGCACGCTCTATAGGCAGTAGCATTGTTGGGATCTCCTACTGAATAGGTGCTGGCTTACTGAACAGGCAGAGCCGAGATTTGAACCCAGGTCTCCTGTGTCAGAGGCAGAGCCCTTAACCATTCCACTATTCAGCCACCAGCACCTCCAATATCTCAGCAACTTCCCTGCTGCATCAGGCCGGGCAGCCCCCTCTGCTTCACAGCTCCTCAGGAGCCTCCTTGCTCCACACACAGCGCACTGCACACTTCTTATGCAAATGATGCAGGTGAGCCAATTAACCCCTCTCTGCCAGACTCAGGCCTGGACTTGGAGGAGTGGCCATACCTCCCAACATTTTAACTACAGAAAATGGGACACTTAGGCGGTGCGGGGGTTCGGGGGGGGGGCAGTGTGAGGGTGCCCGTGGGTGGGGAGGAGGCGAGAAAAAAAACTAATCGAAGCACCAGCCCCGGGGATGCGTATGCGGGATGGATGGCCTCTGCCATTTCTCCCTCCCTCCCTCTTAATGTGCCCCCCAGTGTGGTCCCCCCCTTCCTGCAGAGTTAAATGCGGAGCGGAGCGGGCTGTCATTTAATCTTACCATTGCCGTGCATTTCAGCTGGTCTTCTCGGCTTCCTGTGACGTCACTGGGGGGCACATTAGGAGGGAGGGAGGGAGAAATGGCGGCGGCCATCCATCCATCCCGCATACGCATCACCGGGGCTGGTGCTTCGATCAGTTTTTTTCCCTCTCTGCCCAGCAACCGGGACAGAAAGGGTGGCAGCGCGGGATGGCGGGAGGGCCCCCCCCAAAACGGGACAGTCCCGACGAAAACGGGACTGTTGGGGACTATGGGAGTGGCGTGCAAGGCCCACCCTTCTCCCAATACACACCAGTCCGGGATCCCAAATAAATCTGCAGGATAGTGTTGTTGCTAATGTTCAACAACAGTCAAAATCCAGGACCTTTTCTTCCACATCTATACTAGGACTCAGGAGTGGTCTGCTCTGTATCTCACATAGCCTACCGGTACATGTCTGTAGTGCAAAGAAAAAAAATGTTTATGCCAATCCCAAAACCTTGAGTGATTTTAAATGTAGGTTAGGGTGGGGACCCCGAAAGAAGGCTGCACGTGGTGTCCCTGCTAACATGCTCTGCAGCGTGGAACTGATGTCTCTGCCAAAAAGAGAAGGGTAAAGTTCCTCAATAATAAGTTGTATTTATGTGAGTTGCATAAGTTTGCATCCATTATTAGTAGTGTGAGTTGCATTAGTTCTTATTGTACCTGTCCAACTGCAATGAGCACAATTGTGCCTATAAGAGGCTTATTAGCCCTATGCAGTGAGTGTCTGTCAGGTGCATCTTGGTTAGATGTGCGATCATTTTGTTTTATTTCTACATGCGTTAGATTGTAATGTCTTTACTATGGGTTGGGGCGTGGTTGTGGGCTGCATCCCCAGGCAGTGAGAGTGCCTGGGGCGCTACCCACGCCGCACCCCTTCCCCTTTTTATGGCCCTGCTGCTCCCAAGTCAACGTTGCTAGCATGTTCTCAAATCCTTGGGTGATTCTGAATGTAGGTTAGGGTGGTGACCCCGAGAGAAGACTGCAAGCGACATTCCTGCTAACATGTTTTGCAGCGTGGAACTGATGTCTCTCCCAAAAAGAGAAGAGAAGGTTCCCCAATAATAAGTTTATGCAATTTGCATAAGTTTGCATCCATTATTAGTAGTGTGAGTTGCATTAGTTTTTATTAGCCCTATGCAATGAGTGTCTGTCAGGTGCATCTTGGTTAGATGCGCGGCCATTTCATTTTATTTCTATAGAAATAGGTACTTAATTCTGGGCTCGTCTGACGCTACAACGCAATACAACGCAATAATATGCATGAAGCCAATGGCAAGACTACCCGAACCCCTACAGTAATTATACTTGTTCCCTCTGTTATTACCCTTCTTATCTCTCTGTCTGATGATTTGCACTAAAACTGCAATCTTGCTTGTTAAAACTTTTCTTTGATGAAAAATTTTAATAAAAATATTGAAACAGAAGACACTGTCGCCTGGATCTGTAGCAAGTGCAGAGCTAGCAAGGGAGACAGGAATATGACTGAAGAGGAGAGGTAGATATATGTACACTTCACAGCACTCTGCATCACATACATACACTGCATCATCACATACATTCACTGCATCATGACATACAGTGCATACACTCTGCAAGCATGCTTTGCTCTGCATCACTTGCACCACACTCTATTCCCAGGGCCGGCGCTACAATAGAGGCAAATAAGGCAATTGCCCCAGAGCCTGTAGGGGCCCCTCAAGATGTTCCGGCCCCCCTTTCTTTCTACACTGATCCTTGGGTGGATGGCTGAGTTTTAGGACCTGCCACTGGGAATGCTGGGTTTAATAAAAGTACACGAAGCCTTATCCATTCCTGCATGTCATGGAGTCACTGCAGGGGAGGAGGGAGCCATAAGAACAGTAGGAGAGCACGCTGGCTGGCGAGATTTATGTCACCCTGATGCTGCGGAGTGTCAGGGTCACATACATTCCCTCTCTAGCCAGTGCAAGTGGCGTTAAATCTTCCTTCCATCAGGCGTCTTATTGTTTCCATGGTTCCCCCTGCCGCGACCCCATGACATGCAGGCATGGATAGCGTCACATTTGTGCGGCGTTAGGCGAGTGAAAGGGAGCTCTTTGCCAGCAATGGACAGCCGGATGCCAGGTAATTCTCTGGACCCTGCCAGTGTTTCTCCTGTTTCTGAACGGAGAACTGGCCTGATTTATTTTATTTTGTAGCTTAAGGCTTCTTGCACACCAAGACGTTGCATTAGGTGGCACGTTAAGGTCGCATAACGTGCACCTAACACAACGTATGGTGCTGCAAGAGCCGACGGTAGAGTGAGCCGCGTTAGGTGGCTCGAGTCCTATAATGTCTCCCAGAGTGGCGCTGATTGGCCAGCGGGACCACGTGATGCGGAGCGAGACACTCCGCATCACGTGGTCCCGCCGGCCAATCAGCGCCCGCCAGTGCAGTGAATATTAAGTAGCCATGTGCGCGGCTACTGTAGCTGGCTCTCCCCGCCTCCTCCGCCCCCCACTGCGCATGTGCAAACAGTCTAACGCGGCTATAGCCGCTCCAATTTGCACAGAACGTGCAGCGTTACATGTAACGCAACGTGGGCTGTGTGAACAGCCCACTTGTGTTACATTGCTGTGCGTTGGGGGAGCGTTACAGGCGCACTAACGTGCGCCTGTAACGTCTTGGTGTGCAAGCAGCCTAAAAGTGCCCCCCATTGTTGCTTGCACCTTGGGGTGATAGGATTGCACACCATGCTGTGACCTCTGTGGGTCAATGCAGAGGAAAATTACAAACTCAGTTACAGTAAAATCTCTTTAGCATTAGAAACCCACCAGCCAAGAAAGAAAATCATACAAGTACAGCCATGTGCTCATGCTACATTATTGTCTGGCAAATATGCAATTTGTGATTGTTCTGAATGACAGTTTAGGTACCTGTTCCAGGACCTCACCTCAACCTCTCATGCTGCTACAGCTATCATCATCCTCCTAAATCCATCTCCGGCATCAGATAACCCACGTGATAACTGGTAGGGCCGACACTACGAAAGTCAGTTGCACCCTGTGCAATTGCTCTAGGGCCCCCAAGTGCTACTGCCTCCCCCCCAGGTCTCCCCCAACTTTATTTTTGTCCCCAGGGCCCCTGCAGTTTAGTGACTCACCTACTCAAGCTGGCACATGCTCCTCCATATATCCGTGCACTCCTGTTTTCATGCTCACAGGGGTGTCTCTCCTCTATGACTCAACGCATGCTATACATTATAACATGGGCAAGCTGTAACAGGTGAGGGGACTTAGGAACCAAAATAAAGTTAGGGGAAGACTTGGGGATGGGGGGGGGGGACCCTGGTGGTGTGTCAGGCGAATTTGGCAACCCCCTAATGCCACTTTGGGGTGGGGAGGTCTGTCACGGGGTGCCCCTAGGTCAGGGGTAGGGAACCTTGGCTCTCCAGCTGTGATAAAACTACAAATCCCAGCATGCATTTGCCTTTATTAATCATGACTGTAGCGGTCAGGCTCCTGCAATGCATTGTGCGACTTGTAGTTCCTTAACAGCTGGAGAGCCAAGGTTCCCTACCCCTGCCCTAGGTTAATTTTGCCCAAGGGCACCATTGTACCTAGAACCGGCCCTGTCTGTTCCACATACAGGAGGGAGGCACTGTGCCTCACATACTGGGAGGGGAGACTAGGGGAGATATTAGGGGGAAGGGGGGGGCGGCTTATCTGCGGGTCACACATTATTAGCCATTTTCAAGTGCACAAGTTAGGGGGACAGGCCAGCCTTCACACGGGATGGCTTATACACGGTATAAGTTTTATATAGCAGATCTCCTTCTATAACCTGTGCAGCGCTGATTCTGATGCTGCCGTATGTAAAATAAATGATAAAACAACATCTAAAAACAGAAGGTAATTTTCCAACAAGCAGGAGAAGCCCTGGAACAGGGAACTCACAGCACGGGCCTGCCTAGCGGAAGCTGGATGTCATCATTCCTCAGCACGCTCAACCTGCTTCTCTACAGGAAATCAGGACAGAGCAAACATATTTGTTTCTCTCAAAGTCACATTTCAAAAAGATAAAAAAAGAACAAAAAAAAATAATAAACAGTCCTGCCAACTCTTCTCCTCATCCCGTCGGTATACAAGCCTATGATGTCATTCAAGTCACAAGAAGTTAATTATCCCTGGAAACCGCCAGCCCGTGTTAATGATGACACCTTCAATAAATGTCACCAAGCAACGCTTCACCATTTTGTTTTGGATGGGCAGGAAACGATTTCCTTCTGTCGCTTACTAGGCAGGTGTGAGATGTTGCGAAGCGTCATCTTTTAAGGTCGCGGGTCAGGATTTAGATTTTGCAGCAGAAGCGCGGTGTCAGTCTAGCATTCACTGGTGACATGGCTGCCAATTATGCAAGATGTCGCGTATTGTGGGCATATGTCTAAGCCTGAATTAAGATTACCAAGCAAATGTCAAACTGTGTTTATGAGACCTTTGCAGTTTCTACCTTGGTGTCGCCAGCAGATTTCTACATGTTTAAAAGAATATTATTTATCCCTGACAAAAAAAATGGTGCATCTGACAGTTTGAGAGGGAAAAAAAAAAAAAGACACATGCAAGTTCCATCTCTTTTTTTGTGTGCCACCTATGGTTAGCTGCTAGATTCCACTCACGGCAACTTAAAAAGGCATTTCCAGAGCCTGCAGGTTTTATAATAGGGTTATGCAAATATTCAACAGAGGCGGCACAGGCTCCTTTGTAGTTTGGAAACAAAATCTATACATCATAAAGACAAAACCCTCAGCAGGAGATTCAAAGTTACCACCAAATGATTTGCGGGAGGGTTAGATAAAAGAATCCAAAGTCATTAGGGAGGAAGTTTATATCTTTACTTTACAAAATTAATTGTGATAAATTATAACAGCCAAATGGTAATGCAGCATCACTATATATTTATATTTTGTTATCCCCCCCTTTACTTAACCTATTGGGCCCCGGCTGCCTAACTCCCCTTAAGTATCAGGCGTTTTTGCATGGGAAGGGGGGTTGCGCGTTTGGGGGATCAGGCAGACAGTTCCCCAGTGTGGCATGCTGGACTTTGTGCCCCCCCTGTAGCCAGCAGCCTTCTATCACCTTCCAGCAATGAGCCGTAGTGGACCCCTGTCCTCCGGCCGGCATCTCTGCTCCTACTGCCGCTCAGTTACATGGTTACATAGTTATTTTGGTTGAAAAAAGACATACGTCCATCGAGTTCAACCAGTATAAAGTACAACACCAGCCTGCTCCCTCACATATCCCTGTTGATCCAGAGGAAGGCGAAAAAACCCTTACAAGGCATGGTCCAATTAGCCCCTAAAGGGAAAAATTCCTTCCCGACTCCAGATGGCAATCAGATAAAATCCCTGGATCAACATCATTAGGCATTACCTAGTAATTGTAGCCATGGATGTCTTTCAACGCAAGGAAAGCATCTAAGCCCCCTTTAAATGCAGGTATAGAGTTTGCCATAACGACTTCCTGTGGCAATGCATTCCACATCTTAATCACTCTAACTGTAAAGAACCCGTTCCT
This sequence comes from Hyperolius riggenbachi, assembly GCF_040937935.1. NCBI lineage: Eukaryota > Metazoa > Chordata > Amphibia > Anura > Hyperoliidae > Hyperolius > Hyperolius riggenbachi. The sequence continues at coordinate 446,044,401 of NC_090648.1, forward strand.
AAATAAATGGCTAAAACGTTTTTCCTCCATGCGCAGATCATGTCTTCTAGTCCTTTGAGAAGGCCTAATGACAAAAAGCTCATCCGCCAAGCTATTATATTGCCCTCTGATGTATTTATACATGTTAATTAGATCCCCTCTAAGGCATCTTTTCTCTAGACTAAATAAACCCAGTTTATCTAACCTTTCTTGATAAGTGAGACCTTCCATCCCACATATCAATTTTGTTGCTCGTCTCTGCACCTGCTCTAAAACTGCAATATCTTTTTTGTAATGTGGTGCCCAGAACTGAATTCCATATTCCAGATGTGGCCTTACTAGAGAGTTAAACAGGGGCAATATTATGCTAGCATCTCGAGTTTTTATTTCCCTTTTAATGCATCCCAAAATTTTGTTAGCTTTAGCTGCAGCTGCTTGGCATTGAGTACGATTATTTAACTTGTTGTCAATGAGTCCTTCTCCAAGTTTGATGTCCCCAACTGTATCCCATTTATTTTGTATGGTGCTAGACCATTGGTACGACCAAAATGCATGACTTTACATTTGTCAACATTGAATTTCATCTGCCATGTATGTGCCCATATAGCCATCCTATCCAGATCCTGTTGCAATATGACACTATCATCCCGAGAGTTGATGATTTTGCACAATTTTGTATCATCTGCAGAAATAGCAACATTGCTCACTACTGACGTCATCAAGCCGGGACCCAGCGCTGACGTCAGAGAGAGCAGAGATGCCGGCCCGAGCGGAGGGGGGCGCCGATCGTCGGGGGAAAGGCAGGTAGGTGAGTGGATCCTCTTCTCCCCCCCCCCCCCAGCGCCGCAGCTCTGTAAGTGATCACGTGATCACTGAGGGGAGATGTCAGCTGTCATATGGCAGCTTAATCTCCTCTCTTGAGTGCGCACGATCGCATCAGGAGCGGAAACGGCAGCTGGCATAGATCCTACGCCGCATCAGCCAAGAGCAGCCACAAGTGCGGCGTGGGATCTACGTCAGTGGTCCCCAAAAGGTTAAAGTGAACCTTAAGTGAAAATAAACTGATAAGATGAAAAATGATTTCAATATCCTACCATTTTAAGTTAAAACAATAAAATCTACTTTAAAAAAAAAAAAAAGTTTTTCGTTTCAGCTCAATGAAACAGTCTGTCATAAATCACAGCCATGCTGTGAGGCTGTGTTTACATCTGTAGTGTCAGTCTTAGCTGCTCCCCTGCCTCCTGCATAGCTCCGGTCCCTGCCCCGTCCCTTCCCTCCAATCAGCAGGGAGGGAAGGGATGCAGGCGGGGACTGGAGTTCTGCAGGAGGCGGGGAGAGCAGCAGACTGACACTATAGAGATAAACAAAGCCAGCTCTGACAAGCTGTTTGTCAGCAGCGTGGCTGTGATTTATGAGGGATTGCAGAGTGCAGGAGGACCTTAGGGGGGTTTGGGATAGCAACAGAGGCTGGGCTGTATAGGCAGATCCAGCCTCTGTATGCAGATAATATTCTTCAAACCCACCTCGGGTTCTCTTTAAGGTTCTTTTACATAAGAAGTTTTGTGGAAAAAAAGCTGAAAGATAAAAATTCCCTTTTTTTTGTCTTTCAGCAGAAGTACTGCAGGGGGGGCTACGCTATGGTGGTGGCGATGCTGATACAATTGACAGGCTGCAAGGTAAACATCTGGCTAGTGACAAGCAGATTGTCACTAGCCTGGCGATATTTTCAGGGGGACAGCAGAGCGCCGGGGTGACTAGCGGCAGCAACAGAAAGACACAGAGGCATGTCATTATGCACATGACATGCCTCTGGGTCCCATTAACAGTTCAATATTCCACCTTGGGTTCTCTTTAAAAACAGAATTTGATAGATTTAGCTTAGGAGTAGTGAAAAGGGGATTGGTAGGCACATATTACAAGTCTTACTACATGTTCATAAAAATATGGGCAATTTCACATTGTAGTGACAAGACTACATAGACACACAATGTAAGCATTGCAGAAGATGTCAGCCTTATATAAATACATAAACCGTTGGCAGGAGTACTAGCAGCATTAGTACTGCTAGTGTTATAGAACTAGTAGTATTAGTAGTAGTACTATTAGTAGTTCTAGTAATAATTAAGCATGCTGGCTTTACTCCACAGGATTTGGCCAAAGGTTCACTTTAAAATGACCCTGAGCAGAGGCGCTGGGTATGCATTTAAGCACACCCACGTATAACTGGTAATGTTAACCACTTAAGGACCAGGGGCGCTTTGCAGGATCTGTGCTGCGTGGGCTCTGCAGCCCGCAGCACAGATCGTGAATACAGCAGGGCGATCAGACTTACCCCCTTTTTTCCCCACTAGGGGGGGGATGTCCTGCTGGGGGGGTCTGATCGCCGCCGGCTGTCTGCGCTTTGCGGGGGGGCTCTTCAAAGCCCCCCTCCGCAGCATTTTCGGCGCTCCCTGGCTTCCCGTCCCTTCCTCTCCCTCCATGGGCTGCGCAGGACGGATATCCGTCCTGCGCATTGAAGGATAGGCTTCAGCCTATCATATGCCGGTGATCCCCGGCCAATCAGAGGCCGGGGATCGCCGATCTGACTTACGGCGCTGCTGCGCAGCAGCGCCGTGTGATGTAAACAACGGGGATTTCTTACCCGCGTGTTTACATTTTGCCGGCAAGCCGCGATCGGCGGCTCTCCGGCTGTTCACGGAGACGCCCTTTCCATGCAAAACCACTTCCTGCCGACGCCTATCGTGGTTAATACACTCACCATACCCGGTGTTAAACTCTCCAACTCCCTGTTTTCCTGTTCTAGATTACATTGCAATGGTAACTCTGCCAAAAGTCGTGCTGTGACCCCGGAACAGGAAGCCCGCGGGTTATATATATATATATATATATATATATATATATATATATATATATATATATATATATATATATATATATATATATATATATATATATATATATATATATATATATATATATATATATATATATATATATATATATATATATATATATATATATATATATATATATGTCTAGTTTTTTACAATAGTCATTTATAAAATTATTTCATACAGTGTTTGCCTGTTTTAAAATCTTTCCTCTCCCTGACTTGCATTCTGAAGTTTGTCACAGGCGGTGACATCTTTAGTCCTGTCAGCAGCAGCTTTGCGGAATGTTTATTTACTGAGAATTCTGAAGCCCCGGGAGGAGAATTCCGCATTGCTAAACAGCCTAGGCCAGCGATGGCTAATCTTGGCACTCCAGCTGTGGTGGAACTACAAGTCCCATGAGGCATTGCAATACTCTGACAGCTCTAAGCATAACTCGGGGAGGCAGAGGCATGATTGGATTTGTAGTTTGGTCACAGCTGGAGTGCCAAGGTTAGCAATCACTGGCCTAGGCTAAGCATCAAGGGGATGGCAAAGCTACATACAAATATACAGCAATATATAGATATGGGAATGGTTTCTGATGCTGAAACCAATAAAATTACCATAGAACTGTCTATTCTGAATAATTTACTGCATTCTAGTGTATGTCACTACAGTGTCCCTTTAAGTCCCCTTTAAGATTCTATTCCTTATTTTTACAAACTTTTATATGGCATGGCTTGTTACCATGCCAAATGTATAGCTGTCCTTCACCTTACTGGGTTAAAAGCATCATAAAAAACTGCAGTACTAACCTTCTGTTAGTGAGAATGGAGAAGATCCCGCCTGTCAATTCATATTATCATGCATTACAAGTGCGCTGCCATTTAAAGGGCATTGCAAAGCAAGCTACTTCTGTTACCATATGGTCTTAATTACCATTGGGATGCTGCCCATGCTATGTCCGTTTGCCTTTCTCTTCCTAATGAGCATAGCAGCTCATTTCCACACAGCTACAGGTTTTAGTTATACAATAGGCAAAATGTATTTTTCATGCTAACTTGACAGGCATTCATTGTATGCTTATCATCCCCCACATGGGAAGTGATTGTGTACACTTAAATGCGAGTGCTGGAATGAATAAAAATAGAAAATGTCATGTTAATAGAAATAATTGAAATAAAGTGAAATACAAAATAAGTAATCATGTACTGTGTGGTGTCATAATCACTTTCTAAAGAGCATATACCGCCATGAATAAGAATTTACATAACAAGGTGCAGCCACATTTTTAGATCGACATGTCCATCTGGTTTAGCAGTGTAGAACATAAATCTATGAACTCTATCTCAATTCTCAATTTCTAAAAGAGACTGTAATAAAAAAAAAATGTTCCCTGTGGGGTACTTACCTTGGGAGGGGGAAGCCTCAGGTTCCCAATGCGGCTTCCCCAACCCTGTAGTTGCAGGCAATCCAGCGCTGGCACCCCTGAAGCGTCCTGCAAGCCTTGCTATATTTACCTTCCCTGGCTCCAGCGGGGGCGCTGTTGTGGCTCTCAGCACGAAGAAAGGTGGAAATAGCCGATCTCTGTCGAGTTCGCTCTACTACGCAGGTGCAGGAGACTTACGCCTGTGCAGTGGAGCAGACCAACAGCGATTGTCTATTTCCGCCTATCTCCGAAAGGCCGATACTGCGCCTGAGCTGGACCCGGGAAGGTAAATATTTACATCCCCACTGTTCGGAGGGGCACAGCGAGACCTCCGTGGGACACAGGAGGACGGGGGAAGCCTCGATAGGATCCGGAGGCTTCCCCCACCCGGGAACTTTTATTAGTTACAGGTTTTCTTTAACAAGGAACAACAGGGGAAAGAGGCGCCCAAGGGCAATTAAACTGCATTAAAAACACAATTAAAATAAGGAAGGTTGGAGGTGACTTACCTCTCTCCGAAGACACTAGAGAGGTAGACTAAAATATATTTTTATTTGCACAGGCAACACATTTCAAGCCCACTTCCTTAGTCCAATAACAGTGCCAGTTTTCCAAAGCCAGAAGGTTCAGAGTGTCTCAAGGGGGCTGTGTATTGGCCTGCCGTGGCACATACCATCTGCAGAATCTCTCCATGTTTTTCAAGAATGCGACCACCTTCGATCCAACCACTACTGGGATTGCCCGAGTTGAGACTGATTGCGTTCTCTACCTGCTCCGTGTGGTTGGTTCTGCATGCACAGAAGACCCAGGCTGAACCCACCTGAGCCTGTTACCAGGGCTGATGGCGACTGAACGACAGACGGCAGGAGTATGGCGTGACACAGACGTGTTTATGCAGCAGGAGGAAGCCGCGGGTAAGTATCAAATCATCTTTTATTCACAGCTCTGGTACACTTGAAGGACCAGAGACCGCTGGTACAATAAACGTCGGTATACCAACGAGTCCACGCCGCAAGCCGGGATCCTCAGGCCACCCACTCTGCCATCTCTACGACGACAGAGTTCTGCAAGCCGGTCAGGAGCCAATAAAAGGGCCTGACCGTGTCTATCAATGCAAGCCAAATGGGAGTCGCTTACATTGATAGGCAGGGTCAAGAGCGGATTAAATAGTCTCCTGACCCGCTCACAGGGCTCTGCAGTCAGAGACTTCAAGGCAAGTGAGCTGCGGCAGGCAGAATGTGACGCGATCAGCGGGAGGGACAAGAATGGGGAGTACGCGCCCTGCCAGCCACAGCAGCATCAAAACAGAGTGTAGATTTCAATTAGCGTCCCCCGGAACTGGTTAATCCCTCTTAAACTGGTAACATGATGAGATAAACATGTATGAAAAGTCCCAAGAATTAGGCTTTGTTCCTTTTTTTTCTCACTGTAATGGTTAAGCATTCAGGCATGGACTAGATTGTGAGCCACTCTGAGGGACAGTTAAGGTACAAGACTATACTCTGTACAGCACTGCGGAAGAGGTCAGTGCTATATAAATACTAAATAATAATAATACTAATAATAAGTAAATTACACTTTCTCTTTAGTCAGATTGTAGTGTTCGGCCCCTTTCACATGGTTACACGGGCAGCTGACAGGCGGCGACTTAACCACCGTCAGCTGCTCTCCTGCACTGGCTGGTCACTTGGTTGCGCTCGAAACCGGCACTAGACAGGAGTCCCCCCCCCCATGTAGTCAGGCTTCACATGTTGCAGCTCTCTGTCTCCCTGTGCTTGACATGTGTGGTGTTACAACCACTGCAGTTCAGCTACATTTAAATTGCACTGGCGGATGGCAGATGAAAGACTGAACTGCTCAGCAAGCACACAGTTCAGACGTCCGTCCCAAAGAAGACCAACTCTAATAACTATATACAATCTATAGAATTCAGCCCTAATGGGCACGACCAATAGCTTCTGATCAAAACGATTGGTTGTATTGTTAATGGCCACCATTAGGCATTGGAGAAGGGAGATTAGTGTTAGGCATCAGAGATAGAGGTTAGTAGGTACTAACGTATTATCCCATCTGGAAAGTTTGGCAGCTTTTTGCTAAAGTTCTGTTTGATCCCCAAGCCAGATCTAACCATGTTTGGAAAGCTGAAAGTCCCGGCTTTCCTTTGCACTGGATCCTCAGTCAATGCGATACCCCATTCCCAAGTTGGGGGGGGAGGGGTTATCCCCTACACCTTGCTGCAGAGAGCACAGTGGATTTGAGTCTCCTGCCCATGCCAGCAATACAGAAAGGAGACTAGGGTTGCACAGCTGCGCTGCTCCATCTGTAATGAGAGACCCAGGGCACTTGACATAAGTTTTGAAGACACAGATTTATGCTGCGCAGGAAGAAGAAGACCTACCGGGTGTGCTGCTTATCATCATGTCGAGTTTGTCCCGTACTTCTGTAATTGCACTTTCTGCAGCCAATTTCAGGGGACAACCCTCCTTCAAAACCCCGTAACTTGGGTACTGAGCACCATACTGACTCTGGTCTTGGTGCAACAGAAAGCCGGGACTTCAGCTTTCCAAAAATGGTCAGATCTTCCTGGGAGAGCAAACGGAACTTTAACAAAACGCTGCCAAACTTTCCAGAGGGGATAATACGGAAGTACCGGTTAGTGTTAGGCATAGGTGAGGAGAGGTTTGTGTAGAGAAGGGGAGGTTTGTTAGGCAGAACAGAGGTTACTGGCTCTTCTGATGAAGTTCTCTTCCTGCTACTAACAGCAACCGCCATCAAGTCAGCTGATAGGTCGATGGGCTAATAATACGAAGTACAAATGGAAGTTTGGAAGGGATTCCAAGAATAAGGACTATAGATGCCATTATCTCATCAGTTTATTTTTACTTCTGGTTTGCTTTAGGTCGGGAAAGTAGCTCAGTGCTCACAGATGCCAATAGTACACCCTTATGTGTGAACCATCCAATGCTCACACGTTATAACATATATGCACAGGTCGGCCATAGAGGGATCCATAATTGTAATCATCGACCAGCAGATTCACTAAAATCGGGCAGTAAAAGGAGGTGGAATTGACAGTTTTTTTATCAGGTTTGTCCTGGGAGTCTAAAGCTTCTGGTGTTCCATCTGCTGATCTTGCTGAATCAGCATAGCAATTCAGGAATATTGACAAGGAATGGCATCGGGCCAACATCGACCCGTCTATGGCCACCTTTGTTCACTCTGGGCCTGAAAGGTCTGGTCTTTAGAAAACAATCATCTCCTATCCTAACATGTAACAAAGAAAAGACAGCAGGTATCTGACTAGTTGCTATGGCGATATTGACATTTCCTTTTCTTAAGCTTTGCTGGATCAGAAGTATACTTGGAAGTTTAAAGTAACCTTAAAGTGAATCTGAGCAGGAAAAACTGAGCATATAAGAAGAGGTTATCTTCGGTGAAAACCGCACAACGCTCTTTTTTTCTTTCTTCAGATTAATATTGTTAAAAAGAGTGAATATAGCCTCATGAGCACAGTATGGGTGCATACACACACACACACACACACACACACACACACACACACACACACACACACACAATGACTGCCACCCATAGGGACCACAACTCGCTCCTTGACAGTTAGGGGTTGAGCAACGTACCATGTTGCCAAGCAACATATTCTGATGCCACAGAAGAGGATGGAGGTACAGCAGGTTGGATCCCAGGGAATGGGGCAAGGAGGTGTGCTTGTCTAAGATGACCCGGCATTCTGGATCGTGCGGCAGAGGAACACATGCTAGATTCTCAGCAGAGACAAATTCAACCAAATGCCTCTGCTGAGTTCAGAATAAACTAGACCGTGTACGAGGCTTAATAAGTACCAACGGTTTCTGCCCCCTTAAGGACCAGAGACCGCTGGTACAAGAAACAGCGGAATAGCGACGAATACCAACAGATCGCCGCACATACCCGCCCACCATCACCGCCGCATGTCGGGAACCTGGGCCACTCACTCTGCTGTCTCTATGACGGTAGAGTTCCTGTGATCCGGTAGGGAACCGCTTACGTTGTTAGACAGGGTCAGGAGCCAATGAAATGGGCTCCTGACCCGCTCACAGGGCTCTGCCATTATAGAGATTGCAGAGCGAGTGCACAGCAGCGCGGAGACAGTGGCGAGATCATCGAGAGCGACGAAAGCAGCAAGAACGCGCGGCGTCGGTGGACTGAAATCTACACCCTGCAAGCCAGGTAGCCATCAAACCAGGGCATGGATTTCAATCACTAAAGGTCCTTAAGTAGTTAAAGGACAATTGTAGCTAGGAGGTATGTGAAGGCTGCCATATTTATTTCCATTTAAACAATACCAGTTGCCTGGCAAACCTGCTGGACTATTTGGCTGCAGCAGTGTCTGAATTACACCAGAAACGAGCATGCAGCTAATCTTGTCATATCTGACAATAATGTCAGAAACATCTGATCTGCCGTATGCTAGTTCAGGGTCTATAGCTAAAAGTATGAGGGTAGGTGCACACATAACATAAAATGCTGCGTATTAGGTCATGTTTTATTTTATGTTGTGTGCAGGTTTTTGGTGCATTTGCATTTTTGTTTACCGCAGATGCGTTTTTCAAGCATTTTGCAGGCGTTTTAATGTGTTTGCAGTTCGCATATACAAAACGCGAATGCGTTTTATGAAAATTACAAGGAAGACAACAATAAGCGGAAATCATAAAACATGTTTTTTTGTACCAAAGACGCATTGAAAAACGCAAGGAAAACACATGTAAACCGCACTGGATTTCCATTGACTTTTATGATGTGCGTTTTTGAAGACTATGCAACAAAACCAGCATTATTGAAAACGTATGCATCAAAAATGTATATGCGTTTTTGATATGCGTTTTTTCCTGCGGCCCATAGACGGCAAAAACGCAGCATTTTTTCGCAACGCTAGCGTTGCTGCTAAGTGTGCACTAAGCCTTAGAGGCAGATGATCAGCAGGACAGAAAGGCAACTGGTATTGCATAAAAGGAAATACATATGGCAGCCTCCATATCCCTCTCACTCCAGTTGCCCTATAAAAGTATACCCGAGGCGAAGTAAAATAAAAAATATATTTTTTTTTTAAAAAGACACTTACCTCAGGATCCTGCAGAGGCTTCCCACGTCCTCCTGCCCCCCACCCTTGCCACATGTGGACCCTCGGAACATAGTCAACAAGAGCTTGACGGATAGGTTATCGTGGCCTTGCGGTTTTTCATGCATGAGCACGGGCGCACTGCGTCTGCACAAGTGAGGGGGGCTTCCAGAGAGCCTACGGCAGTGTTCTAGAGGAGGACGTAGGGTGCCTCTGGATCTTCTTAGGCAAGTATCTCTCTCTCTCTCTTTTTTACTCCACCTCTGGTTATTGTAAGCAGCTTTCCTGCCCTCTCTCCAGGGCTGCTTCGAACTCACCAAGATGCTTAGGGCCTTCATGGTCCTTTCCATTGTAAGCATGAATATGCACATTATCATAGCTTGTAGAAGCATGTCATGTGTACTTTTCCCAACAGTCAGAGCACCAATAATGATGGTGGGGGTCAGGGGCGTAACTAGGCCCCACTGGGCCCCCCTGCAGAATTTCAGAGCGCCCCCCCCCCCCCCTCCCTGGGGCCTGCTCGTAGCCGTTTTGTGGAGGCTGGAGGGGTGGCAGCATGAGGGGAAAGCCTTGGCCACAGTCGGCGGGGAGAGGGGAAGTTACCCCCCTCTCCCTCACCTCGGGGCTCTCCCCTCTGCGCTCCCCTCCAGCTAGTTACAGTGTGGGCAGCGGGCAGATACATACCTTCTTCCGTGCGTTCCACCGCATACTCCTCGCTATAGCAGCTGACGTCACTTCCGGAAGTGACGTCACTTCCGGAAGTGACGTCAGCCGCTAGAGCGAGGAGTATGCGGTGGAACGCACGGAAGGTATGTATCTGCCAGCCGCTGCCCACACTGTAACTAGCTGGAGGGGAGCGCAGAGGGGAGAGCCCCGAGGTGAGGAGGGGGGGGACTTTCCCCTCTCCCCACCGACTGTGGCCAAGCCTTTCCCCTCATGCTGCCACCCCTCCAGCCCACACAAAACTGCCCCGAGTGGGAGCAGGGGCTGCAGGGCCTATTGTTACGCCAGTGGTGGGGGTGGGGGGTAAGGAAGAGAAGCGTTTCAGCTCAGCCACTTTCATGGCACCAACAATTCTGAATCTGGGGGAGGAACCAATGGCAATTTTTTTTTTTTTTTTTTTTTTGGTACCGGTACATTGGGCTTTGGTGGAAAATCTGAGCCCAATCGGGGCCATGCTACTGCGCTTGCACGGGCCGTCGACAAGGGCTTTTCAATGGCTTTGCAGAGAATGCAGCACTGAAACAGGCCAGTGGAGGAAGACAGAGAAAGCCTCTGATTTATCCAAAGGCTTCCCTCGGCAGAGGGGCGTATGCATTTGAGGCACTTTGTTTCCTTACAGGTACACTTTAAGATCTGTCTCACCGGATCTTTAGCGACAGCGACACCGCGGCTTACTGTTCCCTTCCTTACCGCTTCTGCTAGAAAAAGGTCTATGGTGTGGCCTGCCATTATCCCGCCTCCCTTCTCCATAGCAACAGAACGCGATGCAAGGCTGTAGGCTAGTGACACATCTGTACAGCACTCAAGTTGATTCCCGATTGCTATAGGCAATAATATCTGTGGAAGTTTACGCCTTTAGTAAATCCTCCCCACAAGTGTTGTTATAAATGATTTATGCTGAGTACTATTTTTGTTTTTCATTTTTTTATGATTTAAATATCTCTACTGTACTTATGACACACATTCCAAAATAGTAGAAAAAGTTTGGCAAACGCGATGCCTCTTTAACCGTACCGAGTTGATTGGGTGATTATTAAGGCTTGCGATTTCCAGCCTTATTTGGAGTCTGCGCTCATTAATTCCATCAGTGTTTCATCTTACAATAGTGTATTCCGAACGTGTCTCTCCGGGGCTAGAGTCTTATTTTAGCGGAATATAAATTAGGAATCAATAAGCTGCTGTAGGAGGTTTATCTAAGGTGATTTTATAGTACAAGAACCTATAATTGCCTGCAAAAGTAAGTTTTACTTGGGCTGTGCATTCAGGTTATCTGGAAGTGGGGAAATGAAAAAGGTAAACATCTTATACTGCAAATCCAGGGGAAAAAAAAGACAACATTTTAATAACATTGTGGCATTTGCTTTCTTCTAACTCTGCACAGCTTCCAACATATAAAGCTGAAGTCTAGGCAAAATGCCTTTCAAATGTGACTGTCCTTGTATTATTAAAAGGACAAGCTAACCCCCAGGATTGCTGTTTTTCTATTTTTCAGTTTATCAAGAGCCGAACGTAGTGCATTAGCTGCTTGGTAGCGGAGCCACAGCCAGTTGGGAGACCCCTCTTTTTGTAGAACACAGTGTACCTGTCGGCCACAGAGGAATCTTTGCTCACACGGGGAGTCCAATGCAGTCAGAGGCCCATCACACCTCCCATGAAGTCCAAGCAACAGCAACAATCCACAAGGACTCGACCCTCCAGACGTGTAATACAGCGAAGTATTTATTTTTATATATAGCGGTGATACAGCACACTGAACAGCACAACGTTTCGGGCAGAGGCCCTTTCTCAAGTGCCCTCCAGGAGCACTTGAGAAAGGGCCTCTGCCCGAAACGTTGTGCTGTTCAGTGTGCTGTATCACCGCTATATATAAAAATAAATACTTCGCTGTATTACACATCTGGAGGGTCGAGTCCTAGTGAATTGTTGCTGCTGTTTAGACCCCTCTTTTTGTGCAGGACTTGCTACACACCAAATCGGTTCTTGGAAAAACGCAGAAAACGCAGCATGCAGTACCGATAAAAAAAAAAAAAAAAATTATATATATAAATCGGAATTGCATGTGAAAATCAATTAAAAATCGAAATCAGAATTGCATGCAGTGTGCAAGAGGCCTGAAGTGCAACAGTGCCTGCAACTCACACCTTCATGTGGGTGGGGGAGCAAGGAGAGCAGAGCAACACCATACCTTACCTTCTTGAAGAAGGAACATGTCCTTCTCACAGCAGCTGCTGTACTGTCTCCCTGTGGCTCTTGATGCATGGCCCACGACGGGAGGCACAGGGAGATTGCCTTTGTCCAGTCTACAGAGAAGAGGAGTGAGGAGGACATATCACTCTACTGGATGAAGGTTCTCTGCATCCCTCTGTCCCTGAGGTGGGACCTACTGCAGAGTGTGTGTGTGTGTGTGTGTGTGTGAGTGAGAGAGTGAGTGTGTGAGAGTGAGTGTGTGAGAGTGAGAGAGTGAGTGTGTGAGAGTGAGAGAGTGAGTGAGAGAGAGTGTGTGAGAGTGAGAGAGTGTGTGAGGGTGAGAGAGTGAGAGAGTGTGTGAGAGTGAGAGAGTGAGTGTGTGAGAGTGAGTGAGTGAGTGAGTGAGTGAGTGAGTGAGTGAGTGTGTGTGTGTGTGTGTGTGTGTGTGTGTGTGTGTGTGTGTGTCCCTTTTGCCTTCAGAACTGCCTTAATTCTTAATTATCCTGCTGGAAGTAGCCATCAGTGGATGGGTACATGGTGGTCATGAAGGGATGCACATGGTCAGAAACAATGCTCAGGTAGCCAGTGGCATTTAAACAATGCCCAATTGGCACTAAGAGGCCTAAAGTGTGCCAAGAAAACATCCCCCACACCATTACACCACCAGCCTGCACAGTGGTAACAAGGCATGATGGATTCATGTTCTCATTCTGTTTATGCCAAATTCTGACTCTATTGAGACTCATCAGACCAGGCAACATTTTTCCAGTCTTCAACTGTCCAATTTTGGCGAGCTTGTGCAAATTGTTGCCTCTTTTTCCTATTTATAGTGGAGATAAGTGGTACCCGTTGGTGTCTTCTGCTGTTGCAGCCCATCCACCTCAAGGTTGTGCGTGTTGTGGCTTCACAAATGCTTTGCTGCATACCTCGGTTGTAACGAGTGATTATTTCAGTCAACTTTGCTCTTCTATCAGCTTGAATCAGTCGGCCCATTCTCCTTTGACCTCTAGCATCAACAAGGCGTTTTCGCCCCCTCAAGACTGCCGCATACTTGATGTTTTTCCCTTTTCACACCATTCTTTCTAAACCCTACAAATTGTTGTGCGTGAAAATCCCAGTAACTGAGCAGATGGTGAAATACTCAGACCGGCCTGTCTGGCACCAACAACCACGCCACGCTCAAAATTGCTTAAATCACCTTTCTTTCCCATTCTGACATTCAGTTTGGAGTTCAGGAGATTGTCTTGACCAGGACTACACCCATAAATGCATTGAAGCAACTGCCATGTGCTTGGTTGATTAGATAACTGCATTAATGAGAAATTGAACAGGTGTTACTAATAATCCTTTAGGTGAGTGTATATACAGTACACATGTACATGAACTATGAATTACTTTTTTTTCCTATGTTGCTGGGGCTTACAGCAGTTAGTAAATATCTGATAGATTTGTCAGATGCGCGCCCGTGCATGCGCAGACCTGTCAGGCCGGCCGCCATGATATCCCGAAGCGGCCTGCGTGATGACGCTATGCATCATTAACCAGGAAGAGCTGGCCCGGGTGACGCTGGTAACGGGGGCCGGTGGAGGCACAAGGAGAGGAGCCAGAAGGACGCCGGGGGACCTCGCCGCCTACGGTGAGCTGGAAGAAGCCTCAGACAAGTGTAATCTTTTAATTTCAGGCACTGCTCGGGTCCCTTTAAGCAGAAGAGTGGAAACAAAAATCTTTCAAAAATACCTTGTAGTTTTTGAGAAAATCAATGTTAAATTTGGCGGAAATTTCCATGAAAATCCACGGCGGAATGTGGAAATTGGTAGCGGAAAGCAGAAGCAGTAGCCAGCAATGGCGGAAAGCGAAATTGGCGTTTCTGACCCTCAGTGTATATTGGCAAACATAGGGATAATGACATTATAGATTTAGGGCAAATCCTGCTAGAATTAGTAAGATTGACCAGGCGGGAGCATTGGAACACATGAAACCCAGTGAAAGAGTGCAGCACCAGAAACATACAATTAATGTAAGCTGGTAGATACATGTAAGGTCCATAAGCAAAAAAGTAAAAAATGATAACCGTGTAATATTCTGCCTATTTATACAAAGCCTTTACCCATTCACTAGATAGAGCTCTTGAACAGAGTCTCAAAGTAAAAAAGAGAACAAAGAAAATTGGCTGTTGGGTTCATACACCTTTATTTATCAAAATTTAGCATAGCACTATTTATCAACTAAAACAACCCCCACCAAACAAACATACAATACAAGACCATTCTAGACTTTTTCCATACATTGGCATGGGGCATACAATTTATATGAATACTATGTGTGTAACTGTTTAAAGAGGAACACCAGTGAAAATAATGTAATAAAAAAGTGCTTCATTTTGACAATAATTATGTATAAATGATTTACTCAGCGTTTGCCTGAGAAAACTCAGGAGGAAAAGTGAAGTGCATATCGGTCCTTGCAATGGATACAATCCACAATCACGGAAGTGAAAGAAAATTAACTAAATGCAAAGGTCAAGGTTTATGGGGGCCATTTTAAAGGGAACCTTAATTGGGGAAAAAAAAAAAGTTTAACTTACCTGGGGCTTCTACCGGCCCCCTGCAGAACTCCTGTGCCTGCGCTGGGTTAAACCAATCTTCCGGTCCCCCACCGCGGCTGAGTTTTGTTTTCAGTTGGCGGGCTACTGTGCCTGTGTGTCCCTGGCAATGCGTGCCCTCGCTCACGTCGCCATCCTGCGCCCATACTACTACACAGGAAGGCGATGTGAGCACGGGCCGCGCAGATGCAGTGGCCCACCAACTGATCAGTTTCCGAAAATGATAATCATCCGTGGCGGGGGACTGGAGGATCGGTTTGTCCCGGCGCAGGCACAGGACCTCTTGCAGGGGGCCAATAGAAGCCCCAGGTAAGTTAAACTTTTTTTTTCAATTAAGTTTCCCTTTATACATCAAAGGTCAGCGCAGGTTTAGAAAGTCATTGTATGTAGGGAATGGTAAATTCTTCACCACAATATATCAAATGCTCAGAGGTAGGTATCCGCCAAACATCAAAACTAGAAAAGGCTTACCAGCTCCCAACAACCCACATTATAAGGTTGTGAAATGGCTCAGGTCACAGATAACGTCCAGGGAACATCAGACGTCGTGAAGATCCAGTGGACATCCGTATGGAGGCGGCACCATTGTCTATTGATCTACGATGGACCATTACATGCGCGCTAATCTTCTGGGGTTCCCTGTTTATGGGCCCCGTATGTGAGTTATCGTTTTTATGTCTACTGCCTTTTAAAGAAATTTTATCTAAATAAACGGGTTACGCTTAGATATTGCCGTTTTTGTTTTCCTATATAAATTCCTGAAACTTTACCTCCATACGGAGGTGGTAAGCCTTTTCTAGTTTTGATGTTTGGCGGATACCTACCTCTGAGCATTTGATATATTGTGGTGAAGAATTTACCATTCCCTACATACAATGACTTTCTAAACCTGCGCTGACCTTTGATGTATGCCTGACTTCTGAACTTTTGGACATTGTTCTTCTCAGCGGCGGTTCCATTGTCCCTTGGCGCCGATATATTTGCTACTATAAATTTCCCTTTAAATCTATTTTTCCGTAACCTAAGGCAAAAACTTCTGTAGTGTGAATAAAGCCAAAGTGTACTTTAACATTAACCAAAAGATGTGTTTGCCAAAGTTTCCTCATCTTATCGGAGCTACAGACAGCTTAGATAAAGTAGCTAGAGCCTGGGTGATATTTTGCTACAGACATGAGTACATCTCCTCTAATCCCTCTGAAGGACACTGCAGGCTGCTGGAAATGGCAGCTGATATGACGAAGTAAGTTTCCCAAATCTCTAAATATAGAAATATAGAAATGCTTATATAAAACGTGTGATATACATCATGTGAAAACTTTGTATGCTACTGTTAAATGCTAGTATTTAAAAGTAGCATACAAAGTCAGATTTTTACTAGCTACTGTAAATGACAGCTGAATAAGAAAAATACATTTAGGCCCTGTTCACACTTGCGGTTCTCTGCCAAACGGACCGGATGACCTGACCGGATCCGGACCGGATCCGGATCGGAACCGTACGGTTCTGATCCGGATCCGATCCGGTCAGTTTGCATCAGGTGTTCATCAGGATGCGATCCGGATCCGTTTGGCAAAAGATAGTAGAAAAGGAATAAAAATGTTGGGGTCTGGGAGGTCAGCAGAAGGTGGACCTGTGGAATCAGGCCCTCCGCTGTTTAGCACTCACCTCCACCTCCGACATACTGCCAACATCTCCAGCACGTTTAAAATCACTGCTGCTCCACTCCAAAATGCTTGCCCATGTGTCCCCATCCAAAATCGCCGCTTCAATACGCATAGGAAGTGGGGTAGAACATCCGGATTTTTAGCCAGTGTGTTGTGCGCTCTCCGGTTCTCATTGGTTTGTATTGGCCGGATGGTGCAGTCCGGCTCCGCTCCGGATACGGCTGCCGGAGGAGCCGGACCAAAAAATAGCGCATGTTGGGTCTTATGCCGGAGTCCGGATCCGGTCCGGACGAAACGGACGCATGTGAACGGACGCATAGGCTTTCATTGCTATGCCGTGCGTACGTTCCGTCCGTTCTGCATGCGGTCCGGCTCCGGCACGGCGATTCCGGACGGCGACCGCTAATGTGAACCGGGCCTAACAGTGCATTTTACTCTGTGACAAATGTACAATACAAACAGTGCATACCAGGGATGCTCACCAAATGCTCTCATCAGTAATCACTCGTGATTACTCGTGATTCAAATGAGGTTTAATTGGCGCAGGTGTGCGGCGTGGATACAAGGGGTTAATTAACCATAATTCCGGCATCCGCCCTGCGTTCCAAAGAGCTTGCATGTGTCCTATTGGTCACGTTGCAAGCCTCACATCGGCACACTTCCTCCTTCGAACCGGAAGGAGGAAGTGCGCCGGTGTGAGGCTTGCAACGCGACCAATAGGACACGTGCAAGCTCTTTGGAACGCAGGACAAGAATCTGTCTGCAATATAGACCAGTGTTCTGTTAGGGTTTCACACATTTTTTCCCCAATTTGAATTAAATGGAGTTATGAATCGGTAATCTTTCTAATTTTCCTGTCTTTTCGGAATTGCTTTCTTTTTGGCCTTCAAAAGATCCTCCACTGGCGTTGTCCTGCTCTTTCATATCCAGAGCACAACACTTCATGATGGTATCCCCTCTCCCGGAAACAATCATACAATGCCAATGCTTCATCTCCAAAATCCGTTTCCCATGAGCAGTTCCTGCGCAGTCACAGAAACTGCCCAAATGGTATCCCATTTTTCAGATGTCTAAGGTGATGGATGGCTGGTGACGTGGAGGAGAGGGTTACCCGCAGTTGGTTTACGGAATGTAGTGGTGCACACACCACCACCCTCCCTCCAGATGTGCAGATCCAAGAACGCAATGTCCGCAATGTCACCGTAAATGTAAGCGAAATATTCCGGTCATTGCAATTTAGCCGACTCAAAAATGAGTCAAGCTCATTCTCGCTCCCTCTCCACACCACCAGCACACCACCATGAACTATAAATTTTCTCCTATGTTGCTTTCACTTACAGTAGGAAGTATAAATCAGACAGAACTGACAGGTTTTGGTCTAGTCCATACCCTCATGTAGATTTTCAGCATGGCATTTATTCTTTATAAAGACAGTCCCTGAAAAAAAATGTATACTGCAATGCTGGCCAGCCTCCCTGCTCACTGCACGCTTTTTTGGCGGTCAGAGAGAGCAACTGCCATTCACTTAAGTGCTTTTGAAAAAAGAAAACCCTGAGAAACCCTCCCATGAGGAAATGGGCTAGTCCAAAACCTGTCAGTTCCACTGACAACTACTGTAAGTGACAGCAACATAGGAGAAAATAAATGTACAGTTCATTTTACTCTGGGACAAACATACAAATAAAAAGTACGCGTTTACATGTATTTTCAATTTAACAATTTCCGTAATAGTAGTCCTTTAATAAATCTAGGCAATTACTTACTCTAAGGTCATCACAAACTTTAGATAAAAACAAAAAAAAAAAAACTTCAATAAAAAAAAAAAAAAAAAAAAACTTAAAAATGGTGAACGGCTGTAATGGTTTGGAGGAGTTGCAGTTAAAATCCTGACTTGCGATACATTTCTTTTCGTGATTTAAGAAGTAATGACCTTGTAATGAAAATGTTCAGCAAAGAGCTCTAATCCTTTAAATGTGATTTTTTCTGAAGATAGTCTGAATTCATAAACCTTTATATCTTAGCAAGGCCTGTGTATCACAGTTGGACATCAACAGGTCTTAAAGGGACTCCGAGCAGTGCAGAAACTATGGAAAGATGCATATCATTTTAAAGCGCTCTTTCTCCTCTTTCCAATGATATATAAACCACCACCCTACGTCTTTTAGTTTTCGCTATTTTCGCGATTGAAATTGCCGCGGCTGCGATTTCGATCGCGAAAATAGAGAAAACTAAAAGGCGTAGGGCAACGATTTAGGTGTCGTCAGAAAGAGGAGAAAGAGAGCTTTAAAATGATATCCATCAAGCCATAGTTATATTGTATTACACAGGACGACACTTTCCCCAGTGTCAGCAGCTCCATTTTGCTGAATGCAGCTGCTGACTTTGACAAAAAGTCGCCCTGTGTAATACAATATAACTATGGCTTGATGGATATCATTTTAAAGCTCTCTTTCTCCTCTTTCTGACGACACCTAAATCGTTGCCCTACGCCTTTTAGTTTTCTCTATTTTTGCGATCGAAATCGCGGCCGCGGCAATTTCAATCGCGAAAATAGCGAAAACTAAAAAGCGTAGGGTGGCGGTTTATATCTCATTGGAAAGAGGAGAAAGAGAGCTTTAAAATGATGTGCATCTTTCCATAGTTTCTGCACTGCTCGGAGTCCCTTTAAGATTTAGAAACTGTGGTGCAGGCTGTTATGGCATTAACTTGAAGTAGAGTATTGAACTAGATAGTGGTAGAGATATGAAAAGGACTTCAAAGGCTTCTCACACAATGAGATTAGTAAAGTGTGTATTTTTTGGTGTAGAAAATAACTGGAAGGCTCAGGAATTCAACAGTGGTAGTTGCCAGAGATATTCAGCTTACATCCCAATTTCAACACATTAGCATAATGCTACATCTCAAACCCTGAATAAAAAAAAAAAAAAATACGTTTCATCCTTCAATCATTTTGATCACTGATAAAGTTAGGGAAAACTGTTGCAATGCGGAGGAGGTTCTGTTGACAGTCATTACTGGTAGGTATGGGTCTTCCAATTCGCCACCACTAGTGGGTGATGAACTCCTTGGCTGTCACCAGGTCACGACTCCTGCGACTGCTCCACCAATGACGGTAGAGAGCAGGTGTTACTGCAATATGGTACAGGATCTGAAGAAAAGAGGTAGTGGCTTGGTTGTAGAAAATTCAGGATTGTTCTTCCAAGTAGGTGACGTAGTTCAGTTGGTGGAATACTGGGATAAATTGGGTAGACATGCTAAGGTCAGGACATGCAATTAAGTAGCAAAGTCAAGGTCACAAGCTGAGGTCAAACATTGAGGATGGTCAAAAAAGTCAAGTTGAAGAACAAGAAGACTATCAGAAGCAGGCAGTCCTAAACAGACTAGTAGCACCAAGTTAGGCTAACCAAAGCTGACAGCGTGAACAGCATCGGGGGCCATCTAAGAAAGTAAATGTATGGCTTGGTGTGCATTCCCATGGGTCGCACATGCTGAAACATGTTCTCAATTGTCAGGGACAGTGATTTGACCATGCCTGTTGGTGGCACGTATTGCCAAATTGCTGAGCTTTCACTATCCACCAGCAGGTAACTCTAGCTTGTACCTGACTGACCAGCAATTTCTTGCCTGTTGTGACATTTTCACTTTCCACCACTAGATGTCCTTCCACAGCCTGGAGTTATATCATCAGCATACACCAAGCCTTGTAAGGTTTTTCGCCCCTCGCCTTCCCCTGGATCAATTGGGACATATGCAGGTTCAGGGATGCATTTTTTTTCTGTGTTTTGTTTTTTTTCCCCTTTAGGTTGAACTTGGAGGTCTTATTTTTTTTTAGGTGCGACTGAGATTTAACATGTCTGATTGATGCTTTTTAATTGTCAATGTTGCCACACAGATTTTCATAAAATAATCCAAATTAGATGGTCGATCAACCACAAAATTAATAGATGTTTGTCCGCCTTTAAAATTCTGGAATGGATCTTTGGCCTATGCCCGACTTTAGTTTCTGGTACATGGGTTTTGATCTCGCAGCCTTAAAGGGATACTGTAGGGGGGGTCGGGGAAAATGAGCTGAACTTACCCGGGGCTTCTAATGGTCCCCCGCAGACATCCTGTGCCCGCGCAGCCGCTCACTGATGCTCCGGCCCCGCATCTGGTTCACTTCTGGAATTTCTGACTTTAAAGTCAGAAAACCACTGCGCCTGCGTTGCCGTGTCCTCGATCCCGCTGATGTCATCAAGAGCGCACAGCGCAGGCCCAGTATGGTCTGTGTCTGCGCAGTACACTCCTGGTGACATCAGCGGGAGCGAGGACACGGCAACGCAGGCGCAGTGGTTTTCTGACTTTAAAGTCAGAAATTCCAGAAGTGAACCGGAGGCGGGGCCGGAGCACTGGAGAGTGGCTGCGTCAGCACAGGATGTCTGCGGGGGACCATTAGAAGCCCCGGGTAAGTTCAGCTCATTTTCCCCCGACCCCCTACAGTATCCCTTTAACTCTGTATCATTTCCTGCTCATGTACTGTATAAAATGTTGCAAGTATGCATATATGCCTTTTGTTATCTCCGTTACAATAGCTGGAAAGTTAGGATTGGTAGTTTGTGCGCGCACGCGATTGTGTCGGTGATCACAGGTCAGTTTTCTTTATATAAATTTAATAAACACCATTGACTTATTTCTGTGTCCAGTCTTTAATTACTACCAGTAAAGTTTCACAGTTTGGTATAAAGCCACAGATGTTAGAGTTGTATGGTCCAAAATGATAGTCCATGTTAAGGCTCAAAAGAGCCGTATCTTAGAGCATCAATTTGGGGAATGAGTACCTCACAGACATATCATCGCTTGGCATTCCCAAGGGGAAATTTAAGGGCTCGTTTCCACTGTTGCGGTGCGGAATCACCTGGATTCCACCGCGGACGAAATCGCATGCAGATGCGTTTCCGCATGCGGATTTCCCCGTGATTTCACATGCGATTTCGCATGGCAAGGAGCCAGGCGAATTTAACCATGTCACTGCCTGTGTAAAGCTCCATAGCTTTACATGCAAAATCGCACGTGAAATCGCGGGGAAATCCGCATGACAAAGCCGCATGCGATTTCCCTATTAAAAGCATTGCGGGCGATTCGCCCGCATTCCTGCCGCACGCGAAATCTGACGGCTCTGCCGTGCAGATTTCCCCCGCACGCCAAAACGCACCCGCACAAGTGGAAACAATCCCATCCACTTGTATTGACTATGCGAATCCGCATGCGGTGCCTGCATGCGGATTCGCTTTACTGGAAATGAGCCCTGACTGGTTGATTTTGCAGCTGAATTATTTACATCTCAGTGACTATCCTCAGTAAATACTCCAACCTTTGTAACAATGCAGAGGCTGGAGTATGGTCAAGTATGATGGAGTACAATGCCAAGCAGTTGGGGCTTTGATCAATCTGATTTGTCTTCTCCAGGAACACTTGGGGCCTTGTAGTAGCCCATATTTATTTAAAAAAAAACATCCGGCAGATTAGCAGACAATTTTAAAGGTTCACATTTTATGGTACCCATACACGGTACAATAAAAGTTTGATTTTCCAGTTATGTCAACCAAAACCATCGAATTGAATGAAAGTCGAAAAGAATCTTTTTTTTTTTCGATGAAGAAAAACGAACGATTATCCAGTTTTTTTCTTAAAAAAAAAAAAAAAAATCTGATCAGACATGTTGGAAAAATCTTTATATTCAATCTAACAGAATAAATCGAACTAATTTATCTAATTAAAAAAAAATAAAATGTACCATGTACCATTAGACAACTAAGCACATTGATTTTTTTTTTTTAACCTCCCCATATAGGAAGGTTCATAAGAGGATGTGCTTGGGGAAGTGGACACTGCAGGGAACTTGAGGGGAACCTGAAGCGAGAAGTATATGGAGGCTGCCATATTTTTTTTCCTTTTAAACAATACCAGTTGCCTGGCAGCCCTGCAGTTATGCAGCGAATCTTGCCAGATTTGACAATAATGTCAAATACCTGATCTGCTGCATGCTTGTTCAGGGTTATGGCTAAAAGTATTAGCGGCAGAGGATCAGTAGAACAGCCAGGGAACTGGTATTGCTTAAGAGGAAATAAATATGGCAGCTTCCATATCCCTCTCAATTCAGTTGCCCTTTAAAAATGCAGCAAGGCTGCGGACTCTCCTGGGAAAAATGACAGACCCCACACAGATGTGAGGACCAGAGGAGCCGCGCCCTTCAGATAAGAAATGATGCTCACCCAAACCCCCGCCCCATTCTATAATCTAGTTAAGTGATCGCTATAGCGAAAAAAAGTAAGCATTTAAAATCTGGCAGAACTGACAGGTTTTGAACTAGCCCATCTCCTCATGGTGGATTCTCAGGGTTTTCTTTGTTTTTTAAGAGCATTTCCTGAATGACAGTTTAACTACCAAGATAATAAGATACCAGCCAGCCTCTCTCTCTACTCGCTTGCACCCTATTTTGGCAGTTAGACTGAGCAACTGCTGTTCAGGGAATGCTTTTAAAAACAAAGAAAACCCTGAGACTCCCCCCATGAGGAGATGGATTAGTCCAAAACCAGTCGGTTCTGTCAGATTTTAACCGCTCATTTTTTCAGCTGGAGTGGTCCTTTAAACATTGTAGCTTACAATGAACTAATGTACGATAGGAGAAATGGGGAAGTGACCTATTCGTAATGTATGCCATTATACACTCATCACATTAGAAAGAAATCTGCAAATGCTATTCTCTGCTTTACATTTTGATAGCCATCCCTACAGAACAAATGGCATGTAATTATCCAAAGACAATAAAAAAGTGAAGAGAGATAGTGGAAGACACCAAGGAACGCTTCTCAGCCTCAGCTAGACAGATAACCTAAGCCAAAATCACATTCCCATTACTGAGCCGAGATTTCACCCAGCAAAGAGAGAAGAAAAAGCGATCATAAATATGCCGGAAGCAGCGGCTAATTAGCAGATAAGCACAATGCATTATGCTGAGAAATTAGCGGCCTCACAGAGCCAGTACCTTTAATAAAGAAGCATAGACCCAACAAAGTGAGAGATGGGTTATGAGCAGGGCCAGTTTCATTTGCAGTCCAATTTGTAACTATATTTAAGAATTAAATGATGCATTCAAAGCTTAAATTTTGCTTATACTAAGTACAATTAAATATTTCAAAGAGTGGCAAACATTAAGAAAGCCTTTTTCTTCTTTCCAAAGTTTAGTTTAGTCATCAGACAAGCTATTGCCACTCACTGTACAAATCAATGTTTCATCAATGAACAACTTGGTGTTAGTAATGTTGTAAAATGAGTATTTTTCTGCTGGCTTCCATCTTTAATGGTTATCTCTGTCTATCTTTTAGTTTTGTAGCCCAGCTCAGTGTTAATTTTCCCTCCCTACTGACACAGCTTACTGTATCTCCCACAGCAAGCACCACTTAGACAACAGTCTTACATCATCGTTTAAACTCCTCAAAGATCAGAAGTAAGGGTTGGGGGTTCAACTACCTTCTGGCCATAGTGTCCTTATCTTATCTAATATTGGAAGCTTTCTGTTACTGTAATGTTTCATTTACCTGGGGCTTCTGCCAGCCCCCTGCAGCCGACCAGTGCCTGCAACATTACCAAACGATCCTCCATTCTCCCGCCACCGCTGATTTTTGGAACCTGTGACTTTTAAGTCGATGCAAATGCGCCTGCTCGGCCCTGGCCTCATATGTGTTCCCGTGGCCAGAAGTGCCCTGTCCAGGCGCAGTACAGGAAACTATGTACTGTGCCTGCACAGTACGCTGCCGGCGATGGCAGTGGCCATCGACTGGCAGAAAGCAAAGTCAGCCACAACAGGGGAATGCAGTAGCCCCAGGTAAGTGAAACATAGTGAAACATAGAGATATCTCTCTCTCTCTCTCTCTCTCTCTCTCTCTCTCTCTCTCTCTCTCTCTCTCTCTCTCTCTCTCTCTCTCTCCTCTCTCTCTCTCTCTCTCTCTCTCTCTCTCTCTCTCTCTCTCTCTCTCTCTCTCTCTCTCTCTCTCTCTCTCTCTCTCTCTCTCTCTCTCTCCTCTCTCTCTCTCTCTCTCTCCTCTCTCTCTCTCTCTCTCTCTCTCTCAGACTCTCAAAGGTTTTCTTCCAAGATTGCCCTGTATTTGGCTCCCTCCATCTTCCACTCTGACCATACTTTTGCAAACCACCGTATATTGTCTGTCTGTCTGTCTGTCTGTCTGTCTGTCTGTCTGTCTGTCTGTCTGTCTGTCTGTCTGTCTGTCTGTCTGTCTGTCTGTCTGTCTGTCTGTCTGTCTGTCTGTCTAGGCACCCAGGCCAGTTAAAAAGAAAAAAAAATTGGAGGACATAGAAAAAAGGGGAAAAAAAAAAAAAGTTTTAAAGTGGATTTCAAAGTATGCCAACATAAACCCAATAGGTTGTAAGGCTGATTGCTTGGAGGAGAATTATATTGAAGATTTAACAATGAAGAACGCTCCCATATGACAGCTGGCTGGCCTCACACTGGCGCATAAGGCAGTCTAGGGAACAGCCCATGGTGGGCATTTGGATTGTATGAAAAATGCAGTTGTCTCCATATCTAGACATTACTCACTGTATATCTGTATAATGTGTAGGGTACTGGTTAAGGGCTCTGCCTCTGACACAGGAGACCAAGATTTGAATCTTGCCTCTACCCGTTTAGTAAGCCAGCAGCTATTCAATAAGGAGACCTTGGGCAAGACTCCTCAATACTGCTACTGCCTACTGAGCGCACCTTAGAGATCAGCTCAGCATGAGATCTCAGCTCAGCAGATAAACACAAGGGTCCCTTCACACTTGCTGATCGCAAAACGCTAGCGATTTTGCTAGAGTTTTGCTCTGGCGTTTTGTCGATTAACGGCAAAAAAAAAAATCACCATTCACACCTGGCGATTTTTTAGCAATCGCGTTTTGTGCTTCTATAGCACTTAAACGCGATCGCCGGGAAATCACCTGAAAATGGTGCAGGCTACGCTTCGCGTTTAGCGTTTTTGGGCGATTCGTGGCGATTAGCACAAATCACCCAAATGAGAACGGGCCCATAGACTTATTACCCTAGCGCTTTGAAAAGCGCTAGCGTTTGAGTGTTTTGCCGAAATTGCAGGCAAAACGCTCAAGTGTGAATGGGCCCTAAGACCAACTCAGCAATCATAGTTGGGCATTGCAGTTTAGCACCCATCATTGGTTATTTTCCACACAGCAATTCATTTTTTAAAAAAACCTCTTAACATAAATGTGGCTGTACACCTAATAATCTCATCATGAAATCAATCAACAAAGTTAAAACCCAGCAATTATCAGTTCACACAAAATAAATTACTCAACACAGAAGGATGAATGAATTAATGAATATCCAATGGGCACTAGGTGAAATATAATCAATTATGACCGAGTATTTGCTTTCAAAACATTGTTTAGCCATTCCCATTCTCCTAGATTATTGGTCACTGCCTTATTTCCGAATGTTTCTCATACAGAGGCCCAGCTTATTGCTTGTCTGAGAGGCAACCATAAGATTGTAATCTATAAAGTGGATAAAGGGGAATCCATTGTCATACTTAATGCAACTGATTGTAATAAAGAGGCCCGGAGAAAAAAAAAAAAAAAAAAAAACACACCTTAACCCTCTGGGAGATACAATTACATCGCCCAGGACTTTTTTTTTTTTTTTTTTTATTAAATCATGTAGCTAGCCTAGCGCTAGCTACATGATAGCCGCTGTGCAGCGGCATCCCCCAACCCCCTCCGATCGCCTCAGGCAATCAGAAGTTCAGAACGGGATCTCCTGCTTGGCTTCCCCCGTCGCCATGGCGACGTTCGCGATGACGTCACCGACGTCGTGACATCAGAGGGAGTCCCAATCCACCCCTCAGCGCTG
This sequence comes from Hyperolius riggenbachi, assembly GCF_040937935.1. NCBI lineage: Eukaryota > Metazoa > Chordata > Amphibia > Anura > Hyperoliidae > Hyperolius > Hyperolius riggenbachi. Next base: position 446,070,872 of record NC_090648.1, read on the forward strand.
CCTGGCACTGATCGGCCAGGCTGCGCAAGGGGTCGGGGGGGCTGCGCGGCACGGCGGGCAGCGGCGGATCGGCGGTGATCGGAATTTACACGCAACTAGCAAAGTGCTAGCTTCGTGTAACAAAAAAAATTATGCAAATCGGCCCACCAGTGCCTGAGAAATCCTCCTGCGCGACATACCCGAGCTCAGCTCGGGATTATCGCCCAGGAGGTTAAAATCTTTTGGATTTACAAAAATGGAAAGTTGGATCATCAGAAATGAGGAAATAAAGAACTTGCATCTAGAATGGCAATTTTAGGAGTCTTATCTAAGAAAAATTGTGGAGTTTCAGTTGGTCTCTTCGCCTGTCTGCAACATTCTACCATGTCCCCAAATGTATATAAAAACAGGAATCCCTGGTGTTATTTTAGTACAAGAATAAAATCAAATTATTAATATAGGAATTAAAAATCTTAATTCTGTGTGGAGATGCAGAACTTGTACAGGTTTTGGAAAGCCCCAAAATATGGTGGTAAATTACCCCTGAACAAACTGGATTATTATGCATCTCAGCTAAAATATGTAGCATATTACAGATGTGGAGCCAAAACCTGAAGGTACTGTAAAAGGAACTATAGAGTTAATTTGCCACCAAAATTATACATTCTTATTACATTTCAGAAAGACTTTAGAAATGGTGAGCACAGGTTCGTATTTACATCACCGAAGCCTATAGGCACAGATGTCCTGGCACCCTAGACTCCATGAACCTATAAACCTCTGCCGAACTGCACCGCAAATGTGCTGGCTGGCCCAGCTGTCACGTCTCCCTTACTTCCCTTGCCTGTCCCAGGTAGCTACAGGTACCCCTTAGCATTAAGTAGCTAGAGGTACCCTCAGTATTTAGTAGCTAGAGATGCTCTCTACTGAAGGGAGACCTAGTCAGTGGCATGCCGAGAGCTCTCTCATTTACATTTTGTTTGGGACTTTGCATAGGGAAGGAGGGAGGCACTAGGCGAAGGGAGTGATCTGCTTTTCCATCATCAGGCGCCTGTAGGCAAGTGGCTCCAGTGCCTTATGGTAAATAGGTTCCTGGGTAAGCATTAAAAATGAGCAGGCGTATGTGAAATTGGAAGAGTTTCCTGTGAAGAAACTGAACCTAACTGGCTACGGTAAGAGGGGCAACGTTGCTGCCTCTGGTCACGTGAACATGGCGTGAAGCAAAGCAACCAGAGGCGTCAACATAAGGGAGTTAACCCCTCTTGCTGCGGCCTGTGTTCATTTCATATTTGCCTGCTTATCCTAAAGGTGTGCATACATTATGCAATTTTTCTCTGTAGAGTCGTCGGTCACCGTAATGTAGAATGATTTCCAGCCAAAATAGATTGAAATTCAGACAGGATAGTAACCCTGTGAATCGAAAGGGGCGGGGGCATGACGACATCTATGCCTGGAGCTAACACGGCGACAGGACTCCCCTCTAGATAATACTGTTCCCGTGCAGAGTATGAGTGGCAGCAGAGAGCATTCACCACTCAACTGTTTGGACGGCGAGAGGACGACGACATTTGAGGTCAAAAGTTGGTGTTAGACTAAGTCAGGTCCAGGCAAGGTCAGCTGAGGTCACTAAATTCCTGAAAACCCATATTATTGTGCAATTTACCCCAGCAACATTAACCCAATTACACTGACCCTCCATAATTGTGTAACACAAAAAGGATGAAACTGGTGCGGTTTAAGGCGCGGTTGAAGGCACTCCAAGTAACCGATATAAATCAATGAAAAACAAGTTTCAAAGTGTTGGCTCAACAAAGTTTTTTTAATTGACCTGAATAAGTCCCACAAAACAAATTGTCCCTTCCTTTGTGCTATTACATTTCTTTATCAGTCATTGTGGCAAGTTTCTTCAGAGAGGTAAGCCAACACTTACAAGTCTTTTTAAACTGTTTTAATAGTTTTATATACTTTGATTGCCTCTAACCACCTAGTTGTCACTTCCTCACCTCTGTTGGGAGGCTGTAGTTTTAGGTTTACATAAAACCCCTTCGTAGGAGTGAAACCATCTGGTTCAAGTATCCCAGACACCTGGACCCAGTCAGGGGCGGGTATCTCCTCAAAATCTTCATTAGAGGTTCCCCGATTTGCAATCAGACCGTGTGAGTAGCAGCCTTCATCATTATATCTCTGTCACATACATAATACACTATATTGGCTCCTAGACTCCTTTGTTTTTTTCAGTTTTTGTAAGGAATCTTATTTCATCTGGAATCTCACTGTGACAAATGGATGGAGGCCAAACCAAGCCTTCATGTGAAAAAGCTGTCTGGCCTGATCCATGATTGGAACATTTCAGCATGCTTGCACCAGAGCAAAGTCATCCACAAGGCAACTTAGGTCATTCCCTGAGACCTAGTGGGCATCAAGGGGCCCAACTGCCACCTTCTCTTACTATTCAACCACCTCAGCTTACAACACCCCCCCCCCCCCCCCCCCAATACCTCAACCTTTGGTCCCATCTCATCTTGATCGTATTCTGGATGGGGATTTATTAATATAGGGGATAAAGTCATTGACTAAATAAATGAAATTATGATGTGCCAGTACTTCAGTGATGCTTCAGTGACTTCAGGTAATAAATACACATCATTATCACCACCGTCAATAAATTTAAATAAATAATTCAAGTAGCACCACAGCATTGAATGTGGTCGCACTACCAAACATGTACAAGCGTGTCCATACTTAAGCCTAGTACACACTAGCAATTTTGATGGATCAATCATTGGTCAATTTTACCACCTCCATGTAGTATGAGGGCCAAACAGATTTTCAATTCTATGCAGATTATATAGGTAAATGGTCATACTACATGGAGGTGGTAAAATTGACCAATGATTGATCCATCAAAATTGCTAGTGTGTACTAGGCTTTAGCTTGCCTGTGCAATAAGCCAAAACCACTCACATCTACATCTAACTTTCGGCAACTGTGCCTGCACAGCCATAATCGAGCTTGCACAGTACAGCCGAAGTTGAACACGAAGGGGAGCGTGAATGTAAACTAGAAGAAGGTCCCGTCCATCAGTAAACCAGAAGATGGTTCCGGCCAACGGCAGTCAGGTCGTGGAGAACATAGGGAGGCTTCACACTACAAAAGGTAAATATTAGGCCACTTTTACACCTGTGGAAAGCATTGTGGTGCAATTCGCTGCCCCCATTGCATTGCAACGCCAAAACCTAGATTCATATGACCCTGCCGAGTGCCCCCCTTCCCCCTGCACACGCCCTTCACTGCCCCTCACCTCTGCTAGACAGGAAGTACATCACTGGGATTCCTGGCTTCTGTGCCGTATTTGCGTCATTCCGTGCATGCTGCCGCACCACCAACTATTGTTTTGCGTCGCCCATTGACTTCCATTCAGTCCACTGCTGCATCGCTATGGAAGTCACACGCTAACTTGCTGTTAATTTTGCGGTGAGTCAGGAACTTCTGATGCAGTCAGCGTACTGGATTCCATACACTTTCTTTGCTGTTTACGTTACCCTGTGTGCAGAAAGGGTAACGCAATGCAAATAAAAGTGGCTAAGTGTACAGGGGCCTCAAACTTTCTTTTTTTGTTTTTAAACAGCACAGGTTTGCTTTATCTGGTTCCGGACCGACACAGTACGAACCTACGTCCAGCAGTTGGTGCTGCGGCTCTGACAGGACGTAGATTCAACGACACAATGAATCGCGCATCCCCGACGATACTGCCACTCTGCACCCTATGCAATTGCTCACGTCTATAAGACGGCAGAGCTCTGTAAGTAGGTCAGGAGCCGTTTTCATTGGCTTCTGACCCCCTGATCACGGAGAGCCCATCACATTGGCTCCCATTGATAGACAGCATCAGGAGCCAATGAAAGCGGCTCCTGACCGGCTGTCAGCACTCTGCCGTCATAGAGATGGCAGAGAGAGGAGCCGGAGGCGATGGGGCAGCGTTGTGACCGGCGGGTATGTGCTGCAATTTGCCGGGAGGCGGTGTTTTACCATACCAGCAGTCTCTGGTCCGTGAGGGGGAAGAGACTGCTGCTACGGAAGTGGTTAAAAAAGGGGAACATCTAATAACAAACCACCATCCTGTGTGAAACACACCTGTAATGCACACGCTGCACCACAATCCATTCTCCAGAAAGGCCAATATAAGAAATGCCTCTGCTTTCAGTTTCTTCTCCGTGAGCCAACCGAGCCATCCTTCACAATTAAACCAAGCAGCCTATTCCAGCAGGTCCACCATCCAGTGTATTGATGGCTATTGGCGCTATAATGTACTGTGCTGTTCCTTATGTGGTTATAATAAATAACCTTTATTAGTTTCTCAGAGGCGGCAGGCATTCCTGTCTCCACCGCCAGCTCCAGAAGAGGGAAGCTCCGAGTACCGTGATGTACATTTGTACGAGGGAAGCGTTTATCAGTGTCACACAGCTCTTTGTCTCAAGGACCTCTTCTAATGAAGCATTCCTATTTCACTACACCTTGAGAACATTGCTTAATTAGACTTTGACACCGCACAGCAGATTTCTGAAGCATACTTTTCATAGAAAAAGCTCAGGAAAAAAAATAATTTTGTACAAGTTTAACAAAACAGGTGCAGTTGACAATCTTCTACTGTCTGCACAGGATACTTTCTGTTTGTGCCAATAGCTCTGCTGCAGATAAGGAAAGAGATGATCATAAGGGCACATAGTAAAACATAGTAAATTATTAAGACTACCCATTATTTACCTTAAAGGACAACTGAAGTGAGAAGTATATAGAGGCCATCTTCATTTCCTTTTAAGCAATACCAGTTGCCTGGCAGCCCTGCTGATCCTCAGCCTCAAAGCAGCTAAAGCTAAAGCAGGCATGCTCGGGTCCCCATTGACTTCAATTAGGCTCAGTGTTTGGCCCAATATCCCGCACATCTGAACCATGTCTGGCCGAGCCGACCCGAATAACTGGGTGTTTGATCAACACTACTTACGAACAGCGGGGATGTAAATATTTACATTCCCGGCTCCAGCGCAGGCGCAGTATCGGCTCTCCGCTTGGAGATAGCTGTTGGTCCGCTCTACTGCGCAGGTGCAAGTCTCCTGCGCCTGCGTAGCAGAGCAGACCCGGCAGGGATCGAATATTTCCGCCCATCTCTGTGCTGAGAGCTGCAACAGCGCCCCCGCTGGAACCAGGGAAGGTAAATATATCAAGCCTTGTCAGGCTTGTCGAGCCAGGATTCCGGGACGCTTCGGGGGAGCCAGCACTGGATTGCCTGCAGCTACAAGGATGGGGGAAGCCTCATTGGGACCCTGAGGCTTCCCCCCTCCCGAGGTAAGTACCCCCAGGGGACTTTTTTTTTGTTTGTTTTTATTACATAGTCTCTTTTAAGGTTGCAGAGAGAGAATTAATAATTACAGGAGCCAGCAGATGGCGCCATTCTTTCTATTTGGAACACACAACTTATGCCATGTAAGTTCACCCCATCAAAAGAATTGAACAGCTTGTTTTCTTCTTCTTTTCAACCACAACATATTTTTATCTGGAAGCACTTATCAGCCGTTATTTATATTGTATATATTTCTATGGGATGACTTCTATAGAACATACTTTACCAAAAGACATTTTACTCTGATAGGGCTGTAAACAAAAAAAGTGATTAAAGTAATTGAAACCATTACAGTGCCCATGGCCTCTCCCCCTTCCTTAGGCAATATTCTTAGTTTGTCCATTTTGTTATTAATAGATGCAATCTATTGATTCAGAGTGGTGTGTGGCTCTAATGACATTGAAAGGATGCTTCAGTGGACACTGGGAAGGTTAGTAATCTGCTTGCTGTCCCTGTTTACATTTGTACTGATCTATTGGCATTCACACAGAATGACACTTTCATACGCTAAAGCAATAAAGTGCTCCATTCAGAAAAAAAAGCATTACAAAAATACAATGATAAAAGCAGACTGGATGACCTGCTTGACCTTCAGGAAAGTTTGGATTTACTTAAGGGGCCAATACACCTAACAATTTTCCCGCCGATATACAGCAGATGTGAAATCGTTGCGCAAACAATTGATTTCCATTCGAAATCAATCATTCCCATCGAGCTGTCCGTGCGGAACATTTTTCTCGATTGCCGGTGGGTTGGGAGTGCGTCGATAGCGGCGTTCGAATGCCCGACGACCGACGCAATACAGCGGCAATACATTACCTGCCCCGCTGTCTTCTCCGCTGGGTTCCGCGTGCCGGTCCGGCTGACTTCACTTCCTGTCCCGGCAGGAAATTGAAACAGTAGAGTGCCCTCTATATGCCGGGCAGGGGGGGGGGGGGGGGTTGGGGTGGCAGCGGCAGCACCACCACAGATTGTGATCGGTTTCATGCTGAAATCAATTCACAATCTGTTTGCAGTAAAGGCAGCCATACGATCCCTCTCTGATCAGATTCGTTCAGAGGGGGATCTATCTGTTGGTCGAATCTGATGGCAAATCGACCAGTGTATGGCCACCTTTACTGTGGATGCAGTAGTGTAGGCTAGGAGCTCTGGGCCCTAGTGCAGTTTTACATTGAAACTCCTCAAGCACTCTATACATAATAAAGGGTATGGAACACCAAAACCTGCCAAGGACAGCTGCACTGTCAGAGAGGTGTAAGAAGGGCAGGAGAGCAGTCTATTCATTGTTACCTGGATGCAAAACTCCAAGAGAGTGGGCAAGCTGCAGCTGAGGGGCCACAGAGTTATGGAAGCACTGTCCCAGGTATGGATGCCCATTTAAGGTGCCCATTAATGAAATAATCTTGGTTGTACAGTCTTAAAACTTCCATGCAATATGAGGGAGTACCTAAAGCAGGGATGGCAAACCTTTTACAGACAGAGTGCCCAAACTGCAACCCAAAACCCACTTAATGAGGTATGCAGTAATAGTGAGGCCCCACATGACAAATGCAGCACTCATGAGGCCCCCAAATAAAGTAAGCAAACATGAGACTGCCACATGACAACTGCAGTACCAAATGCAGTAATGGTGAGGCCTTCACATGAAAAATGAAGTAATGGTGAGACCCTTCATGACACATGCAGGAATGGTCCTCCTGTGACCTGACGGCTGGTACGTGGTCACATATGTGCCACTCTGTCATGGGGCACAGATGCCCCGGCGGCAATGGATAAAAAAAAAAAAAAAAAAAGGAATCAAAAAAAGGAGGCAGCGCAGATGTTGGGAAGCCTGCCTACTCATTTGCACACTATCTTGGCATTTGGACTGAGCAACTGTTGTTCGGTGCTTTTGAAAATGAAGGAAACCCTGAGAATCCCCCATGAGATGGACTAGTCTAAAAGCTGTCAGATTTATACTGCCTACTGTAAGGGACAGGAACGTAGGAAGAAAGTAATTTGTAGTGCAGGGGTGCCCAATGGGTAGATCGCGAAGGACTTAATGGTAGATCCTAACCGCACTACATTTTCCATTCTGTATTTACATTGTGCTCCTAAAATTGTACTTAAGTAGATCATTTTGAATTGCTAATTTTCAAAAGTAGCTCACAGGCCAAAAAAGTGTGGGAACCTCTGTTCTAATGCATTTTACGCTTGGATAGATGTACTTATGATGAGTATGTGTATTTTAAGTGACAGTGGTCCTTTAGGGGCATTTTACAGAAGGAACGGGGGAAAAGAGCTTTCTTGATCTCCTTCAGAGCTAAACAAGAAATCAGAAAGGAAGACCCAAATAATCCATTTTCTTTTTAATATATGTAAAGTTCTTGTCTAGCCTAAGGGCCCGTTTCCACTAGAGCGAATCTGCATGCGTTTCCTGCATGCAGATTCGCATAGACAATACAAGTGGATGGGACTGTTTCCACTTGTCAGGATTTCGGAGCGTTTTTTTCTGTGCAGAAAAAAATCTGCACGTCAGAGCCCTCAGAATTCGCATACTGCACACCGCTATGCGAATCGCATACAATGTATTTAATAGGAAAATCGCATGCAGTTTTGGTATGCAAATTTTACCGCGAATTCGCGTACGATTTTGCATGAAAGCAATGTAAAAGCACACAGGCACTGACATGGTTAAATTCACATACACACTATCCTATGCGAATTCGCACCAGCATGCAAATTCGTCGGAGGGGAATCCGCAACGATTCCGCACAAGTGGAAACGGGCCCTAACTCTTCTTTACACACATCCCTCAGCTATCGAGGGCAGAAAAATTCCCCTGAAATACCTTAAAATGTCATGAAAATAGTGGCAACCCCTACAACAAACTTCTTTTGCGATTCAATAAAGGAAATGTACATATTGCAACAGAAGGTGCTTTTCATATGCCATTCTTTTTCCTGCCAGTGTTTAGATTGGTGGACTACATAGCATAGCAGCAGTCGCATAATTACTACTGACAAAATAAAGGTATTTGGGTGATTTTTTTTCATGCCTAGTTAGCTTACATTACTAGAAAAAGGAGGCGGACAGAGGGATAAATTGGTTTAAAGAGGAACTCCAGTGAAAATAATGTAATAAAAAAAAAAGTGCATCATTTTTTATCAATAATTATGTATAAATGATTAAGTCAGTGTTTTCCCATTGTAAAATCTTTTAAATCCCTGATTTACATTCAGACATTACATGGTGACATGTAAACAGCTATTTCCCACAATGCAGCAAGGTTCACAGACAGGAAACTGCCAGGAGTACATACTCAAGAGTTTCTTGTGGGAGGGGTTTCACCACAATATCAGTCATACAGCGCCCCCTGATAATCAGTTTGTGAAAAGGAAAAGATTTCTCATGTAAATCGGGGTATCAGCTACTGATTGGGATAAAGTTCAATTCTTGGTCGGAGCTTTTCTTTAAAGAGACACTGAAGTCTCTTAAAAATCCTTTTTTTTATCCCAAAATATTGTTTAACATATTAGTCCTAATTAAACCACCGCATCCCCGCCGCTGTACACGAAATCCCCCCAAACTCGCCCTCCCTCTCCCCTGCAAAATCCACGACTTTTTTTGTCGTGGATTTTGCTGCCCTGTACGCTTCTGTGGGAGGCAGAGCTATGAGCTGCAGCTCTGCCTCTACACTCGTCTGTCAGCGCGTATCTCCGCCTCTCCTCCACCCCTCTCAATGAAGAAAGACAGAGGGGCGGGGGAGAGACAGCGATTCCGGGCTGACAGACGCGCTGAGAGGCAGAGCTGCGGCTCATAGCTCTGCCTCACACGGAAGCACTGCCCGGAGATTGCCCCCCGGGGATTTTAGGGGGGGGGGGGGGGATTTAGATAGATCGTGTACAGCGGCAGGGATGCGGCAGTTTAGTTAGGGCTAATATGTTAAAAAATATTTGGGGATTAAAAAAAAAAAAAAAAAAAAAAAAAAAAAAGGATTTTTAAGAGACTTCAGAGTCTCTTTATCATAAGGTAAGCCTGATCAGGGGCTTCCAAAAATAAGTTTCTCTATGATAAAAAGCTCTATATCTTAGAGCAGAGAGGACGTTCTGAATTCAGGTCCACTTTAAAGAGAACCCAAAGGCGGGGTTCTCACAACAAAATCCCCATGCAGAGGCTGGCTCTGCCTATTGAGCCCAGCCTCTGTTGCTAATCAGATCCCCCCAAATCCCCCCTGCACTTAGCCAGACCCCATAAAGCACAGCCGCGCTGTGCGGCTGTGTTTACCTTCCTAACGTCAGTCTCGGCGCTCCCCCCGCCTCCTGCAGAGCTCCGCTCCCCGCCCGTGTCCCTTACCTCCAATCAGCGTGGAGGGAAGGGACGTGGGCGGGGACCAGAGCGATACAGGAGGCGGGGGAGAGCGGAGACTGACATTAGGAAGCTAAACACAGGCGCTGCTGACACGCTGCGTGTCGGCAGCGCGGCTGTAATTTATGGGGTCTGGCTGAGTGCAGGGAGGATTTAGGGGGGATCTGATTAGCAACAGAGGCTGGGCTCAATAGGCAGAGCCAGCCTCTGTATGGGGATTTTGTTGTGAGAACCCCGCCTCGGGTTCTCTTTAAGGGCTGTAATCCAAAAAATGAAAACAAATGCCATCAGTATTTTTCTCCATTATCCCCATTTTAACTGCTGGCTACATCACGTTCATTTGTTATTCATAACACTTTTATATAATAATCTTGTAATGCACTCTTTTTACTTGATGATACTGTAAAATCATTTAAAGGCTTATCTACCTGTTCCTGAATATACACAGAAAACCAACCCTCACCTCTGAGAGCCGTAACCTTATAGAGAAACTGATATGGTTGCAGAGAAGCTAGACTGTTGTGTATAAACTTTCTTTTGTAGGACGTTAGCAGTACCTTATATACTCACATGTAAGCCTAATTTTTCAGCACAAAAAAAAAAAAAAAGTGCTGAAAAGTTATCCTCTGGCTTATATGCAAGTCAGTGGAGCAGGTTTTGTTACTGGCAGGAAAGTAAGGATCATGCACTAGTGATCCTGCTCTTGCCATCAGGCTCCCTGCTGTGTCCATGCCCCATCCCCTGCATCATGGTGTGCAGAGTGCGCTGCTCAAGACTACCTGTGTCTCCTGGCTTGTGGAGAGGAGCGTGCAAGCAATGTGTCAGTGGTGCAATTATCGGGGATTCTTTCTGAGTGGCAATAGCTATGTCTCATACCTATGACACCATCTAGTGGCGTCTTGAGACTCAGCCGTTTCATTCTTAGTGCACATCTGGCTATGGGGAGGGGGCTTATACGTGAGACAATCACTTTTTCCTGGTTTCTGAGGGAAAAGTGGGTACTTTGGCTTATACTCAGGGCAGCTTATATGCTAGTATATACAGGTATACCATTTTGTTTGATGTTCACAGTGATTGTATGTCCATGTGCAACTCCACCGATCTATCTTGTTTAACAGAATCTCAGCTGGCTGGCCCTGGATGTGAAGACATCTATATGTAATCAGAGTGAGATGGGATGTAGGCCAACCGAGGTAGGGTGACACAAATAGTTACTTATTTCCTAGAAGAATCACATCAGCCAGTAAGGACTGGTTCACACTTGAGCAGATGCAAAAAGGGCAGTCCATTTTGCATCAGCTTGTAGCAAGCTGCACCTTCCGCTCTGCATCCACCCGCAATCACCATTCACATGTTCTGCCACCAATCGCCACCACTCGGTCCCTCTGTACTCAGCCCGGCAGGAGCATGGATCACTGCATAGAATGCAATAGACCAATTCTCCCTAGCAACGAAGAGAATTTTCATTGGTCCACCATGAACAAATAAGAATTCTCCTGGTTTCAGACCAATGGATATCCCAATGCTTCTGCTGGCCACTGGGCTGTGTACAGGGATAGAGCAGCGGTGAGACACGTGGCCCGGCTGTGGCCCGCTGTAGTCTGGCTGTGGCCCAGGTAGGATGCACAACCTACATAGGCAATATGGAGAACGCATCCTCCGGTCTCTGATTAATGCAGACTGCACAGAAGTGCGGTCCTCTAACTGCAACAGATCTCACAGATCCATCGCATGTAGACAAGTGTGAACAGCTCCTATTGATCAAATAGGAGCAATTTACTGTTAGTTTATTGGAGAATGGACAAAAACAATGTCTGTTCTCCGCTTAGAGAACACGAGGTGGGTTTGTGAAATCCTATTAGGAAACACAGGCATGTTCTGTATACAATGATCTGCCTCTGTGTCCTTCCAGTGTGCCTCCAGCCGCTCCTGGGGCTCTGCTCTCCCCTATTAAAAAAAGTGCCAGGCTAGTGACACGCAGATTGTCGCTAGCCTGCAATTTACATTTGCCTTTCATTCATCACAGCTCCCCCGCCTCCTGTATAGCGCGGCTACCCGCCTTTGTCCCTTCCCTCCCTGCCTCTGTAAGCTTCCTCCAATCGGCTTACAAAGGCAGGGAGGGAAGGGACACAGGCGGGGAGCCGCGCTATAGAGGAGGCGGGGGAGTGGCGGGTGAATGACAGGCAAAGGTAAACAGCAGGCTAGCGACAATCTGCGTGTCACTAGCCTGGCACTTTTTTTTTTAATGGGGGAGAGCAGAGCCCCAGGAAGGGCTGGAGGCACACTGGAAGGACACAGAGGCACATCATTGTATACAGAACGTGCCTCTGTGTCCTAATATGATTTCCCCAATTATTGCTCCCCAGGGACTCTGATGAGTCTGTTAAGTTGGGAGGTGATTGGGGAAGGGTCAACAGCCAACTCAGGGGCCCAGGAGGGAAATTTGGCTACAACAAAGGACCTTTAATGGCTCTTTTTGGTCATTGAGTGTCCGTTGGGGGGCCCCCAGGCTACCGTAATTTTGCCCTAGGGCCCAATTGTTACTTGAACCGGCCCTGGCAAAAGGATTTGCAGGGCTGAAGTCAGGAAGATCTAAATGGCTGACAAAGGATCAGAGTGCTCCTTAGGGAAATAGGGGACATTGAATGGTAGTAGTACGTGTCTGATGTTTCTGTGCAGGTTGTGATGGAAAGAGCTACAACTGAAATTAAGCCACAAACCTCTCGACAATGATAGTTATTAATTTATACATCAGTGGCCTTTTCTATACCACTTTACAAAGCACACTGAACAATTCATGTCATTTAATCTGTGTACACACGTTAGATGAAACTGTCGAGGCAGCCGATAACGTGAGAATCCAGTGTGTGTATAGTTGCCCTGTCCTACTCAGCCTGCGATAAACCTATTGGGTCACTTTGGTCAAAAGCTTTATTCTCCTCACTCGCCTGACAGCGCTCCTGTGCTGCTTCGTCAGCTGCCCCACCCCCTCTCCATAGCAGGCCTGCAGACTAGCGATGGGTCTGTACAGCCTTGGCCCTGCTATATCACCCAAGGAATCAGGTCCCAATTCCTGTTGGTTGACGAGGTGTGTGTAGGTGTGTGTAGGTGTGTGTGTGTGTGTGTGTGTGTGTGTGTGTGTGTGTGTGTGTGTGTGTGTGTGTGTGTGTGTGTGTGTGTGTGTGTGTGTGTGTGTGTGTGTGTGTGTGTGTGTGTGTGTGTGTGTGTGTGTGTGTGTGTGTGTGTGTGTGTGTGTGTGTGTGTGTGCGCGCACGTGCGTGTGTGTGGCCTTACTGTCCCTCAGGAAGGGGGGGGGGGGAGGGAGGACGCAATTTAATTCCCACTAGAATGGGACTGGTAGTGCAGATATGAATACACCACTGAATGGTATGCTGACCTTTCACTTATATTTGCAATAATATCACTCCAGAGCAGTTGTATCCAATCAATGAAAACGTTGGGAAGTGATGTATAAACTATATGAGCTCCTTTCAGCACTTGGCAAACAAAACAGCAATCCCATATTGACTAAAGTTTGACCATATTTTACTACCTTACTTTTACAATTTTTTTGCTTGCTCGGCGCTGAAAAGGTCGTATATAGATAAGATGTGCAAAAGATAAATGAGGAAAACTCACAAGAAAAGCTAAATGCATCAAAGGTAATTATAAATGCTGAACAACCAACTGTGGATTGTGACCACTGTCAGCTGGAGGACTTTCCGGAGGTTTCCCAATATTGAGATAATTCTCTAACTTTAGGAGAAAGGGATAAAGAGGCGCCCAAAGAAGTATAAAAAAAAAAAAAAAAAGTTTAAAAACACACTTAAAACTAAAGCTTGAGGTGGCTTACTTCGTAAAAGAGAACTCACTTAGAGTAGAAAATATTTATTAACAAGCACAGGCAACGCGTTTCGTGACATCTCACCCAATTCCTCAGGCCAAATAAAGTGCTAATGCAATCTAACAGCCGTGTTTGGGGCGCCTCTCCAGAGGCCGAGTTGTGGCAGAACATGTGAATGGCGATTGTGAGTGGATGCAGAGCGGAAGGTGCAGCTTGCTACTATATTCGGGGCGCCACTCAAGATTGAATAAATTGCATTAGCACTTTATTTGGCCTGAGGAAGTGGGTGAGATCCCACGAAACGTGTGCCTGTGCTTGTTAATAAATATTTTCTACTCTAAGTGAGTTGTCTTCTATGAGGTAAGCCACCTCAAGCTTTAGTTTTAAGTGTGTTTTTAAACTTGTTTATACTTCTTTGGGCGCCTCTTTACCCCGTTCCACGGGTTGGTGAGGGGAGTCCCATGCACCAAACCGGAGGTGGAACACACACTACCTCATGGTTTTAGAGTGCATGAGGTTTTTCAACAAGAGAGCAACCATCTCCAGGATTGCTGGCATATCTGAGTGGAGTCAGGTATAAGACACTCCACCTGCTTTAAGTGGTCGGTTGCCCCATGTGCAACCCACCTTTGTGAGTATTCCCTTTTTTAAACACCTTTACCCACCCATTCATCTGTGACATACTGCACAATTTGGGCTCTCGTTGTCTCTGTGTTTCTTCTTCTAGTACCATTTACTCTAACTTTAGGCCCCTTTTACACGTGCATTACAAGTGTGCCTTTCCTTAACCTGTTTTACTGCTGGATAACGCAACACCAATGCAAGGCAATGGGGCCTAGCACACAATACGTCGTGTTGCACACGAAATGCATGATCCTCCGCCAAGCCGTTGCAGGGGCAGCAGCGTGTTACTGCGCGCTTCCCACTGAGGAAGTAATACAAGTCAATGGACGATGCATACCTTTCAAAACTGTTGGGGCGGCGTTGTGGCATGCATGCACGTGATGGGATTATGACGGGAATCCTAGTGACATACTTCCTGCCTAGCAGGGAGTACGTCCCCGGGGCAAGAGAGACAGCGATATGCATACGACCCTGTCAGTGCACTCTGCCAAAAGGGTCATACATTAGTCATCTTTTACACTGCGGTAGGATGCGGAGGAGGAATCGCACCACAAACGCACACCTCAAGTGTAAAACGGTCTTAAAGAGAACCCGAGGTGGGTTGAAGAATGTTATCTGCATACAGAGGCTGGATCTGCCTATACAGCCCAGCCTCTGTTGCTATCCCAAACCCCCCTAAGGTCCCCCTGCACTCTGCAATCCCTCATAAATCACAGCCAAGCTGCTGACAAACAGCTTGTCAGAGCTGGCTGTGTTTATCTCTATAGTGTCAGTCTGCTGCTCTCCCCACCTCCTGCAGAACTCCGGTCCCCGCCTGCATCCCCTTCCCTCCCTGCTGATTGGAGGGAAGGGATGGGGGCAGGGACCGGAGCTATGCAGCAGGCGGGGGAGCAGCAGAGACTGACACTACAGATGTAAACACAGCCTCACAGCACGGCTGTGATATATGGGGGATTGCAGAGTGCAGGGGGACCTTAGGGGGGTTTGGGATAGCAACAGAGGTTGGGCTGTATAGGCAGATCCAGCCTCTGTATGCAGATAACATTCTTTAAACACACCTCGGGTTCTCTTTAAGGCCAATATTGGGAGGGAGAAAGGGTGTCACTTACCATTACATATTTAGGATGTGGGCTGAAACTTGAGGGGCCAGCGGAAACCCACACAAAAATGACGAGAAAATACAAACTCAGTGTAGATAATATTTTCTGGCCAGGGTTCTAACTTTGGACCTCAGTGTTGCAAGGCAAAAGTCTTATTGACTATGCCCCCAAGCCAAGCTGTCCACCTCACAAATAGACACCACACCTGGCCAACACAATCTGTTTTAGTGAAACCAGGAAAGCAGAAGGGCAAGTAATCCTAAAAGGAATTGAACACTATATTTTCACTCATTTTTCACTTCAGGTATACTTAAAGCAATACGGAAGCGACCCTAAAAAATAATCAAAAGTTAGATGCTCACCTATGTAGAGGGAAGGCTCTGGATCCCAGAGATCCTTAGTGGCCCTCTCCATTCCCTCACTGTCCTCCTTTGAAGTTATTCGACCAACTGGTTGAATATGCCTTTAGGAGTCTTCATGAATGAATGTGTCCTTCTTCGGAAGTACTCGGGTACACAAGTTCTTCCAAAGCCTTCTGAGGAGTCCCAAAGATGCATATTGTATAAACTCGAGTACAAGTCTGGAAATGCAGTTCTGATTCACTTCATAAAAGTATAGGGGGTCAACTTATACACGAGTCATGGGCACACTGAGTAACTAATAATGACATTCCCATTTGCAGCAATTTACGCAGCGGTAAGTAATACTTTAAGGAAAGGAAAATCCAAGAAAATAAAGGTCTGAAAGTCCCGGCCTCAACAATTAACAAGGAAAGGGGCGGAGGAATACTGGGCTGCACAAACGTGAGTGAATAATTGCAGCACTTGGGGGCCTGGAGGAGGTATTGGCTGCACTTCGGGGACAGGAGGGGTTAATGGCTGCAATACTGTACGCAGTGCAGTCATTACCTGTGCTGGGTAGACTTATTTTTGAGTCAATAAAAAAATTCCAGCTTTAGAGGGTCAAATATTGGAGTCGACTTATACACAATGTCGACTTCTATTTGAGTATATACGGTAATTTCAACAGGGGATAGTGGTGAACTGAGGGCTCAGAGCAAGGACCTGGAAGGCTCTATAGGATCCAGAACCTTCCCTCTACATTAGATATCTAACTTTTTTTTTAAGGGACGCTTCAGTATTGCTTTGTAAAAATTGTTCCAGTGCAAGGTGTAAAGAGATTAGTACATTGGCCCATATTCAATTCACTTTTTTCTCCTAAGATTTCTCGTAGGTGATATTTTCACACATTGTAAATAAAATTAAAAAACAAATTTTAAAGTGTACCTGAGATGAAATAAGAGGAAAAAGTACAAAAACAAAAACACAAAAACCTTACCTGGGGCTTCCTCCAGCCCCCTTCAGGCCGATCGCTGTCCTACCACTCCAGGATCCTTCCCAATCCTCCCAGTAACTTTGGCGTGTTAGCGCAGGCACAAAGCAGCCGTGCACACTCCCCCCGTTATGCTCCAGAAGAAGGGGGCATTCTGCACCTACATAGTAGTATGGCGCAACCGCAGAATGCTCCTGGCCAGGAGTGCGGCCAGGCTGTGCATGCGCAGTAAGCCCCAGCTCCCGAAGTTACCTGGAGCCATAACGGAGTATCCAGGAGGGGGGACGATGGAGGCAAGGGAGCGATCAGACCAAAGGGGGCTGGAGAAGGTCCCAGGTATGTATGAAATCTTCCTTTTATTTAATCTCAGGTTTACTTTAAATCACCAACATGCATGAATAATTTTGACAGTACTTTTCACCTACTTTTTTTGTACTTTTGCAATTAAAAAATGCTAAAAAGTTAAACAGCAATTGAAAAGTAAGGAGAAAAAGTGAACTGCATCTGGGCCATTGTCTTTCTGTATTTTTTCTTCCCTCAACCAAATAGGAGTTTGACTTTAGTTTTAATTAGAAAGCAGAGGAACGAGTTGGGCCAGCGAGGGAGATGGGGCGGAGCCGAGGATTGAGAAAGAAGCAGATCCGTTCCTGATGTTTATTACAGATCCTCAGATTTGGCGCTATTACTAATCCCATCCTGTGTCTTCAATTAATGAAAAGAGGCTTTCTAATCAAATGACAGCTTCATGTTCCTGCGCGATAATCACCGCATCTGACTAATACGTTTGCTTAGGGTAATAAGACAAGCTTTCATATTTGATAAATCAACAACTTAACTACATCAGCCACAGCTA
Organism: Hyperolius riggenbachi; assembly: GCF_040937935.1. Classification (NCBI taxonomy): domain Eukaryota; kingdom Metazoa; phylum Chordata; class Amphibia; order Anura; family Hyperoliidae; genus Hyperolius; species Hyperolius riggenbachi. The sequence goes on from NC_090648.1 coordinate 446,088,349, forward strand.
ATTATCAGCAGAAACTCAACGTTTGTTTGAGGACAGGAAACACGAGATGTTCCACTGAGAACAATAGTTTGTAGTTTAAAGTGAATTATTTTTTATAGTCTATAATCTTGTTCATTAGGAGAGATGTAAACCCCGATTTGATACAGTTTTCCAGAGCCGGAGAGCAGTGGATAATCCTACAAGTCTGGTCATAATTTCAAAGGACAGCATTTAAAAATACCTTAAGGCCTCTTTCACAGTGGGACGTTCAGGTCGCATAACGTGCCCCTAATGCAACGCATTGAAAGACTATAACTTGGATGTTATCGTACATTCTTTAGCCCTGCGTTTGGTGCGCCGTTTTCGTTGCACAGTGAGGGAACAAAAAAATTGCACGCGTTACATTAAAAAAAAAAAATATATATTACTGAGCATGTGCAACACACACAACGCAGCAGATTTATTGCTAAATGCAGAGCATGCAGCACTTCCTAAATATTGCTACACGTTACACACAACGCAACGTGTGCACTGTGAATGTAGCACAGACTTAGTATTGCAGTGCGTTAGTCCTCGTTAAAACATTTTCTAACGTGCGACTTTAACGGTCTTAAGCCCCTTTTACACTTACTGCATTATGCAGTGGCGTAGCTAAGGAGCTGTGGGCCCCGATGCAAGTTTTACAATGGGGCCCCCCAAGCACTCTATACATAATAAATGATACGGCGCACCAAAACCTGCCAATGGCAACTACAGTGTCAGAGGTGCAAGAAGGGGATGGGAAACAGCTTGTTAATGATTACCACTATTCAAAGTATCTGTAGAAGTGATTACTATGAGCACAGGACCAATAGAGAGCTAATACTGTAGTTGAGGGAGAGCCCTTTGGGGCCCCACTGGCCCAAGGGCCCCGATGCGGTCGCTACCTCTGCACCCCCTATTGTTACGCCCCTGGCATTATGTAGCAATATTCTCTTCCAGGCAACACCACACGGGGGAAGGGGGGTCTTGCGTGACTCACTATCTCAGCCCCTTCCCCTGGACTTCCTCCTTTTTCTAAGTGTGAAGTCTGCAGGGATGGGTTCACGACTAATCACGAGTGTGTAAGGACTCAAATTCGTAATGAATAAAAATGAGCCTTAATTGCTGCAGCTGTGCGGCTGGATGATAAGGGGTTATTTACCCACAATTCCGCCACCCTACCTGCGCTCCAAATAGCTTGTACGCGTCCTATTGGATGCGTTGCAAGCCTCACTATGGCGTACTTCCTCCTTTCGGCTTGAAGGAATGGGGTCCTAAAGTAAGAAAAAAAAACGTATACTTACCTTACCTTCTAGACCACTGCGGCTGCCTGGGACCCTCCTGAAGTTGTCAGCTACGCTCCGCTTCATGCACAAATGCAGCCGTGCTGCTCCTGTGTGAGTACAGGTGCACCCGTGCAGTAGCATGGAGACTCTCATGTATGAGCAGCTTTGGCTTAGTGGTGGTGGGGGGGGCTCAGCAGGACATGGGAAGAGATAAACAATTGCATCTATCCTCCTACTTATTAAAAATGACCTTCCTTAGACGTCCCTCAGTTTTAATTTTATTCTTAAATCTTCTTTTTAAGTTTTTATTGTTTCACTGTCTCTGCTAAATTCACACATTCATTGAAGCATGCCAGAGCTACAATCTATGAATTGTTTACCCTCTGTATCTCTTTCCAGCTCTCAGAAGCCATTTTCTGCCAGGAAATTGTTTTATGGCTGTAATTCCTTATCAGTGAGGGTTTATAGTCTGTTTCAGACAGAGAAAGTAGTAGTATTGTACAGTGTTAGCCGTCAGTAAAAAGCAAGTCATTTTGAATCAGGAGGAAACCATTTATTGACCAACTTAAAGATAAATAAACAGTAAGCTTTTGGCAAATAACAAGCCTTTGTCGATCTTGGTACCTGCATTAGAGATGGGTCAGCCTTGGAGAACTCATGGAGAAGCACATGATCAGTTTGATCAGCTGATAGATTTGTAAGCCTCTGATTTGCTGAGATGACTTCCTGGTTTAACACATGATCATGACCAGCAAACCAGAGGCTTACAAATCTATCAGCTGATCAAACTGATCATGTGCTTCTCCACGAGTTCTCCAAGGCTGGGCCATCTCTAACCTGCATATACCTGCAAAACTTCAGGCAGAGAAAGAAAAAAAAAAAAAAAAAAGGAACACCCCATACTGATGTGTGCTTGGCACTGTACTTACACATATCTTTCTCATGTTACGTCGTGTATCCTATCAAAGTTGACAAAACAACAAAAAATAACAAAAAACAAAGAACTACTTACCTAGGGCTTTCTTCAGCCCATGGCAGCCTATCTGTCCCTCGCCGCAGCTCTGCTCCCAACCAGTGTCACGGGATTCCCTGCGTTGCAGATGTCGACTGAGATACAAAAGTGACATGAATGTCTGATGATTCATTGATTGATAAGATTGGTGTCCATGATATATATATGTTCGCTTCTTTCATAAGTACTGGATGTGCTATTACAACACTGGCAGTTATAATTCAAAATAACACATTTGTTCATTCCCATCGAAAACTGGCTATGAGATGTTGCTAACCATAACATGCTCATGGAAGATGGACCATGAAATGCTGCTAGTCACAACACTAGTGGTTATTTTAGTAAACATGTTTTTTTCATTCTCATGGCCAACTGACCACGAGAAGCTTGCCATCTCCAACACTACTCAAAATCTGAGATGGTGTCTAAAGTTCTCACAAAAGCTGTGACACTTCTAAAGCACGTTGTGATCACGTAGTCATGTGTCTTGTCTGCACAGGTGCATTGAAGGTGCACATGGTGATCACACACAGCCTTATCTGCACAGGCGCATTGATGAAACATGTTCTACGCCTGCGCAGTTATCGAATTCTGTCTAGATAGAGGAGAGAAAATACTTTTGAGTGGGGTCTCTCGAAGGACAAGCAGACATGTCGTCGCCAGGTATTTCCCCTCCGAGGTCGCTGAGGTCCCTCGATCTTCTCTGGGTGATGCTGCAATACTTGGTAAGAAATATTGATGCTCACTAATTACTCAAATACAATGTAACTATGGAGCTCAATAAATATTACTATTGAACTTTTCCTCATGTTTTGCTGCAATTCATTTTACCCACTATGGTGGTGAGCGAAGTTAGAGGGTTTAAAAACCCTTCCCGTGAGGCAAAACACTGAACTCGCCAGGTCGGCATCTTCTGCACCTGTGCACGGCCGCGCGACCACGCTCACGTCTCCTGGAGTGTTCTGCAAAGGCACAGAAGTACTGCACTTGCTTAGAATTCTCCTGACCATGGGAGCGCGACCGGACCGCAAGTAGCACAGCTGCGCGCTTAAGCAGTCGCAGAAAATGCCGACCTGGCGAGATCGGCATCTGCCACGGAACAGAGGGGACCCCGGCAGAAGGTGGTGTGTTATTAATATGATCTATTCACACATGACGGATCGCAATGGATCCCTTGCATTCAGCGAAATGCAAAATCCCAACCTGCATATTTTTTTCCAGTCAAACGGATACCTTTATCATAGGAGAATGTGGTGAAACGCATCCCCTCCCAGACTCCAAACGGAACATAGGAGCAGATACTGCACTGTCCGCTAAAGCTGGCCGCTGGAGATCTGGTTCAAGTGTGAATTGAGCCTTACTCACCTTGGCCTATTCTGCTTACAGCTGACAGTCCAATGCAGCAAAACACGTGTGGATTATCATGGGGAGGTCAGTAAAGTTCTTTGAAGTTCCTCTGACCACGTTTCTTTGCTTGCTATGTACCATCATTCTCTTATATGAGTTTTCTTGGCCAGCTACCAAGGGCAAGTATAAACATACAATTCTGATTTCTAATAATGAAGATTAAAACCCTTTTGCCTTGATCACTACCTTGTTAAAATCAAACGTTTCATCTGATTGCCACTTTAAAAATTAAAGTTAAAATGAATTAATTGGCACTAATTAAGAAACTACAAGGAGTGAAGAAATGTTGGCAGTTTTGTCAGCTCAGCGAAATTGTGATCAGTAGAAAGTCTGCTGCTAGGAAAGGAAATCTGCCATTTTTGCATTAAAAGTAATAATAACTATAATATTAATCCTAACATTTGTATAGGACTTTTCTCCTGTCGGCCTCAAATCACTCGAGAGCTGCAGCCACTAAAGGTGGGCCCAAGAGGACACCTGGCAGTGTTAGGGAGTCTTGTCCAAGGACTCCTTAGATATCTCCCATTTCTGATTTTCTAGGTTGACACAAAGTGACATCTATGACAAGTAGTGACCTAACATGAAAGAACATAATTATACAATAATGTACTAGAATTAAAAGGCTTAGTGCCCTTTTCCACTGGGAGGTGTGATCGCAAGCACAATCGCGCTGCTATCGCACAACTCACACTGTTTTACTTGCTACATTTGCACATTTGAAACCATCAGGATGGAGTGCAGTTGCACCAAAAATCACACAGGCTGAATGCGTTTCTATGATAAACGAATCGCGCTAATAATCACGGCGCTGGTACCATCAACAAAAGGCTGTGATCCGCTTTTTGAAGCGCATCGCAGCCTAGTGGAAAAGGGCCCCAACTCCCAGATAAAATAGGCTACTCTGCTTTCTCAGTACGGCTTTAAAGTACACCTGAACTGAGAGGGATACGGAGCCTGCCATATTTATTTCCTTTTAAACAATATCAGTTCCCTGGCAGTTCCCTCAAATTTTAGTTTTAAAAGAAGTATAAAGCATGCCAGGCCAGCTTTTTAGGGGTCACAGCTGTAAAGGGGGCTGGCCACAACTCCAGGAAGCCTCAGGTAAGTAATGCTGGGAATACACCATACGATTTTGTGTTAGATTTACCTGCCAGATAGATAAATTCCAACATGTTGGAAATGATCTATCTAACCATCTATCTGCCTAGCAATTAGGCATTATTCTACTCAGCAGGAGATAACCAGAAGACAATGCACCAGAGGTAATGACCAGTCTACAGAAAATAATCTAATTATGCATTCTAACAGAAAATCTAACAGAAGAATCTAACAAAAAATTGAATGGTGTATTCCCAGCATTAAACTGACTTTTTTTCTGCTTTAGATTTCCTTTAACTGTAATTAGGGAAACTAACATGACCATCTTGTGTTTGTATCTCAAAACTACACTATAGAATCAAGGTTGACAGTTGGGTTTTCAGGAAGTAAACAAGTAGTATTATTGTACATACATTCCTCTTGTGGCTTAAGATAAGGATGTCAACCTGTTTCACTAGATTACCGGCAGAAGAAGCTTCTCTACAGAGGAGGCCACATACCATGCATATACATTTCTTTTCAATCCAAGAATTACAATACATTTTTCGGACTGACTGACATTTAAAAAGTCTGACCAATGTACCACACACACACCCACGTTTATTTTTTTCCCCCCAACTATTAAAAAAAAAACAAAAAAAACACACAATTTGAAAAAAAATTGCTCGAGTCTATACATAAAAAATAAATAAAAAATAAAAAATTGACAGTCGACCCTATACTATTCAATTCCCATAAAAATTGATCACAAACATTCACCACTCCTGATCTGGCGAGAGAGAGATTGAGTGAGTAAGAGACTGTAAGCCCTGCACACATGCGAAAGTTGTCATGCATTGGAGATCGAGAAAAGATCCTTCAGGCAACAATTCAGGGAAGTATGCTGTACAGAGACATCCCTAGCCTTCAGGCTAGCAATGTGTTCTGTTGGTATGGAGGGGGGGGGGGGGGGAGCAATGATCGGTGGACGATGGAGTGGCTTCAATCAGTCACTGCGGGGGTGGAGATAGCATTGTGATCGGTAATGCTCGGGAATCAAAGATCTGACAGTACGGATCCTTAACTACCCCCAAGCAATATCGATCATCTGCCGCTGTACACACAACGACTGTTGGCTGAAGTGGTCACTATCGGCTGTTTCAGTCGAAAGTTTTACGTAGCTTAAAGAACAACTATCAAATAAACTGTTCTTCTGTAAACCCCCACACACCTACAGAGCTTTAAGCTAGCAACACTAGAACACTTTTCAAAGGTTTCAGCACAGCCTGTGTGAAAAAAAAATGCCTAGTTTACCAGCTGTTTGTAACAATTTGTGTCAGCATTGGGCTAGAGGCCAGAAACATACCATGTAGCTAGGTTACACTTCGCTGACTATTCACAGAGGAATGATTTACTGATTTTCTGCCCTGCCTTCTTTCTCACGGATCATATGAGAACAGCGGAGGGATATTTAGATACGGAGAAGGATCTGAAAAGGACCTGTACTTTTTCCTTACTTGGAAAGCCCCCCCCCCCCGCCCCTTCAGAATGAGATCTCCCTGGCTGTAAACTGTTTACACTGCAAGGCAGAGGGGGAGACACAGAATCAGGCACATAGAGCTGCAGCTGATAATTATTTACATGTCTATTTAAAGCTACAGTATATTTCTGCTTTCTATCATTCTGAACACATTTTACTCACAGTATTACAACCAGCGAAGATTGTTTCTGTATGCTGGATGTGCTTGACACAGTCCTCCATAGTAACGCCTACAATGAAAACTGTTCTCTGTAAATGTCATATTTTCTTCACATAAAACATGAAAAGATAGGGGGAAGTCCTCCGTGTTGCTAGTTGCTAGTAATTGCTGGAAATATATGTAACATTTAGAATTTTAGTTAGCTTTGATAGTTGTCCTTTAAGGTTTAGTCCACACTCAAAAAATGCAATTGCTAAGCGGGCAGCGTAGCACGAGTATGGCTACGCCTGTGCAGTAGCATGGAGACGCTCGTGCACAAGCGGCTCTAGCTTGTTTGACAGGCATGGCCATACCCGTGCAAGTGAGTATGACTGTACTTGTGCTTGCAGAAGAGCAGAGCAGACCTCAGGCTAAACCTTTTCTACCTGAGCCTGATCAAAAAGCTGCTACTGAGCCTGCGCTGGAGCCAGGGAAGGTAAATATTACAGGCAGTACCGTACCAACACCACGGTCAACATCCTGGGGGAGGAGGAGGAGGAGGAGGAGAATTGCCCATTTACTTACCTAGGGCTTCTTCTAGCCCCCTGAAGTCGCCCTGGTCCCTCATTGTAATCCTGCACTCCGCTGTCCCCCTCCATTAGCTGGCCACAGAGCTTCCCTGTCGACCAGGAGCATTCTGCACATGCGCAGTACCAACTTTTGACTTGGAGGAGGCTTGCGGCACGGTGCCATGCATGAGGTGATCAGAGATGGACACCTGGGGAACCGTGCGGCACGGGACTATAGAGAGGGACCAGGAAGACTTCAGGGGGCTGGAAGGTAAGCAAATGGGCAAATATTTAAAAAAAATATGTTTCCTTTAAAAGGAATTATCAACCAACTAATGCTACCCCAAGTACTACTCACCCGAGGCTTCCTCCAGGTGTCCTCTACTGCACCTGCATGAGTGCAGCTGTCAATCACCTCCACGTGGTCCGGAGCGTACTGTGCAGGCACATAACTACTGCGCCATCGCAGTACGCTCCGGACCAAGGGGAGGTAATTGACAGCGGCGCAGGCGAGGGCGACTTGGAGATCGTCCTGCGCACCAGTGCGTCAGGGACTGGGAGCCAGTGGCTGAGAGCAGAGCTGCGGCGAGGGACATAGCCACTGCAAGGGGCTGGAGGAAGCCTTGGGTAAGTAGTACTTGGGGTAGCATTAGTTGATTAGTGATTCCTTTAAGTAAAGCTATAGTTTGCTATATTACACATGCACAACTGGTGTCAAATAGCATAAGGTACACAATTCATGCTGTAGATGAGATATACAAGCCTTAGAAAAAGAAAGTAAAAACTATCAGCAACACACATTAGAATTAGAATGTTGATTGCACAATTCTCGTTGCGTCCATAAGATTTCTAGGATAACAGCTGTGATTATTATGCACAGCGTTCCATAAACCAGAAAAAGGAAGCTACACTTTTAGTGAGCCATCATATGACCGGCCTCATGTGACAACAGTCTCTGTTCTATATGCTGACATCTATCCCCTGGTTTCTACAATAAGGGAAGTCCCGTGAATGATGTCATACAGGCACCTGCCAGTCACACATCACGCTCAGAAGACCTACAGGTACGGATAGAGAAGGGGAGGGGCAAGAACAATCCATCAGCCATTCAGGATCTCTTGGGGTGAATTCTTCTCTCTTTTTCTTATTCACCCCATCAGGAAGTGTTCTCAATGGGATGTTATAGAACATACAACAATCAACGCTTCACAGATGAATTCTCAATGTTACTAAAAGAAAGTGCTTTGAGGGCTTTGACGATCAACAAAAAGCTGTTGCCAATGTATCCCTATGGGATCATTCTCACTGCAGAATTTGCGATTTGCATAAATCACAAACGCTTTAGGGGTGATTGGGATGTGATTCTCGTTCTGTTGAAAGCAAATCACAGAAGCAAACGCAGCAAAATCAGGATCCACGATTTGCGTTCTGTGTGAACCAGTCCTTACTGATGTATGAGTAATAATTAAAAACAAAATTGGCATACTTCCCCTCCCAACCCCCCCCCCCCCCCCCCCCCCCGTCCCAAAACAGGAAGGAAGGTCAACTCTGCTCTGGTGCAAACACATACACGCCATCAACAAGCGTCACCTGTAAGGATCCAGTTCCGTAGTGCAATGAGTGATATACAACCGCTACCTGCGAATAGCTGAGTGGCGTGTACTGTTTCTATGGAGAGGGGAGACAATGGTGCAGTGCATGATGGAACTGCTTCTGGCAGGAGGAATAAGGAGGGGCCTGCCAGTGTCAGATAGTTTGACAGCGACCTTGTGGGGCATGTTGTACATGCTAGATTCTCAGCTGAGAAAGCCCCGATCAGAGGTTTTGACTGAGATCCATCTAGCGCAGTTGCCAAACTAAAATACACAGTTGGCCGAAACTGAAAAGGGGGACCAAGTCACGGGCTAACTGATGTCTAGTGGCCACTTTGCTCCATTGTATTGGTCCCTTATGCTTAATGACCCCCTCCATCCCCTATACAGTTCCCTGGTGTCTAGCGCCCCCCCCCCATACAGTTCCCTTATGACTAGTGGTCTATGGCAACGCGTGTTTCTTTAAACGTTGCAACGTCACAGCATGCATGCGCAAAATCATATTTTAACAATACGCTTCAGCATGCCCGAAGCAGGACGTGAGGACAAGCACGCGTCACTTCCTACTTGGCCAGTGGCCAGACAGGGAACACAGCGATATAGCACAGTGTTCCCTGAAGGCCTGTTTTTGGTAGTGCGATGCGGTGCGACGCTCTGCATCGCTAATGCTGGTTTATAGTGTGAAACCAGCTTTAGGAACACTACAGGTATGCTTTCAAGAGGAACTGTAGTGAAAAAAAACAATGAATAATTTTGCTTATTTTTTTACAATATTAATTTATAGATTATTTAGTCAGTGTTTAGCCATTGTAAAATCTTTCCTCTCCCCGATTTACATTTTGAAATTGATCACTGATGGCAACATTTTTAGTTCTGCCAGGTTATCTGTACGGAATGTTTGTTACTGAGAGTTCTATGCACAGAGGGAGATACTGGTTACTTGGCAGTTGGAAAAAGCCATTATTTCCCACAATGCAACAAGGTTCACAGACAAAAAAAAAAAAATATGTCATGGTCATGACATCACACTGTGGGAGGGGATTCACCACAATATTAGCCATACAGACACCCCGATCTATTTGATATAAAGTAAAGATTTCTCATGGGAAAGGGAGTATCAGCTACTGATTGGGATAAAGACTATTTATGTATTTATTTTTATATATGAATTGATCATCGATCTTATTAGAGCTATTCATCAAATTCCAGGCCTCTAACATGCACTCGACCAGCCCGATAACGAAAAGGTGGGAGAGAAAGCTGTCAAACGGGTGGCACTGTGTGCAAAGTGGCCACAGAGAGTGCCAGGAAGAGGAGCTACGGGAGACATGAAGATAGAAAGAGCAGCAGCAATGTCGTTTGTGGTAGTGACATGTGGCTGGATGTAGCAATTATGTGGTGAAAGAAACTAGCGTTCCTCTAGCAGCGATACTTCTACGAAAAATAAAACCACTGTGACATATGCCTACTGTCCCCAATGCAAAGCACAGCCCTGCTGCTGATGCAGAGGAGTTAGCTACAGGGCATACAGTACATTTTATGTACAGCCCAAAGCAAGCATGATGGGCAATATTGGCGATAGCAAGCTAATCGGACGCTGTACTGTTTACTGACCAGCCCTTCAAATCAGAGGTAAACGCAATCAGCCTAGGGACCACTGCACACAGCGTTTGTGCGAATTAAAAGTGCTGCAGCGATTTCTAGTGGGTTCAAGTCTAATGATTGGTTGCACTGACACAGAAAGCCTCTCTTGGAGGGTCCCAGCATAAATCCAGGATGTGCCAAAGTTATCTGGGTACGCGATACTGCAGGAAACATAAAAACAACAAACAATGAACACATATGAAATGTGTGATTATTAAAGGGGATAATCAAGCATAAGTGCCAGTATCCTCTTTAGCTATCCCGCAATTCAGATCAATCCCAGCCAACCACTACTGTATTTCTTACCAAGATCTGCATTGTGAAACCATGTCTCCATAGGGCAGAATGGTCAGATTGACAGAAGAGCATAGCAGCATGTGTGTACACTGATAGCAGGTATGCAGTCACCCGAGGTGATCATGAAAGATCATGTGAGGCAATATTACTCAGTGTGTGTATGTGGGCTTAGCTACACTTACTGGTAACCCTTTATTTATCTCTAGGTTTTACATACCCTTCAACAAGATGTAGACAGTTATAGACAGCAAAACGTCAACGGCAAGTAAGATTCTGTGTTTTTGTAGCTAAAAGCAAATAGGTCTGATTGTAAAAGGATGCATTGCAACATGTTAAAATATTTTTATAAGTAATAAAATGTGACAGCATAACGTGGCTGAATGGAGAATTCACTGTTTATGCAAATGTCAGTTACCCAGGAAACAGAACTGACAGCCAGTCCAGTCCTGCACAAGTTTTCCAGACACCACATACACGGTGTATGCCGACGGACGCAATGGAAGTCTATATAGATGGACTCTAAGGCGCAACTATAGCGACTGGACAGTGGCTCTTGAGGCCCACTCCCCATCCGTATTCTGCAGAGTAAGCGCAGCACAGCAGAGTTAGGGCTCGTTCACAGGGGCGTTTTTGCCCTTTAAGCGCAGGCGATTTTCAAAATCGCCCTAAAAACGCTTGTGCAATGATTCCCTATGAGAGAGAGTTCACAGTTGAGAGGTTCGTTTGCGATCCGCTCAGCAAAGTGCTGCCTGTACCATTTTTGAGGCGATTTTGCCTCAACGGAAGGTATAGGAAAAACGCAAAATGTTCACAAAATCGCTTTGTGCAACGATTACGCAAGCGTTAAGAATACATTGTATTTATTCTTCTCCGGGTCAAAGAGTTCACTTCCTGACTTGCGTCAGGGAGTAAATTACAAAACTGCTCTGGAAAAGCGCATTTACCAGAAACGCAGCGCGCAGTGGAGTGCACTGCCGGGAGGGGGAGAAAAAAAAAAAAGCACACAAAAATGCAAACCGCTTGCATTTGATTTTAGTTGTAAATGAGGCCTAAAGGTACCCATTAACGATACCATTTTCTCATCAGATGCAATCTTGCGACAATTTTTTTACGAACGAGAATAATCGGAATGTAATTATCGATTGTTCCCATAAACAGTTCAGTTAGGGCATTTTCTCACTTCCGATTCGCTTGCAAAATCCATCATTCGGTTAGAGTCCATTTTCTTTTCCAATCGACCATATAATAGGATTTTCGCCACACACTGAGCGGTTTTCTGTACAATTCGATCGTAAAAAAAATTGCATCAAAAGATTGCATCTGATGAAAACATTGTACCATTAATGGGCACCATAATGAAATATTTACCTTCTCCAGCGCTGTGTCTGGTCTTCTCTTCTCCCCAGCAGCCACACGCTCTATGCCACCATTCTCCGGCTCCAAATGCATGTCACATGATAGGAGGAAGGCAGCATAGTGTGTAGGGCTCTTTCACATCAGAGCTTGCGTTGGAGAACGCTCAAAGCATGCGTTTTGTTGTATGCCTTTTAATGCGTTTTGATATGCGTTGCACTGCAGTGAGTGTGCGTTTTTAATCCGTTTTCAATCCGTTACTGCACATAGAAAAACGCAGGTAATTTTTTTTTTCTTTTAGTTTTCAACTTTCTACATTGTTCCTCTGTTGCATTCTGGGACTGATTGCCTGCGTTAACGGATTGAAAACGCGCATAGTGTGCGTTTTACATTGACTAACATTGTAACGCATAAAGCTAGCGTTGGCTGAAAAACTGCGCCTGGGTGCAGTGTAACGCAACGCACAAAAAGGCTGCGTTATATGTGAAAGCTAAAATGAAAGTCTATGGACTTTCATTTCACCTTGGGTAACGCAAACTTTACCCTTTGCGTTGAAACGCAGAAAATCTGCCCTAATGTGAAAGAGCCCGTATGGCTGCCAGGATGCACTGAGGAGACCAGATGCAGCACTGAAGCAGGTAAATATTCCACTGCACCCCTGGGATTACTCTGCAAGATGGGAGGCAGGTGCCGGAGAGTGTGTGGGTTTGTGCCCCTGCCCGCACTACATCTGTTCTCACTAGTGCTTTCAATAAGAAATCGACACAACAAAAATAACAGTAATACAAATCCCCTACAGACCCCTTCCAACACAAGTTACAATGGGCACAATAAAAAATATTGACAACACACATAGCAGATGGGTTACAGTGGATCCAATGCGCTAACACTTTGCAAACCAGAAAAGAGTGACCCTAGGCCAGGCATGTCCATAATCCGTCCCGGGAGCCATATGCGGCCCACCAAGCCGTTTCTGGTGGCCCCCAAAGCCCTCTACAGTTGTCAATTCAATGCAGCTTACAGGCCATAGTAGCTGCGGTGCCGCATGCAGGGGCCAGCAGCAGTAACTGCACATGGTATATGGGTTATTACCCATTGAAATGATTATCTGACAAAAGCACTCAAGAATGGCAATATTGCACTATTGGCCTAAATCGTTTGGATACCCCTGGCCTAGCTTAATGGTCACAGAATAATAGGCATCATTTCAGTGGGTAGTTTAGAAATGATTTTTGTACAAGCATTTTGCGTGAGATCACAGCCTGGTAGCATGTTGTGCTGTCTAAGGGCACGTTTGCACTTACTGCAAATTCGTATCACGATTTTACATAATGGATCTGCAGCCAATGCTTATCAGGGCTAGTTCACAGTGCTCAGTTGTGTTGCAGAATAATTCTGCATGTCAACTCACTCACTGCCCATACATTTCTATGAACCTGTTCACAGTAACAGATTGCATTATTCTAACTCACAGCATGCAGGCTATGCATTAAAGAGAGTCTGAAGCGAGAATAAATCTCGCTTCAGACCTCATAAATAGCAGGGGCATGTGTGCCCCTGCTAAAACGCCGCTATAGCGCGGCTTAACGGGGGTCCCTTCACCCCCAAATCCCCCTCGATACACCGGGGGAGCGCTTCCTGGTTGGGGCAGGGCTAACCGCCGCAGCCCTGCCCCACGCGCGTCTGTCAGCGCGTATCTCCGCCTCTCCCCCGCCCCTCTCAGTCTTCCTTCACTGTGAGGGGCGGGGGAGAGGCGGCGATGCGCCGCTGACAGACGCGACTGGAGGCAGGGCTGCAGCCGTTAGCCCTGCCTCCAGGAAGAGACAGCCAGCGACTTTTTCTACGACACACTTTTGCGGGGGGTGGGTTGGGGGTGAAGGGACCCCCGTTTAGCCGCGGGATAGCGGCGTTTTAGCAGGGGCACACGTGCCCCTGCTATTTATGAGCTCTGAAGCGAGATTTATTCTCGCTTCAGAGTCTCTTTAAAGTCTATCTACAGTCTCTATTGCCGTTCACACACATTATAACACGTGTGTTATGCAACTGACCACTGTAAATCTAGACTCAATGTAGCAATTTCCATTGAATGCGGTTGTCCATAGTAGAGGGATACGGTGCAGTGTGGGGAAAAATATGGATTGCATGCTGCAGATTTCTGCAGCACGCATCTGATCTCCCAACAGTTGAATGACAGCCGCATCCAGACCTCCCCGGAATCCCGAAAGACAACCACAGGGAGATTCAGCTATTGCATCCTGCAAGTAGAAAGGGAGGGGGGGGGGGGGGTTTAAACAACCGGAGCAGTTCTTTTCAGCGCTGCTAGATTTGGGCGCAGCCATAGACTGTAATAGGAATTACATCTATAGTGGCGCTCAGTGAGTAACGTTGGCACTGTCAGAAGATGGAGCTCAAGTTGCTTTTAAAACACAATAATTCGGCCTCCAGAATTATATCATTACCCCACTATCCATGGCGGCCTGGAGGGGGAATAGTAATTAACACGGCCCAGACTTGTGCAGAAGCAGGATCAGCCATATACCGGCTGTATCCTGCACCCAAGTCTACTGGCGCCGATTTCAAATGTATGCTAAACAACAGCTCCTAAATCTCATTTGTCCCACAAAGTTCTGGCTCAGCTCCTACAAAGTCTGGTTCCTGTCAACCAGAATGTGCTTATTCAACAAATGAATTGGTCTTTACTCCTGAGCTGTGCAGTTTTGCACACACTGCTCACAATAAAACAGATACACCTGTATAAGGGTGTCCCTATGGAGGGTGAAAGGATATCCCCATGTGAAGCCTGAAATAACACAGACTGCAGATATTTATTTTTCATCACTACAACATTGGAACTGGTTGCAGAAGTCTCCTTCCAATGGCTTTCAATAGTCAGTTCACCTGCACCACTGTGAAAAAATATTCCATAAAGCAACACACCTGGCAAGGTATTCTACTTAATGGAAACCTAAAGTTAGAGGGATAAAGAGGCCGCCATATTTTTTTTCCTTTCAATACCAGTTATCATTATTATTATTATTATTATTATTATTATTATTATTATTATTATTATTATTATTATTATTATTATTATTATTATTATTATTTATTGTATTGATAAAGCGCCAACATATTACGCAGCGCTGGACAATAAATACATACAATGATACAAGGATGACATACATAGGGTTATACACATAGAACAAAGTTATACATACAAATTGTACAAAATACATGATCATGCAATATGGGCTGGTTAGGTAGGTCCAGTAATACAATTACAGGCTGTCATAGGACAGGAGCACATGATCCTGTACATTACACTAGGGAGTGGAGGACGGAGCAGTGCTTTTCAGCGCTGCTAGATTTGGGCGCAGCCGGCGCCTCCATAGACTTCAATAGGAATCATTCCTATTGAAGTGCTCAGCGAGTAACGTCGGCTCCGCCAGAAGACCGAGCCGAAGTTGCTTAAAAACATAATAAATTTGGCCTCCAGCAATCGCTGGAAGCCGAATTATTTCATTCCCCCACTATCCATATCGGCCTGGAGGGGGAATAGTAATTAAATCGGCCCGGACTTGTGCAGAAGCAGGATCAGCTATATAACGCTGTATCCTGCGCCCAAGTCTACCGGCGCCGATTTCAAATGTACGCAGTGGAGGACCCTGCCAGAGGCTTACAATCTAAAGGGAGGGGTGGAAACACTAGGGGGGGCTGTTAAATATTCCTTAGAGAGTTACTGTGTGGTAGGAGGTGGGTAGGCCATCATAGGTAGGCCAGTTGCCTGGCAGTCCTGCTGATCTTTTTGGCTTTAGTAGTGTCTGAATAACACCAGAAACAAGCATGGGGCTTATCCAATCAGACTTCAGTCAGAAAGATCTGATGTGCATAATTGTCGATGGTCTATGGCCGAGCATTCACGGTGGTGCGTGGCTGTGCATTGCGATATAACGGGTTACGATATGGTAACTCACTGGATGCAGTGCGCTACTAGTATAAATGTGTACATTAAAATATGGGTGAAACATACTTTTCATTGACTGTATGCTTCACTGTACCCAACACAAATGTAACATACAGCGATACTGTCCAAATCTGTTGCATTCCTGCTGTCACAGGGAACGCACCGGCCTCTGTAAACACCACCTACATGTATTGAAGGCAGATGATCAGCCATCTCCTCCTCAGACCCTCTGAAGGTATCTGACAAGAGCTGTAAAGATATGCTCTCGCGTATACACTCCCCGCTGCGTAGGAGCTCAGTCATACAGCACCTGCGTGAGTGGATCTGCACCTGCGCAATAAGCCCAAGCCGCATTTTTCACAAGCGGCGCCGTGCAACTGTGTAGGCGTGGCTTTCATTGTGCAGGCGCAGTATAGCACGAAGAAGAGCGCATCTGCAACCTAAGAGGGTCCTACCAGTGCCTGCCGACGGGATGCAATTTCTGACAGGTTGCATAAAATGCTATGACACTAGTTTGCTTTAACATCACAAAATAGCAAGGGCTTGCCATCAAAGCATTAGTCATTTTCTGTTTACTCACTGTTTGAAAAGATATAAAGTCTTCTAAAGTGTTGATCCAGTGAGCTACCAAGGTGTGGTCAGTGCCTCAAACAGTCACTAGTTCCAAGCATTTATTTATCCCGTGTAGTATACACAATTCCTTATTTGTAGAGGGCTCAGATTTCCTACAAACATCCACACAGCAACACAGCAGAAGTTATCAGACTGCAGTGCTTACAATGAAACTTTTTCCCCCATCTGTGCTGGCCGGAGCCCCGCCCACACACACACACACACACACTGGCTGAGGCCACGCCCACACACTGGCTGAGGCCACGCCCACACACGCTGCACTCACCCAGGCGATTGCTCAGAGCTGAATTTCAGGAATGGCTTTTTTCACGTTGACTTGTTACTTATTTACTTTGTAAAGGGAGGAGATGAGAGAAGCTGAGTCCACACCTTGCCATCCCAGCCTGCTCTCCATTGTCAGTGAAGGGCTGTGTGCTGTCTGCCCAGGCAGGAGTAGGCTGTGTGCTGTTCCAGCACTGCTGCACACAATGCTCTGTATTGTGCGCTCTAAGAATGTACAATATAACTGCTGGAATGCATGAAGCTGCATCTGAATGCACAAACCAGTGTGGCGACTTTGAAGTAACATTTTTTTAAAAAATCGTCACTAAAGGAATTTCCACGCTGACATATTTTTACTCAGTAGGCAAATCAGGCAAAGCTGAATGACAGGTTTAGGAAGGGTTCAGCCACGCCCAGCAGCAGCCTTTCACGCCCACTGACAACTCTACAGGGATTGCAGCCATTAGGGTGATGCTAAAGTGGACCTGAGCTCTTGTACAGGACAGGTGGAAAACAAATGCACCCTGTATGTATTTAGAGTGACTAATCACCACTGCAATTTGAACTGTTAGCTGCATAGCTCCCAACTGTCTCTCTTTCATCCTCGTTTCTCCCTCTTTCAGAACTTTGTCCCTCTTTCTAAGTAAATATATGTATTTTTCTACTGAAAAAATGTGTTTAATTGCGTCTAAACTTTATTCCCATCTTTTAAATTGACATATTTCTTATTTTCAAATGTTAATATGAAGGACCATAAACCAGGATAGAAAAGGACCAGTGTGGTTTGGAATATAAAACAACATATTTTTCTTATGAAATCTTTATGGTACGCGTGACTAGGGGTGCGCTGTTGGCGTGATCAGGGGTGTGGCAGGGGCATTTCTCATATCAAAATGTTGGGAGGTTTGTAGCTACAGTAGAGCAGCTAATTGGTAAACGCAGGATGTTAACCCTATGTCTGCCTCCTTTCCATGAAAGCAGGAAGCAGACACACTACAGGTTTATTTCAAGATTTGTATCAGCTGTAAAAAATAAATGTTTTCTTTAGGGGTAGGAACACACTAAGCAGAAATGCTAGGATTGCGTAAAACGCTAGCATTAACGCGTATAATGTAAGTCAATGGGACGCATGAAAAAGTGCATATGTTCGCGTTCTGCAATGTGCGTTTTAGAAAACGATGACCTTGCTGCATGTTTTTCCAAAATGCATCTAAAACCCACCTAATGTATGTCAATGGTGACACAGAGGTATAGTGTTTTATGCCGGGAATACACGGGTCGATCCGGCGGCCGATTAGCCGCCGGATCGACCCCAGCTGCGTCCCCGCTCGTGCGCGCGGATCGATTGCCGCTCTTCCCCGCCGGCGCTTCCTAATCAGCGCTCGATTCCCTGCTATTGTCCGCCGGCGGGGATCGAGCGGGCGGGAGTCGAGTGGCTTGATCAGGCCAGCTGAATATTATCAGCTGGCCGATACACGGTACACAAATGTACCGTGTATCCCCAGCATTTGGCCAGAAACCCACTAGGAGCGATTTTCTGAGCGATTTGCAATTTTTAAGCTCTGCTAATGTAAAGCTATTGTGTGATCCCACTTGAGCGATGTGATTTTATAAAAATCCCCCATAGCATTGCATTAACAAGAGCTTTTTCAAATCACTAGCGATTAGAAATCGCTCCTAGTGGGTTTCTGGCCTTAATGCGTTTAGTATGCGTTTCTTTTAAAAAACAAGTTTGATTATGTATTTCTGCTTCCTGTTGACTTCCCAGGGATTACCATAAAACGCATATAAAAACGCATGCAAAACACAGATGCAATTTATATGTGCAAAACGCAAATGCATTCATATGCAAGCAAAAAAAAACATGTGCAGAACTCAAAATGCACTTAAAACGCAGGAACGCATATGCAGCAAAACACACCTTTCATGCAACGCCTAGTGTGTTACAATTGCCCACAAATCGCTTATTCAATGAATCTCTATGAGGAGGTATATATCGGCGCAGTTCGTGCGCTGTGCGTTCAGCAAAGCGGTGCCTGGACCATTTTTGGGGCGTTTTTACTTTAATGGAAGGTATAGGAAGAGCGCTAAACGCTCACAAAACCGCTTTATGCAGCGATTGCGTTTGCATCTTTTCGAATAAATACATTGTATTTACTCTTTTCCGGGTCAAATAGTTCACTTCCTGACTTGCGTCTGGGAGTGAATTACAAAACTGCTCTGGAAAAGCGCTTAGAAAAGCGCTTTTACCAGAAACGCAGCATGCAGTGGAGCGTCCGGAAGGGGGGGAGGGTAAGTGCACAAAAAAGCAAAACGCTTGCGTTTTTTATTTTAGGTGTGAATGAGGCCTAAGTGACATCAAAATAGGAGAAAAGTTATTATGGCTCATTTAACTGTGGAAGAAACATATTTCTTATTTGTATGTGTTTACATGTATTTTACATTTTATTATTTTTGCGATACGGCGGGGTGATGCGTAGCTCAGTATCCCTTTAAATGCTTCCAGGGATGGAGCTGTCCTTATTGGTGTGGCAGAGAGTTCCAAAGTGTAGGGGCAGCATGACAGAATGCTCTGTCTCTAAAGGTTTTGAGGTGGACTCTGAGGGTGACCAAGGTATTACATCCTTTTGATCTAAGATTGTGGGGGGTGTGATGCAGTTGCAACAAGTCCTTCAGGTATCCAGGGCCCAGATTGTGCAAGGATTTGAATGTCACAGTATGCCACAGATCAACAAACCAGCTATACAGTCGACTATATGACTGATTTTAACCTACTCTTTTTTATGCAATCAGATCTGATTGAAATATAAAATTGTTCGTAAAACTTGTACTCCTAATGGACCTGGTAGAGATAAGAGTCTCCAAACAGGGCAGATATTTTAATAGAGCAAGAACCAGTTAAAGCAAACCTGATGCAAAAATTAACTTATGAGATGATGCATTGTATGTGTACTGTAGTACAACTAAGAAATGTAAAATTAGTAACAAAGTAAAGAGTCTCATATTGTTTTTGAGTACAGAAAGAGCTAAAAAAAAAATGTTAACTATGCAAAAGAGCTTCTCTGAGCTATTCGACCCAACTTGGTTGAATACAATCCTGTATTCTGAAACACTTAGGCTAGGTCCACACTTGTCCCCTGCAGAACGGATCCGTTTAAAACGGATCAGTTTTTGTAAACATTATTTTTTTCCCTCTCTGTTTTGGGAGAAATGGGTATTTTTGCAGGGATGTTTCCAGTCCGTGGAAACGTCCCCAGCCCTTGTCTTGGGTGGGGGGGGGGGCGCCATGCAGAAGGGGAGAGCAGGCAGGAAGGGGGCAGTGATGGGGAGGAGGGTCGGTCTCTCCCCTCCCTCACCTGGGTGCCCCCTTCCCCGCTTCCCCTCCAGCTAGTTTCAATCATTTAAAAATCGTCTAAAATCAGTATAATGTAGCAGGCGGCGAGCGGGGAACTTACTTCCTTATGCTCCACTGCTCGCCGCGTCACTTCCTGTAAGGCTGTCCAATGAACATCAGAGGACGGCATTACAGGAAGTGACGCGGCAGTGGTGGGACGCAAGGAAGTATGTTGGAGTGGTAGCGGGGACGGGGGACCCAGGTGAGGGTCCCCCCTCCCCACCTACCGCTGTCACCCCTGTCCTGCCTGCTATCACCCTCCAGCATGGTGGTTCCACCCCCCCTCCCCCCCAGGCTGTGTCAGAATTTGCCTGTGTAGAGGGACATCTGTTTTCCCATTGCCTTCCATTACCCCTCCGTGTGTCAGAGTCCAGATCCCTTGCGTGAAGATGCAGCAGATCCGGACCTTCCATTCAGGTTTGGAAAACGGGTCCCTGCAAACGCAGACGAATCAGTTTCTTTCTTGGATGAAGACGGCTGCTATGTTTAACATTAGTATCCAGGGCTCCGTTTTTAATCAGGGCTGAAAAATGGAGCCACGGATTTGTTTCCGGACCTAGTGTGGACCAGGCCTCAAACAGCCAAAAACAGCAAGAGACAGCTTGAGATAACATTTTATTGCAGGAAAGTTCAAAGGGTCATTATTTCTGCTTTGTTTTATAGTTTCAAGAACTAGTGTATTTTTAAAACTGTGACAGTATGATGCAATGTTATAAAACAAAAAGCTTTATAACTGGCAATAAAAATATGAGTCTCTTTTCTTTGCTTCTAATGTTCTATTAATTATCCATACTACGCACACAATTTATTATATCATACCTTTTTCTTTTTGTTCGGATTTGCTTTAAGTGAGATCCAGAGCTTAGAATTAGATTATTATAAATGCACTAGTGACCTAAGCCAATTTAAAAATGAGCTCTAGGTCTGTCACCGCCGCCACAGCGTGCACCTGCCACGTGCCTGTCCACCGTGCTCTCCCACACACGTCCTCCCTCCCTGTCCGTTGTCCTCCTCCTTCCCAGTGTCATCCTCCCAGCTGTGTGCCGTGCGTCCTTGTTGCCCTAGCAACCACAGGGACAGTGCAGAGCGAGCCGGCTGAATTGCGCGCACATGTGCAGTTCAGTTTTCACACGGA
Organism: Hyperolius riggenbachi; assembly: GCF_040937935.1. NCBI lineage: Eukaryota > Metazoa > Chordata > Amphibia > Anura > Hyperoliidae > Hyperolius > Hyperolius riggenbachi. The sequence goes on from NC_090648.1 coordinate 446,109,649, forward strand.
CACAAGGGACAAATTTTCACACGGACACAGGGACGAATGATGACACAGGGAGAGTTAGGGATTATTATATAGGAAATGTGTTACTAATTATATAAAGTAGGCCTAGGCAAGTAAGAAAAACATTTTCACTTACTTTGACAGGTCTCAAATTTTACAACAATACACTTCTAACAAAACTATTACATGCCTATACCGATCAGTTATTCATATACTAGCTGATGGCCCAGCGTTGCCCAGATATGTATTTGGCTAATGTGTTGGCTCCGCCCACTTTTTTCTAACCCTAACACACAATTACTCAATTACTCAAGGACCAAGTTTGTGGGCTTTGCGGTCTTTGGCACCAATAATTAGCACTGAAATGAAACAAATCTGATTGGCTGTTTGTGGCTCCACCCCCTTTTCTGAATTTGAACCCCAGTCACTCAATGACCAACTGTACCAGGTTTGAGGCTTGTGCCATTAACAATGCAAGAATGGCAGCAATGAAATATTCCACTTGAAAAGCAATAGGTGAATTTTGATTGGCTTTTGTAGACTCCACCCACTTTTCTGAATATTAATCACAGTCATCCAGTGACCAACTGCGCAAAGTTTGAGAACCCTATCATTAACAGTGTAAGAATGGCTGCAGTTTACATTTTCCCAGTGAAATTTGTATTTGTCTCCGCCCACTTTTTGGTTATGGGGATAAAAAGTATCCTATATGTTATTCCAGGTAATGTACCATGTGTGTGTGCCACATTTCATTCAAATCCATCCAGCCATTGTTGTGTTATTGAGTAACAAACATCCAAACTTTCGCATTTATAATATTACTAAGAGACCCACAATCAAAGTCTTATTCAAATAATGAAATTTTAGAGGCGGCACATGTGTGCAGCCAACTGGAAACCCCTGTATCTTTTTAGGTTGTGAGGGGTGCTGGCTTTTTTGGGATGTTTCATACTATCTGTCACAGCACTAGCCTATTAATTAGAAGTGTATATACTAGAAACATGCTTAATGTTAACAGTATCTCAGGTATGGTTCATATACCAAGCATTGCTTCTCTCTTGCCTTTAACTCATTTCAGTGTAAGTATACCTTCCAATAACTGTCAAAACACTTGTCCAATGCTGACAACAAATCTATATGCTCTCCGTAACCCATGATTGAACTACAGGTCCTATAAAAGCTTCAGATTTCATTATATCTTTTTTTCCCCATTATACCACCCTGTTTTTTTTTGTTTTTGTTTTTTCTACCAAGAACCTGTCTTCCATATTGCCAAAATTCATAGATGATGGATTGGTACTGACAGGCCATAGAGATCTGAGGAAAAAAAAAACATATAACAGAAAATATTGTATTAGGTGTATCGTAAAAAACAAAAAAAAATTGCTGCATTTTTTATTGAATAGATCTTACATATTACATCATAGACAGGAGCTTCGCAGCCACATGACTGAGTTCTAGGGATGATGGTAGTGCGTTTACATGACTTATTCACATAAGTCACACTGTACTCTGAGAAAGGTAGGGTAACATTTAATAATAAAGTTCGTACACAAACCCACACTTTTTCTTGGCTACTGGAGTAGCTAGGGAGTATCTCTCAGGTTTTATTCCTGTCTTTGTATTTTTGGCAATGATCTTCCATTTCTCTTCCTGCAAGCACCAAGCAAAGAGGACACATTTTCCAAATCAGGTCATCTGGGTGATCGCTGGACCTCAAATTACTTCTCCCTCTGTCTTATACCCTGCGTGGAATGCAGGGAGTCCTCGACTTTTGATTACACACTGATACCGACCCACCGCGACGTTGGGGACCTTCCGAATTGTCCCCATGTGTGTCTCTGTCTCCCCCTGTGTCTCCCACTCAGGCCCTGTGTTTCCACTGGCCCCCGTGTGTCTCGTCTTCCCCTCCCAGTCATTTCTCCTGCTCCCCCATGTTTAATAAGCAGTGTTGGGAGCATTTCTCACCAAATGTATGGCTCCCTTGGCCATAAAGAGGCCAGACCTCTTCTCTTCCACACCGCTGATCGCATCATCAATAGAAGTCGTAACTAGGGGGAGTCATGCAGGACAGGTGAGGTCTGTGCTTGCCAAGGGAGCCATTGATTAGGTGAGACACACTCCCAACACTGCTTACTATACACGGGGAGCAGGAGACATGGGGGGAGAAGGGGACACACCGGGAACAGAGGGAAACACACAGAGGACAGAAGGAAGTATAAATCTTTGTAATATTTTTGTCTCAGGTACTCTTTAACATGCCGTTATGTTGATGTTAAATGCTTTAATTTCATACATTTTTGAAACTGAAATAGCATCTGGAAAGTAACAGACGAGTGCAATATGCTCTTTTTCTAGGCACTGTGTGTCTGTGGGAACTACTGTTTTTCTTTAAAGGTTATTATGCTGTTGTTTTTTTTAGAGTTCCGGACCACTTTAAGCAATTTTTTCCCGCTGTAGTGAGGAGGTGGGTATGATTGGCGTATGCATGTTTGGTCATACTAGAATCTGTCCTTAAAGCGGACCCAAACCAAACATTTTTTTAATTCAAAATATTTAGTTGCACCACTCTGACACATACAAAGATAAATAAACACTCCTTCAAGCCTATCAGCATTTCACTGCATGCTTTTCACCCTTCTCTTTTCATAACTAGGGTTATACAGGTGGCAGCCATTAGCAATTCCTCCTTTGCTGGACACCATCTACTCCACCAGTCTGCCGGATTCTGTCCCGGCAATATGAAAGGAAGGGAGAGGTCCTCCAATAAATGTAAAAATATTTTATATTTGTCATCATGCAGCTGAAAAAGGGCTGCAATTTATTATTATAATTTAGAAAATAGATTTTATTTCTGAAATCTTGTATTTTTAATTTGGGTCCACTTTAAGATGCAATATCCATGATTTGATTAACCTGTTAAATTTAGCTATATTTAATTAAGACTTGTATTGCATTTTTTGACACTTGTTATAGCGCTTATTGGGGAACGTCTATACATTTATCCTAATTATTTAAGGTGGTATAAAACTCTGACATAACATTCAATAAAAATGTTTTTTCCTACTTTTTATTACCTATACAGTTACCATATTTGCTTTTGTGCACAAATAATATCGTCTGTTCACAAATTACAAGGTATCAAAGTACAGTTTGTCTGCTCTGAAAGCTGCCATTGCATTTTATTGCATAGCTGTTGTATTTATATAGTAAAATCTAGTGATCACTTCTCAACTGCACACATACTAGAAGCAGAGAGAGGTCAGTTGCATCACTTAGGCCTAGTGCACACCGGAGCGTTTCCGCTGCGGTTTGCGATCTGCTTGCGGGTGCGGATCCGCTAGGGTAATGTATTTCAATGGGCTGGTGCACACCAGAGCAGTAGGCATTTTGCAGAAACGCATACTCCCGGGCTGCTGCAGATTTTGGATTGCGGATGCGTTTCTGCCTCAATGTTAAGTATAGGAAAAACGCAAACCGCTCTGAAAAACGGCACTTCAGAGCGGTTTTCCAGGCGTTTTTTGTTACAGTAGCTGTCCAGTAACAGCTTTACTGTAACAATACATGAAATCTACTATACCAAAACCGCTACACAAAACCGCAAAACGCTAGCTGAAACGCTGCAGAAAAATAAGAAAAAGCGTTTCAAAATCTGCTAGCATTTTGCGGATCTGCTAGCGGTTTTTGGTGTGCACCAGGCCTTAGCTAGCGTTTAGCAAATGCATCTGACAAAGGAATGCAAACAAAAGATAATGTTATAACCTCTTTAAATGAGGCCAGAAGCTGCCCACTGAAGCTAGGAGTATTCCACTGAAGAACAAAGTGCTGTTTGAATGTTGTTCTGCTACAATTTATTTGTGGTAGTAGGTTTTATGCTGTAAATAATCTTTTAGAGAAAAAAAGAAATGTTTTCCACCACTTTAAGCAAAGCTCAGTTTCTGGTAAGTCCACTTTTTATCTTATAGGCTGCTCATGCTTTTCAGTGATGGTGTTAATTATCCAGCAGTTCTGCATTAACCAAAGAGACTTGTGTCACCTATCTCACCATGATTCAGGGCTCTCAGGCTGTCAGGGTGTGTGCTGACTGAATAATAATGATGAATGATGACAACATAAATTATTATTAATTATGATAATTTATTTTGCTATATTTAGTAACTGCATCCAGCATAAGTTAATAGTCAGTAAATGATGAGGAATCTACACAAAGGACCTGATTTACTAAGGAGCACTTGATAAAAATCAGGAGCCAGAAATGTCATGCCAGTATTGCTGTATAATCAAATGCAAAGCTTGTAATGCAGATCTTGCAATAAAGGGAAATGTCATCTCTCTAAAGGTGGCCACACACCATACAATAAAATGATCCGATTTTACAGTAATTTGATAAAAACGATCGTATCTCTCGAAAAAAATCAAAAGCTTTTTTTTCATTCGACTGAAAAATCAGATCGGATTTCCTGTTTCTTTCTATTTAAATCGATCCGGAATGCCAGATATTTCTCTTCAATTTCTACTAAAGATTGTATGGTGTGTGTTGGATTGTTAATTTATTAATATACACACCCTAGCAATTTTCTCTGAGTTTCCAATCATTTTTATCATAATTGAGGAAAAAATTGAACATAGGTGTGTGGTACATTGGTCATATTTTTGAAATGTTACAATCAGTCAGAAAAAATGATTGCAATTCTTAAATTGAACAGATATTTAAAAAATTGTATAGTGTGTGTTGGATTGTTAATTTATTAATATACACACCCTAGCAATTTTCTCTGAGTTTCCAATCATTTTTATCATAATTGAGGAAAAAATTTAACATAGGTGTGTGGTACATTGGTCATATTTTTGAAATGTTACAATCAGTCAGAAAAATTGATTGCAATTCTTAAATTGAACAGATATTTAAAAAATTGTATGGTGTGTGGCCACCTTAAGATAAACCCAGGATTTTTTTTTCAGGTGTTCAAGGTTGCTGTTTCGTGTCCAATAAACAGAGGCATGAGGAAAAATGGGCACAGGTGGAAAACAAAATCGTAATAAATTATAAAGATAGTTTTTAAATGGGCGGGAAGTCAACCTGAAAACATGTAAGCGCTAAGTATCGTTTTAAAACAGACAGGAAATGAAAACGAAAAGATATTCATTTAAAAAAAAAAGTTTCATTATTCAAAAATACAGCTTAAAGTGAACCTAAAGTCAATTAAAAAAAATTAGATTAAAAAAATTAGATTAACTCACCTGGGGCTTCCCTCAGCCCCCTGCAGCCGATCGGTGCCCTCGCAGCCCCGCTCCGATGGCCTCCTGGCCGCAATAGCAGCATAGGGGGCGATATACAATCACTCGCGTTCCCATGCCTGTCGGCCGGTGACGGCCAAACCGGAAGTGTTCGCCGGCGGGTCCTGGACCATCGGAGCGGGGCTGCGAGGGCACCAATCGGCTGCAGGGGGCTGAGGGAAGCCCCAGGTGAGTTAATCTCATTTTTCTTTATTGACTTTAGGTTCACTTTAACCTAACCCTACTCTCACACAGAACCTCCCCTTGTGGTGCCTTACTTTATGCACCCCTTGGTGACCCACCCCGGTAGCTGCCATCTGTACCGGAGGGATCCCCCAGCCCACCGGCTGGATGCGGAGCTGCGGCAATGGCACAGGACGGCTGCAAGGGGGTGGAGAAAGCCCCGGGTAAGTAGATTTTTTTTTCTAACTAGCTCGGCCATTCCCTTTAAGAGATGCTGCAGTGTAGTGTTTACATATTGGCTCTCAACTTGGTAGACTCAGCAGACAGCTGGGAGCTTAAATTGTATTAGCTTATTACTTGCTGAGAAGGGAGAATTAAGGGTCCCATACACTTAGCCGATTAGCGGCCAATCGATCGTTCGTAAATCGATTGACCGGCCAATCGATTTGTGGCCGATTTTAGTCGATTTCTATCGATCTGACATGCTGGAAAATCTAGGTCGATCTGTTGAGATTGCTTATCATTTTGCATTGGACCTAATGGAAATCTGATGGCAAAAAAATGCCGTCAGATCGATTTTCAATAGATTTCATACTGAAATCTATTGGAAATCTGTTCCTAGTAAAAAATGTTCCTAAATAGAAATCTATCTGATGATCTATCTGCTGCTAATCTAACGAGTGTATGGCGACCTTTAGGCCTCTTGCACACTGCACGCGATTCCGATTCAGATTCCGCTTTTTAATCAGTTTTTACATCCGATTCAGATTCTGATTTGCAGTTTGCTCCTTGCACACTGCAAATCGGAATATGAATCGGATGTAAAAAACTGATTAAAAAGCGGAATCGGAATCGCGAGCAGTGTGCAAGCGGCCTCAGACAGGCTGTTCTCTATAAACACATGCAGGGTGAGCACACGAGTGGCAGTTTGCTATAATCACTTGATCAAACCTTGCGTGTAAAAAAGAGAAGGCAAATGGGTGTAACGTTGATGTGCATCAAAGTAAAGGCTCACTTCACCAAACCTAAGCCTCATGCCTGGGAATGCTAACATTTCACTCACTGTTCTTTGAAGTGAATTATACAGGCATGAAAATGGTTATTCACAGGAGTTCTTTACTGTTGACATCTTTGCAAAGAAGAAAAAATTGAACTTCCTGGCAAATTTGAAAAATCATAGCTGACTGCAAATTGAAATAGAAAATTAATTTTTAATAGACTGAAATTACAAAATGGCTTTAATAGCACTGATTTATCTGATATTGCTATTTTAAAAGAAGTACATTTACACTTTAATCACCAATTCTGGACACAGGACTATTAATATCTGCTTCCCTGGTAGCAAAGGTTAGATAAAATTAAATTATCTAAATGCACCTGTAGAGGAAATGGCCTCCTTCAGGCTTCCGCACCACAGAGTATAGATGTTATTTAACTTTAATAATAGGAAAGGGAAGCCAATAATGGGATGTATATAGTACAGGGGCCAGAGTTTGGGTAAACTGTAAATACGTTTTTTGTTAAAAAAATAGGAAGTTTTATATAATCGATTCAGTAGCGGTTTTGAAATTAGAGAAGTAGAGGTATATGCACCACAATTAATATATCCATTAATATTATACACATAGGATCAGGGCCGGTTCTTTCATGAAGCAAGGTGAAACATTTGTATCAGGCGCAGAGATTACAGGGGCAGCATATTTGTATTGTGCTTACACTAACAGCATACAGTCAGAGTAGGATGAGAAGCAAGAGGAGAGCGAGGTGAAGAGGTCATCATTGGGGAAAAGCAGCTTGTTGTGCTGTGTGAGGAGTCTGACAGTGAGTGAGGAGGGAGGAGGCAGGAGAGTAGCTAGTGTCTCATTTGACTTGCACAGCAGGAGGGAGGAAGTGGCACTGCTGTCCTGAGGAGGAATGTAGTAAGAACATGAGGCAGAGTAAATTGTGGGGTGCTGTGCAGTCATTCCAAATTGGGGGGGGGGGGGGTATCCTCACAAGTTTTGCCTCAGGCAGCAAAAAGTCTAGTCTGCTACAAAATTTATCATTTAAGCAATAGTTCAGCATTGTTGCACAAGTCTAGCAGCAGAAGGCAGGTTGTGAAAAAACGGTACGCTATTTGTATAAATTTGCATACATTTTTTTTACTGCAAATTGTTGCATGATGTTAGTAGTGCAACTTCCTGATTGGGGTTGTCGCCATGGTGACAGTGATGTCACTTCCTGTTATATTGGCATATAAGTTTGTTGGAATGGCATATTCATGAGCTTGAAAAAGGGAGGGAAACACCCAAAACATTGCTGTATACTTAAAGTATTTTGCTCAATAAATACTGTTTCTTGTGCTGCTTGTGTGTGTTTGTGTGTATGTGTATATATATATATATATATATATATATATATATATATATATATATACACACACACACACACACATATATACAGGCTCGGACTGAGCCGCCGAACCACCGATTTTTCCATCGAGGGGCCCCGTCCACCCTGCCTCCTGGGGGGCCCAGTGCTGATAAGGAGAGGGGCACAGCGCAGGAAGGGGGGAAAGTGGCCACAGAGTGGCAGGGAGGGGGGAGGCCTCCTCCCCTCCCACCTCCAGAATTGCAGCCAGCCAGCGGAACGGCTTACCGAGAGTGATAGCTCTGCGTGCCGCTGCTCTGGTCTTCTGCACTGACACTGTCCAATCACGCTCTCGCAGTACTTCCTGTGAGAGCGTGATTGGACAGTGCAGTGCAGGAGACGTAGACCAAACCAGCAGCAGCACGCAGAGCTCTTCTCTCAGTAAGTGATTCCCGCTCGCTGCTGCTGCTGGCTGCAATTTTGGAGGGGGGAGTGCGGAAGGGGGGGCCCTACGTGAGGGAGGTGGGGAGGCTTTCCCCCCTCCCCGCTGCTCTGTGCCCACTGCCTCCCCTTCCAGCATCAGGGCACTGACTGAGGTCTGCCTACCTAACTGGGGGGGAGCGCGGAAGGGGGGCACTAGGTGAAAGAGGGGAGGGATATCTGCCACCAATCTGATTGCATTTTGTGGGGAAACCTGCCGCCAATCTGAATGCATTTTGTGGGGAAATCTGATTGCATTTTGTGGAGAAATCTGCTGCAAATCTGAATGCATATTGTGGAGAAATCTGCCGCCAATCTGAATGCATATTGTGGGGAAATCTGTCGCCAATCTGATTGCATTTTGTGGGGAGATCTGCCGCCAATCTGAATGCATTTTGTGGGGAAATCTGCCGCCAATCTGAATGCATTTTGTGGGGAAATCTGCCGCCAATCTGAATGCGTTTTGTGGGGGGGGGAGCGCGGAAGGGGGGCACTAGGTGAAAGAGGAGAGGGATATCTGCCACCAATCTGATTGCATTTTGTGGAGAAACCTGCCGCCAATCTGAATGCATTTTGTGGGGAAATCTACTGCCAATCTGATTGCATTTTGTGGGGAAATCTGCCCCCAATCTGAATGCATTTTGTGGGGAATCTGCCACCAATCTGATTGCATTTTGTGGGGAAATCTGCCCCCAATCTGAATGCATTTTATTGGGAAATCTGCATTTTGTGGAGAAAACTGCCGTCAATCTGAATGCATTTTGTGGGGAAATATGCCGCCAATCTGAATGCATTTTGTGGGGAAACCTGTCGCCAATCTGAATGCATTTTGTGGGGAAATCTGATTGCATTTTGTGGGGAAATCTGCATTTTGTGGAGAAATCTGCCGCCAATCTGAATGCATTTTGTGGGGAAATCTGCCGCCAATCTGAATGCATTTTGTAGGGAAATCTGCCGGAAATCTGAATGCATTTTGCGGGGAAATATGCATTTTGTGGAGAAATCTGCCGCCAATCTGAATGCATTTTGTGGGGAAATCTGCCACCAATCTGAATGCATTTTGTGGGGAAATCTGCCGCAAATCTGAATGCATTTTGTGGGGAAATCTGCATTTTGTGGAGAAATCTGTCGCCAATCTAATTGCATTTTTGGGGAAATCTGCATTTTGTGGAGAAATCTGCCGCCAATCTGATTGCATTTTGTGGAGAAATCTGCCGCCAATCTGAATGCATTTTGTGGGGAAATCTGCCGCCAATCTGAATGCATTTTGTGGGGAAATCTGCCACCAATCTGATTGCATTTTGTGAGGAAATCTGCCACCAATCTGATTGCATTTTGTGGGGAAATCTGCTGCCATTTGACTACTTGATGAATTATCATGAGGCATGTAACTACTTGATTATTTTATCTAAAATGTATCTGGTCGGACCTAATCTCTGTGAATAACACCACTACTTATTTTGTGTGACCCATCATGACCACGCCCATGTTCCAGTGCGTGGCGACACCCATTTATTTTTGCTGCGGCGTGCTGTGCCAGTGCTCCAGACGCCAGTCCTTTTCACTTCTTGTAGCTGTCGGTTGCTCGTCTGCATCCTCTGCTTGGCCCCTAATGCATCAAGTGACCTGGAAGCCCTCAGAGGATGCAGCAGGCAGCTGTAAAAGTGAAAAGGGCTGGTACCCAGAGCTCTAATAAGTGGTTTCTACTTCATGCTGCTCTGCATTAATGATAGACAAAAAGAGAGGTACGCCCCCATTACTCCCCCTAACTCCCCCGCTGGTTAGTTGAGGCTGCCGGTTGGATAATGGGACTCTACTGTATTAAACCTTGTGATGTATACTCAGTTATGCTTTATTGCTTTAACATATTTGTGCTACTGTGTGGGACAGAATCTACAGCATTTACTTTTGTTAGATATCCCATTCTGGTGCCTGTTCTGCTGATTTGTGCTTGGCTGCAATGGGCCGTAGAGCTGTGAGACTTAGGTCAATCAGGTCCCTTGCTGTAGTCCTGTTGCCCTCCAGGCTGCTGCCGTCCCCTCAGAAAATCCCTGATCACAGCTCTGGTCGCAGGCACGCATTCATGGGTGCTTTCACGTGCCTCTCTCAATTATGCTCCTGTGGGTGGGAGCATTCTGCGACTGCGCAGTTCAGAAAGACTTAAACTGTGCATGTGCAGAACACTCCTGGCTACGGGAGTGTGATTGAGAGAGGCGTGTACATGCTCCCACATATGCTCTATAGCCCGTGACCACAGCTGTGGCCGGGGAGCTTTCACAGGGGACAGCGGCAGCCTGGAGGGCAGCAGGACTACAGCAAAGGACCTGATAGACTGCTAGGGGCTGGGAGAAGCACCAGGTAAGTAAATCTAATCCACCCTCCAGCTTGGATATCCTTTAACATAGTCCAGGTTTCTTGGATATCTTATGATATCCACATTGGAGATGCTTGGCGATGTATAGAGTAATCCCAAAGATCGCACACCAACGTCCAGCAGAGGTGGTGGGTGCAGGACCAAGTAGCCATGTAGCCAAAGTCCATACATGTATACAAAGAAGGTCCACACACCACTTTAACAGGAGATTTTCATTGCTCCACCACCATATACACACAATCGATTGTTAAAAGGGACGATCGTTTCGGGGCCACAGAGGGTCCCCTTTGTCAAGGCACAGTTACCATGCAGAGTGGCCCCAACACGATAGTTAATTTTAATTACCGATTGTTGTATATGGGGATGGAGTAATAAAAAGTTCCTGTTAACCACTCTGCAATCACCTAATGGAGGATGGCGGCCGCAGAGTGTCTCTCGTTCCTCAGTCATGCCAGGCGGTGTGACCTCGCGAGAGCCGAGATTTGCAGGGAACAAGCGCTTGTGCGGGTTCCCTGCAGTAAGGAGAGGAGGGCTGGCAGGCTGAAATTAACAAAAAAAAAGGAAATAAACATGTGTACAGCGCTGTGACCTAGAGCAGCGCTGTACAGGGGGCAGTCTTGTCACTTAACTCTCCCAACAACTCCCAATCTAATCCCTATCATAAGCCCTATCATAGACTGATGCCTATGTATGGGTAGTGTAGAGTATGTATCGCAGTCTAGGGCTAATTTAGGGGGGTGGTGGGAATAAAAGAAATAGGAATTAAAAAATAAAATCATTTTGTATTAATAAAATAAAAATAAAAATCACAGCAGCAATCAGAGACCACCAAAAGAAAGCTCTATTAGTGGGAAGAAAAGGAGGTAAAATGTATTTGGATGCTAAGTTGTATGGCTAAGCAATAAACCATTAAAGCTGTGATGTGCGGAATTGTAAAAAATGGTCTGGTCACTAGGGGAGTACAAACCTGTGGTCCTCAACTGGTTAAAGTGGTGTGTGGACCTTCTTTGGAGATATATGGAGACATCTTGGTAAACCAGGCCCTGTTTGTCTGGCTGCTAAAATACATCATACTAATACAGCTTATATCAATGCCATCTCTTATCTTACTGGAGAGCAGTAAGCATTGTACAGCATGTTGATTCTCATCCTATCCAAATCCTAAATGCTTGTTGGTGGCCAACACATCATCTCCAGATCCAATATATCTGTACCAACTGCTGATTTTCCAAATGAAGCCACAAAAGCCTTCAAAACACCTTTCAGTTCTAAAGCTAAGTATTGAGAAATATCGATGTGTCTCCTAATATTCCCAAAGAAGAAAGTATTCCCCTTCTACCACTGTTATTTTATAAGCCGAATACGAGAACCTTCTCACGCTGTAAAACAATCATGCCTTGCAGTTCCAAGCTGATAAAGTTCAGTGATCTATAGAATTTAATCTTTTCTCTGTCAAAAAACCATGAATGAATTAAAGTGAAAACGATTCCTACAAGTAGTACATTTGTCTTTTTCCTTTATTTCCTAGTCTATGGAACCCAGATTAATAAAGAGAAATAATACCTCACTGAAGTGTAAAAATTGGATATTTAAGGCCAAGTGACGGGAAACCCAAAATTAGATTTACAGCATTATGTGTAATAGACGTGATTAGAATGAAAAGGAAGTTCTATACATTTCAAAGTCTTAAAGAGAGCCCAAGGTGGGCTCATAAAATAAAATAAAAAAGTAGACTACTTGATCCGGGGGGCTGAGCGGATCAAGTAGCCTCAAAAACCACCGCTCCCCACTGCTCCTGTGGGCCACAATAGCCCATTTTCACTTTCATGACCTCTGGGTCAAAATGCTGCACGGAGAGACTGTATGTCTCTCACCAGCGTGCAGGGAGGCAGGGGAGCAGCAGGAGGCGTGGCTAGGAGAGAGAGCTGCCCAATGGCATCACTGGAGACCCTGTAGGAACGCCCCTGGAGGGCGTTTGGAACAGGGAATACCTCTCTATGTTTACCCTCAAGATAGCGACAAATATTGTTGCTAATCTCAGGGGGCAAAGAGCGGCAGTGTGGGGACACAGAGGCATGTCATGAGGCAGAGAACATGCCTTTGTGTCCCATCTGCCTCCCGAAGATCCACCTCGGGTTCTCTTTAATGACCATCAAAAGGAGGTTCTGCACATTTTAAAGTCTTAATGACCTTCAAAAGGAAGTTCTACATATTTTAAAGTCTTAATGACCTTCAAAGGGAAAGTTCTATACACTTTAAATCTATACACTTTAAAGTCTTAATGACCAAACAATAAAAGGAATATTTGTTATGTTAAGAAATTTACAAAGGTCTTTTAATAGGCCTTCAGGTTTGCCAGTTCTCCTTCCTGTTGGTTTACCAGTTTAACTCACCTGAGGCTTCTTTCAGCCCCCAAGTCCCTTGCTGTTGCTCCATTCTGTTCCATTCAGCCGATGTGTTCCTCCAAAAACTGGCTGATTGGTAGCGTTCAGCCCATGCACAATTTTTACAAACTGCGCATGTGCAGAACACTATTGGCCACAGGAGCACAATCGGAGGTCCACTTTCTGAGGGGAGACCGGTTGGATGGAACACAGTGGAATGACAGGATCAGAGCATGGGCGTAAACAGGTAAACTGAGAACCAATGTTATTCAATTGGCTAGTGCACACTTGAATGTGTTTTCCCCATGCAGATAAAAACAGACAGCAGTGAAGCACTGCACACATTTTCTCTATCAATTACATTAACCTCTGTGATAAAACATACATGTTTTCAAACATACAGACACACATGGTGTGCAGAAAAGGGATATAGTAAACTGACAGACAGACGAGAGTGCTCCCAGCCTCAGGTTATTACACTCACTCTGTCCATCTCTGATGTAGCAGAACTGGCTCTGCAGACTTCTCCAGCATCACTACAGTACACAGCACTTGGGGAGGGGTAGAGAGGTGGGGGGGGGGGGCTGGGTGCTGTACACAAGAGCCTGCTACTCACTGAATAGGGACTGTTTTCAAATCTTTGTCTACAAAACTTTGTATGATTCATTATCAGTGGCTGAGCAGACACAGTCATTAGAATAATTGTGCAGAGAGCAGAAAGTTTATTTTCTCTCCGTTCCCTCTCAGGACAGGGAAAATAAACTTCTCCCCCCACTGGGCCCCTTGCAGCTTCTTCCACCCCCCCCTCCCCCCCCCCCCCCGGGGCTGTATCGCTTGCAGGGCTCTTTATTATGCCCCTGGATCAGAGTTCAATCACTCCAGCGACAGGACAGTACCTGGTCAACGCCATACAGATGCTTTGCTAGCCTCCTGGCTAGTGACACATTCTACTGTTTAGCAAAAGTGTTGGGCCAACAGAGAAAGGTGGTGCAACCAGGACGTGGAGGAGAACAATGCAGTGCTTGACCGAGTTTATCCACAGTGGTGGATTGCTGGCTAAGGCATCAAGGGTGGTTGGGGGCCACTGAACATACATGAAATGCCTTTAGAACCATCTAGCATGTATATGAAGCTTAAGTTTTAGTCCTCTAGATTGTACTTAAAGAGAACCTAAAGTGAAATAAATGTGCCCAGTTCAACTTGCCTGGGACTTCGGACGTCTGCTACTGCCCAGGACTCTCCAGAACATGTGGGCCATGCTCTCCTTCTGGCACAAGCGGGGTCGTACTGTGCAGATACAGACACGTTTGTGTAGGGCGGGCTCATGCCAGAAGAGGAGCACAACTCTGAAGTTCATTACAACAAGCCCTTGTCAGAATTCTTTATGGGGGCAGTGCTCAAAAGCGGGGGATCAAAAGATGACGTGGGAAGCATCTATGTCAAACACAAAGCAAAGTAGATCGTGTAAGGCACCGCACCACTACACCAGTTTGCAAAAGTACAAAAACACCTTTATTCAGACACAGTATAGAGCATATTGTTAAAAACAGTGGAATCAGTGGGGGAGCATGATATACAGACAATACTCCATATACAATAAATCAACTCCCCTGCAACAAACATAATACTCCCTACTATGACCAAAGAAGGAATCAGGGTAAGCGAGGCCAGGGCCCTGTGCGGGTGGTTGCCTCTCCTCCTATTTCACTGCTCCTCTGCTCGGTAAGCCTGTACCCGGTCAGCGTCATTGGACACCTTTTTGTTCACTCATTTGCACCGTTGAGCGCAATCTATCTTTAGTGGTTCTGCACTCGGAACTCTATAGTGGTTACGTTGACAAATTTGGATTCAGGACTTCATTCTCCAAGCTGGCACACTTGGTATTTCTATGGTGGTCCAGCTTGGTTCGCACTCCTGTGCATTTTCCTTCTTTTCTCTGTTGGTTTCCACTTTTACTTCATTACACAAGGTTTCCAGTTTATCACTTCTGGTCTTGCTTACCCTGATTTCTTCTTTGATACCCACAGGCTATCCAAAATGCAGGTCGGTTCGGGTACCCGTTTGGATTTTAATCCGGTTGTGGGCCAGATGCAGGTAGCGGGTCTGCGGGTGCTGGTAGGGTGCAGGTATCAGATTCACCAGAAAGCAAGTTGAGGGTCAGGTGCGGGTAGCGGCCCTGAGGGTGCGGGTCTGAAAAATTAGACTTTACAGGGCATCAGGAAATGCAGGTCGGGTTTGGGTACCCGTTTTGATTTAATCAGGTTGCAGGTCGGGTGCGGGTAGTGGGTCTGCGGGTCGGGTGCCAGATTCACCAAAAAGCGGGTTGCGGGTGGGTGCGGGTAGCGGAAGTGAGGGTCCGGAGCGGGTACCAGATTCACCAGATAGCGGGTTGGGGGTAGCGGGGTTGCGGGTCAGGAGCGGGTACCAGATTCACCAGAAAGTGGGTTGCGGGTCGAAATACGGGTAGCGGGGATGAAGGCCGGGTGCGGGTCTGAAAAATTAGAATTGCGGAGGCCTCTAGTACGGAGTATTATGTTTGTTGCAAGGGAGGTGATTCATTGTATATGGATTATTGCCTGTATATCATCCACCCCCGCTGATTCCACTGTTTTTAATGTTTTTAATAATATGCTCTGTACTGTGTCTAAATTAAGCTGTTTTTGTACTTTTGCATAATGGTGTAGTGGTGCGGTGTCTTATAGGATCTACTTTTCCTTTGTGTTTGACATTGATCTATTGATCCTTTCTGCACACTATCATTGAGATATATATATATATAATTTGCATACATAGGGCTTGCTTCAGTAAGACAAATAGCATGCCTTATCTAAGTTAACACGCCTTATCAGAGTAGCATAGCGTGCGCTATGAACCCGCAGGGGCTCAGGGCAGGACAAGTGGAGCTCTCGTCATTGCCAATTAGCAGGCATACTGTAAGTTTGTAGCGCTCGTTGTGCTACTCTGATAAGGCATGTTAACGTTGATAAGGCATGTTATCTCTGATAAGGCATACTATTTGTCTTAGTGAATCAAGCCCATAATATCTTATATGGTTCAGCTTTACTATATTTTTTTAGGTATTACTTTTTTTTAACAGTATTCTTTATCAGTATCTTTAAAAATAAGTCATTATTCATAGATTTTATCTTGCGCAATTACCAAAATGTTTTGTTTCTTTTCATATCATTTTATATATACGATATATTTTCTTTCTTCTGTGTAAATATATTTACTATAAATGTCTTATAACGTTGATTTATTGCCATAAACTCATGGAATATTAAAAAACAAACATGTTGTTTTAGTGAAAAATAAAGTTGTTTTGATCTCCCTACTATGGGCTGTTTTGCTTCTCAGGAGGTAAGATTGCTTATGTTTCATTTTATGAATTTTAATTATTTTATGCTGCTGGGAACCTCTTCACAATTTTTCATGTTTAATTATAAGAGATGTTCTTATAGATCTGTTCTATAAAGTAGTACAGAAACCATGAAAAAATGCAGTGTCTAATGCTGGGAATACACCATGAGTTTTTTTTTTGGGCAGACAGATGGCTCGATAGATCATTTCTGACAAGTCCGATCTGATTTCGATCCTTTTTTATGATCAATTTTCTCATAGAAGTGAATAGAAATCGATCAGAAAAACAATCAGAAAATTGACCGGAAAAACAATAGGAAAAGTAAATCTACCCAAAAAACTCATTGTGTATTCCCAGCATAAGGCATCTAGTCAAATTTTATTTTACTGGCATCAGCTCAATGAGAGAACTAAATTTAAGCCCCATCTACATGGTACAATTTTCCATCAGATCGACGGTCCTATTAGACCGGTCCAATCGGATTCCGATCGATTTTGCAATGGATTTTGGGTACTTCTTTCCAATGCAAAATCAATCGGAAACAATTTGGATGTCTACACACAATGCAAATTCTCATCAGATCACTGGTCGATCTGATGGAAAATTGTACCGTGTAGTTGGGGCTTTACGACGGGTTTACTGTACTTTGCATGCTGCTTTCTTTGTTTTGTAGAGAGCAGTTTTCACTAAACACATAATAACTTTTGGAAATTGTGAGATGCAGCTCACAACTGTTTTAATTTGTACGAGTAACAAATGACTTTAGAATGCCTAGAAGAGCACTACTCAGCAGTGTTCTCCCCAGAAATGTTTTCTAGCCGGGTGGCATGAAAAAGTAGCCGGGTGGGGCAAGATGAGAGAATGCAGGGCCGGCGCTTCTCTGCACAATTCTGCTTACAGCAGAGGAGGAGAGGAGCCGATGACAGCCGGGTACTTACCAAAACTAGCCGGGTGGAGCACCCAACTAAAAGGGCCTGGGGAGAACACTGCTCAGTTGGAAGCTTTAGGCCCCTTTTACACTTGAGCACTTTTTTTGCGTTGCGTTACCCTTTCTGCATGCAGGGTAACAGCAACAAAGAAAGTGTATGGGGCCAAGTGCACTAACAGCATCGCCCTAGAAGCTTTACCGATTCACTGATGACCCGCTGTAAAATCGAATCTGCTGTATATCGGTGGTAAAATCGTTAGGTGTACGTGCCCCTTAAGACAATGCTGTCCGACTTTAGGGACATGCTCCCGGAGTCTTGGTCTGGTGGGGATTGAGCAGCAACATCCTGGTTTTGGGGGACTGGAGAGAAAGAGGTGGGTGTGGCAGAAGTAGTGAGAGGAAGTGGAGTGACAGAGCGAACAGATTGGCCTCATCAAGAGCTCTCAAGAGTCCCATTTAGACAGGCCTGTCCTATGAGAAAACTTAGGAGAAAAAGTGAAATGGATCGAGCCCTATATGTTTTTGGGAAGTGGAAGGAAATTGGAATTCCAAAAGGAAAACCATGGAAATACAAGAACTTACAAACTTCATACAGACAGGATCCTTGCCCAGGCTTGATACTGTAAGGTGACAGTGCTATCCACTATGACACCGTGTTAGGATAGATGTGTCCAAACCTCACCTGTCCTTTCATGGTAGGAGGAATAAAACAAATTTGGCCTCAATTCACTAAGCTTATCTCCTGTCTTTAATAACATTTCTAGAGTTGTTACCATGGTGATAAGGCAAACCTAAAGTTAACTCTTCTGTCTTTAAGTTAACTCTCCAATCCTTAAAATAACTCCAGAGTTAAAGACAGGCTGTTAATTAACTGCGTGTGAAAATAACTACAGAGGAGGTAAATTAACTACAGAGGAGGTAACTTAAGGAATGAAGAGATAAGATAACGCTCTCACTGTGTGGAGGTACGTTTTCTCTTGCCTTATTATCTCCAGCAGGATCTTAGGTTAGTGAATTGAGGCCTTTTAAGTCTGTTAAATGCAGACACAACAGGTCTCTTGCTCTCTCCCCTCTCCATATGAGAGAACTTGCCAACTGACTTAGCTGAATCATCAAGTTTGTACTTTGACCTATGACAACATGGTCTAAGTATTTAGTAAATCGGACTACCATTAAACATTGATACTTAGTGAGTGTCTCGATCATGAGACAACGTCAGATAACGAAGTGTGTCTTTGTCAATCTCTTATCTCCAAGTGTTTGTGATGTTTATGATTCCAAAAATTCCCATGATGAAGAATATGTATACGATGATGAAAAAAGCTGTCTGTGTAGCAGAAGTATGTATGTGGAATTGACATAATATTTATGAACAAACCTAAATTCAAAAAAATTGCAAATTAGAAGTGTGCCTTTTTATGTGGACCACTAAAGAAGTTATTTCATTGCCCCTAATTCATTTCAAGTTGAATGAAACACAAAATTACATTTTTACTCTAAAACACTCAGCACAGTAAAATACATGTGAAACAGTACACTAAGATTGGTCTGATGTCATTTAAAGGCATATTTATACTTCATTGAAGGTAATTGATAGGGATGAGATGGGTGGTGGGCGGCGGGATTAAACTTACCCAGCAGCCTTCTTCTTTAACCCGTCCCACGACGCGTCCCTAACCATCATTTTGGGACAACCTATTTTGAGTAATGTTTGCTTGTTTATGACCAAGGGTGCCTATAAATTACTTGTCTTTGCTGGCCGATCGACTTTCTGTTATAATCATTTTATCAAATTGGAGGAGAGGAGAACTAATGACACAACATGGCAACCTGATCAATCTTTCATTGGATATAGACCATGCCGTGAGCATGTCCAGGTGAGCCCCCATATCCATAGGAAGGCAGGTGAGATTGTCTTCTTTTGTTAGCCTTTTGATAGTACTGTCTCTCACCCTACCTCCGCTGAATGCCAAGTCACCTTGTACTTGTGTGTCAGGAATAGAAACGGAGTTCAAGAACCCTTGTTTTATCATCCTAACCTTCTGCTAAATACTTAAATTACTAATAGTTACCTAGTGCTGCGTACATTTTGTTCTAGAGTCTAGCTCAAATTCTCAAAGGTTTCCTTTAAGTGGTTGAAAAGAAATGTAGGTAACCTTTATAAGGAACATTCATTAATCTGTCTATGTAATAAAACAACCGACATATGTTACATCAAGCCTATAAAAACAGAAAGGTCACCTTACAAATCACTTCTTCAAAAACAAACTAATAAAAGAAATAACAAATATAAATAATAACATCTATGCACTCCCAAATATACAAATATCTATATAGTGGCTTACAAAAGTATTCGGCCCCCTTGAAGTTTTCCACATTTTGTCACATTACTGCCACAAATATGAATCAATTTTATTGGAATTCCACATGAAAGACCAATACAAAGTGGTGTACATGTGAGAAGTGGAATGAAAATCATACATGATTCCAAACATTTTTTACAAATAAATAACTGCAAAGTGGGGTGCGCATAATTATTCAGCCCCCTGAGTCAATACTTTGTTGAACCACCTTTTGCTGCAATTACAGCTGCCAGTCTTTTAGGGTATGTCTCTACCAGCTTTGCACATCTAGAGACTGAAATACTTGCCCATTCTTCTTTGCAAAACAGCTCCAGCTCAGTCAGATTAGATGGACAGCGTTTGTGAACAGCAGTTTTCAGATCTTGCCACAGATTTCCGATTGGATTTAGATATGGACTTTGACTGGGCCATTCTAACACATAGATATGTTTTGTTTTGAACCATTCCATTGTTTCCCTGGCCTTATGTTTAGGGTCGTTGTCCTGCTGGAAGGTGAACCTCCGCCCCAGTGTCAAGTCTTTTGCAGTCTCCAAGAGGTTTTCTTCCAAGATTGCCCTGTATTTGGCTCCATCCATCCTCCCATCAACTCTGACCAGCTTCCCTGTCCCTGCTGAAGAGAAGCACCCCCAGAACATGATACTGCCACCACCATATTTGACAGTGGGGATGGTGTGTTCAGAGTGATGTGCAGTGTTAGTTTTCCTCCACACATAGTGTTTTGCATTTTGGCCAAAAAGTTCCATTTTGGTCTCATCTGACCAGAACACCTTCTTCCACATGTTTGCTGTGTCCCCCACATGGCTTGTGGCAAACTGCAAACAGGACTTCTTATGCTTTTCTGTTAACAATGGCTTTCTTCTTGCCACTCTTCCATAAAGGCCAATTTTGTGCAGTGCATGACTAATAGTTGTCCTATGCACAGATTCCCCCACCTGAGCTGTAGATCTTTGCAGTTTGTCCAGAGTCACCATAGGCCTTTTGACTGCATTTCTGATCAGCACTCTCCTTGTTCGGCCTGTGAGTTTAGGTGGATGGCCTTGTCTTGGTATGTTTACAGTTGTACCATACGCCTTCAATTTCTGAATGATCATTTGAACAGTGCTCCGTGGGATGTTCAAGGCTTTGGAAATCTTTTTGTAGCCTAAGCCTGCTTTACATTTCTCAATAACTTTATCCCTGACCTGTCTGGTGTGTTCTTTGGACTTCATGGTGTTGTTGCTCCCAATATTATCTTAGACAACCTCTGAGGTCGTCACAGAGCAGCTGTATTTGTACTGACATTAGATTACACACAGGTGCACTCTATTTGGTCATTAGCACTCATCAGGCAATGTCTATGGGCAACTGACTGCACTCAGACCAAAGGGGGCTGAATAATTATGCACACACCACTTTGCAGTTATTGATTTGTAAAAAATGTTTGGGATCATGTCTGATTTTCGTTCCACTTCTAACATGTACACCACTTTGTATTGGTCTTTCATGTGGAATTCCAATAAAATTGATTCATATTTGTGGCAGTAATGTGACAAAATGTGGAAAACTTCAAGGGGGCCGAATACTTTTGCAAGCCACTGTATATAATTTTGCATCCATTCCCGGAGCACAAACTGTAACTAGAGGCAGTGTCTCTCAAGGACATACACATCATGGAAGTGTTTGGTCCATCAACTCTAGAAGTTTATTTTTCATCCTAAAAGATGAAAGCCCATCTCCATGCAGTAGGATACCCTCTAACAGCTAAGAAGAGTGCTTAAAGGGACCATGAACAGTGGCAAAAAGACAAAATCTGGACTTACTTGGGGCTTCCCCCTGCCCCTGTAGCCCGCAAAGTCCCCCGGCATCCTCTTTGTCCCCCGGAGCATCATCATGTCGGTCACCGTAAGGTTCAGTCTTTAGAGAACCACGCATGCACAGAACGTTTACAGTGACCGGCAGGATTATGCACCGGGGCCACGCACGTGCAACTTCAGCCAAAGTCGCCGGATTGCCAGAGCCACCAACAGGACCACGAGAGGGATGAGAGGATGCCAGGAGACCTTGCGGTCTACGGGGGGCTGGAGGAAGCCCCAGGTAAGTCCAGATTTCATTTTTCTGCCACCGCTCAGGGTCCCTTTAAATCTTGTTTTTTTTGTAGGACGTTTTTGGAGCTGAAAATCATGTTATGAAACATTAATCATGTGACCCAGAATCAGGAAGTACAGGGGTTATTTTCAGACTCGGTGGTTGGGGCTACAGTCTAGTGAATCCATCAATAGGAACCACCTGTCAGGCTCAAATCTGCATAATCCTCCTAATAACTGCACACATTTCCAGGAGCCACAACGCCATAACAAACATGGACTCAATGTAACAAAAATAGCATTATGACTCAAATAGATTGTGGAAAAATGTAAATATAGAAATGTTATTCAATTATCAAACGATGCACATTCCAATGTTAAACTTAAAACCACTTCAAATAAAGGAGACGCTCCACACACTGTACTGCACACCTGCACTCTGTCCCATACACACCACACTTAAAGGTACTAGTTACTCTAGCCGGCTTCCTCAGAGTAGAGGAGACAGCAGTGGGCAGTCCACAAGACCATTCAGACACACGTGACCTCAGGAATGGTTAGTCTTATAGTTCTGTCACCACCAATAATGGAGATATTGCAGTGTTTTCTTAGCTATAGTATCCAGAAAATCCAGGTAGCAATCAGTCAGACTTGGAGGGCAGCGCCACCTCGTAAACAAGTCTGTTACAGTAGCCATAGACATCCAGGTCAGGGGAGAAGTGAGCCAAGCCACAGGAGGTGCTCCTTAGCTATTGCGAGATAAGCCCCGCCCACACTACAGTACAGTGAGTGACCAGACATCCCAGTTTACCTGGGACATGTCCTAGAATTAGGGTGCCCCATACCAGGCACAAATGTGTCTCAGCTAATGGCCGAATGTCCTAGGTGGGCTGCCTAGCGTTACAGCTGCTGGACTTTGTGGTCACACAAAAAGCTCCCGTGCTCTGGGAATCAGAGGGGGGGGGGGGCAAGGGGCCACTCTGACTTTTAATCTTTTATGTCCCCCACTTAGGTGCTTTTCGTTAGCTTCTACTTATATTTGTGAGGGTGGGCTCACACTGCTTAAAGGGGAACTGAAGTAAGAGGTATACGGAGGCTGCCATATTTCTTTCCTTTTAATCAATACCAGTTGCCTGGCCGCCCTGCCGGTCTATTTCTCTGCAGTAGTATCTGAATAACTCCAGAAACAAGCATGCAGCTAGTCTTGTCTGATCTGACTTTAAAGTCTGATCTGCGGCATGCTTGTTCAGGGGCTATGGCTAATAGTATTAGAGGCAGAGGATCAGCAGGGCTGCCAGGCAACTGGTATTGCTTAAAAGGAAATAAACATGGCTGCCTCCATATACCTCTCTCTTCAGTTGTCCTTTAATTACATATGGTGAGATTTTGTCTGTGTTCATCTGCTACACACCAATACATAGCGATATATAGATATAGGAAGTGTATTTGATGTTGAAACCAGGATAATTAATGTAAAATTGGGGCTCCTGAATCGTGTATTAAAAAGAAGAACTTCAGCTTAAAGTGGACCCAAATAAAAAATACAAGATTTCAGAAATAAAAGCTATTTTCTAACTTATAATAATAAATAGCAGCCTTTTTTCAGCTGCATGGTGACAAATATAAAAAAATTACCATTTATTGGAGGAACCCCTCCCTTCCTTTCATATTGCCGGGACAGAATCCGGCAGACTGGTGGAGGAAATAAAAAACAAAACACAGGCTGCTACTGATGATGTCACAGGTGATCTCAGCTTGTGTGAGATTTCACATAGACGACGCCCCTGTAAGGGAGGGTAGATGATGACAAACAAACCCATGATCTAAAACCTCCTACTAAGCTCAGAAGTAATGGCTGCCACCTTTATAACCCTAGTTATGAAAAAAGAAGGGTGAAAAGCATGCACTGAAATTCTCATAGGCTTGAAGGAGTGTTTATTTATCTTTGTATGTGTCAGAGTGTTGCAACTAAATATTTTGAATTAAAAAAATGTTTGGTTTGGGTCTGCTTTAAACAAACATACTGTCATTAAGTTACGTTAGTTATGCTAATTACAATATATAGGTAATATAATCTCTTACCCACCCTGTTTTAAAAGAACAGGCAAATGGTTGTGATTTCATGGGGACAGCCATCTTTTTGGTTTAAAGGAAGTGACAGGGAGCATGAGACACAGTTCCAACCGTCCTGTGTCCTGATCACCCCTCCCAGCTGCGCGCGCTAGGCAACGAGAACAACAATATCAGGAATCATTCTTCGCACAGCATCAGGGGAAAAATGCCCGGGCAGATTTGAGGTGGAGCTAAGCTTCTGTGCAGCTAAAAATGAGGCTTTGGTAAGAAAAACTAAGTTCTGATGCTGTGAAACTTTTAAAGAAACACTAAGCCTTAACAGTGCTGCTGAGTAGATTTTTATTCTGGAGGTTCACTTTAAGCTTTGCAAGATCTGATAGGTCCAGTGCTAAGAAGCTTGATAGACCTTTGATCATAGGACTTGCAAACACCTTCAGGTCCCTGTACTACATTTCAACTGTTGTGTTAGGCAGTGACATATTTACAATAGATGCTTAATTTCATTAGAATTGATGCCATTTGGATATTATGCTTAGGTTTTCATACATAATCTGTTGTTCATAGCTGATTGCACTGAGCTGTCTTTGTGTCATAATGCCGGCAAAGCTCTTTAATATATTGCAGTGCCCTGGACCTGTGAAGTCAGAAATGCATCATTTTGTTAGATATGTATGTGACCACGCGTTTCACATCGAATTAGTAGGATCATGAATTAATCCACTTAATGACAAGACTGATAACCAAGCG
The DNA here is from genome assembly GCF_040937935.1 of Hyperolius riggenbachi. Classification (NCBI taxonomy): domain Eukaryota; kingdom Metazoa; phylum Chordata; class Amphibia; order Anura; family Hyperoliidae; genus Hyperolius; species Hyperolius riggenbachi. The sequence goes on from NC_090648.1 coordinate 446,134,228, forward strand.
TATTGATCTGAAAAGCAATATGTAATTCCGCATGAGTCAGTCTGTAATGATTTTAGATTAGTGCTTTTAGAACAACATGTAATTGTTTTGGCTGGATATTTCATGTGGTTGTTAAATACTTTTATGTTGTGTATACTTTTTTGTTCTAAATTTCTGGTGCTGCATTTTTTGCTGACTCTGCATAAAGAGGCACTGTAATGACATATAGTAGAAAGTAAAGTATTATTCAGTATACTAACTTTTACCTTATTTGTCCTGGTTTCAGCATCAGAAACACTTCCTATATCTGTATATTGCATAGGGAAACGCAGGGGGGATTACATCTGCCCAGAATCCCCCCTCAGACCAGGGCCGGTGCAGTGTCTGGGGACAGGCACAAGTTGAAACACCAGAGCTTGGAGCAGCAGTGTGTGTACAGCGCATGGAGCAGCAGCGTGTGTACAGAGCGTGGCGCAGCACCGTGTGTACAGAGCATGGAGCAGCAGCATGTGTACAGAGCTTGGAGCAGCAGTGTGTGTACAGAGCATTGAGCAGCAGTGTGTACAGAGCTTAGAGCAGCAGTGTGTACAGAGCATGGAGCAGCAGTGTGTGTACAGAGCATGGAGCAGCAGTGGGTGTACAGAGCATGGAGCAGCAGCATGTGTACAGAGCTTAGAGCAGCAGTGTGTGTACAGAGCATGGAGCAGCAGTGTGTGTACAGAGCATGGAGCAGTAGCGTGTTTACAGAGCATGGAGCAGCAGTGTGTGTACAGAGCATGGAGCAGCAGCATGTGTACAGAGCATAGAGCAGCAGTGTGTGTACAGAGCATGGAGCAGCAGTGTGTGTGCAGATCATGGAGCAGCAGTGTGTGAACAGAGCATGGAGCAGCAGCGTGTTTACAGAGCATGGAGCAGCAGTGTGTGTACAGAGCATGGAGCAGCAGCGTGTGTACAGAGCTTGGAGCAGCAGTGTGTGTACAGAGCATGGAGCAGCAGTGTGGGTACAGAGCATGGAGCAGCAGTGTGTGTACAGAGCATGGAGCAGCAGCGTGTGTACAGAGCATGGAGCAGCAGCGTGTGTACAGAGCATGGAGCAGCAGCATGTGTACAGAGCTTAGAGCAGCAGCGTGTGTACAGAGCATAGAGCAGCAGTGTGTGTACAGAGCATGGTGCATCAGTGTGTGTACAGAGCATGGAGCAGCAGCATGTGTACAGAGCATGGAGCAGCAGTGTGTGTACAGAGCATGGAGCAGCAGTGTGTGTACAGAGCATGGAGCAGCAGTGTGTGTACAGAGCATGGAGCAGCAGCATGTACATTGCATGGAGCAGAAGCGTATGTACAGAGCATAGAGCAGAAGTGTGTGTACAGAGCATGGAGCAGCAGTGTGTGTACAGAGCATGGATCAGCAGTGTGTGTACAGAGCATGGAGCAGCACTGGGGAACGTAACAGAGTCAGGTATGAGCACAGCCCTGTGCTCCTGCTGGGTGAATGCTTCACTTTCCCCTTCATTACCAATGTCTGCAGTCCTCATTATTATTTGTATCCTTTTGCCTGTTGTCGATCAGAAGGCGATCGGACATATGGGAAATAACTGTCAGATCCTGTCAGTCATACGGGAAATTGTATTATGTGTACCCAGCATCTGTGGTGGGCTGAAATTTTGCATGTGCGAAATTTCGCATCGAAATTCGCAATTATGCATCGTAATCGTATTTCAGAGAATATCGTAATTTCGTATATAAAAGTAGTATATTTTGCATAATTTCGTGCCGACTTTAGACTTTAATAGCAAAGCCCCCATACATGCTATTGCTACCAAAATTGCTACATATGTTAAAGAGGAGCTGTTAGGTATAAGGTCTCAGAGAAAATAAACACATATATCAGTAGCTAAAGATTGGCTGTACTTACATTACATATGCATTTCACTGTCCACGTTTGGATTTCACAGAATTTGTATATAGTATATGCAGAGATAGATGCTCCTGGCAGCTCATGGCAGGCTCCATGTTTTTCTGTCAAATGTGTCGTCATGTCCTGCCTGCTTCCTGATCACAGATAAGCTTGTACTTGAACAACACAGTGTGCAGTGAATATTAATGAGCCATGTGGCTAGGAACAATAGCTGACTCCTGCAGTGTACTCTGCCCTAGATTTATCAGTGCTATGCGATTACAAGCTGCTGTAACGTCTCATTAGCAGCCGAGGGGAGAGCCCCAGAATGCTTTGCAGTATGGTATGCGGCTTGCGTCTTCTTAAGAATAACAGCCTTGCTGATAAGCACACATCAAAGGTAACTGAGATTTTTATCTTCACTAATTGCTTTTGGGCTTCCTTCTAAACTGTTTAACACAGGAGAATAGAGGTTTAAATTAGCTTCTGCAGCCTGACAGTTACTCTTTAAGCAGTTAATACATACATAAGTTAATAGTGGGTATAAGTCACAAAAATAACTTTTCAAAAAGATCTTGTAGTTTTTGAGAAACCCGATTTTAAAAATGCAAAGAAAATGGTTTTTAAACTGTCATTTTTTTAAGTTTAAAAAACATTTTTTACTTGAATTTTTAAAAGCGAGTTTCTCAAAAACTACAAGGTCTTTTTGCAAAATTCTTTTTTTTTTACTTGTACCCACGATTCTCCTTAACATCTGTAGCAATTTTGGTGTCAATAGCATGTAAGCTATTGCTATTCACTGCTAAAGTCGGCAAGAAATTATGCAAAATTTCGCTAATTTCTATGCGAAATTACGAATCACTACACGAAATCAATTGCATTTGTAAACCGTAATTAAGTATAAGCGTAATTGCGAAAATGTACGCAAAATTTTGCGAAATAGTAATTTGTTGATTATGATCATCACTACCCAGCATGATGTCCTACTATATTATTATACTGTATTGTGCATGGCTGAGGGAGACCTCTCAGGAATCCCCGCCTTGAAAATCCCCCTGTATTGCCATGTAACACCCCCCCAGTGATGTTAGCTTAGGGTATGATGTCACGAAGCTGTCTCCTCACTGGCGTAACAATATGGGAAGCAGCCCCTGCCCCCACGGGGGGGGGGGGGGAACTCATGGTCGCTTTGGGGGGGCAGGAGGGGTCGCAGCATGAGGGGAGAGCTTGGTAGCACGTTGGTGGGGAGGGGGATGGTCCCCCCCTCCCTCACCTCGGGCTCTCCCCTCTTGCATCTATGTAAGCGTCAGCAGCAGCGGCGGCAGCTATAACTACTTCCATCCACCACGGAGGTTGCCGATCTGCAAGGGCATCACATTACTTCCTGTTAAAACAGGATATGACAGAAATTTTAGCCTTATTGCGTCCATTACCGCCGGAGGACGCCGCTCAGGCCCCGCTGGGCCGATTTTCATAATTTTTTTTAAAACACGCAGCAAGCACTTTGCTTGCTGCATGTTGTATACGATCGCTGCCACTCGCCGCCGATGCGCCGCTACCCGCCGTGTAAGGGCCTCCCCCCCTCCCGAGACCCCTGCGCAGCCTGGCCAATCAGTGCCAGGCAGCGCTGAGGGGTGGATCGGGACTCTCGATGACGCCACGATGTCGATTACATCGATGATGTCATCACGATCATCGCCATGGCGACGGGGGAAGCCCTACAGGATATGACAGAAATTTTGGCCTGGCATTTTTAATTATTTTTTTTAACTGTGGAGTCTTTATGGTGACATAGGGCATGTCAAGATAACATATTGTGCAAATCTTATGCTAGGTACACACGATGCATTTTTTCGGTTGATTTTCTGTCCGATCGACTCTCCACTCGATTTTCCGCTTGATTCTCTTAACTTTTCTTATCAGTTTCCATTCACTTCTATGAGAAATCGACCAGAAAAATGATCAGAGATAATATCGGACATGACGGAGTTTATCTATCGAACCATCTATCTGCCTAAAAAATGTATGGTGTGTACCTAGCATTACTTAGGGTTTACCTGTGTTTACTTTGTTCACTTTTTTCATTGCACAGGGTGGGCCATTTATATGGCTACACCTTAATAATGGGAATGGTTGGTGATATTAACTTCCTGTTTGTGGCACATTGGTATATGTGAAGGGGAAAACTTTTCAAGATGGGTAGTGACCATGGTGCCATTTTGAAGTTGGCCATTTTGAATCCAACTTTTGTTTTTTCAATAGTAAGAGGGTCATGTGACACATCAAACTTATTGGGAATTTCACAATAAAAACAATGGTGTGCTTGGTTTTAACGTAACCTTATTCTTCCATGAGTTATTTACAAGTTCTCTCTTTGTTTACAGCCATTGACATGTCGCCGAGGTTAACACGTGAGGAGCGGATAGAAATTGAGTTGATGCCTGGTGAATGCAGTAACCGGGTCTCATTGCAGCAGATTTCAATGCAAGACACCCTACGAGACCACTCATCTCCCATGCTACTGTTAGCAAACTGCTTACTAAGTTTCATGAAACTGGTTCAGTGTTGGATTTGCTAAGATTGTTTTTCTTGTGAAATTCCTAATAAGTTTGATGTGTCACATGACCCTCTTCCTATTAAAAAAAACAAAAGTTGGATTCAAAATGGCCGACTTCTAAATGGCACCATGGTCACCACCCATCTTGAAAAGTTTTCCCCTTCACATATACCAATGTGCCACAAACGGGAAGTTAATATCACCAACCATTCCCATTTTATTAAGGAGTATCCATATAAATGGCCCACCCTGTAGTGGCTAATAAACCAGTGTCTTATTTCTCTAGTTGGGCAAGTCAGATTTCAGCTGCAGTTCTCTTGATAGCTAATTAGAGATCATTAAACGTCTGTGTAGCTGTGCAAAGTTTTCAACAGCAGAATAGAAATTACTGTATATCAGTTATGAAGCTGCCAGGGTGACATGAGGACTCCAGCTAGGAGAGGTATCTATGGTTACAAGCTTTACAGTTACATAGTTTGGTTGAGCAAAAAAAAATAATAAAAAGATATCCGTCCATTAGGTTTAACAAGGAAAAATAAATAAGTACATCTGTCTGGCATGCTAACATAAGCTGGTTGATCCACGGGAAGGCAAAAAGTCCTTGCAAGGGTTGGCCAATAAGCCTTTAACCTCCTTAACGGTATGGACGCGTTATTGCGTCCATTACCGCCGGAGGACGCCGCTCAGGCCCCGCTGGGCCGATTTTCATAATTTTTTTTAAATACGATTGCTGCCACTCGCCGCCGATGCGCCGCTGCCCGCCGTGTAAGGGCCTCCCCCCCTCCCGAGACCCCTGCGCAGCCTGGCCAATCAGTGCCAGGCAGCGCTGAGGGGTGGATCGGGACTCTCGATGACGCCACGACGTCGATTACGTCGATGATGTCATCACGGTCATCGCCATGGCGACGGGGGAAGCCCTACAGGAAATCCCGTTCAGAACGGGATTTCCTTATGGCTTACAGCGCCGGCGGCGATCGGAGGGGTGGGAGGGATGCGGAAGGGAGGGGGGCATCTAGCGCTAGCTACATGATTGAAAAAAAAAAATATTAAAAAAATAGCGCTGCGCTGCCCCCTGGCGATCTTTAATAGAACGCCAGGGAGGTTAAAGGGAAAAATTTCCTTCCCGACTCTAGGTGGCAGTCAGATAAAATCCTTGGATCAACTGCACTGGTAATTACCTAGTAATTGTAGCCGCGGATGTCCTTCAATGCAAGGAAAACATTCAAGCCTCCTTTAAATGCAGATGGCCATAACTACGTCTGCGGAAGTCTAGTGATTGCACGAAAAGCGCCACATGTCTTGTGACATCCAGTTGTGAGCGACTCACGGCTCCCCCGTGCCTCCGCGATCTTCCTCCCAGCACGGGGGTCCGTCTGTGTCTACGGCAGACACTTACACTCAGGCAGTGATAGCGGCTTGAGTCTCCCAAGCCGCAACCCAGCAGACGTCATCCTGTTCCATACACTGCAGAAGTCCCTGGTGGGAGTGGTAAGATTACAAGATACAAACTATTCTTGATGGAAAATGCCTGTTACCAGGAAAGTCTCTGTATAATAACTGTGCACTACATCTTGCAGAATATCACTGCCTGCTGCCGGGTTTGACACTCAAGTCAAGTGTCAGTAATGATCGTGTAAGGGGGTTTCACCAGAGGCGTGCAACATCAAACAGCACACGGGGTTGAGCTGGCAACTGTCATGCTTCCAATCCATCTGGATGTCAGAAAACAGCATAGTCAATATTAATAATTGGGCCCGAAGATTTGATCAGTCTTGGAATAGGAGTGCACGCCCACCGGTGACTGTTAGTTGCTAGAGGCCTCTTTGCATTGTTTCTTGTTTTTAACAAGGAGGGGTTTTTATTAGCTGGTGTTTCTGATTGTCTTAGTTGGTATAATTAATTGTGCATATTCATAGTTCATGGCTCCTCTACTAAAATATTTTTGGCCATAACTACTTCCTGTGGTGTAATATTCTACCTTTTTGAAAACTCTTACTGTAAATAACCTCTTTCTAAACAGATGGGAAAACATTTATCCTCCATACTCCTTAGCCATCTTTTTCCAAGCTAAATAAGCCCAGTTTATCCAACCTTTTTTGATAAGTGAGACCTTCAATCAGTCTGATGAATTTAGTTGCCCGTCCTATAATGTGACACCCTAAACTGCATTCCATACTCCAGATGTGACCTCACAAGTGCTTCTTCCCCTCAGCTGTCAGATCTCTGAACTCTATGAATTTTTTGCATGCACTCTCCCCACCCCCCAGTGATCATCCTTCCTTTACAAGCTGTAATACATAGATTATGTATTGCACTGCGGCAAATTGCACGTAATTGTAGTCGGAATCTGAGTTTATGCTGTGTTTATATTGCTGTTTTAGTTTTGTGTGCCCTATCCTATACTACATACATGCCAAGCCCAATTCCGGGCACGACCCAGTCGTGTTTGACGAAATAAATGATTCTTATTCTGACTAGCATCTTGTGATGTTATTTCTCGTTTCATGCATCCCAGAATTTTATTTGCTTTAGTTTCTGCTGTTTGGCATTGAATACAGCGGCTTAACTTGTTATTGCCCAGTTTTCCCAAGTCCTTCTTCAAGTTTGGTGGTCCCAGCTGTATGCCATGTATCTTATATGGTGCTCTACAACTGTTACATCCAAGGTATTTAACCTTACATGTATCTACATTAAATTGTATCTGTCGTCTGTCTGCCCATATGGCCATGCTGTTGAGGAGGTCCTGTTGTAAAATGTCATTATTCTGCTTAGTGTTTATAATTCTGCCTCATTTTGTATCATCGGCAAAGATGGAAACATTACTCTGTATTCCATCTACTTGATCATTAATAAATACATTGAAAAGGATTGGACCTAGTACTGACCCTTGCGGGACTCCACTGCTACCAGTTTCCCATTTTGAACATGATCCATTTACCACTCGTCTTTGCTTTTTGTCCCTTAACTAGTTATTTTGTCCTAGTTCCTGTATCCTCAGCTTCTGCACCAGGCTATTGTGGGGAACAGTGTCAAAAGCCTTTGCAAAGTCTAAAAATATTACACTTATTGCTTCCCCAGAACTAAATTTGCATTCACCACTTCATAAAACCTCAGCATATTGGACCTGTCTTTAGTGAACCCATGTTAATGAACTGAAATGAGATTATTTCGTGCTATTAAGTATAGCATCCCTTAAAATACCTTCAAACAGTCTACACTTAACTAAATGAGGAACTTGGGAATGGGGCATCGCATTGACTCAGGACGCAGTGCAAAGGAAAGCTGGTACTTTCAGCTTTCCAAAAATGGTTAGATATAGCTAGGTGATCAAACAGAAATTTAACAAAAAACTGCCAAACTTTCCAGACGGGATATTACGTAAGTACCTAAAAATTTAAAGGACTTCTGAGGCCAAAATGGCTAAAAAAAAGCCAGGTACCTGCAAGATGTTTAAATGCACAGAGGACGCCGTCCGCGCCCTCCATGCAGTTCCGCCGGGTCCCCTTCCTGCAATTGCCCCCCGTGCCAATCGCGACCCCACAGGCCGGGTCGGGCTCTCATGCCGCTCCTAATATGGCCGCCGGAGCTGGCCGCGGCTGCGCAGTCCGCATTGACGGGAGTGCGGCTGCGCAGCTCTAGGGCCAACCCCCTGAACCACGCACTGTAGTGTGGATCGGAGGAGTTGGCCCTAGAGCTGCGCAGCCGCACTCGCGGCAATGCGGACTGCGCAGCCGCGGCTAGCTCCGGCGGCCATATTCGGAGCAGCATGAGAGCCCGACCCGGCCTGTGAGGTCGCGATCGGCATGGGGGCAATTTCAGGAAGGGGACCCGGCGGAACTGCACGGAGGGCGCGGACGGCGTCCTCCGTGCATTTAAACATCTTGCAGGTACCTGGCTTTTTTTTTTGTCATTTTGGCCTCGTAAGTCCTTTAAGCATAATTTTAAACATGACTCAAGCGTCAAACTTAGGTTTTCAACCCTTAAAAGATAAAAAAAGAAGATGGGACTCCAAAAAAGTTTTATTTAGGATTCATTCTAGAGATACAATGATTTACCTCTTAAAGAGACTCCGTAACAAAAATTGCATCCTGTTTTTTATCATCCTACAAGTTCCAAAAGCTATTCTAATGTGTTCTGGCTTACTGCAGCACGTTTTACTATCACCATCTCTGTAATAAATCAACTTATCTCTCCTCTTGTCAGACTTGTCAGCCTGTGTCTGGAAGGCTGCCAAGTTCTTCAGTGTTGTGGTTCTGTGATGCATCTCCCCCCTCCAGGCCCCTCTCTGCACACTGCCTGTGTATTATTTAGATTAGGGCAGCTTCTCTCTTATCTTTTACAAGCTGGATAAATCCTCCTCTGAGCTGGCTGGGCTTTCACATACTGAGGAATTACATACAGGCAGAGCTGTCTGCACTCTGCAGGAAGAAACAGCCTGACACTTCAGTGGAAGATAGCTGCAGGGGGAAAGAAACACACAAATGATCTCTTGAGATTCAAAAGGAAGGGTGTACACAGCCTGCTTGTGTATGGATGTATTTTCTATGTGTGGACATACTGTACATCAACCTAGTTCCTGTTTTGGTGGCCATTTTGTTTGTTTATAAACAAACTTTTTAAAACTGTTTTTAACCACTTAATGCGGCGAGGAGCGGCGAAATTGTGACAGAGGGTAATAGGAGATGTCCCCTAACGCACTGGTATGTTTACTTTTGTGCGATTTTAACAATACAGATTCTCTTTAAGTTTATTTTCACTTCAGGTTTGCTTTATTAACACCAATTTACAAAAAAGCCTTGTGGAGCGCTGATATGCATTTGGAAAAACTTTCACAGAAAGTGGAGTTTCACTTTATTGAACTTGATCTATTTCGAATAATTAGTGCTCAAAAAAGTTGTCTTGATTTATATAATTCTTCTGTTCATGGTCGGCAGAGAATATAACTTTCCGAAAATGAGATATATCTGAGCTGCATAATGACCTTGCATGGAAGTGGAAACAATGACGGCACGGGTTAAATATTGCTGAATAATTTAATCAGACAAATCGTTTGTTGGAGCTTTGAATAAAACATGGGAAATTCTATTTGCATTGGTGTCACTTGCCAACTTTTCCGATAGAACTTACTATTTAGATCTTTATGCAAGTTGTCTTAAAAAAAAATCAAAATTAATTTGCACAACCTCACAGCATTTAAAATGAGAGTTAGAAAATCCAAGAAATAGAAGACAGAAGAATATAACAGAAAAAAATAGTGAAAAAACTCCAATAACAAAGATAAAATATAATGATTTGTGTGTTCTTTACAAAAAAAAAAAAATAATAATAATAAAAATACATGAACAATATAAGTGCAGTTGTAGGACCTACCTATTTTAAGGTGGCCACATATAATGCAATAAAAAAACGATTTTACGGAACTCTGAAAAGAACAATCGGTTGTACAGCAAAATCTGAATGTGGCCACACACGTTATCATTTTTCTGTTTGATTTCACCACTATTCAATGAAAACAATCGGTAGTCCAGAAAAATCAAACGTTTTTAAAAAATATATTTAAAAAAATGTGTTGTGGGTGGCCACCCTAACACCCCGTTTCCACTTAAATTTGCATCTTCAGTGCTTGTATTTTCACCTGTGGTTTTCAAGACCCCATTTGAAAGCATGTACACATTCTCTACAGCATTTATTAACATGGAAACCGTGAATGATGTCAAGCAACAGGCTGCCAACTGTTTATTTTTCCACACACAAAAGAAAAAAAACTAAACAACAACAGGAATTAGATTGCAACTAGCCTATTGATTAACATGGGCTGTAAGATGTAACGTTTTTGCTTGCAGAAAAAACACTGTCAGTCGCATGTATTAAAAATAGTGCCTAAGCTGATAAACCAGTTTATCATGTTTTGAGCTCAAGACATCCTATTTTGTACTTCTCTCATCCGACCTGTGTGAATAGTGTGCTAATTGTTAAACTTGTTTTCCAAGGTCAGCCACCTGTGGCATATCTAGATATTATGGGGCCCCATAGCAAAACTTGAATGGGGTCCTCAGATGTAGACACTCTTAAGCAATGCCACCTGCCCCTACTATATGAATATGAGTTAATTGGACAATTTACATTCTCATGCAATCAACACTGCACATAGTTCATGGGCACTGAGACAAAGTCAGAAAGTGTAGGAATACAATAAAGTTCATGGTGAATACATTAACCTCCCTGGCGGTAATCTCGAGTGTAGCTCGGGTTAGCCGCCGGGAGCTCAATGCAGAGTCTAGCGAACATCGGGTATTTTTACTCTCCTCCCGGGGGATCCAGATGTCGGTAGCCATTCTCCTTCCTGTATTCTGAGGCTCTGAATCACTCTGGTGAGATCGCAGTCAGTGATCTCACTACAGAGTTACAGCGCCACCCGGAGGATGGAGGTAAAATTGCAGCGCTGGAGCCCAGGGAGGTGAGTGAATGCAGGGACTGCAATGCTGGTGGCACTATTTTTTTTCCTGAAACATTTTAAAAAGACCCTAAAATCTGGAAATAATCATACCGCCAGGAAGGTTAAGTACCCATTAGGACCCCATGCTCCAGGGCCCCATAGCAGCTGCTATTACTGCTATGGCTATTGCTATGCCCCTGTCAGCCTCTGTGTGACGGAGGTGTACGCAAAGGAAATTAATGTGTTTTTTTTTAAATTATTACCAGTATTTATAGCACTTCATGAGAGTGAACCTCCAGACTAAAAATCTACTCAGCAGCACTGAAAAGGCTTGGTGTTTCTTTAACAGTTTCACAGCATCAGAACTTTGTTTTTCTTACCCAAGCCTCAATTTTAGCTGCACAGAAGCTAAGCTGCACCCCATCAAATAAATCTGCCCAGGCATTTGTCCCCTGATGCTGTGCAAAGCATGATGGGATTTCTGATATTGTTGTTCTCATTGCCTAGCGCACGCAGCTGGGAGGGGTGATCAGCACACCGGACAGTTGGAACTGTGTCTCGTGCTCCCTGTCACCTCCTTTCAAGCAAAAAGATGGCTGCCCTCATGAAATCACAAACATTTTCCTGTTCTTTTAAAACAGGGTGTGTAAGAGATTATATTACCTATCTATTTTAATTAACATAACTAATGTAACTTAATGACAGTATGTTTGTTTAGGTTGAAGTTCCCCTTTAATGTTGACACTCTTTAGCTATGCCACCTGCTCCTACCCTATGGATATGAGTTAATTGGCAATCTACATTGCATACAGTCCATGAGCACTGAGAGAGTGGAGGCACACAAGAAAGTTAATTGTGAATACATCAAGTACCACCTGGGCCCCCTCTGCTCCAAAGCCCACTAGCAGCTGCTATGGTTATTGCTATACACCTACAGGTAATCATTACCACTATAGCACCAATAAAGAGCTAACATAGGGAGGAGGACCCCATGTAGGTCTTGGGCCTGTGGTGTGTTTGCAACCTTTGCAACGCCTATTGCTACAACATCAGGTGCAGAAACAAGTACATGTAAGTGTACTCAAGTACAGTTATAAGTTAAAGAGGCACTATAAAGGCCCATACACCATACAGTATATAAACCACCTGATTGTCATCTGATTTTGGTCTGTTGGACGGCAATCAGGCGAGTGTACGCTTGGCAAACGACTAGATGAGCGACTGATATCTGTCAGTTTGCCTGATTTATCCGGATTCAACTCACAGGACTGCTGGGCTGATATGGTGCAGTTGGCCATGTGTGTACAATAATGTTTGAACCACGTACTTGTTTTGAATCCTACCATGTCTTGCAGTCCGTTGTTGTGCTTGCGAGTGCAGTATGTTAATGAATTGGTTATTCAGTTGGTTGGTGGGCGGAAAATACAAGTCATGTAAATGATTTGTCTTGGGGTTGGTCATGTTGTGGTGTTGGACTTGTGTACGTACTTTAAAGTGGTCTGGAAGTCAGCATTTCTACTTTGCTCTAAAAGATTCCTCACAGCTTGAAAGCTACTATCCCAGATTTTTTTTTAGCATAATATCACTGAAATGGTTAAACAAAGCACTTTGTCCTGCTATTCAGCTTCAAATCCACATCCAAACTGGAGATAACAGTATCTTTGTTTACATTCCAATGTTGATACATGTGTGTAAACACAGTGTAACAAGTGAAAAGGAGTTCTCTGTGAAGCTTTCTGTGGTTCAGACACACACACAGTTCAGAAAAGCTCATTAGAAGATGTTACTTGTTACTATATAATAAAAAGCAGTTTGAATAAAATGCAATGACAGTTTTTAGGGCACGATAAAAAAGAGTTTAGCCTGTCTCATTCCCCCTCATCTGTGACTTCTGACCACTGTAATTTGATCTCTCAAAGCTGTGTCAGCTGGCTGCCTTGGTAGAGCAGCTAATTTCCTTATTTAGGGATGTTAACCCTATGGCTCCCTGCACCCTGCAAATCCGTTTTGCGATTCCGATTCCGCTTCCGATTCTGATTTTCAATTCCGATTTTCCCGGAATACATTCAAAAGAAAAATGGATCAAAAATGCAGCATGCAGTAAAGATTACAAATCGGAATCGGATGTAAAAGCAGTTTAAAAAGCGGAATCGGAATCGCATGCAGTGTGCAGGGAGCCTAAGTCTGCTTCCATGAAAACAGGAAGTAGACACACTGGAGATTTCTTTCAGGATTTGTATTAGCTTTAACAAAGAAGTGTTTTTCTTTAAAGCTCATTATGCTGTTTCTTATATTTTAGAGCAGAGAGGAAGTTCCGCTTTAATGCACACCTGAAGTGAGAGAAATATGGAGGCTGCCATATTCATCTCCTTTTAAACAATGCACATTGCCTGGTTGTCTTGCTGATCCACTGCTTCTAATTCTTTTAGTCAAAGACCCTGAACAAGTGTGCAGATCTGATGTTTCTGACAGAAAGCTGACAAAATAAGCCGCAGATTTGTCACAGGTGTTTGACTGAGACACTAAGCAGCCAAAGAGATGAGCAGGACTGCCAGGCAACTGGTATTGTTTAAAAGAAAATAAATATGGCAGCCTCCATATACCTTTCAATACAGCTCTGTATATGTGAATATTAATTATGTTCACTTAACATTTATGTGTTATAGGCAGGATCAGGGCCGCTATCAGAAATTTTAGGGCCCATCACACATCATCAGGCCTGGGCCCCCCTCCTTGGGCCCACCCACTGGTTGCTGTGCCCGCCCACCCCCATGTCTGTACGTGAAGTGCGCTGCGACGAAAAATGTGCATGGCTCTGACACTGAAGAAAGCGGCATGTACAGCGTGATGCGGCAAAAAGTGGGCGTGACCATGGCATGTTGGGGGTGGAGCCAAATAGTTGCAAAATACAGGTAGTCCCCGGTTAACAAATGAGATAGGGACTTGTAGGTCCGTTCTTATCTTTTATCCGTTCTCTTTTGTCCCCCTCTTTTCTTCCTGTGCCTCTTTTGTCCCCCTCTGTCTCACCTCAGTTTGTGCCTCTTGTGTCCCTCTGTGTGACCTTATATTCCCGTCTCATCTCTTTTCTCCCTGTGCCTCTCTTATCTCCCTGTGTTACCTCTTGTCTCCTTCTGTCTCAGCTTGTCCCCCTGCCCTAGCCAGCTATAGGTGCCCCCAGTATAGGTAGTCTGGTATGGGTGGTGCACCAGTATAGGTTAGCCAGGTACAGCTGCCCCCAGTATAGGTAGCAAGCTATAGGCTCCACAGTATAAGTAGCCAAGTATAGGTAGCCAGGAACAGGTGGTGTCCTCAGTAAAGGTAGCCAAATATACGTGGTGCCCAAGTATAGGTAGCCAGATATAGGTGGTGCCCCAGTATAGGTAGCCAGGAACAGGTGGTGTCCTCAGTAAAGGTAGCCAAGTATACGTGGTGCCCAAGTATAGGTAGCCAGATATAGGTGGTGCCCCAGTATAGGTAGCTAGGTATAGGGATTCCAGCCCCAGTATAGATAGCCAGATATAGGTGGTGCCCCAGTATATAAAGTCCGATGCAGTGGGCTTACTCATCTGCTCCCCACGTTCAAGTGCTGATGTCACTATTCTCTCAGTGTTGGAACGCGTTGTGCTGGTTAGTGAGCCACAGGTCCGCAGCCAGCACATGAGGCCCTTCCAGCACTTTGGGGGGGGGGGGGCCCAGGACCCCCAGAAACCCTGGGCCCCTCACTGCAGTGTCAGTTGTCCCCCCCTGATGGCTGCCCTGGGCAGGATCGGTTCTTCCATGAAGCAACACAAATCACGTGCTTCAGGGCGGCAACAATTAGTAGGCAGCAACAAGCGGCTTCCCTCCCCAAATGTCTCGCTCCTCGCACTCCCCGTCTCCCCCTCCCTAGATGTGCAGTGCCGCTTCACTTACCTGCTCTCAGCCTTCCAGCAATGGAATCTGCCCACCCAGCATCCTGTATCCATGGCTACAGTGGTGCCTCATGTGACCTTTCACATGCTGCCGGGTAACATGAGGTGTTGTTGTAGTCAGAGAGGAAGCAGGACTTCATGTGTGGCTGGAGATCCCATCCCTAATCTGCCGAGAGCAGGTAAGTGATGCGGCGCTGGTGCAGCACATGCCTGGCATCCCGGGGGCCAGATGATGCGGCTCAGCATGGAGGAGATGCTGTCTTGGAGGTAAGCATAGTACCAGTGCCTGCAATGCACAGTCCGATATGTCTCTCCTCTCCAATCCGGCTTTGCAAAGACACATTGGGGGTGGGTGTCCTCACAATGTATTGCTTCAAGTGGCAAAAAGTCCAGAAACATCCTTTGTTATATGCCAGAACTATCTGTAAAGTCAAACCAATGTCATGCTTGCAGCAAACTGGAACCAAAACTCCAGTGCTGCAAGGCTGCAGTGCTATTTACAGAGCCGCTGTGCATTATTTCATCTATCAGAAAGAGAAGCTTGTTATTAAAGCGCTGTAATACATTCCTTTCTGCTTCTGTTGTTCAGGGAGCCGGGATAATTTTTTTTGCCTGTTATAATTAATCCTCCGACTTGTATTCTGAGCAGGGACAAGATGATCGCAACAAGACAAAAAAAGGGAAATCATGGAAAAGGCAGAAACATCTGTGAAGTATATTTACTTTTTCGCTGAATTTTGCCTGATACCACAAGCTGGGAAATGCAGCTGCTAAAGACCTCAAGGGAATCTGTTTAAAACAAATAAGACATAATGATCATACTAATGGGCATGTTGTTACCCAGATACATTGGCCGCGACTGCACTATTAGGACAGGAGACAAAGTGGGAAACTAACTGGCTTCATGTGTGTAGGGTTTAGCGCTCTTGACAGGTATCGTTTTTTTTCCTGCAGGTCTATTATCATTATGTATATACTAGTAGACCCAAGGCTGTTTTAAAACAGGCTCTAGGTCTATCTTTTACCAGCGTATGCACGCGCACCCACAGCACACACGCACCTGCCGCACGCGCGTGCATCCGTCGCCGACCCGGCTCACTGACCCCGTCCTGTCTCAGTGGCTGTCTGGGTCCATGCTGTGCACATGCGCAGTAGCAAAAAGCACAGACCCAGCTACACAGAGACAGGCACATGCAGGGACACAGGGGTTCTATTATAGAGGATATACTAGCTGATGGCCCGGCATTGCCTGGGTATGTATTTAGCTGGTGTTGGCTCCGCCCACTTTTTCAAACTCTAACACACAATTACTCAATGACCTTTCGCATCAGTAATTTGAACTGAAATGAAACAAATCTGATTGGCTGTTTATGGCTCCACCTCCTTTTCAGAATTTGAACCCCAGTCACCCAATGACCAACTGTTCCAGGTTTGAGGCCTGTGCCATTAACAGTGCAAGAATGGCAGTAATTAAATATTCCCCTTGAAAACCAATAGGTGAATTTTGATTGGCTTTTGTAGGCTCGACCCACTTTTCTGAATATTAATCCCAGTCACCCAGTGACCAATTGTACAAAGTTTGAGAACCCTGCCATTAACAGTGTAAGAATGGCTGCAGTTTACATTTTCCCAGTGAAATTTGTATTTGTCTCCGCCCGCTTTTTGGTTATGGGGTTAAAAATAACCTATATGTTATTTTAGGTAATGTACTGTGTGTGTGTGCCAAATTTCATTCATTCAAATCCATTCAGCCATTGTTGCATAATCGATTAACAAACATCCAAACTTTTGCATTTACAGTGGCTTGCAAAAGTATTCGGCCCCCTTGAAGTTTTCCACATTTTGTCACATTAGTGCCACAAACATGAATCAATTTTATTGGAATTCCACATGAAACACCGATACAAAGTGGTGTACACGTGAAAAGTGGAATGAAAATCATACATGATTCCAAACATTTTTTACAAATCAATAACTGTAAAGTGGGGTATGCGTAATTATTCAGCCCCCTTTGGTCTTAGTGCAGTCAGTTGCCCATAGACATTGCCTGATGAGTGCTAATGACTAAATAGAGTGCACCTGTGTGTAATCTAATGTCAGTACAAATACAGCTGCTCTGTGACGACCTCACAGGTTGTCTAAGAGAATATTGGGAGCAACAACACCATGAAGTCCAAAAAACACACCAGACATGTCAGGGATAAAGTTATTGAGAAATTTAAAGCAGGCTTAGGGTACAAAGAGATTTCCAAAGCGTTGAACATCCCACGGAGCATTGTTCAAACAATCATTCAGAAATGGAAGGAAGAAGTTTTGAAACAGGATGATACCATTTATTGGCTAACTTAGAGATGGATAAACAGTGAGCTTTCGACTTATAAAAAGCCTTCGTCGGACTGGTTCCTGACCAAAACTGAAAAACACAGCTTATATACACTGACATACAGAGGAGAAACATTCTTTAGCAAACATAAATGTAATTAGATGCCTCAACTGTTACTGAGGAGGCTTTCCCAGGCATCCTGGCTAAATTGATAAGATCAATAGAATCCTCAACATGACATGAAGCAGACTCTGGTGATGGGGAGACATTGTAAATTCCGAGTTCAAATTGTAACTGGGCTGGTTACATACACCATGAATTCTAAGCTTAAGAGAATTGTGGCATTTAAAGCCAGCACATGAAAGCAAATAAAATTAATAGTGACAGTGAATACCATCTTACACAGCATATGGCACAAAAATGAATGAAAAGATAGAAAAATTAGAAATGAAAGGAGTATGGCACAACTGTAAACCTACCAAGACAAGGCCGTCCACCTAAAGTCACAGGCCGAACATGGAGAGCGCTGATCAAAAATGCAGTCAAGAGGCCCATGGTGACTCTGGATGAACTGCAGAGATCTACAGCTCGGGTGGGGGAATCTGTCCATAGGACAACTATTAGTCATGCACTGTACAAAATTGGCTTTTATGGAAGAGTGGCAAGAAGGAAGCCATTGTTAACAGAAAAGCATAAGAAGTCCCGTTTGCAGTTTGCCACAAGCCATGTGGGGGACACAGCAAACATGTGGAAGAAGATGCTCTGGTCAGATGAGACCAAAACTGAACTTTTTGGCCAAAATGCAAAACGCTATGTGTGGCGGAAAACTAACACTGCACATCACTCTGAACACACCATCCCCAATGTCAAATATGGTGGTGGCAGTATCATGCTCTGGGGGTGCTTCTCTTCAGCAGGGACAGGGAAGCTGGTCAGAGTTGATGGGAAGATGGATGGAGCCAAACACAGGGCAATCTTGGAAGCAAACCTCTTGGAGTCTGCAAAAGACTTGAGACTGGGGCGGAGGTTCACCTTCCAGCAGGACAATGGCCCTAAACATAAAGCCAGGACAACAATGGAATGGTTTAAAACAAAACATATCCATGTGTTAGAATGGCCCAGTCAAAGTTCAGATCTAAATCCAATCAAACATCTGTGGCAAGATCTGAAAACTGCTGTTCACAAATGCTGTCCATCTAATCTGGCTGAGCTGGAGCTGTTTTGCAAAGAGGAATGGACAAGGATTTCAATCTCTAGATGTGCAAAGCTGGTAGAGACATACCCTAAAAGACTGACAGCTGTAATTGCAGCAAAAGGTGGTTCTACAAAGTATTGACTCAGGAGGGCTGAATAATTATGCACACCCCACTTTGCAGTTATTTATTTGTAAAAAAATGTTTGGAATCATGTATGCTTTTCTTTCCACTTCTCACGTGTACACCACTTTGTATTGGTCTTTCACGTGGAATTCCAATAAAATTGATTCATGTTTGTG
Source organism: Hyperolius riggenbachi (assembly GCF_040937935.1). Taxonomy (NCBI): domain Eukaryota; kingdom Metazoa; phylum Chordata; class Amphibia; order Anura; family Hyperoliidae; genus Hyperolius; species Hyperolius riggenbachi. The sequence goes on from NC_090648.1 coordinate 446,152,824, forward strand.
GCAGTAATGTGACAAAATGTGGAAAACTTCAAGGGGGCCGAATACTTTTGCAAGCCACTGTATAATATTAGTGAGATAAATATAACAAGTCCCGGTTATCCGGAACTTGGGCAACCAGAAGTCTAAACTAACTGGCATGCCAAACGAGCGCTTACTTTCTCTGTGTTTGCGTGGAAGTGCTCCAAAATCTCCTGATAGCTAGCTGCATTGACCCTGCCCTTGATAAAACACAGTGGACCAACACCAGCAGCTGACATGGCACCCCAGACCATCACTGACTGTGGGTACTTGACACTGGACTTCAGGCATTTTGGCATTTCCCTCTCCCCAGTCTTCCTCCAGACTCTGGCATCTTGATTTCCGAATGACATGTAATAGTTGCTTTCATCCGAAAAAAGTACTTTGGACCACTGAGCAACAGTCCAGTGCTGCTTCTCTGTAGCCCAGGTCAGGCGCTTCTGCCTCTGTTTCTGGTTCAAAAGTGGGTTCATGCTTCCATCTGCTGAAAAGCTTTATGGAGATGAAGATTTCATTTTTCAGCACGCCCTGGCACCTGATCACAGTGCCAAAACCACTGGTAAATGGTTACTGACCATGGTATTACTGTGCTTAATTGACCTGCCAACTCTCCTGACCTGAACCCCATAGAGAATCTGTGGGATATTGTGAAGAGAAAGTTGAGATGTGCAAGACCCAACACTCTGGATGAGCTTAAGGCCGCTATCGAAGCATCCCGGGCCTCCATAACACCTGAGCAGTGCCACAGGCTGATTGCCTCCATGCCACGCCGCATTGAAGCAGTCATTTCTGCAAAAGGATTCCCGACCAAGTATTGAGTGCATAACTGAACATAATTATTTGAAGGTTGACTTTTTTTGTTTTAAAAACACTTTTCTTTTATTGGTCGGATGAAATATGCTAATTTTTTGAGATAGGAAATTTGGGTTTTCATGAGCTGTATGCAAAAATCATCAATATTAAAACAATAAAAGGCTTGAACTACTTCAGTTGTGTGTATTTGAATCTAAAATATATGAAAGTGTAATGTTTATCAGTATATTACAGAAAATAATGAACTTTATCACAATATGCTAATTTTTGGAGAAGATCCTGTACTTGGCTTCGATAGGGGTCTGCTAATAAGCTGTCTACAAAATGCATGGCAATTATCAGTAGAGCTGTTTTCTTGAGGGCAACTTACTAACCCTTTTGAAAAACACATACAAAAAAAAACAAACAAACACTGCCAGGTATTGTCAGTTAAAGTGCTGCCAATCCAACCTGGTTACATTGTTGTTGATTCAAATGTTTAATTAGGTCAAACCGAACTGCAGGAATTCTCTGGCGTTTTACTTTCTGCTGTTGGAGTCAGTGAAGCATACCGAGAATGAAAACTTTGTTATGTTGTAACTTCTAAGTTCACTTGTAGCGTGGGATATTAAATTAATGTTCTGGCTCTTTTAAGGTTCAGCGCATGTTATCATTAAACGCTGAAAGGTACAGAGAGCTTCAAGAACTGCAATCTCATCGGAGACGCTAAGCTTAAAGTGGAACAAGCTTTCCAAATCCCCAAGCTGTCAGTGCTTCTTTGGGACAAGGCTGAGTAAAATAAAATGCATATAAATGTGTTGTGCCAACATCATGCACAACAAGTTTAGTGCATAGAGTGAGGTTGCAGCAGTCCACTGCTCCACAGTTTCATGCGATACCATGCTCACCACCTTTAAAGAGAATCTGTACTGTCCGTTTTGTACAATAAAAAACATACCAATCGAGTCACTGTGATCTCCTGGATCCCTCTTTGCCATTTCCGCCACTCCCTGCCACAAACCTGGCTTTTAATCGGCAGTTTTAGGCAGTGTTTACAAACAAAAAACCTGGCCGCTAACCAGGAAGTGATGTTTGTTTGTAGATATATATATATATATATATAATGTTACAGTATACTACAAGTCTTTATTACATAGTGAACTATCTGCACTCCAGTCTGGGATTCTCACAGTTTCTCAGCATGTGACAGGCAGCTCCCTCCCCCCTCAGCCTCACAAACTGCATCACAGACAAGCTGAAACTGAGAGCAGAGACGCTGTCTGTGAGGCGTAAAACAAAGCACAGAGCCTGCAGAGGGTGTGCATAACTTGTATTCATTACAACAGAGGCAGCCCATTCCTCCCTGGGTCGACAAAGCTTGACAAAGAAAAGAAGATTAGATATATTACAGAGACAGTGCAACTAGAAAAGGCTTCAGTAAGCCAGACCACATTAGAACAGGTATAGGAACTTATAGGATAGAAGATATAAAACTGAAAAATTTGTTACAGAGTCTCTTTAAAGTGGACCTGAGCTCTTGCACAGGACAGAAGGAAAACAGAGAGACAAATACACCCTGTATGTATTAAGAGAGCTTAGCCTGTGTTAGGTCTGGTGCACACCAGAGGAGTTTTTCTGAGCGTTTTGAGTTTTTAAATCTGATGCTAATGTTATCCTATGTGTCTGTGCACACTGGAGCAAGGAGGTTGTGTAAAAAAACCCATAGCATTACATTGGGAAGAGCTTTTAGTGGTTTCAAAAGCTCTTCCCAATGTAATGCTATGGGTTTTTTTTTACAAAATCTCATTGCTCCAGTGTGCACAGACACATAGGATAACATTAGCATCAGATTTAAAAACTCAAAACGCTCAGAAAAACTCCTCTGGTGTGCACCAGGCCTTATTCACCCTCATCTGTGACTAATCACAGTGTAATTTGATCTCTCAGCTGTGTCAGCTGGCTGCCTCAGCATAGCAGCTAAATGGTAAACACAGGATGTTAACAATATGTCTGCTTTCATGAAAGCGGAAAACAGACACGCTGCAGATTTATTGCAGGATTTATATCAGCTGTAACCAAGAAATGTTTTACTTGAAAGGTTATGCTGTTGTTTATCTTTTAGAGCAGAGAGGAAGTTCTGAGTTCAGGTCCATGTTAACAAGATAGACACCCAGGTTGCAAACTGTCAAGACAAGAGACAGGATCTCAGACAGAAGTTAGAAAACAAACAGCTGTGCTGTTGGTAGACAATTAGGTTCACAGTTCTCCACTTGTTATATACATTGATCTGTACCTTTGGGGAGAAAACACAACGGGGAGCCTCATAATCCAAGCATCACTCCAACAACATACCCTTCTGCTTGTTCCTCATTCTATGAGGTGCCTGCCTCCATATGACCCCCCGCCCCCTTCTGTTCCCTGCTGACCCATGGGCTTCTAGCAATTCAGCGTATCAGAATACAAAAGAGTAAAAAGGTGGAGCGCTCTACATTACATATACCACATAACTCATACAGCTCTAAACTTAAACCCAGCTGCCTTGTCAGACCAAATATACAATAAATTTGACAATACCATTGATGTTATTTATAATCCAGTCCTCCTGTGGGAAAAACAGATACATTTGTAGAATATCTAATGTCCCCCTGCAGAAATAACACAAGTGTTCCCCTGCAGACCACAACACAATCGAGCCTTGTATTGTTAATCTTCCTGTTGTCAGGCTATATTGTCCTTATGATACAAAAATTCCAACACTGCTCCTCTTATTCCCTTGGTCACTCCTCCTGCTAAAATACTCTTACCGGCTATCGTGGCTGATTGATTCACAGATCAGCAAAATAGGCATATGTATGATTGTAGCTCCTCACATCCAGACACCTTCCTCCTGGATTAAGCTCAGAGACACAGAGATAACATAGCGTAATACAGCTTTGACTAGTCAAGCCCTTATACCAGAACAAACTCCACGTGTAACTCCACACAAGTGTCCCCACCTCTGTGAGAAATAGATAAATTGCTCGCTCACCAAACGTAATGGCTGATTCTCATGCTGACCAGCTAATATGGCATTTTCATAACTTTGGTGATCAAGATGTTGATACCTTTAAGACTCAAAGACAGGCCAACATAGCGTAACTCCGTATTTAATAGATAAAAAACACAAGTAGTGCACTTACAATGTAAAAGATTCAATGCGCATAAAATACATAGGACGTCCACACCGCCGCCTTCCTTCTTTAGCGTCTCCACACTCCGCGCCTGAGGCCCCGCCCTACCGGTTTCGTCAGAAGACTCATCAGGGGCAACAATACAAGGCTCGATTGTGTTGTGGTCTGCAGGGGAACACTTGTGTTATTTCTGCAGGGGGACATTAGATATTCTACAAATGTATCTGTTTTTCCCACAGGAGGACTGGATTATAAATAACATCAATGGTATTGTCAAATTTATTGCATATTTGGTCTGACAAGGCAGCTGGGTTTAAGTTTAGAGCTGTATGAGTTATGTGGTATATGTAATGTAGAGCGCTCCACCTTTTTACTCTTTTGTATCTATTTAGGGTGGTGATACCCCCCCCCATGGTGAAGCGATCCATTACTATATACAGAATCGTGCAATATTTATTACCCATAGGAATACATCTGGAAATATTTGTTAGAGGAGCGCATTGACCACATTTATATAATTGGTATCAGAACACACTGTATCCCAATCCAGGCAACTCAATGACCTACAATCATAAATATGAAAAAAGGGGTGGTATATGGAAACACTTAAACCAACACGTTTCACAGGTACACTCATACTTCTTCAGGAGTCTCTCAGATAATCTGATCTAATTCCACAACATGGGCTCCTCTGCTGGTGTTAGTATCTGTAATATAATGCATCAGCCCTATGTTGTAATTTAACAGAGAGGGCGGTAGATAAGGCAAAATATACCATTTAGGCAATGGGGCCAGTCGCACTTGCTCTGTTGTAGTACAACATTTTGTTACCAGTCATTAAAAGGAATTAAGCACACCCACAATGCGCAAAATACGTGTTTATTATGTTTAAAAAAAGCAGCACAAAGTACGTCTATTGAGTCAGAGCTGCTCACATGTGGATGTGAAGAGACGTCAAAGTGCCTGGCAGGAGGCAGGCAGCAGCACTCAGCCCAGATTGTTTCCAGCAGCTATGACATTTAATCTGCAGTCATCCCCTACCCCAGCACAGCCTTATCAACCAGGATCAGCAAGGTGAGAATAGCAACCCTCTCCCCCTCCAGCCTCACACCGGCCGGCTGATCTTCAAACAGGCTGCCTGGACTATTTGTTTACCTACAGATGTCCTGTCCGTAACATGCTCAGAGAATCAAATGTTCGGTAAAATCAGCGTTTTTATGCATTATTGAATGTGGACTATTGCAATTCCCTTTTAGCAGGCCTCCCCTTAAAGAGACACTGAAGCGAAAAAAAAAATATGATATAATGAATTGGTTGTGTACTATGAATAATTTCTAGAAGATTAGCAGCAAAGAAAATATTCTCATACTTTTATTTTCAGGTATATAGTGTTTTTTCTAACATTGCATTATTCTATAATATGTGCAGATTACACAACACTCAGCATTCAAAATGAGTCCTTCAGAGCAGTCTGTGAAGTAATGACCTCTCCTCTAGCAGAGGAAAAGTAAACAGTTCACTTACAGTTGAGATAATAAAAGTCAGATAACAGCCCTCTCCACGACTAAGTTAGTTGGAGAGCTTAATGGCTTGTTTGCATAGAGATAACAACTGGAGTTTCTCAACTCTTCCTGTACTGGAAACAATTAGACTGATGTATCTGATCTTAATGTTTTATTTCTTAGCTGTGCTACACATACAAATCATAATATCATCATTTTTTTTTCGCTTCAGTGTCTCTTTAAACCGTATTGCCCACCTTCAATTGGTAATGAATGCAGCGGCCAGACTGATCAACTCCTTTCATCTCAGCGCCTCTACAACTCTCCTCTGTAAAGCTCTCCACTAGCTCCCCATGTGCTTCAGTATTCATTTCAAAATTCTGCGCTTGGCCTACAAATCGGTGCACAAGACCTGCCCGACCTACATCACTGCCCTTGTCCACAGGCACTTACCGGCCCACCTCCTCTGATCTTTCAATGACATGTGCTTGTTCGCACCGTGCATATCTCACTCCCATGCACCATTGCAGGACTTCACTAGGGCTGCCCCCACTCTCTGGAACTCTCTCCCACCAGCCATCAGACGTACCCTCACCTTTAATGCCTTTAAATGAGCCCTCAAGACTCACCTTTTCATGCTCGCCCACCCCCCGCAACAGTACCATAATACATTCTGCTGGGCACTCTCTGAACAGACATGCCTATTGGGCTTGATTCAGTAAACGGTGCTAACCCAGTTAGGGTAAAGACTTTGGGAGTGATAACTAGGGTGCTAACGGGGTTAGCACCATTTACTAAATTCACATCACGCGCAAAGTCGCACTCAATGTGACCTTATAGGCGCATCTGGTGCGCCGTTTTCGTTGCACTGCGATGTGTCGCGCACACCGCGCTGTGCGCGCACAAAGTTATGCGTGCGGGACTTTGCGCGAGGTGTGAATTTATCACGCCTAAACTAACTTTAGGCGTGATATAGGGCTTTTCACAGGCGTGCTAACACTTAGCATGGTTTACTGAATCGAGCCCATTGTCTCTACCCCCCCCCCCCCCCCCCCAAAAAAAAGAGGTGTGTGCTCAGACCAGGAATCACCTGACTTATATACTGGTTGCCAAACTGTCTATTGACAAATTTAAAGGGGCACAGAAAATGCATATTGCATCTGATTGCCAGAATGTGCAGGGTCTTAAACTAACTCACCGCTATGCCCTGCATGAGTTGGCCCATGCAAAACTCTTTACATCTCAACAGGGGCACTGTGTGTAGGCCTCCCATGCCCCCAGGAAATGTGGGGGCGGTGCTGACACCCCAAGCTCTCTCACTTCTCAGGAGCACGACTGTACCTACGGAGGCGGGGGGAGCAGAGGACCGCAGGTGCAGGTAGTCCACTTCAAGGCTTGGCCACTGCCCAAGGGGGATCATCCACAGTGCCCCCCTAAAGGAAAGATTCCTACATTTGTGAATTGTAAGCCTCTGCCAGCATCCCTTACCAACCCCCCCTACACACACACACACACACACACACACACACACACACACACACACACACACACACACACACACAGTGTTTCCAGCTTGAATAAGCACCTTCACTGTCACCACACCCCAGGAACAGACTAGAACAGACTCTATTTTTTTTTGTATCGAATAGAGAGCAGTACAGTGTGTCATATAGATTGACATTATAGTAATCTGATATAACAATAACAGTTGGGTTTAGCTTAAATACAACACATTTGAGTAAAAGAAAAATAACTAAGAAACATCAAGAACATCTTGTAAGGTGTAAGTTTAAATGTGGTGGTCCAGTACTAGAAGACCGACTCCATTGCCAACCAGGCATATCCAATAGGGCTTGTTGGGTAGAGCCGGTGCTTCCAGTTGAGATCCGTGATTGGAGCAGAGGCAGGATGCTGACCAAGCACTTTGCTTACAGTCTATTTTGGAGGCTGGACCAATAGACCATTAAAACAAGTGCCCTTTTGGAGTAGGGAACAGAAAAACACTGCGTCATAGCCTCACGGCTAGCCTGCAACGATATGGTGCCTGGCAGGTAGCCACGGCCACAGGGCTCCGGCTCGCATCACTTTTTTTTTCACTCCTCTTCCCTTGGAGCCACAGCCACACTGCTCTGGTGGTCTCCCGCTTGCTCCGCCACACCATCGGGTGGATGAGAGACATCCTAGTACCCTGGGCTCCGACACCATGGCACTAGCGCTGAGGTCCGGCGCACCACATGGTCAGTTCAGCTGACGACCCATGTGGCGCCGCTGCCTTCTTCGCACCACTGCCGCTGCCTTCTTCATCACTGCTGCCTGGGAACTTCTCGAACTCCTCTTGCTGCTGAGCTGCCAGATAGCAACACGCAGCCTGGAAACGTGATGCTGCTCCGGAGGAACCAGTCCCTGCCGTCCCCGCTCCAGCAGTCAACTGCTGCTGCCTGGGGTCATCGTGCATCCAGCAGGGCATGCGGGAGTCTGGGCTCACCCTCACTGCTGACAGAGCCTCCTCCTTCCACACCATCGGGAACCAGGACGCGTCCATTAAAGGTACAGGGGCTCCTCCACCGCCGTGAAAGGCCAGACATCGCTGCCACAGCTGCCTGAACACACTGCAGCTGCCCCTGGATCATGGCCTTGTGGCTACTCCACACACACCATACTAGGCCACAAAGTCAAGATACTCGGAAGGGTCTGTGCAGTTTGCCCTGCTCACCAATGGCTAGACCCACGCACATGACCCAGGACTCGCTACATGTAGCCAAAGGGGTTAAGGCAGGACCAAGACACTAACAAGCCAGAGTACAGTGGAATCCAAAGGGGACTCAGTTCACTGTTTTCACATTCTCTCTTTTTTTCCTACTATATCTTTCCTCTCTCTCTCTTCCCGGGTCAGACCATGGGGCATCTGATTCAAAAATATCGCTGCAGAAGCGTTTTTGAGTGGCATAGACGGCAGCGGATCACCCCCCTGGTCCTTCCCCTGGGTCCATCCTGTCTATCCTCCTGTCTATGCTTTTGTCTTATGCCTGTATATGCAATGTATCTACTGTATGTATCTGTATGTACCTGTATGCACTGTATATACTCTGTAACTACTGTAAATCTACTGTATGCACTTTTATGTGACTGTACCATCACCGACCCTGCTTGTGCCAAAACCAATTCCAGGTACAACTCTTGTTGTACTTGGCGAAATAAACATGATTCTGATTCTGATTCTGAGATATAACCAGCATTGCAATCAGGATGCTGGTTCAATAATTTGAGTTAGTAATGTTAATAGATAGCATACCATGAACAATATGATCTCAAAGACAGACTCAATTTTGAGCAAAGACACTGAACTACTGTTATCAAAGACATTTGCATGATCTTGTTTTCTCGTAAGTTCTTTATATGTCCTTATATATTCCTTATATGTCCTATCTTGTATGTTAACCCATGTATCTATTGTGCAGCGCTGCGTAATATGTTGGCGCTTTATAAATACAATAAATAATAATAATAATGCTTTGAGAACTGAGACCATTGAATTGTTTTTTGTTTCATTTGCAAGGCGAATTTTATCACTGCATACATTTTCGGGGTGATGGAATAGCCAATTTACTTCATAATATAATTCTAAAGTGAATGGAACCTTTTGCAAAAAAAAAAATCTAAGTAAATTTTCCTTGGGGACAACACAATAGTACAGTTGGGCGGGGCTGAAATTAAATTGTAATGGTGTTAAAGAATAGTAGATTCTCCATTCTATTACCTCAGACTGAAATGAGATAGCACAGAGAGCACACAATATATATCAACTCCTAGAAAGAATGGAAAAAAGCAAATCTCCTTATTTTGTATTCAGGTCTAGAGTATTGTATAACAAAATAAATTGCGGAGATACATCTCTGTAGACATTACCTGCAAAGCCACAGATGCCCTTGTGTGTTTTGTTACAGTAAATATGTCCATTTAGCACAAAAAACAGTCACTGAATGCGAAGATTGAATCATGCCCATATCGACAATGCCTTCTCATATTTTCTTTTTTAAATATATCATGTGCCTAAAAAGTATAACCCCTGGCAAAATTGAAAATATGTCCATGTGAAGAAGTGCTTTGACTTATATCAGAGAAAAACAATGTCGTGGAGGTGCCCAGAAACATAAAACAGTAAAAAAAAACTAAACAAAATGAAGCTATGAATTGTAAGGAGTGTGAAGAATGGTATACCCTCTAGGAGGACACAGGACAAAGTAGCTTCCAAAACTTTATTTAAAGCACATTGAAAAAGTACAGAGGTACATACAAATTAGCTTGAGCCACATAAAGCAACGTGAACCATGGGCCTGATGCACAGATCACAACCAAAAAACACTGAGGAGCGCCACATAGTATTTTTTGGACTATAAGACGCTCCCGACCATAAGATGCATCTAAGTTTAGAGGCCAAAAACGGAGGAATAAAATATATATACATTAAACCTGGTGCATCCATGGTGAAGGGGCATCTTGTGGATTATGCTCCCATGTACCTCTTGTGTCTGCGTGTCCTCCTCTGTCCCCTTTGTGTCCTCCTGTGTCCACCTCTGTCCTCAATGTGTCCTCCTCCTCAATGTGTCCTTATATCCTCCTCTATGTCTATGCCCCCTTGTGTCCCCCGTGTCCTTCATTTATCTCTATGTCCTCTCCACTATATGGACACAGTACAGGGAGTCCCCGACACTGCTGTGCGTTGGAGGTTCGTATTGGCAGGCGTTCACAAGTCAGGAACTCCCTGCATTTGGACTATAAGCACAGTGACTTTTTCCCCTACTTTTGGGGGAAAAAAAGTGAGTCGTATAGTCCAAAAAATACAGTATATTAAAATCATCCGTTACCCCATTTCAGGGAGAACCACCACATGGATGGACACAATGCAACTGAAAAAAAAATTCTGATGCACAGATGTACAGTAAAATTGCTGTGTGCATGCAGGGAAAAAAGTTTTACCAGTACCAACAGCAGGGGGACAGCACTCATTTTCCTATCAGCATAACGCACATTACCGGGGTAACATGCATGTTGCTATAGTAATGGGTGGTACACTACTCTAGTAATGATCACTGCACTAATAGTGTAACTGGCATTACTTACTCAGAGCTTAAGTGGCCCTGGGTTCCCATGGCAAACTTACGCTGTAGGACCACCTCCCTTACCCCTGCAGAAGGTTAGTCCCCAGCTCCGCCCCCCCCCCCCCCCCACGACTGCTCTCCGAGGTGAGCGGCAGACAGGGAGGCATATACGGATTTCACGCCAGCTTGGCTGCCATGGTTTCCTTTGCCTCGCCTTCTGCCTTGCTAATATCTTCCTGGTGGTGAGGCGCATGCGGCAACAGCAGAGCGCCCCTTCCCTACTCGCAGGCATGGATGTATTGGCATGACGTCACATACCGGCTACAAAGGGGAGAGTGTCTCTGCAGCTTTCTGCAGTATGTGTTACACCACCAAGAAGAAAGGAGTAAGGCAGAAGGTGAGGCCGAGGAAACCATGGCAACTGGAATCGGGTAAAGTATATGCCTCCCTCTCACTACAAGCCACGATACTATAAATTTAAGGGGGACTGATGCTTTGAGGACTCCTATGGACTCAGGAGCCCTGGGGCAATTGCTCCGTTTGCCTTAATGGAAGTGCCGGCCTTGCCCTTACTACCAGTAAAATTGTGGTATGCTGCCTCTAATAACATTAATACATTTATATGGAAACCTCTTAATGATGTATTGCATGCTCCTTTACGTTTCTGCTTTGTTCAGTAGAGTTTCCCCAGGTGGTTCTATCATGCATTAATCTGGATCTGGAGAGCTGGATCATCTTGGCTGAGCAAATTGTTCCCCTCCATCGCACGTCATTCTATTGCCCTTCCTCTACCCTCCATAACAACAGAAAAAGGCCGCTCAGCTGTTGCCTGGCAATGTGTCTATTACATGCTCCATCATAAGGGGCTCCCAGTTCTCTCCTGTTTGGTTTTCTCTCCCCTGGGAAGAATGACAGGTATTCCAGACCCCTATCATTTAATGTATGTACCTGGCTGAGGGAGAAATCGGTCCTTCTGCCCTCCTGTTTCCAGTGTGAACTGATGTGAATTCCAAGCAACAGGTTGCCAGCTAAAGTTTAGAACCGTGACAAGACTGACCACTTGCTCCATCTTCTGGTAGCAAATGGTAAATGTTTTCAAACATATGTAATATTAGCTTGATTCAAATAAAATAAATAAAGTTTAAAAGGGACCATTTTAAAAAGGCATACATAAAAAAAGGTGCTTGGTAGAAAGGCATATATATAGAATATTGCTACAATATTGAATATTGCTACAATTAGCGATATTCTACTGCTGGATTCCATAGTAAAATATTGGTAATCTTTACTGAGATTCTAATATGGCTAAGCCTAACCCTACTATTACACAGAACCCTCCCTCTACCGATGACTAACCACAAGACCCCCCTGGTGGTGCCTAACCCTAAGACCCCTTGGTGGTGCCTAAACCTATCCTACCTTTCTCATGGCGCCTAACCCTAAACCACCCCCTCTGCCACAGAGCCGTGATTTGCAGTAAAGAAGGTACATTTCAGCGCCCAGAGGCACCCGATTAGCAGCAAGAATATAAAATGTCAGCGCCCGGAGGTCCCCAATATCCACACTTGCTATGTAATGCCACAATTTGCATTCCCACACGCCCCTGGTGCCTGCGATACAACAGACACTCTGAACGCCAACATTTTACATTCTTGCTGCTAATTGGGCGCCAAAATTTTACTTCTTTGCCGCATATAAAAGCAGCGACTTGCGGCAAAGAAGGTAAATTTCACCTCCCAGAGGTGCCGGATGGCGGCTGCCGTGGCCTATGGGGGCACTGTCTCTTGGAAAGGGCTCATGCACCTTTTTTTCCTATTTTCCTACTTTGTTTAAAAAAAGTCTCATGCACGCACGCACGCACACAAACACACACACATACATATATATACAGTATATACACACACATACAAACATATTCTGCTATCCATTCCCTTGAAAAAAAATCTTCTTAAAATAGCTCCTTGGATGTTTTCATGGCTGATTTAATGTTTACTCATTCCTCTATTTAGCAATATTGCAAAGGGCACTTCTCCATCATATCTATGTTATTCTAAGCTGCTGCCTTTTTAAAATATTCATATGTTGCATCTCTGCCGTTTGTGTGTTGCTGGGAAAAAAGGAAATGATGCCGTGAATAATCAGATGGCTTTTGTATAATTCATATATATCTCATGTATTTATGGTCTCAGGATGCTTTTAAAGTAAAGTAACATTTAATATGAACCATTTCTCTCTCCGAGTAATAGGACCATCAAGACTACTAAAACTGTAAGTAAGAATATGTGCGGGGGTTCTCCTAGCCTCACCTAAATATGATTTACAGTGGATACTTTTTCAGATTTGCAAGCAAAACAGATTTCTTTTTTTAAATCTTTTACCATCTGTTTCCGTTCCCCTTCCTGCAATCACTGTAAATGTAAATAGCCCCCATCTTGCACCCTGGGGGAAATATTTGATTTTGACCTCAACATAAGCTGCACATAAACCAAGATCTGCCTTTTATCACCCCATCTTAAAAATATATCTAACATCTGTTCCTTCCTCATTCATGATGCTGCTGATACTCTTGTGCACATGTTCGATACCTTCTTTATCAACTACTACAACATCCTTCTCTGTAACCTGACAACAGACTGACAACTCTGCAGTGCCACTCAGCTTAGCTATAACAGGTGGATGGAGGTGCCTCTCTTGTAGCATTCACCTTCTGTGGGTATTCCCTGCTTCCTCAGGCAATCTGAAGTATCCTGAGGAAGCGTGGGTATCCTGCGAAACGTGTTGTCTGACCTTATTGTGCAATAAATATTTTGATCTTCCTGTTGAGTCGTGGTGGTGTTTAGAAGGAGACACAGGAGAGGAGAGTTAAAGGACCATTATCGTGAAAATCGTAACATTTAAAATACATGTAAACATATAAGTGCAACTTTTAAGGATTTTTTAAACCCAGATGGGAGAAGAAATGCCTCCGTAAGCCTTATTGATGGTGCCATTTTTTTGCAACCTGAAAAGTGGGAGTACATTTCCTTATCCTACTTTATAACTTGGTATTTTAACATGCCCCACCTAGTGTTTCTACCCCACCCTTTAGATTGTAAGCCTCTGGCAGGGTCCTCCTTTCCCTAGTGTAATCTACAGGATCATGTGCTCCTGTCCTATGACAGCCTGTACTTGAATTACTGGGCCTACCTAACCATCCCATATCGCATGATCATGTATTTTGTACAATTTGCATGCATAACTTTGCTCTATGTTGTATAACCTTGTTATGTCTGTCATCCTTGTATCGTGTATATATATATTGTCCAGCGATGCGTAATATGTTGGTGCTTTATAAATACAATAAATAATAATAAGTTCTCTACTGGCTGCTGTTTTTTTTGTTTGTTTGTTTTGTTTTGTTTTTCTTGTCTCCTTTGTGTCTTCTCGGTCCACAGTTTACCCTACTTCAAGACTGAGCTTAGCTGGTCACCTCATCCACTTCTCCTCCTGCTCTTGTGTACCAGTCCTTTCATTGGCTGCCAGTTACGCTGAAATCCAGTGTAATCTCCAAACCATAACTTGAATCCACCCAATACATTTCTTTACTAATGTCTAGATAAAATCCCAAGTGTGTGATCTTCTCTCTGCAAACAAAAATTTGTTAAAGAATTTTAACCTGAAGAAGCTGTGTCTGTGACTGGCAACACTGCCAGCACCCAAAATACCAAACCAGAAACTGAGGTATTAGCCAATCAGCTACTAATAGTGAGTTGACCACACTAACTATAGCCTACGTTTGCTGCTGTAGTAGCGTACTGGTAGCAGCTGATCAGCTAATCAAACAATAGCCTGCTAGTATCAGTTAAATTGTGTGCCCAACTCAACTCCTCCTCACAAATTATCAAACGTTTCCATTGGTGCCCAAATGAACAGATCCTCCTACCTTTGACAGCATTATATCTTTAGAATCAGAATCATTTATTTCGCCAAGTACAAGTAGGGGTTGTACCCGGAATTGGTTTTTTGCTCATACAGGTTCTGGAAGGATGTGGACAGGGGTCTAGTCCTGGGAAAAGAAGTGAGTGGACTCACTCGGAAAACCCCTGCGCCCGCGCCAAAAATGGGTGTGGTCACACATACTGTGGGCATGGTCAAGCATAACGTGGGCGTGGTCATGGGTGGGGCCAAATATACATGACCTTAGCAGTGATGTAAAAGGTCTGCCGAGGAAATTTGAGCTCTGCCGTAGTGTATCTCCCAAAAATAGATGTAATCTGACAGCATTTCACCAAAAAGACACATAATCTGGTAGAAATTGCTCCAAAATACAGATAATATGGAAGTGGTTCCCCCAAATATAGACAATGTGGCAGCAGCAGTTCCCCCAACATACACATAATTTGGAAGCAGTTCCCCAAAATACACGAAACCTGGCAGCGGATCACCCAAATTACACGTAACACCCAAAAGACATATAATCTGGCAGTAGTGGTCCCCCAAACATACACAATCTGGCAGCAGTTCCCCAAAATACACGTAATCTGGCAGCAGCCGTTCCCCTAACATACACATAATCTGGCAGCTGTTCCCCAAAATACATAACAGCGGTTCCACAAAAATGCAGATAATGTGACAGCAGTTCCCCCAAAATAGGTACCCCCAGCATAGGTAGCCAGGTCTATAGGTGTCCCAGTATAAGTAGCCATGAGTATAGTAGTCCCCAGTATATGTAGCCAGAGGTATAGTTGCCTAGTATATGTAGCCAGGGGTATATGTGCCCAGTATATGTAGCCAGAGGTATACGTGCCCAGTATATGTAGCCAGGGGTATATGTGCCAGTATATGTAGTCAGGGGTATATGTGCCCAGTATATGTAGTCATAGGGTATATGTGGCCATTATATGTAGTCAGGTGGTATATGTGCCCAGTATATGTAGTCAGGGGGTATATGTGCCCAGTATATATGTAGGCAGGGGTATATGTGCCCCAGTATATATAGCCAGGGGTATATGTGCCCAGTATATGTAGTCAGGGGGTATATGTGTCCAGTATATGTAGTCAGGGGGTATATGTGCCCAGTATATGTAGTCAGGGGGTATATGTGCCCAGTATATGTAGTCAAAGGGTATACAGTATGTGCCCAGTATATATGTAGCCAGTGGTATATGTGCCCAGTATATGTAGGCAGGGGTATATGTGCCCCAGTATATATAGCCAGGGGTATATGTGCCAGTATATGTAGTCAGGGGGTATATGTGCCCAGTATATGTAGTCAGGGGGTATATGTGCCCAGTATATGTAGTCAGGGGGTATATGTGCCCATTATATGTAGTCAGGGGGTATATGTGCTCAGTATATGTAGTCAGGGGGGATATGTGCCCAGTATATGTAGTCAAAGGGCATATGTGCCCAGTATATATGTAGCCAGGGGTATATGTCCCCAGAATAGGTAGTCAGGTGTCCCCCCAGCAGGAGGGGAGCAGAGAAGAGGAAGAGCTGTATGGACGGTGGAGAAGGGGTCCATCTCCCCCCCTTCCCTCACCTTAGGGTGCTCTCCCTCCCTCGCTGTCCCCTCCAGAATTAACGTGCGGGCAGCAGGCGGGACTTACCTCTCCTCGTCGTCGGAACACCGGATCTGAGTGCCGCAAGTCTGGTCTGGTCCAGACCAGAGCAGCGGCACGCAGATCCGACACCGGAACGAGGAGAGGTAAGTCCGTCCACTGCCGGCTGCCCACACGTTACTTCTGGAGGGGACAGCGAGGGAGGGAGAGCACCCTAAGGTGAGGGAAGGGGGGGGGGGGGGTAGATGGCCCCCTTCTCCGCTGCTGCTCACAGCTCTCCCTCTTCTCTGCGCTGCTGCCCTCCACACGCCAGGGTAAACGGCGTCCACCCTCAGGAAATAGTAAGTGGACGTCGTTCACCCGCGTCCACCCCCCACTCGACCCCTAGATGTGGAGGATAATGTTCAAAAGCCAAGAACCAAGGCTGCCATACTACCGCGCCACCAGTCGCACTTGGAAATCCTCTGTCATCCCTAAGGAGGGGTGGGGGTGGATGAGGGAGGTGAAGGTTCAGCAGTGATGATGACCCAGTTCTTCATGAAAAAAACCTGCGGTGATGGCTGACGCTGCAAAGGATCCTGATTTCTGACATCTGGCATCTGTCAGTGCTGGCCAAGGTATTCCAGTTCAAAAATTGCAGTAGTGTGTTCATTACTGTAATGGGTCCCGACTTCTGGGCAGCATTTAGCAGGGCTGATCAAGATGATCTGGCTGTCAGTTACAGCTTACAGTGAAGTTCAGGCTTGGCTCTTCTTAGATGGCAGGAGCTAATGGTGAGCTAATGTCCACTGACAGCAGCCATTTATGAACTGTGCCTCTGCAAAAAAAATATTATGAGATCCTTTAAATTCAGTTGCTAAATTCCATTTACCCACTGTGTTTATTATGCAGTCTACAATCTGACCATGCATTGCAAGCTTTCCAATATAATCATAAATGTTTATGCTGCAATGAATCCCAGTCAGCCTGGCTTTCTTCTGGTACATTGACCAGGAGAGGTAAGCTTGTTGTCATCTCCCCTCTCACATTCTTGCTCCTCACTGATTGGCTGAGGGCAGTTCAGTGTGACAGGCTGATGCTGAGAAGGGAAATGCGCCTTACCCCTGTCTATAGAAGCTGCTGAAAAAACTATCTATGCTGTGCTCACATGTGTTTGCAAAGCAAGCTAGATATGACAGTGCAGTTTCCAGGAGAGAAAAAAGAGTAAGGGAGAAAAAGACATGGAGAATGCTTACAACTGTTTTCTCTTTATTTACTATATAAAATTCACTGAAGTCAAAAATAGGACAGTGCAATACAGATGTTATGTAAGTAGAAGTAGTAGTATTTATCTACTTATACAGTATATGTTTCTTCTTCCTGGGATAGTATGGCTGTCTCTGCTGCTTAAATATAGTCTTTGCAAAATGCATCAAAAAAATCACATCTACCCTTTAAATGGAAAACAAATCGTGCAGAGCCATGTTTACTATACATTTACTGGTTCCATAGCAGTCACCTTACAATGGCTGTTTTTAAGTTTAACATTTAGGAAATTGATATTTGCCGGTGTACAAGTACAGTGATTTCCACAGGACAAGTTTGAAAAGGGCATTTTGAACTACAAAAATACTTTTAAGGATCCATTTGGCAAATCCGAGGGCTTATGTTGAATCTAATAGGTTGTTTTAAGGAAATAAAAGCAGTGTTTTTATGATGGGCACACAGTAGAGACATTGCACAAAATGTTCTTCCACCAAAGATTCTGACACGAATGCTTCACTTTGGGATTTGTTACAAACCGTTGTCAGTACAGCACAATATTTCTTTGAAAGTAAGGTTATTAACTACTTCAGGACTAGAGCAATTTTCACATATCAGCACGGCTCCCATTCATTCACCAATAACTTTATTACTACTTATCACACCTAAATGATCTTTATATTTGTTTTTTTCAGGACAAATTAGGCTTTTAGTGAGTGATATTTTTGTTTTGTAATTACCTTATTTTCTATGATTTTGAAGGCAAAATAAGTGAAAAATTAGAAAAAACACACTATTTCCCCATTTACGTCCATTATAGCTTTACAATAAACAGTGCTAACTATAAGTTAAACCCAGGTTATTACAGGATTTAGATTATGTTCCTAGCACAATGTGAGTTGACATATTGTATTTTGAAATCAAGGTGTCTTTTTTTTCTGTTTTGTGCTTTTTTGCTTTCTCATTGTACATTGTCTATGATTACAAGATCTTATGTTCGAAAATAACAGTAAGGCCTTGTTTCCATCTTTCCGCTTCTATCCGCTTTTTTTAGCACATCAATGTTACAGATTGATACATGTTGCTGAAAAGCGGACAGAAGCGGACAGAAGCGCATAGATGGAAACCAGGCCTAATATACACTCATGGCATACATATTTAAAAAGCCAAGTTCCTAAGGTAACAATATATTTATTTTATTTTATATTCTGTCAATTTGTTTTCATTTTACAAGTCTTGGTTTTGGTATAGAATATATGAAAATTGTATTGGTTTTGATTCAGTTTTGTTAATAAAAGAAATACACAAGACATTCTATTCTATATTCTATTCTACTACTTATTATCACGGTTAAAACGTTACCACATATGTCTTGTGTAGTTTTACTAATAGAAATTCTATAACTCAACTGGCGCTTAGTAGTTACTAGAATGTCAGCTGCGTGTTACAAAGGGGATCCCTTTAACCCTTAAACAATAATAGTAAACAAATAAAATAAAATAGTAACTCTACCTTCCTATGGTGGTTGGTTGCCCGGCTGCAACCTCCCATTGTGAGTATTCTTGTGACGTACTGCATCATTGGGGCGTTTCCGTTGTCTCTGTGCTATTTCTTTGTAGTCTGCTTCCAGTTCACCCCCTCACGGTTTCAGTGTGTAATAAAGAGTACTGTTATAAAGGGGCACTCTAACTGGTGGGTGTATAATAGGTTCTTTTATTGTTCAAAGGAATTCCTTATCAAAGATTCCCAACATACTTCATTCACATAAAAATACACTGCTTCACCATACACTCCTAACACTCATATCCTTCACAGAAGGGCCCTTCAGAAAAAATAAAAAAACAAAATTCAGACCAAAAAAATGCAAAAAACTTGAAATGGCTGTAGTGTCCCTAAATTTCATCAAAACCAATAAAACCGTTAAAATCTCTCCAAAAACAGTCCAAAAAACACGTGCAAAGAAAGGCAGAGTTCGTACTATTCCCAGCATTAGGTCATATGGGCTAATCAATATTCCAATTAATCTCAGGCTCCCACAATTGATTATATGCGTATCACTCATGTTTCCGCAGTGCAGTCCTTGCCTGACACCAGTCCTTGCCCGGCTTCTAGTCCGCTTACCCGTAATCTGTTGTACCTAGACAGACCCCTCCTCAGTATTCATGTACTCGTTACCTCCGCTGTCGGCTTCTATTCGCGGCATACATCACTTCCGGTTGCTCGCCGCACATCCGTTCAGCTGATCTGATACACTTCGGTGACGTCACCTAAGACCTTTGGAACTTTGTATTTCTGGTTGCCGCTGCGCGCTTAGCGCTTAGCGGCTAGCCAAGTTCGAGATCTTTTTAGCAGAGTGTTGCAAATTTCAGAGTAAACCTCAACGCGTTTCAGCCAATATCGTTGGCCCTCATCAGGAGGATTTAATCAAGTCTAGGTACAACAGATTACCGGTAAGCGGACTAGAAGCCGAGCAAGGACTGGTGTTAGGCAAGGATTGCACTGTGGAAACGTGAGGGATACGCATATAATCAATTGTGGGAGCCTGAGAATAATTGGAATATTGATTAACCCATATGACCTAACGCTGGGAATAGTACAAACTCTGTTTTTCTTTGCACATGTTTTTTGGACCGTTTTTGGAGAGATTTTAACGGTTTTATTGGTTTTGATGAAATTTAGGGACACTACAGCCATTTCAAGTTTTTTGCATTTTTTTCCTCTGAATTTTGTTTTTTCATTTTTTCTGAAGGGCCCTTCTGTGAAGGATATGAGTGTTGGGAGTGTATGGTAAAGCGGTGTATTTTTATGTGAATAAAGTATGTTGGGAATCTTTGATTAGGAATTCCTTTGAACAATAAAAGGTTCAATTTTAGCGCGAGTTACTATTTTATTTTATTAGTTTTACTAATACTTTCTTGAGTTTGATCATACTTTTGAAAATTAATTGTTATGTTTGATTGAGTTTGTCCCTACCTTTTTCTTATGTGACGTGGGTTCAAGCTTTAAAACACACCAAAACATATTCTACAAATCGATCTGGTTAAAATGCTGCCACATGTGCCCCATTTATTAACAAACTGGTGGTGCACCCTCCACTACTACACTGGACATGTATGCTCTTCCAGTTAGGCTGAAGTGGTTAAAAATGATCCTTCCATTACAGTGTGTGACCAGCAATGAATAGCCACAGCCGAAGGTATGCTCCAATGGCACTTTGGCAATGGCAACTATGGTTATTTGGAAGGCAGATAGGTCACATCCAGATGATCGTAATCAGCTTTTAGGAGATATAGGAGAATAGTGGGGACAAGTAAGAATTTTTCAAAAAGACCTTGTTAGTGTTTGAGAAAATCACTTTTAAAAATGCAAAGGAAACATAAAAATTCCAAAGCAGTAATTGACCCGTCCTTCTACTGGCTCAGTTCCTGCTTTAGTACTTTTATTTGGCCTGAGGAAGTGGGCCTAGACCCAGAGATAGATTGAGATATAATAGGGCCCTAGGCAGAGTAGTAGAATTGGGGCCCCCTTGTGGCTCTTTTGGTAAGCTGAAGTGGAGAGAGGTCATAGAAGGTGGCAGGTGGGCCCCTTGACACCCATTAGCCCCAAGCACCTGCCTAGGTTGCCTGGAGGATGATCCTACTCTACATAGACCCACGAAATGTGTTCCCAACGCATACAAATAAAATGTGTTTGTTCTATACACGAATAGTCTTCATTGATGGAAGCCACCTCATCCTTTCTCTTTTTATTGTATTTAATGCTGTTTTTATTACATCCTGGGTGCCTCTTTTCCTCATCCTCCTTTGGAGGGAAATGTTAGTTGACCCATCATGGTTTAACCAGGTTTAGCTTTCCAAGAGCGTGACTGTTTCCAGCTCATCTGGACAGCCGAGTGGAGTCGGGTTTGTGCACTCTACCTTCCTATGGTGGTTGGTTGCCCGGCTGCAACATCCCCTTGTGAGTATTCTTGTGACGTACTACATCATTGGGGCGTTTCCGTTGTCTCTGTGCTATTTCTTTGCAGTCTGCTTCCAGTTCACCCCCTCACGGTTTCAGTGTGTAATAAAGAGTACTGTTATAGAGGGGCACTCTAACTGGTGGGTGTATAGCAAGAAACCCTAACATGCTAAGTATAGGAAACATTGTACGGAGACATGGAATAAGGGTTAAACAACAATGCTGTTACAATGAACAACCTCTCACACTTTTTTATTTAAATAAATAAAAGTTTCCATTTCTGCTAACTTGTGACAAACAAAAAAGTAATCTTCCACGGACTCACCATGCCCCTCTCTGAATACCTTGGGGTGTCTACTTTCCAAAATGGGGTCATTTCTGGGGTGTGTTTACTGTCCTGGCATTTTGGGGGTGCTAAATTGTAAGCACCCCTGTAATGCCTAAAGGTGTTCATAGGACTTTGGGCCTTTTAGCGCACCTAGGCTGCAAAAAAGTGTCACACATGTGGTATCGCCATACTCAGGAGAAATAGTATAATGTGTTTTGGGGTGTATTTTTACACTTACCCATGCTGGGTGGGAGAAATATCTCTGTAAATGAGATTTTTTTTTATTTTTTTTACACACAATTGTCCATTTACAGAGATATTTCTCCCACTCAGCATGGGTATGTGTAAAAATACACCCCAAAACACATTATACTATTTCTCCTGAGTATGGCGATACCACATGTGTGACACTTTTTTGTAGCCTAGGTGCGCTAAGGGGCCCAACGTCCTATGAGTACCTTTAGGATTTCACAGGTAATTTTGAGGCATTTGTTTTCTAGACTACTCCTTACGGTTTATGGCCCCTAAAATGCCAGGGCAGTATAGGAACCCCACAAGTGACCCCATTTTAGAAAGAAGACACCCCAAGGTATTCCGTTAGTAGTATGGTGAGTTCATAGAAGATTTTATTTTTTGTCAGCTGGAGTCCCAGGACCATCTGGGCCAGTTGTCATTGTAGTGTGTTGTGTTGGTGGTATAATGGTTAGGATAGCAGCCTACCAAGCACTAGACCTGGGTTCGATTCCCAGCCAATGTATGTAAGCAAGCTTTTGAAATCCTACAATTCCCTAAGCAAGCTCATTCAAATCCTACAATTCCCTCAGCATGTAACATTGTAGTGTGTTGTGTTGGTGGTATAAGAGCAGTAGACCTGGGTTTGATTCCTGGCCAATGTATGTGAGTTGGCTTTTGACATCCTACAAATCCCTAAGCAAGCTATTTTTTCTCTTGGATATATCATAATGGTACATGCTAGGCTGGCTTCAGTATAGTGGTGGTGGTATAGTGGTGAAGAGAGCTGCCTACCAAGCACTAGACCTGGGTTCGATTCCCGACCAAGGTATGTAAGCTGAAATCCTACAATTCCCTGGAAGACGAGACCCTCCTCCCTCCGGGAGGAAGGGAGGAGGGAGGGAGGAAGGAAGGGAGGAGAAAAAGGACTAAGGGAACAGTTAATAGGGCCTATGGGATACCATATAGCATAAACAAGGTTCCATTTGCGATTATTTTAATTTTTCCGCCGGAGTTCGGAATTCCGCAGAGTTTCGCAAAAATCCGGCAGAATTTTCATAGCGATGGAATTCAGCGCTGGCGGAATCCGCGAATTGCGGCGGATCGGAATTTGCTCTTTCCGATCATCCCTAGTCCTGACTTCACACTGTGGGAGGAGTTTCAACACAAAATCAGCCATACAGAGCCCCCTGATGATCTATTTGAGTAAAGGAAAATATTTCTCATGATTGGGATGCAGTTCAATCCTTGGTTACGGTTTATCTTTAAAGCAAACCTGGACTGAAAAATAAAAATAAAAATGACCATACACACATCATGCTTACCTCCTGCATAGTCTACTCATCAATCTCTTTCTCCCCTTTCGTGTTCTGCTTGACCACTGTGATCAATGGAATTCTACGTACTCCATGTTATTGGTGATAACCCCATAACAGCTTTCGGATCAGCACTCCATTAACCTGTAATATTGCCCACTTGAGTAATAGGTAAACATGGCTATTACCTTGCAGCTCAGTAGTCAATTATAATTGGCAGCAACTGATATAATGGAAAAGGGCCCTAAGGCTTCCAGTTCTGATTAGATCTTATCAGAACTGGAAGGAATCATTGTTAGAAGAAAACGGTGAGCTTCTGAGAGGAACTGACAGCGAGGTAAGTATGTAATATTCATTTGCAGGTCCATCATGTTTATTTTAAATAATTTTACTCAGTACAGGTTTCCTTTAACGAGCCAGAGCTGTCCGGTAAGTGGTTAAAATCTTAAAAAGTTTTTAAAAATCTAAACCTAAAAAAGAAAAAGGAAAATTCCTAAATATTAATATTATCTTTTATATATATAAAAAAATTCACAGTTTCTATATGTTTAAACCTGGATATTAACTAAATATTTTAATGAATGGTTAATCTGTTGGTGGATTCTTAACGTTTATTATTAGCACCTCTCTGATTACGACTTGAAAAGGTTTGTATCCAAAACGGTTTATGTGTCATAACGCATCTATTCTTAGAAGAGCCATCTGCAATGGAATATTTTCAGATCTGTGTTTTAACACCTTAGGTGCTACCAGTGTGGAATTCAACATATTGCCAATCTGGTTTGTGATTATTTAACAGGAAATGACCAAAGGGATGTGATTTTTATTTTTATGATTAACTCTGTATGAGTTTCCATATTATTATGAGTACAGCAGGAGCAGAGCCGGGACAAGGTCCTCCAGCACCCAAGGCTGAGACACCAAAGATCGCCCCTCCATCCCTGCCACCTCAGCCATCACACACTGATTGCTATTAGACTAAGAGGCGCCACAGGGCCCACAATCTCCCCAACACCTTAATATCTAGTTATCTGGCTTGCAGTCACTAACATTTATCTCCTTTTATTATTTCTTTCTGCTTCAAACACAATTAGGAATGACAGCTGAATGAATTCTGCGCCCCCTCCTACACTGCGCCCTGAGGCTGGAGCCTCTCCAGCCTATGCCTCGGCCAAGCCCTGAGCAGGAGCTTTAACTGGCACGTTGACTTTTTACTTTTTGAAGAGAATTGTATGCACTGTGCAACCTGCCTTAACCACTTGAGGACCATAGTGCTAAACCCTCCTAAAGACCAGGCTGTATTTTTTCTGTAATTGGCCACTGCAGCTTTAAGGTGGAGGGGTCTGATGCCCCCCCCCCTGTTTATTTTTTTATCAATATTTATGTTATTATTATTTTTTAAACCCTCCCACTCCCCAGCCGGCCAATCCTGGCGATCGGCTGTCATAGGCTTCTGCCTATGAGAGCTGATCGCTCTCTTGTCCCCCAGGGAGACAGCCGTGTCACACGGCTGTCCCCAGTACAGCGCTGCTGCCGATCGCAGCGCTGTACATGTACATAGACGGCGATTACGCCATCTAACAGTCTTCTGAGCGGCGGTCAGCGCTCGGAGACTGAAGACGTGACGGAGCTCCGCCCCCCGAGCAGGAGATGCGCGCACATCCTGCGCGCGATCTCCTGCAAACTGCAGCCCCAGGACTTGATGCCAATCGGAGTTAGGTGGTCCTGGGGCTGCCGCCGCGGCCACGCCCACGGGGATGGAGCATGGGCATGGAGCGGTCTCAAGGTAGTTAATATGTGATGACAATATCTATTTCCAGATTCAAAAAAAATACAGAAACAACGTTCAAGAAACTCTAGTTCTGTGTTGGTCCTTTGTAGCCACTTGCACACTCCTAGGCGCTCTGGTTCACGGTTAGCTTGCTGGGCAATCTGTAACTCTGGGTGTATCAAGTATTACCTGCATTGATGAATACCAACCATCCTGAAACAGTCTGTAAGCAAGTTGGATTTGTGTGGCTCTGTAATATTAACAAACTGACACATCATTGCATTCCAGCGGATCTAAAGGTGAGTTCAGCTTTCAGGGACATCAGCGATGCATTGTGGGAGACCTCATTTGCTCACTCTAACTTGAATAATAGCAAATGCCTTCTGTTTTAAGAATGCATATTTCTGTTCTGTAACAAAAGAGAACCCAATGTGTAAGGCTAGCCATACACTTGTAGATTTTTTGCACGGATAACCGGCCGATTCGACCCAAATCTACCAGAAATAGATGCAGCAAAGGAGTGCCAAAATTGATCTATTCAGTCGATTGCTTCAGATGAAAAATATTGCTCGATTGGAGGAGGGCCAGAAGCAGGTCATGGGTCGCTAGTAGCTTGCGATTTTAATACAACTGACACAGCAGCGGAGCTTGCACTCACCCTTTCCACCATGCATACCACCCGGGACACTTAAGCCACGCCCCCGACACACACCCACCCTGACACACCCCTAGTCAATCATTATATATATATATATATATATATATATATATATATATATATATATCTCCTTTATTATAAAAATAATTGTGGGTGGGGAGAAGGGTAAGGGTGCCCATGGGTGAGGAGGTAAAAAAAATGATCAAGGCCCCAGCCGGCGGATGCGGTGTGTGGGATGCGGGTCTGGGATAATATTGTCCCTCCCTCCCTCCGAATGTGCCCCCCAGTGTCCCCCTGTTTGCAGAGATTAGGAGCGCAGCAGAGCGTGCAGTCTTACCATTCCTTCTCGCGTACGGGCATCTGGTCTTCTCCGCTTCCTGCTTCCTGTGACATCACAGGAAGTAGATGGAAGACCAGATGCCCGTACGCGAGAAGGAATGGTAAGACTGCCCGCTCCGCTGCGCTCCTAATCTCTGTATACAGGGGGACACTGGGGGGCACATTCGGAGGGAGGGACAATATTATCCCAGACCCGCATCCCACACACCACATCCGCCGGCTGGGGCCTCGATCATTTTTTTTGCACATCTGACCCCCCAGCCGCCCGGGACACTGGGGGGTCATAACGGGATAGTGGGACAGCCCCCCAAAATCGGGACTGTCCCGCCGAAAATGGGACAGTTGGGGGCTATGACCATGTGTCTTATATCCACTGCCAGACTCTGCTTCCTGTCTCTTTTCTCTCAGGCACCTGTGTCACATCACAAATGCTATAGTTAAAACACTAGAGGCCTCTAGTGGTCACATAAGATACATGGCACAGAGCCTGTAGTCAGGGGTGCTGCTAAGATTTTTGCGACCCCAAAGGGCACATCATTTGTGGAAGCAGACAAACGGAGGGGGAGGGAGGGGAGACACGGGGGACAAAACGGGTACACTGGGACAGAAGCTGGGACAGAAGGAAACACACTGAGGACAGACAGGGACACACTAGAGACAGAAGGGAACACACTGGGGACAGAAGGGGACACACTAGAGACAGAAGGGGACACAATGAGGACAGAAGGGGACATGCTGGGAACAGAAGGGGAAACAAGAGGACACATGGGAGACACGGGAGGACACCAATTGGGAAAGAACATCTACAAGACGCTTCTGGAACAGGGACACACCAGGCTTAGTATATTTTTTTTCCTGTTTTTTGCCCTCTAAAAATAGATGCGTCTTATATTCCAAAGCATCTTATACGACGGCAAATAAGATAATTTGTTCATATTGATTGATCCACAGTCAGTCTGCATGTTATCATCCTTACTATTGGCAGGCATGAAAAAAACAGACAGCAACACCTGCTATTATCTATAACCACACCCACCAACAATGCGATAGGCTAAAAATAAATGTTTTAGTAGATATACATATGCACCAAGTGAGATACTGGTTGCTTGGCAGTTGGAAACAGCTGTGATTTCCCACAATGCAACAAGGCTCACAGACAGAAAACAGTTATGACCTTGGCCATGACATCACACTCTGGGAGGGGTTTCACCACAATATCAGCCATACAGGCCCCAATCATGATCTATTAGAGAAAAGGTAACGATTTCTCATGAGAAAAGGGGTATCAGTTACTGATCGGGATGAAGTTCAATCCTCGGTTACAATTCCTCTTTAACCACCTGACAACTTAACTTTGAGTTTGTTTCACTATCAACACCACTTGGTTTTTAAGACTTACGATTTTGTTTTTGTCAATATTTGCATAAAAGAAACCATCAACCATCGCTTCGAAAACCATTTATCAGAGTCAGTTTATCAGAGCCTCTTCAATAGTACTTTCATCTGGCTCTGGACTCCTTGTTGCTTCCCCAGACACATTTGAATGGCTCAAGCTGCGATAGCATCACAATTGTTTATTGAAGCAATATCTTTTATCACCAGTGAGGGATTGTGCAGAAAATCATTCTGGTCACTGGGCAAAGATGTTCACCATCATAGAAGATTAGAATCTTTCCGGCAGTGAGTGATTTAAAAGCCGATTGAAAAAAATAACAACATACTCCATGCTGTCTACATATCTGTACACAATCTTTTTTTTTTGTATTACTGATTCACTCGTGATGGCAAACATGTAGTAGCTGTCTCAGGTTTTCTAAGAAATAAGATAAACATTGTAGTTATCTAACTTGCGTGTTATTTCTTATTTGTCATAGTCCTAATAAGATCATACACTGCGGTCTTATCATTTTAAAACCCTACGAGTTTCCAATGAAATTTATGATGACCGATATGAACACCACAGACCTGATTTATTAAGCCAAAAGGTCACATGAGGTGATCCTTTGAATAAGTCCTTCCATGGTCACCTACTTCTGTGTGGAATGCCAGTGCATCATGCCTGGCAAGCGACGTGGCAACAGTGTGCAGAGTACTATGTGAGCTGTTTGCTCCACTGCAATGAATAGGGCATAGTGCACATGTGGGCATCACACTACCTCAGTGAACAGCTTCCTGCATGCTTTATAACAATGGGTGGCTGCAGCCCGGTTTCTAGGGGCGGGCGTGGTGGGTGTCACAGAGAAAGAGGGGAGAGCAGCAGCACACTGGGAGGGGCACCTGACTCCTGCCTCCTTCTCCTCTGGCCCCCTCTGTGTTCCCCTCCACATCCCTTAAATGGAGGGGGGCAGGGACGGATCTAAGGGGGGGGCAAGCGGGTATCTTGTCCCAGGCGCAGTTTGTTGAATTCTTAAAAAGGCGGCAAATTGAATGGCAGTTTAGGTGCCAAAACCTGACCTTTAGGCGCCAAAACCTGACCTTGCCCCAGGCGCAACCTGGTCTTGATCCGTCCCTGGAGGGGGGGCACAGAGGGAGACCTGAGGAGGGGGAAGGAGATGCCAAGCCCCCCTCCCCACAGCTAAGTCCCATAGTGCCACAGCCTCCCCTCCTTCTCTGTAATCCCCCAGTGGAGGGGGGAGAGAAAGAGGAGGATGACCTATACCTGGCTAACCTATATCTGACTAACCTATACTGGGGCACCTATGGCTGGCTAAACTATACTGGGGCACCTATTGCTGGCTAAACTATACCGAGGAACCTATGACTGGTTAGTAGCTAACCTATACTGGGGATACCTATATCTGGCTAACCTTTACTGGGGCACCTATGGCTGGCTAACCTATACTGGGGCACCTTTTTCTGGCTAACCTATACTGGCGCACTTATGGCTGACTAACCTATACTAGTGCACCTATGGCTATACTGGGGAACCTATAACTGGTTAACCTATAGTGGGGAACCTTTGCTGGCTAACATATACTGGGGCACCTATGGTTGGCTAACGTATACGGGTACACCTATAGCTGGCTACCTATACTGGGGGGCTAATTTTTTCATTGTAAATAATGTTCCCAAGCCCATGGGGGGGGGGGTTCAATTCTTACACCCTCACCCTGGGGGCAATTTAGTCTAGAAACTGCCCTGTGTGGCTGCCATGCTGAACGATGCCCAGTGAACATACTTTTATGCTGTGTGTACATGTGGATGTACAAGGTGTAAAGATGGGTCTTGGATTAAAAAATAATTCTAAAAAGTTTTAAAAACCAGAGCATCTAACCATTTGTCTGGTTTGGGTGACCTGAGCCACCATTTTCCATGACTTTTTCTAATTTACTTCACCGTTTCCCAGTTCCAGGATATGCTTTTTGTAATTGTTCAAAATTGATGTTTATTTTCAAGGTGTGGTTATGTTGATGATTTTGTAACAACAAAACTCTCTCTCTCTCCAGACCAGGTAAAAAGAATAAAAAATGGTGATATATAGGGACCTATTTTAGGAAAAAAACGAGTTTACATATATTTTTGGCATTTTTTATTTTATTTTCGAGAGTCTTATCCCACATTAACAAGCATAATATATTGTACCCATTAGTTTAAGGACTAGCATGACAAATGAATATACAGAATGTTTTACGTTATGATCAAGCATAAAGAGAAACAAAATTAGAAAAGTTTTAAGAATTTCAGGCTGCGTATAAAAATTTAAATATTTACACAAAAGGAAAAAATCGCTATTTTATTTGGTAAGATTAACGCTTAACAAGTGACATTTTGTTAGACATTCAAAAGGGCAATTAAAAGGTATGCATCATTTTTGGATGACCTTGCCATTGTTCTCATTTGTTTTTTGGCACTTTGGGAAGTGACACATTCTGTCTCAGTAGTAGGGTCATCTGCCTTAAATTACTTTAACAGGGAAATGACGTGCATACAAAGACTCCTGCAATGCCTGACCTGTATCTCAGCATCTCAACATTGTGATATGCCGTGTACAAAACTGCATACCTGATCAGAATGTAGAAATCCTAATAGCATTCACTGTAATTCCCCTTCCAATTAGTCAGTAAACTTCATATCAAAGAAGGTTAAAAGTTGTGTTCTTCATAAATAAGTAACTTATGTACTTGTGTATAAGCCTAATTTTTCAATTTTTCAACACAAAAAATGAAAAGTTACCCCCTCTGCTTATATGCGAGTCAGTGGAGCAGAACGGATGGTGGAGCAGGTTTTTTTTTTTGGGGGGGGGGGGGCTTATACATGTGTTTTTCCTGGTTTATGAGGGAAAAGTTCCTTGGCTTATACGCGGTTCGGTTTATATGCGAGTATATATGGTATATTGAATGAATATTGCTGATATGCATTTGATCTGTAAATTTACTGGTGCAAGGAGGAGGTGAAGGTGGTCGCTACTTGTGCACTCTGGGATGTAGGATTCCTGCTACATTAAAGTAAACCTGAGAAAATAAAAGTTAAAGGAAAAAGTAAAGAAAAAATGTGTCCCAGAGTGTGGCTAAATGTTTTTTTTTATGTTAGTCTGAAGGTGGCCACTAATGATCCAATTTCTAGCGGAAAATTGTTCGAGTGATCAGAAATTCTGATCGGAAGTGAAATCGTTCACTACACCATCAAGGAAGCAATCTTTGCTTCCTATCTATCACAACCAACAAGAAAATTCAAATTTTTGTTCAACGAAAATCCAATTCAAACTGATTTTATAATTGTCTGTAATTGATTGTGCCCATCAACGGAGATTATTTACAACCATTCCGATCAGAATTTCTGATCGCTCTAACGATTTTATGCTAGAAATTGGACCGTTAGTGGCCACCTTAAATGTGTCGTGATCAGAAATTCTGATCTGAAGGAAAAAGGTTCACTATACCATCAACGAACCAGTCTTTGCAAACTATCTATCACAACCAACTGGAAAATCTAAATTCTAAAATCCAATCGGACAACTATTTTTATAATCGTTCATAATTTATTGTGCCCATCAACGGAGATTGTTTACAACCGATCCTATCAGAATTTCTGATTGCACAAATTATTTTCCACTAGAAATTGGACCATTAGTGCCCACCTTAAAGAGGAACTCCAGTGAAAATAATGTAATAAAAAAAGTGCTTCATTTTTACAATAATTATGTATACATGATTTAGTCAGTGTTTGCTCATTGTAAAATCTTTCCTCTCCCAGATTCACATTCTGACTTGTATTACATGGTGACATTGTTACTGTGGGCAGATTATGGAGCTGTTTCTAGCTGGTCTGGCTTTAACAGACAGCTATTTCCTGTCTGAACATTGTTACATTGTGACAGTTTGCCCAGAGTACCGTACGGTACCAGAGCCTCTTGTGGGAGGGGTTTCAGCACAAAATCAGTCATACAGCGCCCCCTGATGGTCTGTTTGTGAAAATCATTATTTTTCTCATGTAAAAGTGGGTATCAGCTACTGATTGGGATAAAGTTCAATTCTTGGTCGGAGTTTCTCTTTAAGTTTACTTATTGACTGTTGTTATTTGTTGAAATCTCATAATTTGTTTTATTTCCTTCGCAGAAGTTCCCACCTGGCTCCTAATTACGATACTAGCAGTAACTGTGCTTGTGGCACTCGTGGTGCTTCTATCTCTGCTGTATGTAGTAAGTACAGTGGGGTGAGAAAGTTTGGGCAACCTTGTTAATCGTCATGATTTTCCTGTATAAATCGTTGGTTGTTACGAGAAAAAATGTCAGTTAAATATATCATATAGTATAGTAGACACACACAGTGATATTTGAGAAATGAAATTAAGTTTATTGGATTTACAGAAAGTTCACAATAATTGTTTAAATAAAACTAGGCAGGTGCATACATTTTATTGATTCCAAAACCTTTAGAACTAATTATTGTAACTCAAATTGGCTTGGTAAGCTCAGTGACCCCTGACCTACATACACAGGTCAATTGTAAGTTCCCCTCCTATTTTAATTTTAGTAGCTTCATGGGGGTCTCAAAACAACTCTCAAATGACCTGAAGACAAAGATTGTTCACCTTCATCATGATTTAGGGGAAGGATACAGAAAGCTGTCTCAGATTTCAGCTGTCTGTTTCCACAGTTAGGAACATATTGAGGAAATGGAAGACCACAGGCTCAGTTCAAGTTAAGGCTCGAAGTGGCAGACCAAAAAAAATCTCGGATAAACAGAAGCGACGAATGGTGAGGACAGTCAAAGTCAACCCATAGACCAGCACCAAAGACCTACAACATCATCTTGCTGCAGATAGAGTCATCGTTCAACCAGTTGGCGTACTTTACACTAGGAGATGCTGTATGCGAGAGTGATGCAGAGGAAGCTTCCTCCAGCCCCATAAGCTCCCACGCCACCGTCCTCAGCCTTCTGCCGCTCCTGTACCGGGTCCTGTCACTTCAGCCATTCGCGGCCAGTCTGACGTCAGTCGGCTCCAGTCTAAGCAGGAGAAGTGCGCTCTTTGCGTATCTCTCCAGCAGCCACCAGAGAGATATGTAGAGGGCGCATTACTCTTGCGCAGACTGGCCACGACTGGCTGAAGTGACAGGACCTGGTACTGGAGCTGCAGAAGGCTGAGGACGGTGGCGTGGGAGCGATCCGAGCGTATGGGGCTGGAGGAATCCCCAGGTCCCCAGGTATGTATAAAACTTTTATGTTTCATCAGCTCTGGTACACTTTAAAGAGTCACTGAAGCGGAAAAAAAATATGATCTAATGATTTGTATGTGTAGTACAGCTAAGAAAAAAAACATTAGCAGCAGAGACACAAGTCTAATATTGTTTCCAGTACAGGAAGAGCTAAGAAACTCCAGTTGTTATTTATGCAAATTTCAAAGTCGCAGAGAACTCTGCCATACACTTGAGATAATAAGCTTTAAAAGAAAATGTATCTTTTTTCCCTCTACAGAGCAGGCTAGTGAACTTTTGAACCCATTTAGAATGCTGAGTAGTGTCTAAACTGCAAATATTAGAGAATGATGCAATGTTATAAAAAAACACTATATAACTGAAAATAAAAATATTAGAATATTTTCTTTGCTACTAAAATTCTAGTAATTATCCGTATTACTCAACCAATTCATTATATTATAATTTTTTTTGCGCTTCAGTGTCTCTTCAAGCCACCTTTGTTGAATCGGTTTGTTGTCCGGAGGTAATTTTATTGCTTGAAAGCCCTTCCAATGTGTTTGCTGTCTAATGGACACTTGCTAAAGGGTAAGGCCATAAACGACTAGGTGAACACTGCAATCTATTTCCAGTACCTATAGCCATGGCTATAAAGACTATACTAATAGGGTACATTTTTACCAGGCCTGGTTTCAAGTGCAACATTTTTCACAACCTAGGAGGGTAGCCTGCACTGGCGTAACAATAGGGCCTGCAGCCCCTGCTCCCGCGGGGGGCCCGGGCCCATTCCTGGGGCCCGCACGGGGCCGTTTGGGGGGGGGCTGGAGGGGTCGCAGCATGAGGGGAAAGCCATGGACACACTCGGCGGGGAGGGGGTTTATACAGGAAGTCGTCTCAGAGACTAGAGAGAGGAACGCACGCTGGAGCACACGGGAGGTATGTAGCTGCCGCTGCCCAGACACTGCCTGCCGCTGCCCAGACAGTAATTTAAGCTGAAGGGGAGCACAGAGGGGAGTGCCCTGAGGTTAGGGGGGGCAACGTCCCCCCTTCCCGCCAAGTGTGCTCATGCTGCGACCCCTCCAGACCCCCAAAACGGCCCTGAGCGGGCCCAGGGGGGGGGGGGGGTTTACGCGCTCAGAATTTCTGCAGGGGGGCCCGGTGAAACCTAGTTATGCCTCTGATAGCCTGGCTTATTTTCCATGGCATTTATATTTAGCAGAGTACTGTATGGATTGCTGACATCCCTTTTACATATGAGATTGAGCAATGGAGGTTTACTTCTTGTGAAGACCATTTTCAATGGGGTTAGCACCTTTTGGGGTAGTTGAACATACACAATATGTAACTTATTAATAGCCCATTTTGAGCAATAAAGAGCTTATTTTTGCAATACAATTCTATACTGTATGTACCTGTTTTTATTATGATCCAGGTGTGCACTAGCACACAATTTTCTGAGATGATTTAGTTTATGTTTAATTGGGGTTGATTCACTAAGCTGCGCTGCTACAGCAGTGCAGCTTAGTGACAGCAGCATGTGGTAATAATTCTCAGTGCACCCTATGCAGCCATAGCGTGCACTGCTAAATTATGCTCTGCTCCCGTAGTAATTTGAAATTTATTGAATGTTTCATAAAATACCCACCGTCCCCTACTCTCATCCCAACCCCTCCCAATCCCAAACCCATCCTCCCCACCCCAATTCTGCATCGTAGGATCACTACAATAGAACCAAACAGGACATTATAAGGGTTAACACGTTGTCTTCCATAAATAGAACAAATACATTAGGTATCGGTTGATAAATCATGAGAGGTAGAGTATTCAGACCATTGGAGCCAGACCTTATCAAATTTTTGAGGGCATTTTCTGTTCATATATGTCAGTTTATACCACACTATAGCTCTATTGATCCCTGCTCCGCTGAACCCGCCCTCAGCCCCAACGAGTCCAGTGGCTTCAAAGGGCAAGATTTCTGCACTTTGATTGGCCCAGTAGGCTGCCTGCCACTTGATAGTCAGCCTATTGGGCCAATCAAAGTGCAGGAATCTCGCCCTTTGAAGCCACTGGTCCCATGGAGGCTGAGGGCGGGTTCAGGGGAGCGCTCATTAAGTTTAACAAATCGTTCATTAAACTATAGGAGCACAGCGTAATTTAGCGGCATACGCTATGGCTGCATAGCGTGCTCTGGGGATTATTACCATGCGCTGCTGTCATTAAGCTGTGCTGCTGTAGCAGTGCAGCTTAGCGAATCAACCCCACTGTCTGTTAAAGTGTCTCCACTTTTTCCTCTGATCGGAAATGCTGATTTCTGATTCCATGGAAATTCCAACTTCCGCAAATGCCAATTATTGATTCTGCGCATTTCCGTGGAAATAGGCAACTCCAAGTCACATTTTTGGGGGGCCATTTTTGTTAATAAGGTTATGCTCGCATACTCCCCTACACCAGCACCATAATATGTTCTGTTACACCCTCTCAACAGATGCACCTATTGTCTCCACCCCCACCCTTTAGATTGTAAGCCTCTGGCAGGGTGCTCCTCCCTAGTGTTTCCAGCTTGATTATGCAATCTTACTGACAATCACCTCTCTTGTGGACTAGAACAGTCTCTATTTTGACCTATGACACTGTACTGTTATCAAATCATTTGCATAATCTTGTTTTGTTGTGAGTTTCCTGTATGTCCTACCTTGTATGTTAACTCATTTATCTATTGTGCAGCGCTGCGTAACATGTTGGCGCTTTATAAATACAATAAATAATAATAATAATAATCTAATAAACTTTCTAATATAAAAAAGGTTGTTTGATGGAATCCATTTTTTGCAAACATCCTTGATAAGCTAGAAAGCAAATGTTTATCATTGAAATCAGAATATCGCGGTCATTTTTGACTGTTTTAGACTCGGATGCTAGTACCAAGTTTTACAGAGTCTTGCTTAAAATTACTGCGGTAATCCGAGTTTCACTGAAAAATTCTGCTGCTCTGATTGGTCCAATACTACTTCTGAGTCCTATGATTGGCCTAAAATTTCTGCTTTTAGCCCAACCACAAGAGTAAGAATTCAGAAATACTCGGTAGTATTGGACCAATAAGAGAATGCTGAATTTTTCAGTGGAAAGTGGATTACTGCAGTAATTTTAAGCCAATTAAAAGACCTGTAAAACCCAGTAGTATCTGAGTTTTGTGATCCAATTTGCACGGAAAAAATATTTTATGCTCTGATTGGTCCAATTATTCCAAGGTTTGTGATTGTGCTAACATTTTTGGTAATGCTGCATTTCTGCGGAATTCTGATTTTTACAACCGATTAATGCGGTAAGCTGATTTCCAGAAATTTTCCGACCATCTATATCCAACCACACTTAAACTTTATACACATGCTAGATAGTGTTCTCCTAAGGTGGCTGGTCGGGGTCACTTCTGCTGAGAATCAGGCACATGTACAGCACCTCCCGACCCCGGCCTCCCTATATATATATATATATATATATATATATATATATATATATATATATATATATATATATATATATATATATCACACACCATATTTTTCGGGCCATAAGACACTCCTGACCATAAGATGCACCAAGGTTTAGAAGACAAAAATCAGGGGGAAAAATACTGTATACCTAACCTGGTGCATCCATGGTGCAGGGGTGTTTTGTGGATCTTCTCCCCAAATCCCTCCCAATTAATATGCCCCCCCTTGTGCCTTAAGTTCCCCTTTGTACCTCTTGTGCCCCCCCTTGTATACTGTGTGTCTCCTTTGTACCTTTTATGTTCCCCATGTGTCCTCCTGTACCTGTCCCCAATGTGTCCCCCTGACCCTCCTGTTCTCCCCAGCAGAGTGCAAAGTAACTTGCAGCAGATGCGGCAGCTCACCTGCTCTGAGCGCCTCCATGTAATGAGCGCCATGTGGCAGATAAGACGCCACTCATTACGTAAAGATTCCTGGAGAAGGTGAGCTGCTGCTTCCGCTGCGGGTTACTCTGCACCAGGCTGGAGGAGCACCGTGCAGGGAGACCCCAACATGGGGACTCCCTGCATTTGGTCCATAAGACGGAATTACTTTTTCTCTCCACTTTTGGGGGAGAAAAGGTGTGTCTTATGGTCCAAAAAAATGGTATATATCATTATACTGACTAGCAGCTATACACATACAACCGGACTGTAAAAGCTTTATTCAATCTTGTCACACCTACACAATATAAATACACCTGAACAATTTATTATAATCATACCCAGTATGTAGCTCCTCATATTAATGGAAGGAGGTACCCCGGAAATTATGGGGTAAAACACATGATTAAAAACAAGAAAACTTACCTCAAACACAAGATAGACCAAGTTTCTGAACTTTTTATATTGCTTGGTCTGTCTTGTGTTCGAACTAAGTTTTCTCATCTTTCAAAATCTTTTTACGATTTTATATATTTTGGGGTGCTTCTCCTATTAATTAGTTCCTCAAACCCCTACGGAGGTTTTTTATATTGGGTGTTTTGTTTTACAATTTCCCTTTATACCTGTAAATGTTTTTTGGAGAGCTAATGCCTCCATCCAGGAGCAGGTGTGCCAGCCAATTGGCTGATTACCACTAAAGAGCTTTACTATGGTTGCTGGTGGCAACTTGAGACAAAACTTGGGTAGTCGATTGTTTAAAAAAATGGCTAATTGCCAGAATGGCCATAGACTGTGGTAGTGATATTAGTGGTAATTACGCTTCAATCGATTAATCATTTGTACTTAGTCACACTTTTATCTGAGGAATAAAAACACAGACACGGGTGAAGTTTAATACATATATTATAGAGAAAGAAGGAAATACAAATACATAGTTGAAATACAAAATAAATGAATAAAGGAAAAGTTCAAAACTGTACCATCCCATAACCCAGTTGATCCAGGGGAAGGCGAAAAACCCTTACAAGGCACGGGCCAATTAGCCTTAAAAGGGAAAAAATTCCTTCCCGACTCCAAATATGGCAGTCAGATAAAATCCCTGGATCAACACCATTAGCCAGAGGTAGCCCACCACCCTGTATAGGTAGCCAGATGCAGCCCCCCCCCCCCAGTATAGGTAGCCAGCGTGCTCTCCCCTCCCCCTTTATAGGTTGCCAGAGTCCCCCCCTCCCCTGTTTAGGTAGCCAGAGTTTTCCCCCATTCAGGTAGCCAGAGAGTGGTGGGGAGCACATGCAGAGTGCACAGCGGGGATCCGCACACGCAGCATCTCCTACCTGCTTCTAGGCAGCCTGTCTCACTAGTAATTACGCCATCTAGAAGCGATGTCCTACCCATAGGGAGCCAGAAAACACCCTTGTAGAGAGCCAGAGTTCCCCCCTGTAGGTAGCCACAGTGTCCCCCTTTTAGGTAGCCAGAGTGCCCCCCCCCCCCATTTAGGTAGCCAGAGAGTGGTGGGGGAGCACATGCAGAGTGTACAGCGGGGATCTGCACACACTACATCTCTTCCCTGCTCCTAGGCATCCAGTCTCACTGGTAATAGAGCCCCCTAGAGTTGATGTCCCCCCCCCCCCTTGGCCCTAGAAATTGAGCAGCCAGTATTCCATAGCCCCCTCATTATGCCCCCCCAGTACAGGTAGCAAATGTGTCCCTTACCTCCCTTCCCCATTCCTCCCCCCAGTATAGAAACTATAAACAATATATAAAAGAAGTCCTGAATACTTCCTGTCATCCAGCGACGCCTCAGATGTCCTTCATGGATGGGGTGCGGTGATGCTCCGTCTGCAGAGAGGGCAAGTTCGGCTCTCCCTCAGCCAACGGTTGATGCAGGCCTGGTGGAAGTGGTGGCTGCAGGGAAGTCGTCTGCAGAGAGATATATGTAACAATGAACACCACAAAAACAATAGAAATGTACAACAGACATGAGCAGTACATTACTTACCTCACCCTCTCCTCCTCCTGCATATCTGCGAGACAGATGGCACACATCTCTACATCTTCTCGCTTCCTCTGTGGATGGAGAAAAGGATTATTAGCACAATAAAGGCTGAATATACATATATTACTTCCTACTAATGTCAGCTACATTTTATCTATTAGTGCTGGAAAGTTTCAGATAGAGTTGACTATATATACTGAAGCGCTACGGAAGATGTCGGCGCTATATAAATAATAATAATGAGGGATTATTAGTATTATTATAATTATTTGTTATACAGTGACAATATCTTCCGCAGCGAAGCAGATACAGAAAGCGCTGGCAAAAATGAGCACCTGCTAAGTAGCGGCAAACCGCTACCGCTATTTAACGAACGGCTCCGGTTAAATTGTTATTTACCGTTTTGGATCCAGTTAAACTATTTACCCTTTTTTGTTTTTTAACGAGCGGCTTCGGTTAAATTGAATATTATCCTTCCCCCTCTCCAAGGCTAATACTAACCTCTCCCCTCTCCACACCTAACACTAATTTCCCCCCCACACCTAACACTATCCTCATCTCTCTACACCTAACACTAATCTCCCCCAATCTACACCTAACACTATCCTCATCTCTCTCTCCATAACTTACACTATACCCCCCCCCCACACACACACACACAGCTAACACTAATCTCCCCCATCTACACCTAACACTATCCTCATCTCTCTCTCCATAACTTACACTATACTCCCCCCCCCCCCCACACACACACAGCTAACACTAATCTCCCCCGACATACACCTAACACTATCCTACCATCTCTCTACACCTAACACTATCCTACCATCTCTCTACACCTAACACTATCCTACCATCTCTCTACACCTAACACTATCCTACCATCTCTCTACACCTAACACTATTCTCCCTCATCTACACCTAACACTATCCTCATCTCTCCATAACTTACACTATACTCCCCCCCCACCCCCCCCACACACAGCTAACATTAATCTCCCCGACATACACCTAACACTATCCTACCATCTCTCTACACCTAACACTATTCTCTCCCATCTACACCTAACACTATCCTCATCTCTCTCTCCATACCTTACACCCTAGGTTCTCAACATGTGGTACATGTACCCCAGGGGTTACTTCTGATGGTTCCAGGGTGTACTCAGGCTTGATATATTTAATCAAGAATAACAAAGGTGGCCATACACTTATAGATTTGCAGCAGATTCGACCATCAGGTAGATTTCTGTCAGATTCAATCTGACAGGAATCTATCTGATGTGTGCCAAACACTAGGAACACATTTACAATAGATTTCAGAATGAAATCTATTGAAAATCGATCTAAATGCATTATTGCACCATTCGATCCAATGCAACTCTATGGGTCATCGATCTGCTGCCAGAAGCCGATTGATCTAGATTTTCCATCCGGACCGATCAAGCAAATTGATTTAAATCGGCCGGAAACTGATGGATCATGCTTCCTGCTGCATCTGTATCTAGCCAATTTGATCAGAACAGTCGAATCTTCCGTCAATCGATGGCTGAAATCAACCAGTGTATGGGTTCCTTTAGAGTTTTAGAAAATGATAAATCTTATTTACACAACACCAAATTAGTGTTTTAGCTAATTAAAAGCAATAGTAAATGCATGGAAATTGTTTAGAACCAATTATCTTGTACAATGATTAAATATATATTTGTCAAGGGGTACTTGTGATAATATTTACTATGCCAGGGGGTACTTGGTGAGTACAGGGATTTGAAAGGAGTATATACCAATAAAATGTTGAGAAACACTGCCTTACACCATACTCCCTCCCTCCACACCTAACACTAATCCCACCCTCCCCACCTAACACTAATCCCCCCCTCCCCACCTAACACTAATCTCCCCCTCCCCACCTAACACTAATCTCCCCCTCCCCACCTAACACTAATCCCACCCTCCCCACCTAACACTAATCCCCCCCTCCACACCTAACACTAATC
This sequence comes from Hyperolius riggenbachi, assembly GCF_040937935.1. Lineage (NCBI taxonomy): Eukaryota > Metazoa > Chordata > Amphibia > Anura > Hyperoliidae > Hyperolius > Hyperolius riggenbachi. The sequence goes on from NC_090648.1 coordinate 446,193,324, forward strand.
CCCCCCACCTAACACTAATCTCCCCCTCCCCACCGAACACTAACCTCCTCCCTCTCCATACCTTACACGATACTCCCCCCCACCACACCTGACACTTATTACCCCGACATACACTTAACACTATTCTACCATCTCTCCACGCCTAACACTAATCCTCCCTCTCCCCACCTAACACTAACCTCCCCCCTCTCCGTACCTTACACCATACTCCCCCCCCCCCTCTCACCACACCTGACACTAATCTCCCCGACATACACCTATCACTATTCTACCATATCTCCACGCCTAACACTTACCTCCTCCCTCTCCACACCTAACACTAATCCCCCCTCCACACCTAACACTAATCTCCCCGACATACACCTAACACTATTCTACCATATCTCAACACCTAACACTAACCTCCTCCCTCTCCACACCTAACACTAACCTCCTCCCTCTCCACACCTAACACTAATCCCCCCTCTCCATACCTTACACCATACCCCCCCCCCCCCCTCACCACACCTGACACTAATCTCCCCAACATACACCTAACACTATTCTACCATCTCTCCACACCTAACATCATACCCCCCCCCACCACCACCACACCTAACACTAATCTCCCCCAACATACACCTAACACTACTCTACCATCTCTCCACACCTAACACTAACCCCCCCCCCTCCACACCTAACACTAACCTCCTCCCTCTCCACACCTTACACCATACTCCCCCCCTTTCCACACCTAACACTAATCTCCCCCAACATACACCTAACACTACTCTACCATCTCTCCACACCTAACACTAACCCCCCCTCTCCACACCTAACACTAACCTCCTCCCTCTCCACACATTACACCATACTGCCCCCCTCTCCACACCTAACACTAATCCCCCCTCTCCCCACCTAACACTAACCTCCTCCCTCTCCATACCTTACACCATACCCCCCCTCTCCACACCTAACAATAATCCCCCCTCTCCCCACCTAACACTAACCTCCTCCCTCTCCATACCTTACACTATACTCCCCCCCACCACACCCGACACTAATCTCCCTGACATACACCTAACATTCTTAACACTATTCTACCATCTCTCCACACCTAACACTAACCCTCCCTCTCCACACCTAACTCTATTCTGTTAGGAAGACATTGGCTCACCTTCTTTTGATCATCACAGCACTCGGCCATCTCTCCAGGGGTGCTGGGCGATGGCTCCACTGGCTCCTCCTCCTCAGGCTGCTCCTCCTCCTCCGGCTGGTCCTCCTCCTCCTCCTCCACCAGCTGCTCCAGCTGCTGCTGCTGCGAACGCCGTTGGAAATATTCCTGTAAAAGATAGATGTACAGAATTCTGAGTTTTTACTTTCAGCTAATGGGACACAGTACTACAAAGCTCTACTTAGACTCCTTCAGCAGTGTTTTGCCCATCTTCGTGTGACAAGGTTACCCATCGCTGGAGCTCTTCTATGCGGATCCTAATTAAAAATATGGAAACAAAATCTCTTACCAGAAGGCGCCTTCTAGGATTATACACACGTGCTGGAGATCCAGGTGGTGTTTCCCTCAGGTCAGCAGGGGGCGCTGCAGGGGCTCCAAAGTCCAAGGGAGCTGCAGATTCTACAAGTTCAATAAAAAAGAACATTTATTATTAAATGTGAAACTTTTCCAAAATGTTATAAGATTTATCCTCCTTGGCGGTAACCCCGTGTGTGTGACACGGGGTAAGCCGCCGGAGGGTGCCGCTCAGGCCCTGCTGGGCCGATTTACATAATTTTTTTTTTCAAACACGCAGCTAGCACTTTGCTAGCTGCGTGTTTGGTCTGATCGCCACCGCCCGCCGCGATACAGGCCCCCCCCCCGCATACCCCATGCGCAGCCTGGCCAATTGCCGCGAGGCTGCACTATGGGGCGGATCGGGACTTCCTGTGACATCACGACGTCAATGACGTCACTCCGTTCGTCGCCATGGCGACAGGGGAAGCCCTCAAGGGAATCCAGTTCAGAACGGGATTTCCTTATGGGCAAGCGGCGCCGGCGGCGATCGGAACATACGGGGGGATGCCGCAGGGAGGGGGGAAACATGTAGCTAGCGCTAGGCTAGCTACATGCTAAAAAAAAAAGGTGAAAAAAACCCTCCCGCAGCCGCGCAGCCGCAGGAATTATACCGCCAGGGAGGTTAAAGAATCTATATGAATCTTAGCGAGCTTTACTTTCTTTTTCTATCCCAAAGGCATGATAGGAAGGGAGAGGAAATCTGCCAAGTGTACACTGTTTGATTCTACAGAGTGGGGTAATACACAAGGTATATTTTACTAGGTACTCGTTAAGGCCTCTTGGGGTGGATGCAATAAACTGCGAAAGTGGACCTGAACTCTTGCACAGGACAAAAGGAAAACAGAGAAATGCACCCTGTATGTATTTAGAGAATTTAAAGAGACACTGAAGCGAAAACAAAATGATGATATTATGATTTGTATGTGTAGTACAGCTAAGAAATAAAACATTAAGATCAGATATATCAGTCTAATTGTTTCCAGTACAGGAAGAGTTAAGAAACTCTAGTTGTTATCTCTATGCAAAAAAGCCATTAATCTCTACGACTTTCAAAGTGGTGGAGAGGGCTGTTATCTGACTTTTATTATCTCAACTGTAAGTGAACTAATTACTTTTTCTCTGCCAGAGGAGAGGTCATTAGTTCACAGACTGCTCTGAAAGAATCATTTTGAATGCTGAGTGTTGTGTAATCTGCACATATTAGAGAATGATGCAATGTTAGAAAAAACACTGTATACCTGAAAGTAAAAATATGAGGATATTTTCTTTGCTGCTAATCTTCTAGTAATTATTCATAGTACACAACCAATTCACTATATCATATATTTTTTTTCGCTTCAGTGTCTCTTTAAACGGTTTAATTCCCCCTTGTTTGTGTCTAATCACTAGTTGTAATTTGATCGCTCCTCGTGTCACCTGACTACAATGACAAATAAGGCAGATAAGCTCATTTGAAAGCACAGGATGTTAACAATATGTCTGCCTCCATGAATCAGGAAGTAGAAATAGTGCAGATTTATTTTAGGATTTGTTTCAGCTGTAACAAAGAAATGTTTTTTGTCTGAAGGTTGTTATGCTGTTGTGTATCTTTTAGAGCAGAGAGGACGTTCTGAGTTCAGGTCCGCTTTAAGCAGAATTACAGGCATAAAGTTGTATGCAGAATGAGCAGAGCAGAATGCATTGCATGTAATGTATTGCATTCTGCTCTACTGATTGAGCGGTAAAACTTAACACACATAATTCTGCTTCAGTTTGGAACCCACTAGAGCGGTTTTCTGATCATTTAGGGAGCAATTCAAACCGCTAGCGATTTCCCTAAACGCTCAGCTAATGTTAATGGATGGGCCAAATTCCACTGGAGCGATTGCGATTACCGAATCACAAAACTCAGGACATGCAGCATTTTTGAGCGTTAGCGATTAGCGTTTCTGCAATGTAAAGTATATAAACGCTGGCATAATCTCTCGTCAAAACCTACACAGAGCGATTTTGCACACTGTAACAAAATGAAAATTAATTGAAAGGACCAATCAGATATAAAACCGCTAATCGCTTATCGCTACACAACCGCTGGCAAATTAATTACCAAAAATGCTCATGAAATCCCTTACAAACCGCTCATGCAAAACGCTAGCGATTGCGATTGGCGATAGCGTTTTGTAGTGGGTTCTAGCCTCACACAATTTCTTGCATACATCCCAAGAGGTCTTAAAGCGCACCTACACTAAAGTATACCTTATAGCTCGTTCATTTACAACTAAATGAATTGTTAGAGGACATTCCAACAAAAGATTAGCATTATTCTTAAAGGGAACCGTTAGGGCTAGTTAGCACTTGGCGATTGTTCAGCGCTTTGCTGATCCCCGGCGATCAGTAAAGTGCTGCTACTAATGTATCTCTATGGATACAGTCACACTGCAGCGTTTTGGGGGTGATTGCGCTGTGATTCTCTACTGAAAGAGAATCACAAGTGCAAATCATGCTGAATCGCAAGATTTTCCCTGCAAATCGTGATTGTGGAGCCAAAGGCAATCGCAGGCAAGCGGTGCGCCAAGCGCAGAGTGTAAACTAGCCCTAACTGAGAGGCATATGGATGTTTCCTTTTAAACAATAGTTGCTTGCCAGTCCTGCTGATCTCTTTGGCTGCAGTAGTGGCTGAATCACAAACCTGAAACAACCACAAACCTGAAACAAGCATGCAGCTAATCCAGTCTGACTTCAGTCAGAGCATCTGATCTGCATGCTTGTTGAGGGGCTGTGGCTGAAAGTATTAGAGACACAGGATTAGCAGGAGAGTCAGGCATCTGGTTTTATTTTAAAAGTGAAAATCCATATGATTATAAGTTTAGGTTCCCTTTAACCAGTTCAGCCTATCTGGATGAGTATGCTCATCCAGATAGGCGCCGCTCAAGTCTATCTGGATGCGTATCCGCGTCCAGTGTTTAAACGGTGGTGCATGCATGACCACCGCACTGAGCGACGGCGTCGGCGGTTGGGAAAGGGAAGCGACGCTTCCCCGAACCAATTGCAGTCCGTGTAATGAATGGACATGACCCAGATCAGGGGCCATGTACATTCATAATAAAGATCGTGAATGACAGTAAAAAAAAAAAAAAAAAAAGAAACACTTCCTGGTAATCTAGGGAGTGTTTCTATCACCATATCACCATCTAGTGGTAAAAGTTAAATTACAAACACCACTTATTTTTAATAAAAAAAGAATATAATAATTACCTTACAAAGCACGCTCCCCCCCGCCCCCTTCCCCTTCCCGGGTTACTGAGCAGATTTTTTTTTTAAAATCCATAAATAGTTTATTTAGGGGAATAGTTTTTTTTTTTTTTTTTACTATGTATGTCCTGAGGGTATATTACTGTTATTTCAGTACATAAGGACTTACAATTGACAGGACAAAAAAATACACCTTTATTGACAAAGAATATATTGGCGCCATACAGTGTACTAGGAACATAATTTAAATAGCCGGGACTAATGGGCAGATACAATAGAAGCATTATAGAAGCGCTGGGTAGCTGGGACATATTATGGGGCGCTGGGAAGCTGGGACATATTATGGGGCACTGGGAAGCTGGGACATATTATGGGGTGCTGGGTAGCTGGGATATATTATGGGGTGCTGGGTAGCTGGGACATATTATGGGGTACTGGGTAGCTGGGATATATTATGGGGTGCTGGGTAGCTGGGACATATTATGGGGTGCTGGGTAGCTGGGACATATTATGGGGTGCTGGGTAGCTGGAATATATTATGAGGTGCTGGGAAGCTGGGATATATTATGGGGCACTGGGTAGCTGGGACATATTATGAGGCACTGGGAAGCTAGGATATATTATGGGGGGCTGAGTAGCTGGGACATATTATGGGGAACTGGGAAGCTGGGACATATTATGGGGCACTGGGAAGCTAGGATATATTATGGGGGGCTGAGTAGCTGGGATATATTTTGGGTGCTGGGAAGCTGGGACATGTTATGGGGTATTCGAAAGGTTGGGCATACTATGGGGTACAGAGAAGCATTATGGTGGTACTGGGGAGCTATGACACAGAGCTGTGCTGTGGAATGTTGCTGTGTGTGGTTATATTTGAATTGCTGCGGTTCTCACCCGGCTCATCTCCGGCCATTGCTCCACTCCCAGGATCGGTCTCCGGTCCTCTCCTCAGTCGCCTCAGGTCCTCTCTGCAAAAACGACAAGGGGGGTATTACTTGTCATCCAGTAATAAGTGTTAGATAGATAGATAGATAGATAGATAGATAGATAGATAGATAGATAGATAGATAGATAGATCTTGCCAAGGTCTTGCCTAGGTTTGCCTAGTGGATGATCCGGCTCTGGGAAATAGCCATTCCCTACGCTGCCAGGGTTTACTTGAATTGGCCACCAAGGCTTCCCATTGGTTTAGCCATATGGAGTAATGGCAACATATCCTGATGCCGGGGCTCTTGGTCAGTTTGCCCTGGAGAAATGATACGTTTATACAGCAGAGTGGTGTTTGGCATTCAGGCAAGAGGAATTCACATCAAGAAAGGAATATTTGCAAATAGAAGAAAGTTCCAGCACTGGATTTATACAAAATATTTCTGTCCATAGTCCAGGTGTTGGCCGGTGACAGCAGTGACACAACGCAATGGATCGGGACAGTGGCGCTGCACGTCATACTCGCGTTGTGTTGGGAACAGTGAAGCATGTAGTCATTGAAATGTATGCTTTACTGTTAATGCTAACGTGTGCATTTATCAGTAACGCACTGCCACCTGTTATACCTCCAGCAACCGCCGCACTGTGACCATGATCTTTAACATCTTCTATCATTTTATTGGAATGTGGCCCTAAAATCTCATCTGATTTTCAAAAAAAGTTATAAATGATGATGGGGTGAACCAAGTTTAACAAATGGATTTACTTATTTGAAAAAAAAACAAAACAATCCAATAACATTTGCTTGTGGCAAAAATAAGTAATTTCTTAAAGTGAGCCTGAGGTGAGAGTTATAGGGAGGCTGCCATATTTATTTCCTTTTAAGCAATACCAGTTGCCTGGTTATCCTGCTGATCCACTGCCCCTAATGCTTTTAGCCATAGACCCTGAACAAGCATGCAGCAAATCAGGTGTTTCTGACATTATTGTCGGATCTGACAAGATTCGCTGCTTGTTTCTGGTGTTATTCAGACACTACTGCAGCCATATAGATCAGCAGGGCTGCCAGGCAACTGGTATTGTTTAAAAGGAAACAAGTATGGCAGCCTCCATATCCCTCTCACTCCAGTTGTCCTTTAAGGCTCGTACACATGTCTAACAAATTTGCCTGATTTTAGTCTGTTTGAGGACAATCAGGCCTGTATACACGTGGCAAACAACTAGACGAGCGGCTCCTATAGAAGAGATATTCCGCCGCACTGATAATCAGTTAAAAGTCATAGCTATGATTAAAGTGAACCTAAAGCCGATAAAAAAAAAATGAGATTAACTCACCTGGGGCCTCCCTCAGCCCCCTGCAGCCGATCAGTGCCCTCGCAGCTCCGCTCCGATGTCCCAGGACCCGCCGGCGAGCACTTCCGGTTTCGCCGTCACCGGCCAACAGGCATGGGAACGCGAGTGATTGTTCGCGTTCCCAGCCTGTATATCGCCCCCTATGCTGCTATTGCGGCCTCCTAGCGCTAGGCTACCTACATGATTTAAAAAAAAAAAAAGTTTAAAAAAAAGTGCGGCGCCGCCCCCTTGCCGACATAATTGGAACGGCAAGGGGGTTAACACCTTGTTAATCTGCAGATCAGACAATCATCTGCAGATCCGAAGATCCATCCTGGTGTTCATCTTTGTGTACAGCATCTTTGTGTGCAGCATCTTGCAAAGATATTTATCTGATGGGGAGTTCAGCTCAATAGAATAGACTGTGTAGAGTATGGCTCTCATACTACATGGAATGGGGTAAAATTGGTCTGTGATCTTTCATTTTCCAAAGACTTTTATCTGATGTGTGTACCCACCTTAAGCTCTCATCATCAGCAATTTTCAATAAATGAATTATTTTACAGAACCTAAACTGACATGATGACGAGATAGACATCTGTACGTATAGTAGCAAGCATACAAATATGTATATTGCATTCTCTTTCTTCTTTCTCTGCCTGAAAGAGTTAATATGCAGCTATGTAACTGACAGTTTCTCTCTGGTGGGGTTTCATTCAGATATAAGGCTCTTACACAAGTCGGATTTTCCCAAATGAACGGTCATTTGGACGTTTGAACGTCCGGTCGTTTGGACGTCAAATCGGTCGTTCAGCGGATAAGACTGGTTTTGATGGCTCCACTTGGCGGATCGGTCAAATCCAGTCTTATCAGCTGAACGAACGATCATACACACGCCCGATATGACAGCCAAACGACCGGACGATCAAATAATCCAAACGATCGGTCGTTTGGAAATATCCGACGTGTGTATGTCTCTATAGGGTCCATCACTGATAAGGAGTTACAGCCATAAAACACTTTCCTGGCACAGAACTGTGCTTTTTACAGCAGGGGATAGATAAAAAAGCTCAATAGTTCATTTATTTTAACCCTCTGAGACATGGGACAGACTTTGCTCCAGATCTAAAATAAACGAACTATTGACCTTTTGTTTAATCTATCCCCTGCACTCGGAAACTGTTCTCTTAAGCTATATTCCAACTGGGTCCTCCTGACTGGAGAGAACCTGTCACTTGCATAGCTGAATGTTCAACTCTTTCAGGCAGGAAAAAAAATCCTGGCTGTCCTGTATGTTTAAAGGTGACCACTAATGATACAATTTGATGAATGATCGATTTGCAATTCTTTATATGAACAATCGTAAATGATCGGTTGGGACCACTAATGGACAAAAATCTCCTAACCAATCCGATCAGATTAATAGAATCAATCCAAATTATGGTTCGATCCTGTCAATCTGATCAGATTGGTTAGGAGATTTATGTCCATTAGAGGTCCCGAACTATCATTTGGTAATCAATTGTTTGTCAAATTGTTTTATCAGTGGCCACCTTAATGGTTCCCATACATGGTACAATTCTTTCATTTTTTTCAATTTGATAATTTTGTTCAATTATTCCGTTAGATCGAATATAAAGATGTTCAATTAGATTTCTATTGAAAAAACAGGATAATCGATTCTTTTTTTTCTTGAAACATTCAGAATTACAACTTGCAATCCTAATGCTAAATTTCAGATTATTTACTAGGGAAGCAACATCTGCACTCCGAGATGTCAGGGCGTGCAAGTACAGGAAAAGCAAAGCAGAAACAAGTAAGAGGAAAGCAACCTGTACATATATACGCTGCACAACCATTGCAAATGTATAAACAGTCAATCTTTATTATGCCACAAATGAAAACAAGGTTAAAAACACTTAAAACCCCAACAAGGGAAACAAAGTCAGACACCTGATAATGTTAAACATTAACCACTTGAGGACCAGCACCCTCTGCCACCTTAAGGACCAGAGGGTGCTGGTCCAGTAAACCGCTGCTTCCCGACGAATCACCGCAAAATCCGACGGTCACGCCGCTCTGTCCCCGCCGCAGACTGCTCTCTCTGCCGTCGCTATGACAGCAGAGCGCTGTGCGCCGGTCAGGAGCCGCTTTCATTGGCTCCTGACCCTGTCACTTCATGTAAGCCAATGGGAACGGCTCCTGCCCGGCTCACAGTGCTCTGCAGTCATAGAGGCGGCAGGGCAGCTGACTGCAGCGGGGACGGAGCGGACAGAGCGGCGGGGACAGGCGGGGGGCGTGGCCAATGGGACGTAGAGATTACGTCCGGTCAGAACCGCAGCGCCCCCTGCCCCCCGTAGATTTATACTGCGGCGGTCCTCAGTAGGTTAAATAACACGCCTCCCCTCACATATTATTATTATTTAGTATTTATATAGCGCCGACATATTACGCAGCGCTGTACAGTGTATATATATCTTGTCACTAACTGTCCCTCAAAGGAGCTCACAATCTAATCCCTACCATTGCCATATGTCTATATTATGTAGTATAAGTACTGTGGTCTAGGGCCAATTTTTAGGGGGAGCCAATTAACTTATCCATATGTTTTTGGAATGTGGGAGGAAACAGGAGTGCCCGGAGGAAACCCACGCAGACACGGAGAGAACATACAAACTCTTTGCAGGTAGTGCCCTGGCTGGAATTCGAACCAGGGACCCAGCGCTGCAAGGCGAGAGAGCTAACCACTACGCCACCGTGCCGCCCATATATATACATATAATAAATCCCTGCGCTGCGCCACATAACCTAGGGTTCAAATGAGCCCCAGATACATGATAAAGACTGGAGTCTAGTATACTAGTGGCCAGTGCCTATAAGTGCCAGTGCACAGCAATATATCCAGGTGGAGGGAGGCGTGGAGAGCCACTCCACCTGGATGTATTGCTGCTCCTCACTGCAATGCTGACCCGGTGTAGTATTACAGCCCACTGTGGCCCTCCTCTTCATCTTTTCCTTTGTTATCCTTGCTATATCATCCATACCCATGCCATTTGTCATTTGCTGATTTAGTCATGAGCATATACCTCTACACTCTAGCACTTTACGTTAGTGTCACTTTTATTGTTCATGGGCACTGGCACTTATAGGCACTAGCCACTAGTATACTAGACTCCAGTCTTTATCATGTATCTGGGGCTCATTTGACTTCAATATGGCAGCTCCTCCCCCAGAAACCGACGCCCAGCAGTCAGTCAAGTGTAATATACCATAAATGATGCGCTGCAGCCCAGTCACACATGTATGTGAATATCTCCCAGACTCCCCTGACAACGCCTAATGGCAAAAAAATATGGTTGAGACTTGAGAGATAATTATTTTTAGTATTTATGTAGTGCCAACATCTTCCAGAGTGCAGAGTATATTGTCTTGTCACTCACAATTTCATCCCTACCATATGTCGTAGTCTAGGGCAGTGATGGCTAACCTTGGCACTCCAGCTGTGACAAAACTAAAAATCCCATCATGCCTCTGCCTCCCTGAGTTATGCTTAGAGCTGTCAGAGTATTGCAATGCCTAATGGGACTTGTAGTTCCACCACAGCTGGAGTGCCAAGGTTAGCCATCACTGGTCTAGGGCATATTTATTTGTGTGTTTTAGGGATGTGGGAGGAAACCAGAGTGCCCAGAAAAAACCCACACAGACACGGGGAGAACATACAAAATCTGTGCAGATAGTGCCCAAGCTGGGATTCAAAATAGGGCCCCAGCGCAAGAGTGCTAACCACTAGGCCACTATGCCACCCATGTACTGTAATTTAGGGGGAAGCCAATCCAGCAAGGCATGAATCTGGGTTCAGAATTATTTGGAATTAGATTGCATACCGGTCCGTATAGTAAACTGAGAATCTGTAACAATCCTCATCTTCCTTACCTCATGAGGGGGATCCTGATGTAGCTTCCCCCATCCTCCTAAGCATCAGGGTTCCAGAGTTCCAGATAACAGGGACTTGGCTGTGTTTGTGTGTGTGTGTATATATATATATATATATATATATATATATATATATATATACCGTATATTCCGGCGTATAAGACGACTCCCCAACTTTTCCAGTTAAAATATTGAGTTTGGGATATACTCGCCGTATAAGACTACCCCTCTTCCAACGCACACCACATTAAAATAAAAAAAATCATGTACAGGTGCTATGTATGAACAGATACTGGTGCTGTACTGTATGTCTTACCCAGTATATAACAGTATATAGGCGATTGACTTGTTGCATTGGTCAACTCTCCTTAAGTAGACAGGTCAACTCTCCTTAAGTAGACTGGTCAGCTCTCCTTGTCTACCTGTTTATCAAAGCGGTATGGAAGAATAGATTGCGCTCCCTCAGCAGGGAGATCTGAGAGGCGGTAACCGGATAGGGCGTATCACCCCGCATCAATGACACCCGGCGTATAAGACGACCCCCAACTTTTCAGAAGATTTTCAAGAGTTAAAAAGTAGTCTTATACGCAGGAATATACAGTGTATGTATATATATATATATATGTATATATATATATATATATATATATATATATATATATATATATATATAGTGTGCCCATTTACAGTACAATTTTTAATGGCATTTACTTACCCGGGGCATCCTCCAGCCCTTTGCAGCCGACACGTCCCTCACAGCAGCTCTGCTCTCAGCCTCCGGCCCGGGGTCCCGCAAGGTCATCCACTGCTGCACCTGCGCGCGCTGCTGGGAATCACTCGCACGTGGTGTGGAGTGGAGGGTGACCTGGCGAGGTCGGCCTCTGCACTGTCGGGGAGACTGAGAGCGGAGCTGCTGTGAGGGACATAGTGGCTACAAGGGGCTGGAGGAAGAGACGGGTAAGTAAATGTCTTTTCTTTTCCCTCTGCCTGGACATTCCCTTTAATGCTATAGATCAATTAAATATGATACTTTCTTTCAGTCTGAATGATCAGATCAGAAATACAATTGTTTCCTTAAAGCTAATGTAACCCCATGTAAAGAAAAAAAAGTCAGATACTCACCTAAGGAGAGGGAAGGCTCTGAGTCCTAATGAGCCTCCCCTCTCCTCTCCTGGTGCCCGGTGAATCCTCCGTGCAAATCCGCCGCCGCGGGGACTTCGGAAGTCTTCGGCAGCACCCGGGCTCCCGAAGGCCGGCGGCTCCAAACTGCACAGTCATAGACGCGCGCGAGTGCGTCATAGAGGGCACTTGTGCATGCGCAGTATGCAGCGGCCCGTCTTCGGGAGCCCGAGTGCTCCCGAAGAATTCCGAAACCTCCCTGCGGCGGCGGAAGTGGCAGTATTTGGCCCGAAACGGTCGAATACTGCTACGGGGGATCCTGAGCGGGACCGGGCACCGGGAGAGGAGAGGGAAAACTCATTAGTACCGAGCCTTCCCTCTCCTTAGGGGAGTATCTGACTTTAAACTCTTGTCCTAATGCTGATATTAATTATATATCTTTATTATTATTTTTATTTTTTTTCAACTAATATGGCTTTATGAAATATCTTCTCACTTAGTTCGGCCTGGTGTGTCACAGAAAGGAGCAGACAGATATTTCCAAATAATATATTGTCGCCATGCATGGAGGTGATTGTCCAATCATAATCGTAAGTGTATACAAGGCTTAAAGCCAGGTACACAACTTCAATTATAATCAGCCAATCAGTGACCATGTTCACCACCTTCATGTAGTATGAGGGTTTACCTACACAATCTGTTCATAGTACTTAATATCTGTTCACCCTCATACCACATGGAGGTGGTAACACGTGTCAGTGATTGGCCAATTATAATTGAAATTGTGTACCAGGCTTTAGGGTGCAGCGCACAGCCAGCTTTGATCTGCCAATTCTACCACTTCCATCTAGTATGGAATCTGTTCATAGTATTCAAAATCTGTTGGCCCTCATACCATATGGAAGTGTTAAAATTGGCCAATCATTGGCCAATAAAAATGTCATGTGTGCGCATGTAAGCAACATAATATGTACAATATATTAAACCCGGCATAAATAGAGGTCATGAAACCCACACCAGTCCAATTAGAATAATAATGCGCAATTTTATTTTATGCCACAAAGTTTTAAAACAATTAAAACACTGTCATCACATGATAACTATAAATGCACAAATATTGCACTGATGTAAAATTAAACCAGGGGCATAATGAAAGCCTCAGCGATTGCTATGGGACCCTGGACAAGAGAATGCCACAGGCTGTTTTAAATGTGCTCAGTACTCCCTTAAAGAGGAACTCCAGCCTAAACAAACATACTGTCATTAAGTTACATTAGTTATGTTAATTAAAATAGATAGGTAATATAATCTCTTACCCACACTGTTTTAAAAGAACAGGCAAATGTTTCATTTCATGATAGCAGCCATCTTTTTGGTTGAAAGGAGGTGACAGGGAGCACAGTTCCAACTGTCCTGTGTCCTGAGCACCTCTCTCAGTTGCTAAGCAATGTAAATAACAACATAGGGAATCCCATCATGCTCTGCACAGCATCAGGGAAAAAAAAGCCCGGGCTTTTTTTCTTTGATGGGTGGAGCTTAGGTAAAAATGCAGCTAAAAATGATGCTTTGGTAAGAAAAACAAAGTTCTGATGCTGTGAAACTGTTAAAGAAACACCAACCGTTTTCAGTTCTGCTGAGTATATTTTTAGTCCGGAGATTCACTTTAAATTTGATTTACTTTATGATGTTACATTTGTACCCATGTGCTGTATGCTGGGCCGGTTCTAGACCTTTTGCTGCCTGAGGCAAACTTGTGAGGATGCCCCCCACCCCTCCCCCCCCTGAACTGGAATGATTGCACAGCACCCGACAATTTGCACCTCACGTTATAGCTGCGGTGAGCCCCCCCCCAAACCCTTAGTATAGGTAGGTAGACAGGTATAGGTGCCCCCAGTATTGGTAGCCAGGTACAGTTGTCTCCAGTATAGGTTAGCCTGGTACAGTTGCCCCCAGTATACGTTGGCCAGGCACTCTCTTCACTTCCTGTTTCTGCCTGGTGCTGCCCCCAGATGTCTGTCGCCTGAGGAAGTCGTCTCACTTGGCATCATGGGCGGACCGCGCCTGGCTGTATGGTATGTTCTACTTTCTGAGATGAAAACATGAAAATGTGAGCAAAAAAACAAAACACACTACTGCAGACCAGACGTATAGTAGAGTTGGACTGAATGTATGCTGGGAGGGTGTGACTGGAGGCTTAAAGGCTTGTTCACATTAGCAGCGATTTCGGGTTTTTTTTCAGCTCTGGTGATATTAAAAATCGTCTAGAAAGCGCTAGTGCAATGTTGCTCTATGTGAGTGTTCTCACATGAGCGATGAGCTTTTCTATCCAATCGCATACACGGCTCCTGCACCATTTTGTGAGCGCTTCAACAGAAAAGATAGGAAAATCGCTAAGCGCTTCAAAAAGTGCTTTGAAAAGCGATTTTCTGAGCGTTTTTTTATTAATATATACATAGTATTTATTTTTATTTCCAGGTGAAAGAGTTCACATCGTGACTGTCATCAGGAAGTGAAAAAACATCGCTACAGAAAAGCTCTTAGAAAAGTGCTTAGAAAAGCCCAAATCGCTCTGAAAGCGCTTTCAAAATCGCTCCATAAATCCTTCAGTGTTTGCGATAGCGCTGCCGATTTATAATGTGAACAAGGCCTAACAGAGGTGAGATTAGAAGCGTGGTGGGGGTGCAATAATAATAATAACAATAATAATAATAATTACAATAATAATAACAATAATAGCAATAATAACAATACATTTGTACTGTATAGTGCTTTTCTCCTGTTGGACTCAAATCATTTGAGAGCTGCATCCACTACAATGGGCTACTCTGCAGTGTTATAGGTGCTGGTTTACTGAACAGAAAGCGCCAAGGTAGTGGCCTTAATCAGTACACTATCCAGCCACTGCTAATAGCCATGTAGTTGGAGTGGTGGTGTGACTGCTTGGTGTGGCTGGTTGGTCTGACTGCTTGGTGTGGCTGAGGTGTCATTAGATGCTGGTTCTGTGGTCTGACTGCTTGGTGTGGCAGAGGTGTCATTAGATGCTGGTTCTGTGGTGTGACTGCTTGGTGTGGCACAGGTGTCATTAGATGCTGGTTCTGTGGTGTGACTGCTTGGTGTAGCAGAGGTGTCATTAGATGCTGGTTCTGTGGTCTGACTGCTTGGTGTGGCAGAGGTGTGACTAGATGCTGGTTCTGTGATGGGGCTGCACTGGGATGTAGCAGGGGTGTGGATGTAGCAGGAACAGTGATTGAATATGTTGCAAGGATGTAATTGGAGGTGTGACAAAGGCCTGGCAGTTGAATTTCCCTCCCTAATGGTGGCCACTAATGATCCAATCTTTTTCATCCAATCTTACCAAATCTATGTAGTATAAGGGTAAATTGAGTGAATATACTGAATGGATACTTCAGGCAGTTACCTTATATTACATAGAAATGGTAAGATTGGATGAAAAAGGTTGGATCATTAGTGGCCACCTTAAACCTGATCAGGCCAGTGTGGAGGGGTGTGGTGTGTCAGCTCCTCCCCTAGGTGTGGCCAGCAAACGACTCAGGCCTGTAAAGTCATCTTTCCAGTACTCACCCTGTCCTGTTCTGCATCTCTGGTCTCTGTATATTCAAGATCAAACGCTAGTATCTGCTCTGCTGAGTCTCACACGTCTGTATCGGTCGGTGATCTCTCTGCGAGTGACAGTCTAACTGCCGGTCTCATGCTTGTAACTGTTGGTCTCATTCTTGTAACTGCCGGTCTCACGCTTGTAACTGTCACAGCAGCAGTAGGACTACAACTACAGGTGCCTCAATGGACCAAAAAGCCTCCACTTTGATATTCCTTCATTTTGAGATAGATTCAAAACTGCAGAAGATTTCCACTTTGGAACTGCTTCAAATTTACATCTCAACAGTGTTGACATGTTCAAAGTCAGCTCAGCAAAGGCTGTTTGTAAACGGATCTGCACTCCCCAGCTAGAAATAAAATAACTGCCATTTCAGATTGTTTTTCTTTCTTTTAAAGCAATTCTAGTCTGACACTGGTGAATACAGCGGTTATAATTTAAAACATGTCATTTTTGAGGCTGAGTGCACACATAACACTGCGTAAAAGGTCACGTTTTCTGTCATTTTCTTTGTGTGTGTTTTTGCTGCGTTTTTACTGCATTTTTAGTGCGTTTGCGTTAGCGTTTTTTTCGCAGATGCATTTTTCAAGCGTTTTGCATGCAATTCAATGTGTTTCTGTTTCGCTTAATGCTTTTTGTATGCGTTTTTCAATTGCGTTTTATGCTAATCACTAGGAAGACAACAGCAAGCAGAAGTAAATCATTAAACAATAAAAAAGAAACGTATATAGAAACACACGGAAAACGCATGAAAAACACATACCTTGCATTCCCATTTACTTTCATTATGTGCGTTTTTGATGCGTTTTTGCATATTATGTTTTTTTTTTAAATGCACGCATACAAAACGCATATGCGTTTTTTCCTGCGGCCCATAGACTTCTATTAGCGGCAAAAACGCAGTGTTTTCTGCAACGCTTGCGTTTCTGCTAAGAGTGCACCTAGCATCACCCACTTCGCATTCATTTGTTTTTACCTCTCTATATTCCTTACAATTTTGGCATTTCAGCTGATGCTACTAATACAGCAATAACTTTTTTATTACTTATGCCATCAAAGCGATACACATATATTTTTTGGGGGGACAATCTAGGCTTTCTTTTGGTAATATTTGTTTTCAATAATTATTTAATTTCATAAGCATTTTATGGAGAAAAAATAAACGAAAATGCAGAAAATTTTTGCACAACTTTCACCTGGCAAGTGCCACAGTTATAACACATAGTATTTGTCTTTTCCCAGTTACATGTATACCCTACATGCCCTATTCCATCACTAGTTGGGAATATAACTTACCATTATCACTAGCCTGTGCATCTGTAGCGATTTGTGATCGCTATGGCGTGCAGTTTGGGGACCCCAGTGTTGTACATACATTGCTAGGCAACAGCACAGTGATGCATCTGTACAAGGTTGGGTCCCAGAACTGTTGCTCTAGCGATCGCATCAGATCGCTACAGGTGGAAGCCATTACAGATGTCCACTAATCTTAACCCTCCTGGCGGTTTGCTAAAAAATCGCCAGGGGGCAGCAAATCTTTTTTTTAATTTTTTTTTTTTTTTTCATGTAGCGAGACAAAGTCTCGCTACATGATAGCCGCTGCTCAGCGGCATCCCCCCAGCCCCTCTGATCGCCGCCGGCGATCGGCGATCAGGAGATCCCGTTCAAAGAACGGGATCTCCTGGAGGGCTTCCCCCGTCGCCATGGCGACGGGGCGGGATGACGTCACCAACGTCATCGACGTCGTGACGTCAAAGGGGATTCCTATCCACCCCATAGAGCTGCCTGGCACTGATTGGCCAGGCAGCGCACGGGGTCTGGGGGGGCAAAGTGCTAGCTGCGTGCAGCAAAAAAAAAATTATGCAAATCGGCCCAGCGGGGCCTGAGCGGTGCCTTCCGGCGGCATAGCCCGAGCTCAGCTCGGGCTTACCGCCAGGAAGGTTAAAGGGAACCTAAAGCGAGAGGGATATTGAGGCTGCCATATCTATTTCCTTTTAAACAATGCATATTGCCTGGCTATCGTGCTGATTTTCTGCCTTTAATATTATAAGCCATAGACCCGAAATACGCATGCGGATCAGGTGCTCCGACTGAAGGCAGACTGGATTAGCTGCATACTTGTTTCTGGTGTGTGGTTCAGGCACTACTGCAGCCAAAGAGATCAGCAGTATAGCCAGACAACTGGTATTGCTTAAGGCTTCTTACACACAGGGACGTTACAGGCGCACGTTAGTGCAGCCTGTAACGCTCCCCCAACGCACAGCAATGTTCACACTGCCCACGTTGCGTTACATGTAACGCTGCTCGTTCTTCCGAAAGTGCAGCATACTATAGCGTTACAGCGGCTTAAGCCGCATTAGACTGTTTGCACATGCTCAGTCATGTTGGGGAGAAGCGGAGAGCGGCCAGGCACATGGCTAATTAATATTCACTGCACGTTGTGACGTGCAGTGTTTACTTCCTGGTGCGGCCGCTCTGTGCGGCGATTGGCCGGCGGGACCACGTGATGCCGCATGCGTCCAAGAGTATACATCACGGCATCACGGACGCCAGAGTGAGCTGCACAACGTGGCTCACTCTGACGTCCACATCGAAGAACACCAGGCCCTGCGTTAGGTGCACGTTACGCAACCTTAACGTAGCACCTAACGCAACGTCTTGGTGTGCAAGTAGCCTAAAAGGAAATAAACCCTTTAAGGCTAAGTATAGGTGACACAAAGGGTTAATTACATAGGAGATCGGTGCACTTTTTTATTTGAGGGCGACACTGTCATTGTAATACTTTTTTTTTACTTTTTAACTGTTTATATTTCTTCTGTTCAAATGAATAAGTGCTGCTATTAGCAGCAGTCATCAACTTTTAGATGAATGCACAAGCGTTCATGAGCCTTACACCTTTGGAAACAACGGGAGCGCGCGTGCACGCATGGGAGCACATGGCTGTGATTTTAACTTGGGGACGTGGATTTCACTCCTTGGAATGCACAGGAGGGCCAATTTGGATGTGAAATTCATGTCCTGAAATGTTAGAAAGTTAACTAATATACCACAAGCACAGTACCAAACAGAACCCATCTACATAGCACCCAACCATCCTGACTTGTCCAGGACTATCCTGGATTCCATTGCTTATAGTCACATATCTCGCCCCCTCTAATAAAATCCCTAGTGTCCTCCTCCTCAATCTCCTGTAATGGAAGCCCCCTGTCTCCCTGCTCCTAGCAGAGGCGTCGCATAGCTGACCCTGCAGTCCGTGTTATATGCTGCAAGATGTATGCAGGCTACCACACCCGTCCCTCTTCCCAACTCACCCCACTGTCCTGTGCCACCAGGTTTCATAATTTCAGGCTGGCCACTCTTGTTCCTATATAGGGCCGCAGCTGTGCACAGGAGTAGTGGTAGCATACCTCCCAACGGTTTGAGATGAAAAAGAGGGACACTTAAGCCACGCCCCTGCCACACCCCTGATCACGCCCTCGTCACACCCCTAGTCACGCATACCATAAAGATTTCATAACAAAAATATGTTGTTTTATAATTAAGACCACACACTGGTCCTTTCTATCCTGGTTCATTTACCTTCATATTAACATTTTAAAATTAGTAATATATCAATTTAAAGGATTGGAATACAGTTTAGAGTCAATCACACTCATTTTTTACTAGCTAAATATATATATTTACATAGAAAGAGGGACAAAGTGCTGAAAGAGGGACAAATGAGGAGGAAAGAGGGACAGGGCTCCCAAAGAGGGACAGTTGGGAGCTATGGTGGTAGTCAGGCCCAGATTTACCTAACAGGAGCCTATAGGCACAAATGTGCTGGCTGGCACCCTAGATTTCACCATCCATGAATCAACAACCCCCCACTAAACTGCACCGCAAGTCTGCTGGTTAGCCTAGCTGTCACTTCTCCCTTACTTCCCTTGCCCATCATAGGCAGCTACAGGTGCTCCTCAGTATTAGGTAGGCAAAGGTGCCCTCAGTATTAAGTAGCTAAAGGCAACCCAAAGTATTAGGTAGCTAGAGGCGCCCCCAGTTGAAGGTAGATCACATCAGTGGAATGCTGAGAGTTCGGTGTGTACAATCAAATAGATCAGCACTGCCTACAAACAGTGCTTGCTCAAATGGAACATATATAAAAGTCACAGCTAAAAGTGCTGGCTGGCCGCGCTGTCACTTCTCCCTTACTTCCCCTGCTTGGTTTAGGTGTGTCCCTTAACACTCAGTGTACCTCTGGCAGAAGTAGCTCGAGGTGCCCCCAGGTATTTGGTAGCTAGTGGTGCCCCTGACTGAAGGGAGATCTCGTCAGTGGAATGCCGAGAGCTGGGTGAGTAATATCTCATTTATGCTCCACTTGGGGCTCTGCATAGGGAAGGAGGGAAGCACTTGAGGAGAGTGAGCCATCTTTCCATCATTAGACGCCTATAGGCATGAGCCTACAGTATCTTTTGGTAAATCTGGCCCTGAATCCAAGGGTACCATGAGTTACAAGCTGATATCAGAATCATGTTTCAGTGACACGGCTCTCTCCAAGCAGGTCATTTGGGCACCAGCGGCGCTTCGGTAAAATGAGCGCAGGACAGACCACAATGTTAACTGCAGCTTTAGTGGCACCTAGGAGGTAAATTGGGCACCTGCGGGACCCAATACATTTTGTATTTGGGCAGAGTGGATATCTGTGGAGGGAGGTTTTAGTGGTGAAGGCAGCACAGATTTTAGGGGAAATAGTGGTGGGTTAGTTTGGTTAGGGTTAGGCATCAATAGAGGGAGGGTTCAAGGCAGAGTAGGATTAGGGTTTGCGATAGTAAAGTACTATTAAAAATTACTGATTTTCTACTATTATACTACCCATTGCCAAACAGCAAAATATCGGTAATTTTACCGACATTCTACTAGCAGCTATCTCCAGGGAGGGCACCTCTGGTTAGCTAATACTAAGGAGCACCTGTAGCTACCTATGATGGGCAAGGGAAGTAAGGGAAAAGTGACAGCTGGGCCAGCCAGCACACTTGCGGTGTGGTGGGTGTTTGTAGGTTCATGGAGGGGGAAGTATAGGGTGCCAGGACATCTGTGCCTATAGGCTCCTGTGATGTAAATCCAGGCCTACTTGTCAGGGCCAAGGCATAGGCTGGAGAGGCTCCAGCCTCAGGGCGCAGCGTAGGAGGGGGCGCAAAATTCATTCAGCTGTCATTCCTAATTGTGTATGAAGCAGAAAGAAATAAGAAAAGGGGATACATATCAGTGACTGCAAGCCAAATAACTAGATATTAAGGTGTTGGGGAGGTTGTGGGCCCTGTGGCCCTCTTAGTATAATAGCAATCAGTGTGTGACAGCTGGGGTGGGAGGGATGGAGGGGCACACTTTGGTGTCTCAGCCTTGGGTGCTGGAGGACCTTGTCCCGGCTCTGCTACTTGGATTAGGAGTATTTGTTGCCAATGACAGTGCTGAGGACCATCAGCTGTGCAATGACCAGGGCCGTTTCTTGGGCAGTGCGGGCAGGGCGACCGCACTGGGCGCAGACCAGCAAGTAGATGAAGGGGGGCGCAGGCAGAAGGACATTACCGCTAGGGAGCTGGTGACGCGCGGTGCAGCCAAATGGAAGAAGAAAGAAGATTACCAGCGCGATCACCTGCCTTGACTCCTCCTAGGCTGCCTGCGTCAGACTTCACGTCATCATCACGTCACCACCACGTGATGACACCTGATGTCTTGTAGCGGTACTGCAGGCTGTCAGTGCGCGGCACCCATGGAGGAGTCGGCTTTCCGGGCTCTCCTCACCTGGGTGTTTTCTTGCTTCCTCCTGGATGAGTGGCTGGTCACTAGAAAGTAGGCAGATCTACTTGTGACCTGTGGCTGTGTTTCTGTCCCTAAAGAGTAAGGGTTCCCAAATCCACAGGGGTGGGGGGAAGGGGGCACAATTTTTACACCCTCGCCCTGGGTGCAATTTAGCCTAGAAACTGCCCTGGCAATGACTACATGAGGAATGTCTTTTTAAAAATATGGAAATATTTTCACTACATGTTACCATGGAATGATACAGTGGCAGACCTTGGCAGAAAATGTTCTAATGAGACCTGCACCTCAGTGCTATGCCTCTACTGTACAGGAACATGGGTTAAAAGACACATTCATAATATTTCAGGCAATATGGTTGACAACCTGAGCTAGCTGAGAGGTTCTGACTTCACAGGCAGGTAAGATGTGTATTCATAACCCTAAAGGTGAAGATGTACATCTCAGCAATGGAGGAGTTTGGAGATGTGGACAGCCCGGGCTGGTGCACACCAAGAGCGGTTCTAAGCGTAAAACGCTTGCTGGTGGAAAACCGCTTGGCTAATGAATGTGAATGGGAAGGTGCACACCAGATCGGTTCGTTTTTCCCCCAAACGCAAACTTGGATCCTGCAGCATTTTTTAGATTTCTGAGGCATTCCTGCCTCAATGTAAAGTATAGGAAAGTGGAAAACTACTCTGAAAAACGCTAGATCAGAGCGGTTTTCTAAGCGTTTTTGTTACAGAAGCTTTACTGTAACAAAATATAAAATCTGCTACACAGAAACGCTCCAAAAAACGCTAAACATGTTTAGAAACTCTCTCTAAACATGCCTAGAATCGCTCTGAAAATCTGCTTCAAAACCTGCTAGCGTTTGTGGATCTGCTAGCAGTTTTTGGTGTGCAACAGCCCTCTCTCAGCTCCGCATCTCATAGTATAATGGTTTGAAAAATCTGTCCGTTTCCAGACATCCCGTTACTACATATATTTTTATACTCAGTGATATTTAAAGGAAACATGAACTGAGAGCAGAATGGAGTCTACAATCGATAATCAGTTTAAAAATTGCAGTTGCTAGGCTGTCATGATGATTATCTTACAGTATAATACTCGAGTCGCAGATAAGCCAACCTTTTATACCAAAAATTGTGAGCTATAAGTTGGGTAATTGGATTATCTGTGGGTGAAATTAGAGATTTGGCTAATGTTTGGGTCCCCCAACTCCCACGCAGAGCATGCATTGGACAGCAAAGTAGGAGTTAGAAGTGTACTTATAATAACTATAGCAAGGCAAAAGATTGAGGTCCGCACAGTCTTCAGACTTTAAGACTGTGCGGACCTTAATCGTTTGCCTTGCTGTATATACTCTGGCGGTACCCAGAGGGAAGGTCCAGCACATCTAGTCCCTGGTTTTGGGGATTTGGCCATTTGAGTGCGGTTCCACTACAAACAAGTGACTTATAATAACTATAGACACCTCTCTTGGCTTGGGCAACAGTCCTCATGACTTACCTGCAGCTTCAAACTCCCTGCAAGATCGCGGGAGACTTACTGTCATGTGACAGGAGCCCTCATGGGGAGCTTCGAAGCCAGAAGATGGCTCTCCCTGTTCTAGGTAATCATGGGCAATATAAAATGTATATTCCCCTGCCAATTACCTAATTTCTTCCTTCATCCATGTAATTTGGGGTTCGGTTATTGACCGCACCTGAATTACAGTGGTTTTATTGTAATTCGTGCTCTGGCTACTGTGTATACTGTGTGTCTCCTTTGTACCTTTTATGTTCCCCATGTGTCCTCCTGTACCTGTCCCCAATGTGTCCCCCTGACCCTCCTGTTCTCCCCAGCAGAGTGCAGAGTAACCTGCAACAGATGCGGCAGCTCACCTGCTCTGAGCGCCTCCATGTAATGAGTGCCATGTGGCAGATAAGACGCCACTCATTACGTAAAGATTCCTGGAGAAGGTGAGCTGCTGCTTCTGCTGCGGGTTACTCTGCACCAGGCTGGAGAAGCACAGTGCAGGGAGACCCCAACATGGGGACTACCTGCGTTTGGTCCATAAGACGGAATTACTTTTTCTCCCCACTTTTGGGGGAGAAAAGGTGTGTCTTATGGTCCGAAAAAATGGTATATATCATTATACTGACTAGCAGCTATACACATACAACCTGATTGTACAAGCTTTATTCAATCTTGTCACACCTACACAATATAAATACACTTGAAAAATGTATTATAATTATACCCAGTATGTAGCTCCTCATATTAATGGAAAGAGGTACCCCGGAAATTATGGGGTAATACACATGATTAAAAACAAGAAAACTCGACTGGCTCCTACAAGAAGAAGGCGATAATAGCAGTGCTGGCACCGGGTCGCTCGTGCTATGTTTGCACTATTTGAAGTCTGAAAACAATGACTACCGCATCGCATTTTTGACAGTGCCTTATTGAACCAGTTTCTTACGGAAAGGTTCATTCCCTAGTCAAACTGCCAATTGCTAGTATGTACGATGGGGCACTTAGAAAAATGCCTGTTAAGTTTAACTATCTCGCGGGGTTATGGAACTCTTTATAGCCGGCTTGAATATAGTTTGTCTGTTAATTGCAACCTAATGTTTAGCAAGTTGTTTAGGGAGTTCATCAAGGATCTTACTGTAATATAGGAGTATGTGTTGGTACTCCCCGTTTTGCTATCCCCATTCAATCTAATAATATGTAGGCAGGCCAAGGTAGGCTGAATCTCAGGTTTAATCTACATAACATTGTTGACTATGGAAAATATTAGGCGTAATTAGTGCTTATTAATTTATGATACGACAACTGTTGTGTGAATATATCATTTTTTCAGTCGCTCGTGGTTAAGCAGGCAGGGGATCCCCCTCTTTCCCACCTCCCCCCCCATCCGCCCCCCCCCTCCTGCTCCCCCCTCCCGCTCCCTTCCTCCCTCTCCCCCCCACCTCTCCACCCCCCTCCCCCTCTTTCCCCTCCCTCCCCTTCTGTTTCCCCTCCCCCATCCCCTTTTGTTTCCCCTCTACCCTCCCTTTTTTTGTACTGTCAGCTCTACCTGGGCTGCGCTGTATGCACAGACAGACAGTGAGTGTACATGTAATTGATTAACTAATTAACAAGCCAAACTCGCAGTGAGTGCAACTGGGTTTCGGGATGCACATATGTTGTTATAGGTTCAGGTTGATGGTTGGGGGTCCTGATGTTTCGGTCCCTTCTCAGATTTTTATTCGGTGGGGCCGGAGCCCTGGGACCTCCCCTTGTTAATAAAAATCAAAAAAGAGCCTTTATTGTGTTCTTGCTCCCCAAGATAACATGCCTCTCAGGATCCTAAACAGTCTCCCAGAGTATGGGATACTTCACAGGACTTTTGATGTCTAACAACATCAGTTCAGACCCTATACTTAGGGTCTATATGGGGTTCTCTGCTCCCCGCAAGGGCAGGGGGGATGCAGACAGCCTCATTACTCCATTTTGTAAAAAAGAGAGAAATCGAGAGCCCAATATGGTGTAGTATGTCAGAGATACGAAGGGAAATGAATAGGTGAGATGGTTATACTCACAAACATGGGTTACCGCTCAGGCAACCACTGTATAGGCAGGTGAGGAGATTAGACCTGTCCTCACTCAGGATTAAGAAGTCACTCTCTGTAGATCAGAAAAAATAGGGTAGGGTCACCCCTCCACCTGGGGTGGACTCAAGTATACTGGTAGGTGATCAGAGGCGCCAGCAGAATAAAATTAATATAAAATTGTTAAGAATTGCCGGGAGGGAAAGTGGTGGACTTCCCCTCAATAATTAGACACCAAGGTCTGTCATCGAATCAAACGAATACATTTATTCAATAGTACCCCAAAATCTGCAACGCGTTTCGTGGGAGCAGACCCACTTCTTCAGGCAATAAAACGGGGACAACAAACACAGCAATCAATGTGCAGTGAATTTAGCACCCAGAGGTGCTAAATTCACTGCACATTGATTGCTGTGTTTGTTGTCCCCGTTTTATTGCCTGAAGAAGTGGGTCTGCTCCCACGAAACGCGTTGCAGATTTTGGGGTACTATTGAATAAATGTATTCGTTTGATTCGATGACAGACCTTGGTGTCTAATTATTGAGGGGAAGTCCACCACTTTCCCTCCCGGCAATTCTTAACAATTTTATATTATTTTATTCTGCTGGCGCCTCTGATCACCTACCAGTATATCATTACTCCATTTGTTGTGTTTCTTTTTCTTGATTTCCTTTCTTCTTCTGTCTTTTTTCTACTTTCATTCTTCAGGACTTGCCAGGGGTTTGGGCTCTTGCTAACCTCCTCTCATTGAAACTTTGGCTCTAAAATCTCACATTATATGAATCAAATGCTGTGCTCTACACAGTTTAGGTCATGGGGTTGAAGGTTGCTTCCTTTAATGTTCAAGGTATTAATAATCTTGTGAAAAGGACTAAAACAGTTAATTTCTTCCAGTCAGCGCACGTAGATGTGCTCTGTCTGCAGGAAACTCATCTTTTACGAAAATGTGCTCCTAAATCCTTCCACAGAACCTTCTCGCAAGTGTATGTAGCCAGTGACAATGTGAAACAACGAAGTGTTCTTATAGCATTCCGAAGAGCCGTTAACTTTATCTGTAGCAAGGAAATTAAGGACCCAAGTGGTTGCTTCATAATCCTTAGTGGGGCAATACTGGACAATATCACATTTGTAACATATTATGCTCCAAATAAGAATCAGACTCCCTTTTTCAACAACCTACTGCACATGATAGATATACATGCGAAGGGACCTGTGGTGCTTTGTGGGGACTCTAACATGTGTCTTAACCCTCTCATTGATAGATATCCGAAGGATTTGAATAATTTGGATGTTTCGGAATGTAAAAATGCCAAATTATTGAGGAACCTTCTGAAGACGCGTAAGTTTGCGGACTGCTGGCAAGAGTTACATGCTACTAAAGAAGGCTTTACTCACTATTCTGCCCCTCATAAGTCCTTTTCCAGGATAGATCATGGCTTTATCTCTATTGCTTTATTGCCACAGTTGCGGCTCTCTAAGGTGCTACAGGTCCCATGGTCCGGCCATGATGCAATTTTGTTAGTCCTGGACTCTGTTACAGCCAGACCCCCAGAACGCTCTTGGTCGTTGAACCAAGCTTTGCTCTCTGACCCAGCTATCAAGCTAAAAATTAAGGAGGCGATCTCCGAATATTTTGAGATTAACAAAGCTGATGAGAATCTTACACACTTGACTGTTTGGGAAGCCCATAAGGCTGTGTTGAGAGGTCATTTTATACAGGTTGCAGCTAGGAAAAAACGAGAGATGGCAAAACAACAACTGGCCTTAGAAAAATACTTACTGGACAAATCTGAACTATACAAACAATCTGGGACAGATGTTGATAAATTTGCAATGGACAGAGCCAGAGAAGCTTACAATCTCTCCTTTTCTCTACAAGCTGAAAAACAATTATGTTGGCAGTGATTTAAGTTTGCTTTTAAAGTGACTCCGACGCCGGCCGCCGCGTGTCATGACGGCGGCCGGCGTGACAGCACGGCGCATGCGTGGTTTAATCGCACATGCGCCGTGCTGTCACGCCGGCCGCCGTCGTGACGTCATTCGTGACGTATACGGAAGGAGAAGGCCCGACACTCGCCAGTGTCGCCCGGGGGACCGGCCTGTCCGCGCTATGCGGACAGCCACCGGGAGAAGAGCCAGGAGGCCGGCGTGGGACGTCCCGACCAGGGCTGGGATGGAGAAAGCCCCGGGTAAGTTCAAACTTTATTTTTACTCTGAGCTCGGAGTCCCTTTAAGGCCAACAAGCCTGATACCTTCTTAGCTCGTAGGTTAAAATTCCCTGAACTGAAAAAGCCTCTTATTTGTCTCAAAAACGGCCAAACTTCTTGCACCTCTAACCCCGCCAAAATTGTGGAAGTCTTTCGAGATAATCTTATGCGCCTATATAACAGACCTAATGCAGTCAACACTAACTTACTTAATTATATCTTTAGAGGGCTTCACCTTCCTAAGCTAGATCTCGCTGATAGAGACAGGTTGGAGGGGGATATCACAGGTGAGGAGGTCAAAAACGCTATCAAAACCCTGGCTCTTAATAAACGGCCTGGACCGGATGGCTTTACTGCTTTTATATTTTAAAACTTATTTGGGCCTGTTGGATTCACCCTTATGTGATGCATTTAATAGTATATTGCATGGAGCTCACTTTAAAAGTGAAAGCAATACAGCCAGTATATGCATGATTCCTAAACCAGGGACTGACTTAACACAGTGTGGACAAATCATAGAACCATCTCCCTCCGAAACATTGACTTAAAGGGATACTGTAGGGGGGTCGGGGGAAAATGAGTTGAACTTACCCGGGGCTTCTAATGGTCTCCCGCAGGCATCCTGTGCCCGCGCAGCCGCTCACCGATGCTCCGGCCCCGCCTCCGGTTCACTTCTGTAATTTCTGACTTTAAAGTCAGAAAACCCCTGCGCCTGCGTTGCCGTGTCCTCGCTTCCCCTGATGTCACCAGGAGTGTACTGCACAGGCACAGACCATACTGGGCTTGTGCTGTACACTCCTGGTGACATCAGCGGGAACGAGGACACGGCAACGCAGGCGCAGGGGTTTTCTGACTTTAAAGTCAGAAATTACAGAAGTGAACCGGAGGGGGGGGCGGAGCATCGCTGAGCGGCTGCGCAGGCACAGGATGTCTGCGGGGGACCATTACAAGCCATGGGTAAGTTCAACTCATTTTCCCCCGACCCCCCTACAGTATCCCTTTAAAGTTGTTAGCTAAGGTGTTAGCCACCCGGTTATCCTCTGTAATAGAAGGCCTGATAGATGGAGATCAAGCTGGCTTCATGCCGGGTAGACAAGCTGGAGACAACGTGCAACGCCTGCTACATATAATCAATGCTGCCCATAATCAAAATCTTCCAATAATGTTGTTGTCGCTTGACATACAGAAAGCCTTTGATTCAGTGTCCTGAAAATATCTCTTTCATCTTCTTGATCTGTGGGGTTTTGGTCCCCACTTCTTGTCCTGGGTCAAAGCTATGTATTCTGGCCCTCAGGCATTTATCCAATATAATGGCTTTAAATCTTCGCGTTTCTCTATTTCTAGGGGTACTCGCCAGGGTTGCCCGTTGTCTCCATTGCTGTTTGCCTTGGCAATAGAGCCACTGGCGGCCATGATTAGAAAACAGTCTGATATAGGAGGTATGAACATTAATGGGGTACAGCATAAAATTAACCTTTATGCTGATGATGTAATTCTCTCTCTATCTAACCCTCTGATCTCTCTCCCCAACCTGTCAATATTACTAACGCAATTTGAAGATTTCTCAGGCCTTAGCATTAACAGTAAAAAGTCAAAAGCTTTAAACGTTACTTTGGATGACTCTCTTGTTAGGAGATTGCAAGAGAGCTTTGAGTTTCAGTGGGAACCCTTTAAACTCACATACTTAGGTATTTCGTTGACACGATTTTATCCCCCCCCCCCCCCCTCTTACATAAACTCAAACTTCTCCTGGAAAGTTGGAAGAAGTACTCCATATCATGGTTAGGTAGGATAGCAGCTGTAAAGATGGTGATTCTCTCAAAGCTCCTATACTATTTTAGAGTTCTCCCGGTTCACATAACCCAGAATATTCTTGCTCAGCTACAAGTCGCAATTAATTCCTATGTTTGGGGAAACACCAAACCCAGAATAGCTAAGCAAGTGCTATACAGACTAAAATCGGAAGGGGGGTTGGGGATCCCCAACATTACTAAATATTACCAAGCTGCGCAAGTAGCTCAAGCCGCTCTATGGCATACGTTTCATAATCCTCCTAAATGGGTGCTTATGGAACGGGAAAGCTGCTATCCACTGCTACTCTCTAATTTATTATGGGCCGATCCTCAAGCTCGAGGGAAATTGCATAATCCGATTATCCTACACTCTCTTAAAGTCTGGGATAACATAAGGAAAAGAAGCCCCTTAATGTCTCCCCATAGACCTTTAACATCAATTGTGGGGCACCCCCTATTTCCTCCTGGCAAAAACGATGCAAAAGCATTCCTTAAATGGAAAGAAGCTAACCTTACCTTGATATACGATTTAGTCACAGATATGGGTATTAAACCTTTTCAAACATTAACTGAGAATAGGAATTTACCAGGATCGGAGATTTTCAGATATTTGCAAGTAAAACATTTTGTACAAACTGTAATCAAAGGAGCAGACTCCCTGTTAACCCATACTCCCTTTGAGCATAGATGTTACCAGGATCCCACTGCCCCGGGTATGATTTCTTCCATGTATGCTTGCTTGGTTGCCCCCCCTAAGAATAATAAACCTTCTTATATACAAAAATGGGAACAAGAAATTAATCTTAACTTCGACCAAGAGGACTTAGATGTACTTTGGCACAATGTGCACAAATCTTCTATTTGCTCGAATGTGATTGAGACGAATATTAAGGTGTTGTTCCGTTGGTATCTTACACCACACAGGCTGGCTAAGTTTAATAATAAAAACTCTGCGCGTTGTTTCCGTGGCTGTCCCCAGGAGGGCTCATACCTGCACGTGTGGTGGAAATGCCTCAAGGCAAGGAGACTTTGGCACAGAGTTTATCAGTTCATTTATTCAATTGCTGGAGGCTCCTTTCCAAAGTCCCCTGAAGTAGCTTTACTGGGGTTCAAGCCGGAAGGATCTTCGTCGAAGCAATTTAAGCTAATAACACATATCTTTTCTGCAACCAAGCAAGTCATAGCTGCCTCATGGAGAACTCCTACCCTCTCATATAAATCGGTACTACATCGTTTGGGGCAGGCTATGTTCTTTGACAAAATGTTAGCTATCCATACTGATACAGTAGCTAGATTTGAAAAAGTGTGGGAACCCCTGTATTCTCAGTACTTTCATGTGCTGCCTCCACCCTCACTTGGGACCCTATGAGTCTCTGTTTCGCCTCTGATGAATCTGCTGAACTGAGCTCTGGCCCCTGGTAGGTCCTTTTCTTCTTCTTCTCCCTTCTCTTCTTCATCTTTTCTGGCTTTCTCCCGCCCATTCTCCTCTTAAATAGAATAACCATCTGGTGCCTTTATTTAGTGCTGTCCCAAGACCACCACATCTTTGGGTAGGCCTTGATGATTAACATCTTTATTAATGTGCACTTAAGGTTGGTAACATTACATATCGGGGGTTATATGTTTATGGTCAAGGTGCTCTCAGTTTAGGAGTAAATCGCCGTTTACTGTTTTTAGGTAGCCTAGAGTCCCTTCGATAATGTGAAATTTATAATACTACGCTGTTGTTTGTTTATCCTAGCTTGAATCTGCACTATTACTTGATGTACACTATAGGACGCAGATAGATGGTTGTTTGTATCGTGTAAACATAAAATAACACCAATGAACCAGCTGGATTATTGTATCTGTAATGATCTCTTTTATTGGTTACTCAATAAAAATCTATTGAAACTAAAAACATGAAAACTTACCTCAAACACAAAATAGACCAAGTATCTGAACGTTTATACTACTTGGTCTGTCTTGTGTTTGAACTAAGTTTTCTCACCTTTCAAAATCTTTTTAACCATTTTTAACCATTTCCCTCTATCCAGTTCGGCCTATCTGGACGAGCTTCCTCGTCCAGATAGGCACTGCTGCTGCCGCCGGCTGGTGCGCGCGATCGGGCGCGGCCCCGCGCGTGCTCCTGCTGCCCGCCGCTAGCCC
Organism: Hyperolius riggenbachi; assembly: GCF_040937935.1. Lineage (NCBI taxonomy): Eukaryota > Metazoa > Chordata > Amphibia > Anura > Hyperoliidae > Hyperolius > Hyperolius riggenbachi. The sequence continues at coordinate 446,224,535 of NC_090648.1, forward strand.
CCCGATCAGTGAATGGGAATATAATTCACATTCACCGATCTATCTTCCCCGCAGAAATACCGACGCTTTCTCTCCAGAGAGCGCGGTATTTCTGCCCCCAGGAAACATCTCTCCTGCTTTTAAGTTCCTGGATGCGAGATCGTTCGCATCCAGGACTTTTTTCACTGTAAACTGCACCAACATACATTTTTAATAAAAATAAAAATATTATTTTACATTTAAAATAAACAGTTTCCCTCCCACACCAAAAATTACAAACATACACTTTTTTTTATTAAAAATAAAAAATACAATTAAAAAAAACAAAAACAACATAAATAGTTACCCAAGGGTCTGAACTTTTTAAATATGCATGTCAAGAGAATATGTTATTATATTATTTAAAATTATAAGCTTATAAATAGTGATGGACGCAAATTGAAAAAATGCACCTTTATTTCTAAATGAAATATCGGCACCATAAATTGTGATAGGGACATCGTTTAAACGGTGTAATAACCGGGACAGATCAACAGGGCAAATAAAATACATGAGTTTTAATTACGGTAGCGTATATTAATTTCAAACTATAATGGCCAAAAACTGAGAAATAATGAATTTTTTTACTTTCTTTCTTAATCTTCCTGTTAAAATAGATTTAGAAAAAAATAATTCTTAGCAAAATGTAGCACCCAAAGAAAGCCTAATTAGTGGCGGAAAAAACGAGATATAGATCAATTCATTGTGATAAGTAGCAATAAAGCTATAGGCGAATGAATGGGAGGTGTACGTTGCTCGGATGCATGAGATTTTCGGACTGCGGTGCTGAACCGGTTAAACCTGTAAATGATTTTTGGAGAGCTAATGCCTCCATCGAGGAGCAGGTGTGCCAACAAATCGGCTGATTACCACTAAAGAGCTTTACTATGGTTGCTGGTGGCAACCTGGGACAAAACTTGGGTAGTCGATTGTATAAAAAATGGCTAATTGCCAGAATGGCCATAGACTGTGGTAGTGATATTAGTGGTAATTACCCTTCAATCTATTAATCATTTGTACCTAGTCACACTTTTATCTGAGGAATAAAAACACAGACACGGGTGAAGTTTAATACATATATTATAAGAGAAAGAAGGAAATACAAATACATAGTTGAAATACAAAATAAAGAAAAAGTACAAAACTGTACCATCCCGTAACCCAGTTGATCCAGAGGAAGGCGAAAAACCCTTACAAGGCATGGGCCAATTAGCCTTAAAAGGGAAAAAATTCCTTCCCGACTCCAAATATGGCAGTCAGATAAAATCCCTGGATCAACACCATTAGCCAGAGGTAGCCCACCACCCTGTATAGGTAGCCAGATGCAGCCCCCCCCCCCCAGTATAGGTAGCCAGCGTGCTCTCCCCTCCCCCCTTTATAGGTTGCCAGAATCCCCCCCCCTCCCCTGTTTAGGTAGCCATAATTTTCCCCCATTCAGGTAGCCAGAGAGTGGTGGGGAGCACATGCAGAGTGCACAGCGGGGATCCGCACACGCAGCATCTCCTACCTGCTTCTAGGCAGCCTGTCTCACTAGTAATTACGCTATCTAGAAGCGATGTCCTACCCATAGGGAGCCAGAAAACACCCTTGTAGAGAGCCAGAGTGCCCCCCTGTAGGTAGCCACAGTGTCCCCCTTTTAGGTAGCCAGAGTGCCCCCCCCCCCCATTTAGGTAGCCAGAGAGTGGTGGGGGAGCACATGCAGAGTGTACAGCGGGGATCTGCACACACTACATCTCTTCCCTGCTCCTAGGCATCCAGTCTCACTGGTAATAGAGCCCCCTAGAGTTGATGTCCCTCCCCCCTTGGCCCTAGAAATTGAGCAGCCAGTATTCCATAGGCCCCTCATTATGCCCCCCAGTACAGGTAGCAAATGTGTCCCTTACCTCCCTTCCCCATTCCTCCCCCCAGTATAGAAACTATAAACAATATATAAAAGAAGTCCTGAATACTTCCTGTCATCCAGCGACGCCTCAGATGTCCTTCATGGATGGGGTGCGGTGATGCTCCGTCTGCAGAGAGGGCAAGTTCGGCTCTCCCTCAGCCAACGGTTGATGCAGGCCTGGTGGAAGTGGTGGCTGCAGGGAAGTCGTCTGCAGAGAGATATATGTAACAATGAACACCACAAAAACAATAGAAATGTACAACAGACATGAGCAGTACATTACTTACCTCACCCTCTCCTCCTCCTGCATATCTGCGAGACAGATGGCACACATCTCTCTCTTGACTATATATACTGAAGCGCTACGGAAGATGTCGGCGCTATATAAATAATAATAATGAGGGATTATTAGTATTATTATAATTATTTGTTATACAGTGACGATATCTTCCGCAGCGAAGCAGATACAGAAAGCGCGGGCAAAAATGAGCACCTGCTAAGCAGCGGCAAACCGCTACCGCTATTTAACGAACGGCTCCGGTTAAATTGTTATTTACCGTTTTGGATCCAGTTAAACTATTTACCCTTTTTTGTTTTTTAACAAGCAGCTTTGGTTAAATTGAATATTATCCTTCCCCCTCTCCAAGGCTAATACTAACCTCTCCCCTCTCCACACCTAACACTAATTTCCCCCCCACACCTAACACTATCCTCATCTCTCTACACCTAACACTAATCCCCCCCATCTACATCTAACACTATCCTCATCTCTCTCTCCATAACTTACACTATACTCCCCCCCCCCCCACACACACACAGCTAACACTAATCTCCCCCGACATACACCTAACACTATCCTACCATCTCTCTACACCTAACACTATCCTACCATCTCTCTACACCTAACACTATTCTCTCCCATCTACACCTAACACTATCCTCATCTCTCCATAACTTACACTATACTCCCCCCTCCCCCCCACACACAGCTAACATTAATCTCCCCCGACATACACCTAACACTATCCTACTATCTCTCTACACCTAACACTATTCTCTCCCATCTACACCTAACACTATCCTCATCTCTCTCTCCATACCTTACACCCTAGGTTCTCAACATGTGGTACTGTTACGATCCATATCTGCTGGTGACTTGTTACATGGACTTCCTCTAGTCATCAGCAGAGGTCTCCACTGTCTTCATAAGACTTTGGTAATACTCATGTGGTTCCTCCTATTTTACCAGCAGGGGACAAACCTCCTCAAGAACTGCATTACCTGGACATTGCTAAGGAGAGGAAATCCGCATCACCTGATTCCTCTGCACAGGATATAAGCCAGCATCTGAGAATCAAGCTTTGCTAGTTCATCGTTGCTATTTAGCCTGAGTGCTAGCCCATCCTGTTCTTGTTACCTCGGTCCTGTGTATCTTTATCTGCTTACCTTGTATGACTTTGGCTTTTCCTGACGATCCTTTGCCTTGCGATTATTTGTACTGCGTTTGTTCTCTGATATTGACCCTTGCCTGTCTGACTATCCATACTGCCTGCTGTTTGTCTGTTTATATTGCCTGGTCATATGCTCTGTGTATATATTTGTAAATAGGTTGTACATACTTACTAAGCGGGTTTAGGGATTGTGTGCACACAGATCTTGTGTATATACACTGGTTGCTCTGCATATCCCAGTATATGCAGGGAGCACTTGTATATACATATTGGGTTGGGATAATCTCCTCCTGTATCCTTTGCATACAAATTCTTGTACAGTTCACTTGTGTTGCCAGTATTGCATTATCCACATGTATGTGTGTGTGTGTGTATTTATATATTGCAATTCTCACAAATAAACCTTTAAACATCATCCTGGTTTGTTCTCAGTATTTCCATATCAGTGACAACCACACTCCATGCAATTCTTATGCTCTGCACTTGTTGCATTGCATGGGATCATAACAGGTACATGTACCCCAGGGGTTACTTCTGATGGTTCCAGGGTGTACTCAGGCTTGATATATTTAATCAAGAATAACAAAGGTGGCCATACACTTATAGATTTGCAGCAGATTCGACCATCAGGTAGATTTCTGTCAGATTCAATCTGACAGGAATCTATCTGATGTGTGCCAAACACTAGGAACACATTTACAATAGATTTCAGAATGAAATCTATTGAAAATCGAATCTAAATGCATTATTGCACCATTCGATCCAATGCAACTCTATGGGTCATCGATCTGCTGCCAGAAGCCGATTGATCTAGATTTTCCATCCGGACCGATCAAGCAAATTGATTTAAATCGGCCGGAAACTGATCGATCATGCTTCCTGCTGCATCTGTATCTAGCCAATTTGATCAGAACAGTCGAATCTGCTGTCAATCGATGGCTGAAATCAACCAGTGTATGGGTTCCTTTAGAGTTTTAGAAAATGATAAATCTTATTTACACAACACCAAATTAGTGTTTTAGCTAATTAAAAGCAATAGTAAATGCATGAAAATTGTTTAGAACCAATTATCTTGTACAATGATTAAATATATATTTGTCAAGGGGTACTTGTGATAATATTTACTATGCCAGGGGGTACTTGGTGAGTACAGGGATTTGAAAGGAGTATATACCAATAAAATGTTGAGAAACACTGCCTTACACCATACTCCCTCCCTCCACACCTAACACTAATCCCACCCTCCCCACCTAACACTAATCCCCCCCTCCACACCTAACACTAATCCCACCCTCCCCACCTAACACTAATCTCCCCCTCCCCACCTAACACTAATCTCCCCCTCCCCACCGAACACTAACCTCCTCCCTCTCCATACCTTACACGATACTCCCCCCCACCACACCTGACACTTATCACCCCGCCATACACTTAACACTATTCTACCATCTCTCCACGCCTAACACTAATCCTCCCTCTCCCCACCTAACACTAACCTCCTCCCTCTCCGTACCTTACACCATACTCCCCCCCCCCTCACCACACCTGACACTAATCTCCCCGACATACACCTAACACTATTCTACCATATCTCCACGCCTAACACTAACCTCCTCCCTCTCCACACCTAACACTAATCCCCCCTCCACACCTAACACTAATCTCCCCGACATACACCTAACACTATTCTACCATATCTCCACACCTAACACTAACCTCCTCCCTCTCCACACCTAACACTAACCTCCTCCCTCTCCACACCTAACACTAATCCCCCCTCTCCATACCTTACACCATACCCCCCTACCCCCTCACCACACCTGACACTAATCTCCCCAACATACACCTAACACTATTCTACCATCTCTCCACACTTAACATCATACTCCCCCCCTCTCCACACCTAACACTAATCTCCCCCAACATACACCTAACACTACTCTACCATCTCTCCACGCCTAACACTAATCCTCCCTCTCCCCACCTAACACTAACCTCCTCCCTCTCCGTACCTTACACCATACTCCCCCCCCCCCCCCCTCACCACACCTGACACTAATCTCCCCGACATACACCTAACACTATTCTACCATCTCTCCACGCCTAACACCAATCCTCCCTCTCCCCACCTAACACTAACCTCCCCCCTCTCCGTACCTTACACCATACTCCCCCCCCCCCTCACCACACCTGACACTAATCTCCCCGACATACACCTAACACTATTCTACCATATCTCCACGCTTAACACTAACCTCCTCCCTCTCCACACCTAACACTAATCCCCCCTCCACACCTAACACTAATCTCCCCGACATACACCTAACACTATTCTACCATATCTCCACACCTAACACTAACCTCCTCCCTCTCCACACCTAACACTAACCTCCTCCCTCTCCACACCTAACACTAATCCCCTCTCTCCATACCTTACACCATACCCCCCCCCCTCACCACACCTGACACTAATCTCCCCAACATACACCTAACACTATTCTACCATCTCTCCACACCTAACATCATACTCCCCCCCACCACACCTAACACTAATCTCCCCCAACATACACCTAACACTACTCTACCATCTCTCCACACCTAACACTACCCCCCCCCCCTCCACACCTAACACTAACCTACTCCCTCTCCACACCTTACACTATACTCCCCCCCTTTCCACACCTAACACTAATCTCCCCCAACATACACCTAACACTACTCTACCATCTCTCCACACCTAACACTAACCCCCCTCTCCACACCTAACACTAACCTCCTCCCTCTCCACACATTACACCATACCCCCCCCCCTCTCCACACCTAACACTAATCCCCCCTCTCCCCACCTAACACTAACCTCCTCCCTCTCCATACCTTACACCATACCCCCCCCCCCTCTCCACACCTAACAATAATCCCCCCTCTCCCCACCTAACACTAACCTCCTCCCTCTCCATACCTTACACCATACTCCCCCCCCACCAAACCCGACACTAATCTCCCTGACATACACCTAACATTCTTAACACTATTCTACCATCTCTCCACACCTAACACTAACCCTCCCTCTCCCGACCTAACACTAACCTCCTCCCTCTCCATACCTTACAAAATACTACCCCCCACCTAACACTAACCTCCTCCCTCTCCATACCTTACACCACACTCCCCCCTCTCCACACCTGACACTAATCTTTCCCCTCTCCATATCTAACACTAATCTCCCCCCCCCCTCCACACCTAACACTATCTTACAATCACTCCACACCTAACACTAACCTCCCCCTTCTCCCCACCTAACACTAACTTCCTCCCTCTCCACACCTAACTCTATTCTGTTAGGAAGACATTGGCTCACCTTCTTTTGATCATCACAGCACTCGGCCATCTCTCCAGGGGTGCTGGGCGATGGCTCCACTGGCTCCTCCTCCTCAGGCTGCTCCTCCTCCTCCGGCTGGTCCTCCTCCTCCTCCAGCTGCTCCAGCTGCTGCTGCTGCGAACGCCGTTGGAAATATTCCTGTAAAAGATAGATGTACAGAATTCTGAGTTTTTACTTTCAGCTAATGGGACACAGTACTACAAAGCTCTACTTAGACTCCTTCAGCAGTGTTTTGCCCATCTTCGTGTGACAAGGTTACCCATCGCTGGAGCTTTTCTATGCGAATCCTAATTAAAAATATGGAAACAAAATCTCTTACCAGAAGGCGCCTTCTAGGATTATACACACGTGCTGGAGATCCAGGTGGTGTTTCCCTCAGGTCAGCAGGGGGCGCTGCAGGGGCTCCAAAGTCCAAGGGAGCTGCAGATTCTACAAGTTCAATAAAAAAGAACATTTATTATTAAATGTGAAACTTTTCCAAAATGTTATAAGGTTTAAAGAATCTATATTAATGTTAGCGAGCTTTACTTTATTTTTCTATCCCAAAGGCATGATAGGAAGGGAGAGGAAATCTGCCAAGTGTACACTGTTTGATTCTACAGAGTGGGGTAATACACAAGGTATATTTTACTAGGTACTCGTTAAGGCCTCTTGGGGTGGATGCAATAAACTGCGAAAGTGGACCTGAACTCTTGCACAGGACAAAAGGAAAACAGAGAAATGCACCCTGTATGTATTTAGAGAATTTAAAGAGACACTGAAGCGAAAACAAAATGATGATATTATGATTTGTATGTGTAGTACAGCTAAGAAATAAAACATTAAGATCAGATATATCAGTCTAATTGTTTCCAGTACAGGAAGAGTTAAGGTGGCTATACACTGGTCGATGTGCCATTAGATCGACCAGCTGACAGATCCCTATCTGATCGAATCTGATCAGATAGGGATCGTATGGCTGCCTTTACTGCAAACAGATTGTGAATCGATTTCAGCCTGAAACCGATCACAATCTGTTCAGCTGCTCCTGCCGCCTGTCCCCCCCCCCCCCCCGTATACATTACCTGAGGCTGGCTCCCGGGCGTCTTCTCCGCACTGCACCGCACCGCTGTTCTTGCTCCATCCCGGCGCTTTCTGTGTTACTCCGTGACCAGGAAGTTCAAATAGAGCGCCCTCTATTTCAACTTCCTGGTCACCGGAGTGACACAGGAAGTATAAGCGTACACTGGAACATGCGGAAATGCGGTGCAGCGAGGAGAAGAGGACCCCGGAGCCAGCTTCAGGTAATGTATACATGCTCGGATCGGGCCCGAATCGTACGCCGCAAGCGACGCGCTCCTACCGCCGGGTGATCGAGGGTAATTTCCCGCACGGCGCGATCGACGGACCGATCCGATTTCGGGAGGGAATCGGATCGGCGGGTGCGTTTAGCGCAAGCGATTGGCAGCAGATTCGATCCCAGGATCGGATCTGCTGTCGAAACGGCCGTGAATCGAGCCAGTGTATGGCCTGCTTTAAGAAACTCTAGTTGTTATCTCTATGCAAAAAAGCCATTAATCTCTACGACTTTCAAAGTGGTGGAGAGGGCTGTTATCTGACTTTTATTATCTCAACTGTAAGTGAACTAATTACTTTTTCTCTGCCAGAGGAGAGCTCATTAGTTCACAGACTGCTCTGAAAGAATCATTTTGAATGCTGAGTGTTGTGTAATCTGCACATATTAGAGAATGATGCAATGTTAGAAAAAAACACTGTATACCTGAAAATAAAAATATGAGGATATTTTCTTTGCTGCTAATCTTCTAGTAATTATTCATAGTACACAACCAATTCACTATATCATATATTTTTTTTCGCTTCAGTGTCTCTTTAAACGGTTTAATTCCCCCTTGTTTGTGTCTAATCACTAGTTGTAATTTGATCACTCCTCATGTCACCTGACTACCATGACAAATAAGGCAGATAAGCTCATTTGAAAGCACAGGATGTTAACAATATGTCTGCCTCCATGAATCAGGAAGTAGAAATAGTGCAGATTTATTTTAGGATTTGTTTCAGCTGTAACAAAGAAATGTTTTTTGTCTGAAGGTTGTTATGCTGTTGTGTATCTTTTAGAGCAGAGAGGACGTTCTGAGTTCAGGTCCGCTTTAAGCAGAATTACAGGCATAAAGTTGTATGCAGAATGAGCAGAGCGTAATGCATTGCATGTAATGTATTGCATTCTGCTCTACTGATTGAGCGGGAAAACTTAACACACATAATTCTGCTTCAGTTTGGAACCCACTAGAGCGGTTTTCTGATCATTTAGGGAGCAATTCAAACCGCTAGCGATTTCCCTAAACGCTCAGCTAATGTTAATGGATGGGCCAAATTCCACTGGAGCGATTGCGATTACCGAATCACAAAACTCAGGACTTGCAGCATTTTTGAGCGTTAGCGATTAGCGTTTCTGCAATGTAAAGTATATAAACGCTGGCATAATCGCTCGTCAAAACCTACACAGAGCGATTTTGCACACTGTAACAAAATGAAAATTTATTGAAAGGACCAATCAGAATTAAAAACGCTAATCGCTTATCGCTACACAACCGCTGGCAAATTAATTACCAAAAACGCTCATGAAATCCCTTACAAACCGCTCATGCAAAACGCTAGCGATTGCGAGTGGCGATAGCGTTTTGTAGTGGGTTCTAGCCTCACACAGTTTCTTGCATACATCCCAAGAGGTCTTAAAGCGCACCTACACTAAAGTATACCTTATAGCTCGTTCATTTACAACTAAATGAATTGTTAGAGGACATTCCAACAAAAGATTAGCATTATTCTTAAAGGGAACCGTTAGGGCTGGTTAGCACTTGGCGATTGTTCAGCGCTTTGCTGATCGCCGGCGATCAGTAAAGTGCTGCTACTAATGTATCTCTATGGATACAGTCACACTGCAGCGTTTTGGGGGTGATTGCGCTGTGATTCTCTACTGAAAGAGAATCACAAGCGCAAATCATGCTGAATCGCAAGATTTTCCCTGCAAATCGTGATTGTGGAGCCAAAGGCAATCGCAGGCAAGCGGTGCGCCAAGCGTAGAGTGTAAACTAGCCCTAACTGAGAGGCATATGGATGTTTCCTTTTAAACAATAGTTGCTTGCCAGTCCTACTGATCTCTTTGGCTGCAGTAGTGGCTGAATCACAAACCTGAAACAACCACAAACCTGAAACAAGCATGCAGCTAATCCAGTCTGACTTCAGTCAGAGCATCTGATCTGCATGCTTGTTGAGGGGCTGTGGCTGAAAGTATTAGAGACACAGGATTAGCAGGAGAGTCAGGCATCTGGTTTTATTTTAAAAGGGAAAATCCATATGATTATAAGTTTAGGTTCCCTTTAACCAGTTCAGCCTATCTGGACGAGTATGCTCATCCAGATAGGCGCCGCTCAAGTCTATCTGGATGCGTATCCGCGTCCAGTGTTTAAACGGTGGTGCATGCCCACCGCACTGAGCGACGGTGTCGGCGGTTGGGAAAGGGAAGCGAGGCTTCCCCGAACCAATTGCAGTCCGTGTAATGAATGGACATGACCCAGATCAGGGGCCATGTATATTCATAATAAAGATCGTGAATGACAGTAAAAAAAAAAAAAAAAAAGAAACACTTCCTGGTAATCTAGGGAGTGTTTCTATCACCATCTAGTGGTGAAAAGTTAAATTACAAACACCACTTATTTTTAATAAAAAAAGAATATAATAATTCCCTTACAAAGCACGCCCCCCCCCCCCCCCCCGCCCCCTTCCCCTTCCCGGGTTACTGAGCAGATTTTTTTTTTTTAAATCCATAAATAGTTTATTTAGGGGAATAGTTTTTTTTTTTTTTTTTTTTACTATGTATGTCCTGAGGGTATATTACTGTTATTTCAGTACATAAGGACTTACAATTGACAGGACAAAAAAATACACCTTTATTGACAAAGAATATATTGGCGCCATACAGTGTACTAGGAACATAATTTAAATAGCCGGGACTAATGGGCAGATACAATAGAAGCATTATAGAAGCGCTGGGTAGCTGGGACATATTATGGGGCGCTGGGAAGCTGGGACATATTATGGGGCACTGGGAAGCTGGGACATATTATGGGGTGCTGGGTAGCTGGGATATATTATGGGGTGCTGGGTAGCTGGGACATATTATGGGGTACTGGGTAGCTGGGATATATTATGGGGTGCTGGGTAGCTGGGACATATTATGGGGTGCTGGGTAGCTGGGACATATTATGGGGTGCTGGGTAGCTGTGATATATTATGGGGTGCTGGGTAGCTGGGATATATTATGGGGCACTGGGTAGCTGGGACATATTATGAGGCACTGGGAAGCTAGGATATATTATGGGGGGCTGAGTAGCTGGGACATATTATGGGGAACTGGGAAGCTGGGACATATTATGGGGCACTGGGAAGCTAGGATATATTATGGGGGGCTGAGTAGCTGGGATATATTTTGGGTGCTGGGAAGCTGGGACATGTTATGGGGTATTCGAAAGGTTGGGCATACAATGGGGTACAGAGAAGCATTATGGTGGTACTGGGGAGCTATGACACAGAGCTGTGCTGTGGAATGTTGCTGTGTGTGGTTATATTTGAATTGCTGCGGTTCTCACCCGGCTCATCTCCGGCCATTGCTCCACTCCCAGGATCGGTCTCCGGTCCTCTCCTCAGTCGCCTCAGGTCCTCTCTGCAAAAAAGACAAGGGGGGTATTACTTGTCATCCAGTAATAAGTGTTAGATAGATAGATAGATAGATAGATAGATAGATAGATAGATAGATAGATCTTGCCAAGGTCTTGCCTAGGTTTGCCTAGTGGATGATCCGGCTCTGGGAAATAGCCATTCCCTACGCTGCCAGGGTGTACTTGAATTGGCCACCAAGGCTTCCCATTGGTTTAGCCATATGGAGTAATGGCAACATATCCTGATGCCGGGCTCTTGGTCAGTTTGCCCTGGAGAAATGATACGTTTATACAGCAGACTGGTGTTTGGCATTCAGCCAAGGAATTCACATCAAGAAAGGAATATTTGCAAATAGAAGAAAGTTCCAGCACTGGATTTATACAAAATATTTCTGTCCATAGTCCAGGTGTTTGCCGGTGACAGCAGTGACACAACGCAATGGATCGGGACAGTGGCGCTGCACGTCATACTCGCGTTGTGTTGGGAACAGTGAAGCATGTAGTCATTGAAATTGAAATGTATGCTTTACTGTTAATGCTAACGCGTGCATTTATCAGTAACGCACTGCCACCTGTTATACCTCCAGCAACCGCCGCACTGTGACCATGATCTTTAACATCTTCTATCATTTTATTGGAATGTGGCCCTAAAATCTCATCTGATTTTCAAAAAAGTTATAAATAACGATGATGGGGTGAACCAAGTTTAAAAAATGATTTACTTATTTGAAAAAAGAAAACAATCCAATAACATTTGCTTGTGGCAAAAATAAGTAATTTCTTAAAGTGAACCTGAGGTGAGAGTTATAGGGAGGCTGCCATATTTATTTCCTTTTAAGCAATACCAGTTGCCTGGTTATCCTGCTGATCCACTGCCCCTAATGCTTTTAGCCATAGACCCTGAACAAGCATGCAGCAGATCAGGTGTTTCTGACATTATTGTCGGATCTGACAAGATTCGCTGCTTGTTTCTGGTGTTATTCAGACACTACTGCAGCCATATAGATCAGCAGGGCTGCCAGGCAACTGGTATTGTTTAAAAGGAAACAAGTATGGCAGCCTCCATATCCCTCTCACTCCAGTTGTCCTTTAAGGCTCGTACACATGTCTAACAAATTTGCCTGATTTTAGTCTGTTTGAGGACAATCAGGCCTTGTGTACACGTGGCAAACAACTAGACGAGCGGCTTCTATAGAAGAGATATTCCGCTGCACTGATAATCAGTTAAAAGTCATAGCTATGATTAAGGAGCCACGCCCGCTCGGATATGCGTGTGCTTATGTCACATGACATCATCAAGCCGGGACCTGGATATTCAGCATCACAGGCTGAGTGCAGAGCTGTGCACAGAGGCTCCGGCTGCAGGATGATCACCAGGCGAGGTGTAGAGATGGCTGAACTGTTCGCCCGGCGATTCGTTCGCAGCGAAGATGGCATGTTTGTATTTGCCCCTCCAGATGAACACATGGAGTGTTCGACCCGCCCCCTATACATTATAATGGAGCCAAAAATTGACCTCTCACCCCAGAGTTAGCAGACACATGGCAGCCAATCAGCTATCCCTCCCACCTGGACCGCCCCCCCCCCCCCCCCACTTATCATAACGCCAGCCCAGCGCAGAAGCCATTTTTCAGCAGTCTGTGTTTGGCTTCTGTGCTAGGCAGCGAGGGCTGAAAAACCGCCATCGCCTGTACTCCCAGGATTGTGCGCACAAGCACGGCGGCCACTACACACCACTACACAGAGATTGCCGCTAAGAGGACTAACATTTATGTCCTGGAGGTATCAACTACTAAAATCAAAGATATGCTCACCTGACGTAATCACTAAAGGTCTTTGCGGTTGTTTGCGGACTGCAGTGCATTAAACGTGGCATTGGATAAAACAAGATAGAAGGCTATGCCAAAAAGCATTGTTGTTTCTAGAGGTTTAGAGGTGTCTGGTATACTTTTGGTATATGTGGCTTTAATGTATTCCTTTACAGATACTGGCAACAAGCCAGGTCGGCATCTTCTGCGCCTGTGTGAGCGCGCGGCCGCACCACTCACGATTGCGCTCACATGGCCTGGAGTATTCTGTGCAGGCGCAGAAGTATTATTCCTGCGCAGAACGCTTAATCATCTCTATTCCCTATTACTATGGTATTGCCACATCTCCATGCACTACTTTACTGCAGCCCCTTTCCTCCCATATTATCCATGCACAGCTCTTGCTGGAACTATCAACCACTCAATGGATCATCCCGTGAGCCACACATCACCCTGTAACTTGAAGAAGCCGTAGGAAGTCCAACTTCACAGGACTAAAGGTGGGTACACACATCAGATAAAAGTCTTTGGAAACCGAAAGATCACAGACCAATTTTACCCCCTTCCATGTAGTATGAGAGCCATACTCTACACAGTCTATTCTATGGAGCTGAACTCCCCATCAGATAAAAATCTTTGCAAGATGCTGTACACAAAGATGGTGTACACATGCAACAGATCAGTTCCCACAAAAGATCCGTTCCTGCAAAATGCATTTATAGTCTATGATATCTGCAGATCTCATACACACCTTGTTTAACCTCCTTGCCGGTTATCCCGAGCTGAGCTCGGGGTAACCTGCGCAGGAAGAATGCTCTGGCCCTGCTGGGCCGATTTTCTCATTTTTTTTTGCTACACGCAGCTAGCACTTTGCTAGCTGTGTGTAGTACGCGATCGCTGCCGCTACCCGCCGATTCGCCCCTACCCGCCGCGCCGCCCCCCCCCCCCCCCCCCCAGACCCCTTGCGCAGCCTGGCCAATCAGTGCCAGGCAGCACTCAGGGGTGGATCGGTGACGTCATCGCAATCGTCGCCATGGCGACGGGAAAGACAAGCAGGACATCCCGTTCTGATTGGGATTTCCTGCATGCGCAGATCGCCGGAGGCGATCGGAGTGGGTGGGGGGATGCCACTGCTCAGTGGCTATCATGTAGCTAGCGCTAGGCTACCTACATGATTTAAAAAAAAAAAAAGTGCTGCGCCACCCCCTTGCCGACATAACTGCAACGGCAAGGGGGTTAACACCTTTTTCATCTGCAGATCAGACAATCATCTGCAGATCCGAAGATCCATCCTGGTGTTCATCTTTGTGTACAGCATCTTTGTGTACAGCATCTTGCAAAGATATTTATCTGATGGGGAGTTCAGCTCAATAGAATAGACTTTGTAGAGTATGGCTCTCATACTACATGGAATGGGGTAAAATTGGTCTGTGATCTTTCATTTTCCAAAGACTTTTATCTGATGTGTGTACCCACCTTAAACTCTCATCAGCAATTTTCAATAAATGAATTGTTTTACAGAACCTAAACTGACACGATGACGAGATAGACATCTGTACGTATAGTAGCAAGCATACAAATATGTATATTGCATTCTCTTTCTTCTTTCTCTGCCTGAAAGAGTTAATATGCAGCTATGTAACTGACTCTCTGGTGGGGTTTCATTCAGATATAAGGCTCTTACACAAGTCAGATTTTCCAAAATGACCAGTCGTTTGGATGTTTGAACGTCCGGTCGTTTGGACGTCAAATCGGTCGTTCAGCGGATAAGACTGGTTTTGATGGCTCCACTTGGCGGATCGGTCAAATCCAGTCTTATCAGCTGAACGAACGATCATACACACGCCCGATTTGACGGCCAAACGACCGGACGATCAAATAATCCAAACGATCGGTCGTTTGGAAGTATCCGACGTGTGTATGTCTCTATAGGGTCCATCACTGATAAGGAATTACAGCCATAAAACACTTTCCTGGCACAGAACTGTGCTTTTTAGAGCAGGGGATAGATAAAAATGCTCAATAGTTCATTTATTTTAACCCTCTGAGACATGGGACATACTTTGCTCCAGATCTAAAATAAATGAACTATTGACCTTTTTTTTAATCTATCCCCTGCACTCAGAAACTGTTCTCTTAAGCTATAATCCAACTGGGTCCTCCTGACTGGAGAGAACCTGTCACTTGCATAGCTGAATGTTCAACTCTTTCAGGCAGGACAAAAAATCCTGGCTGTCCTTTTTTTTAAAGGTGACCACTAATGATACAATTTGATGAATGATCGATTCGCAATTCTTTATATGAACAATCATAAATGATCGGTTGGGACCACTAATGGACAAAAATCTCCTAACCAATCCGATCAGATTAATAGAATCAATCCAAATTATGGCTCGATCCTGTCAATCTGATCAGATTGGTTAGGAGATTTATGTCCATTAGAGGTCCCGAACTATCATTTGGTAATCAATTGTTTGTCAAATTGTTTTATCAGTGGCCACCTTAATGGTTCCCATACATGGTACAATTTTTTAATTTTTTTCAATTTGATAATTTTGCTCAATTATTCCGATAGATCGAATATAAAGATGTTTTTAACATGTCCAATTAGATTTCTTGTAATCCAATCGAGTTGAAGAAAAAAGGTGCCCCGCTTTTTTCTTCAACTCGATTGGATTACATGGATTCTGGATGAGCACGCTCTGTGTCCTGGTCCCAGTCCTGGTGTGTCTGCCCTGCTGCATTTGGTGCCAGGTACTGTTACTTCGCTTTGAACTTATACCAATTAGATTTCTATTGTAAAAACAGGATAATCGATTCTTTTTTTCTTGTTCGAAAAAATTATTATTGGTCAAAGAAACTGGAAAATTTAACGTTTTTATTGTACCGTGTATGGGCACCATTAGGATGTTCTTGCTGTGGGTGTGTCTTGCTGTAAACATGGGTGTGGCTTACTGTAAACATTAATTCACACTCAGGCCTGGAACTTGTTACAAATTGCAAATCGCTAGCGCAATCGCTATAGTTTTTAATTAGCGTTTTGTATGCAATTTCATGTTCAGCGATTTTAAAACGTGTAAGCTTTTTGCCAACGAATTAACTTTCAAATTATTATTTTTATTTTTTTTACAGTTTGCAGTAATTTAAAATTTCACACAAATCGATATGTGTTGCGATTAATGAGCGATTTGCCAGCGCTTTAATACTTTACATTGAAGCAAAACTCTCCCAAAATGCTGCATGTCCTGCGATTGCGATTTTGCTAGGCGCAATCGCTACTGTGGAATTTGTTACATTTATTTACATTGGCAAAGCGTTTAGGGAAATCACTAGTGATTTGTATCGCTCCCTAAATGCTCAAAAAAGCCCTCTAGTGGGTTCCAGTCCTGACACTGGAGTGTCAGAGCCAATGATGAGCTCACATTTCTCATAGTCCAAACACAGAAACATTCAGAATTACAAGTTGCAATCATAATGCTAAATGTCAGATTATTTACTAGGGAAGCAACATCTGCACTCCGAGATGTCAGGGCGTGCAAGTACAGGAAAAGCAAAGCAGAAACAAATGAGAGAGGAAGCAACCTGTACATATACGCTGCACAACCATTGCAAAGGAGCTCACAATCTAATCCCTACCATTGCCATATGTCTATATTATGTAGTATAAGTACTGTGGTCTAGGGCCAATTTTTAGGGGGAGCCAATTAACTTATCCATATGTTTTTGGAATGTGGGAGGAAACCGGAGTGCCCGGAGGAAACCCACGCAGACACGGAGAGAACATACAAACTCTTTGCAGGTAGTGCCCTGGCTGGGAATCGAACCAGGGCCCCAGCGCTGCAAGGCGAGAGAGCTAACCACTACGCCACCCTGCCGCCCATATATATACATATAATAAATACCTGCGCTGCGCCACATAACCTAGGGTTCAAATGAGCCCCAGATACATGATAAAGACTGGAGTCTAGTATACTAGTGGCTGGTGCCTATAAGTGCCAGTGCACAGCAATATATCCAGGTGGAGGGAGGCGTGGAGAGCCACTCCACCTGGATGTATTGCTGCTCCTCACTGCAATGCTGACCCGGTGTAGTATTACAGCCCACTGTGGCCCTCCTCTTCATCTTTTCCTTTGTTATGCTTGCTGTATCATCCATACCCATTGCCATTTGTCATTTGCTGATTTAGTCATGAGCATATACCTCTACACTCTAGCACTTTACGTTAGTGTCACTTTTATTGTTCATGGGCACTGGCACTTATAGGCACTAGCCACTAGTATACTAGACTCCAGTCTTTATCATGTATCTGGGGCTCATTTGACTCCAATATGGCAGCTCCTCCCCCAGAAACCGACGCCCAGCAGTCAGTCAAGTGTAATATACCATAAATTGTGCGCTGCTGCCCAGTCACACATGTATGTGAATATCTCCCAGTCTCCCCTGACAACGCCTAATGGCAAAAAAATATGGTTGAGACTTGAGAGATAATTATTTTTAGTATTTATGTAGTGCCAACATCTTCCACAGCGCTGTACAGAGTATATTGTCTTGTCACTCACAATTTCATCCCTACCATATGTCGTAGTCTAGGGCAGTGATGGCTAACCTTGGCACTCCAGCTGTGACAAAACTACAAATCCCATCATGCCTCTGCCTCCATGAGTTATGCTTAGAGCTGTCAGAGTATTGCAATGCCTAATAGGACTTGTAGTTCCACCACAGCTGGAGTGCCAAGGTTAGCCATCACTGGTCTAGGGCATATTTATCTGTGTGTTTTAGGGATGTGGGAGGAAACCAGAGTGCCCAGAAAAAACCCACACAGACACGGGGAAAACATACAAAATCTGTGCAGATAGTGCCCAAGCTGGGATTCAAACCAGGGCCCCAGCGCAAGAGTGCTAACCACTAGGCCACTATGCCACCCATGTACTGTATGTACTGTATGCACTGTATGTATTGTATATATTGTAGTCTGGCGCCAATTTAGGGGGAAGCCAATCCAGCAAGGCATGAATCTGGGTTCAGAATTATTTGGAATTAGATTGCATACGGGTCCGTATAGTAAACTGAGAATCTGTAACAATCCTCCTCTTCCTTACCTCATGAGGGGGATCCTGATGTAGCTTCCCCCATCCTCCTAAGCATCAGGGTTCCAGAGTTCCGGATAACAGGGACTTGGCTGTGTTTGTGTGTGTGTGTGTGTATATATATATATATATATATATATATATATATATATATATATATATATATATATATATATATAGTGTGCCCATTTACAGTTTTACCACTTCCATCTAGTATGGAATCTGTTCATAGTGTTCAAAATCTGTTGGCCCTCATACCATATGGAAGTGTTACAATTGGCCATTCATTGGCCAATAAAAATGTCATGTGTGCGCATGTAAGCAACATAATATGCACGATATATTAAACCCGGCATAAATAGAGGTCATGAAACCCACACCAGTCCAATTAGAATAATAATGCTCAATTTTATTTTATGCTACAAAGTTTTAAAACAATAAAAACACTGTCATCACAATGGGGTCCATGATAACTATAAATGCACAAACATTGCACTGATGTAAAATTAAACCAGGGGCATAATGAAAGCCACAGCGATTGCTATGGGACCCTGGACAAGAGAATGCCACAGGCTGTTTTAAATGTTCTCAGTACTCCCTTAAAGAGGAACTCCAGCCTAAACAAACATACTTTCATTAAGTTACATTAGTTATGTTAATTAAAATAGATAGGTAATATCATCTCTTACCCACACTGTTTTAAAAGAACAGGCAAATGTTTGATTTCATGATGGCAGCCATTTTGGTTGAAAGGAGGTGACAGGGAGCACAGTTCCAACTGTCTTGTGTCCTTAGCATCTCTCCCAGTTGCTAGGCAATGAAAATAACAACACAGGGAATCCCATCATGCTCTGCACAGCATCAGGGGAAAAAAAAGTTCTGATGCTGTGAAACCGTTAAAGAAACACCAACCGTTTTCAGTTCTGCTGAGTAGATTTTTAGTCCGGAGATTCACTTTAAATTTGATTTACTTTATAATGTTAAATTTGTACCCATGTGCTGTATGCAGGGACGGTTGTAGACCTTTTGCTGCCTGAGGCAAACTTGTGAGGATGCCCCCCACTCGTCCCCCCCTGAACTGGAATGATTGCATAGCACCCGACAATTTGCACCTCACGTTATAGCTGCGGTGAGCCCCCCCCCCAAAAAAAACCTTAGTATAGGTAGGTAGACAGGTATAGGTGCCCCCAGTATTGGTAGCTAGGTACAGTTGCCTCCAGTATAGGTTAGCCTGGTACAGTTGCCCCCAGTATACGTTGGCCAGGCACTCTCTTCACTTCCTGTTTCTGCCTGGTGCTGCCCCCAGATGTCTGTCGCCTGAAGAAGTCGTCTCACTTGGCATCATGGGCGGACCGCGCCTGGCTGTATGGTATGTTCTACTTTCTGAGATGAAAACAAAAAAATTTGAGCAAAAAAAAAAACAAAACACACTACTGCAGACCAGACGTATAGTAGAGTTGGACTGAATGTATACTGGGAGGGTGTGACTGGAGGTTTAAAGGCTTGTTCACATTAGCAGCGATTTCGTTTTTCTTCCAGCTCTGGTGATATTAATAATCGTCTAGAAAGCGCTAGTGCAATGTTGCTCTATGTGAGTGTTCTCACATGAGCGATGAGCTTTGCTATCCAATCGCATACACGGCTTCTGCACCATTTTGTGAGCGCTTCAATAGAAAAGATAGGAAAATCGCTAAGCGCTTCAAAAAGTGCTTTGAAAAGCGATTTTCTGAGCGTTTTTTTTTAATTAATATATACATAGTATTTATTTTTATTTCCAGGTGAAAGAGTTCACATCCTGACTGTCATCAGGAAGTGAAAAAACATTGCTACAGAAAAGCTCTTAGAAAAGTGCTTAGAAAAGCCCAAATCGCTCTGAAAGCGCTTTCAAAATCGCTCCATAAATCCCTCAGTGTTTGCGATAGCGCTGCCGATTTATAATGTGAACAAGGCCTAACAGAGGTGAGATTAGAAGCGTGGTGGGGGTGCAATAATAATAATAACAATAATAATAATTACAATAATAACAACAATAATAGCAATAATAACAATACATTTGTACTGTATAGTGCTTTTTCTCCTGTTGGACTCAAAGCATTTGAGAGCTGCATCCACTACAATGGGCTACTCTGCAGTATTATAGGTGCTGGTTTACTGAACAGAAAGAGCCAACGTAGTGCCCTTAATCAGTACACTATCCAGCCACTGCTAATAGCCATGTAGTTGGAGTGGTGGTGTGACTGCTTGGTGTGGCTGGTTGGTCTGACTGCTTGGTGTGGCTGAGGTGTCATTAGATGCTGGTTCTGTGGTGTGACTGCTTGGTGTGGCAGAGGTGTCATTAGATGCTGGTTCTGTGGTGTGACTGCTTGGTGTGGCAGAGGTGTGACTAGATGCTGGTTCTGTGATGGGGCTGCACTGGGATGTAGCAGGGGTGTGGATGTAGCAGGAACAGTGATTGAATAGGTTGCAAGGATGTAATTGGAGGTGTGACAAAGGCCTGGCAGATGAATTTCCCTCCCTAAACCTGATCAGGCCAGTGTGGAGGGGTGTGGTGTGTCAGCTCCTCCCCTAGGAGTGGCCAGCAAACGACTCAGGCCTGTAAAGTCATCTTTCCAGTACTCACCCTGTCCTGTTCTGCATCTCTGGTCTCTGTATATTCAAGATCAAACGCTAGTATTTGCTCTGCTGAGTCTCACACGTCTGTATCGGTCGGTGATCTCTCTGCGAGTGACAGTCTAACTGCCGGTCTCATGCTTGTAACTGTCGGTCTCATTCTTGTAACTGACGGTCTCACGCTTGTAACTGTCACAGCAGCAGTAGGACTACAACTACAGGTGCCTCAATGGACCAAAAAGCCTCCACTTTGATATTCCTTCATTTTGAGATAGATTCAAAACTGCAGAAGATTTCCACTTTGGAACTGCTTCAAATTTACATCTCAACATTCCCTATGCTTCCATGTCATAACACTTGGGTAGATGCCCCGCCCCCTCTACCCCATAGGATCCCGTGATTATAAATTCTAACAGCCCCTCCTTCCCCCCAGTCTTTTTTTCCCGATCTCACCTCACCTCGTTGGATCCACGTGGGGCAAGGTTTGCCTATCAATTCTTTGTTTTTGTTTATTATGCCCTACCTTGCTGCTTAAAGAGTGGCAGATATAGCGTTTTATCTATGACCACTGTACTATAAATATAGCACGGTCCCCTCGTATCTGCTGGTCTTGGAGGGAGGCTCAGGAAACTATAGGGTCTAAATGACTAAATGTTTTCCTATACAGCCGCTTGTTGCCGGGGTCAGGTTTGCCCAGGGCGTGATATATGGCATTAAATATGCTATTGTGGCTCAGGCCGGGCGCAGCGTGGAGTTTCCTCACCTTTTCTCTTCCTGGTGGCTCGGCGAGTGAGGCGCAAACGTCACTTCCGGTGACGCACTTCCGCCCAGTATCCGTCGCTCTCTGCCGGAAGCAGAGGCGGCGGGGAGGAGGAAGCTGAGCGGTCGCCATAGCGACGACTCAAGCGCGTCTCCCATTGGAGAGCGGAGGCTGGGGGAGGTCCTCCTATCGTCGGGAGGTAAATTTAAAGCCCTGCACGCAGGCCCTTCGGCGTCCATAAGCCAAGGAGAGGATATCGGAGGGGCAAGGACACAGAGCGCTCCTGAGAACCATGGAGGAGGCAGTCACCGCTCCTAGGGAGCAGGATATCGTCACACCTCAGCGAGGTAACTTTTTTCTTACAGGGGGGATGATGGCTATGACGGTGTAGCAGTTTTGTACTGGGGCAGGAAATTCATTCTTCTCTTTTTCTCCTTTTTTCATTTCGTCAGCAACTTCTGCTGCTTCTGTTACTCCTGCTGCGCCACCATTAGACCAGCATCGGGAAAGGTATGGGCTGTCAGGTAGGTTCCTTTTTTATCCCGATGCAACCATTTAAAGGCTGAACGCGGTCTCTTCTTTTGTGTTTTTTCAGCCCGAAGAAACATCACAAAAGCAAAAAGAAGACGCGTTCAAGATCAAGATCACGCAGACGAAGTCCTTCGCCTCGCTATAGAGAAAGAAGTAGATCGCGATCTAGACAACGCCACAGGAGATGCTGGGCGTGCGAGAGAGAAGCACTACCGGGAAAATCTGTCTGTCAAAGATGCTTTAGTGACATGGCTAAAGACATTGATCAAACGCCGGTGGATATTTCACAAATGATAACGCAGGCGGTGCAGGACTCTATGAGAGACTATCTGTCCTCGTTACCACCCACACTGGCCCAACAGGCGGAACAACCCCAACCCCAAGCGTCAATAGATGCAGACGAGGTTATGGGGGGTTTTGATTTCACGCTAGTACAACCTTACATAAGAGCAGTTCGGGAGGCCATTGAGTGGGACTCAGATGACTCAGAAGAACCCTCAGCAAGCACGGGGAAGCAAAAGGAGTATTTCACACATCTTAAAAGGAAGACTTCTACTTTTCCATTGATGACGGAAATAGCAGAGATAATTAAAGAGGAATGGGAGAAAATCGATAAGAGAGCACCATTGAATAATAGGATTACTAAACTCTATCCTCTGAAACCGGAAGAGACAAGGACATTGGATAACCCACCTATTGTGGACGCATCCGTGGTCCGTCTCGCAAGACCAATGACACTGCCAAGGGAGAACGCTACGACATTTAGAGATGTCCTGGAGAAAAAGATGGACTCTGAATTAAAGAAAATTTACACGATCACAGGGAATGCGATAAAGCCAGCAGTGGCATTAATGTCAGTATCCAGAGCCCTAAGAGCTTGGACGACTAACATAGAGGAAGCAGTGAGGGCCGGAACAGATAAAGAAGCAATCCTGGCAGCCCTCGATGACTTTAGCCTTACGGCAGATTTCATTGGCGAAGCGGCGGTGGATGTAATCAGGTGTACTTCTAGAGCCATGGCGTCAACAGTAGTAACAAAGAGGGCATTATGGCTGAAGGCATGGGCAGCAGACCCAGCATCAAAGACAGACTGGTGTAGAATACCATACGATGGGGCCAATCTATTTGGTAAAGAAATGGATCAGGCGATCCAAAGAGTTACGGGAGGAAAATCGGGGCTAATACCCCAGGATAGAAGAAACAAGAAGTCCAATTCTCAACTAACCAACTGTTTTCAGCAGTCAAGATACAGGAACGCCAGATCCTACAAACCTGGCAGGGAATTCAAAAGAAATTGGCAAAGTTCACAGTCCAATTTACAGCGTCTTACTAAACAGAGGACGACTTCTTCCACACAACAGAAGCCCTTTTGACGGGGGGCCCACCCAGACTTGTCCAGTAGGGGGAAGGCTTGCCCAATTCGGACAAGTTTGGGCGGAGAATATCAAGAACAAGTGGGTCATACGAACCGTATCGAAGGGACATCGATGGAGTTTCAGGTCAAAACCAAGGAATCACTTCCAGGCAACAAGAATTCCGTCACAGCAAGACAAAAGACTAATCCTGAAGGAATACATCCAAACTCTCAAGCTGAAGCAGGCCATAATAGAAGTACCGACAGAACAGAGGGGCAGGGGAGTATATTCCCCATTATTTTTTGTTCTAAAAAAAACAGGAGACTGGCGTCCAGTTTTAGACCTGAGAAAACTGAACAGGAACATCAAGGTAAAGAAATTCAAGATGGAAACTCTGGAATCAATCCGACAGGCAACAAGAACATTCGACTGGATGCTTTCTGTGGACCTCGAGGACGCCTACTTGCATATCCCAGTACACTTGAGGTCCCAGAAGTACCTAAGATTTGCCGTTGCGGAAGAACATTTCCAATTTACTTGCCTCCCTTTCGGGATTTCCACCGCGCCAAGGACTTTCTCCAAAACTCTCCTGGCAGTAGTAGATCTACTTCGGGAGAAGGGGTTAAGGTTGTACCATTACCTGGACGACCTGCTTCTACTATCATCAGACGAACAGACATTACTCCAACACAGGGAGATACTGATCAACACACTTCTATACTTTGGCTGGAAAGTAAATTATGCGAAGAGTCAGCTGGAACCAACACAGTCGATGATATTCTTGGGAGCACTCTTCAACACAGTGGACAATTCGCTGAAGTTACCATTGGAGAAGGCACACAACCTGATCCAGAGAATACAGTTTGTATCAACTATGACCTCACTTCGAGCGAGACAATGTCTCAGCCTGATAGGTCTGATGACTTCAACTATCCCAATGGTGCGTTGGGCACATTGGCATCTAAGACCGTTCCAATGGGGTTTTTTAAGCCAATGGAACAAGACGTCATTCAATCAAACAATACAGATGACAGACCTAATGCGGAACAGCCTATTATGGTGGACGTCACTGGAGAATATAACGAGACATCATCTTATTCAACACAGCTTACCGACCATAATTACTTCGGACGCCAGCCAGAGGGGCTGGGGAGCCCACTGCGAGGGCAGGTTCGCCCAGGGAATATGGACTCATACAGCTCACCAAATTCCAGCAAACATACTAGAATTGAGAGCGGCCCATCAGGGGCTTGTCAGTTTCAGGAACCAGATCCAGGGAAGGACAATACTCCTAAAGATGGACAACCGCACGGCGGTCTCTTATGTGAAGAGACAAGGGGGCACCAGGAGTATGGCATTATTACAGGAAGCAGCAGGAATATTTCAGTTCGCAGAGGAGAACTTATGGGACATCAAGGCACTATACATACCGGGGGTAGACAATCAAACAGCGGATTATCTCAGCAGGAGAGTAATGAACAACCACGAGTGGAGTTTATCACAACAGACTTTTCTATGGATATGCAACCACTTGGGGACCCCAGAGATGGACCTTATGGCCACCCCAACCAACACGAAGAGCAGAATATTCTACTCCAGGTACCAGTACAAGGAGTCGGCGGGAGTGGATGCTCTGTCTATGCCCTGGAACTTCTCCCTAGCCTACGTCTACCCGCCAACACCAATGATCCGGCCACTACTCACCAGATTATACCAGGAGAGGGTTACACTCATAGCAATAATCCCATACTGGCCAAGACGTCCGTGGTTCCCCCTCCTGTGGGAACTGAAATCACAGTGTCCACTACCTCTCCCACACGTCAACAATCTTCTGACACAGGGGGAAATAGTTCACCAGAACCCAGAGAAACTCAAGCTGATGATCTGGATATTGAAGGGGAGAGGCTGAAACGTTCAGGTTGTTCAGACCAAGTCATCGGAACCTTGCTAAGTTCCAGAAAACCAACGACGAACGCGACATACCATAGAATATGGAAAGTTTTCCAACAGTTCGCCAGAGAGGAAAAGTTTGATCCCTTAAAACCAGAACCTCATGTAATTCTGGAATTCCTACAGAGAGGACTAAACAAGGGACTCGGCTACAATACGATAAAGGGGCACATATCGGCATTGACTGCCCTCACAGGCACTTCATGGGCTACTCACCCATTAATAAAGCAATTTATTAAGGGAGTATTAAGACTAAGGCCACCAAAGAAGAACATATTCCCTAAATGGGACTTACCTCTCGTACTAGAAGCCTTAGCAAAACAACCTTTTCATCCTCCTGAAAACAGTACTCTATGGAATACAACACTTAAAACAGTATTCTTAGTGGCGATCTCTTCGGCCAGAAGAGTATCAGAACTCCAAGCTCTGGGAGCAAGGGAACCATACCTCTCTTTGTTCCCAGATAGGGTAGTCCTGAGGCCAATTCAGGAGTTCATTCCCAAGGTCGCCTCAACATTTCATCTAAATCAGGACTGGACGTTGCCATCTTTTCAGATAGCGGACTCAGGGCAATCACACCCTTTGGATGTAGTTCAGGCTCTAAGGTCTTACCTAGACGTAACTTCCCAATTTAGAAAGACAGAGAGACTCTGGGTCATACCTACCGGGTATAGAAAAGGCCAAGCGGCCTCGACAAGAACTATTGCCTCCTGGTTAGTTAAAACCATTCAGGCCGCATATAGAACTCTCGATCTGGAGCCGCCTCAGCAGATCAGAGCGCACTCAACACGTAGTATGGCTACGTCATGGGCAGCATACAACCAGGTACCGGCAGAGAAAATCTGCCAGGCGGCCAACTGGTCCAGCATTCACACTTTCATGCGCCACTACAGAGTGGACTTATCTTCTCAAAGTTCCATTGTATTTGGGAAAACTGTATTGTCTGCAAATACATAATATGAATTAAAATTTTGTGTGTTCAGCAAGTTAAGTAGCCCTCCCTTCATTCTTTCCTAGGATAAATCCCAAGTGTTATGACATGGAAGCATAGGGAATACGGAAAATTGTTACTTACCTGACGGTAATTTTCCTTTCCCGATGCTTACATGTCATAACACGATCCCTCCCTTCTATGTGGCTTCGGTGAGCTCGAGGCTGACGTAGACTGGGGGGAAGGAGGGGCTGTTAGAATTTATAATCACGGGATCCTATGGGGTAGAGGGGGCGTGGCATCTACCCAAGTGTTATGACATGTAAGCATCGGGAAAGGAAAATTACCGTCAGGTAAGTAACAATTTTCCGTAGTGTTGACATGTTCAAAGTCAGCTCAGCAAAGGCTGTTTGTAAACGGATCTGCACTCCCCAGCTAGAAATAAAATAACTGCCATTTCAGATTTTTTTCTTTCTTTTAAAGCAATTCTAGTCTGACACTGGTGAATACAGCGGTTATAATTTAAAACATGTCTTTTTTGAGGCTGAGTGCACACATAACACTGCGTAAAAGGTCACGTTTTCTGTCATTTTATTTGTGTGTGTTTTTGCTGCGTTTTTACTGCGTTTTTAGTGCATTTGCGTTAGCGTTTTTTCCGCAGATGCATTTTTCAAGCGTTTTGCATGCAATTCAATGCGTTTGTGTTTCGCTTAATGCTTTTTGTATGCGTTTTTCAATTGCGTTTTATGCTAATCACTAGGAAGACAACAGCAAGCAGAAGTAAATCATTAAACAATAAAAAAGAAACGTATATAGAAACACACGGAAAACGCATGAAAAACACATACCTTGCATTCCCATTTACTTTTATTATGTGCGTTTTTGATGCGTTTTTGCATATTATGTTTTTTTTAAATGTACGCATACAAAACGCATATGCGGTTTTTCCTGCGGCCCATAGACTTCTATTAGCGGCAAAAATGCAGTGTTTTCCGCAACGCTTGCGTTTCTGCTAAGAGTGCACCTAGCATCACCCACTTCGCATTCATTTGTTTTTACCTCTCTATATTCCTTACAATTTTGGCATTTCAGCTGACACTACTAATACAGCAATAACTTTTTTATTACTTATGCCATCAAAGCGATACACATATAGTTTTTGGGGGGACAATCTAGGCTTTCTTTTGGTAATATTTGTTTTCAATAATTATTTAATTTCATAAGCATTTTATGGAGAAAAAATAAACGAAAATGCAGAAAATGTTTGCACAACTTTCACCTGGCAAGTGCCACAGTTATAACACATAGTATTTGTCTTTTCCCAGTTACATGTATACCCTACATGCCCTATTCCATCACTAGTTGGGAATATAACTTACCATTATCACTAGCCTGTGCATCTGTAGCGATTTGTGATCGCTATGGCGTGCAGTTTGGGGACCCCAGTGCTGTACATACATTGCTAGGCAACAGCACAGTGATGCATCTGTACAAGGTTGGGTCCCAGAACTGTTGCCTAGCGATCGCATCAGATCGCTACAGGTGAAAGCCATTACAGATGTCCACTAATCTTAAAGGGAACCTAAAGCGAGAGGGATATGGAGGCTGCCATATCTATTTCCTTTTAAACAATGCATATTGCCGGGCTATCGTGCTGATCTTCTGCCTTTAATATTATAAGCCATAGACCCGAAATACGCATGCGGATCAGGTGCTCCGACTGAAGGCAGACTGGATTACCTGCATACTTGTTTCTGGTGTGTGGTTCAGGCACTACTGCAGCCAAAGAGATCAGCAGGATAGCCAGACAACTGGTATTGCTTAAAAGTAAATAAACCCTTTAAGGCTAAGTATAGGTGACACAAAGGGTTAATTACATAGGAGATCGGAGGTGCACTTTTTTACTTGAGGGCGACACTGTCATTTTAATACTTTTTTTTAACTGTTTATATTTCTTCTGTTCTCATGAATGAGTGCTGCTATTAGCAGCAGTCTTCCACTTCTAGATGAATGCACAAGCATTCATGAGCCTTACACCTTTGGAAACAACGGGAGCGCGCGTGCACGCATGGGAGCACATGGCTGTGATTTTAACTTGGGGAAGTGGATTTCACTCCTTGGAATGCACAGGAGGGCCAATTAGGATGTGAAATTCATGTCCTGAAATGTTAAGAAGTTAACTAAGACCCATATACCACAAGCACAGTACCAAATAGAACCCATCTAAATAGCACCCAACCATCCTGACTTGTCCAGGACTATCCTGGATTCCATTGCTTATAGTCACATATCTTGCCCCCCTCTAATAAAATCCCTAGTGTCCTCCTCCTCAAGCCCCTTTAAAAGCTAGCAACACCAAAATTACTGGGAATGTTAAGAAGAATAGTGGGAACAAGAGGAAAAATTTTTTTTTCAAAAAGACCTTATAGTTTTTGAGAAAATCGATTTTAAAGTAAAAAAAAAAGAGTCGATTCATAAAAAAAGAACCTATTCATTAAAAAGATCCGTCTCATTCATGAGCCGTTAGTATAGCAGAGAATGTGTCCTCGGAAGGACGTAAAGCTGCTGGCTCCCGCTGCTGTCTCTCCCCACCTGCCTGCACCTGTCAACCCCCAACTAGGCTGGCACCCAGTGCACCTATGGGTGCACTGGGTGCCAGCCTAGGTGGGGGTTCACAGGTGCAGGCAGGCAGGTGGGGAGAGACAGCGGGAGCTAGCAGCTATGCGTCCAAAAGGACTTTTGGACGCATTCTCTGCTATGTGGGTGGGGGGCTTCGGAGATCTTCAATCAACTTAGAAGATCGCAACATAAGAGGATACAGTTCGTTGGATCATTTACCGAGGATATTGCCATGGGAAATTTTTTTTAAAGGTACAGGTAAGTATTTCTGGTTAATTAAGAAAATTAAAGGACTTTTTTCGTGGTTGTGTTTTTATTTCATTTAACCCTTTGTGGAAATGGGTAGGGGTACTTTGTACCTCTATACTCATTTCTCCTGGGAGGGGGTGGGCATCTGGGTGGGGTCCCCTTCTTAAAGGGGACTCCCAGATGCCACCATGAACCCCCCCCCCAGGGAGTCGTCGCCCCCACCTCCTCCTGGGGCACCGGAGGTGGGGAAGAGCCCCTTGTCTTTGGATTGGACAAGGGCTCTGGGGGGGGGGGGGGGAGGGGAAGGCTTGGCTGCCCCCCCGGAGCCCCCCATACCATGGACCATGCGAGCTGGTATAGTTCAGGGTGCGAAGCCCCAGTCGGCCGGGGCTCCGCATTCTGGCTATCCCAGCCTGCATGGGGGACAAGGGGTTACAGAGGCTCGGGAACGGCACGAAGGGCGCGGACGGCGTCCTCTGTGTCCTCTAAAGTGATACAGGTAGAGATTTAGTGAACGGATCGCTGGCGAACGGTTCCAGGCGAACTTTTGCGAAAGTTCGATTCGCCCCATAGACTTTAATGGCCGCCGACTTTAACGGTTAATAGCAAAGTCCCCTTACATAGTAGAAACACCAAAATTGTTGGGAATGTTAAGTGGAATAGTGGGAACAAGAGGAAACATTTTTTTTTTCAAAAAGACCTTATACTTTTTGAGAAAATCAATTTTAAAGTTTCAAAGTAAAATGAGCCGATTCATTAAAAAGAACCGGATGATTCAAGAACTGTTACTATAGCAGAGAATGCGTCCTGAGCAGGACGTGAAGCTGCCGGCTCGCTGCTGTCTCTCCCCACCTGCCTGCACCTGTCACCCTCACCTAGCCTGGCACCCAGCGCACCCATGGGTGCCAGGCTAGGTGAGAGTGACAGGTGAGGAGGTGGGGAGAGACAGCAGGAGCCGGCAGCTATGCGTCCAAAAGGACGCATTCTCTGCTATGTGGGGGACGTCGGAGATCTTCAATCAACTTAATTGAAGATCGCAACATAAGAGGATACAGTTCGTTGGATCGTTTACCGTGGATATTGGCGTGGGAAAACTTTTTTAAAGGTACAGGTAAGTAGTTATGGTTAATTTAGAATAATAAAATACTTTTCTCGTGGTTGTGTTTTTATTTCATTTAACCCTTTGTGGAAATGGGTAAAGGGTACTGTACCCCTATACTCATTTCTCCTGGGAGGGGGGTGGGCATCTGGGGTCCCCTTCTTAAAGGGGACTCCCAGATGCCACCATGAACCCCCCCCCCCCCCCCAGGGAGTCATCGGAGGTGGGGAAGAGCCCCTTGTCCATGGATTGGACAAGGGTTACGGGGGGAGGGAGGGGAAGGCTTGGCTGCCCCTCCCCCCCCGGAGCCCCCCATACCATGGACCATGCGGGCTGGTATAGCTCAGGGTGCGAAGTCCAAGTCGGCCGGGGCTCCGCATTCTAGCTATCCCAGCCTGCATGGGAGACAAGGGGTTACAGAGGCTCGGAAGGGGGGACCCCATGTAATTTTTTTTTCAGATTTCCCACACTCAGCACATAAAAATAATTAAAAAAAAAAAAAAAATATATATATATATATATATATATATATATATATATATATACACACACACATATATATATATACACACACACACATATATATATATATATATATATATATATATATATATATATATATATATATATATTTAGGACTTACGATGCCACAAGTATGGAAAAAGTTAAATACCATTTCATAATCCAGATCCATGGAGGACGCCATCTGCGCCCCCCCCCCGTTCATTCCGCCATGGCACCCGCAGTAATACCAGCCCCGGTCAGGTCCCGACCCCTCCAAACGGGTAGGGTTCTCATTCCCCCCTCAATATGGCCGCCACAGATTGCTGCTGCTGCGCAGTCCGCATAGATGCGATTGCGGCTGCACAGCTCTAGGTCCTCCTCCCGATGCGTCCGATGTATGCACGCATATTGATGACGCGGCAGGAGGAGGCCCTAGAGCTGCGCAGGTGTAATCGCGCCTGTGCGGACTGCGCAGCCGCGGCAATCTGTGGTGGCCATATTGAGGAGGGAATGAGAACCCGACCTGTTCGGAGGGGTCAGGAGTCGGGACCCGACCGGGGCCGGTATTACTGCGGGAGCCATGGGGGAATGAACGGGAGGGCGCGGATGGCGTCCTCCATGGATCTGGATTATGAAAAGGTATTAAACTTTTTTCACATTTGTGGCCTAGGAAGTCCGTTAAATATTGTTTCCTGCTATCTTTTTAACATATCCTGCAAATTTGGTGTGTCTAGGATGTAAGGGCCCTTTGCTATTAACTGCTAAAGTCGGCGGGTGATGATAAGCAACCAGAATTATAGGGGTGCAAAAGTGGTGAATTCTGCTAAGGCTTCCATTAGGCTCCCTATTTCACTTTCCAAAATCTCACATCTTTTCAAAGGGCAATTGCTCAGCAGTGGCAAATTTTCTAGCATTGTAGGGACCCTTAGGGGGAACATGACTGGTGATTTTCGGGCCCCTAGGCCAAAGAGGTCATAGCCTAGGGTCACAAAAACCTGTTTATTTGGGCAATTTCAATGGTAGTTATGCTGACGTACATAAATCGCAGCCATGGCCGTTAGCAACGTCTGAATTTCACGAAATGTCTCATGCAGGTAGAAGACATATTGTTAGACTTGGATTCCAAAGATGGGGTCCCTACATCTCTGCAAACCAGAGTTACAGGGGTGCAAAATTGGTAAAATCCCCCATAGGCTTTCATTGCCTCCCTATTTCACTTTCCAAAATCTCACATCTTTTCAAAGGGCAATTGCTCAGCAGTGGCAAATTTTCTAGCATTGTAGGGACCCTTAGGGGGAACATGACTGGTGAGTTTCGGGCCCCTAGGCCAAAGAGGTCATAGCCTAGGGTCACAAAAACCTGTTTATTTGGGCAATTTCAATGGTAGTGATGCTGACGTACATAAATCTCAGCCATGGCCGTTAGCAACGTCTGAATTTCACTAAATGTCTTATGCAGGTAGAAGACATATTGTTAGACTTGGGCTCCAAAGATGAGTTCCCTACATCTCTGCAAACCAGAGTTACAGGGCTCCAAATTTGGTAAAATCCCCCATAGGCTTTCATTGCCTCCCTATTTCACTTTCCAAAATCTCACATCTTTTCAAAGGGCAATTGCTCAGCAGTGGCAAATTTTCTAGCAATGTAGGGACCCTTAGGGGGAACATGACTGGTGAGTTTTGGGCCCCTAGGCCGAAGAGGTCATAGCCTAGGGTCACAAAAACCTGTTTATTTGGGCAATTTCAATGGTGGCGAGTCTGACGTACATAAATCGCAGCAATGGCCGTTAGCAATGTCTGAATCTCACGACATGTCTCATGCAGGTAGAAGACATATTGTTAGACTTGGATTCCAAAGATGGGGTTTCTACATCTCTGCAAACCAGAGTTACAGGGCTCCAAAATTGGTAAAATCCCCCATAGGCTTTCATTGGGCCTACTATTTACCGTTCCAAAATCTCACACCATTTCAAAGGGCAATGGCTCAGCAGTGGCAAAACTCACCAGTCATGATCCCCCTAAGAGTCCCTACAATGCTAGAAAATTTGGTACTGCTGAGTTATTGCCCTTTGAAAAGATGTGAGATTTTGGAAAGTGAAATAGGGAGGCAATGAAAGCCTATGGGGGATTTTACCAATTTTGCACCCCTGTAAGGGCCTGTACACACTGCTGCGCTTGCGTTGCGTTTTTAAAAACGCATGCGTTTTTAAAAACGCAAGGTCTTTTGAAAAAGAATGAAAATCGTGATGACTTGTACACACTGGTGCGATGCGTTTTTAAAAAAACGCAAACGCAGTGCCTGCTGCGCTTTTTTAAGCGCAGCGCATGAAAAACGCATTAAAAACGCATGCGCTTGCGTTTTTGCCTGCGTTTTTCAGAAGTCAATATCCCAGAAGACTCTGCAATCTCCTGATTCCTGTTGAAATGTAAACTAGAAAAAAAACAAAGGTTTCTTTAGCCAATCAGCAATTACAAGAAAAACGCAAACGCACAAAAAACGCAGGCAAAAGCGCATGCGTTTTTAAAACTACAGGCACTTTAAAAACGCATGCGCTTGCGTTTTTGCCTGCGTTTTTCAGTGTGTACAGGCCCTAACTCTGGTTTGCAGAGATGTAGGGACCCCATCTTTGGAATCCAAGTCTAACAATATGTCTTCTACCTGCATGAGACATTTCGTGAAATTCAGACGTTGCTAATGACCATGGCTGAGATTTATGTACGTCAGCATAACTACCATTGAAATTGCCCTAATAAACAGGTTTTTGTGACCCTAGGCTATGACCTCTTCGGCCTAGGGGCCCGAAACTCACCAGTCGTTCTCCCTAAGGGTCCCTACAATGCTAGAAAATTTGCCACTGCTGAGCAATTGCCCTTTGAAAAGATGTGAGATTTTTTTGGAAAGTGAAATAGGGGGGCAATGAAAGCCTATGGGGGATTTTACCAATTTTGCACCCCTGTAACTCTGGTTTGCAGAGATGTAGGGACCCCATCTTTGGAATCAGAGTCTAACAATATGTCTTCTACCTGCATGAGACATTTCGTGAAATTCAGACGTTGCTAACGGCCATGGCTGAGATTTATGTACGTCAGCATAACTATCATTGAAATTGCCCAAATAAACAGGTTTTTGTGACCCTAGGCTATGACCTCTTTGGCCTAGGGGCCCGAAACTCACCAGTCATGTTCCCCCTAAGGGTCCCTACAATGCTAGAAAATTTGCCACTGCTGAGCAATTGCCCTTTGAAAAGATGTGAGATTTTGGAAAGTGAAATAGGGAGGCAATGAAAGCCTATGGGGGTATTTACCAATTTTGCACCCCTGTAACTCTGGTTTGCAGAGATGTAGGGACCCCATCTTTTGAATCCAAGTCTAACAATATGTCTTCTACCTGCATGAGACATTTCGTGAAATTCAGACGTTGCTAACGGCCATGGCTGAGATTTATGTACGTCAGCATAACTACCATTGAAATAGCCCAAATAAACAGGTTTTTGTGACCCTAGGCTATGACCTCTTCGGCCTAGGGGTCCGAAACTCACCAGTTATAATCCCCCTAACAGTTCCTACAATGCTAGAAAATTTGCCACTGCTGAGCAATTGCCCTTTGAAAAGATGTGAGATTTTGGAACTGTAAATAGGAGGCCCAATGAAAGCCTATGGGGGATTTTACCAAATTTGGAGCCCTGTAACTCTGGTTTGCAGAGATGTAGGGACCCCATCTTTGGAGCCCAAGTCTAACAATATGTCTTCTACCTGCATGAGACATTTCGTGAGATTCAGACGTTGCTAACGGCCATTGCTGCAATTTATGTACGTCAGACTCACCACCATTGAAATTGCCCAAATAAACAGGTTTTTGTGACCCTAGGCTATGACCTCTTCGGCCTAGGGGCCCAAAACTCACCAGTCATGTTCCCCCTAAGGGTCCCTACAATGCTAGAAAATTTGCCACTGCTGAGCAATTGCTCTTTGAAAAGATGTGAGATTTTGGAAAGTGAAATAGGGAGGCAATGAAAGCCTATGGGGGATTTTACCAATTTTGGACCCCTGTAACTCTGGTTTGCAGAGATGTAGGGACCCCATCTTTGGAATCCAAGTCTAACAATATGTCTTCTACCTGCAATTCAGACGTTGCTAACGGCCATGGCTGAGATTTATGTACGTCAGCATCACTACCATTGAAATTGCCCAAATAAACAGGTTTTTGTGACCCTAGGCTATGACCTCTTCGGCCTAGGACTGCATTGAACGCGACCCACGCATTGTGCGCATTCTGAACAACACCAATTACTGTTTATTGAACCTCTCATCTGTATTACATTTATGACTGCATGGCGACAAAATGCAAATTGCTATCCGCACGCTTCTTGTCCTCATGCAAGGCCTGGGTTGTTGTGTCTCAAAGCGTGGCCTTCTCCTCCTGCGCCGCCCTCCTCCTGTTCCATCACGTGTGCTGCTGCTGGGTTAGCGTTACCGGTCCCTTTTCCTGGAACCTCTTATCTGTATTACATTTATGACTGCATGCCGACAAAAAGCATGTTACCTGTGCAAAGAAAACAGACATTTCCCGCATTTAAAAGACAGTTTTCCCTTTGAAACTTTAAAATCGATTTTCTCAAAAACTATAAGCTCTTTTTGCTAAATTTTTTCCCCTCGTGTACCCACTCCCAAGGTGCACATACCCTGTAAATTTGGGGTATGTAGCATTTAAGGAGGCTTTACAAAGCACGAAAGTTCAGGTCCCCATTGACTTCCATTATGTTCGAAGTTCGGCTCGAACACCCGAACATCGCGACCATGTTCGGCCCGAACCCGAACATCTAGATGTTCGCCCAACACTACACGTGACCCGTTCGGCCAATCACAGCGCTAGCCGAACGTTCGGGGAACGTTCGGCCATGCGCTCTTAGTTCGGCCATATGGCCGAACAGTTTGGCCGAACACCATCAGATGTTCGGCCGAACTCGAACATCACCCGAACAGGGTGATGTTCTGCAGAACCCGAACAGTGGCGAACACTGTTCGCCCAACACTAAGTGGCAGTAAGATCTGAGCAGCAAGCAGAGAAGCAGCGTTCATATCTACCCATCCACGAGGTAGCAATGCTGGAATGGCTTTCAAGCAAAAAAATTACTTTTCCTCCGGTCAACAAATTGATTCAACAAGGTTGGCTTCAATCGCAGTTGTATGGATTGTATAGTATGTGTCGTTTGTATCATCCAAAACACATGTTGGACAACTTGGTTCAACACACGTGTCCCATAGGAAACAAGTCCTTTATAGCTGCGTCACTGACCAAACCGCTATGCAAGCGGCACATCCGATCCCCACTTTCCTCCTCTGATCTCCTTCCAGCTCCCGTGGGCTTTCCGCAGGCTTACCGCTGGCGGGATGTCTCCCTGGCCTGCTTGTCAGTGTGTGCTTGCCTGCCATAGCTGCGTTTGAATTCCAAAGTACACATACTATACAATGCATACAGCTGCAATTTAAAGGAAACCAGAGCTGATGAAACATAAAAGTTTTATACATACCTGGGGCTTCCTCCAGCCCCATAAGCTCGGATCGCTACCACGCCACCGTCCTCAGCCTTCTGCTGCTCCATATTGGGTCCTGTCACTTCAGCCATTCACGGCCAGTCTGACGTCAGTCGGCTCCAGTCTAAGCAGGAGAAGTGCGCTCTTTGCGTATCTCTCCAGCAGCCACCGGAGGGATATGTAGAGGGCACACTTCTCTTGCGCAGACTGGCCACGACTGGCTGAAGTGGCGGGACCTGGTACTGGAGCTGCAGAAGGCTGAGGACGGTGGCGTGGGAGCGATACGAGCGTATGGGGCTGGAGGAAGCCCCAGGTCCCCAGGTATGTATAAAACTTTTATGTTTCATCAGCTCTGGTACACTTTAAAGAGACACTGAAGCGGAAAAAAAAATATGATCTAATGATTTGTATGTGTAGTACAGCTAAGAAAAAAAACATTAGCAGCAGAGACACAAGTCTAATATTGTTTCCAGTACAGGAAGAGCTAAGAAACTCCAGTTGTTATTTATGCAAATTAGCCATTGAGCTCCACGACTTTCAAAGTCGCAGAGAACTCTGCCAGAGCCTTGAGATAATAAGCTTTAAAAGAAAATGTATCTTTTTTCCCTCTGCAGGGAAGATTTTACAGAGCAGGCTAGTGAAATTTTGAACCCATATGCTGAGTAGTGTCTAAACTGCAAATATTAGAGAATGATGCAATGTTATAAAAAAAAAACGCTATATAACTAAAAATAAAAATATTAGAATATTTTATTTGCTACTAAAATTCTAGTAATTATCCGTATTACACAACGAATTCATTATATCATAATTTTTTTTTCGCTTCAGTGTCTCTTCAAGCCACCTTTGTTGAATCGGTTTGTTGTCCGGGGTAATTTTATTGCTTGAAAGCCCTTCCAATGTGTTTGCTGTATAATGGACACTTGCTAAAGGGTAAGGCCATAAACGACTAGGTGAACACTGCAATCTATTTCCAGTACCTATAGCCATGGCTATAAAGACTATACTAATAGGGTACATTTTTACCAGGCCTGGTTTCAAGTGCAACATTTTTCACAACCTAGAAGGGTAGCCTGCACTGGCGTAACAATAGGGCCTGCAGCTCCTGCTCCCGCGGGGGGCCCGGGCCCATTCCTGGGGCCCGCACGGGGCCGTTTGGGGGGGGGGGGGGCTGGAGGGGTCGCAGCATTAGGGGGAAAGCCATGGACACACTCGGCGGGGAGGGGGTTTATACAGGAAGTCGTCTCAGAGACTAGAGAGAGGAACGCACGCTGGAGCACACGGGGGGTATGTAGCTGCCGCTGCCCAGACACTGCCCGCCGCTGCCCAGACAGTAATTTAAGCTGGAGGGTAGCGCAGAGGGGAGAGCCCTGAGGTGAGGGGGGGCAACGTCCCCCCTCCCCGCCAAGTGTGCTCATGCTGCGACCCCTCCAGACCCCCAAATCGGCCCTGAGCGGGCCCGGGGGAGGGGGGGGTCCCGCTCAGAATTTCTGCAGGGGGGCCCGGTGGGGCCTAGTTACGCCCCTGGTAGCCTGGCTTATTTTCCATGGCATTTATATTTAGCAGAGTACTGTATGGATTGCTGACATCCCTTTTACATATGAGATTGAGCAATGGAGGTTTACTTCTTGTGAAGGCCATTTTTAATGGGGGTAGCACCTTTTGGGGTAGTTGAACATACACAATATGTAACTTATTAATAGCCCATTTTGAGTAATAAAGAGCTTATTTTTGCAATACAATTCTATACTGTATGTACCTGTTTGTATTATGATCCAGGTGTGCACTAGCACACAATTTTCTGAGATGATTTAGTTTATGTTTAATTGGGGTTGATTCACTAAGATGCACTGCTACAGCAGTGCAGCTAAATGACAGCAGCATGTGGTAATAATTCTCAGTGCACCCTATGCAGCCATAGCGTGCACTGCTAAATTATGCTCTGCTCCCGTAGTAGTTTGAAATTTATTGAATGTTTCATAAAATACCCACCATCCCCCTACTCTCATCCCAACCCCTCCCAATCCCAAACCCACCCCAATTGTGCATTGTACGATCACTACAATAGTACCAAACAGGACATTATAAGGGGTTAACACGTCGTCTTCCATAAATAGCACACATGCATCAGGTATAGGTTGTTAAATCATTAGGTAGAGTATTCAGACCATTGGAGCCAGACCATATCACATTTTTGAGGGCATTTTCTGTTCATATATGTCAGTTTATACCACACCATAGCTCTATTGATCCCTGCTCCTATTAGTTTAAGGAGCGCTTCATTAAACTTACTGAGCGCTCCGCTGAACCCGCTCTCAGCCCCAACGAGTCCAGTGGCTTCAAAGGACAATATTTCTGCACTTTGATTGGCCCAGTAAGCTGCCTGCCACTTGATAGTCAGCCTATTGGGCCAATCAAAGTGCAGGAATCTCATCCTTTGAAGCCACTGGTCCCACGGAGGCTGAGGGCGGGTTCAGGGGAGCCAGGGGCGTAGGAATAGGCCCTGCAGCCCCTGCGCCCGCGGGGGGGGCCCGGCCCCCCCCTGGGGCCCGCTCGGGGCCGTTTTGTGGGTGCTGGAGGGATGGCAGCATGAGGGGAAAGCCTTGCCCACAGTCGGCGGGGAGAGGTGTAGTTCCCCCCTCTCCCTCACCTCGGGGCTCTCCCCTCTGCGCTCCCCTCCAGCTCGTAAGTGTGTGGGGCTGTGGTGGGCAGCGGGCAGCGGCGGGCAGATACATACCTGCTTCCGTGCGTTCCATCGGAGACTTCTCCCTCTAGCGGCTGACGTCACTTCCGGAAGTGACGTCAGCCGCTAGAGGGAGAACTCTCCGATGGAAGGCACGGAAGCAGGTATGTATCTGCCCGCCGCTGCCCGCTGCCCACCACAGCCCCACACACTTACGAGCTGGAGGGGAGCGCAGAGGGGAGAGCCCCGAGGTGAGGGAGAGGGGGGAACTACCCCTCTCCCCGCCGACTGTGGGCAAGGCTTTCCCCTCATGCTGCCACCCCTCCAGCACCCACAAAACGGCCGCGAGCGGGCCCCAGGGGGGGGAGGGGGGGGGCCCGCTCTGAAAATCTGCTGGGGGGGCCCGGTGGGGCCTAGTTACGCCCCTGAGGGGAGCGCTCATTAAGTTTAACAAAGCGTTCATTAAACTATAGGAGCACAGCGTAATTTAGCAGCACACGCTATGGCTGCATAGCGTGCTCTGGGGATTATTACCATGCGCTGCTGTCATTAAGCTGTGCTGCTGCAGCAGTGCAGCTTAGCGAATCAACCCCACTGTCTGTTAAAGTGTCTCCACTTTTTCCTCTGATTTGCTTGTAAATGGACAATGTCTTCTTCCCAATTAGTAGTGCGCCTTTTTAGTTGGGCTTGTTGGAGATACCTTTGCATCTGATATGTTGGGGCATCACTTGGCCTCAGAAGATGAACATCTCACGTCCCTTTTTCCCTCTATAAAGACCCTCCTGCCCCATGTTTCTTGACTAGGAATAATCGGAAATGCTGATTTCTGATTCCATGGAAATTCCAACTTCCGCAAATGCCAATTATCGATTCTGCGCATTCCCGTGGAAATAGGCAACTCCAAGTCACATTTTTGGGGGGCCATTTTTGTTAATAAGGTTATGCTCGCATACTCCCCTACACCAGCACCATAATATGTTCTGTTACAACCTCTCAACAGATGCACCTATTGTCTCCACCCCCACCCTTTAGATTGTAAGCCTCTGGCAGGGAGCTCCTCCCCAGTGTTTCCAGCTTGATTATGCAATCTCACTGACAATCACCTCTCTTGTGGACTAGAACAGTCTCTATTTTGACCTATGACACTGTACAGTTATCAAATCATTTGCATAATCTTGTTTTGTTGTGAGTTTCCTGTATGTCCTACCTTGTATGTTAACTCATTTATCTATTGTGCAGCGCTGCGTAACATGTTGGCGCTTTATAAATACAATAAATAATAATAATAATAATAATAATCTAATAAACTTTCTAATATAAAAAAATGGTTGTTAGACAGAATCCATTTTTTTCAAACATCCTTGATAAGCTAGAAAGCAAACGCTTATCATTGAAATCGGAATATCGCGGTCATTTTTGACTGTTTTAGACTCGGATGCTAGTACCAAGTTTTACAGAGTCTTGCTTAAAATTACTGCGGTAATCCGAGTTGCACTGAAAA
Source organism: Hyperolius riggenbachi (assembly GCF_040937935.1). Taxonomy (NCBI): domain Eukaryota; kingdom Metazoa; phylum Chordata; class Amphibia; order Anura; family Hyperoliidae; genus Hyperolius; species Hyperolius riggenbachi. Next base: position 446,265,199 of record NC_090648.1, read on the forward strand.
ATTCTGCTGCTCTGATTGGTCCAATACTACTTCTGAGTCCTATGATTGGCCTAAAATTTCTGCTTTTAGCCCAACCACAAGAGTAAGAATTCAGAAATACTCGGTAGTATTGGACCAATAAGAGAATGCTGAATTTTTCAGTGGAAAGTGGATTACTGCAGTAATTTTAAGCCAATTAAAAGACCTGTAAAACCCGGTAGTATCTGAGTTTTGTGATCCAATTTGCACGGAAAAAAATATTTATGCTCTGATTGGTCCAATTCTTCCAAGGTTTGTGATTGTGCTAAAATTTTTGGCAATGCTGCATTTCTGCGGAATTCTGATTTCCACAACCGATTAATGCGGTAAGCTGATTTCCAGAAATTTTCCGACCATCTATATCCAACCACACTTAAACTTTATACACATGCTAGATAGTGTTCTCCTAAGGTGGCTGGTCGGGGTCACTTCTGCTGAGAATCAGGCACATGTACAGCACCTCCCGACCCCGGCCTCCCTATATATATATATATATATATATATATATATATATATATATATATATATATATATATATATATATATTACACACACCATATTTTTCGGGCCATAAGACACTCCTGACCATAAGATGCACCAAGGTTTAGAAGACAAAAATCAGGGGGAAAAATACTGTATACTTAACCTGGTGCATCCATGGTGCAGGGGTGTCTTGTGGATCTTCTCCCTAAATCCCTCCCAATTAATATGCCCCCCCTTGTGCCTTAAGTTCCCCTTTGTACCTCTTGTGTTCCCCCTTGTATACTGTGTGTCTCCTTTGTACCTTTTATGTTTCCCATGTGTCCTCCTGTACCTGTCCCCAATGTGTCCCCCTGACCCCCCTGTTCTCCCCAGCAGAGTGCAGAGTAACCTGCAGCAGATGCGGCAGCTCACCTGCTCTGAGCGCCTCCATGTAATGAGCGCCATGTGGCAGATAAGACGCCACTCATCACGTAAAGATTCCTGGAGAAGGTGAGCTGCTGCTTCCGCTGCGGGTTACTCTGCACCAGGCTGGAGGAGCACCGTGCAGGGAGACCCCAACATGGGGACTCCCTGCATTTGGTCCATAAGACGGAATTACTTTTTCTCCCCACTTTTGGGGGAGAAAAGGTGTGTCTTATGGTCCAAAAAAATGGTATATATCATTATACTGACTAGCAGCTATACACATACAACCGGACTGTAAAAGCTTTATTCAATCTTATCACACCTACACAATATAAATACACCTGAACAATTTATTATAATTATACCCAGTATGTGGCTCCTCATATTAATGGAAGGAGGTACCCCGGAATTTATGGGGTAAAACACATGATTAAAAACAAGAAAACTTACCTCAAACACAAGATAGACCAAGTTTCTGAACTTTTATATTGCTTGGTCTGTCTTGTGTTCAAACTAAGTTTTCTCATCTTTCAAAATCTTTTTACAATTTTGTATATTTTGGGGTGCTTCTCCTATTAATTAGTTCCTCAAACCCCTACGGAGGTTGTTTATATTGGGTGTTTTGTTTTACAATTTCCCTTTATACCTGTAAATGTTTTTTGGAGAGCTAATGCCTCCATCCAGGAGCAGGTGTGCCAACCAATCGGCTGATTACCACTAAAGAGCTTTACTATGGTTGCTGGTGGCAACTTGAGACAAAACTTGGGTAGTCGATTGTATAAAAAAATGGCTAATTGCCAGAATGGCCATAGACTGTGGTAGTGATATTAGTGGTAATTACCCTTCAATCGTTTAATCATTTGTACCTAGTCACACTTTTATCTGAGGAATAAAAACACAGACACGGGTGAAGTTTAATACATATATTATAGAGAAAGAAGGAAATACAAATACATAGTTGAAATACAAAATAAATGAATAAAGGAAAAGTTCAAAACTGTACCATCCCATAACCCAGTTGATCCAGGGGAAGGCGAAAAACCCTTACAAGGCACGGGCCAATTAGCCTTAAAAGGGAAAAAATTCCTTCCCGACTCCAAATATGGCAGTCAGATAAAATCCCTGGATCAACACCATTAGCCAGAGGTAGCCCACCACCCTGTATAGGTAGCCAGATGCAGCCCCCCCCCCCCAGTATAGGTAGCCAGCGTGCTCTCCCCTCCCCCTTTATAGGTTGCCAGAGTCCCCCCCCTCCCCTGTTTAGGTAGCCAGAGTTTTCCCCCATTCAGGTAGCCAGAGAGTGGTGGGGAGCACATGCAGAGTGCACAGCGGGGATCCGCACACGCAGCATCTCCTACCTGCTTCTAGGCAGCCTGTCTCACTAGTAATTACGCCATCTAGAAGCGATGTCCTACCCATAGGGAGCCAGAAAACACCCTTGTAGAGAGCCAGAGTGCCCCCCTGTAGGTAGCCACAGTGTCCCCCTTTTAGGTAGCCAGAGTGCCCCCCCCCCATTTAGGTAGCCAGAGAGTGGTGGGGGAGCACATGCAGAGTGTACAGCGGGGATCTGCACACACTACATCTCTTCCCTGCTCCTAGGCATCCAGTCTCACTGGTAATAGAGCCCCCTAGAGTTGATGTCCCCCCCCCCTTGGCCCTAGAAATTGAGCAGCTAGTATTCCATAGCCCCCTCATTATGCCCCCCAGTACAGGTAGCAAATGTGCCCCTTACCTCCCTTCCCCATTCCTCCCCCCCAGTATAGAAACTATAAACAATATATAAAAGAAGTCCTGAATACTTCCTGTCATCCAGCGACGCCTCAGATGTCCTTCATGGATGGGGTGCAGTGATGCTCCGTCTGCAGAGAGGGCAAGTTCGGCTCTCCCTCAGCCAACGGTTGATGCAGGCCTGGTGGAAGTGGTGGCTGCAGGGAAGTCGTCTACAGAGAGATATATGTAACAATGAACACAACAAAAACAATAGAAATGTACAACAGACATGAGCAGTACATTACTTACCTCACCCTCTCCTCCTCCTGCATATCTGCGAGACAGATGGCACACATCTCAACATCTTCTCGCTTCCTCTGTGGATGGAGACAAGGATTATTAGCACAATAAAGGCTGAATATACATATATTACTTGCTACTAATGTCAGCTACATTTTATCTATTAGTGCTGGAAAGTTTCAGATAGACTTGACTATATATACTGAAGCGCTACGGAAGATGTCGGCGCTATATAAATAATAATAATGAGGGATTATTAGTATTATTATAATTATTTGTTATACAGTGACGATATCTTCCGCAGCGAAGCAGATACAGAAAGCGCGGGCAAAAATGAGCACCTGCTAAGTAGCGGCAAACCGCTGTTTTCTAACGAGCGGCTTCGGTTAAATTGAATATTATCCTTCCCCCTCTCCAAGGCTAATACTAACCTCTCCCCTCTCCACACCTAACACTAATTTCCCCCACACACCTAACACTAATCTCCCCCATCTACACCTAACACTAATCTCCCCCATCTACACCTAACACTATCCTCATCTCTCTCTCCATAGCTTACACTATATCCCCCCCCCCCCCCCACACACACACACAGCTAACACTAATCTCCCCCGACATACACCTAACACTATCCTACCATCTCTCTACACCTAACACTATCCTACCATCTCTCTACACCTAACACTATTCTCCCCCATCTACACCTAACACTATCCTCATCTCTCCATAACTTACACTATACTCCCCCCCCCCACCCCCCCCACACACAGCTAACACTAATCTCCCCCGACATACACCTAACACTATCCTACCATCTCTCTACACCTAACACTATTCTCCCCCATCTACACCTAACACTATTCTCATCTCTCTCTCCATACCTTACACCCTAGGTTCTCAACATGTGGTACATGTACCCCAGGGGTTACTTCTGATGGTTTCAGGGTGTACTCAGGCTTGATATATTTAATCAAGAATAACAAAGGTGGCCATACACTTATAGATTTGCAGCAGATTCGACCATCAGGTAGATTTCTGTCAGATTCAATCTGACAGGAATCTATCTGATGTGTGCCAAACACTAGGAACACATTTACAATAGATTTCAGAATGAAATCTATTGAAAATCGATCTAAATGCATTATTGCACCATTCGATCCAATGCAACTCTATGGGTCATCGATCTGCTGCCAGAAGCCGATTGATCTAGATTTTCCATCCGGACCGATCAAGCAAATTGATTTAAATCGGCCGGAAACTGATGGATCATGCTTCCTGCTGCATCTGTATCTAGCCAATTTGATCAGAACAGTCGAATCTGCCGTCAATCGATGGCTGAAATCAACCAGTGTATGGGTTCCTTTAGAGTTTTAGAAAATGATAAATCTTATTTACACAACACAAAATTAGTGTTTTAGCTAATTAAAAGCAATAGTAAATGCATGGAAATTGTTTAGAACCAATTATCTTGTACAATGATTAAATATATACCGTATATTCCGGCGTATAAGACGACTGGGCGTATAAGATGACCCCCCAACTTTTCCAGTTAAAATATGGAAATTGGGATATACTCGCCGTATAAGACTACCCCTCTTCCAACGCACACCAAATTAAACTAAAAATAAAAAAATCATATACTGGTGCTGTGTATGAACAGATACTGGTGCTGTACTGTATGTGTTACCCAGTATATAACAGTATATAGTCAAATGACTTGTTGCATTGGTCAACTCTCCTTAAGTAGACTGGTCAGCTCTCCTTGTCTACCTGTTTATCAGAGCGGTATGGAAGAATAGATTGCGCTCCCTCAGCAGGGAGATCTGAGAGGCGGTAACAGGATAGGGCATATCACCCGGCATCAATGACACCCGGCGTATAAGACGACCCCCAACTTTTCAGAAGATTTTCAAGGGTTAAAAAGTAGTCTTATACGCAGGAATATACAGTATTTGTCAAGGGGTACTTGTGATAATATTTACAATGCCAGGGGGTACTTGGTGAGTACAGGGATTTGAAAGGAGTATATACCAATAAAATGTTGAGAAACACTGCCTTACACCATACTCCCTCCCTCCACACCTAACACTAATCCCACCCTCCCCACCTAACACTAATCCCCCCCCTCCACACCTAACACTAATCCCACCCTCCCCACCTAACACTTATCCCCCCCACCTAACACTAATCTCGCCCTTCCCACCTAACACTAATCTCCCCCTCCCCACCGAACACTAACCTCCTCCCTCTCCATACCTTACACGATACTCCCCCCCCCACCACACCTGACACTTATCACCCTGCCATACACTTAACACTATTCTACCATCTCTCCACGCCTAACACTAATCCTCCCTCTCCCCACCTAACACTAACCTCCTCCCTCTCCGTACCTTACACCATACTCCCCCCCCCCCCCCTCACCACACCTGACACTAATCTCCCCGACATACACCTAACACTATTCTACCATATCTCCACGCCTAACACTAATTTCCTCCCTCTCCACACCTAACACTAATCCCCCCTCCACGCCTAACACTAATCTCCCCGACATACACCTAACACTATTCTACCATATCTCCACACCTAACACTAACCTCCTCCCTCTCCACACCTAACACTAACCTCCTCCCTCTCCACACCTAACACTAATCCCCCCTCTCCATACCTTACACCATACCCCCCCCCCTCACCACACCTGACACTAATCTCCCCAACATACACCTAACACTATTTTACCATCTCTCCACACTTAACATCATACTCCCCCCCACCACACCTAACACTAATCTCCCCCAACATACACCTAACACTACTCTACGATCTCTCCACACCTAACACTAACCCCCCCCCTCCACACCTAACACTAACCTCCTCCCTCTCCACACCTTACACCATACCCCCCCCCCCTCTCCACACCTAACACTAATCTTCCCCAACATACACCTAACACTACTCTACCATCTCTCCACACCTAACACTAACCCCCCCTCTCCACACCTAACACTAACCTCCTCCCTCTCCACACATTACACCATACCCCCCCCCCTCTCCACACCTAACACTAATCCCCCCTCTCCCCACCTAACACTAACCTCCTCCCTCTCCATACCTTACACCATACTCCCCCTCTCTCACAACTTATAACACTAATCCCCCCTCTCCCCACCTAACACTAACCTCCTCCCTCTCCATACCTTACACCATACTCCCCCCACCACACCTGACACTAATCTCCCTGACATACACCTAACATTCTTAACACTATTCTACCATCTCTCCACACCTAACACTAACCCTCTCTCTCCCCACCTAACACTAACCTCCTCCCTCTCCATACCTTACAAAATACTACCCCCCACCTAACACTAACCTCCTCCCTCTCCATACCTTACACCATACTCCCCCCTCTCCACACCTGACACTAATCTTTCCCCTCTCCATATCTAACACTAATCTCCCCCCCTCCACACCTAACACTATCTTACAATCACTCCACACCTAACACTAACCTCCCCCTTCTCCCCACCTAACACTAACTTCCTCCCTCTCCACACCTAACTCAATTCTGTTAGGAAGGCATCGGCTCACCTTCTTTTGATCATCACAGCACTCGGCCATCTCTCCAGGGGTGCTGGGCGATAGCTCCACTGGCTCCTCCTCCTCAGGCTGCTCCTCCTCCTCCGGCTGGTCCTCCTCCTCCTCCTCCTCCAGCTGCTCCAGCTGCTGCTGCTGCGAACGCCGTTGGAAATATTCCTGTAAAAGATAGATGTACAGAATTCTGAGTTTTTACTTTCAGCTAATGGGACACAGTACTACAAAGCTCTACTTAGACTCCTTCAGCAGTGTTTTGCCCATCTTCGTGTGACAAGGTTACCCATCGCTGGAGCTCTTCTATGCGAATCCTAATTAAAAATATGGAAACAAAATCTCTTACCAGAAGGCGCCTTCTAGGATTATACACACGTGCTGGAGATCCAGGTGGTGTTTCCCTCAGGTCAGCAGGGGGCGCTGCAGGGGCTCCAAAGTCCAAGGGAGCTGCAGATTCTACAAGTTCAATAAAAAAGAACATTTATTATTATTATATTATTAGGCATGATAGGAAGGGAGAGGAAATCTGCCAAGTGTACACTGTTTGATTCTACAGAGTGGGGTAATACACAAGGTATAATTTACTAGGTACTCGTTAAGGCCTCTTGGGGTGGATGCAATAAACTGCGAAAGTGGACCTGAACTCTTGCACAGGACAAAAGGAAAACAGAGAAATGCACCCTGTATGTATTTAGAGAATTTAAAGAGACACTGAAGCGAAAAAAAAATATGATGATATTATGATTTGTATGTGTAGTACAGCTAAGAAATAAAACATTAAGATCAGATATATCAGTCTAATTGTTTCCAGTACAGGAAGAGTTAAGAAACTCTAGTTGTTATCTCTATGCAAAAAAGCCATTATTCTCTACGACTTTCAAAGTCGTGGAGAGGGCTGTTATCTGACTTTTATTATCTCAACTGTAAGTGAACTAATTACTTTTTCTCTGCCAGAGGAGAGCTCATTAGTTCACAGACTGCTCTGAAAGAATCATTTTGAATGCTGAGTGTTGTGTAATCTGCACATATTAGAGAATGATGCAATGTTAGAAAAAACACTGTATACCTGAAAATAAAAATATGAGGATATTTTCTTTGCTGCTAATCTTCTAGTAATTATTCATAGTACACAACCAATTCACTATATCATATATTTTTTTCGCTTCAGTGTCTCTTTAAACGGTTTAATTCCCCCTTGTTTGTGTCTAATCACTAGTTGTAATTTGATCACTCCTCGTGTCACCTGACTACCATGACAAATAAGGCAGATAAGCTCATTTGAAAGCACAGGATGTTAACAATATGTCTGCCTCCATGAATCAGGAAGTAGAAATAGTGAAGATTTATTTTAGGATTTGTTTCAGCTGTAACAAAGAAATGTTTTTTTGTCTGAAGGTTGTTATGCTGTTGTGTATCTTTTAGAGCAGAGAGGACGTTCTGAGTTCAGGTCCGCTTTAAGCAGAATTACAGGCATAAAGTTGTATGCAGAATGAGCAGAGCGTAATGCATTGCATGTAATGTATTGCATTCTGCTCTACTGATTGAGCGGTAAAACTTAACACACATAATTCTGCTTCAGTTTGGAACCCACTAGAGCGGTTTTCTGATCATTTAGGGAGCAATTCAAACCGCTAGCGATTTCCCTAAACGCTCAGCTAATGTTAATGGATGGGCCAAATTCCACTGGAGCGATTGCGATTACCGAATCACAAAACTCAGGACTTGCAGCATTTTTGAGCGTTAGCGATTAGCGTTTCTGCAATGTAAAGTATATAAACGCTGGCATAATCGCTCGTCAAAACCTACACAGAGCGATTTTGCATACTGTAACAAAATGAAAATTAATTGAAAGGACCAATCAGAATTAAAAACGCTAATCGCTTATCGCTACACAACCGCTGGCAAATTAATTACCAAAAACGCTCATGAAATCCCTTACAAACCGCTCATGCAAAACGCTAGCGATTGCGATTGGCGATAGCGTTTTGTAGTGGGTTCTAGCCTCACACAGTTTCTTGCATACATCCCAAGAGGTCTTAAAGCGCACCTACACTAAAGTATAACTTATAGCTCGTTCATTTACAACTAAATGAATTGTTAGAGGACATTCCAACAAAAGATTAGCATTATTCTTAAAGGGAACCGTTAGGGCTGGTTAGCACTTGGCGATTGTTCAGCGCTTTGCTGATCGCCGGCGATCAGTAAAGTGCTGCTACTAATGTATCTCTATGGATACAGTCACACTGCAGCGTTTTGGGGGCGATTGCGCTGTGATTCTCTACTGAAAGAGAATCACAAGCGCAAATCATGCTGAATCACAAGATTTTCCCTGCAAATCGTGATTGTGGAGCCAAAGGCAATCGCAGGCAAGCGATGCGCCAAGCGTAGAGTGTAAACTAGCCCTAACTGAGAGGCATATGGATGTTTCCTTTTAAACAATAGTTGCTTGCCAGTCCTGCTGATCTCTTTGGCTGCAGTAGTGGCTGAATCACAAACCTGAAACAACCACAAACCTGAAACAAGCATGCAGCTAATCCAGTCTGACTTCAGTCAGAGCATCTGATCTGCATGCTTTTGAGGGGCTGTGGCTGAAAGTATTAGAGACACAGGATTAGCAGGAGAGTCAGGCATCTGGTTTTATTTCAAAAGGGAAAATCCATATGATTATAAGTTTAGGTTCCCTTTAACCAGTTCAGCCTATCTGGACGAGTATGCTCATCCAGATAGGCGCCGCTCAAGTCTATCTGGATGCGTATCCGCGTCCAGTGTTTAAACGGTGGTGCATGCCCACCGCACTGAGCGACGGTGTCGGCGGTTGGGAAGAGGAAGCGAGGCTTCCCCGAACCAATTGCAGTCCGTGTAATGAATGGACATGACCCAGATCAGGGGCCATGTATATTCATAATAAAGATCGTGAATGACAGTAAAAAAAAAAAAAAAAAGAAACACTTCCTGGTAATCTAGGGAGTGTTTCTATCACCATATCACCATCTAGTGGTGAAAAGTTAAATTACAAACACCACTTATTTTTAATAAAAAAAGAATATAATAATTCCCTTACAAAGCACGCTCCCCCCCGCCCCCTTCCCCTTCCCGGGTTACTGAGCAGATTTTTTTTTTTAAATCCATAAATAGTTTATTTAGGGGAATAGTTTTTTTTTTTTTTTTACTATGTATGTCCTGAGGGTATATTACTGTTATTTCAGTACATAAGGACTTACAATTGACAGGACAAAAAAAATACACCTTTATTGACAAAGAATATATTGGCGCCATACAGTGTACTAGGAACATAATTTAAATAGCCGGGACTAATGGGCAGATACAATAGAAGCATTATAGAAGCGCTGGGTAGCTGGGACATATTATGGGGCGCTGGGAAGCTGGGACATATTATGGGGCACTGGGAAGCTGGGACATATTATGGGGTGCTGGGTAGCTGGGATATATTATGGGGTGCTGGGTAGCTGGGACATATTATGGGGTACTGGGTAGCTGGGATATATTATGGGGTGCTGGGTAGCTGGGACATATTATGGGGTGCTGGGTAGCTGGGACATATTATGGGGTGCTGGGTAGCTGGGATATATTATAGGGTGCTGGGTAGCTGGGATATATTATGGGGCACTGGGTAGCTGGGACATATTATGAGGCACTGGGAAGCTAGGATATATTATGGGGGGCTGAGTAGCTGGGACATATTATGGGGAACTGGGAAGCTGGGACATATTATGGGGCACTGGGAAGCTAGGATATATTATGGGGGGCTGAGTAGCTGGGATATATTTTGGGTGCTGGGAAGCTGGGACATGTTATGGGGTATTCGAAAGGTTGGGCATACTATGGGGTACAGAGAAGCATTATGGAGGTACTGGGGAGCTATGACACAGAGCTGTGCTGTGGAATGTTGCTGTGTGTGGTTATATTTGAATTGCTGCGGTTCTCACCCGGCTCATCTCCGGCCATTGCTCCACTCCCAGGATCGGTCTCCGGTCCTCTCCTCAGTCGCCTCAGGTCCTCTCTGCAAAAACGACAAGGGGGTATTACTTGTCATCCAGTAATAAGTATTACATAGATAGATAGATAGATAGATAAATAGATAGATAGATAGATAGATAGATAGATAGAGATAGATAGATAGATAGATAGATAGATAGATAGATAGATAGATAGATAGATAGATCTTGCCAAGGTCTTGCCTAGGTTTGCCTAGTGGATGATCCGGCTCTGGGAAATAGTCATTCCCTACGCTGCCAGGGTGTACTTGAATTGGCCACCAAGGCTTCCCATTGGTTTAGCCATATGGAGTAATGGCAACGTATCCTGATGCCGGGGCTCTTGGTCAGTTTGCCCTGGAGAAATGATACGTTTATACAGCAGACTGGTGTTTGGCATTCAGCCAAGAGGAATTCACATCAAGAAAGGAATATTTGCAAATAGAAGAAAGTTCCAGCACTGGATTTATACAAAATATTTCTGTCCATAGTCCAGGTGTTTGCCGGTGACAGCAGTGACACAACGCAATGGATCGGGACAGTGGCGCTGCACGTCATACTCGCGTTGTGTTGGGAACAGTGAAGCATGTAGTCATTGAAATGTATGCTTTACTGTTAATGCTAACGTGTGCATTTATCAGTAACGCACTGCCACCTGTTATACCTCCAGCAACCGCCGCACTGTGACCCTGATCTTTACAATCTTCTATCATTTTATTGGAATGTGGCCCTAAAATCTCATCTGATTTTCAAAAAAGTTATAAATAATGATGGAGTAAACCAAGTTTAACCACTTCACCACTGAGGGGTTTTACCCCCTGAGCACCAGAGCAATTTTCACCTTTCAGCGCTCCTTCCATTCATTCGTCTATAACTTTATTATTACTTATCGCAATGAAATGAACTATATCTTGTTTTTTTCGCCACCAATTAGGCTTTCTTTAGGTGGGACATTATGCCAAGAATTATTTTTTTCTAAATGTGTTTTAATGGGAAAATAGGAAAAATGTGGGGAAAAAAATAATTATTTTTAAGTTTTCGGCCATTATAGTTTTTAAATAATGCATGCTACTGTAATTAAAACCCATGAAACGTATTTGCCCTTTTGTCCCGGTTATAAAACCATTTAAATTATGTCCCTATCACAATGTTTGGCGCCAATATTTTATTTGGAAATAAAGGTGCATTTTTTTCAGTTTTGCGTCCATCCCTAATTACAAGCCCATAGTTTATAAAGTAACAGTGTTATACCCTCTTGACATAAATATTTAAAAAGTTCAGTCCCTAAGGTAACTATTTATGTATTTTTTTTAATTGTACATTTTTTAATTTTTTTTTAATTACAAAAAAAAAAAAATTGGGGAGTGTGGGAGGTAATGAGTTAATTTTATGTGTAAAAGTCATTTATTTGTATGTGAAAAATGTGTAGGGTGTAGTTTACTATTTGGCCACAAGATGGCCACAGTAACTTTTTGTTTTAATGCGACCTCCAAGCTTCCTTCCGGAAGCTTGGAGGAAGTATAATGAGCATGGACACGTGAGTTTTTTCTCACAATGATCGCGCTGCCCATAGGAGAGCAGCTGATCATTGCGGGGCTTAGATCAACGAACGGGAATGGATTTTCCTGTTCATTGATCTCTGGGCGAGCGGGCGGCGGCGGTTTTACTAGCGGCGGGCGGCGTGTTTACGAGCGGGAGCGCGGGCAGCGTCGGGAACGCGGAAAGTACGTGTTTCTCCGTCCCTGGTTTTTAAAGGATGGAAAAAGGGGCGGAGAAATACGTACGCGCGGGGGTAAAGTGGTTAAAAAATGATTTACTTATTTTTTTAAAAAAAAAACAATCCAATAACATTTGCTTGTGGCAAAAATAAGTAATTTCTTAAAGTGAACCTGAGGTGAGAGTTATAGGGTGGCTGCCATATTTATTTCCTTTTAAGCAATACCAGTTGCCTGGTTATCCTGCTGATCCACTGCCCCTAATGCTTTTAGCCATAGACCCTGAACAAGCATGCAGCAGATCAGGTGTTTCTGACATTATTGTCGGATCTGACAAGATTCGCTGCTTGTTTCTGGTGTTATTCAGACACTACTGCAGCCATATAGATCAGCAGGGCTGCCAGGCACCTGGTATGGTTTAAAAGGAAACAAGTATGGCAGCCTCCATATCCCTCTCACTCCAGTTGTCCTTTAAGGCTCGTACACATGTCTAACAAATTTGCCTGATTTGAGTCTGTTTGAGGACAATCAGGCCTGTGTACACGTGGCAAACAACTAGACGAGCGGCTTCTATAGAAGAGATATTCCGCTGCACTGATAATCAGGTAAAAGTCATAGCTATGATTAAGGAGCCCTGCCCGCTCGGATACGCGTGTGCTTATGTCACATGACATCATCAAGCCGGGACCTGGATATTCAGCATCACAGGCTGAGTGCAGAGCTGTGCACAGAGGCTCCGGCTGCAGGATGATCACAGGAACCAGGCGAGGTGTAGAGATGGCTGAACTGTTCGCCCGGCGATTCGTTCGCAGCGAAGATGGCATGTTTGTATTTGCCCCTCCAGATGAACACATGGAGTGTTCGACCCGCCCCCTGTACATTATAATGGAGCCAAAAAATGGACCTCTCACGCCAGAGTTAGCAGACACATGGCAGCCAATCAGCTATCCCTCCCACCTGGACCGCCCCCCCCCCCCACACTTATCATAACGCCAGCGCAGAAGCCATTTTTCAGTCTGTGTTTGGCTTCTGTGCTAGGCAGCTAGGGCTGAAAAACCGCCATCGCCTGTACTCCCAGGACTGTGCGCACAAGCACGGCGGCCACTACACACCACTACACAGAGATTGCCGCTAAGAGGACTAACATTTATGTCCTGGAGGTATCAACTACTAAAATCAAAGATATGCTCACCTGACGTAATCACTAAAGGTCTTTGCGGTTGTTTGCGGACTGCAGTGCGTTAAACGTGGCATTGGATAAAACAAGATAGAAGGCTATGCCAAAAAGCATTGTTGTTTCTAGAGGTTTAGAGGTGTCTGGTATACTTTTGGTATATGTGGCTTTAATGTATTCCTTTACAGATACTGGCAACAAGCCAGGTCGGCATCTTCTGCGCCTGTGTGAGCGCGGCCGCACCACTCACGATTGCGCTCACATGGCCTGGAGTATTCTGTGCAGGCGCAGAAGTATTATTCCTGCGCAGAACGCTTAATCATCTCTATTCCCTATTACTATGGTATTGCCACATCTCCATGCACTACTTTACTGCAGCCCCTTTCCTAACATATTATCCATGCACAGCTCTTGCTGGAACTATCAACCACTCAATGGATCATCCCGTGAGCCACACATCACCCTGTAACTTGAAGAAACCGTAGGAAGTCCAACTTCACAGGACTAAAGGTGGGTGCACACATCAGATAAAAGTCTTTGGAAACCGAAAGATCACAGACCAATTTTACCCCCTTCCATGTAGTATGAGAGCCATACTCTACACAGTCTATTTTATTGAGCCGAACTCCCCATCAGATAAAAATCTTTGCAAGATGCTGTACACAAAGATGGTGTACACATGCAACAGATCAGTTCCCACAAAAGATCCGTTCCTGCAAAATGCATTTATAGTCTATGATATCTGCAGATCTCATACAAACCTTGTTTAACCTCCTTGCCGGTTATCCCGAGCTGAGCTCGGGGTAACCTGCGCAGGAAGAATGCTCTGGCCCTGCTGGGCCGATTTTCTCATTTTTTTTGCTACACGCAGCTAGCACTTTGCTAGCTGTGTGTAGTACGCGATCGCTGCCGCTACCCGCCGATTCGCCCCTACCCGCCGCGCTGCCCCCCCCCCCCCCCAGACCCCTTGCGCAGCCTGGCCAATTAGTGCCAGGCAGCACTCAGGGGTGGATCGGTGACGTCATCGCAATCGTCACCATGGCGACGGGAAAGACAAGCAGGAAATCCCGTTCTGATTGGGATTTCCTGCATGCGCAGATCGCCGGAGGCGATCGGAGTGGGTGGGGGGATGCCACTGCTCAGCGGCTATCATGTAGCTAGCGCTAGGCTACCTACATGATTTAAAAAAAAAAAAGTGCTGCGCCGCCCCCTTGCCGACATAACTGCAACGGCAAGGGGGTAACACCTTGTTCATCTGCAGATCAGACAATCATCTGCAGATCCGAAGATCCATCCTGGTGTTCATCTTTGTGTACAGCATCTTTGTGTACAGCATCTTGCAAAGATATTTATCTGATGGGGAGTTCAGCTCAATAGAATAGACTGTGTAGAGTATGGCTCTCATACTACATGGAATGGGGTAAAATTGGTCTGTGATCTTTCATTTTCCAAAGACTTTTATCTGATGTGTGTACCCACCTTAAACTCTCATCAGCAATTTTCAATAAATGAATTGTTTTACAGAACCTAAACTGACACGATGACGAGATAGACATCTGTACGTATAGTAGCAAGCATACACATATGTATATTGCGTTCTCTTTCTTCTTTCTCTGCCTGAAAGAGTTAATATGCAGCTATGTAACTGACTCTCTGGTGGGGTTTCATTCAGATATAAGGCTCTTACACAAGTCAGATTTTCCAAAATGACCAGTCGTTTGGATGTTTGAACGTCCGGTCGTTTGGACGTCAAATCGGTCGTTCAGCGGATAAGACTGGTTTTGATGGCTCCACTTGGCGGATCGGTCAAATCCAGTCTTATCAGCTGAACGAACGATCATACACACGCCCGATTTGACGGCCAAACGACCGGACGATCAAATAATCCAAACGATCGGTCGTTTGGAAGTATCCGACGTGTGTATGTCTCTATAGGGTCCATCACTGATAAGGAATTACAGCCATAAAACACTTTCCTGGCACAGAACTGTGCTTTTTAGAGCAGGGGATAGATAAAAATGCTCAATAGTTCATTTATTTTAACCCTCTGAGACATGGGACATACTTTGCTCCAGATCTAAAATAAATGAACTATTGACCTTTTTTTTAATCTATCCCCTGCACTCAGAAACTGTTCTCTTAAGCTATAATCCAACTGGGTCCTCCTGACTGGAGAGAACCTGTCACTTGCATAGCTGTATGTTCAACTCTTTCAGGCAGGACAAAAAATCCTGGCTGTCCTTTTTTTTAAAGGTGACCACTAATGATACAATTTGATGAATGATCGATTCGCAATTCTTTATATGAACAATCATAAATGATCGGTTGGGACCACTAATGGACAAAAATCTCCTAACCAATCCGATCAGATTAATAGAATCAATCCAAATTATGGTTCGATCCTGTCAATCTGATCAGATTGGTTAGGAGATTTATGTCCATTAGAGGTCCCGAACTATCATTTGGTAATCAATTGTTTGTCAAATTGTTTTATCAGTGGCCACCTTAATGGTTCCCATACATGGTACAATTTTTTAATTTTTTTCAATTTGATAATTTTGCTCAATTATTCCGATAGATCGAATATAAAGATGTTTTTAACATGTCCAATTAGATTTCTTGTAATCCAATCGAGTTGAAGAAAAAAGCGGGGCACCACTCCTTTAAAAGTCCCTTTATTCTGGTGGGGGAGACAGCAGGTACATGCAGTGGGGGTATCAAGTGCCTGACAGCTGTTTCAGTATGTGCCTCTGAAGAAGCTGGTTTAACCCAGCGAAACAGCTGTCAGGCACTTGATACCCCCACTGCATGTACCTGCTGTCTCCCCCACCGGAATAAAGGGACTTTTAAAGGAGTGGTGCCCCGCTTTTTTCTTCAACTCGATTGGATTACATGGATTCTGGATGAGCACGCTCTGTGTCCTGGTCCCAGTCCTGGTGTGTCTGCCCTGCTGCATTTGGTGCCAGGTACTGTTACTTCGCTTTGAACTTATACCAATTAGATTTCTATTGTAAAAACAGGATAATAGATTCTTTTTTTCTTGTTCGAAAAAATTATTATTTTAAACTTTCATCGTTTTGGTCAAAGAAACTGGAAAATTTAACGTTTTTATTGTACCGTGTATGGGCACCATTAGGATGTTCTTGCTGTGGGTGTGTCTTGCTGTAAACATGGGTGTGGCTTACTGTAAACATTAATTCACACTCAGGCCTGGAACTTGTTACAAATTGCAAATCGCTAGCGCAATCGCTATAGTTTTTAATTAGCGTTTTGTATGCAATTTCATGTTCAGCGATTTTAAAACGTGTAAGCTTTTTGCCAACGAATTAACTTTCAAATTATCATTTTTATTTTTTTTACAGTTTGCAGTAATTTAAAATTTCACACAAATCGATATGTGTTGCGATTAATGAGCGATTTGCCAGCGCTTTAATACTTTACATTGAAGCAAAACTCTCCCAAAATGCTGCATGTCCTGCGATTGCGATTTTGCTAGGCGCAATCGCTACTGTGGAATTTGTTACATTTATTTACATTGGCAAAGCGTTTAGGGAAATCACTAGTGATTTGTATCGCTCCCTAAATGCTCAAAAAAGCCCTCTAGTGGGTTCCAGTCCTGACACTGGAGTGTCAGAGCCAATGATGAGCTCACATTTCTCATAGTCCAAACACAGAAACATTCAGAATTACAACTTGCAATCATAATGCTAAATGTCAGATTATTTACTAGGGAAGCAACATCTGCACTCCGAGATCTCAGGGCGTGCAAGTACAGGAAAACCAAAGCAGAAACAAGTAAGAGGAAAGCAACCTGTACATATACGCTGCACAACCATTGCAAATGTATAAACAGTCAATCTTTATTATGCCACAAATGAAAACAAGGTTAAAAACACTTAAAAACCCATCAAGGGAAACAAAGTCAGACACCTGATAATGTTAAACATTAACCACTTGAGGACCAGCACCCTCTGCCACCTTAAGGACCAGAGGGTGCTGGTCCAGTAAACCGCCGCTCCCGACGGTCACGCCGCTCTGTCCCCGCCGCAGGCTGCTCTCTCTGCCGTCGCTATGACAGCAGAGCGCTGTGCGCCGGTCAGGAGCCGCTTTCATTGGCTCCTGACCCTGTCACTTCAAGTAAGCCAATGGGAACGGCTCCTGCCCGGCTCACAGTGCTCTGCCGTCATAGAGGCGGCAGGGCAGCTTACTGCAGCAGGGACAGAGCGGACAGAGCGGCGGGGACAGGCGGGGGGCGTGGCCAATGGGACGTAGAGATTACGTCCGGTCAGAACCGCAGCGCCCCCTGCCCCCCGTAGATTTATACTGCGGCGGTCCGCAGTAGGTTAAATAACACGCCTAACCTCACATATTATTATTATTTAGTATTTATATAGCACCGACATATTACGCAGCACTGTACAGTGTATATATATATATATATGTCTTGTCACTAACTGTCCCTCAAAGGAGCTCACAATCTAATCCCTACCATTGCCATATGTCTATATTATGTAGTATAAGTACTGTAGTCTAGGGCCAATTTTTAGGGGGAGCCAATTAACTTATCCATATGTTTTTGGAATGTGGGAGGAAACCGGAGTGCCCGGAGGAAACCCACGCAGACACGGAGAGAACATACAAACTCTTTGCAGGTAGTGCCCTGGCTGGGAATCGAACCAGGGCCCCAGCGCTGCAAGGCGAGAGAGCTAACCACTACGCCACCCGGCCGCCCATATATATACATATAATAAATACCTGCGCTGCGCCACATAACCTAGGGTTCAAATGAGCCCCAGATACATGATAAAGACTGGAGTCTAGTATACTAGTGGCTAGTGCCTATAAGTGCCAGTGCACAGCAATATATCCAGGTGGAGGGAGGCGTGGAGAGCCACTCCACCTGGATGTATTGCTGCTCCTCACTGCAATGCTGACCCGGTGTAGTATTACAGCCCACTGTGGCCCTCCTCTTCATCTTTTCCTTTGTTATGCTTGCTATATCATCCATACCCATTGCCATTTGTCATTTGCTGATTTAGTCATGAGCATATACCTCTACACTCTAGCACTTTACGTTAGTGTCACTTTTATTGTTCATGGGCACTGGCACTTATAGGCACTAGCCACTAGTATACTAGACTCCAGTCTTTATCATGTATCTGGGGCTCATTTCACTCCAATATGGCAGCTCCTCCCCCAGAAACCGACGCCCAGCAGTCAGTCAAGTGTAATATACCATAAATTGTGCGCTGCAGCCCAGTCACACATGTATGTGAATATCTCCCAGTCTCCCCTGACAACGCCTAATGGCAAAAAAATATGTTTGAGACTTGAGAGATAATTATTTTTAGTATTTATGTAGTGCCAACATCTTCCACAGCGCTGTACAGAGTATATTGTCTTGTCACTCACAATTTCATCCCTACCATATGTCGTAGTCTAGGGCAGTGATGGCTAACCTTGGCACTCCAGCTGTGACAAAACTACAAATCCCATCATGCCTCTGCCTCCCTGAGTTATGCTTAGAGCTGTCAGAGTATTGCAATGCCTAATAGGACTTGTAGTTCCACCACAGCTGGAGTGCCAAGGTTAGCCATCACTGGTCTAGGGCATATTTATCTGTGTGTTTTAGGGATGTGGGAGGAAACCAGAGTGCCCAGAAAAAACCCACACAGACACGGGGAGAACATACAAAATCTGTGCAGATAGTGCCCAAGCTGGGATTCAAACCAGGGCCCCAGCGCAAGAGTGCTAACCCCTAGGCCACCCATGTACTGTATGTACTGTATGCACTGTATGTATTGTATATATTGTAGTCTGGCGCCAATTTAGGGGGAAGCCAATCCAGCAAGGCATGAATCTGGGTTCAGAATTATTTGGAATTAGATTGCATACCGGTCCGTATAGTAAACTGAGAATCTGTAACAATCCTCCTCTTCCTTACCTCATGAGGGGGATCCTGATGTAGCTTCCCCCATCCTCCTAAGCATCAGGGTTCCAGAGTTCCGGATAACAGGGACTTGGCTGTGTTTGTGCGTGTGTGTGTGTGTGTGTGTGTGTGTATATATATATATATATATATATATATATATATATATATATATATATATATATAGTGTGCCCATTTACAGTTTTACCACTTCCATCTAGTATGGAATCTGTTCATAGTGTTCAAAATCTGTTGGCCCTCATACCATATGGAAGTGTTAAAATTGGCCATTCATTGGCCAATAAAAATGTCATGTGTGCGCATGTAAGCAACATAATATGCACGATATATTAAACCCGGCATAAATAGAGGTCATGAAACCCACACCAGTCCAATTAGAATAATAATGCTCAATTTTATTTTATGCTACAAAGTTTTAAAACAATAAAAACACTGTCATCACAATGGGGTCCATGATAACTATAAATGCACAAATATTGCACTGATGTAAAATTAAACCAGGGGCATAATGAAAGCCACAGCGATTGCTATGGGACCCTGGACAAGAGAATGCCACAGGCTGTTTTAAATGTTCTCAGTACTCCCTTAGGGCTGGAACCCACAGGAGCGCTTTTGGCAGCGTTTTGGCAGCACTGCGATACGCTAGCAGTTTGCCAAAACGCTGGGCTAATGTTAATGGATGGGGCAACTTCCACAGGAGCGTTTGCGTTTCCCAGAAACGCAAACGCAGGACCTGCAGCATTTTGGGAGCGTTAGCGCTTCAATGTAAAGTATTGAAACGCTAGCAGAAACGCTCAGCAAAACCTAAACTGAGCGGTTTTGCTAGCGTTTTGCGGTTCAGCACACTGTAACAAAATTAAAAATAATTCACAGGACCAATCAGGATAAAAACGCAAAACGCAAAACGCTAGGCACCCGCTGGGGAAAAAAATACAATGTTGCAAAACACAACCCAAAACGCGCATGAATCCGCTTGCAAACCGCTCAGACAAAACGCTAGCGGTTGCGTTTTGCGTTTGCAGTTTTCAGTGGGTTCCAGGCCTCAAA
The DNA here is from genome assembly GCF_040937935.1 of Hyperolius riggenbachi. NCBI lineage: Eukaryota > Metazoa > Chordata > Amphibia > Anura > Hyperoliidae > Hyperolius > Hyperolius riggenbachi. Next base: position 446,285,590 of record NC_090648.1, read on the forward strand.
GAGGAACTCCAGCCTAAACAAACATACTTTCATTAAGTTACATTAGTTATGTTAATTAAAATAGATAGGTAATATCATCTCTTACCCACACAGTTTTAAAAGAACAGGCAAATGTTTGATTTCATGATGGCAGCCATCTTTTTGGTTGAAAGGAGGTGACAGGGAGCACAGTTCCAACTGTCTTGTGTCCTTAGCATCTCTCCCAGTTGCTAGGCAATGTAAATAACAACACAGGGAATCCCATCATGCTCTGCACAGCATCAGGGGAAAAAAAAGTTCTGATGCTGTGAAACCGTTAAAGAAACACCAACCGTTTTCAGTTCTGCTGAGTAGATTTTTAGTCCGGAGATTCACTTTAAATTTGATTTACTTTATAATGTTCAATTTTTTCCCATGTGCTGTATGCAGGGACGGTTGTAGACCTTTTGCTGCCTGAGGCAAACTTGTGAGGATGCCCCCCACTCCTCCCCCCCTGAACTGGAATGATTGCACAGCACCCGACAATTTGCACCTCACGTTATAGCTGCGGTGAGCCCCCCCCAAAAAAAACCCCTTAGTATAGGTAGGTAGACAGGTATAGGTGCCCCCAGTATTGGTAGCTAGGTACAGTTGCCTCCAGTATAGGTTAGCCTGGTACAGTTGCCCCCAGTATACGTTGGCCAGGCACTCTCTTCACTTCCTGTTTCTGCCTGGTGCTGCCCCCAGATGTCTGTCGCCTGAGGAAGTCGTCTCACTTGGCATCATGGGCGGACCGCGCCTGGCTGTATGGTATGTTCTACTTTCTGAGATGAAAACAAAAAAATTTGAGCAAAAAAAAAAAAAACAAAACACACCACTGCAGACCAGACGTATAGTAGAGTTGGACTGAATGTGTGACTGGAGGTTTAAAGGCTTGTTCACATTAGCAGCGATTTCGTTTTTCCTTCAGCTCTGGTGATATTAATAATCGTCTAGAAAGCGCTAGTGCAATGTTGCTCTATGTGAGTGTTCTCACATGAGCGATGAGCTTTTCTATCCAATCGCATACACGGCTCCTGCACCATTTTGTGAGCGCTTCAATAGAAAAGATAGGAAAATCGCTAAGCGCTTCAAAAAGTGCTTTGAAAAGCGATTTTCTGAGCGTTTTTTTTTATTAATATATACATAGTATTTATTTTTATTTCCAGGTGAAAGAGTTCACATCCGGACTGTCATCAGGAAGTGAAAAAACATTGCTACAGAAAAGCTCTTAGAAAAGAGCTTAGAAAAGCCCAAATCGCTCTGAAAGCGCTTTCAAAATCGCTCCATAAATCCCTCAGTGTTTGCGATAGCGCTGCCGATTTATAATGTGAACAAGGCCTAACAGAGGTGAGATTAGAAGCGTGGTGGGGGTGCAATAATAATAATAACAATAATAATAATTACAATAATAACAACAATAATAGCAATAATAACAATACATTTGTACTGTATAGTGCTTTTCTCCTGTTGGACTCAAAGCATTTGAGAGCTGCATCCACTACAATGGGCTACTCTGCAGTGTTATAGGTGCTGGTTTACTGAACAGAAAGCGCCAAGGTAGTGCCCTTAATCAGTACACTATCCAGCCACTGCTAATAGCCATGTAGTTGGAGTGGTGGTCTGACTGCTTGGTGTGGCTGGTTGGTCTGACTGCTTGGTGTGGCTGAGGTGTCATTAGATGCTGGTTCTGTGGTGTGACTGCTTGGTGTGGCAGAGGTGTGACTAGATGCTGGTTCTGTGATAGGTTTGCACTGGGATGTAGCAGGGGTGTGGATGTAGCAGGAACAGTGATTGAATAGGTTGCAAGGATGTAATTGGAGGTGTGACAAAGGCCTGGCAGATGAATTTCCCTCCCTAAACCTGATCAGGCCAGTGTGGAGGGGTGTGGTGTGTCAGCTCCTCCCCTAGGTGTGGCCAGCAAAAACGACTCAGGCCTGTAAAGTCATCTTTCCAGTACTCACCCTGTCCTGTTCTGCATCTCTGGTCTCTGTATATTCAAGATCAAACGCTAGTATTTGCTCTGCTGAGTCTCACACGTCTGTATCGGTCGGTGATCTCTCTGCGAGTGACAGTCTAACTGCCGGTCTCATGCTTGTAACTGTCGGTCTCATTCTTGTAACTGACGGTCTCACGCTTGTAACTGTCACAGCAGCAGTAGGACTACAATTACAGGTGCCTCAATGGACCAAAAAGCCTCCACTTTGATATTCCTTCATTTTGAGATAGATTCAAAACTGCAGAAGATTTCCACTTTGGAACTGCTTCAAATTTACATCTCAACAGTGTTGACATGTTCAAAGTCAGCTCAGCAAAGGCTGTTTGTAAACGGATCTGCACTCCCCAGCTAGAAATAAAATAACTGCCATTTCAGATTTTTTTCTTTCTTTTAAAGCAATTCTAGTCTGACACTGGTGAATACAGCGGTTATAATTTAAAACATGTCATTTTTGAGGCTGAGTGCAAACATAACACTGCGTAAAAGGTCACGTTTTCTGTCATTTTCTTTGTGTGTGTTTTTGCTGCGTTTTTACTGCGTTTTTAGTGCATTTGCGTTAGCGTTTTTTCCGCAGATGCATTTTTCAAGCGTTTTGCATGCAATTCAATGCGTTTGTGTTTCGCTTAATGCTTTTTGTATGCGTTTTTCAATTGCGTTTTATGCTAATCACTAGGAAGACAACAGCCAGCAGAAGTAAATCATTAAACAATAAAAAAGAAACGTATATAGAAACACACGGAAAAAGCATGAAAAACACATACCTTGCATTCCCATTTACTTTCATTATGTGCGTTTTTGATGCGTTTTTGCATATTATGTTTTTTTTTAAATGCACGCATACAAAATTAGCGGCAAAAACGCAGTGTTTTCCGCAACGCTTGCGTTTCTGCTACGAGTGCACCTAGCATCACCCACTTCGCATTCATTTGTTTTTACCTCTCTATATTCCTTACAATTTTGGCATTTCAGCTGACACTACTAATACAGCAATAACTTTTTTATTACTTATGCCATCAAAGCGATACACATATAGTTTTTTGGGGGACAATCTAGGCTTTCTTTTGGTAATATTTGTTTTCAATAATTATTTAATTTCATAAGCATTTTATGGAGAAAAAATAAACGAAAATGCAGAAAATGTTTGCACAACTTTCACCTGGCAAGTGCCACAGTTATAACACATAGTATTTGTCTTTTCCCAGTTACATGTATACCCTACATGCCCTATTCCATCACTAGTTGGGAATATAACTTACCATTATCACTAGCCTGTGCATCTGTAGCGATTTGTGATCGCTATGGCATGCAGTTTGGGGACCCCAGTGCTGTACATACATTGCTAGGCAACAGCACAGTGATGCATCTGTACAAGGTTGGGTCCCAGAACTGTTGCCTAGCGATCGCATCAGATCGCTACAGGTGAAAGCCATTACAGATGTCCACTAATCTTAAAGGGAACCTAAAGCGAGAGGGATATGGAGGCTGCCATATCTATTTCCTTTTAAACAATGCATATTGCCGGGCTATCGTGCTGATCTTCTGCCTTTAATATTATAAGCCATAGACCCGAAATACGCATGCGGATCAGGTGCTCCGACTGAAGGCAGACTGGATTAGCTGCATACTTGTTTCTGGTGTGTGGTTCAGGCACTGCTGCAGCCAAAGAGATCAGCAGGATAGCCAGACAACTGGTTTTGCTTAAAAGGAAATAAACCCTTTAAGGCTAAGTATAGGTGCCACAAAGGGTTAATTACACAGGAGATCGGAGGTGCACTTTTTTTATTTGTGGGCGACACTGTCATTTTAATACTTTTTTTTAACTGTTTATATTTCTTCTGTTTTCATGAATGAGTGCTGCTATTAGCAGCAGTCATCCATTTTTAGATGAATGCACAAGCGTTCATGAGCCTTACACCTTTGGAAACAACGGGAGCGCGCGTGCACGCATGGGAGCACGTGGCTGTGACTTTAACTTGTGGACGTGGATTTCACTCCTTGGAATGCACAGGAGGGCCAATTAGGATGTGAAATTCATGTCCTGGAATGTTAAGAAGTTAACTAAGACCCTTATACCACAAGCACAGTACCAAACAGAACCCATCTACATAGCACCCAACCATCCTGACTTGTCCAGGACTATCCTGGATTCCATTGCTTATAGTCACATATCTCGCTACCTCTAATAAAATCCCTAGTGTCCTCCTCCTCAATCTCCTGTAATGGAAGCCCCCTGTCTCCCTGCTCCTAGCAGAGGCGTTGCATAGCTGACCCTGCAGTCCGTGTTATATGCTGCAAGATGTATGCAGGCTACCACACCCGTCCCTCTTCCCAACTCACCCCACTGACCTGTGCCACCAGGTTTCATAATTTCAGTCTGGCCACTCTTTATCTTATATAGGTCCGCAGCTGTGCACAAGAGTAGTGGTAGCATACCTCCCAACGGTTTGAGATGAAAAAGAGGGACACTTAAGCCACGCCCCTGCCAAACCCCTGAGCACTCCCCCGTCACACCCCTAGTCACGCATACCATAAAGATTTCATAGCAAAAATATGTTGTTTTATAATTAAGACCACACACTTTGTAACGTTTTCGGAATAATCTCCGTGATCAGCGCACAAGGCGTGCGCTGGCACGGCGGAAAACCTCCACTAGCGTATGAAGGCGGGAACCCAGCTTTGGTGCAAGCACCAGTAGAGGGCAATTCCCACCGGCAGATGGCGCTGTGGAGTGCAGAGTCTGCAGACGAGTACAACCGCTGCACTACCACAGATGCCAGGTGGGGATTGTACAGATCAAGACAATGCGGGGCTGAACAGCCCCTAAAGAGAAAGAGCACAGGTACAGGATGAATGTGTGTTCACCAATCTAGTCGAAACCCAGCGACAGTGAACACACATCAGCAGAAACAAAAGTAGGAACGCGATCGCGAGAGGGGCGATCGCCAGAAGTGACACAAGACAGATCAGAACAGAACACGAGAGGAGCAAAGGCACAGGAAACGACAATGAGAAGTAACGCGAACACTGCACTCATTCGCAACAGCGAACGCGTTTACAGCGCGGTCTCCGCGTGTTAAAGGACTTCCAAGGCCAAGTGTTTAAAAAAAAGAATAAAAAAAGTTATGTACCTGTATCACTTTGGAGGACACAGAGGACGCCGTCCGCGCCCTCCGTGCCGTTCCGCCGGGTCCTCGCCGCTCATAGCCCTCCTGGACGGCTCCCGACCCCACGGCCAGGGTCGGGCTCTCCTGCCTGTATAAAGATGGCCGCCGGCCCTGGCCGCGGCTGCGCACTCCGCATAGCCTCTAGTGCGGCTGCGCAGCTTCATGGCCAGCCCCCCGATCCACGCAACAGGCTGTTTCCTGTAGCGTGGATCGGGGGGCTGGCCCCCCGATCCAAGGCAAGGAAATATCCATGGTGCTGTATCTATTGAATTTAAACTTTTCTAAAATAAAAAAAAGAAAACGGAAAATCCCTAAATATTAATATTATCCTTTATAAAAAAAAAACATTCACAGTTTCTATATGTTTAAACCTGGATATTAACTAAATATTTTAATTAATAGTTAATCTGTTGGTGGATTCTTAACGTTTATTATTAGCACCTCTCTGATTACGACTTGAAAAAGTTTGTATCCAAAACGGTTTATGTGTCATAACGCATCTATTCTTAGAAGAGCCATCTGCAATGGAATATATTCAGATCTGTGCTTTAAAGAGGAACTGTAACGACAAAACCAGTGGCGTAGCAATAGGGGGTGCAGAGGTAGCGACCGCATCGGGGCCCTTGGGCCAGAGGGGCCCCGAGGGGCCTACCCTCAACCACAGTATTAGCTCTCTATTGGTCCTATGCTGGTGATAATCACTTCTATAGGTGCTTTTATGAGTAGTAATCACTAACAAACTGTTCCCCATCCCCTCCTTGCACTTCTTTTTTTTTCATCATTCACAGATTTTTATTAAATTTTTAAGAAAATTAGAGTTAACATTTAACAGAAACAGATGATACAACAATTGGATCTAGTCATTGAATTAACACGAGTCAGCAGTATTACATAAGTTATAAACAGTATAAGCGTAGAGATTAGCTCAAAGTTTCTTGAAAACTAAATTATCCTGCGTATAGGATAGCCTTTTATGGGATAGATTCTCTCGTTCCTGGCACTTTCAGAACCTACTAGGTGGTCAGGAGGAGGGAATTAATAAAGGCAAATACATATTCTTTCTAGTGATATCAGAGGGCCAGAACGGGCCTACACTAGAACTTTGTTTGGTAGTGAGGATATATAGTTTCATAGAAGACGAAGAAGAGGGAGTTTGTTTTGAAAGGAGAGCATCAATCATGACTTAGTGTTAATTATATTCTTATTTCTATATCCTATAAACTATAAACTAAAAACTTAAAAGAACAAAGAGAGTGAAAACTGACTAACTAAATACTAGAGTTTCACTTTTTGTATGGCCAAGGTTGTCTATGTCTATCTCTGTTTGTGCTAATGTCCTTTTAGTGTCCTATCTCTCATAGGTAGGTGGGAGAGCATTATAGCAGGTTGGGTTTTACTCTGTTTTATTACAGACTATTTTTGGCAGTGGAGCAAAAATTCCTCCGGTTCAGAGACTGAGTGGATTAGGAGAAGCTCGGGTAACAATGCATCAGTCAAAGATGCCATTCTGTTGGCATGTGGAAGTTAGAGGCTTCAAGGCCCAGTCTTCTTCTTGAGGCATGTTCCATATGAATGTTGTTCTGGGTGTGAAGAAGAAGTTGGTATAGGGGCATTTCTTCCTGAGACTTCCAGTTAGAAGTTATTAGGTAAAGAGCAGTAAGTATTAAATGGTAAATAGGAGGTCTTATGTTGGGAGGTATATAGTCCTCACTTACTAGTAGGAGGGCGAATTTTGGAGAAAGTACAAAATCCCTTTTAAAGATTTTGCGAATATGTTTTTCTACTAGGGCCCACAGATTCAAGACTAGGGGGCAGTGCCAAAACATATGTAGGTAGGTGCCTAAATGTATGTTACATTTCCAACAAGTTGGGGATGCCGATGGGGAGAAAGAGGATATTTGTCTGGGGGTTCTATACCATTTATACATAATTTTCTTGATCATCTCCCAATGGGAATTATGATGAGATATCTTAGTCACTATTTTGTTAGCTGAGATTAAATTTTCCGTTGAGATATTGCTGCTTAGGTCGACCGACCAGACTTTGGCGTATTTACTTAGAGGCGAAATTTCCTCACATCTAAGGTGTTTGTACCAGATTGAGATGCCCCCTTTAAAGTGCCCAGTATAGTTGAGCATGGTTAGAATTCTCGGTGGCAGTGAGGGACTGGGTATTTTAGTGTTTATAATTAAGTGGAAAATTCTGTGGAAAGTAAATAATTCAGTTTGGGGAAGATTATATTGCTTTTGTAATTCCGAGAATAGTTTGAGGTGGGAGTCATTAAAAAGATCTTGAAGATGCATTATTCCAGAGCTCGTCCATATTCTCAGATCTAGATCTTTGGTAAAGTGTTTAAGGACTAGTAGCGGAGTAGGAAAGTGTATTACATCATTATGCGGAGGTGGATTCTTGACAAAATATTCCCAGGATCTTAAAGAAGCTTGGGTGGTGGGATAAGATGATTGGGGAGGTTTAGCTCCCATCAGGATGCTAATTAGGGTGTTTTTTAGGTTGTGTCCCAGGAGGGCTTTATCTAAATGGACCCAGGGCTTTGGGGAGGCTGGGCTCCACCAATGTTTCACCATGTCGAGGTTGGATGCGTGGTAATATTTTTCTATATCAGGTAGGCCCATGCCTCCTTGCTGTTTAGGTAGGGTCATTACTGAGTAGGCCGTCCTAACCTTTTTTCCCTTCCAGATAAAATCATTAATGCACTTTTTTATTTCTGTGAACCATGACTTTGGAATTAAAATTTGTAGCGTCCGAAGGAGGTACAGGATTTTGGGAAGTGTAAATAGTTTAAAGGCCGCTATTCGGCCCGACCATGAGAGCCAATGTTTTGACATGTTGTTACATTCTTTTCTGACCTCTGCTAGAAGAGGTATAAAATTTTGTTTAAATAAGTCTGATGGTGATTTTGTTAGGTGTATGCCAAGATAGGTTACTGCGCCATCTGCCCAAGCGAACGAGAAGATCCTTTTAAGCTGGGTTTCCAATTCAGGAGGGATATTTAGTGGTAATACAAAGGATTTGGTGTGATTTAATTTATATAGGGAAACTGCAGAGAACTGCTCCAATTCCTTCAATAGATGGGGGACTGATATTAGTGGGTTGGAGATTAGTAGTGCTACGTCGTCTGCGAACATACTGATTAAGTGATTGGTGCCATTGATGGTTATGCCCGTTATAGAGGTGTTGGATCTGATTTTCTGAGCTATAGTTTCCATGATTAGGACAAAGATAATAGGGGAAAGGGGGCATCCTTGGCGGGTGCCATTGGTGATGGGGAAGGATTTTGATATGAACCCAGCTGCGTTTACCCGGGCAGACGGCGCGGAGTAGAGAGCCATTATGGCTGACAGGATTGGTCCCGAGAGGCCAAATTTAGTCAGGGTGGCCCTGAGGAATCGCCAGTGCACCCTGTCGAATGCCTTCTCCGCGTCCAAAGTTAGGAGCAGAGAAGGCACTCGACAGAGCCCCACATGACCCAGGGCTGCCACCATCCTTCTTGTTGCATCTGAGGCTTGGCGGCCAGTGGTGAAGCCCACTTGGTCTTGGGCCAGAAGTAGGGGAGTATATTTCATCAACCTATTCGCCAATAATTTAGCATACAGCTTTACATCGGCGTTTAGCAAAGAGATCGGCCTGTAGTTAGTCGTTAGAGTTTGGTCTTTCCCTGGCTTGGGGATGACTGTGATTATGGCCCGCAGGTATTCCTCTGGTATAGAGCCAGAGGTGGCAAAATCATTAAATAGGTCTGTCAAAAGTGGAGATAAGGTGGGGTTGAAGGTTAGTAGGAATTCATTCCCAAACCCGTCTGGGCCAGGTGCCTTATTTCGTAGAAGAGATTTAATTGTGGTGGAGATTTCTTCTGTCTTAAAGGAAGAATTTAGGATATCTAGATGTGCGGAGGATAGGGTTGGGAGGTTAATGGAATTTAAGAAATTGGAAATGGAGATGTCGTTGGGATGAGTAAGGGAATCGTCAGTTTGCAGGTTGTATAGCGAGGCGTAGTAGTCGCAGAATGCGTCCGCAATTAGCTTAGGGTTGGAGACTGTCTCTTTGGAAAAGGGGTGTTTAATTGTATTAATTTTTGTTTTAGCCTGTCTTAGTTTTATAAGTCTGGCAAGATGGGACCCTGCTTTGTTACTATAGGTGTAATTATCTAGTTTTAATTTTTGATGCAAATAATCGTATTTGGATTGTAAGATGTAATTTAGGTCTTGCCTTAGACGGAATAGGTCTCTTTCAATGTCTGGTGAAGGGGATTGCTTATGGAGTCGTTCTTGCATCTGGATCTGTTTTAGAAGTAAGTTGAATTTCTCAGTTTTTTTCCTTTTCAGAAAGGAGCCTTGCCTTATTAAAATGCCTCTTGTAAATGCTTTTAGTGCGGACCAAATCACAGCCACCCCCATGCCCGGGGTGCGATTATCCTGTATAAAGTTTTGGATATCTCCTTTTAATTTATCTTGAAATACTGTGTCTGTGAGTAGTGAGGTGTTAAGTCTCCAAAATGAAGGACTCGCCTCAGTCGAGCTGGGCTCTAGTGTAATGTGGATTGGGGCATGGTCCGACCAGGTTTTGATGTCAATGCATGGGTCAGAGACTCTTTGCAAAAGTATTTTGTCCGTTAGGAATAGGTCTATTCTGGAATATGTTTTGTGTACCTGGGAGAAATAGGTGAAATCTTTGGCCGAGGGGTTAAAAATACGCCAAGGATCATATAGGTCATGCCACCGAAGTTGTTTATCGATGGTGAATGTATGTTTTCGGGTTCTAGAAGAAGAGTCTATGGTGGTGGGGCAGGCGTTGAAGTCGCCCCCTATCAGTATTTGACCTTTGTGGACTGCTTTGACTTTTGCAAAGAGTTTCTGATAAAAGGACCGGTGGGCGTTGTTAGGACCATACACCGCCACCAATGTAAGGGTTTGGTCGTTTATTTGTCCAATAAAGATTATATACCTGCCATTGGTGTCGATTATGGTCTCAGAAGTGCTAACTTTCAAGTCCTTATGGAGAGCCATCATGACCCCACGCTTTTTCTTAGTGAAGGTACTATGAAAGATTACTGGGAATTGTTTGTTCTTACACAGATAGGTGTCTTTTTCCACCAAGTGTGTCTCCTGAGCAAATAAAATTTGGGAGTTGTGTTGTTTGGCTTCATTCCACAGGAGGTGTCTTTTGTAAGGGGAATTTAGCCCGCGTACATTTATGGATGTGCATTTTATCGGCATACTGGTATCATACACATAATGAGCTTGCTATGTAGGTGAGGCATATATAGAGTAACATATATCCCGTAGATAAGGGATTGGAGTGCCCCCCTATGGAGATAGGGGTTGTATGAGTTAATGCTATCTAAACTCCCGATTACCTTTGTGCGAGAAAGATTGAGGTCAATTTGAGAGATACAGAGTCTATTTCTGATGGCTAGCTCTATAGAACGATTAGAACAATTCATTCCAACAAAACATTTTTCCAATGCTAAACAACCGGTATTTTTAAGGTAAGAGCAGGTCACATAAGCTTTCCATACAAAAAGAGCATAGATAAACAACAAACAGCTTAGGATTGCAGAACTGGTAGAGCAAAATGTTCTTTGCTCCACAACATGGGGGAAGGCAGGAAGGGTCCTGCTCTGGTGCATGGAGGTAAGTAAGCACCTAAAGGAAAGTAAAACCGTTTGGCCAGGTGATAATGAGCTCCGGCTCAGGATGATGTGGAGCGCCACTCTTGATTTATTTTGGAGGAGGTGAAGCTCTTAGGTGGAGGATCATCCTGTACAGGAATTTTCAGGCTTTTTAATAGTACGCGGCCTGCGGGGGTTGATGAGATGATGTGTTGTTGTCCTTGTACCGAAAGGATAATTTTTGTGGGGAAACCCCATTTGTAAGGTATGTTTGCTGCTCTCAGCGCCGTGGTGATAGGCTGAAGATCTTTCCTGAGCTGTAAGGTCTGTTGAGATAGATCGGCGAAAACCTTGATTTTGTCAAATGGATCAGGGAGCAATCCTTTTTTCCTGATAGCGAAAAGCAGATTGTCTTTGACGTGGTAGCACAAATATCTGACAATAACGTCCCTTGGGATCTGGGCGGGTAGATAGGCTGGTTTTGGTAAGCGGTGTGCCCTATCTATTATCAGCTCTGTCTCATTAGCCTCAGGGAGGGTAGCTTTCGTAATCTGTTGGATGTATGACCTTAATTCACTTGTGGGCACATTTTCTGAGATCCCCCTGAACTTTAAGTTATTTCTCCGTGACCTGTCTTCGAGGTCTGCTGATTTAGCTTTAAGTAGTTTAATGTCCTTAGACTGTGTGTCAGAGACATCCACCATTATGTTGTGCTCGGTTACGATTTCCGTAACTTTGTGTTCTATGCCGTCTACTCTATCCCCCAGCTCGTTTACTTCATTGTGTAGCTTGGATGAAATTACAGCAATGTCAGCCAAGAGGGAAGAGCGGAAAGAGAAGAGGATCTCTTTGATAAAAGCCTGTGACGCAGGCTGATCTGTGGCCGGAAAGTCAGCGAACATGGCTGGAGCTTGGTCAGTGTTAACAGTATCATGCGCTCTTACCGGATCGTGGCCGCTGTTGTCGTCTACCCGGGGTTTGGTCCTCGCCGGGCTGTTGGTTGGAGAGAAGGCCGGTGAGTTCAGCGGCTGTATTCCATCCAAGTCTGCTTGTGTATCTGCAGTACTCTGAGCAGCTGCGGCGTGGCTTGGGTTGTCGGCGCCATCTTGTGATCTCCGGGTGGGCCTCTGTCCCTTTGATCCGAAGTAATCTGTGAGCTTGTGAGGTTTTAAGGTGCCGAATTTGCGTTTCTTGCTAGCGTCCAGCTCTGTGTCCATCTCCTCCTGCATATTTTGGGTGTTTGTGGAGCTTTGCGCCATGCTTTGGGCCGGTTTGTGTGAGCCGGAGCGGGAGCTGTTCTAGCAAGCGTCCGTCTTGCTTGCCGTCGCGGCCACGCCCCCCCTCCTTGCACTTCTGACACTGTGGTTGTCCTTGGCAGGTTTTGGTGTGCCGTATCAATTGTTATGTATAGAGCGCTTGGGGGGCCCAATGTAAACCTTGCACCGGGGCCCATAGCTTCTTAGCTACGCCACTGGACAAAACGTCCCCTGGGGGGTACTCACCTCGGGTGGGGGAAGCCTCCGGATCCTAATGAGGCTTCCCACGCCGTCCTCCATCCCTCAGGGGTCTCACTGCAGCCTCCGTGCAGCGGTGACGTCAATATTTACCTTCCCGGCTCCTGCGCAGGCGCTCTGACGGCTGTCGGCTCCAAAGTAGGCGGAAATACCCGATCGCCGTCGGGTCTGCTCTACTGCGCAGGCGCAAGTTTCCGGCGCCTGCGCAGTAGAGCGGACCCGACGGAGATCGGGTATTTCCGTCTATTTCCGTGCCGAAAGCAGCCACAGCGCCCCCGCTGGAGCCAGCAAAGGTAAATATTGAATCTACAGTCGGGTCTGTCGCCGGCTGTTCGGAGGGCTGCAGCGAGACCCCCGTGGGACAGAGGACGGCGTGGGAAGCCTCATTAGGATCCGGAGGCTTCCCCCACCCGAGGTGAGTACCCCCCAGGGGAGGTTTTTGATGTTACAGAGTCTCTTTAACACCTTAGGTGCTACCAGTGTGGAATTCAACATATTGCCAATCTGGTTGGTGATTATTTAACAGGAAATGACCAAAGGGATGTGATTTTTATTTTTATAATTAACTCTGTATGAGTTTCCATATTATTATGAGTACAGCAGGAGTTTTAACTGGCACGTTGACTTTTTACTTTTTGAAGAGAATTGTATGCACTGTGCAACCTGCCTTAACCACTTAAGGACCACAGTGCTAAACCCCCCTAAAGACCAGGCTGTTTTTTTTCTGTAATTGGCCACTGCAGCTTTAAGGCCAAGCTGCCGGGCCGCATAACACAGCAGAGGAGTGACACCCCCCCCTTTTCCCTCCACCAACAGAGCTCTCTGGTGGAGGGGTCTGATGCCCCCCCCCCAGTGTTTAGTTTATTTTTATCAATATTTATGTTATTATTTTTTTTAAACCCTCCCACTCCCCAGCCGGCCAATCCTGGCGATCGGCTGTCATAGGCTTCTGCCTATGAGAGCCGATCGCTCTCTTGTCCCCCAGGGGAACAGCCGTGTCACACGGCTGTCCCCAGTACAGCGCTGCTGCCGATCGCAGCGCTGTACATGTACATAGACAGCGATTACGCCATCTAACAGTCTTCCGAGCGGCGGTCAGCGCTCGGAGACTGAAGACGTGACGGAGCTCCGCCCCCCGAGCAGGAGATGCACGCACATCCTGCGCGTGATCTCCTGCAAACTGCAGCCCCAGGACTTGATGCCAATCGGAGTTAGGTGGTCCTGGGGCTGCCGCCGCGGCCGCACCCACGGGGATGGAGCATGGGCATGGAGCGGTCTCAAGGTAGTTAATATGTGATGACAATATCTATTTACAGATTCTAAAAAAATACAGAAACAACGTTCAAGAAACTCTAGTTCTGTGTTGGTCCTTTGTAGCCACTTACACACTCCTAGGCGCTCTGGTTCACGATGAGCTTGCTGGGCAATCTGTAACTCTGGGTGTATCAAGTATTACCTGCATTGATGAAGAGCAACCAGTCTGAAATAGTCTGTAAGCATGTTGGATTTGTGTGGCTCTGTAATATTAACAAACTGACACATTATTTATTATTTATTTATTTATTTATTGTATTTATAAAGCGCCAACATATTACGCAGCGCTGGACATTAATTTAGGTTACAGACAATATTTAGGGGTGACAAACAGCAATATGACAATACAGGAATACAAGAAAACCAGATCACACAGCACAGTATGAGTACAAGGTAATGCTTAGTCAGTCACTGGATGGGAGCATGGAGTTAGGCAAGTTAGGTTCACTCAAATGCATAGCATGGGTGCACAGTAATAGAGGTGCTTGATCAGGTAGGACACAAAAGGAGTGAGGACCCTGCCCAAAGGCTTACAATCTAGAGGGAGAGGTAGGGACACGAGAGGTAGGGGACCAGAGTTCGGCTGTGGGTTTAGAGCAATTGTGAGGGGTGGTAGGCAAGAGTGAAAAGGTGAGTTTTGAGGGCCTTCTTGAAGGTGTTGAAGGAGGGGGCTGCCCTAATGGGTGGAGGTAGGGAGTTCCATAGTGTCGGAGCGGCTCTTGAGAAGTCTTGGAGGCGTGCATGGGACTGGGTGATGCGGGGGGCGGTCAGGCGAAGTTCATTGGAGGAGCGGAGTGAGCGGCTTGGTGTGTATCTCTGAGTAAGATCAGAAATGTAGGTTGGACAGGTTTTGTGGATGGATTTGTAGGTCAGACACAATATCTTGAATCTGATTCTGGACTGGATAGGAAGCCAGTGGAGGGATTCACGGAGGGGAGCCGCCCTGGTGGAGCGATGGGAGGAGTGGATAATTCTGGCAGCCGCATTCATGATGGACTGCAGTGGGGCTATTCGGGTCTTAGGGAGTCCAGACAGAAGGGCATTGCAGTAGTCGAGGCGGGAAATTATGAGGGAATGGATGAGGAGTTTGGTGGTGGCAGGGGTCAGGAAAGGGCGAATCTTACAGATGTTACGAAGGTGGAAGTTGCAGGACTTTGTGAGGTTTTGGATGTGGGGAGTGAAGGAGAGTGCGGAGTCCAGGGTGACACCCAGACAGCGGGCTTGAGAGGTAGGGTGACACATCATTGCATTCCAGCGGATCTAAAGGTGAGTTCAGCTTTCAGGGACATCAGCGATGCATTGTGGGAGACCTCATTTTCTCACTCTAACATGAATAATAGCAAATGCCTTCTGTTTTAAGAATGCATATTTCTGTTCTGTAACAAAAAAGAACCCAATGTGTAAGGCTAGCCATACACTGGTCGAATTTTTTCCATGGATGGTCGATTCAACCCAAATCTACCAGAAATGGGTGCAGCAAAGGATTGCCAAAATTGATCTATTCAGTCGATTGCTTCAGATGAAAAATATTGCTCGATTGGCAGAGGGCCGGGAGCAGGTCATGGGTCGCTAGTAGCAGTGGCGTACCTAGGGCATTTGGCACCCGGTGCTGGGTATTAAAAGACACCCCCCCCCTAAAAAAAATGGGCGTGGCCACAACCTGCGGCGTGCTTTGCGGCAAAAAATGGGCGTGGTCATGACCGGATGAGGGCGGAGCTAACTGTAATTTAAAGTATTAGCTAGTATAGTTGCCCCAGTATAGCTAGTAGTTTCCCCCAGTATAGCTGCCCCCAGTGAAGCTAGTATAGTTGCCCCCAGTGAAACTAGTTGCCCACAATGAACTAAGTATAGTTGCCTCCATTATAGCTAGTTTAGTTGCCCCCAGTATAGCTAGTATAGTTGCCCCCAGTATAGCTAGTTTAGTTGCCCCAGTATAGCTAGTTTAGTTGCCCCCAGTATAGCTAGTTTAGTTGCCCCCAGTATAGCTGCCCCCAGTATAGCTAGTATACCTGCCCCCAGTATAGCTGCCCCCAGTATAGCTAGTTTAGTTGCCCCCAGTATAGCTAGTTTAACTGCCCCCAGTATAGTTGCCCCCAGTATAGCTGGTATAGTTGCCCCCAGTATAGCTAGTTTAGTTGCCCCCAGTATAGCTAGTATAGTTGCCCCCAGTATAGCTAGTATAGTTGCCCCCAGTATAGCTGGTATAGTTGCCCCCAGTATAGCTGGTTAGTTGCCCCCAGTATAGCTGGTTTAGTTGCCCCAGTACAGCTGGTTTAGTTGCCCCCAGTATAGCTAGTTTAGGTGCCCCCAGTATAGCTAGTATAGTTGCCCCCCAGTATAGCTAGTTTAGTTGCCCCCAGTATAGCTGCCCCCAGTATAGCTAGTATAGTTGCCCCCACTATAGCTGGTATAGTTGCCCCCAGTATAGCTAGTTTAGTTGCCCCCAGTATAGTTGCCCCCAGTATAGCTGGTATAGTTGCCCCCAGTATAGCTAGTTTAGTTTCCCCCAGTATAGCTGCCCCCAGTATAGTTGCCCCCAGTATAGCTGGTATAGTTGCCCCCAGTATAGCTAGTTTAGTTGCCCCCAGTATAGCTGCCCCCAGTATAGCTAGTACAGTTCCCCCCAGTAAAGATGCCCAGGAGGGGGGGAAGCAGCGCTAGAGGAAGGGGCAGTGGGGGCAGCGGTGGGGAGGGGGGAAATATCCCTCCCCTCCCTCACCTGGGACCCCTCCTTCTGCCTCTCTCTCCCCCTCCAGAATAGCTGCGACAAGTGCGGGGAGGCCGGAGGCGTATAGACAATTACTCACCTAATCTCCGCGTTCTCAGCGTCATGACGTCACAGGTCTCCGCCTCCAATGCCGCCCACTGTGCTAATCAGGAAGCACAGTGGGCGGCATTGAAGACGGAGACCTGTGACGTCATGACGCTGCGCTCCACGCTTGGAACGCGGAAATCAGGTGAGTAATTGTTCATACGCCTCCGGCCGCCCCGCACTTGTCGCCGCTATTCTGGAGGGGGAGAGAGGCAGAAGGAGGGGTCCCAGGTGAGGGAGGGGGGGGGGATATTTCCCCCCCTCCCCACCGCTGCCCCCACTGACCCTCCTTCTAGCCCTGCTTCTCCCTCCTGCTGTGCTTCTGTGGGGGGTCGTGGTGACACCCCCCTGGGTGTCTGACACCCTGTGCGCCCCGCCCCCCTGCGCACTATGGTAGGGACGCCACTGGCCAGTAGCTTGTGATTTTAATACAATTGACACAGCAGCGGAGCTTGCACTCACCCTTTCCACCATGCGTCTTATATCCACTGCCAGACTCTGCTTCCTGTCTCTTTTCTCCCAGGCACCTGTGTCACATCACAAATGCTAGAGTTAAAACACTAGAGCCCTCTAGTGGTCACATAAGATACATGGCACAGAGCCTGTAGTCAGGGGTGCTGCTAAGATTTTGCGGCCCCAAAGGGCATATAATTTGTGGAAGCAGACAAACGGAGGGGGAGGGAGGGGAGACGCGGGGGACAACATGGGTACATTGGGACAGAAGCTGGGACAGAAGGGAACACACTGGGGACAGAAGGAGACACACTGAGGACAGAAGGGGACACACTAGAGACAGAAGGGAACACACTGTGGACAGAAGGGAACACACTAGGGACAGAAGGGGGCACACTAGAGACAGAAGGGAACACACTAGGGACAGAAGGGGGCACACTAGAGACAGAAGGGGACGCACTGAGGACAGAAGGGAACACACTGGGGACAGAAGGAGACACACTGAGGACAGAAGGGGACACACTAGAGACAGAAGGGAACACACTGTGGACAGAAGGGAACACACTAGGGACAGAAGGGGGCACACTAGAGACAGAACGGGACACACTAGAGACAGAAGGGGACACACTGGGGACAGAAGGGGGCACACTAGAGACAGAAGCGGGCACACTAGAGACAGAAGGGGACACACTAGAGACCCAAGGGGACACACTGGGAACAGAAGGGGACACACTGAGGACAGAAGGGGACTAGAGGTGGGCCGAACGGTTCGCCGGCGAACGGTTCCAGGCGAACATCGGGTGGTTCGCCTTCGCCGACGAAGGCGAACTTTCCCGAAAGTTCGATTCGCCCCATAATGCTCTATGAGGGACAACTTTGACCCTCTGCATCACAGTCAGCAGGCGCATTGTAGCCAATCAGGCTACGCTAAGCCCTGGAGCCACACCCCCCCCTTATATAAGGCAGGCTCCGGCGGCCATTAGCCTCACTCGTGTGCCTGCTAGAGACAGAATAGGGACAGCTGCTGCAGACTTGTTCTCCTAGGGACAGATTAGTCAGGCTCTTGCCTTCTTAGCTTGCTTAGCTGAATCTTATTGCTATAATAGTGCCCTAGAAAAGCTCTTTTCAGAGCTCATCCTGCTGTGATCAATTTTTTTTTCTGTGTTTGAAACTGACACTTGTGGTGTTTAGACAGCATTGCTAATTCATACTGTGTGTCCCACTGCCAGCAGCAGCAGCAGCAGCAGCACATTCAGTGACTAGTACTACCTGTGTGTGTGATACACTTGTGTTGTTTAGACAGCATTGCTAATTCATACTGTGTGTCCCACTGGCACTGCCAGCAGCAGCAGCACATTCAGTGACTACTACCTGTGTGTGTGATACACTTGTGTTGCTTAGACAGCATTGCTAATTCATAATGTGTGTGTACCACTGCCAGCAGCCCACCAGCATTCAGCAGCACATTCAGTGACACCTGTGTGTGTGACAGGGAGCTGCACATTGTACTACCTACCCAGTACTGCATTTACCTACTACTAGTACCTGTTGTGTTTAGTTAACCCACCTCATCACTGCATACACCTACGTTTGTGTTGAGTGAACCCACCTCGCTGCACATAACTACCTTTTGTGTTGAGTGAACTTGCGCCACTGCATATATAACTACCTTTGGGTTGAGTGAACTCAGCTGACTGCATATAGCTACCTTTTGTGTTCAGTGAATTCACCTCACTGCATATAGCTACCTTTTGTGTTCAGTGAATTCACCTCACTGCATATAGCTAACTTTTGTGTTCAGTGAACTCACTTCACTGCATATAGCTACCTTTTGTGTTCAGTGAACTCACCTCACTGCATATATAACTACCTTTGGGTTGATTGAACTCACCTCACTGCACATAGCTACCTTCTGTGTTCAGTGAACTCACCTCACTGCATATATAACTACCTTTGGGTTGAGTGAACTCAGCTGACTGCACATAGCTACCTTTTGTGTTCAGTGAATTCACCTCACTGCATATAGCTACCTTTTGTGTTCAGTGAACTCACCACACTGCATATATAACTACCTTTGGGTTGAGTGAACTCACCTCACTGCACATAGCTACCTTCTGTGTTCAGTGAACTCACCTCACTGCATATAGCTACCTTTTGTGTTCAGTGAATTCACCTCACTGCATATAGCTACCTTTTGTGTTCAGTGAACTCACCACACTGCATATATAACTACCTTTGGGTTGAGTGAACTCACCTCACTGCATATAGCTACCTTTTGTGTTCAGTGAAGTCACCTCACTGCATATATAACTACCTTTGGGTTGAGTGAACTCAGCTGACTGCATATAGCTTCCTTTTGTGTTCAGTGAATCCACCTCACTGCATATAGCTACCTTTTGTGTTCAGTGAATTCACCTCACTGCATATATAACTACCTTTGGGTTGAGTGAACTCACCTCACTGCACATAGCTACCTTTTGTGTCCAGTGAACTCACCACACTGCATATATAACTACCTTTGGGTTGAGTGAACTCACCTCACTGCACTTAGCTACCTTCTGTGTTCAGTGAACTCACCTCACTGCATATAAAACTACCTTTGGGTTGAGTGAACTCAGCTGACTGCATATAGCTACCTTTTGTGTTCAGTGAATTCACCTCACTGCATATAGCTACCTTTTGTGTTCAGTAAATTCACCTCACTGCATATAGCTACCGTTTTGTGTTCAGTGAATTCACCTCTCTGCATATAGCTACCTTTTGTGTTCAGTGAATTCACCTCACTGCATATAGCTACCTTTTGTGTTCAGTGAACTCACCACACTGCATATATAACTACCTTTGGGTTGAGTGAACTCACCTCACTGCACATAGCTACCTTCTGTGTTCAGTGAACTCACCTCACTGCATATATAACTACCTTTGTGTTCAGTGAATTCACCTCACTGCATATAGCTACATTTTGTGTTCTGTGAATTCACCTCACTGCATATAGCTACCTTTTGTGTTCAGTGAACTCACCACACTGCATATATAACTACCTTTGGGTTGAGTGAACTCACCTCACTGCACATAGCTACCTTCTGTGTAGTGATGCTCGGATGTGCCTCATCCACGAATTCGGCAATCCGCGTGGTTGCAAAAAAAAATCCGCATTCGGCCCGCCGCATGCGGATTTTTGTCCGCGTCCACGCAACCACGCGGATTTTCTGCCGTGAATCACGCGTGGATTCCCGCCCGGAGGCGGATTTTCTTTAAACGTTAATAACAAAGCCCCCATACATGCTACAATCCCCCAAATTGCATGGATTAAAGCCCCCATACATGCTACAATCCCCCAAATTGCATGGATTATCAAGGTGATAAGGGGCAACATAACTTCAACATAAAAAATTCCCCACAAAATTTTTTC
Organism: Hyperolius riggenbachi; assembly: GCF_040937935.1. Taxonomy (NCBI): domain Eukaryota; kingdom Metazoa; phylum Chordata; class Amphibia; order Anura; family Hyperoliidae; genus Hyperolius; species Hyperolius riggenbachi. Next base: position 446,305,884 of record NC_090648.1, read on the forward strand.
TTTAGAGAAAATGGATTTTAAAGTGAAATCAACACTTTAAATGGGGCTATTAATTGGTAATAAGTGGTTTTAAAAAGGGATATACGCGTTAAGCAGTCAAAGAGGTGAAGGCGAGTTCCAATGGCACTTGGCGGCGAAGGTACCGCTGGAGGAGGATGAGTGGCTGACGCCAAAAAGGCCCCAGAGAGGTTTTTGTAATTTTTTTTTTGGTTTTTTTGCAGCAATTAGCAATGACATCGCAGCAGAGTTGTCAGTGGACACGGGCAGTGTGAACGCAGAGTGCAGTGGTGGTAGCGACTGAGTCAGGAGAAGGACTATGCGGGCGGTCAGTTCAGCAGCACAGAAGGACCATGGCAACATACTGGTAGTAGTAGTAGCAGCACAGCGTCATAGTGCTGGCCAAAAAATTAAATGCACCCGGTGACCCGGGCAGTGTGAACGCAGACAGAGTACATTGGTGGAAGCGAGTGAGTCAGGAGGAGGAGGACAATGCCGGTGGTCAATTCAGCAACACAGAAGGACCATGGCAACATACTGGTGGTGGTAGTAGTAGCACAGCGTCAAAATGTCCATGAGTACGTCAGGTTCCATTTGCTCAACCACCACACGGGGACCAGAAACTTTAAAATATTTGGACAATGGCGTCCGCTGACTCGGCCCAGGGTTTGCTGCCCCCCTTTCTGCTGCATCACGACCACGTACAGCTGGGCGTCCTCTCCCTGGACGTGGAGCAGTCCCAGAAGTGGCTGAGGCAATTGAACTCCCTTTCCTCTCACCCCGCGAAACCCTGCCAGACATGTTGCTAGTAATGAATCACTGGATGCAGTGGGCACAGTACAAGGTCACTGAAGGATGCAGTGGGCACAGCAGTGGGCACTGGATATACAACTAGGTCACTGAAGGATGCAGTGGGCACAGTACAAGGTCACTGAAGGATGCAGTGGGCACAGGCAGTGGGCACTGGATATACAACTAGGTCACTGAAGGATGCAGTGGGCACAGTACAAGGTCACTGAAGGATGCAGTGGGCACAGGCAGTGGGCACTGGATATACAACTAGGTCACTGAAGGATGCAGTGGGCACAGTACAAGGTCACTGAAGGATGCAGTGGGCACAGCAGTGGGCACTGGATATACAACTAGGTCACTGAAGGATGCAGTGGGCACAGTACAAGGTCACTGAAGGATGCAGTGGGCACAGGCAGTGGGCACTGGATATACAACTAGGTCACTGAAGGATGCAGTGGGCACACAAGGATGTCACACTGTGTAATGAGATGCTCATATGCCAGCGAGCGAGCAGTGGGCACTGGGCACGGCACAAGGTCAGACAGAATGAATGAACAGCGCTGGCAGAGAGTGGCGGCGCCGGCGGTGTGACCAGTGCTGGGCCGAAATTACGCATTAGCGTAATTACGCATCGTAATTCACTACAATTGCACCGTAAGCGTTACGTGTAAGGTTACGGTATTACGCGTAATTAATTACGCGTAGACCGTGGGTTACGTTGTTACGCGTAACAAATTACGCGTAAGACAGTAAACTCCCATTGAAATTACACAGTCTGCCGTAATCGTGTAATATTACGCTCCCGTATAATATAAAAAAGCCGCCGACTTTAAGGGTTAATAGCAAAGCCCCCTTAAGTGCTAAGAGCCTCAAATTTGGAGAATGTATTAAGGAGATCAGAAGGAATAAGAGGAAAAATTTTTTTTCAAAAAGACCGTATAGTTTTTGAGAAAATCGATGTTAAAGTTTCAAAGGAAAAATATATACATTTAAAAACCCGCCGACTTTAACGGTTAATAGCAAAGCCTGCTTAAAATTTAGGAACACCAAATTCACAGGGTATATTAAGGGGATCAGTGGGAATAAGAGGAAACATTTTTTTTTCAAAAAGACCTTATAGTTTTTGAGAAAATAGATTTTTAAGTTTCAAGGGCAAAAATGTCTTTTAAATGCGGAAAATGTCAGGTTTTTTTGCACAGGTAACAATAGTGTTTTATTTTCATAGATTCCCCCAAGTGGGAAGAGTTTTACTTACTTCGTTCTGAGTGTGGGAAATATTAAAAAAAAACGACGTGGGGTCCCCCCTCCCAGACCTCTTTAACCCCTTGTCCCCCATGCAGACTGGGATAGCCAGAATGCGGAGCACCGGCCGCGTGGGGCTCCGCACCCTGACTATACCAGCCCGCATGGTCCATGGATTGGGGGGTCTCGGAAGGGGAGGGGCAGCCAAGCTTTCCCCTCCCCCTCCGAGCCCTTGTCCAATCCAAGGACAAGGGGCTCTTCTCCACCTCCGATGGGCGGTGGAGGTGGAGGCCGCGATTTCCTTGGGGTGGGGGGGTTCATGGTGGCATCGGGGAGTCCCCTTTAAAAAGGGGTCCCCCAGATGCCCACCCCCCCCTCCCAGGAGAAATGAGTATAGAGGTACTTGTACCTCTTACCCATTTCCTTTAAGAGTTAAAAGTAAATAAACACACAAACACATAGAAAAAGTATTTTAATTGAACAAAAAACATAACCACGAAAAAAGTCCTTTAATATTCTTAATTAACCATTAATACTTTGTTACTTTGTAACTCCACCGCACCCGACGTCACTCGCCGCTCACCCGCCGGCCGCCGCATACACTAACGCTAAGTCCCCGCCGCCTCCCGCCGTCCACGCCGCCCACACCTGTCACCCATATACATGCTGGCACCCATGGGTGCCAGCATGTATATAGGTGACATGTGGGAGAGGCGGGGAGGGCAGCGGAGCCAGCGGGGACTTAGCGTCCTGAACCCGACAGAGCTCTGAGCTATATAGCTCAGAGCTCTCGAAAGCATCTTTGTATTTGGGCTCCAAGGAGCCCCATTGGTCCTTAGCAGACCAATGGGGTTCCTTCTGATTTGACAGACAGAGCTGGGGCACTCTGATTGGCCTGCATAGTGTCACTTCCGCATAGTTTGATGCATTTCCGCAAACCACGACTTCAGCACCGGGTTTCACGAGCGTGAATGCGGATTTCTGTCCGCATTCACGCGAAGCCGAAGTAGATTTTCGTGGTTGAAAATCTATTCACGGATTTTCGTGTCCGAGGCGGAATGCGTCAAAATGGCCGTGAATCCACGCGTAAGCGTGATCACGACCTGGCGGTGAGCACCACTGCTTCTGTGTTCAGTGAACTCACCTCACTGCATATAGCTACCTTTTGTGTTCAGTGAACTCACCACACTGCATATATAACTACCTTTGGGTTGAGTGAACTCACCTCACTGCACATAGCTACCTTCTGTGTTCAGTGAACTCACCTCACTGCATATATAACTACCTTTGGGTTGAGTGAACTCAGCTGACTGCATATAGCTACCTTTTGTGTTCAGTGAATTCACCTCACTGCATATAGCTACCTTTTTGTGTTCAGTGAATTCACCTCTCTGCATATAGCTACCTTTTGTGTTCAGTGAATTCACCTCATTGCATATAGCTACCTTTTGTGTTCAGTGAACTCACCACACTGCATATATAACTACCTTTGGGTTGAGTGAACTCACCTCACTGCATATAGCTACCTTCTGTGTTCAGTGAACTCACCTCACTGCATATATAACTACCTTTGTGTTCAGTGAATTCACCTCACTGCATATAGCTACATTTTGTGTTTAGTGAATTCACCTCACTGCATATAGCTACCTTTTGTGTTCAGTGAACTCACCACACTGCATATATAACTACCTTTGGGTTGAGTGAACTCACCTCACTGCACATAGCTACCTTCTGTGTTCAGTGAACTCACCTCACTGCATATATAACTACCTTTGTGTTCAGTGAATTCACCTCACTGCATATAGCTACCTTTTGTGTTCAGTGAACTCACCACACTGCATATATAACTACCTTCGGGTTGAGTGAACTCACCTTACTGCACATAGCTACCTTCTGTGTTCAGTGAACTCACCTCACTACATATATAACTACCTTTGTGTTCAGTGAATTCACCTCACTGCATATAGCTACCTTTTGTGTTCAGTGAATTCAGCTCACTGCCTCACTGCATATAGCTACCTTTTGTGTTCAGTGAATTCACCTCACTGCATATAGCTACCTTTTGTGTTCAGTGAATTCACCTCACTGCATATAGCTACCTTTTGTGTTCAGTGAATTCACCTCACTGCATATACCTAGCTTCCCCCCGAGATGGACAAAATGGACAAACCAGGTAGAGGAAGAGGTAGAAGCAGACCCAGAGGAAGGCCACCTGGCACTGGCAGGTCTGTGCGAGGTGGTGTTGCTGTGATTTCGTGCGGACCTGGACCAAAGTACAGTGCTCAGAAGAAGGCACGTGCCATCACTTCACAAAATTGTGAGGACGTGATTGAGTATTTAACACAGAAAACCTCATCTCCCACAGCCACCAGCGCTACAACAAGCGCCACATCCGCTGCATTTGACACTTCGCAGGAGTTATTTGGTGGTCGTGGTGGTGAAATCACTGATTCACAGCCACTACTGCAACAACAAGAAGAAGGCGCAGGTACACCACCTCATACGTCTGAGTTAGGTGGCGATAGTATGGACGTAATGTGTGAGGAGGGGCATGATTATCCACCTGAAGTTGGTGCAGTTGAGGAGGTGTCTGAGGAAAGCAAAGCTGGGCAGGAGGATTATGATGACGATTATACGGATGTCACGTATGTACCCAATAGAGGAGATGACCAGGGGGACAGTTCAGAGGGGGAGCCAGAGAGGAGTAGGAGGAGACGACTCCATGATAGAAGCAGAGGGAGCTCGTCCTCAGAAACAGCTGGGGGCAGTGTCCGGCGCCATGTATCGCCAGCTATGGCCAGCCAGCCAACATGCCCTTAAAGGTCAGCTGTTGATGCCACCGTAGTGCCATCACCCCAGGGGGGCTCTGCGGTTTGGAAATATTTTACGGTGTGTGCCTCAGATAGGAGCAAAGCCATCTGTTCTCTTTGCCTCCAAAAATTGAGCTGTGGAAAGGCCAACAGTCACGTAGGGACAATTGCCTTACGAAGGCACCTGGAGAAAAGGCACAAACAGCAATGGGAAGAACACCTGAGGAAAAGCAGCACCACCTTCTCCTCTTCCTCCTTCAGGTGCATCGTCTTCATCCGCTTTCTCCCTTGAACCTTCACAGCCACCCTCCTTCACACCGCCTCTGCCCTTGAGCGGTTCCTGCTCCTCTGCCCACACCAGTAGCCAGGTGTCCGTGAAGGAAGTCTTTGAGCGGAAGAAGCCAATTTCGGCCAGTCACCCTCTTGCCCGGCGTCTGACAGCTGGTGTGGCGGAACTATTAGCTCGCCAGCTATTACCATACAAGCTGGTGGAGTCAGAGGCTTTCCGTAAATTTGTGGCCATTGGGACACCGCAGTGGAAGATACCAGGCCGCACTTATTTTTCACGAAAGGCCATACCCAAACTGTACCGTGCAGTTCAGAGGCAAGTGGTGTCATCTATTGCAAAGAGCGTTGGGTAAGGGTCCACCTGACCACGGATGCCTGGTCTGCCAAGCACGGGCAGGGCCGCTACATTACGTACACGGCCCATTGGGTCAACCTGGTGACCGATGGCAGCAAGCAGGGAGTACGTGGCTGCGCAGCAGACCGACTTGTCACACCTCCACGGCTTGCAGGCAGGCCTCCTGCCACCTCCTCTCCTTCTCCTCCAGCTACATCCTCTTCGCTGTCAACCTCCTCCTCCTCAGCTGAGTGTCAGTTGAACTCTAGCGGTGCTGCCATCTCCTCTTCCTCTCCAGCTACACAGCCCCATCTCCCTAGAGCCTACGCTGCATGCCAGGTACGACGGTGTCACGCATTTTTAGACATGTCTTGCCTCAAAGCGGAGAGTCACACTGGAGCAGCTCTCCTGGCTGCTCTTAACAAACAGGTGGAGCAATGGCTGACCCCGCACCAGCTGGAGATCGGCAATGTGGTGTGTGAAACCGGCAGCAATCTCCTTTCCGCTTTGAATTTGGGAAAGCTGACACATGTACCCTGCATGGCACATGTGCTGAATCTGGTCGTGCAAAGATTTGTCTCAAAGTACCCAGGCTTAGAGGACGTCCTGAAGCAGACCAGGAAGTTGTGTGGGCATTTCAGGCGGTCTTATACGGCCATGGCACGGCTTGTGGATATTCAGCGGAAAAACAACTTGCCGGTGAGGCGCTTGATATGCGATAGCCCGACTCGCTGGAATTCCACCCTGCTCATGTTCTCTCGCCTGCTAGACCAGGAGAAAGCCGTCACCCAGTACCTGTACAGCTACAGTAGAAGGACACAATCTGGGAAGATGGGGATGTTGTGGCCCAACAGCTGGACACTGATGCGAAATGCATGCAGGACCATGCGGCCGTTTGAGGAGGTGAACAACCTGGTGAGTCGCGCTGAAGGCACCATCAGCGACTTGATCCCCTACGCTTACTTCCTGGAGCGTGCCGTGCGTAGAGTGGTGGATGAAGCTGTGGAGGAGCGGGAACAGAAACAGCTATGGCAGGAGGAGTCGTGGGACCAATTTTCAGCCGAACCACAGGTTTCCTCAACACCTGCGGCACCCCAGTGGGGGGAGGAGGAGGAAGAAGAGGAGTCATGTGGGGAAGGAGAGGAGTCAGACTCGGATGATTATGAGGAAGGTGTTTCTGTGGATGAGGAAGAGGCGGCAGAAGAACAACTGCAGCAGCCGTCACAGGGGGCTTCTGCTGCTCCACGTTCCCATGGTATTGTCCATGGCTGGGGGGAGGAAGAGGAGTTCCGTGACGTTACTGTGGAAGAGCAAAAGGAGATGGAGAGTACGTCTGGATCCGACTTTGTGCAGATAGCCTCTTTCATGTTGTCCAGCCTGTTGAGGGACCCCCGTATCAAAAAACTCAAGCGGAATGACCTGTACTGGGTGGCCACGCTACTAGACCCTCGGTACAGGCACAAAGTGGCAGACCTGTTACCAACTCCACACAAGGCGGAAAGGATGCTGCACTTGCAGAACAAGCTGTCAATGATGCTTCACAATGCATTTAAGGGTGATGTGACAGTACAACGCAATAAAGGTACCACTGGCAGTATTCCTCCTCCTCCTCACCAGTCCACGCAGGCAAGGACAGGCCGCTACAGCGATCTCGGGGTGATGTCGGACATGCGGACATTCTTTAGTCCAACGCCTTGCAGTAGCCCTTCAGGATTGACCCTCCACCAACGCCTGGACCGGCAGGTAGCCGACTACCTGGCCTTAAGTGTGGATGTACACACTGCGACTGCGAGCAGCGAGGATGAACCCTTTCTCTACTGGTTGCGCATGCTTGACCTGTGGCCAGAGCTGTCCCAATTTGCCATACAACTTCTCTCTTGCCCTGCCGCAAGCGTCCTGTCAGAAAGGACCTTCAGTGCAGCTGGAGGCATTGTCACTGAGAAGAGAAGTCGCCTAAGTCATGACAGTGTTCAGTACCTGACCTTTATCAAAATGAACGAGGCATGGATCCCTGAGGGCTATTGCATGACCGAAGACTAAGTCAGTCCCCACAGACAGCATCTCTGCCTGCAGGCCGTTTGACTGCCTTCTCCGCCGCCACCACCACCAGGGTCCAGGACTCTAGGCGGATTCCAGAATTTTTAAGGCCGCTGCTAGCAGCGGCCGCTATACTAATTTTTCTTGGGCATGCACATGCCTGCCTAATTTTTATGGCTGAACTGCAGGCGGCTGCAACAATAAACAAAAGGCATGTACATGTGCCCATCCCCCTTCGTGATCCTTACCTTGCCGCGGTGAAGGGGCTTGCGTATCACAATGAAGTAATGACTGCCGGCTATATGAGTGTCTCGGGTGGGGGTGGCACACCAAAGATAATAAGGTTGTTGTTTCATTGTGGTCAGACCAAATTTGATCAGCTGGACAGTCACTGTTCTGTCATTCAGCTACATCAGCCGGGCGAGCATATGGGCTGAAAAGCCACCATCACCTGCACTCTCGTCATGGTGCGCACCAGTCCAGCATGGCCGTCACTACACAAACGGCTGTTTGCAGTCACTGCATACCTTTCACTGCATCTGTGACTGCACATTATACCAAGCAGTCAGTGCATAACTTGCACTTGAATGGATACAGTTTCAAACAATTTAAAAATACAACCATCTAAAGTTTCAAACAATTTAAAAATACAACCATCTACATTTTCAAAAAATTTACAAAAAATGCCAACAAAAATTGCCCTCCGTAAAACATTCTTAGCAAATGCTTTCGACTTGGTTTGTCTTCCGCTGGCTCAAGAGTCCATCCGACCACAGATGCCTGGTCTGCAAAGCACGGTCAGGGCAGCTACAGCATGGGTCTCAGCAGGCTCCCACTTCGGCCGGAATCCAACCTTCATTCCCTGCTGTGACAATGGCAGACTTGCCCTTCATAACGGATTCTCGCCGGAGACCATCCTGGTGAATCGCAGTGAAGGCACCATAAGACTTGCCCTCCATAACGGATTCCCGTTAAAGGATTTAAAGTTGATTCATTACAATTAGGGCCTCAAAAGGTCCTCCTGAGTCCTGTATTGTTATTTTTGGTCACTACCTCGGGGCGGGCGTGCATGCTTGCCTGCCTGCTGCCCTCCTTGCCTGGATGTGTGGTGGTAGCCGTTGATCAGGCTCCAACTCCGGAACGCAATACAACCATCTAAAGTTTCAAACAATTTAAAAATACAACCATCTAAAGTTTCAAACAAATTAAAAATACAACCATCTACATTTTCAAAAAATTTACAAAAATGCCAACAAAAATTGCCCTCCGTAAAACATTCTTGGCAAATGCTTTCGACTTGGTTTGTCTTCCGCTGGCTCAAGGGTCCATCTGACCACAGATGCCTGGTCTGCAAAGCATGGTCAGGGCAGCTACAGCATGGGTCTCAGCAGGCTCCCACTTCGGGCCGAAATCCAACCTTCATTCCCCGCGGTGACAATGGCAGACTTGCCCTCCATAACGGATTCCCGTTAAAGGATTTAAAGTTGATTCATTACAATTAGGGCCTCAAAAGGTCCTCCTGAGTCCTGTATTGTTATTTTTGGTCACTACCTCGGGGCGGGCGTGCATGCCTGCCTGCCTGCTGCCCTCCTTGCCTGGATGTGTGGTGGTAGCCGTTGATCAGGTTTCAACTCCGGAACGCAATACAACCATCTAAAGTTTCAAACAATTTAAAAATACAACCATCTAAAGTTTCAAACAATTTATAAATACAACCATCTACATTTTCAAAAAATTTACAAAAATGCCAACAAAAATTTCCCTCCGTAAAACATTCTTAGCAAATGCTTTCGACTTGGTTTGTCTTCCGCTGGCTCAATGGTCCATCTGACCACAGATGCCTGGTCTGCAAAGCACGGTCAGGGCAGCTACAGCATGGGTCTCAGCAGGCTCCCACTTCGGGCCGGAATCCAACCTTCATTCCCGCGGTGACAATGGCAGACTTGCCCTCCATAATGGATTTCCGTTAAAGGATTTAAAGTTTATTCATTACAATTAGGGCCTCACAGTCCTGTATTGCATGCCTGCCTGCTGCCCTCCTTGGATGTGCAGTGGTAGCCGTTGCTCAGGCTCCACACCGGATTCCATACCTCATTCCTCGGCCATTACCCGGGGTCACAAATGGCAGACTTGCCCGCCTCCATATGATTCTCGTGAAAGGAATGTGGTGTCATCTTTGTCTGCCATAACTGGTTCTCGTTAAAGGATTTAAAGTACATTCATTTCAAATACACAGCAGGGCCTCAAAAGTCTTCCTCCTGTATTGTTATTTTTGGTCACTACCTCGGGGCGGGCGTGCATGCCTGCCTGCTGCCCTCCTTGGATGTGCAGCGTTGCTCAGGCTCCACACCAAATTCCATCCCTCATTCCCCGGCCTTTAACCGGGGTCACAATGTCAGACTTGCCCGCCTCCATAGGATTCTCATTGTAGCGGTACTGAACAAGTACACAGCAAGTAGAAAATGTAATTTAAGAAAAAAAACGTAAGCTTTTTAACAGTGCCATGGAAAGTTGAGAAGGAAGTCATACATTACCTGACATCCCTGAGTGAGGAAGAGCAATCTCGCCATGTTGCGCAGTAGTCCAGCACGGCCGTCACAACACACAACAAACAGCTATTTGCGGTGTATTACACAGTGAGTTTGGTGTGTCAGTGTGAAGCAGTACTCTAATTACACTCCCTGATTGATGTATACACATGCAAGATGTTTTAAAGCACGTTAGGCCTGCAATTTAGCATTCAATGTGATTTCTGTCCTTAAAACACATCCAGATTTTTCCCCGGGACTTTTGGCATGTATTCCACTCCGCCATGCCCCCCTCCAGGTGTTAGACACCTTGAAACATCTTTTCCATCACTTTTGTGGCCAGCATAATTTTTTCTATTTTTCAAAGTTCGCCTACCCATTGAAGTATATTGCGGTTCGCGAACTTTTCCGCGAACCGAACCTTCCGCGGAAGTTCGCGAACCTAAAATCAGAGGTTCGGCCCATCTCTAAAGGGGACACACTAGAGAGAGAACGGGACACACTGGGGACAGAAGGGAGCACACTGAGGACAGAAGGGGACATGCTGGGAACTGAAGGAGAAACAAGAGGACACATGGGAGACACGGGAGGACACCAATTGGGGAAGAACATCTACAACACACTTCTAGAACAGGGACGCACCAGGTTTAGTATATATTTTTTTCCTGTTTTTTGCCCTCTAAAAGTAGACGCGTCTTATATTCCAAAGCATCTTATACGACGGCAAATAAGATAATTTGTTCATATTGATTGATCCATAGTCAGTCTGCATGTCATCATCCTTACTATTGGCAGGCATGAAAAAAACAGACAGCAACACCTGCTATTATCTATAACCACACCCACCAACAATGCGATAGGCTAAAAATAAATGTTTTAGTAGATATACATATGCACCAAGTGAGATACTGGTTGCTTGGCAGTTGGAAACAGCTGTGATTTCCCACAATGCAACAAGGCTCACAGACAGAAAACAGTTATGACCTTGGCCATGACATCACACTCTGGGAGGGGTTTCACTACAATATCAGCCATACAGGCCCCAATCATGATCTATTAGAGAAAAGGTAAAGATTTCTCATGAGAAAAGGGGTATCAGCTACAGATCGGGATGAAGTTCAATCCTCGGTTACAGTTCCTCTTTAACCACCTGACAACTTAACTTTGAGTTTGTTTCACTATCAACACCACTTGGTTTTTAATACTTACGATTTTCTTTTTGTCAATATTTGCATAAAAGAAACCATCAACCATCGCTTCTAAAACCATTTATCAGAGTCAGTTTATCAGAGCCTCTTCAATAGTACTTTAATCTGGCTCTGGACTCCTTGTTGCTTCCCCAGACACATTTGAATGGCTCAAGCTGCGATAGCATCACAATTGTTTATTGAAGTAATATCTTTTATCACCAGTGAGGGATTGTGCAGAAAATCATTCTGGTCACTGGGCAAAGATGTTCACCATCATAGAAGATTAGAATCTTTCCGGCTGTGAGTGATTTAAAAGCCGATTGAAAAAAATAACAACATACTCCATGCTGTCTACATATCTGTACACAATCTTTTTTTTTTGTATTACTGATTCACTCGTGATGGCAAACATGTAGTGGCTGTCTCAGGTTTTCTAAGAAATGAGATGAACATTGTAGTTATCTAACTTGCGTGTTATTTGTCATAGTCCTAATAAGATCATACACTGCAGTCTTATCATTTAAAAACCCTACGAGTTTCCAATGAAATTTATGATGACCGATATGAACACCACAGACCTGATTTATTAAGCCAAAAGGTCACATGATGTGATCCTTTGAATAAGTCCTTCCATGGTCCCCTACTTCTGTGTGGAATGCCAGTGCATCATGCCTGGCAAGCGACGTGGCAACAGTGTGCAGAGTACTATGTGAGCTGTTTGCTCCACTGCAATGAATAGGGCATAGTGCACATGTGGGCATCACACTACCTCAGTGAACAGCTTCCTGCATGCTTTATAACAATGGGTGGCTGCAGCCCGGTTTCTAGGGGCGGGCGTGGTGGGTGTCACAGAGAAAGAGGGGAGAGCAGCAGCACACTGGGAGGGGCACCTGACTCCTGCCTCCTTCTCCTCTGGCCCCCTCTGTGTTCCCCTCCACATCCCTTAAATGGAGGGGGGCAGGGACGGATCTAAGGGGGGGTAAGCGGGTATCTTGTCCCAGGCGCAGTTTGTTGAATTCTTAAAAAGGCGGCAAATTGAATGGCAGTTTAGGTACCAAAACCTGACCTTTAGGCGCCAAAACCTGACCTTGACCCAGGCGCAACCTGGTCTTGATCCGTCCCTGGAGGGGGGGCACAGAGGGAGACCCGAGGAGAGGGAGGGAGATGCCAAGCCCCCCTCCCCACAGCTAAGTCCCATAGTGCCACAGCCTCCCCTCCTTCTCTGTAATCCCCCAGTGGAGGGGGGAGAGAAAGAGGAGGATGACCTATACCTGGCTAACCTATATCTGACTAACCTATACTGGGGCACCTATGGCTGGCTAAACTATACTGGGGCATCTATTGCTGGCTAAACTATACCGAGGAACCTATGACTGGTTAGTAGCTAACCTATACTGGGGATACCTATATCTGGCTAACCTTTACTGGGGCACCTATGGCTGGCTAACCTATACTGGGGCACCTTTTTCTGGCTAACCTATACTGGCGCACTTATGGCTGACTAACCTATACTAGTGCACCTATGGCTATACTGGGGAACCTATAACTGGTTAACCTATAGTGGGGAACCTTTGCTGGCTAACATATACTGGGGCACCTATGGTTGGCTAACGTATACGGGTACACCTATAGCTGGCTACCTATACTGGGGGGCTAAATTTTTCATTGTAAATAATGTTCCCAAGCCCATGGGGGGGGGGGGGTTCAATTCTTACACCCTCACCCTGTGGGCAATTTAGTCTAGAAACTGCCCTGTGTGGCTGCCATGCTGAACGATGCCCAGTGAACATACTTTTATGCTGTGTGTACATGTGGATGTACAAGGTGTAAAGATGGGTCTTGGATTAAAAAATAATTCTAAAAAGTTTTAAAAACCAGAGCATCTAACCATTTGTCTGGTTTGGGTGACCTGAGCCACCATTTTCCATGACTTTTTCTAATTTACTTCACCGTTTCCCAGTTCCAGGATATGCTTTTTGTAATTGTTCAAAATTGATGTTTATATTCAAGGTGTGGTTATGTTGATGATTTTGTAACAACAAAACTCTCTCTCTCTCCAGACCAGGTAAAAAGAATAAAAAATGGTGATATATAGGGACCTATTTTAGGAAAAAAACAAGTTTACATATATTTTTGGCATTTTTTATTTTATTTTCGAGAGTCTTATCCCACATTAACAAGCATAATATATTGTACCCATTAGTTTAAGGACTAGCATGACAAATGAATATACAGAATGTTTTACGTTATGATCAAGCATAAAGAGAAACAAAATTAGAAAAGTTTTAAGAATTTCAGGCTGCGTATAAAAATTAAAATATTTACACAAAAGGAAAAAATAGCTATTTTATTTGGTAAGATTAACGCTTAACAAGTGACATTTTGTTAGACATTCAAAAGGGCAATTAAAAGGTATGCATCATTTTTGGATGACCTTGCCATTGTTCTCATTTGTTTTTTGGCACTTTGGGAAGTGACACATTCTGTCTCAGTAGTAGGGTCATCTGCCTTAAATTACTTTAACAGGGAAATGACATGCATACAAAGACTCCTGCAATGCCTGACCTGTATCTCAGCATCTCAACATTGTGATATGCCGTGTACAAAACTGCATACCTGATCAGAATGTAGAAATCCTAATAGCATTCACTGTAATTCCCCTTCCAATTAGTCAGTACACTTCATATCAAAGAAGGTTAAAAGTTGTGTTCTTCATAAATAAGTAACTTATGTACTTGTGTATAAGCCTAATTTTTCAATTTTTCAACACAAAAAATGAAAAGTTACCCCCTCTGCTTATATGCGAGTCAGTGGAGCAGCACGGATGGTGGAGCAGGTTTTTTTTTTTGGGGGGGGGGCTTATACATGTGTTTTTCCTGGTTTATGAGGGAAAAGTTCCTTGGCTTATACGCGGTTCGGTTTATATGCGAGTATATATGGTATATTGAATGAATATTGCTGATATGCATTTGAACCTGTAAATTTACTGGTGCAAGGAGGAGGTGAAGGTGGTCGCTTCTTGTGCACTCTGGGATGTAGGATTCCTGCTACATTAAAGTAAACCTGAGAAAATAAAAGTTAAAGGAAAAAGTAAAGAAAAAATGTGTCCCAGAGTGTGGCTAAATGTTTTTTTTTTTATGTTAGTCTGAAGGTGGCCACTAATGATCCAATTTCTAGCGAAAAATTGTTCGATCGATCAGAAATTCTGATCGGAAGTGAAATCGTTCACTACACCATCAAGGAAGCAATCTTTGCTTCCTATCTATCACAACCAACAAGAAAATTCAAATTTGTGTTCAACGAAAATCCAATTCAAACTGATTTTATAATTGTCTGTAATTGATTGTGCCCATCAACGGAGATTATTTACAACCATTCCGATCAGAATTTCTGATCGCTCTAACGATTTTATGCTAGAAATTGGACCGTTAGTGGCCACCTTAAATGTGTCGTGATCAGAAATTCTGATCTGAAGGAAAAAGGTTCACTATACCATCAACGAACCAGTCTTTGCAACCTATCTATCACAACCAACTGGAAAATCTAAATTCTAAAATCCAATCGGACAACTATTTTTATAATCGTTCATAATTTATTGTGCCCATCAACGGAGATTGTTTACAACCGATCCTATCAGAATTTCTGATTGCACAAATTATTTTCCACTAGAAATTGGACCATTAGTGCCCACCTTAAGTTTACTTATTGACTGTTGTTATTTGTTGAAATCTCATAATTTGTTTTATTTCCTTCGCAGAAGTTCCCACCTGGCTCCTAATTACGATACTAGCAGTAACTGTGCTTGTGGCACTCGTGGTGCTTCTATCTCGGCAGTATGTAGTAAGTACAGTGGGGTGAGAAAGTTTGGGCAACCTTGTTAATCGTCATGATTTTCCTGTATAAATCGTTGGTTATTACGAGAAAAAATGTCAGTTAAATATATCATATAGTTATAGTAGACACACACAGTGATATTTGAGAAATGAAATGAAGTTTATTGGATTTACAGAAAGTTCACAATAATTGTTTAAATAAAATTAGGCAGGTGCATACATTTTATTGATTCCAAAACCTTTAGAACTAATTATTGTAACTCAAATTGGCTTGGTAAGCTCAGTGACCCCTGACCTACATACACAGGTCAATTGTAAGTTCCCCTCCTATTTTAATTTTAGTAGCTTCATGGGGGTCTCAAAACAACTCTCAAATGACCTGAAGACAAAGATTGTTCACCTTCATCATGATTTAGGGGAAGGATACAGAAAGCTGTCTCAGATTTCAGCTGTCTGTTTCCACAGTTAGGAACATATTGAGGAAATGGAAGACCACAGGCTCAGTTCAAGTTAAGGCTCGACGTGGCAGACCAAAAAAAATCTCGGATAAACAGAAGCGACGAATGGTGAGGACAAAGTCAACCCATAGACCAGCACCAAAGACCTACAACATCATCTTGCTGCAGATAGAGTCACTGTGCATCGTTCAACCAGTTGGCGTACTTTACACTAGGAGATGCTGTATGCGAGAGTGATGCAGAGGAAGCTTCCTCCAGCCCCATAAGCTCCCACGCCACCGTCCTCAGCCTTCTGCCGCTCCTGTACCGGGTCCTGTCACTTCAGCCATTCGCGGCCAGTCTGACGTCAGTCGGCTCCAGTCTAAGCAGGAGAAGTGCGCTCTTTGCGTATCTCTCCAGCAGCCACCAGAGAGATATGTAGAGGGCGCACTACTCTTGCGCAGACTGGCCACGACTGGCTGAAGTGACAGGACCTGGTACTGGAGCTGCAGAAGGCTGAGGACGGTGGCGTGGGAGCGATCCGAGCGTATGGGGCTGGAGGAATCCCCATGTCCCCAGGTATGTATAAAACTTTTATGTTTCATCAGCTCTGGTACACTTTAACCGGTTCAGCGCCGCAGTGCCGAAAATCTCATGCATCCGAGCAACGTTCACCTCCCATTCATTCGCCTATAACTTTATTGCTACTTATCACAATGAATTGATCTATAGCTTGTTTTTTCCGCCACCAATTAGGCTTTCTGTGGGTGATACATTTTGCTAAGAGCCACTTTACTGTAAATGCATTTTAACAGGAAGAATAAGAAAAAAACGGAAAAAAATCATTATTTCTCAGTTTTTGGCCATTATAGTTTGAAATTAATATACGCTACCGTAATTAAAACGCATGTATTTTATTGGCCCATCTGTCCCGGTTATTACACCATTTAAACGATGTCCCTATCACAATTTATGGTGCCGATATTTCATTTAGAAATAAAGGTGCATTTTTTCAATTTGCGTCCATCACTATTTATAAGCTTATAATTTTAAATAATATAATAACATATTCTCTTGACATGCATATTTAAAAAGTTCAGACCCTTGGGTAACTATTTATGTTGTTTTTTTTTTTTTTTTTTAATTGTTTTTTTTTTTTTTTTTTAATAAAAAAAGTGTATGTGGGTAATTTTTGGTGTGGGAGGGAAACTGCTAATTTTAAATGTAAAATAATGTTTTTTTTTAATCAAAAATGTATGTGGGTGCAGTTTACTATTTGGCCACAAGATGGCCACAGTGAAAAAAGTCCTAGATGCGAACCAGCTCGCATCTAGGAACTAAAATGCTGAGGAGTTGTTTCCTGGGGGCAGAAATACCGCGCTCTCTGGAGAGAAAGCGTCGGTATTTCTGCGGGGAAGTTAGATCGGTGAATGGGAATTATATTCCCATTCACTGATCGGGGGGCTAGCGGCGGGCAGCGGGAGCGCGCGCGGGGGTGCGCCCGATCGCGCGCACGAGCCGGCGGTAGCACCAGTGCCTATCTGGACGAGGAAGCTCGTCCAGATAGGCCGAACTGGTTAAAGAGTCACTGAAGCGGAAAAAAATTATGATCTAATGATTTGTACGTGTAGTACAGCTAAGAAAAAAAACATTAGCAGCAGAGACACAAGTCTAATATTGTTTCCAGTACAGGAAGAGCTAAGAAACTCCAGTTGTTATTTATGCAAATTAGCCATTGAGCTCCACGACTTTCAAAGTCGCAGAGAACTCTGCCAGACACTTGAGATAATAAGCTTTAAAAGAAAATGTATCTTTTTTCCCTCTACAGAGCAGGCTAGTGAACTTTTGAACCCATTTAGAATGCTGAGTAGTGTCTAAACTGCAAATATTAGAGAATGATGCAATGTTATAAAAAAACACTATATAACTGAAAATAAAAATATTAGAATATTTTCTTTGCTACTAAAATTCTAGTAATTATCCGTATTACTCAACCAATTCATTATATTATAATTTTTTTTGCGCTTCAGTGTCTCTTCAAGACACCTTTGTTGAATCGGTTTGTTGTCCGGAGGTAATTTTATTGCTTGAAAGCCCTTCCAATGTGTTTGCTGTCTAATGGACACTTGCTAAAGGGTAAGGCCATAAACGACTAGGTGAACACTGCAATCTATTTCCAGTACCTATAGCCATGGCTATAAAGACTATACTAATAGGGTACATTTTTACCAGGCCTGGTTTCAAGTGCAACATTTTTCACAACCTAGGAGGGTAGCCTGCACTAGCGTAACAATAGGGCCTGCCGCCCCTGCTCCCGCGGGGGGCCCGGGCCCCTCCCTGGGGCTCGCACGGGGCCGTTTGGGGGGCTGGAGGGGTTGCAGCATGAGGGGAAAGCCATGGACACACTCGGCGGAAAGGGTGTTTATACAGGAAGTCGTCTCAGAGACTAGAGAGAGGAACGCACGCTGGAGCACACGGGAGGTATGTAGCTGCCGCTGCCCAGACACTGCCCGCCGCTGCCCAGACAGTAATTTAAGCTGAAGGGGAGCACAGAGGGGAGTGCCCTGAGGTTAGGGGGGGCAACGTCCCCCCTCCCCGCCAAGTGTGCTCATGCTGCGACCCCTCCAGACCCCCAAAACGGTCCTGAGCGGGCCCAGGGGGGGGGGGGGGGGTTATGTGCTCAGAATTTCTGCAGGGGGGCCCGGTGGAACCTAGTTAAGCCTCTGATAGCCTGGCTTATTTTCCATGGTATTTATATTTAGCAGAGTACTGTTTGGATTGCTGACATTCCTTTTACATATGAGATTGAGCAATGGAGGTTTACTTCTTGTGAAGACCATTTTTAATGGGGGTAGCACCTTTTGGGGTAGTTGAACATACACAATATGTAACTTATTAATAGCCTATTTTGAGCAATAAAGAGCTTATTTTTGCAATACAATTCTATACTGTATGTACCTGTTTTTATTATGATCCAGGTGTGCACTAGCACACAATTTTCTGAGATGATTTAGTTTATGTTTAATTGGGGTTGATTCACTAAGCTGCGCTGCTACAGCAGTGCAGCTTAGTGACAGCAGCATGTGGTAATAATTCTCAGTGCACCCTATGCAGCCATAGCGTGCACTGCTAAATTATGCTCTGCTCCCGTAGTAATTTGAAATTTATTAAATGTTTCATAAAATACCCACCGTCCCCCCACTCTCATCCCAACCCCTCCCAATCCCAAACCCATCCTCCCCACCCCAATTCTGCATCGTAGGATCACTACAATAGAACCAAACAGGACATTATAAGGGTTAACACGTTGTCTTCCATAAATAGAACAAATACATCAGGTATCGGTTGATAAATCATGAGAGGTAGAGTATTCAGACCATTGGAGCCAGACCTTATCAAATTTTTGAGGGCATTTTCTGTTCATATATGTCAGTTTATACCACACTATAGCTCTATTGATCCCTGCTCCGCTGAACCCGCCCTCAGCCCCAACGAGTCCAGTGGCTTTAAAGGGCAAGATTTCTGCACTTTGATTGGCCCAGTAGGCTGCCTGCCACTTGATAGTCAGCCTATTGGGCCAATCAAAGTGCAGGAATCTCGCCCTTTGAAGCCACTGGTCCCATGGAGGCTGAGGGCGGGTTCAGGGGAGCGCTCATTAAGTTTAACAAATCGTTCATTAAACTATAGGAGCACAGCTTAATTTAGCGGCATACGCTATGGCTGCATAGCGTGCTCTGGGGATTATTACCACGCACTGTTGTCATTAAGCTGTGCTGCTGTGGCAGTGCAGCTTAGCGAATCAACCCCACTGTCTGTTAAAGTGTCTCCACTTTTTCCTCTGATCGGAAATGCTGATTTCTGATTCCATGGAAATTCCAACTTCCGCAAATGCCAATTATCGATTCTGCGCATTTCCGTGGAAATAGGCAACTCCAAGTCACATTTTTGGGGGGCCATTTTTGTTAATAAGGTTATGCTCGCATACTCCCCTAAACCAGCGCCATAATATGTTCTGTTACAACCTCTCAACAGATGCACCTATTGTCTCCACCCCCACCCTTTAGATTGTAAGCCTCTGGCAGGGCGCTCCTCCCCAGTGTTTCCAGCTTGATTATGCAATCTTACTGACAATCACCTCTCTTGTGGACTAGAACAGTCTCTATTTTGACCTATGACACTGTACTGTTATCAAATCATTTGCATAATCTTGTTTTGTTGTGAGTTTCCTGTATGTCCTACCTTGTATGTTAACTCATTTATCTATTGTGCAGCGCTGCGTAACATGTTGGCGCTTTATAAATACAATAAATAATAATAATAATAATCTAATAAACTTTCTAATATAAAAAAAAGGTTGTTTGATGGAATCCATTTTTTGCAAACATCCTTGATAAGCTAGAAAGCAAACGTTTATCATTGAAATCAGAATATCGCGGTCATTTTTGACTGTTTTAGACTCGGATGCTAGTACCAAGTTTTACAGAGTCTTGCTTAAAATTACTGCGGTAATCCGAGTTTCACTGAAAAATTCTGCTGCTCTGATTGGTCCAATACTACTTCTGAGTCCTATGATTGGCCTAAAATTTCTGCTTTTAGCCCAACCACAAGAGTAAGAATTCAGAAATACTCGGTAGTATTGGACCAATAAGAGAATGCTGAATTTTTCAGTGGAAAGTGGATTACTGCAGTAATTTTAAGCCAATTAAAAGACCTGTAAAACCCGGTAGTATCTGAGTTTTGTGATCCAATTTGCACGGAAAAAATATTTTATGCTCTGATTGGTCCAATTATTCCAAGGTTTGTGATTGTGCTAACATTTTTGGTAATGCTGCATTTCTGCGGAATTCTGATTTTTACAACCGATTAATGCGGTAAGCTGATTTCCAGAAATTTTCCGACCATCTATATCCAACCACACTTAAACTTTATACACATGCTAGATAGTGTTCTCCTAAGGTGGCTGGTCGGGGTCACTTCTGCTGAGAATCAGGCACATGTACAGCACCTCCCGACCCGGGCCTCCCTATATATATATATATATATATATATATATATATATATATATATATATATTACACACACCATATTTTTCGGGCCATAAGACACTCCTGACCATAAGATGCACCAAGGTTTAGAAGACAAAAATCAGGGGGAAAAATACTGTATACTTAACCTGGTGCATCCATGGTGCAGGGGTGTCTTGTGGATCTTCTCCCCAAATCCCTCCCAATTAATATGCCCCCCCTTGTGCCTTAAGTTCCCCTTTGTACCTCTTGTGCCCCCCCTTGTATACTGTGTGTCTCCTTTGTACCTTTTATGTTCCCCATGTGTCCTCCTGTACCTGTCCCCAATGTGTCCCCCTGACACTCCTGTTCTCCCCAGCAGAGTGCAGAGTAACCTGCAGCAGATGCGGCAGCTCACCTGCTCTGAGCGCCTCCATGTAATGAGCGCCATGTGGCAGATAAGACGCCACTCATTACGTAAAGATTCCTGGAGAAGGTGAGCTGCTGCTTCCGCTGCGGGTTACTGTGCACCAGGCTGGAGGAGCACCGTGCAGGGAGACCCCAACATGGGGACTCCCTGCATTTGGTCCATAAGACGGAATTACTTTTTCTCCCCACTTTTGGGGGAGAAAAGGTGTGTCTTATGGTCCAAAAAAATGGTATATATCATTATACTGACTAGCAGCTATACACATACAACCTGATTGTACAAGCTTTATTCAATCTTGTCACACCTACACAATATAAATACACCTGAACAATTTATTATAATCATACCCAGTATGTAGCTCCTCATATTAATGGAAGGAGGTACCCCGGAAATTATGGGGTAAAACACATGATTAAAAACAAGAAAACTTACCTCAAACACAAGATAGACCAAGTATCTGAACTTTTTATATTGCTTGGTCTGTCTTGTGTTCGAACTAAGTTTTCTCATCTTTCAAAATCTTTTTACGATTTTATATATTTTGGGGTGCTTCTCCTATTAGTTAGTTCCTCAAACCCCTACGCAGGTTGTTTATATTGAGTGTTTTGTTTTACAATTTCCCTTTATACCTGTAAATGTTTTTTGGAGAGCTAATGCCTCCATCCAGGAGCAGGTGTGCCAGCCAATCGGCTGATTACACTAAAGAGCTTTACTATGGTTGCTGGTGGCAACTTGAG
Source organism: Hyperolius riggenbachi (assembly GCF_040937935.1). Taxonomy (NCBI): domain Eukaryota; kingdom Metazoa; phylum Chordata; class Amphibia; order Anura; family Hyperoliidae; genus Hyperolius; species Hyperolius riggenbachi. Next base: position 446,327,542 of record NC_090648.1, read on the forward strand.
ACAAAACTTGGGTAGTCGATTGTATAAAAAAATGGCTAATTGCCAGAATGGCCATAGACTGTGGTAGTGATATTAGTGGTAATTACCCTTCAATCTATTAATCATTTGTACCTAGTCACACTCTTATCTGAGGAATAAAAACACAGACACGGGTGAAGTTTAATACATATATTATAGAGAAAGAAGGAAATACAAATACATAGTTGAAATATAAAATAAATGAATAAAGGAAAAGTTCAAAAATGTACCATCCCGTAACCCAGTTGATCCAGGGGAAGGCGAAAAACCCTTACAAGGCATGGGCCAATTAGCCTTAAAAGGGAAAAAATTCCTTCCCGGCTCCAAATATGGCAGTCAGATAAAATCCCTGGATCAACACCATTAGCCAGAGGTAGCCCACCACCCTGTATAGGTAGCCAGATGCAGCCCCCCCCCCCCAGTATAGGTAGCCAGCGTGCTCTCCCCTCCCCCCTTTATAGGTTGCCAGAGTCCTCCCCTCCCCTGTTTAGGTAGCCAGAATTTTCCCCCATTCAGGTAGCCAGAGAGTGGTGGGGAGCACATGCAGAGTGCACAGCGGGGATCCGCACACGCAGCATCTCCTACCTGCTTCTAGGCAGCCTGTCTCACTAGTAATTACGCCATCTAGAGGCGATGTCTTACCCATAGGGAGCCAGAAAACACCCTTGTAGAGATCCAGAGTGCCCCCCTGTAGGTAGCCACAGTGTCCCCTTTTTAGGTAGCCAGAGTGCCCCCCCCCCCCCCCCCCATTTAGGTAGCCAGAGAGTGGTGGGGGAGCACATGCAGAGTGTACAGCGGGGATCTGCACACACTACATCTCTTCCCTGCTCCTAGGCATCCAGTCTCAATGGTAATAGAGCCCCCTAGAGTTGATGTCCCTCCCCCCTTGGCCCTAGAAATTGAGCAGCCAGTATTCCGTAGCCCCCTCATTATGCCCCCCAGTACAGGTAGCAAATGTGTCCCTTACCTCCCTTCCCCATTCCTCCCCCCCAGTATAGAAACTATAAACAATATATAAAAGAAGTCTTGAATACTTCCTGTCATCCAGCGACGCCTCAGATGTCCTTCATGGATGGGGTGCGGTGATGCTCCGTCTGCAGAGAGGGCAAGTTCGGCTCTCCCTCAGCCAACGGTTGATGCAGGCCTGGTGGAAGTGGTGGCTGCAGGGAAGTCGTCTACAGAGAGATATATGTAACAATGAACACAACACAAACAATAGAAATGTACAACAGACATGAGCAGTACATTACTTACCTCACCCTCTCCTCCTCCTGCATATCTGCGAGACAGATGGCACACATCTCTACATCTTCTCGCTTCCTCTGTGGATGGAGAAAAGGATTATTAGCACAATAAAGGCTGAATATACATATATTACTTCCTACTAATGTCAGCTACATTTTATCTATTAGTGCTGGAAAGTTTCAGATAGACTTGACTACATATACTGAAGCGCTACGGAAGATGTCGGCGCTATATAAATAATAATAATGAGGGATTATTAGTATTATTATAATTATTTGTTATACAGTGACGATATCTTCCGCAGCGAAGCAGATACAGAAAGCGCGGGCAAAAATGAGCACCTGCTAAGTAGCGGCAAACCGCTACCGCTATTTAACGAACGGCTCCGGTTAAATTGTTATTTACCGTTTTGGATCCAGTTAAACTATTTACCCTTTTTTGTTTTCTAACGAGCGGCTTCGGTAAAATTGAATATTATCCTTCCCCCTCTCCAAGGCTAATACTAACCTCTCCCCTTTCCACACCTAACACTAATTTCCCCCACACACCTAACACTAATCTCCCCCATCTACACCTAACACTATCCTCATCTCTCTCTCCATAGCTTACACTATACTCCCCCCCCACACACACACACACAGCTAACACTAATCTCCCCCGACATACACCTAACACTATCCTACCATCTCTCTACACCTAACACTATTCTCCCCCATCTACACCTAACACTATCCTCATCTCTCCATAACTTACACTATACTCCCCCCCCCCCCACACACACACAGCTAACACTAATCTCCCCCGACATACACCTAACACTATCCTACCATCTCTCTACACCTAACACTATTCTCCCCCATCTACACCTAACACTATTCTCATCTCTCTCTCCATACCTTACACCCTAGGTTCTCAACATGTGGTACAAGTACCCCAGGGGTTACTTCTGATGGTTCCAGGGTGTACTCAGGCTTGATATATTTAATCAAGAATAACAAAGGTGGCCATACACTTATAGATTTGCAGCAGATTTGACCATCAGGTAGATTTCTGTCAGATTCAATCTGACAGGAATCTATCTGATGTGTGCCAAACACTAGGAACACATTTACAATAGATTTCAGAATGAAATCTATTGAAAATCGATCTAAATGCATTATTGCACCATTCGATCCAATGCAACTCTATGGGTCATCGATCTGCTGCCAGAAGCCGATTGATCTAGATTTTCCATCCGGACCGATCAAGCAAATTGATTTAAATCGGCCGGAAACTGATGGATCATGCTTCCTGCTGCATCTGTATCTAGCCAATTTGATCAGAACAGTCGAATCTGCCGTCAATCGATGGCTGAAATCAACCAGTGTATGGGTTCCTTTAGAGTTTTAGAAAATGATAAATCTTATTTACACAACACCAAATTAGTGTTTTAGCTAATTAAAAGCAATAGTAAATGCATGGAAATTGTTTAGAACCAATTATCTTGTACAATGATTAAATATATATTTGTCAAGGGGTACTTGTGATAATATTTTTTATGCCAGGGGGTACTTGGTGAGTACAGGGATTTGAAAGGAGTATATACCAATAAAATGTTGAGAAACACTGCCTTACACCATACTCCCTCCCTCCACACCTAACACTAATCCCACCCTCCCCACCTAACACTAATCTCCCCCTCCCCACCTAACACTAATCTCCCCCTCCCCATCTAACACTAATCCCCCCCACCTAACACTAATCCCCCCTCCCCACCTAACACTAATCTCCCCCTCCCCACCTAACACTAATCTCCCCCTCCACACCGAACACTAACCTCCTCCCTCTCCATACCTTACACGATACTCCCCCCCACCACACCTGACACTTATCACCCCGACATACACTTAACACTATTCTACCATCTCTCCCCACCTAACACTAACCTCCCCCCTCTCCGTACCTTACACCATACTCCCCCCCCCCCCCCACCACACCTGACACTAATCTCCCCGACATACACCTAACACTATTCTACCATATCTCCACGCCTAACACTTACCTCCTCCCTCTCCACACCTAACACTAATCCCCCCCCACACCTAACACTAATCTCCCCGACATACACCTAACACTATTCTACCATATCTCCACACCTAACACTAATCTCCTCCCTCTCCATACCTTACACAATACTCCCCCCCACCACACCTGACACTTATTACCCCGACATACACTTAACACTATTCTACCATCTCTCCACGCCTAACACTAATCCTCCCTCTCCCCACCTAACACTAACCTCCCCACTCTCCGTACCTTACACCATACTCCCCCCCCCCCCCTCACCACACCTGACACTAATCTCCCCGACATACACCTAACACTATTCTACCATATCTCCACGCCTAACACTTACCTCCTCCCTCTCCACACCTAACACTAATCCCCCCTCCACACCTAACACTAATCTCCCCGACATACACCTAACACTATTCTACCATATCTCCACACCTAACACTAACCTCCTCCCTCTCCACACCTAACACTAACCTCCTCCCTCTCCACACCTAACACTAATCCCCCCTCCCCATACCTTACACCATACCCCCCCCCCCTCACCACACCTGACACTAATCTCCCCAACATACACCTAACACTATTCTACCATCTCTCCACACCTAACATCATACTCCCCCCCCACCACACCTAACACTAATCTCCCCCAACATACACCTAACACTACTCTACCATCTCTCCACACCTAACACTAACCCCCCCCCCCCTCCACACCTAACACTAACCTCCTCCCTCTCCACACCTTACACCATACTCCCCCCCTTTCCACACCTAACACTAATCTCCCCCAACATACACCTAACACTACTCTACCATCTCTCCACACCTAACACTAACCCCCCCTCTCCACACCTAACACTAACCTCCTCCCTCTCCACACATTACACCATACCCCCCCCCTCTCCACACCTAACATTAATCCCCCCTCTCCCCACCTAACACTAATCTCCTCCCTCTCCATACCTTACACCATACCCCCCCCCCTCTCCACACCTAACAATAATCCCCCCTCTCCCCACCTAACACTAACCTCCTCCCTCTCCATACCTTACACTATACTCCCCCCCACCACACCCGACACTAATCTCCCTGACATACACCTAACATTCTTAACACTATTCTACCATCTCTCCACACCTAACACTAACCCTCCCTCTCCACACCTAACTCTATTCTGTTAGGAAGACATTGGCTCACCTTCTTTTGATCATCACAGCACTCGGCCATCTCTCCAGGGGTGCTGGGCGATGGCTCCACTGGCTCCTCCTCCTCAGGCTGCTCCTCCTCCTCCGGCTGGTCCTCCTCCTCCACCAGCTGCTCCAGCTGCTGCTGCTGCGAACGCCGTTGGAAATATTCCTGTAAAAGATAGATGTACAGAATTCTGAGTTTTTACTTTCAGCTAATGGGACACAGTACTACAAAGCTCTACTTAGACTCATTCAGCAGTGTTTTGCCCATCTTCGTGTGACAAGGTTACCCATCGCTGGAGCTCTTCTATGCGAATCCTAATTAAAAATATGGAAACAAAATCTCTTACCAGAAGGCGCCTTCTAGGATTATACACACGTGCTGGAGATCCAGGTGGTGTTTCCCTCAGGTCAGCAGGGGGCGCTGCAGGGGCTCCAAAGTCCAAGGGAGCTGCAGATTCTACAAGTTCAATAAAAAAGAACATTTATTATTAAATGTGAAACTTTTCCAAAATGTTATAATGTTTAACCTCCTTGGCGGTAACCCCTGCGTGTTTGGTCTGATCGCCACCGCCCGCCGCGATACAGCCCCCCCCCCCCCGCATACCCCATGCGCAGCCTGGCCAATTGCCGCTAGGCTGCACTATGGGGCGGATCGGGACTCCCTGTGACATCACGACGTCAATGACGTTACTCCGTTCGTCGCCATGGCGACGGGGGAAGCCCTCAAGGAAATCCAGTTCAGAACGGGATTTCCTTATGGGCAAACGGCGCCGGCGGAACATACGGGGGGATGCCGCAGGGAGGGGGGAAACATGGAGGTAGCGCTAGGCTAGCTACATGCTAAAAAAAAAAAGGTGAAAAAAACCCTCCCGCAGCCGCGCAGCCGCAGGAATTATACAGCCAGGGAGGTTAAAGAATCTATATGAATGTTAGCGAGCTTTACTTTCTTTTTCTATCCCAAAGGCATGATAGGAAGGGAGAGGAAATGTGCCAAGTGTACACTGTTTGATTCTACAGAGTGGGGTAATACACAAGGTATATTTTACTAGGTACTCGTTAAGGCCTCTTGGGGTGGATGCAATAAACTGCGAAAGTGGACCTGAACTCTTGCACAGGACAAAAGGAAAACAGAGAAATGCACCTGTATGTATTTAGAGAATTTAAAGAGACACTGAAGCGAAAATGATGATATTATGATTTGTATGTGTAGTACAGCTAAGAAATAAAACATTAAGATCAGATATATCAGTCTAATTGTTTCCAGTACAGGAAGAGTTAAAAAACTCTAGTTGTTATCTCTATGCAAAAAAGCCATTAATCTCTACGACTTTCAAAGTGGTGGAGAGGGCTGTTATCTGACTTTTATTATCTCAACCGTAAGTGAACTAATTACTTTTTCTCTGCCAGAGGAGAGGTCATTAGTTCACAGACTGCTCTGAAAGAATCATTTTGAATGCTGAGTGTTGTGTAATCTGCACATATTAGAGAATGATGCAATGTTAGAAAAAACACTATATACCTGAAAATAAAAATATGAGGATATTTTCTTTGCTGCTAATCTTCTAGTAATTATTCATAGTACACAACCAATTCACTATATCATTTATTTTTTTTCGCTTCAGTGTCTCTTTAAACGGTTTAATTCCCCCTTGTTTGTGTCTAATTACTAGTTGTAATTTGATCACTCCTCGTGTCACCTGACTACCATGACAAATAAGGCAGATAAGCTCATTTGAAAGCACAGGATGTTAACAATATGTCTGCCTCCATGAATCAGGAAGTAGAAATAGTGCAGATTTATTTTAGGATTTGTTTCAGCTGTAACAAAGAAATGTTTTTTTGTCTGAAGGTTGTTATGCTGTTGTGTATCTTTTAGAGCAGAGAGGACGTTCTGAGTTCAGGTCCGCTTTAAGCAGAATTACAGGCATAAAGTTGTATGCAGAATGAGCAGAGCGTAATGCATTGCATGTAATGTATTGCATTCTGCTCTACTGATTGAGCGGGAAAACTTAACACACATAATTCTGCTTCAGTTTGGAACCCACTAGAGCGGTTTTCTGATCATTTAGGGAGCAATTCAAACCGCTAGCGATTTCCCTAAACGCTCAGCTAATGTTAATGGATGGGCCAAATTCCACTGGAGCGATTGCGATTACTAAATCACAAAACTCAGGACATGCAGCATTTTTGAGCGTTAGCGATTAGCGTTTCTGCAATGTAAAGTATATAAACGCTGGCATAATCGCTCGTCAAAACCTACACAGAGCGATTTTGCACACTGTAACAAAATGAAAATTAATTGAAATGACCAATCAGAATTAAAAACGCTAATCGCTTATCGCTACACAACCGCTGGCAAATTAATTACCAAAAACGCTCATGAAATCCCTTACAAACCGCTCATGCAAAACGCTAGCGATTGCGATTGGCGATAGCGTTTTGTAGTGGGTTCTAGCCTCACACAGTTTCTTGCATACATCCCAAGAGGTCTTAAAGCGCACCTACACTAAAGTATACCTTATAGCTCGTTCATTTACAACTAAATGAATTGTTAGAGGACATTCCAACAAAAGATTAGCATTATTCTTACAGGGAACCGTTAGGGCTGGTTAGCACTTGGCGATTGTTCAGCGCTTTGCTGATCGCCGGCGATCAGTAAAGTGCTGCTACTAATGTATCTCTACGGATACAGTCACACTGCAGCGTTTTGGGGGCGATTGCGCTGTGATTCTCTACTGAAAGAGAATCACAAGCGCAAATCATGCTGAATCGCAAGATTTTCCCTGCAAATCGTGATTGTGGAGCCAAAGGCAATCGCAGGCAAGCGGTGCGCCAAGCGCAGAGTGTAAACTAGCCCTAACTGAGAGGCATATGGATGTTTCCTTTTAAACAATAGTTGCTTGCCAGTCCTGCTGATCTCTTTGGCTGCAGTAGTGGCTGAATCACAAACCTGAAACAACCACAAACCTGAAACAGGCATGCAGCTAATCCAGTCTGACTTCAGCTGGGACATATTATGGGGCACTGGGTAGCTGGGATATATTATATGGGTGCTGGGTAGCTGGGACATATAGTGGGGTGCTGGGTAGCTGGGACATATTATGGGGCACTGGGTAGCTGGGATATATTATGGGGTGCTGGGTAGCTGGGATATATTATGGGGTGCTGGGTAGCTTGGAAATATTATGGGGTGCTGGGTAGCTGGGACATATTATGAGGCACTGGGAAGCTAGGATATATTATGGGGTGCTGGGTAGCTGGGACATATTATGGGGTGCTGGGTAGCTGGGATATATTATGGGGCGCTGGGTAGCTGGGACATATTATGGGGCACTGGGTAGCTGGGATATATTATGGGGCACTGGGTAGCAGGGACCTATTATGAGGCACTGGGAAGCTGGGATATATTATGGGGGGCTGAGTAGCTTGGAAATATTATGGGGTGCTGGGTAGCTGGGACATATTATGAGGCACTGGGAAGCTAGGATATATTATGGGGTGCTGGGTAGCTGGGATATATTATGGGGTGCTGGGTAGCTGGGACATATTATGGGGTGCTGGGTAGCTGGGATATATTATGGGGTACTGGGTAGCTGGGACATATTATGGGGCGCTGGGTAGCTAGGACATATTATGGGGCACTGGGTAGCTGGGACATATTATGGGGCACTGGGTAGCTGGGATATATTATGGGGTGCTGGGTAGCTGGGATATATTATGGGGTGCTGGGTAGCTTGGAAATATTATGGGGTGCTGGGTAGCTGGGACATATTATGAGGCACTGGGAAGCTAGGATATATTATGGGGTGCTGGGTAGCTGGGATATATTATGGGGTGCTGGGTAGCTGGGACATATTATGGGGCACTGGGAAGCTAGGATATATTATGGGGTGCTGGGTAGCTGGGATATATTATGGGGTGCTGGGTAGCTGGGACATATTATGGGGTGCTGGGTAGCTGGGATATATTATGGGGTACTGGGTAGCTGGGACATATTATGGGGCGCTGGGTAGCTGGGACATATTATGGGGCACTGGGTAGCTGGGATATATTATGGGGCACTGGGTAGCTGGGATATATTATGGGGCACTGGGTAGCTGGGACATATTATGGGGCACTGGGTAGCTGGGATATATTATGGGGTGCTGGGTAGCTGGGACATATTATGGGGTGCTGGGTAGCTGGGATATATTATGGGGTGCTGGGTAGCTGTGGCATATTATGGGGCACTGGGTAGCTGGGATATTTTATGGGGTGCTGGGTAGCTGGGATATATTATGGGGCACTGGGTAGCTGGGATATATTATGGGGCACTGGGTAGCTGGGATATATTATGGGGTGCTGGGTAGCTGGGACATATTATGGGGCGCTGGGTAGCTGGGACATATTATGGGGCACTGGGTAGCTGGGATATATTATGGGGTGCTGGGTAGCTGGGATATATTATGGGGCACTGGGTAGCAGGGACCTATTATGAGGCACTGGGAAGCTGGGATATATTATGGGGGGCTGAGTAGCTTGGAAATATTATGGGGTGCTGGGTAGCTGGGACATATTATGAGGCACTGGGAAGCTAGGATATATTATGGGGTGCTGGGTAGCTGGGATATATTATGGGGTGCTGGGTAGCTGGGACATATTATGGGGTGCTGGGTAGCTGGGATATATTATGGGGTACTGGGTAGCTGGGACATATTATGGGGCGCTGGGTAGCTGGGACATATTATGGGGCACTGGGTAGCTGGGATATATTATGGGGCACTGGGTAGCTGGGATATATTATGGGGCACTGGGTAGCTGGGACATATTATGGGGCACTGGGTAGCTGGGATATATTATGGGGTGCTGGGTAGCTGGGACATATTATGGGGTGCTGGGTAGCTGGGATATATTATGGGGTGCTGGGTAGCTGGGATATATTATGGGGTGCTGGGTAGCTGGGATATATTATGGGGCACTGGGTAGCTGGGATATATTATGGGGCACTGGGTAGCTGGGACATATTATGGGGCACTGGGTAGCTGGGATATATTATATGGGCACTGGGTAGCTGGGACATATTATGGGGTGCTGGGAAGCTGGGACATATTATGGGGTGCTGGGTAGCTGGGATATATTATGTGGTGCTGGGTAGCTGGGATATATTATGGGGCACTGGGTAGCTGGGACATATTATGGGGCACTGGGTAGCTGGGATATATTATGGGGTGCTGGGTAGCTGGGATATATTATGGGGCACTGGGTAGCTGGGACATATTATGGGGCGCTGGGTAGCTGGGACATATTATGGGGCACTGGGTAGCTGGGATATATTATGGGGCACTGGGTAGCTGGGATATATTATGGGGGGCTGAGTAGCTTGGAAATATTATGGGGTGCTGGGTAGCTGGGACATATTATGAGGCACTGGGAAGCTAGGATATATTATGGGGTGCTGGGTAGCTGGGATATATTATGGGGTGCTGGGTAGCTGGGACATATTATGAGGCACTGGGAAGCTAGGATATATTATGGGGGGCTGAGTAGCTTGGAAATATTATGGGGTGCTGGGTAGCTGGAACATATTATGAGGCACTGGGAAGCTAGGATATATTATGGGGGGCTGAGTAGCTTGGAAATATTATGGGGTGCTGGGTAGCTGGGACATATTATGAGGCACTGGGAAGCTAGGATATATTATGGGGTGCTGGGTAGCTGGGATATATTATGGGGTGCTGGGTAGCTGGGACATATTATGGGGTGCTGGGTAGCTGGGATATATTATGGGGTACTGGGTAGCTGGGACATATTATGGGGCGCTGGGTAGCTGGGACATATTATGGGGCACTGGGTAGCTGGGATATATTATGGGGCACTGGGTAGCTGGGATATATTATGGGGCACTGGGTAGCTGGGACATATTATGGGGCACTGGGTAGCTGGGATATATTATGGGGTGCTGGGTAGCTGGGACATATTATGGGGTGCTGGGTAGCTGGGATATATTATGGGGTGCTGGGTAGCTGGGATATATTATGGGGTGCTGGGTAGCTGGGATATATTATGGGGCACTGGGTAGCTGGGATATATTATGGGGCACTGGGTAGCTGGGACATATTATGGGGCACTGGGTAGCTGGGATATATTATGGGGCACTGGGTAGCTGGGACATATTATGGGGTGCTGGGAAGCTGGGACATATTATGGGGTGCTGGGTAGCTGGGATATATTATGGGGTGCTGGGTAGCTGGGATATATTATGGGGCACTGGGTAGCTGGGACATATTATGGGGCACTGGGTAGCTGGGATATATTATGGGGTGCTGGGTAGCTGGGATATATTATGGGGCACTGGGTAGCTGGGATATATTATGGGGTGCTGGGTAGCTGGGACATATTATGGGGCGCTGGGTAGCTGGGACATATTATGGGGCACTGGGTAGCTGGGATATATTATGGGGCACTGGGTAGCTGGGATATATTATGGGGCACTGGGTAGCTGGGACATATTATGGGGCACTGGGTAGCTGGGATATATTATGGGGTGCTGGGTAGCTGGGACATATTATGGGGTGCTGGGTAGCTGGGATATATTATGGGGCACTGGGTAGCTGGGACATATTATGGGGTGCTGGGTAGCTGGGATATATTATGGGGCGCTGGGTAGCTGGGATATATTATGGGGCACTGGGTAGCTGGGACATATTATGGGGCACTGGGTAGCTGGGATATATTATGGGGTGCTGGGTAGCTGGGATATATTATGGGGCACTGGGTAGCTGGGACATATTATGGGGCGCTGGGTAGCTGGGACATATTATGGGGCACTGGGTAGCTGGGATATATTATGGGGTGCTGGGTAGCTGGGACATATTATGGGGTGCTGGGTAGCTGGGATATATTATGGGGCACTGGGTAGCTGGGACATATTATGGGGTGCTGGGTAGCTGGGATATATTATGGGGCGCTGGGTAGCTGGGATATATTATGGGGCACTGGGTAGCTGGGATATATTATGGGGGGCTGGGTAGCTGGGATATATTATGGGGCGCTGGGTAGCTGGGATATATTATGGGGCACTGGGCAGCTGGGACATATTATGGGGTGCTGGGTAGCTGGGATATATTATGGGGCGCTGGGTAGCTGGGATATATTATGGGGCACTGGGTAGCTGGGACATATTATGGGGTGCTGGGTAGCTGGGATATATTATGGGGTGCTGGGTAGCTGGGATATATTATGGGGCACTGGGTAGCTGGGACATATTATGGGGCACTGGGTAGCTGGGATATATTATGGGGTGCTGGGTAGCTGGGATATATTATGGGGCGCTGGGTAGCTGGGATATATTATGGGGTACTGGGTAGCTGGGACATATTATGGGGTGCTGGGTAGCTGGGATATATTATGGGGCGCTGGGTAGCTAGGACATATTATGGGGCACTGGGTAGCTGGGATATATTATGGGGTGCTGGGTAGCTGGGATATATTATGGGGGGCTGGGTAGCTGGGATATATTATGGGGCGCGGGGTAGCTGGGATATATTATGGGGCACTGGGTAGCTGGGACATATTATGGGGTGCTGGGTAGCTGGGATATATTATGGGGCGCTGGGTAGCTGGGATATATTATGGGGCACTGGGTAGCTGGGACATATTATGGGGTGCTGGGTAGCTGGGATATATTATGGGGCGCTGGGTAGCTAGGACATATTATGGGGCACTGGGTAGCTGGGATATATTATGGGGTGCTGGGTAGCTGGGATATATTATGGGGCACTGGGTAGCTGGGACATATTATGGGGCGCTGGGTAGCTGGGACATATTATGGGGCACTGGGAAGCTGGGACATATTATGGGGCACTGGGTAGCTGGGACATATTATGGGGTGCTGGGTAGCTGGGATATATTATGGGGTGCTGGGTAGCTGGGATATATTATGGGGCACTGGGTAGCTGGGACATATTATGGGGCACTGGGTAGCTGGGATATATTATGGGGTGCTGGGTAGCTGGGACATATTATGGGGCGCTGGGTAGCTGGGACATATTATGGGGCACTGGGTAGCTGGGATATATTATGGGGCACTGGGTAGCTGGGATATATTATGGGGCACTGGGTAGCTGGGACATATTATGGGGCACTGGGTAGCTGGGATATATTATGGGGTGCTGGGTAGCTGGGACATATTATGGGGTGCTGGGTAGCTGGGATATATTATGGGGCACTGGGTAGCTGGGACATATTATGGGGTGCTGGGTAGCTGGGATATATTATGGGGCGCTGGGTAGCTGGGATATATTATGGGGCACTGGGTAGCTGGGACATATTATGGGGCACTGGGTAGCTGGGATATATTATGGGGTGCTGGGTAGCTGGGATATATTATGGGGCACTGGGTAGCTGGGACATATTATGGGGCGCTGGGTAGCTGGGACATATTATGGGGCACTGGGTAGCTGGGATATATTATGGGGTGCTGGGTAGCTGGGACATATTATGGGGTGCTGGGTAGCTGGGATATATTATGGGGCGCTGGGTAGCTGGGATATATTATGGGGCACTGGGTAGCTGGGACATATTATGGGGTGCTGGGTAGCTGGGATATATTATGGGGCGCTGGGTAGCTGGGATATATTATGGGGCACTGGGTAGCTGGGACATATTATGGGGTGCTGGGTAGCTGGGATATATTATGGGGTGCTGGGTAGCTGGGATATATTATGGGGCACTGGGTAGCTGGGACATATTATGGGGCACTGGGTAGCTGGGATATATTATGGGGTGCTGGGTAGCTGGGATATATTATGGGGCGCTGGGTAGCTGGGATATATTATGGGGTACTGGGTAGCTGGGACATATTATGGGGTGCTGGGTAGCTGGGATATATTATGGGGCGCTGGGTAGCTAGGACATATTATGGGGCACTGGGTAGCTGGGATATATTATGGGGTGCTGGGTAGCTGGGATATATTATGGGGGGCTGGGTAGCTGGGATATATTATGGGGCGCTGGGTAGCTGGGATATATTATGGGGCACTGGGTAGCTGGGACATATTATGGGGTGCTGGGTAGCTGGGATATATTATGGGGCGCTGGGTAGCTGGGATATATTATGGGGCACTGGGTAGCTGGGACATATTATGGGGTGCTGGGTAGCTGGGATATATTATGGGGCGCTGGGTAGCTAGGACATATTATGGGGCACTGGGTAGCTGGGATATATTATGGGGTGCTGGGTAGCTGGGATATATTATGGGGCACTGGGTAGCTGGGACATATTATGGGGCGCTGGGTAGCTGGGACATATTATGGGGCACTGGGAAGCTGGGACATATTATGGGGCACTGGGTAGCTGGGACATATTATGGGGTGCTGGGTAGCTGGGATATATTATGGGGTGCTGGGTAGCTGGGACATATTATGGGGCACTGGGAAGCTGGGATATATTATGGGGTGCTGGGTAGCTGGGACCTATTATGAGGCACTGGGAAGCTGGGATATATTATGGGGGGCTGAGTAGCTGGGACATATTATGGGGCACTGGGAAGCTGGGACATATTATGGGGTGCTGGGAAGCTGGGACATATTATGGGGCACTGGGTAGCTGGGATATATTTTGGGTGCTGGGAAGCTGGGACATGTTATGGGGTATTCGAAAGGTTGGGCATACTATGGGGTACAGAGAAGCATTATGGAGGTACTGGGGAGCTATGACACAGAGCTGTGCTGTGGAATGTTGCTGTGTGTGGTTATATTTGAATTGCTGCGGTTCTCACCCGGCTCATCTCCGGCCATTGCTCCACTCCCAGGATCGGTCTCCGGTCCTCTCCTCAGTCGCCTCAGGTCATCTCTGCAACAAAGACAAGGTGGGTATTACTTGTCATACAGTAATAAGTATTAGATAGATAGATAGATAGATAGATAGATAGATAGGTAGGTAGGTAGGTAGGTAGGTAGGTAGGTAGATAGATAGATAGATAGATAGATAGATAGATAGATAGATAGATAGATAGATAGATAGATAGATAGATAGATAGATAGATAGATAGATAGATAGATCTTGCCAAGGTCTTGCCTAGGTTTGCCTAGTGGATGATCCGGCTCTGGGAAATAGCCATTCCCTACGCTGCCAGGGTGTACTTGAATTGGCCACCAAGGCTTCCCATTGGTTTAGCCATATGGAGTAATGGCAACATATCCTGATGCCGGGGCTCTTGGTCAGTTTGCCCTGGAGAAATGATACGTTTATACAGCAGACTGGTGTTTGGCATTCAGGCAAGAGGAATTCACATCAAGAAAGGAATATTTGCAAATAGAAGAAAGTTCCAGCACTGGATTTATACAAAATATTTCTGTCCATAGTCCAGGTGTTGGCCGGTGACAGCAGTGACACAACGCAATGGATCGGGACAGTGGCGCTGCACGTCATACTCGCGTTGTGTTGGGAACAGTGAAGCATGTAGTCATTGAAATGTATGCTTTACTGTTAATGCTAACGCGTGCATTTATCAGTAACGCACTGCCACCTGTTATACCTCCAGCAACCGCCGCACTGTGACCATGATCTTTAACATCTTTTATCATTTTATTGGAATGTGGCCCTAAAATCTCATCTGATTTTCAAAAAAAGTTATAAATGATGATGGGGTGAACCAAGTTTAACAAATGGATTTACTTATTTGAAAAAAAGAACAATCCAATAACATTTGCTTGTGGCAAAAATAAGTAATTTCTTAAAGTGAACCTGAGGTGAGAGTTATAGGGAGGCTGCCATATTTATTTCCTTTTAAGCAATACCAGTTGCCTGGTTATCCTGCTGATCCACTGCCCCTAATGCTTTTAGCCATAGACCCTGAACAAGCATGCAGCAGATCAGGTGTTTCTGACATTATTGTCGGATCTGACAAGATTCGCTGCTTGTTTCTGGTGTTATTCAGACACTACTGCAGCCATATAGATCAGCAGGGCTGCCAGGCAACTGGTATTGTTTAAAAGGAAACAAGTATGGCAGCCTCCATATCCCTCTAACTCCAGTTGTCCTTTAAGGCTCGTACACATGTCTAACAAATTTGCCTGATTTTAGTCTGTTTGAGGACAATCAGGCCTGTGTACACGTGGCAAACAACTAGACGAGCGGCTCCTATAGAAGAGATATTCCGCCGCACTGATAATCAGTTAAAAGTCATAGCTATGATTAAAGTGAACCTAAAGCCGATAAAAAAAAATGAGATTAACTCACCTGGGGCCTCCCTCAGCCCCCTGCAGCCGATCGGTGCCCTCGCAGCTCCGCTCCGATGTCCCAGGACCCGCCGGCGAGCACTTCCGGTTTCGCCGTCACCGGCCGACAGGCATGGGAACACGAGTGATTGTTCGCGTTCCCAGCCTGTATATCGCCCCCTATGCTGCTATTGCGGCCTCCTAGCGCTAGGCTACCTACATGATTTAAAAAAAAAAAAAAGTTAAAAAAAAAGTGCTGCGCCGCCCCCCCTTGCCGACATAATTGGAACGGCAAGGGGGTTAACACCTTGTTCATCTGCAGATCAGACAATCATCTGCAGATCCGAAGATCCATCCTGGTGTTCATCTTTGTGTACAGCATCTTTGTGTACAGCATCTTGCAAAGATATTTATCTGATGGGGAGTTCAGCTCAATAGAATAGACTGTGTAGAGTATGGCTCTCATACTACATGGAATGGGGTAAAATTGGTCTGTGATCTTTCATTTTCCAAAGACTTTTATCTGATGTGTGTACCTACCTTAAGCTCTCATCATCAGCAATTTTCAATAAATGAATTATTTTACAGAACCTAAACTGACATGATGACGAGATAGACATCTGTACGTATAGTAGCAAGCATACAAATATGTATATTGCATTCTCTTTCTTCTTTCTCTGCCTGAAAGAGTTAATATGCAGCTATGTAACTGACAGTTTCTCTCTGGTGGGGTTTCATTCAGATATAAGGCTCTTACACAAGTCGGATTTTCCCAAATGAACGGTCATTTGGACGTTTGAACGTCCGGTCGTTTGGACGTCAAATCGGTCGTTCAGTGGATAAGACTGGTTTTGATGGCTCCACTTGGCGGATCGGTCAAATCCAGTCTTATCAGCTGAACGAACGATCATACACACGCCCGATATGACGGCCAATCGACCGGACGATCAAATAATCCAAACGATCGGTCGTTTGGAAATATCCGACGTGTGTATGTCTCTATAGGGTCCATCACTGATAAGGAATTACAGCCATAAAACACTTTCCTGGCACAGAACTGTGCTTTTTACAGCAGGGGATAGATAAAAAAGCTCAATAGTTCATTTATTTTAACCCTCTGAGACATGGGACAGACTTTGCTCCAGATCTAAAATAAACGAACTATTGACCTTTTTTTTAATCTATCCCCTGCACTCGGAAACTGTTCTCTTAAGCTATATTCCAACTGGGTCCTCCTGACTGGAGAGAACCTGTCACTTGCATAGCTGAATGTTCAACTCTTTCAGGCAGGGAAAAAAATCCTGGCTGTCCTGTATTTTTAAAGGTGACCACTAATGATACAATTTGATGAATGATCGATTTGCAATTCTTTATATGAACAATCGTAAATGATCGGTTGGGACCACTAATGGACAAAAATCTCCTAACCAATCCGATCAGATTAATAGAATCAATCCAAATTATGGTTCGATCCTGTCAATCTGATCAGATTGGTTAGGAGATTTATGTCCATTAGAGGTCCCGAACTATCATTTGGTAATCAATTGTTTGTCAAATTGTTTTATCAGTGGCCACCTTAATGGTTCTTATACATGGTACAATTTTTTCATTTTTTTCAATTTGATAATTTTGTTCAATTATTCCGATAGATCGAATATAAAGATGTTCAATTAGATTTCTATTGAAAAAACAGGATAATCGATTCTTTTTTTCTTGAAACATTCAGAATTACAACTTGCAATCCTAATGCTAAATTTCAGATTATTTCCTAGGGAAGCAACATCTGCACTCCAAGATGTCAGGGCGTGCAAGTGCAGGAAAAGCAAAGCAGAAACAAGTAAGAGGAAAGCAACCTGTACATATCCGCTGCACAACCATTGCAAATGTATAAACAGTCAATCTTTATTATGCCACAAATGAAAACAAGGTTAAAAACACTTAAAACCCCAACAAGGGAAACAAAGTCAGACACCTGATAATGTTAAACATTAACCACTTGAGGACCAGCACCCTCTGCCACCTTAAGGACCAGAGGGTGCTGGTCCAGTAAACCGCTGCTTCCCGACGAATCACCGCAAAATCCGACGGTCACGCCGCTCTGTCCCCGCCGCAGGCTGCTCTCTCTGCCGTCGCTATGACAGCAGAGCGCTGTGCGCCGGTCAGGAGCCGCTTTCATTGGCTCCTGACCCTGTCACTCCATGTAAGCCAATGGGAACGGCTCCTGCCCGGCTCACAGTGCTCTGCAGTCATAGAGGCGGCAGGGCAGCTGACTGCAGTGGGGACGGAGCGGACAGAGCGGCGGGGACAGGCGGGGGGCGTGGCCAATGGGACGTAGAGATTACGTCCGGTCAGAACCGCAGTGCCCCCTGCCCCCCGTAGATTTATACTGCGGCGGTCCGCAGTAGGTTAAATAACACGCCTCACCTCACATATTATTATTTAGTATTTCTATAGCGCCGACATATTACGCAGCGCTGTACAGTGTATATATATATATCTTGTCACTAACTGTCCCTCAAAGGAGCTCACAATCTAATCCCTACCATTGCCATATGTCTATATTATGTAGTATAAGTACTGTAGTCTAGGGCCAATTTTTAGGGGGAGCCAATTAACTTATCCATATGTTTTTGGAATGTGGGAGGAAACCGGAGTGCCCGGAGGAAACCCACGCAGACACGGAGAGAACATACAAACTCTTTGCAGGTAGTGCCCTGGCTGGGAATCGAACCAGGGCCCCAGCGCTGCAAGGCGAGAGAGCTAACCACTACGCCACCCTGCCGCCCATATATATACATATAATAAATACCTGCGCTGCGCCACATAACCTAGGGTTCAAATGAGCCCCAGATACATGATAAAGACTGGAGTCTAGTATACTAGTGGCCAGTGCCTATAAGTGCCAGTGCACAGCAATATATCCAGGTGGAGGGAGGCGTGGAGAGCTACTCCACCTGGATGTATTGCTGCTCCTCACTGCAATGCTGACCCGGTGTAGTATTACAGCCCACTGTGGCCCTCCTCTTCATCTTTTCCTTTGTTATGCTTGCTATATCATCCATACCCATTGCCATTTGTCATTTGCTGATTTAGTCATGAGCATATACCTCTACACTCTAGCACTTTACGTTAGTGTCACTTTTATTGTTCATGGGCACTGGCACTTATAGGCACTAGCCACTAGTATACTAGACTCCAGTCTTTATCATGTATCTGGGGCTCATTTGACTCCAATATGGAAGCTCCTCCCCCAGAAACCGACGCCCAGCAGTCAGTCAAGTGTAATATACCATAAATGATGCGCTGCAGCCCAGTCACACATGTATGTGAATATCTCCCAGACTCCCCTGACAACGCCTAATGGCAAAAAAATATGGTTGAGACTTGAGAGATAATTATTTTTAGTATTTATGTAGTGCCAACATCTTCCACAGCGCTGTACAGAGTATATTGTCTTGTCACTCACAATTTCATTCCTACCATATGTCGTAGTCTAGGGCAGTGATGGCTAACCTTGGCACTCACTGTGACAAAACTACAAATCCCATCATGCCTCTGCCTCCCTGAGTTATGCTTAGAGCTGTCAGAGTATTGCAATGCCTAATGGGACTTGTAGTTCCACCACAGCTGGAGTGCCAAGGTTAGCCATCACTGGTCTAGGGCATATTTATCTGTGTGTTTTAGGGATGTGGGAGGAAACCAGAGTGCCCAGAAAAAACTTACACAGACACGGGGAGAACATACAAAATCTGTGCAGATAGTGCCCAAGCTGGGATTCAAACCAGGGCCCCAGCGCAAGAGTGCTAACCACTAGGCCACTATGCTACCCATGTACTGTATGTACTGTATGCACTGTATGTATTGTATATATTGTAGTCTGGCGCCAATTTAGGGGGAAGCCAATCCAACAAGGCATGAATCTGGGTTCAGAATTATTTGGAATTAGATTGCATACCGGTCCGTATAGTAAACTGAGAATCTGTAACAATCCTCCTCTTCCTTACCTCATGAGGGGGATCCTGATGTAGCTTCCCCCATCCTCCTAAGCATCAGGGTTCCAGAGTTCCGGATAACAGGGACTTGGCTGTGTTTGTGTGTGTGTGTGTGTGTGTGTGTGTATATATATATATATATATATATATAGTGTGCCCATTTACAGTACAATTTTTAATGGCATTTACTTACCCGGGGCTTCCTCCAGCCCTTTGCAGCCGACACGTCCCTCACAGCAGCTCTGCTCTCAGCCTCCGGCCCGGGGTCCCGCAAGGTCATCCTCTGCTGCACCTGCGCGCGCTGCTGGGAATCACTCGCACGTGGTGTGGAGTGGAGGGTGACCTGGCGAGGTCGGCCTCTGCACTGTCGGGGAGACTGAGAGCGGAGCTGCTGTGAGGGACATAGTGGCTACAAGGGGCTGGAGGAAGAGACGGGTAAGTAAATGTCTTTTTTTTTCCCTCTGCCTGGACATTCCCTTTAATGCTATAGATCAATTAAATATGATACTTTCTTTCAGTCTGAATGATCAGATCAGAAATACAATTGTTTCCTTAAAGCTAATGTAACCCCATGTAAAGAAAAAAAAGTCAGATACTCACCTAAGGAGAGGGAAGGCTCTGAGTCCTAATGAGCCTACCCTCTCCTCTCCTGGTGCCCGGTGAATCCTCCGTGCAAATCCACCGCCGCGGGGACTTCGGAAGTCTTCGACAGCACCCGGGCTCACGAAGGCCGGCGGCTCCAAACTGCGCAGTCATAGACGCGCGCGAGTGCGTCACAGAGGGCACTTGCGCATGCGCAGTATTTGGGAGTCTTTGGGAGCCTGAGTGCTCCCGAAGACTTCCGAAACCTCCCTTCGGCAGCGGAAGTGGCAGTATTTGACCGAAACGGTCGAATACTGCTACGGGGGATCCTGAGCGGGACCGGCACCGGTAGAGGAGAGGGAAAACTCATTAGGACCGAGCCTTCCCTCTCCTTAGGGGAGTATCTGACTTTAAACTCTTGTCCTAATGCTGATATTAATTATATATCTTTATTATTATTTAAATTTTTTTTCAACTAATATGGCTTTATGAAATATCTTCTCACTTAGTTCGGCCTGGTGTGTCACAGAAAGGAGCAGACAGATATTTCCAAATAATATATTGTCGCCATGCATGGAGGTGATTGTCCAATCATAATCGTAAGTGTATACAAGGCTTAAAGCCAGGTACACAACTTCAATTATAATCAGCCAATCAGTGACCACGTTCACCACCTTCATGTAGTATGAGGGTTTACCTACACAATCTGTTCATAGTACTTAATATCTGTTCACCCTCATACCACATGGAGGTGGTAACATGTGTCAGTGATTGGCCAATTATAATTTAAATTGTGTACCAGGCTTTAGGGTGCAGCGCACAGCCAGCTTTGATCTGCCAATTCTACCACTTCCATCTAGTATGGAATCTGTTCATAGTATTCAAAATCTGTTGGCCCTCATACCATATGGAAGTTTTAAAATTGGCCAATCATTGGCCAATAAAAATGTCATGTGTGCGCATGTAAGCAACATAATATGTACAATATATTAAACCCGGCATAAAAAAAGGTCATGAAACCCACACCAGTCCAATTAGAATAATAATGCTCAATGTTATTTTATGCCACAAAGTTTTAAAACAATATAAACACTGTCATCACAGTGGGGTCCATGATAACTATAAATGCACAAATATTGCACTGATGTAGAATTAAACCAGGGGCATAATGAAAGCCTCAGCGATTGCTATGGGACCCTGGACAAGAGAATGCCACAGGCTGTTTTAAATGTGCTCAGTACTCCCTTAAAGAGGAACTCCAGCCTAAACAAACATACTGTCATTAAGTTACATTAGTTATGTTAATTAAAATAGATAGGTAATATAATCTCTTACCCACACTGTTTTAAAAGAACAGGCAAATGTTTCATTTCATGATGGCAGCCATCTTTTTGGTTGAAAGGAGGTGACAGGGAGCACAGTTCCAACTGTCCTGTGTCCTGAGCACCTCTCTCAGTTGCTAAGCAATGTAAATAACAACATAGGGAATCCCATCATGCTCTGCACAGCATCAGGGGAAAAAAAGCCCGGGCTTTTTTTCTTTGATGGGTGGAGCTTAGGTAAAAATGCAGCTAAAAATGATGCTTTGGTAAGAAAAACAAAGTTCTGATGCTGTGAAACTGTTAAAGAAACACCAACCGTTTTCAGTTCTGCTGAGTAGATTTTTAGTCCGGAGATTCACTTTAAATTTGATTTACTTTATGATGTTACATTTGTACCCATGTGCTGTATGCAGGGCCGGTTGTAGACCTTTTGCTGCCTGAGGCAAACGTGTGAGGATGCCCCCCACCCCTCCCCCCCTGAACTGGAATGATTGCACAGCACCCGACAATTTGCACCTCATGTTATAGCTGCGGTGAGCCCCCCCCCCCCCCCCAAACCCTTAGTATAGGTAGGTAGACAGGTATAGGTGCCCCCAGTATTGGTAGCTAGGTACAGTTGCCTCCAGTATAGGTTAGCTTGGTACAGTTGCCCCCAGTATACGTTGGCCAGGCACTCTCTTCACTTCCTGTTTCTGCCTGGTGCTGCCCCCAGATGTCTGTCGCCTGAGGAAGTCGTCTCACTTGGCATCATGGGCGGACCGCGCCTGGCTGTATGGTATGTTCTACTTTCTGAGATGAAAACATGAGAATGTGAGCAAAAAAACAAAACACACCACTGCAGACCAGACGTATAGTAGAGTTGGACTGAATGTATGCTGGGAGGGTGTGACTGGAGGTTTAAAGGCTTGTTCACATTAGCAGCGATTTCGTTTTTTTTTTCCAGCTCTGGTGATATTAATAATCGTCTAGAAAGCGCTAGTGCAATGTTGCTCTATGTGAGTGTTCTCACATGAGCGATGAGCTTTTCTATCCAATCGCATACACGGCTCCTGCACCATTTTGTGAGCGCTTCAATAGAAAAGATAGGAAAATCGCTAAGCGCTTAAAAAAGTGCTTCGAAAAGCGATTTTCTGAGCGTTTTTTTATTAATATATACATAGTATTTATTTTTATTTCCAGGTGAAAGAGTTCACATCCTGACTGTCATCAGGAAGTGAAAAAACATCGCTACAGAAAAGCTCTTAGAAAAGTGCTTAGAAAAGCCCAAATCGCTCTGAAAGTGCTTTCAAAATCGCTCCATAAATCCCTCAGTGTTTGCGATAGCGCTGCCGATTTATAATGTGAACAAGGCCTAACAGAGGTGAGATTAGAAGCGTGGTGGGGGTGCAATAATAATAATAATAACAATAATAATAATTACAATAATAATAGCAATAATAACAATACATTTGTACTGTATAGTGCTTTTCTCCTGTTGGACTCAAAGCATTTGAGAGCTGCATCCACTACAATGGGCTACTCTGCAGTGTTATAGGTGCTGGTTTACTGAACAGAAAGAGCCAACGTAGTGCCCTTAATCAGTACACTATCCAGCCACTGCTAATAGCCATGTAGTTGGAGTGGTGGTCTGACTGCTTGGTGTGGCTGGTTGGTCTGACTGCTTGGTGTGGCAGAGGTGTCATTAGATGCTGGTTCTGTGGTGTGACTGCTTGGTGTGGCAGAGGTGTCATTAGATGCTGGTTCTGTGGTGTGACTGCTTGGTGTGGCAGAGGTGTCATTAGATGCTGGTTCTGTGGTGTGACTGCTTGGTGTGGCAGAGGTGTGACTAGATGCTGGTTCTGTGATAGGTTTGCACTGGGATGTAGCAGGGGTGTGGATGTAGCAGGAACAGTGATTGAATATGTTGCAAGGATGTAATTGGAGGTGTGACAAAGGCCTGGCAGATGAATTTCCCTCCCTAAACCTGATCAGGCCATTGTGGAGGGGTGTGGTGTGTCAGCTCCTCCCCTAGGTGTGGCCAGCAAAAACGACTCAGGCCTGTAAAGTCATCTTTCCAGTACTCACCCTGTCCTGTTCTGCATCTCTGATCTCTGTATATTCAAGATCAAACGCTAGTAGCTGCTCTGCTGAGTCTCACACGTCTGTATCGGTCGGTGATCTCTCTGCGAGTGACAGTCTAACTGCCGGTCTCATGCTTGTAACTGTTGGTCTCATTCTTGTAACTGCCGGTCTCACGCTTGTAACTGTCACAGCAGCAGTAGGACTACAACTACAGGTGCCTCAATGGACCAAAAAGCCTCCACTTTGATATTCCTTCATTTTGAGATAGATTCAAAACTGCAGAAGATTTCCACTTTGGAACTGCTTCAAATTTACATCTCAACAGTGTTGACATGTTCAAAGTCAGCTCAGCAAAGGCTGTTTGTAAACGGATCTGCACTCCCCAGCTAGAAATAAAATAACTGCCATTTCAGATTTTTTTCTTTCTTTTAAAGCAATTCTAGTCTGACACTGGTGAATACAGCGGTTATAATTTAAAACATGTCTTTTTTGAGGCTGAGTGCACACATAACACTGCGTAAAAGGTCACGTTTTCTGACATTTTCTTTGTGTGTGTTTTTGCTGCGTTTTTTACTGCGTTTTTAGTGCGTTTGCGTTAGCGTTTTTTCCACAGATCTATTTTTCAAGCGTTTTGCATGCAATTCAATGCGTTTGTGTTTCGCTTAATGCTTTTTGTATGCGTTTTTCAATTGCGTTTTATGCTAATCACTAGGAAGACAACAGCAAGCAGAAGTAAATCATTAAACAATAAAAAAGAAACGTATATAGAAACACACGGAAAACGCATGAAAAACACATACCTTGCATTCCCATTTACTTTCATTATGTGCGTTTTTGATGCGTTTTTGCATATTATGGTTTTTTTTTAAATGCACGCATACAAAACGCATATGCGTTTTTTCCTGCGGCCCATAGACTTCTATTAGCGGCAAAAACGCAGCGTTTTCCGCAACGCTTGCGTTTCTGCTAAGAGTGCACCTAGCATCACCCACTTCGCATTCATTTGTTTTTACCTCTCTATATTCCTTACAATTTTGGCATTTCAGCTGACACTACTAATACAGCAATAACTTTTTTATTACTTATGCCATCAAAGCGATACACATATATTTTTTGGGGGGACAATCTAGGCTTTCTTTTGGTAATATTTGTTTTCAATAATTATTTAATTTCATAAGCATTTTATGGAGAAAAAATAAACGAAAATGCAGAAAATGTTTGCACAACTTTCACCTGGCAAGTGCCACAGTTATAACACATAGTATTTGTCTTTTCCCAGTTACATGTATACCCTACATGCCCTATTCCATCACTAGTTGGGAATATAACTTACCATTATCACTAGCCTGTGCATCTGTAGCGATGTGTGATCGCTATGGCGTGCAGTTTGGGGACCCCAGTGCTAAACATACATTGCTAGGCAACAGCACAGTGATGCATCTGTACAAGGTTGGGTCCAAGAACTGTTGCTCTAGCGATCGCATCAGATCGCTACAGGTGGAAGCCATTACAGATGTCCACTAATCTTAAAGGGAACCTAAAGCGAGAGGGATATGGAGGCTGCCATATCTATTTCCTTTTTAAACAATGCATATTGCCTGGCTATCGTGCTGATCTTCTGCCTTTAATATCATAAGCCATAGACCCGAAATACGCATGCGGATCAGGTGCTCCGACTGAAGGCAGACTGGATTAGCTGCATACTTGTTTCTGGTGTGTGGTTCAGGCACTACTGCAGCCAAAGAGATCAGCAGGATAGCCAGACAACTGGTTTTGCTTAAAAGGAAATAAACCCTTTAAGGCTAAGTATAGGTGACACAAAGAGTTAATTACATAGGAGATCGGAGGTGCACTTTTTTATTTGAGGGCGACACTGTCATTTTAATACTTTTTTTTAACTGTTTATATTTCTTCTGTTTTCATGAATGAGTGCTGCTATTAGCAGCAGTCATCCACTTTTAGATGAATGCACAAGCGTTCATGAGCCTTACACCTTTGGAAACAACGGGAGCACGCATGCACGCATGGGAGCACATGGCTGTGATTTTAACTTGGGGACGTGGATTTCACTCCTTGGAATGCACAGGAGGGCCAATTAGGATGTGAAATTCATGTCCTGAAATGTTAAGAAGTTAACTAAGACCCATACACCACAAGCACAGTACCAAACAGAACCCATCTACATAGCACCCAACCATCCTGACTTGTCCAGGACTATCCTGGATTCCATTGCTTATAGTCACATATCTCGCCCCTTCTAATAAAATCCCTAGTGTCCTCCTCCTCAATCTCCTGTAATGGAAGCCCCCTGTCTCCCTGCTCCTAGCAGAGGCGTCGCATAGCTGACCCTGCAGTCCGTGTTATATGCTGCAAGATGTATGCAGGCTACCACACCCGTCCCTCTTCCCAACTCACCCCACTGACCTTTGCCACCAGGTTTCATAATTTCAGGCTGGACACTCTTTTTCTTATATAGGTCCGCAGCTGTGCACAGGAGTAGTGGTAGCATACCTCCCAACGGTTTGAGATGAAAAAGAGGGACACTTAAGCCACGCCCCTGCCACACCCCTGAGCACGCCCCCGTCACACCCCTAGTCACGCATACCATAAAGATTTCATAGCAAAAATATGTTGTTTTATAATTAAGACCACACACTGCAACGTTTGCGGAATAATCTCCGTGATCAGCGCACAAGGCGTGCGCTGACACGGCGGAAAACCACCACAAGCGTATGAAGGGGGAAACCCAGGTTTTGTGCAAGCACCAGTAGAGGGCAATTCCCACCGGCAGATGGCGCTGTGGAGTGCAGATGAGTACAACCGCTGCACGGCCACAGATATCCAGATGGGGATTGTACAGATCAAGACAATGTGGGGCTGAACAGCCCCTAAAGAGAAAGAGCACAGGTACAGGATGAATGTGTGTTCACCAATCTAGTCGCGACCCAGCGACAGTGAACACACATCAGCAGAAACAAAAGTAGGAACGCGATCGCGAGAGGGGCGATCGCCAGAAGTGACACAAGACAGATCAGAACAGAACACGAGAGGAGCAAAGGCACAGGAAACGACAATGAGAAGTAACGAAAATAACAAACGCTAACTAAACACCGCACTCATTCGCAACAGCGAACACGTTTACAGCGCGGTCTCCGCGTGTTAAAGGACTTCCGAGGCCAAGTGTTTAAAAAAAAAAATAAAAAAAGTTATGTACCTGTATCACTTTGGAGGACACAGAGGACGCCGTCCACGCCCTCCGTGCCGTTCCGCCGGGTCCTCGCCGCTCATAGCCCCCCCGGACGGCTCCCGACCCCACGGCTCTAGTGCGGCTGCGCAGCTTCATGGCCAGCCCCCCGATCCACGCAACAGGCTGTTTCCTGTAGCGTGGATCGGGGGGCTGGCCCCCGATCCAAGGCAAGGAAATATCCATGGTGCTGTATCTATTGAATTTAAACCTTTCTAAAATAAAAAAAAGAAAACGGAAAATCCCTAAATATTAATATTATCCTTTATAAAAAAAAAAAAACATTCACAGTTTCTATATGTTTAAACCTGGATATTAACTAAATATTTTAATTAATAGTTAATCTGTTGGTGGATTCTTAACGTTTATTATTAGCACCTCTCTGATTACGACTTGAAAAGGTTTGTATCCAAAACGGTTTATGTGTCATAACGCATCTATTCTTAGAAGAGCCATCTGCAATGGAATATTTTAAGATCTGCGCTTTAAAGAGGAACTGTAACGACAAAACGTCCCCTAGGGGTACTCACCTCGGGTGGGGGAAGCCTCCGGATCCTAATGAGGCTTCCCACGCCGTCCTCCATCCCTCAGGGGTCTCGCTGCAGCCTCCGTGCAGCGGTGACGTCAATATTTACCTTCCCGGCTCCTGCGCAGGCACTCTGACGGCTGTCGGCTCTGAAGTAGGCGGAAACACCCGATCGTCGTCGGGTCTGCTCTACTGCGCAGGCGCAAGTTTCCGGCGCCTGCGCAGTAGAGCGGACCCGACGGAGATCGGGTATTTCCATCTATTTCCGTGCCGAAAGCAGCCACAGCGCCCCCGCTGGAGCCAGCAAAGGTAAATATTGAATCTACAGTTGGGTCTGTCGCCGGCTGTTCGGAGGGCTGCAGCGAGACCCCCGTGGGACAGAGGACGGCGTGGGAAGCCTTATTAGGATCCGGAGGCTTCCTCCACCCGAGGTGAGTACCCCCCAGGGGAGCAGTGGCGTAGGGACCGGGGTCGCAACGGTCGCCTTGGCGACCGGGCCCGGCTCCTTAAGAGGCGGGGGAGGGGCCCGGGGGGCCCATGTTGGTGTGGAGGGCCGTGCGGCCCGTGCGCGCTATTGGGAGGGGGCGCTGTAATGGAGGGGGGAGCCGCAGCCACGGGGAGGGCAGCCCGATCTCTCCCTCCCTTCCTCTCCCCGCCCCCCCCCTCAGATGCAGAGTGACGCGCACGGAAGCGCTGTAGGCAGAACTCACCTCCCTGCGTTCCACTCGCCGCTGATCTCCTCTCTGCATAGATGCTGTTACACACGCTGCTTCCGGCTAAACAGGAAGCTGCGTGTGTAACAGCATCTATGCAGAGCGGGAGGAGACCAGCGGCGATTGGAACCAGGGACGGAGGTGAGTTCTGCCTACAGCGCTTCCGTGCGCCGCTCACTCTGCATCTTAGGGGGGGGGGGCGGGGAGAGGAAGGGAGGGAGAGGTCGGTCTGCCCTCCCCGCAGCTCCGGCTCCCCCCTCCATTATGTGAGGGCAAAGCGGGGGCAGCTACCTACCTAATCTATCCTGGGGGGGCAGCTACCTACCTAATCTATCCTGGGGGGGGGGGCAGCTACCTACCTAACCTATCCTGGGGGGGCAGCTACCTACCTAATCTATCCTGGGGGGGCAGCTACCTACCTAATCTATCCTGGGGGGGCAGCTACCTACCTAATCTATCCTGGGGGGGCAGCTACCTACCTAATCTATCCTGGGGGGGGCAGCTACCTAATCTATCCTGGGGGGGCAGCTACCTAATCTATCCTGGGGGGGGGCAGCTACCTAATCTATCCTGGGGGGGCAGCTACCTAACCTATCCTGGGGGGGCAGCTACCTAATCTATCCTGGGGGGGGGCAGCTACCTACCTAATCTATCCTAGGGGGGCAGCTACCTAATCTATCCTGGGGGGGCAGCTACCTAATCTATCCTGGGGGGGCAGCTACCTTATCTATCCTGGGGGGCAGCTACCTAATCTATCCTGGGGGTGGCAGCTACCTAATCTATCCTGGGGGGCAGCTACCTAATCTATCCTGGGGGGCAGCTACCTAATCTATCCTGGGGGGCAGCTACCTAATCTATCATGGGGGCAGCTACCTAATCTAACCTATACTGGGGGCAGCTACCTAATCTAACCTATACTGGGGGGCACCTACCTAATCTAACCTATACTGGGGGGCACCTACCTAATATAACCTTATACTGGAGGGCACCTACCTAATCTAACCTTATACTGGGGGGCACCTACCTAATCTAACCTTATACTGGGGGGCACCTACCTAATCTAACCTTATACTGGGGGGCACCTACCTAATCTAACCTATACTGGGGGGCACCTACCTATCTAACCTATACTGGGGGGCAGCTACCTAATCTAACCTATACTGGGGGGCAGCTACCTAATCTAACCTATACTGGGGGGCACCTACCTCATCTAACCTTATACTGGGAGGCACCTACCTCATCTAACCTTATACTGGGGGGCACCTACCTCATCTAACCTATACTGGGGGGCAGCTACCTAATATAACCTATACTGGGGGGCACCTACCTATCTAACCTATACTGGGGGCACTTACTTATCTAACCTGTATTGGGGGCACCTAGCTAGCCTGTACAGGTGGCAACTATACTGGCTACCTATATTGGAGGCACCTACCTACCTACCTATACTGGGTGCACCTACCTTTCTAACCTATGCTGGCGGCGCCTGCCTATCTAACCTATACTGGGGGCAACTATACTGGCTACCTATGCTTGAGGTACCTACCTGGCTAACCTATACCGGGGGCAACTATACTGGCTTACCTATGCCTGGCTACCTATACTGGGGGGACCTATAGCTGGCTATAGGGATTCGGATATGTGTGTGCGTCAGGTGTTGCCGGGTGGGGGAGGCTGTTGTCGCCGGGGGGGCTGTTGTTGCCGGGGGGGCCCACATCCAAATTCCGCATCGGGGCCCAGAGGTTTCTAGCTACGCCACTGCAGGGGAGGCTTTTGATGTTACAGAGTCTCTTTAACACCTTAGGTGCTACCAGTGTGGAATTCAACATATTGCCAATCTGGTTGGTGATTATTTAACAGGAAATGACCAAAGGGATGTGATTTTTATTTTTATAATTAACTCTGTATGAGTTTCCATATTATTATGAGTACAGCAGGAGTTTTAACTGGCACGTTGACTTTTTACTTTTTGAAGAGCATTGTATGCACTGTGCAACCTGCCTTAACCACTTAAGGACCACAGTGCTAAACCCCCGTAAAGACCAGGCTGTTTTTTTTCTGTAATTGGCCACTGCCGCTTTAAGGCCAAGCTGCCGGGCCTTAAAAACCCCCTCCCTTTTCCCCCCACCAACAAAGCTCTCTGGTGGAGGGGTCTGATGCCCCCCCCCCAGTGTTTATTTCTTTTTTATCAATATTTATGTTATTATTTTTTTTAAACCCTCCCACTCCCCATCCGGCCAATCCTGGCGATCGGCTGTCATAGGCTTCTGCCTATGAGAGCCGATCGCTCTCTTGTCCCCCAGGGAGACAGCCGTGTCACACGGCTGTCCCCAGTACAGCGCTGCTGCCGATCGCAGCGCTGTACATGTACATAGACGGCGATTACGCCATCTAACAGTCTCTGTGCGGCGGTCAGCGCTCGGAGACTGAAGAGGGGACGGAGCTCCGCCCCCCAAGCAGGAGATGCGCGCACATCCTGCGCGCGATCTCCTGCAAACTGCAGCCCCAGGACTTGATGCCAATCGGAGTTAGGTGGTCCTGGGGCTGCCGCCGCGGCCACGCCCACGGGGATGGAGCATGGGCATGGAGCGGTCTCAAGGTAGTTAATATGTGATGACAATATCTATTTACAGATTCTAAAAAAATACAGAAACAACGTTCAAGAAACTCTAGTTCTGTGTTGGTCCTTTGTAGCCACTTACACACTCCTAGGCGCTCTGGTTCACGATGAGCTTGCTGGGCAATCTGTAACTCTGGGTGTATCAAGTATTACCTGCATTGATGAAGACCAACCAGTCTGAAACAGTCTGTAAGCATGTTGGATTTGTGTGGCTCTGTAATATTAACAAACTGACACATCATTGCATTCCAGCGGATCTAAAGGTGAGTTCAGCTTTCAGGGACATCAGCGATGCATTGTGGGAGACCTCATTTTCTCACTCTAACATGAATAATAGCAAATGCCTTCTGTTTTAAGAATGCATATTTCTGTTCTGTAACAAAAGAGAACCCAATGTGTAAGGCTAGCCATACACTGGTCGAATTTTTTCCATGGATGGTCGATTCAACCCAAATCTACCAGAAATGGGTGCAGCAAAGGATTGCCAAAATTGATCTATTCAGTCGATTGCTTCAGATGAAAAATATTGCTTGATTGGCGGAGGGCCGGGAGCAGGTCATGGGTCGCTAGTAGCTTGCAATTTTAATACAACTGACACAGCAGCGGAGCTTGCATTCACCCTTTCCACCATGCATACCAGCCAACTTTTTGAGATGAGACAGCGGGACACTTAAGCCACGCCCCGACACACACACCCAACCACACCCCCTGACACACCCCTAGTCAATTATATATATATATATATATATATATATATATATATATATATCTCCTTTATTAAAAAAATAATTGTGGGTGGGGAGAAAGGTGAGGGTGCCCATGGGTGAGGAGGTAAAAAAAATGATCGAGGCCCCAGCCGGCGGATGCGGTGTGTGGGATGCGGGTCTGGGATAATATTGGCCCTCCCTCCCTCCGAATGTGCCCCCCAGTGTCCCCCTGTGTGCAGAGATTAGGAGCGCAGCGGAGCGGGCAGTCTTACCATTCCTTCTCGCGTACGGGCATCTGGTCTTCTCCGCTTCCTGCTTCCTGTGACATCACAGGAAGTACCGTGTTTCCCCGAAAATAAGACAGTGTCTTATATTAATTTCTGCTCCAGAAAGTGTGCTAGGGCTTATTTTCAGGGGATGTCTTATATTGGCACTGCAAATGTGTCCGCTGCTGGCCACCTCTTATTGCTGCTCACTGTACTGATACAGTGCTGATCAGGCACCTGTCATGTTATCCCTGCACACAGTTTATAAACCTGCTGTGTGCAAAGATGACATGTCAGGTGCCTGATCAGCACTACATGATGTGTCCCCATGCTATCCGCCTTTTATTGTTGCTTATTGTACTGTTACAGTGCCGATCAGGCACTTGTCATGTCATCCTTGCACACAGCATGTTTATCAACTGTGTGCAGGGATGACATGACAAGTGCCTGATCGGCACTGCATGAAGTGTCCCCATGCCGGCCCCCTTTTATTGCTGTTTATTGTGCAGTTACAGTGTCGATCAGGCACCTGTCATGTCATCCCTGCACACAGTTGAGAAATCTGCTGTGTGCAAGGATGACATGTCAGGTGCCTGATCGGCACTGCGCGATTTGTCCCCATGTTGGCCGCCTCTTCCTGCTGCTTATTGTAATGTTACAGTGCCGATCAGGCACCTGTCATGTCATCCCTGCACACAGGTGATAAACTTCCTGTGTGCAAGGATAACATGACAAGTGCCTGATCGGCACTACATGACTTGTCCCCATGCTGGCCGCCTGTGTAAGAAGCTGTAGCACGCCGCAGAACAGTTCAAGCTCCGGTATTCAAGCCTTGTAATTGGATGAAGCAGCCTGGGAGGCGGGATCATGGCTCCGTTATTGGGCCAATCATTGCACTCGCTGTGTAGCAGCGAGTGCAGTGATTGGCCCAAAAACGGAGCATGATCCCGCCTCCCAGACTGCTTCATCCAATTACAAGGCTTTAATATCGGAGCTTGAAAGAATAATGGCACAGAGCGGACTGAAGGAGAGTTAATCAGCCCGCATTGAATAGCGAGTGTCCCGGACCCGGAGACCTCGCAGAGACAACAGGATGGCCAGCAGGACAGCAAGTTAAAATACATTTAACAACATGTCATGTGGGTTGCGGCTGGGCATGTAATGTAGGCTGGGGCTAAGTCTTATTTTTGGAGGGTGCCTTATATTTAGAGAATGAGTGAAAGGTCAGCTAGGTCTTATAATGAGAGGATGTTTTACTTTAGGGGAAAGATGGTAGATGGAAGACCAGATGCCCGTACGCGAGAAGGAATGGTAAGATTACCCGCTCCGCTGCGCTCCTAATCTCTGTATACAGGGGGACACTGGGGGGCACATTCGGAGGGAGGGACAATATTATCCCAGACCCGCATCCCACACACTGCATCCGCCGGCTGGGGCCTCGATCATTTTTTTTGCACATCTGACCCCCCAGCCACCCGGGACACTGGGGGGTCATAACGGGATAGCGGGACAGCCCCTCCAAATCGGGACTGTCCCGCCAAAAACGAGACGGTTGGGGGCTATGACCATGTGTCTTATATCCACTGCCAGACTCTGCTTCCTGTCTCTTTTCTCCCAGGCACCTGTGTCACATCACAAATGCTATAGTTAAAACACTAGTGGGCTCTAGTGGTCACATAAGATACATGGCACAGAGCCTGTAGTCAGGGGTGCTGCTAAGATTTTTGCGCCCCCAAAGGGCACATCATTTGTGGAAGCAGACAAACGGAGGGGGAGGGAGGGGAGACACGGGGGACAAAACGGGTACACTGGGACAGAAGCTGGGACAGAAGGAAACACACTGAGGACAGACAGGGACACACTAGAGAGAGAACGGGACACACTGGGGACAGAAGGGAGCACACTGAGGACAGAAGGGGACATGCTGGGAACAGAAGGGGAAACAAGAGGACACATGGGAGACACGGGAGAACACCAATTGGGGAAGAACATCTACAACACACTTCTGGAACAGGGACGCACCAGGTTTAGTATATATTTTTTTTCCTGTTTTTTGCCCTCTAAAAATATATTATATTCCAAAGCATCTTATATGACGGCAAATAAGATAATTTGTTCATATTGATTGATCGATCCACAGTCAGCCTGCATGTCATCATCCTTACTACTGGCAGGCATGAAAAAAACAGACAGCAACACCTGCTATTATTTATAACCACACCCACTAACAATGCGATAGGCTAAAAAAAAATGTTTTCATAGATATACATATGCACCAAGTGAGATACTGGTTGCTTGGCAGTTGGAAACAGCTGTGATTTCCCACAATGTAACAAGGCTCACAGACAGAAAACAGTTATGACCTTGGCCATGACATCACACTGTGGGAGGGGTTTCACTACAATATCAGCCATACAGGCCCCAATCATGATCTATTAGAGAAAAGGTAAAGATTTCTCATGAGAAAAGGGGTATCAGCTACAGATCAGGATGAAGTTCAATCCTCGGTTACAGTTCCTCTTTAACCACCTGACAACTTAACTTTGAGTTTGTTTCACTATCAACACCACTTGGTTTTTAAGACTTACGATTTTTTTTTTATCAATATTTGCATAAAAGAAACCATCAACCATCGCTTCTAAAACCATTTATCAGAGTCAGTTTATCAGAGCCTCTTCAATAGTAGTTTCATCTGGCTCTGGACTCCTTGTTGCTTCCCCAGACACATTTGAATGGCTCAAGCTCCGATAGCATCACATAGTTTATTGAAGCAATATCTTTTATCACCAGTGAGGGATTGTGCAGAAAATCATTCTGGTCACTGGGCAAAGATGTTCACAATCATAGAAGATTAGAATCTTTCCGGCTGTGAGTGATTTAAAAGCTGATTGAAAAAAATAACAACATACTCCATGCTGTCTACATATCTGTACACAATCTTTTTTTTTGTATTACTGATTCACTCGTGATGGCAAACATGTAGTAGCTGTCTCAGGTTTTGTAAAAAATGAGATGAACATTGTAGTTATCTAACTTGCGTGTTATTTGTCATAGTCCTAATAAGATCATACACTGCGGTCTTATCATTTTAAAACCCTACGAGTTTCCAATGAAATTTATGATGACCGATATGAACACCACGGACCTGATTTATTAAGCCAAAAGGTCACATGAGGTGATCCTTTGAATAAGTCCTTCCATGGTCCCCTACTTCTGTGTGGAATGCCAGTGCATCATGCCTGGCAAGCGACGTGGCAACAGTGTGCAGAGAACTATGTGAGCTGTTTGCTCCACTGCAATGACTAGGGCATAGTGCACATGTGGGCATCACACTACCTCAGTGAACAGCTTCCTGCATGCTTTATAGCAATGGCTGGCTGCAGCTCGGTTTCTCGGTGCGGACGTGGTGGGTGTCCACCTGGGGTGCAGTGAGGGACTGAGGCACAGAGAAAGAGGGGAGAGCAGCAGCGCACTGGGAGGGGCACCTGACTTCTGCCTCCCTCTACCCTGGCCCCCTCTGTGTTCCCCTCCACATCCCTTAAATGGAGGGGGGGCACAGAGGGAGACCCGAGGAGAGGGAGGGAGATGCCAAGCCCCCCTCCCCACAGCTAAGTCCCATAGTGCCACAGCCTCCCCTCCTTCTCTGTAATCCCCCAGTGGAGGGGGGGAGAGAAAGAGGAGGATGACCTATCCCTGGCTAAC
This sequence comes from Hyperolius riggenbachi, assembly GCF_040937935.1. Classification (NCBI taxonomy): domain Eukaryota; kingdom Metazoa; phylum Chordata; class Amphibia; order Anura; family Hyperoliidae; genus Hyperolius; species Hyperolius riggenbachi. The sequence continues at coordinate 446,362,987 of NC_090648.1, forward strand.
CTATATCTGACTAACCTATACTGGGGCACCTATGGCTGGCTAAACTATACTGGGGCACCTATTGCTGCCTAAACTATACCAAGGAACCTATGACTGGTTAGTAGCTAACCTATACTGGGGATACTTATATCTGGCTAACCTTTACTGGGGCACCTATGACTAGCTAACCTATACTGGGGCACCTTTTGCTGGCTAACCTATAACTGGCGCACTTATGGCTGACTAACCTATACTAGTGCACCTATGGCTGGCTAGCCTATACTGGGGAACCTATAACTGGTTAACCTATAGTGGGGAACCTTTGCTGGCTAACATATACTGGGGCACCTATGGTTGGCTAACGTATACGGGTTCACCTATAGCTGGCTACCTATACTGGGGGGCTAAATTTTTCATTGTAAATAATGTTCCCAAGCCCATGGGGGGGGGGGGGGGGGGGGTTCAATTCTTACACCCTCACCCTGGGGGCAATTTAGTCTAGAAACTGCCCTGTGTGGCTACCATGCTGAACGATGTCCAGTGAACATACTTTTATGCTGTGTGTACATGTGGATGTACAAGGTGTAAAGATGGGTCTTGGATTAAAAAATAATTCTAAAAAGTTTTAAAAACCAGAGCATCTAACCATTTGTCTGGTTTGGGTGACCTGAGCCACCATTTTCCATGTCTTTTTCTAATTTACTTCACCGTTTCCCAGTTCCAGGATATGCTTTTTGTAATTGTTCAAAATTGATGTTTATATTCAAGGTGTGGTTATATTGATGATTTTGTAACAACAAAACTCTCTCTCTCTCCAGACCAGGTAAAAAGAATAAAAAATGGTGACATATAGGGACCTATTTTAGGGGGAAAAAAGAGTTTACATATATTTTTGTCATTTTTTTTTTTTATTTTCGAGAGTCTTATCCCACATTAACAAGCATAATATATTGTACCCATTAGTTTAAGGACTAGCATGAAAAATGAATATACAGTATGTTTTACGTCATATTCAAGCATAAAGAGAAACAAAATTAGAAAAGTTTTTAGAATTTCAGGCTGCGTATAAAAATTTAAATATTTACAGAAAAGGAAAAAGTACAACTGAACCGATAGCTATTTTATTTGGTAATTGGCAAAGATTGTTCACCTTCATCATGATTTAGGGGAAGGATACAGAAAGCTGTCTCAGATTTCAGCTGTCTGTTTCCACAGTTAGGAACATATTGAGGAAATGGAAGACCACAGGCTCAGTTCAAGTTAAGGCTCGAAGTGGCAGACCAAAAAAAATCTCGGATAAACAGAAGCGACGAATGGTTAGAACAGTCAAAGTCAACCCATAGACCAGCACCAAAGACCTACAACATCATCTTGCTGCAGATAGAGTCACTGTGCATCGTTCAACCAGTTGGCGTACTTTACTCAAGGAGATGCTGTATGCAAGAGTGATGCAGAGGAAGCTTCCTCCAGCCCCATAAGCTCCCACGCCACCGTCCTCAGCCTTCTGCCGCTCCTGTACCGGGTCCTGTCACTTCAGCCATTCACGGCCAGTCTGACGTCCGTCGGCTCCAGTCTAAGCAGGAGAAGTGCGCTCTTTGCGTATCTCTCCAGCAGCCACCGGAGAGATATGTAGAGGGCGCACTACTCTTGCGCAGACTGGCCACGACTGGCTGAAGTGACAGGACCTGGTACTGGAGCTGCAGAAGGCTGAGGACGGTAGCGTGGGAGCGATCCGAGCATATGGGGCTGGAGGAAGCCCCAGGTCCCCAGGTATGTATAAAACTTTTATGTTTCATCAGCTCTGGTACACTTTAAAGAGTCACTGAAGCGGAAAAAAAATATGATCTAATGATTTGTACGTGTAGTACAGCTAAGAAAAAACACATTAGCAGCAGAGACACAAGTCTAATATTGTTTCTAGTACAGGAAGAGCTAAGAAACTCCAGTTGTTATTTATGCAAATTAGCCATTGAGCTCCACGACTTTCAAAGTCGCAGAGAACTCTGCCAGACACTTGAGATAATAAGCTTTAAAAGAAAATGTATCTTTTTTCCCTCTGCAGGGAAGATTTTACAGAGCAGGCTAGTGAACTTTTAAACCCATTTAGAATGCTGAGTAGTGTCTAAACTGCAAATATTAGAGAATGATGCAATGTTATAAAAAACACTATATAACTGAAAATAAAAATATTAGAATATTTTCTTTGCTACTAAAATTCTAGTAATTATCCGTATTACACAACCAATTCATTATATCATAATTTTTTTTTCGCTTCAGTGTCTCTTCAAGCCACCTTTGTTGAATCGGTTTGTTGTCCGGAGGTAATTTTATTGCTTGAAAGCCCTTCCAATGTGTTTGCTGTCTAATGGACACTTGCTAAAGGGTAAGGCCATAAACGACTAGGTGAACACTGCAATCTATTTCCAGTACCTATAGCCATGGCTATAAAGACTATACTAATAGGTTACATTTTTACCAGGCCTGGTTTCAAGTGCAACATTTTTCACAACCTAGGAGGGTAGCCTGCACTGGCGTAACAATAGGGCCTGCAGCCCCTGCTCCTGCGGGGGGCCCGGGCCCCTCCCTGGGGCCCGCACGGGGCCGTTTGGGGGGCTGGAGGGGTTGCAGCATGAGGGGAAAGCCATGGACACACTCGGCGGGGAGGGTGTTTATACAGGAAGTCGTCTCAGAGACTAGAGAGAGGAACGCACGCTGGAGCACACGGAAGGTATGTAGCTGCCGCTGCCCAGACACTGCCCGCCGCTGTCCAGACAGTAATTTGAGCTGGGGGGGGGGGGGGGGTTACGCGCTCAGAATTTCTGCAGGGGGGCCCGGTGGAACCTAGTTATGCCCCTGGTAGCCTGGCTTATTTTCCATGGCATTTATATTTAGCAGAGTACTGTATGGATTGCTGACATCCCTTTTACATATGAGATTGAGCAATGGAGGTTTACTTCTTGTAAAGACCATTTTTAATGGGGGTAGCACCTTTTGGGGTAGTTGAACATACACAATATGTAACTTATTAATAGCCCATTTTGAGTAATAAAGAGCTTATTTTTGCAATACAATTCTATACTGTATGTACCTGTTTTTATTATGATCCAGGTGTGCACTAGCACACAATTTTCTGAGATGATTTAGTTTATGTTTAATTGGGGTTGATTCACTAAGCTGCGCTGCTACAGCAGTGCAGCTTAGTGACAGCAGCATGTGGTAATAATTCTCAGTGCACCCTATGCAGCCATAGCGTGCACTGCTAAATTATGCTCTGCTCCCGTAGTAGTTTGAAATTTATTGAATGTTTCATAAAATACCCACCATCCCCCTACTCTCATCCCAACCCCTCCCAATCCCAAACCCATCCTCCCCACCCCAATTGTGCATCGTAGGATCACTACAATAGAAGCAAACAGGACATTATGAAGGTTAACACGTTGTCTTCCATAAATAGAACAAATACATCAGGTATCGGTTGATAAATCATGAGAGGTAGAGTATTTAGACCATTGGAGCCAGACCTTATCACATTTTTGAGGGCATTTTCTGTTCATATATGTCAGTTTATACCACACTATAGCTCTATTGATCCCTGCTCCGCTGAACCCGCCCTCAGCCCCAACAAGTCCAGTGGCTTCAAAGGGCAAGATTTCTGCACTTTGATTGGCCCAGTAGGCTGCCTGCCACTTGATAGTCAGCCTATTGGGCCAATCAAAGTGCAGGAATCACGTCCTTTGAAGCCACTGGACCCGCGGAGGCTGAGGGCGGGTTCAGGGGAGCGCTCATTAAGTTTAACAAAGCGTTCATTAAACTATAGGAGCACAGCGTAATTTAGCGGCATACGCTATGGCTGCATAGCGTGCTCTGGGGATTATTACCACGCGCTGCTGTCATTAAGCTGTGCTGCTGTAGCAGTGCAGCTTAGCGAATCAACCCCACTGTCTGTTAAAGTGTCTCCACTTTTTCCTCTGATTTGCTTGTAAATGGATAATGTCTTCTTCTAAATTAGTAGTGCGCCTTTTTAGTTGGGCTTGTTGGAGATACCTTGGCATCTGATATGTTGGGGCATCACTTAGCCTCAGAAGATGAACATCTCACGTCCCTTTTTCCCTCTATAAATAGTAGTTCTGCGCATGCGCAGTACAGCCCGGCGGATGTCCGATGACGTCAGCGCGCCGGCGTGGGACGCAGAAGTGCCAGGACTTGGAGCGCAGAAGAGCCCGACCTGGCAGCCGGCCTGGCCAGGTCGGGTCGGCCACCGGAGACCACCGGGAGCCTGCGGAGCGGCGGCGAGGGCACCTCCTGCCTGCCACGGGCTGGAGGAAGCCCCAGGTAAGTGGAAATTGATTTTTATTTTTTCTCCACCCTCGCTGAACCTTCCCTTTAACGCTTAACAAGTGACATTTTGTTAGACATTCAAAAGGGCAATTAAAAGGTATGCATCATTTTTGGATGACCTTGCCATAGTTCTCATTTGTTTTTTGGCATTTTGGGAAGTGACACATTCTGTCTCAGTAGTAGGGTCATCTGCCTTAAATTACATTAACAGGGAAATGACATGCATACAAAGACTCCTGCAATGCCTGACCTGTATCTCAGCATCTCAACATTGTGATATGCCGTGTACAAAACTGCATACCTGATCAGAATGTAGAAATCCTAATAGCATTCACTGTAATTCCCCTTCCAATTAGTCAGTAAACTTCATATCAAAGAAGGTTAAAAGTTGTGTTCTTTATAAATAAGTAACTTATGTACTTGTGTATACGCCTAATTTTTCAATTTTTCAACACAAAAAATGAAAAGTTACCCCCTCTGCTTATATGCGAGTCAGTGGAGCAGAACGGATGGTGGAGCAGGTTTTTTTTTTTGGGGGGGGGGGGGGCTTATACATGTGTTTTTCCTGGTTTATGAGGGAAAAGTTCCTTGGCTTATATGCGGTTCGGTTTATATGCGAGTATATATGGTATATTGAATGAATATTGCTGATATGCATTTGATCTGTAAATTTACTGGTGCAAGGAGGAGGTGAAGGTGGTCGCTACTTGTGCACTCTGGGATGTAGGATTCCTGCTACATTAAAGTAAACCTGAGAAAATAAAAGTTAAAGGAAAAAGTAAAGAAAAAATGTGTCCCAGAGTGTGGCTAAATGTTTTTTTTTATGTTAGTCTGAAGGTGGCCACTAATGATCCAATTTCTAGCAAAAAATTGTTCGAGCGATCAGAAATTCTGATTGGAAGTGAAATCGTTCACTACACCATCAAGGAAGCAAGGATAGAATGCTTCCTATCTATCACAACCAACAAGAAAATTTTTGTTCAACGAAAATCCAATCCAAACTGATTTTATAATCGTCTGTAATTGATTGTGCCCATCAGCGAAGATTATTTACAACCAATCCGATCAGAATTTCTGATCGCTCTAACGATTTTATGCTAGAAATTGGACTGTTAGTGGCCACCTTAAATGTGCCGTGATCAGAAATTCTGATCTGAAGAAAAAAGGTTCACTATACCATCAACGAACCAGTCTTTGCAACCTATCTATCACAACCAACTGGAAAATCTAAATTCTAAAATCCAATCAGACAACTATTTTTATAATCGTTCATAATCGATTGTGCCCATCAACGGAGATTGTTTACAACCGATCCTATCAGAATTTCTGATTGCACAAATTATTTTTCACTACAAATTGGACCATTAGTGCCCACCTTAAGTTTACTTATTGACTATTTTTATTTGTTGAAATCTCATAATTTGTTTTATTTCCTTTGCAGAAGTTCCCATCTGGCTCCTAATTACGATACTAGCAGTAACTGTGCTTGTGGCACTCATGGTGCTTCTATCTCTGCTGTATGTAGTAAGTACAGTGGGGTGCGAAAGTTTGGGCAACCTTGTTAATCGTCATGATTTTCCTGTATAAATCGTTGGTTGTTACGAAAAAAAGTGTCAGTTAAATATATCATATAGTAGACACACACAGTGATATTTGAGAAGTGAAATGAAGTTTATTGGATTTACAGAAAGTTCACAATAATTGTTTAAATAAAATTAGGCAGGTGCATGCATTTTATTGATTCCAAAACCTTTAGAACTAATTATTGTAACTCAAATTGGCTTGGTAAGCTCAGTGACCCCTGACCTACATACACAGGTGAATTCAAATATGAGAAAGAGTATTTAAGGTGGTCAATTGTAAGTTCCCCTCCTATTTTAATTTTAGTAGCTTCATGGGGGTCTCAAAACAACTTTCAAATGACCTGAAGATTGCTGTCATTAAGCTGTGCTGCTGTAGCAGTGCAGCTTAGCGAATCAACCCCACTGTCTGTTAAAGTGTCTCCACTTTTTCCTCTGATTTGCTTGTAAATGGATAATGTCTTCTTCCCAATTAGTAGTGCGCCTTTTTAGTTGGGCTTGTTGGAGATACCTTTGCATCTGATATGTTGGGGCATCACTTGGCCTCAGAAGATGAACATCTCACGTCCCTTTTTCCCTCTATAAAGACCCTCCTGCCCCATGTTTCTTGACTAGGAATAATCGGAAATGCTGACTTCTGATTCCATGGAAATTCCAACTTCCGCAAATGCCAATTATCGATTCTGCGCATTTCCATGGAAATAGGCAACTCCAAGTCACATTTTTGGGGGGCCATTTTTGTTAATAAGGTTATGCTCGCATACTCCCCTACACCAGCTCCATAATATGTTCTGTTACACCCTCTCAACAGATGCACCTATTGTCTCCACCCCCACTCTTTAGATTGTAAGCCTCTGGCAGGGCCCTCCTCCCAGTGTTTCCAGCTTGATTATGCAATCTTACTGACAATCACCTCTCTTGTGGACTAGAACAGTCTCTATTTTGACCTATGACACTGTACAGTTATCAAATCATTTGCATAATCTTGTTTTGTTGTGAGTTTCCTGTATGTCCCACCTTGTATGTTAACTCATTTATCTATTGTGCAGCGCTGCGTAACATGTTGGCGCTTTATAAATACAATAAATAATAATAATAATAATAATCTAATAAACTTTCTAATATAAAAAAAGGTTGTTTGACGGAATCCATTTTTTGCAAACATCCTTGATAAGCTAGAAAGCAAACGTTTATCATTGAAATCGGAATATCGCGGTCATTTTTGACTGTTTTAGACTCGGATGCTAGTACCAAGTTTTACAGAGTCTTGCTTAAAATTACTGCGGTAATCCGAGTTTCACTGAAAAATTCTGCTGCTCTGATTGGTCCAATACTACTTCTGAGTCCTATGATTGGCCTAAAATTTCTGCTTTTAGCCCAACCACAAGAGTAAGAATTTAGAAATACTCGGTAGTATTGGACCAATAAGAGAATGCTGAAATTTTCAGTGGAAAGTGGATTACTGCAGTAATTTTAAGCCAATTAAAAGACCTGTAAAACCCGGTAGTATCTGAGTTGTGTGATCCAATTTGCACGGAAAAAATATTTATGCTCTGATTGGTCCAATTCTTCCAAGGTTTCTGATTGTGCTAAAAGTTTTGGTAATGCTGCATTTCTGCGGAATTCTGATTTCCACAACCGATTGATGCGGTAAGCTCATTTCCAAAAATTTTCCGACCATCTATATCCAACCCCACTTAAACTTTATACACATGCTAGATAGTGTTCTCCTAAGGTGGCTGGTCGGGGTCACTTCTGCTGAGAATCTATATATTACACACACCATATTTTTCGGGCCATAAGACACTCCTGACCATAAGATGCACCAAGGTTTAGAAGACAAAAATCAGGGGGAAAAATACTGTATACTTAACCTGGTGCATCCATGGTGCAGGGGTGTCTTGTGGATCTTCTCCCCAAATCCCTCCCAATTAATATGCCCCCCCTTGTGCCTTAAGTTCCCTTTTGTACCTCTTGTGCCCCCCCTTGTATACTGTGTGTCCCCTTTGTACCTTTTATGTTCCCCATGTGTCCTCCTGTACCTGTCCCCAATGTGTCCCCCTGACACTCCTGTTCTCCCCAGCAGAGTGCAGAGTAACCTGCAGCAGATGCGGCAGCTCACCTGCTCTGAGCCCCTCCATGTAATGAGCGCCATGTGGCAGATAAGACACCACTCATTACGTAAAGATTCCTGGAGAAGGTGAGCTGCTGCTTCCGCTGCGGGTTACTCTGCACCAGGCTGGAGGAGCACCGTGCAGGGAGACCCCAACATGGGGACTACCTGCGTTTGGTCCATAAGACGGAATTACTTTTTCTCTCCACTTTTGGGGGAGAAAAGGTGTGTCTTATGGTCCGAAAAAATGGTATATATCATTATACTGACTAGCAGCTATACACATACAACCTGATTGTACAAGCTTTATTCAATCTTGTCACACCTACACAATATAAATACACCTGAACAATTTATTATAATCATACCCAGTATGTGGCTCCTCATATTAATGGAAGGAGGTACCCCGGAATTTATGGGGTAAAACACATGATTAAAAACAAGAAAACTTACCTCAAACACAAGATAGACCGAGTATCTGAACTTTTATATTGCTTGGTCTGTCTTGTGTTCGAACTAAGTTTTCTAATCTTTCAAAATCTTTTTACAATTTTGTATATTTTGGGGTGCTTCTCCTATTAATTAGTTCCTCAAACCCCTACGGAGGTTGTTTATATTGGGTGTTTTGTTTACAATTTCCCTTTATACCTGTAAATGTTTTTTGGAGAGCTAATGCCTCCATCCAGAAGCAGGTGTGCCAACCAATCGGCTGATTACCACTAAAGAGCTTTACTATGGTTGCTGGTGGCAACCTGGGACAAAACTTGGGTAGTCGATTGTATAAAAAAATGGCTAATTGCCAGAATGGCCATAGACTGTGGTAGTGATATTAGTGGTAATTACCCTTCAATCTATTAATCATTTGTACCTAGCCACACTTTTATCTGAGGAATAAAAACACAGACACGGGTGAAGTTTAATACATATATTATAGAGAAAGCAGGAAATACAAATACATAGTTGAAATATAAAACAAATGAATAAAGGAAAAGTACAAAACTGTACCATCCCGTAACCCAGTTGATCCAGGGGAAGGCGAAAAACCCTTACAAGGCACGGGCCAATTAGCCTTAAAAGGGAAAAAATTCCTTCCCGACTCCAAATATGGCAGTCAGATAAAATCCCTGGATCAACACCATTAGCCAGAGGTAGCCCACTACCCTGTATAGGTAGCCAGATGCAGCCCCCCCCATTATAGGTAGCCAGCGTGCTCTCCCCCCCCCCTTTATAGGTTGCCAGAGCCCCCCCCCCCTCCCCTGTTTAGGTAGCCAGAATTTTCCCCCATTCAGGTAGCCAGAGAGTGGTGGGGAGCACATGCAGAGTGCACAGCGGGGATCCGCACACGCAGCATCTCCTACCTGCTTCTAGGCAGCCTGTCTCACTAGTAATTACGCCATCTAGAAGCGATGTCTTACCCATAGGGAGCCAGAAAACACCCTAGTAGAGAGCCAGAGTGCCCCCCTGTAGGTAGCCACAGTGTCCCCCTTTTAGGTAGCCAGAGTGCCCCCCCCCCATTTAGGTAGCCAGAGAGTGATGGGGGAGCACATGCAGAGTGTACAGCGGGGATCTGCACACACTACATCTCTTCCCTGCTCCTAGGCATCCAGTCTCACTGGTAATAGAGCCCCCTAGAGTTGATGTCCCTCCCCACTTGGCCCTAGAAATTGAGCAGCCAGTATTCTGTAGCCCCCTCATTATGCCCCCCAGTACAGGTAGCAAATGTGTCCCTTACCTCCCTTCCCCATTCCTCCCCCCCAGTATAGAAACTATAAACAATATATAAAAGAAGTCCTGAATACTTCCTGTCATCCAGCGACGCCTCAGATGTCCTTCATGGATGGGGTGCGGTGATGCTCCGTCTGCAGAGAGGGCAAGTTCGGCTCTCCCTCAGCCAACGGTTGATGCAGGCCTGGTGGAAGTGGTGGCTGCAGGGAAGTCGTCTGCAGAGAGATATATGTAACAATGAACACCACAAAAACAATAGAAATGTACAACAGACATGAGCAGTGCATTACTTACCTCACCCTCTCCTCCTCCTGCATATCTGCGAGACAGATGGCACACATCTCTACATCTTCTCGCTTCCTCTGTGGATGGAGAAAAGGATTATTAGCACAATAAAGGCTGAATATACATATATTACTTCCTACTAATGTCAGCTACATTTTATCTATTAGTGCTGGAAAGTTTCAGATAGACTTGACTATATATACTGAAGCGCTACGGAAGATGTCGGCGCTATATAAATAATAATAATGAGGGATTATTAGTATTATTATAATTATTTGTTATACAGTGACGATATCTTCCGCAGCGAAGCAGATACAGAAAGCGCGGGCAAAAATGAGCACCTGCTAAGTAGCGGCAAACCGCTACCGCTATTTAACGAACGGCTCCGGTTAAACTGTTATTTACCGTTTTGGATCCAGTTAAACTATTTACCCTTTTTTGTTTTCTAACGAGCGGCTTCGGTTAAATTGAATATTATCCTTCCCCCTCTCCAAGGCTAATACTAACCTCTCCCCTCTCCACACCTAACACTAATTTCCCCCACACACCTAACACTAATCTCCCCCATCTACACCTAACACTATCCTCATCTCTCTCTCCATAGCTTACACTATATCCCCCCCCCCCCACACACACACACAGCTAACACTAATCTCCCCCGACATACAACTAACACTATCCTACCATCTCTCTACACCTAACACTATCCTACCATCTCTCTACACCTAACACTATTCTCCCCCATCTACACCTAACACTATCCTCATCTCTCCATAACTTACACTATACTCCCCCCCCCCCCCCCCCACACACACAGCTAACACTAATCTCCCCCGACATACAACTAACACTATCCTACCATCTCTCTACACCTAACACTATTCTCCCCCATCTACACCTAACACTATTCTCATCTCTCTCTCCATACCTTACACCCTAGGTTCTCAACATGTGGTACATGTACCCCAGGGGTTACTTCTGATGGTTTCAGGGTGTACTCAGGCTTGATATATTTAATCAAGAATAACAAAAGTGGCCATACACTTATTAGATTTGCAGCAGATTCGACCATCAGGTAGATTTCTGTCAGATTCAATCTGACAGGAATCTATCTGATGTGTGCCAAACACTAGGAACACATTTACAATAGATTTCAGAATGAAATCTATTGAAAATCGATCTAAATGCATTATTGCACCATTCGATCCAATGCAACTCTATGGGTCATCGATCTGCTGCCAGAAGCCGATTGATCTAGATTTTCCATCCGGACCGATCAAGCAAATTGATTTAAATCGGCCGGAAACTGATGGATCATGCTTCCTGCTGCATCTGTATCTAGCCAATTTGATCAGAACAGTCTAATCTGCCGTCAATCGATGGCTGAAATCAACCAGTGTATGGGTTCCTTTAGAGTTTTAGAAAATGATAAATCTTATTTACACAACACAAAATTAGTGTTTTAGCTAATTAAAAGCAATAGTAAATGCATGAAAATTGTTTAGAACCAATTATCTTGTACAATGATTAAATATATACCGTATATTCCGGCGTATAAGACGACTGGGCGTATAAGATGACCCCCCAACTTTTCCAGTTAAAATATGGAAATTGGGATATACTCGCCGTATAAGACTACCCCTCTTCCAACGCACACCAAATTAAACTAAAAATAAAAAAATCATATACTGGTGCTGTGTATGAACAGATACTGGTGCTGTACTGTATGTGTTACCCAGTATATAACAGTATATAGTCAAATGACTTGTTGCATTGGTCAACTCTCCTTAACCACCCTGGCGTTCTGATTAAATCGCCAGGGTGGCTGCGGGAGGGTTTTTTTTAAATAAAAAAAAAACTATTTCATGCAGCCAACTGAAAGTTGGCTGCATGAAAGCCCACTAGAGGGCGCTCCGGAGGCGATCTTCCGATCGCCTCCGGCGCCCAGAATAAACAAGGAAGGCCGCAATGAGCGGCCTTCCTTGTTTTGCTTATATCGTCGCCATAGCGACGAGCGGAGTGACGTCATCGACGTCAGCCGACGTCGTGACGTCAGCCGCCTCCGATCCAGCCCTTAGCGCTGGCCGGAACTTTTTGTTCCGGCTACGCTGGGCTCAGGCGGCTGGGGGGACCCTCTTTCGCCGCTGCTCGCGGCGAATCGCCGCAGAGCGGCGGCGATCAGGCAGCACACGCGGCTGGCAAAGTGCCGGCTGCGTGTGCTGCTTTTTATTTCATTAAAATCGGCCCAGCAGGGCCTGAGCGGCAGCCGCTGGCGGTGTTGGACGAGCTGAGCTCGTCCAGACCGCTCAGCTGGTTAAGTAGACTGGTCAGCTCTCCTTGTCTACCTGTTTATCAGAGCGGTATGGAAGAATAGATTGCGCTCCCTCAGCAGGGAGATCTGAGAGGCGGTAACAGGATAGGGCATATCACCCGGCATCAATGACACCCGGCGTATAAGACGACCCCCAACTTTTCAGAAGATTTTCAAGGGTTAAAAAGTAGTCTTATACGCAGGAATATACAGTATTTGTCAAGGGGTACTTGTGATAATATTTACAATGCCAGGGGGTACTTGGTGAGTACAGGGATTTGAAAGGAGTATATACCAATAAAATGTTGAGAAACACTGCCTTACACCATACTCCCTCCCTCCACACCTAACACTAATCCCACCCTCCCCACCTAACACTAATCCCCCCCCTCCACACCTAACACTAATCCCACCCTCCCCACCTAACACTAATCCCCCACACCTAACACTAATCTCGCCCTCCCCACCTAACACTAATCTCCCCCTCCCCACCGAACACTAACCTCCTCCCTCTCCATACCTTACACGATACTCCCCCCCACCACACCTGACACTTATCACCCCGCCATACACTTAACACTTTTCTACCATCTCTCCACGCCTAACACTAATCCTCCCTCTCCCCACCTAACACTAACCTCCTCCCTCTCCGTACCTTACACCATACTCCCCCCCCCCCCCTCACCACACCTGACACTAATCTCCCCGACATACACCTAACACTATTCTACCATATCTCCACGCCTAACACTAACCTCCTCCCTCTCCACACCTAACACTAATCCCCCCTCCACACCTAACACTAATCTCCCCGACATACACCTAACACTATTCTACCATATCTCCACACCTAACACTAACCTCCTCCCTCTCCACACCTAACACTAACCTCCTCCCTCTCCACACCTAACACTAATCCCCCCTCTCCATACCTTACACCATACCCCCCCCTCACCACACCTGACACTAATCTCCCCAACATACACCTAACACTATTTTACCATCTCTCCACACTTAACATCATACTCCCCCCACCACACCTAACACTAATCTCCCCCAACATACACCTAACACTACTCTACGATCTCTCCACACCTAACACTAACCCCCCCCCCCTCCACACCTAACACTAACCTCCTCCCTCTCCACACCTTACACCATACCCCCCCCCCCCTCTCCACACCTAACACTAATCTCCCCCAACATACACCTAACACTACTCTACCATCTCTCCACACCTAACACTAACCCCCCCTCTCCACACCTAACACTAACCTCCTCCCTCTCCACACATTACACCATACTCCCCCCCCTCTCCACACCTAACACTAATCCCCCCTCTCCCCACCTAACACTAACCTCCTCCCTCTCCATACCTTACACCATACTCCCCCCCTCTCCACACCTAACACTAATCCCCCCTCTCCCCACCTAACACTAACCTCCTCCCTCTCCATACCTTACACCATACTCCCCCCACCACACCTGACACTAATCTCCCTGACATACACCTAACATTCTTAACACTATTCTACCATCTCTCCACACCTAACACTAACCCTCTCTCTCCCCACCTAACACTAACCTCCTCCCTCTCCATACCTTACAAAATACTACCCCCCACCTAACACTAACCTCCTCCCTCTCCATACCTTACACCATACTCCCCCCTCTCCACACCTGACACTAATCTTTCCCCTCTCCATATCTAACACTAATCTCCCCCCCTCCACACCTAACACTATCTTACAATCACTCCACACCTAACACTAACCTCCCCCTTCTCCCCACCTAACACTAACTTCCTCCCTCTCCACACCTAACTCTATTCTGTTAGGAAGGCATCGGCTCACCTTCTTTTGATCATCACAGCACTCGGCCATCTCTCCAGGGGTGCTGGGCGATGGCTCCACTGGCTCCTCCTCCTCAGGCTGCTCCTCCTCCTCCGGCTGGTCCTCCTCCTCCTCCTCCTCCAGCTGCTCCAGCTGCTGCTGCTGCGAACGCCGTTGGAAATATTCCTGTAAAAGATAGATGTACAGAATTCTGAGTTTTTACTTTCAGCTAATGGGACACAGTACTACAAAGCTCTACTTAGACTCCTTCAGCAGTGTTTTGCCCATCTTCGTGTGACAAGGTTACCCATCGCTGGAGCTCTTCTATGCGAATCCTATTTAAAAATATGGAAACAAAATCTCTTACCAGAAGGCGCCTTCTAGGATTATACACACGTGCTGGAGATCCAGGTGGTGTTTCCCTCAGGTCAGCAGGGGGCGCTGCAGGGGCTCCAAAGTCCAAGGGAGCTGCAGATTCTACAAGTTCAATAAAAAAGAACATTTATTATTAAATGTGAAACTTTTCCAAAATGTTATAAGGTTTAAAGAATCTATATTAATGTTAGCGAGCTTTACTTTCTTTTTCTATCCCAAAGGCATGATAGGAAGGGAGAGGAAATCTGCCAAGTGTACACTGTTTGATTCTACAGAGTGGGGTAATACACAAGGTATATTTTACTAGGTACTCGTTAAGGCCTCTTGGGGTGGATGCAATAAACTGCGAAAGTGGACCTGGACTCTTGCACAGGACAAAAGGAAAACAGAGAAATGCACCCTGTATGTATTTAGAGAATTTAAAGAGACACTGAAGCGAAAACAAAATGATGATATTATGATTTGTATGTGTAGTACAGCTAAGAAATAAAACATTAAGATCAGATATATCAGTCTAATTGTTTCCAGTACAGGAAGAGTTAAGAAACTCTAGTTGTTATCTCTATGCAAAAAAGCCATTAATCTCTACGACTTTCAAAGTCGTGGAGAGGGCTGTTATCTGACTTTTATTATCTCAACTGTAAGTGAACTAATTACTTTTTCTCTGCCAGAGGAGAGGTCATTAGTTCACAGACTGCTCTGAAAGAATCATTTTGGATGCTGAGTGTTGTGTAATCTGCACATATTAGAGAATGATGCAATGTTAGAAAAAACACTGTATACCTGAAAATAAAAATATGAGGATATTTTCTTTGCTGCTAATCTTCTAGTAATTATTCATAGTACACAACCAATTCACTATATCATATATTTTTTTCGCTTCAGTGTCTCTTTAAACGGTTTAATTCCCCCTTGTTTGTGTCTAATCACTAGTTGTAATTTGATCACTCCTCATGTCACCTGACTACCATGACAAATAAGGCAGATAAGCTCATTTGAAAGCACAGGATGTTAACAATATGTCTGCCTCCATGAATCAGGAAGTAGAAATAGTGCAGATTTATTTTAGGATTTGTTTCAGCTGTAACAAAGAAATGTTTTTTGTCTGAAGGTTGTTATGCTGTTGTGTATCTTTTAGAGCAGAGAGGACGTTCTGAGTTCAGGTCCGCTTTAAGCAGAATTACAGGCATAAAGTTGTATGCAGAATGAGCAGAGCGTAATGCATTGCATGTAATGTATTGCATTCTGCTCTACTGATTGAGCGGGAAAACTTAACACACATAATTCTGCTTCAGTTTGGAACCCACTAGAGCGGTTTTCTGATCATTTAGGGAGCAATTCAAACCGCTAGCGATTTCCCTAAACGCTCAGCTAATGTTAATGGATGGGCCAAATTCCACTGGAGCGATTGCGATTACCGAATCACAAAACTAAGGACATGCAGCATTTTTGAGCGTTAGCGATTAGCGTTTCTGCAATGTAAAGTATACAAACGCTGGCATAATCGCTCATCAAAACCTACACAGAGCGATTTTGCACACTGTAACAAAATGAAAATTAATTGAAAGGACCAATCAGAATTAAAAACGCTAATCGCTTATCGCTACACAACCGCTGGCAAATTAATTACCAAAAACGCTCATGAAATCCCTTACAAACCGCTCATGCAAAACGCTAGCGATTGCGATTGGCGATAGCGTTTTGTAGTGGGTTCTAGCCTCACACAGTTTCTTGCATACATCCCAAGAGGTCTTAAAGCGCACCTACACTAAAGTATACCTTATAGCTCGTTCATTTACAACTAAATGAATTGTTAGAGGACATTCCAACAAAAGATTAGCATTATTCTTAAAGGGAACCGTTAGGGCTGGTTAGCACTTGGCGTTTGTTCAGCGCTTTGCTGATCGCCGCCGATCAGTAAAGTGCTGCTACTAATGTATCTCTATGGATACAGTCACACTGCAGCGTTTTGGGGGCGATTGCGCTGTGATTCTCTACTGAAAGAGAATCACAAGCACAAATCATGCTGAATTGCAAGATTTTCCCTGCAAATCGTGATTGTGGAGCCAAAGGCAATCGCAGGCAAGCGGTGCGCTAAGCGCAGAGTGTAAACTAGCCCTAACTGAGAGGCATATGGATGTTTCCTTTTAAACAATAGTTGCTTGCCAGTCCTGCTGATCTCTTTGGCTGCAGTAGTGGCTGAATCACAAACCTGAAACAACCACAAACCTGAAACAAGCATGCAGCTAATCCAGTCTGACTTCAGTCAGAGCATCTGATCTGCATGCTTGTTGAGGGGCTGTGGCTGAAAGTATTAGAGACACAGGATCAGCAGGAGAGTCAGGCATCTGGTTTTATTTTAAAAGGGAAAATCCATATGATTATAAGTTTAGGTTCCCTTTAACCAGTTCAGCCTATCTGGACGAGTATGCTCATCCAGATAGGCGCCGCTCAAGTCTATCTGGATGCGTATCCGCGTCCAGTGTTTAAACGGTGGTGCATGCATGACCACCGCACTGAGCGACGGTGTCGGCGGTTGAGAAAGGGAAACGAGGCTTCCCCGAACCAATTGCAGTCCGTGTAATGAATGGACATGACCCAGATCAGGGGCGATGTACGTTCATAATAAAGATCGTGAATGACAGTAAAAAAAAAAAAAAAGAAACATTTCCTGGTAATCTAGGGAGTGTTTCTGTCACCATATCACCATCTAGTGGTGAAAAGTTAAGTTACAAACACCACTTATTTTTAATAAAAAAAAGAATATAATAATTCCCTTCCAAAGCACGCTCCCCCCGCCCCCTTCCCCTTCCCGGGTTACTGAGCAGATTTTTTTTTTAAATCCATAAATAGTTTCTTTAGGGGAATAGTTTTTTTTTTTTACTATATATGTCCTGAGGGTATATTACTGTTATTTCAGTACATAAGGACTTACAATTGACAGGACAAAAAAATACACCTTTATTGACAAAGAATATATTGGCGCAATACATTGTACTGGGAACATAATTTAAATAGCCGGGACTAATGGGCAGATACAATAGAAGCATTATAGAAGCTTGCTGGGTAGCTGGGATATATTATGGGGCACTGGGTAGCTGGGACATATTATGAGGCACTGGGAAGCTGGGACATATTATGGGTAGCTGGGATATATTATGGGGCACTGGGTAGCTGGGACATATTATGAGGCACTGGGAAGCTAGGATATATTATGGGGGGCTGAGTAGCTGGGACATATTATGGGGAACTGGGAAGCTGGGACATATTATGGGGTGCTGGGTAGCTGGGACCTATTATGAGGCACTGGGAAGCTAGGATATATTATGGGGGGCTGAGTAGCTGGGACATATTATGGGGCACTGGGTAGCTGGGACATATTATGGGGTGCTGGGTAGCTGGGATATATTTTGGGTGCTGGGAAGCTGGGACATGTTATGGGGTATTCGAAAGGTTGGGCATACTATGGGGTACAGAGAAGCATTATGGAGGTACTGGGGAGCTATGACACAGAGCTGTGCTGTGGAATGTTGCTGTGTGTGGTTATATTTGAATTGCTGCGGTTCTCACCCGGCTCATCTCCGGCCATTGCTCCACTCCCAGGATCGGTCTCCGGTCCTCTCCTCAGTCGCCTCAGGTCCTCTCTGCAAAAACGACAAGGGGGGTATTACTTGTCATCCAGTAATAAGTATTAGATAGATAGATAGATAAATAGATAGATAGATAGATAGATAGATAGATAGATAGATAGATCTTGCCTAGGTCTTGCCTAGGTTTGCCTAGTGGATGATCCGGCTCTGGGCAATCGCCATTCCCTACGCTGCCAGGGTTTACTTGAATTAGCCACCAAGGCTTCCCATTGGTTAACCCATATGGAGTAATGGCAACATATCCTGATGCCGGGGCTCTTGGTCAGTTTGCCCTGGAGAAATGATACGTTTATACAGCAGAGTGGTGTTTGGCATTCAGGCAAGAGGAATTCAGATCAAGAAAGGAATATTTGCAAATAGAAGAAAGTTCCAGCACTGGATTTATACAAAATATTTCTGTCCATAGTCCAGGTGTTGGCCGGTGACAGCAGTGACACAACGCAATGGATCGGGACAGTGGCGCTGCACGTCATACTCGCGTTGTGTTGGGAACAGTGAAGCATGTAGTCATTGAAATGTATGCTTTACTGTTAATGCTAACGCGTGCATTTATCAGTAACGCACTGCCACCTGTTATACCTCCAGCAACCGCCGCACTGTGACCATGATCTTTAACATCTTCTATCATTTTATTTGAATGTGGCCCTAAAATCTCATCTGATTTTCAAAAAAGTTATAAATGATGATGGGGTGAACCAAGTTTAACCCTATGTCTCTATAGGGTCCATCACTGATAAGGAATTACAGCCATAAAACACTTTCCTGGCACAGAACTGTGCTTTTTAGAGCAGGGGATAGATAAAAATGCTCAATAGTTCATTTATTTTAACCCTCTGAGACATGGGACAGACTTTGCTCCAGATCTAAAATAAACAAACTATTGACCTTTTTTTAATCTATCCCCTGCACTCGGAAAATGTTCTCTTAAGCTATAGTCCAACTGGGTCCTCCTGACTGGAGAGAACCTGTCACTTGCATAGCTGAATGTTCAACTCTTTCAGGCAGGAAAAAAAATCCTGGCTGTCCTGTATTTTTAAAGGTGACCACTAATAATACAATTTGATGAATGATCGATTTGCAATTCTTTATATGAACAATCGTAAATGATCGGTTGGGACCACTAATGGGCAAAAATCTCCTAACCAATCCGATCAGATTAATAGAATCAATCCAAATTATGGTTCGATCCTGTCAATCTGATCAGATTGGTTAGGAGATTTATGTCCATTAGAGGTCCCGAACTATCATTTGGTAATCGATTGTTTGTCAAATTGTTTTATCAGTGGCCACCTTAATGGTTCCCATACATGGTACAATTTTGTAATTTTTTTCAATTTGATAATTTTGTTCAATTACTCCGATAGATCGAATATAAAGATGTTTTTAACATGTCCAATTAGATTTCTATTGAAAAAACAGGATAATCGATTCTTTTTTTCTTGTTCGAAAAAAAATATTATTTTAAACTTTCATTCGATTTGATGGTTTTGGTCAAAGAAACTGGAAAATTGAACGTTTTTATTGTACCTGGTATGGGCACCATTAGGATGTTCTTGCTGTGGGTGTGGCTTGCTGTAAACATGGGTGTGGCTTGCTGTAAACATTCATTCACACTCAGGCCTGGAACTTGTTACAAATTGCAAATCGCTAGCGCAATCGCTATAGTTTTTAATTAGTGTTTTGTATGCAATGTCATGTTCAGCGATTTTAAAAAGTGTAAGCTTTTTGCCAACGAATTAACTTTCAAATTATTATTATTTTTTTTTACAGTTTGCAGTTATTTAAAATTTCACACAAATCGATATGTGTTGCGATTAATGAGCGATTTGCCAGCGCTTTAATACTTTACATTGAAGCAAAACTCTCCCAAAATGCTGCATGTCCTGCGATTGCGATTTTGCTAGGCGCAATCGCTACTGTGGAATTTATTTACATTGGCAAAGCGTTTAGGGAAATCACTAGTGATTTGTATCGCTCCCTAAATGCTGAAAAAAGCGCTGTAGTGGGTTCCAGTCCTGACACTGGAGTGTCAGAGCCAATGATGAGCTCACATTTCTCATAGTCCAAACACAGAAACATTCAGAATTACAACTTGAAATCATAATGCTAAATTTCAGATTATTTACTAGGGAAGCGACATCTGCACTCCGAGATCTCAGGGCGTGCAAGTGCAGGAAAAGCAAAGCAGAAACAAATGAGAGAGGAAGCAACCTGTACATATACGCTGCACAACCATTGCAAATGTATAAACAGTCAATCTTTATTATGCCACAAATGGAAACAAGGTTAAAAACACTTAAAACCCATCAAGGGAAACAAAGTCAGACACCTGATAATGTTAAACATTAACCACTTGAGGACCAGCACCCTCTGCCACCTTAAGGACCAGAGGGTGCTGGTCCAGTAAACCACCGCTTCCGACGACGGTCACGCCGCTCTGTCCCCGCCGCAGGCTGCTCTCTCTGCCGTCGCTATGACGGCAGAGCGCTGTGCGCCGGTCAGGAGCCGCTTTCATTGGCTCCTGACCCTGTCACTCCATGTAAGCCAATGGGAACGGCTCCTGCCCGGCTCACAGTGCTCTGCAGTCATAGAGGCGGCAGGGCAGCTGACTGCAGCGGGGACGGAGCGGACAGAGTGGCAGGGACAGGCAGGGGGCGCGTGGTCAATGGGACGTAGAGATTACGTCCGGTCAGAACCGCAGCACCCCCTGCCCCCCGTAGATTTATACTGCGGCGGTCCGCAGTAGGTTAAATAACACGCCTCACCTCACATATTATTATTATTTAGTATTTATATAGCGCCGACATATTACGCAGCGCTGTACAGTGTATATACATATCTTGTCACTAACTGTCCCTCAAAGGAGCTCACAATCTAATCCCTACCATTGCCATATGTCTATATTATGTAGTATAAGTACTGTAGTCTAGGGCCAATTTTTAGGGGGAGTCAATTAACTTATCCATATGTTTTTGGAATGTGGGAGGAAACTGGAGTGCCCGGAGGAAACCCACGCAGACGTGGAGAGAACATACAAACTCTTTGCAGGTAGTGCTCTGGCTGGGATTCGAACCAGGGACCCAGCGCTGCAAGGCGAGAGAGCTAACCACTACGCCACCGTGCCGCCCATATATATACATATAATAAATCCCTGCGCTGCGCCACATAACCTAGGGTTTAAATGAGCCCCAGATACATGATAAAGACTGGAGTCTAGTATACTAGTGGCTAGTGCCTATAAGTGCCAGTGCACAGCAATATATCCAGGTGGAGGGAGGCGTGGAGAGCCACTCCACCTGGATGTATTGCTGCTCCTCACTGCAATGCTGACCCGGTGTAGTATTACAGCCCACTGTGGCCCTCCTCTTCATCTTTTCCTTTGTTATGCTTGCTATATCATCCATACCCATGCCATTTGTCATTTGCTGATTTAGTCATGAGCATATACCTCTACACTCTAGCACTTTACGTTAGTGTCACTTTTATTGTTCATGGGCACTGGCACTTATAGGCACTAGCCACTAGTATACTAGACTCCAGTCTTTATCATGTATCTGGGGCTCATTTGACTCCAATATGGCAGCTTCTCCCCCAGAAACCGACGCCCAGCAGTCAGTCAAGTGTAATATACCATAAATGATGCGCTGCAGCCCAGTCACACATGTATGTGAATATCTCCCAGACTCCCCTGACAACGCCTAATGGCAAAAAAATATGGTTGAGACTTGAGAGATAATTATTTTTAGTATTTATGTAGTGCCAACATCTTCCAGAGTACAGAGTATATTGTCTTGTCACTCACAATTTCATCCCTACCATATGTCGTAGTCTAGGGCAGTGATGGCTAACCTTGGCACTCCAGCTGTGACAAAACTAAAAATCCCATCATGCCTCTGCCTCTCTGAGTTATGCTTAGAGCTGTCAGAGTATTGCAATGTCTAATGGAACTTGTAGTTCCACCACAGCTGGAGTGCCAAGGTTAGCCACCACTGGTCTAGGGCATATTTATCTGTGTGTTTTAGGGATGTGGGAGCAAACCAGAGTGCCCAGAAAAAACCCACACAGACACGGGGAGAACATACAAAATCTGTGCAGATAGTGCCCAAGCTGGGATTCAAAAAAGGGCCCCAGCGCAAGAGTGCTAACCACTAGGCCACTATGCCACCCATGTACTGTATGTACTGTATGCACTGTATGTATTGTATATATTGTAGTCTGGCGCCAATTTAGGGGGAAGCCAATCCAGCAAGGCATGAATCTGGGTTCAGAATTATTTGGAATTAGATTGCATACCGGTCCGTATAGTAAACTGAGAATCTGTAACAATCCTCCTCTTCCTTACCTCATGAGGGAGGTCCTGATGTAGCTTCCCCCATCCTCCTAAGCATCAGGGTTCCAGAGTTCCAGATAACAGGGACTTGGCTGTGTGTGTGTGTGTGTGTGTATATATATATATATATACATATATATATATATATATATATATATATAGTGTGCCCATTTACAGTACAATTTTTAATGGCATTTACTTACCCGGGGCTTCCTCCAGCCCTTTGCAGCCGACACGTCCCTCACAGCAGCTCTGCTCTCAGCCTCCGGCCCGGGGTCCCGCAAGGTCATCCTCTGCTGCACCTGCACACGCTGCTGGGAATCACTCGCACGTGGTGTGGAGTGGAGGGTGACCTGGCGAGGTCGGCCTCTGCACTGTCGGGGAGACTGAGAGCGGAGCTGCTGTGATGGACATAGTGGCTACAAGGGGCTGGAGGAAGAGACGGGTAAGTAAATGTCTTTTTTTTCCCCCTCTGCCTGGACATTCCCTTTAATGCTACAGATCAATTAAATATGATACTTTCTTTCAGTCTGAATGATCAGATCAGAAATACAATTGTTTCCTTAAAGCTAATGTAACCCCATGTAAAGAAAAAAAAGTCAGATACTCACCTAAGGAGAGGGAAGGCTCTGAGTCCTAATGAGCCTACCCTCTCCTCTCCTGGTGCCCGGTGAATCCTCCGTGCAAATCCGCCGCCGCCGGGACTTCGGAAGTCTTCGGCAGCACCCGGGCTCCCGAAGGCCGGCGGCTCCAAACTGCGCAGTCATAGACGCGCGAGTGCGTCATAGAGGGCACTTGCGCATGCGCAGTATGCAGCGGCCCGTCTTCGGGAGCCCGAGTGCTTCCGAAGACTTCCGAAACCTCCCTTCGGCGGCGGAAGTGGCAGTATTTGACCGAAACGGTCGAATACTGCTACGGGGGATCCTGAGCGGGACCGGCACCGGGAGAGGAGAGGGAAAACTCATTAGGACCGAGGCTTCCCTCTCCTTAGGGGAGTATCTGACTTTAAACTCTTGTCCTAATGCTAATATTAATTATATATCTTTATTATTATTTTTATTTTTTTTCAACTAATATGGCTTTATGAAATATCTTCTCACTTAGTTCGGCCTGGTGTGTCACAGAAAGGAGCAGACAGATATTTCCAAATAATATATTGTCGCCATGCATGGAGGTGATTGTCCAATCATAATCGTAAGTGTATACAAGGCTTAAAGCCAGGTACACAACTTCAATTATAATCAGCCAATCAGTGACCACGTTCACCACCTTCATGTAGTATGAGGGTTTACCTACACAATCTGTTTATAGTACTTAATATCTGTTCACCCTCATACCACATGGAGGTGGTAACATGTGTCAGTGATTGGCCAATTATAATTGAAAGTGTGTACCAGGCTTTAGGGTGCAGCGCACAGCCAGCTTTGATCTGCCAATTCTACCACTTCCATCTAGTATGGAATCTGTTCATAGTATTCAAAATCTGTTGGCCCTCATACCATATGGAAGTGTTAAAATTGGCCATTCATTGGCCAATAAAAATGTCGTGTGTGCATGTAAGCAACATAATATGTACAATATATTAAACCCGGCATAAATAGAGGTCATGAAACCCACACCAGTCCAATTAGAATAATAATGCGCAATTTTATTTTATGCCACAAAGTTTTAAAACAATAAAAGCACTGTCATCACATGATAACTATAAATGTACAAATATTGCACTGATGTAAAATTAAACCAGGGGCATAATGAAAGCCTCAGCGATTGCTATGGGACCCTGGACAAGAGAATTCCACAGGCTGTTTTAAATGTTCTCAGTACTCCCTTAAAGAGGAACTCCAGCCTAAACAAACATACTTTCATTAAGTTACATTAGTTATGTTAATTAAAATAGATAGGTAATATCATCTCTTACCCACACTGTTTTAAAAAAACAGGCAAATGTTTGATTTCATGATGGCAGCCATCTTTTTGGTTGAAAGGAGGTGACAGGGAGCACAGTTCCAACTGTCTTGTGTCCTTAGCACCTCTCCCAGTTGCTAAGCAATGTAAATAACAACATAGGGAATCCCATCATGCTCTGCACAGCATCAGGGAAAAAAAAAGCCCGGGCTTTTTTTCTTTGATGGGTGGAGCTTAGGTAAAAATGCAGCTAAAAATGATGCTTTGGTAAGAAAAACAAAGTTCTGATGCTGTGAAACTGTTAAAGAAACACCAACCGTTTTCAGTTCTGCTGAGTAGATTTTTAGTCCGGAGATTCACTTTAAATTTGATTTACTTTATGATGTTACATTTGTACCCATGTGCTGTATGCAGGGACGGTTGTAGACCTTTTGCTGCCTGAGGCAAACTTGTGAGGATGCTGCCCCCCCCCCCCCCCTGAACTGGAATGATTGCACAGCACCCGACAATTTGCACCTCACGTTATAGCTACGGTGAGCCCCCCCCAAAAAAAACCCTTAGTATAGGTAGGTAGACAGGTATAGGTGCCCCCAGTATTGGTAGCCAGGTACAGTTGCCTCCAGTATAGGTTAGCCTGGTACAGTTGCCCCCAGTATACGTTGGCCAGGCACTCTCTTCACTTCCTGTTTCTGCCTGGTGCTGCCCCCAGATGTCTGTCGCCTGAGGAGGTCGTCTCACTTGGCATCATGGGCGGACCGCGCCTGGCTGTATGGTATGTTCTACTTTCTGAGATGAAAACATGAAAATGTGAGCAAAAAAACAAAACACACTACTGCAGACCAGACGTAGAGTAGAGTTGGACTGAATGTATGCTGGGAGGGTGTGACTGGAGGTTTAAAGGCTTGTTCACATTAGCAGCGATTTCGTTTTTTTTTTTCAGCTCTGGTGATATTAATAATCGTCTAGAAAGCGCTAGTGCAATGTTGCTCTATGTGAGTGTTCTCACATGAGCGATGAGCTTTTCTATCCAATCGCATACACGGCTCCTGCACCATTTTGTGAGCGCTTCAATAGAAAAGATAGGAAAATCGCTAAGCGCTTCAAAAATTGCTTTGAAAAGCGATCTTCTGAGCGTTTTTTTTTATTAATATATACATAGTATTTATTTTTATTTCCAGGTGAAAGAGTTCACATCCTGACTGTCATCAGGAAGTGAAAAAACATCGCTACAGAAAAGCTCTTAGAAAAGTGCTTAGAAAAGCCCAAATCGCTCTGAAAACGCTTTCAAAATTGCTCCATAAATCCCTCAGTGTTTGCGATAGCGCTGCCGATTTATAATGTGAACAAGGCCTAACAGAGGTGAGATTAGAAGCGTGGTGGGGGGTGCAATAATAATAATAATAACAATAATAATAATAACAATAATAATAATTACAATAATAATAGCAATAATAACAATACATTTGTACTGTATAGTGCTTTTCTCCTGTTGGACTCAAAGCATTTGAGAGCTGCATCCACTACAATGGGCTACTCTGCAGTGTTATAGGTGCTGGTTTACTGAACAGAAAGCGCCAAGGTAGTGCCCTTAATCAGTACACTATCCAGCCACTGCTAATAGCCATGTAGTTGGAGTGGTGGTGTGACTGCTTGGTGTGGCTGGTTGGTCTGACTGCTTGGTGTGGCAGAGGTGTCATTAGATGCTGGTTCTGTGGTGTGACTGCTTGGTGTGGCAGAGGTGTCATTAGATGCTGGTTCTGTGGTGTGACTGCTTGGTGTGGCAGAGGTGTGACTAGATGCTGGTTCTGTGATGGGGCTGCACTGGGATGTAGCAGGGGTGTGGATGTAGCAGGAACAGTGATTGAATATGTTGCAAGGATGTAATTGGAGGTGTGACAAAGGCCTGGCAGTTGAATTTCCCTCCCTAAACCTGATCAGGCCAGTGTGGAGGGGTGTGGTGTGTCAGCTCCTCCCCTAGGTGTGGCCAGCAAACGACTCAGGCCTGTAAAGTCATCTTTCCAGTACTCACCCTGTCCTGTTCTGCATCTCTGGTCTCTGTATATTCAAGATCAAACGCTAGTAGCTGCTCTGCTGAGTCTCACACGTCTGTATCGGTCGGTGATCTCTCTGCGAGTGACAGTCTAACTGCCGGTCTCATGCTTGTAACTGTTGGTCTCATTCTTGTAACTGCCGGTCTCACGCTTGTAACTGTCACAGCAGCAGTAGGACTACAACTACAGGTGCCTCAATGGACCAAAAAGCCTCCACTTTGATATTCCTTCATTTTGAGATAGATTCAAAACTGCAGAAGATTTCCACTTTGGAACTGCTTCAAATTTACATCTCAACAGTGTTGACATGTTCAAAGTCAGCTCAGCAAAGGCTGTTTGTAAACGGATCTGCACTCCCCAGCTAGAAATAAAATAACTGCTATTTCAGATTGTTTTTCTTTCTTTTAAAGCAATTCTAGTCTGACACTGGTAAATACAGCGGTTATAATTTAAAACATGTCTTTTTTGAGGCTGAGTGCACACATAACACTGCGTAAAAGGTCACGTTTTCTGTCATTTTCTTTGTGTGTGTTTTTGCTGCGTTTTTTACTGCGTTTTTAGTGCGTTCGCAGTAGCGTTTTTTCCGCAGATGCATTTTTCAAGCGTTTTGCATGCAATTCAATGTGTTTCTGTTTCGCTTAATGCTTTTTGTATGCGTTTTTCAATTGCGTTTTATGCTAATCACTAGGAAGACAACAGCAAGCAGAAGTAAATCATTAAACAATAAAAAAGAAACGTATATAGAAACACACGGAAAACGCATGAAAAACACATACCTTGCATTCCCATTTACTTTCATTATGTGCGTTTTTGATGCGTTTTTGCATATTATATATTTTTTTTAAATGCACGCATACAAAACGCATATGCGTTTTTTCCTGCGGCCCATAGACTTCTATTAGCGGCAAAAACGCAGCGTTTTCTGCAACGCTTGCGTTTCTGCTAAGAGTGCACCTAGCATCAACCACTTCGCATTCATTTGTTTTTACCTCTCTATATTCCTTACAATTTTGGCATTTCAGCTGATGCTACTAATACAGCAATAACTTTTTTATTACTTATGCCATCAAAGCGATACACATATATTTTTGGGGGACAATCTAGGCTTTCTTTTGGTAATATTTGTTTTCAATAATTATTTAATTTCATAAGCATTTTATGGAGAAAAAATAAACGAAAATGCAGAAAATTTTTGCACAACTTTCACCTGGCAAGTGCCACAGTTATAGCACATAGTATTTGTCTTTTCCCAGTTACATGTATACCCTACATGCCCTATTACATCACTAGTTGGGAATATAACTTACCATTATCACTAGCCTGTGCATCTGTAGCGATTTGTGATCGCTATGGCGTGCAGTTTGGGGACCCCAGTGCTGTACATACATTGCTAGGCAACAGCACAGTGATGCATCTGTACAAGGTTGGGTCCCAGAACTGTTGCTCTAGCGATCACATCAGATCGCTACAGGTGAAAGCCATTACAGATGTCCACTAATCTTAAAGGGAACCTAAAGCGAGAGGGATATTGAGGCTGCCATATCTATTTCCTTTTAAACAATGCATATTGCCTGGCTATCGTGCTGATTTTCTGCCTTTAATATTATAAGCCATAGACCCGAAATACGCATGCGGATCAGGTGCTCCGACTGAAGGCAGACTGGATTAGCTGCATACTTGTTTCTGGTGTGTGGTTCAGGCACTACTGCAGCCAAAGAGATCAGCGGTATAGCCAGACAACTGGTATTGCTTAAGGCTTCTTACACACA
This sequence comes from Hyperolius riggenbachi, assembly GCF_040937935.1. Classification (NCBI taxonomy): domain Eukaryota; kingdom Metazoa; phylum Chordata; class Amphibia; order Anura; family Hyperoliidae; genus Hyperolius; species Hyperolius riggenbachi. The sequence continues at coordinate 446,391,230 of NC_090648.1, forward strand.
GGGACGTTACAGGCGCACGTTAGTGCAGCCTGTAACGCTCCCCCAACGCACAGCAATGTAACACAAGTGGGCTGTTCACACTGCCCACGTTGCGTTACATGTAACGCTGCTCGTTCTTCCGAAAGTGCAGCATACTATAGCGTTACAGCGGCTTAAGCCGCATTAGACTGTTTGCACATGCTCAGTCATGTTGGGGAGAAGCGGAGAGCGGCCAGGCACATGGCTAATTAATATTCACTGCACGTTGTGACGTGCAGTGTTTACTTCCTGGTGCGGCCGCTCTGTGCGGCGATTGGCCGGCGGGACCACGTGATGCCGCATGCGTCCAAGAGTATGCATCACGGCATCACGGACGCCAGAGTGAGCTGCACAACGTGGCTCACTCTGACGTCCACATCGAAGAACACCAGGCCCTGCGTTAGGTGCACGTTACGCAACCTTAACGTAGCACCTAACGCAACGTCTTGGTGTGCAAGTAGCCTAAAAGGAAATAAACCCTTTAAGGCTAAGTATAGGTGACACAAAGGGTTAATTACATAGGAGATCGGTGCACTTTTTTATTTGAGGGCGACACTGTCATTGTAATACTTTTTTTTTACTTTTTAACTGTTTATATTTCTTCTGTTCAAATGAATGAGTGCTGCTATTAGCAGCAGTCATCAACTTTTAGATGAATGCACAAGCGTTCATGAGCCTTACACCTTTGGAAACAACGGGAGCGCGCGTGCACGCATGGGAGCACATGGCTGTGATTTTAACTTGGGGACGTGGATTTCACTCCTTGGAATGCACAGGAGGGCCAATTTGGATGTGAAATTCATGTCCTGAAATGTTAGGAAGTTAACTAATATACCACAAGCACAGTACCAAACAGAACCCATCTACATAGCACCCAACCATCCTGACTTGTCCAGGACTATCCTGGATTCCATTGCTTATAGTCACATATCTCGCCCCCTCTAATAAAATCCCTAGTGTCCTCCTCCTCAATCTCCTGTAATGGAAGCCCCCTGTCTCCCTGCTCCTAGCAGAGGTGTCGCATAGCTGACCCTGCAGTCCGTGTTATATGCTGCAAGATGTATGCAGGCTACCACACCCGTCCCTCTTCCCAACTCACCCCACTGTCCTGTGCCACCAGGTTTCATAATTTCAGGCTGGCCACTCTTGTTCCTATATAGGTCCGCAGCTGTGCACAGGAGTAGTGGTAGCATACCTCCCAACGGTTTGAGATGAAAAAGAGGGACACTTAAGCCACACCCCTGCCACACCCCTGATCACGCCCTCGTCACACCCCTAGTCACGCATACCATAAAGATTTCATAACAAAAATATGTTGTTTTATAATTAAGACCACACACTGGTCCTTTCTATCCTGGTTCATTTACCTTCATATTAACATTTTAAAATTAGTAATATATCAATTTAAAGGATTGGAATACAGTTTAGAGTCAATCACACTTATTTTTTACTAGTTAAATATATATATTTACATAGAAAGAGGGACAAAGTGCTGAAAGAGGGACAAATGAGGAGGAAAGAGGGACAGGGTTCCCAAAGAGGGACAGTTGGGAGCTATGGTGGTAGTCAGGCCCAGATTTACCTAACAGGAGCCTATAGGCACAAATGTGCTGGCTGGCACCCTAGATTTCACCATCCATGAATCAACAACCCCCCACTAAACTGCACCGCAAGTCTGCTGGCTAGCCTAGCTGTCACTTCTCCCTTACTTCCCTTGCCCATCATTGGCAGCTACAGGTGCTCCTCAGTATTAGGTAGCCAAAGGTGCCCTCAGTATTAAGTAGCTAAAGGCAACCCAAAGTATTAGGTAGCTAGAGGCGCCCCCAGTTGAAGGTAGATCACATCAGTGGAATGCTGAGAGTTCGGTGTGTACTATCAAATATATCAGCACTGCCTACAAACAGTGCTTGCTCAAATGGAACATATATAAAAGTCACAGCTAAAAGTGCTGGCTGGCTGTGCTGTCACTTCTCCCTTACTTCCCCTGCTTGGTTTAGGTGTGTCCCTAACACTCAGTGTACCTCTGGCAGAAGTAGCTCGAGGTGCCCCCAGGTATTTGGTAGCTAGTGGTGCCCCTGACTGAAGGGAGATCTCGTCAGTGGAATGCCCAGAGCTGGGTGAGTAATATCTCATTTATGCTCCACTTGGGGCTCTGCATAGGGAAGGAGGGAAGCACTTGAGGAGAGTGAGCCATCTTTCCATCATTAGACGCCTATAGGCATGAGCCTACAGTATCTTTTGGTAAATCTGGCCCTGAATCCAAGGGTACCATGAGTTACAAGCTGATATCAGAATCATGTTTCAGTGACACGGCTCTCTCCAAGCAGGTCATTTGGGCACCAGCGGCGCTTCGGTAAAATGAGCGCAGGACAGACCACAATGTTAACTGCAGCTTTAGTGGCACCTAGGAGGTAAATTGGGCACCTGCGGGACCCAATACATTTTGTATTTGGGCAGAGTGGATATCTGTGGAGGGAGGTTTTAGTGGTGAAGGCAGCACAGATTTTAGGGGAAATAGTGGTGGGTTAGTTTGGTTAGGGTTAGGCATCAATAGAGGGAGGGTTCAAGGCAGAGTAGGATTAGGGTTTGCGATAGTAAAATACTATTAAAAATTACTGATTTTCTACTATTATACTACCCATTGCCAAACAGCAAAATATCGGTAAATTTACCGACATTCTACTAGCAGTTATCTCCAGTGAGGGCACCTCTGGCTAGCTAATACTAAGGAGCACCTGTAGCTACCTATGATGGGCAAGGGAAGTAAGGGAAAAGTGACAGCTGGGCCAGCCAGACACTTGCGGTGTGGTGTGGTGGGTGTTTGTAGGTTCATGGAGGGGGAAGTATAGGGTGCCAGGACATCTGTGCCTATAGGCTCCTGTGATGTAAATCCAGGCCTACTTGTCAGGGCCAAGGCATAGGCTAGAGAGGCTCCAGCCACAGGGCGCAGCGTAGGAGGGGGCGCAAAATTCATTCAGCTGTCATTCCTAATTGTGTATGAAGCAGAAAGAAATAAGAAAAGGGGATACATATCAGTGACTGCAAGCCAAATAACTAGATATTAAGGTGTTGGAGAGGGCCCTGTGGCCCTCTTAGTCTAATAGCAATCAGTGTGTGACAGCTGGGGTGGGAGGGATGGAGGGACGCACTTTGGTGTCTCAGCCTTGGGTGCTGGAGGACCTTGTCCCGGCGCAGACCAGCAAGTAGATGAAGGGGGGCGCAGGCAGAAGGACATTACCGCTAGGGAGCTGGTGACGCGCGGTGCAGCCAAATGGAAGAAGAAAGAAGATTACCAGCGCGATCACCTGCCTTGACTCCTCCTAGGCTGCCTGCGTCAGACTTCAAGTCATCATCACGTCACCACCACGTGATGACACCTGATGTCTTGTAGCGGTACTGCAGGCTGTCAGTGCGCGGCACCCATGGAGGAGTCGGCTTTCCGGGCTCTCCTCACCTGGGTGTTTTCTTGCTTCCTCCTGGATGAGTGGCTGGTCACTAGAAAGTAGGCAGATCTACTTGTGACCTGTGGCTGTGTTTCTGTCCCTAAAGAGTAAGGGTTCCCGAGTCCACGGGGGTGGGGGGAAGGGGGCACAATTTTTACACCCTCGCCCTGGGTGCAATTTAGCCTAGAAACTGCCCTGGCAATGACTACATGAGGAATGTCTTTTTAAAAATATGGAAATATTTTCACTACATGTTACCATGGAATGATACAGTGGCAGACCTTGGCAGAAAATGTTCTAATGAGACCTGCACCTCAGCGCTATGCCTCTACTGTACAGGAACATGGGTTAAAAGACACATTCATAATATTTCAGGCAATATGGTTGACAACCTGAGCTAGCTGAGAGGTTCTGACTTCACAGGCAGGTAAGATGTGTATTCATAACCCTAAAGGTGAAGATGTACATCTCAGCAATGGAGGAGTTTGGAGATGTGGACAGCCCGGGCTGGTGCACACCAAGAGCGGTTCTGAGAGTACAACGCTTGCTGGTGAAAAACCGCTTGACTAATGAATGTGAATGGGAAGGTGCACACCAGATCGGTTCGTTTTTCCCCCAAACGCAAACGTGGATCCTGCAGCATTTTTTAGATTTCTGAGGCATTACTGCCTCAATGTAAAGTATAGGAAAGTGGAAAACTACTCTGAAAAACGCTAGATCAGAGCGGTTTTCTAAGCGTTTTTGTTACAGAAGCTTTACTGTAACAAAATATAAAATCTGCTACACAGAAACGCTCCAAAAAACGCTAGACATGTTTAGAAACTCTCTCTAAACACGCCTAGAATCGCTCTGAAAATCTGCTTCAAAACCCGCTAGCGTTTGTGGATCTGCTAGCAGTTTTTGGTGTGCAACAGCCCTCTCTCAGCTCCGCATCTCATAGTATAATGGTTTGAAAAATCTGTCCGTTTCCAGACATCCCGTTACTACATATATTTTTATACTCAGTGATATTTAAAGGAAATATGAACTGAGAGCAGAATGGAGTCTACAATCTATAATCAGTTTAAAAATTGCAGTTGCTAGGCTGTCATGATGATTATCTTACAGTATAATACTCGAGTCGCAGATAAGCCAACCTTTTATACCAAAAATTGTGAGCTATAAGTTGGGTAATTGGATTATCAGTGGGTGAAATTGGAGATTTGGCTAATGTTTGGGTCCCCCAACTCCCACGCAGAGCATGCATTGGACAGCAAAGTAGGAGTTAGAAGTGTACTTATAATAACTATAGCAAGGCAAACGATTGAGGTCCGCACAGTCTGTGCGGACCTCAATCGTTTGCCTTGCTGTATATACTCTGGCGGTACCCAGAGGGAAGGTCCAGCACATCTAGTCCCTTGTTTTGGGGATTTGGCCGTTTGAGTGCGGTTCCACTACAAACAAGTGACTTATAATAACTATAGACACCTCTCTTGGCTTGGGCAACAGTCCTCATGACTTACCTGCAGCTTCAAACTCCCTGCACGATCGCGGGAGACTTACTGTCATGTGACAGGAGCCCTCATGGGGAGCTTCGAAGCCAGAAGATGGCTCTCCCTGTTCTAGGTAATCATGGGCAATATAAAATGTATATTCCCCTGCCAATTACCTAATTTCTTCCTTCATCCATGTAATTTGGGATTCGGTTTTTGACCGCACCTGAATTACAGTGGTTTTATTGTAATTCGTGCTCTGGCTATTGCAGGCAACCACATTACACAGTGGGCGCAGTAATAGCCATATTTAACATTACAGCCAATGGTGGTGCCCGAATCAGTATTGCTTTAATAATCAGGACTAAGTCACTTCTGGTCAGCTTTCTTCTAATCTGACTGCAGTATGGAGTGTCCATTACTAGCCTCTGACTGGTCTTCTCATTGGGGTATATCGATCTGTGGCAGAAATCGCTCACCATGTTTGTGTGTGGTCAGCTTAAGCATTCACAAGAGACAGGGCCGGTTCTAGACTTTCTGCTCCCTGAAGCAGAATTTGGAGGGTGTGACCCTTCCCCCCAGAATGCAGACACACACACACACACACACACACACACACACCATCATATCTACCTCATATCATATATACCCCCATATAAGTCACATCACCTGCAAGAGATCACCACGGCCAGTCAGAGGAGAAAATTTGAAACTTTGGCACATGACCAGTCAGGCAGGGGTGCTGCCACTAGACCGGCCAATCACAGCCATCCTCTGCTCCTTTTGCTAACTGGTGCCGATAGTCTTGAGGGCGTGACTACGGCAATGTCATTGGGCCAATCACTGCATCGATCAGTAGCAGTGACCTACCATATGTCACTGCTACTGACCGGTGGAATGAGGATAGGGATCCTGGGATGCTTGGATGAGCAGGGCAGTGTGTGTTTCAGGAAGGCTGGAGGGAGAGCTGAGAGGAGGCAGGCGCCAGGTGGCCTAATTTATTTGTCCAAACCCCCTACCCTAGATTTTGCCGCAAAATTCACGTGATTCAAGTGTATTCATGGTAGGTATGCTCCTGACAAGAGATAAGGGCTGACAAAATAATAAATGCGCCACACAAACTTTGTTAAAAAGTCTTGGCGTTTTACTTCTTTTCATAACTGGGTTTCCGCTTTAAATAGCTTTTCAATCTCGCAAAGGCAGTCTGACACCTCCATATATAAATCTAAACACGGCCATAAATCATTGCTGAAGTACATGAATCAGGAGGAAGGGGTTAAACCAGTTGCCATAATTTACCTTCCAGCTTTTGAACGGAGACAGATATTATCTCAGCGAGAGTTTATAGCTCACTCTGAGATTGAAAATTGATGATGTTCTGCAGAAGCCTGAATGGGCTGAGAGAAGGCTGTCGCGAGACAAGCCATCAAAGGCAAAGATGTAGGGGAAACGCTTCTTTCCAAAGCGCCAATAAAAGGCACTTATTTGAACATAGCAGTGGTCGTGTCTTCAAATGACAGTGTTTTGCTTCTGCGCTCATTCACACTGTTCCTGCGAAGGAATCTGACAATGAGATCTGTACATTCCCAGATGCGACAGAGCTCCTGCATTGATGTGAACATAATAGGAACCTGGCTGGGGAACCACTCTTTATACAGACAAGAAAAAAAAATGTATTTTATAATGTGATGGAATGTTTTAAGGTCCTTTGATTCCCTTTGCTAACCAATGTGTATAAAATAATATTTAAAAAAATGCTGACATGTATGTTTGTGCGAGAAAATGATATGTAACAACGGTGCCCTTAATAATCCAACAGAAATTCGAACTGTAGCATTGTGAATTTTAAATAGCGCATGTATTCAAAGCAGGTCGCGAAAGGCAGCGCTGATAGCGTCATAAACTATTAATGCAGTGAAAATATACATCAGTAACTAGATGGAATTTGTTATGCTTAAAGGAGGTTATTATTTATTCATATATTTTACATATAGAGTGGACGCGAAAACATCAGCCATCTATAACCTTGCAATCTAACCTTAATAATACAGCCAGCAAGAGCGTATCAATAGCCCCCTTGACCAGTGGCGTAGCAATAGGGGATCAGAATCAGAAGAATCAGAATCTTCATTTCGCCAAGTGCGACCGAAGTCGTACCTGGAATTGGTTGTGGTTCACATGGCATTGGCAATAGAGCAGAGACAGAAATTGACAATAAGACATTAACAGTGAAAAAGAACACAATAAGACAGGCTGGCAAAACACACGAAGATAGTCAAAAAGTCAATGCTGTATGCGGTGGTGGCTGGGTTAAGCGAAGCTGGGCTCCAGTGTGCCACGTCCTTAAAGAAAACCTGTACTGAAAATTAAAAGTCAAAATAAGCATACACAAGTCATACTTACCTTCCATGTAGTCTACTCCTCAGTGTCTTTCTCCTGTCCCGCGTCCTGTTTGTTCACTGTGATCAAGGGAATTTTCCGTCCTCCATTTTGAAAATGGCCATTACCCATAACAGCTTTCTGGTCAGCACACAGTTAAACTGTAACATCGCCCACTTGAGCCATAGGGAAACATGGACATTACCTGGTACATCAGTTTTCCTCTCAGCTATAACTGAAAGCAACTGATATATTTCAGATCTGACAAAATATTGTCAGAACTGGAAGGGTCTTTTGTCAGAAGAAAATGGTGAGCTTCTGAGAGGAACTGATGGCAAGGTAACTATGTAATGTTCATTTGAAGTTACCTCATGTGTTTATTTTAAATATATTTACTCAGTACAGGTTCTCTTTAAGCTGAGTGGGGCTAGGGTACCCCCGAGGGGATGGAGTTTAGCAGTACGGCTGCTTTGGGAAAAAAAGGGCGGATGGTCCTATAGCGTCGTCCCGAAGGGAGGAGCTTGAAGAAACGTCAGCCTGGGTGGGAGGTGTCCTGGGAAATCTTGTTAGCCCTTTTCTTCAATCTAGCAGTGTAGAGGAGGTCAAGGGGTGGCAGAGGAGAGCCGATGACCCTTTCCACTGAGTTGATGCAGAGGTTGCGACCACACCGAGGCCTTTAGACAAGAGAAGCGCGCAGTATTTGCTCCTCATTGGTGCTATGCTGGTAACGATCACTTCTATATGTGCTTTGACTAGTGGTGATCATTAATAAACTGTTCCCCAAATTAGGATTAGGTCCTCAGGTGATCACAATGCTTTTTCCCAGCCTAACTCCTGGATGAGTTATACTAGTTAACATTTTTTTATGGTATACTATATCTAATGGTTTCATCACTATAATCTGTAGTTAGTCCTTTAGGGTCTTTAGAGAAATATTTTCATGTTTGTCCTATACTTTCCTTCTTAAAGCGGAATGAAACCCAGCATTTCTTCTTTGCTCTAAAAAATTATTTACAGCAAATTATATACAACCAGTATTTTTTTTTTTACTAGAACAGCATTCAAAGGGTTACACACAGAACTTGAAAGTTCAGTGCAGAGAAATCTGGACGCATGGGAAGTGGAGATGATGTTATCTTGTGTTTACTTAATTGTATCAAGTCAGGAATGTGACACATTCTCTGACTGCAGAAGCTCCTGGACAGAGACAGAAACTCAAAGCATGTCTGCCTTCAATACATAATGAATAAGGGCCCATTCAGATCACAAATGCGGATGGCCATGCGTGCGGAACGCGTGCGGACCGCAACGCGTACGAACGCATGGCCATCCGCGTTTGTGTGCATTGCGTGGCTGATCCCATCACTGAAAAGTGAATGGGACAGCCACGCGTTTTGTCAAAATCTGCGTGCAGCATGCGTTCCCGGACCGCACAGGTCCGGAACGCATGCAGTGTGAACATCAGACATTGCACTCTATGCAATGTCTGATGTCGTGCGTGTCTGCCTCCTGCACGCGTTTCCAAAACGTGGCTGGAAACGCGTGCAGTGTGAACGGGCCCTAAACCAGTTATGAACAAAATGCAAAGTCAGCTCTCAAAGCAAAAAACTGTACTTTTGGGAACATGTAATTTCTAAATGAATAATAATACTTATGCACAAAAGCAAATATTATAACCGTATGGCATATGAAAAGTAGGAAAACATGTTTTTATTCGATATTATGTCAGAGTTTTATACCGCTTTAAGACTCTCACTCCAGACTATACTTTATTGAACATGTGTATCGAGGGCATATATTTGCCCACTGCTACGATACTTGCCACAGTTGTCTACATAATTGGTTGTTACCTATCATAGGTTTAGCTAAAACAACTAATTATAGACTGTCCATTTAGAAGTGATCTCTGTATTAAGGTGCGTACACACGTCAGATAAAAATGAAAGATCACATACCAATTTTACCCCCTTCCATGTAGTATGAGAGCCATACTCTACACAGTCTATTCTATGGAGCTGAACTCCCCATCAGATAGAAATCTTTGCAAGATGCTGCACACAAAGATGCTGTACACATGCAAAAGATCTGTTCCTGCAAAAGATCCGTTCCTGCACAATGCATTCAAAGTCTATGATATCTGCAGATCTCGTACACACCTTGTTTAACGGACAATTATCTGTAGATCAGATCCACCAGGTTGGATTTTCAGATCGGCAGATAATTGTCTGATCTGCAGATGAATGTCCGTTAAACAAGGTGTGTACGAGATCTGCAGATGTCATAGACTATGAATGCATTTTGCAGGAATGGATCTTTTGCAGGAACAGATCTTTTGCAGATACTGATCTGTTGCATGTGTACAGCATCTTTGTGTGCAGCATCTTGCAAAGATTTCTATCTGATGAAGAGTTCAGCTCCATAGAATAGACTGTGTAGAGTATGGCTCTCATACTACATGAAAGGGGGTAAAATTGGTCTGTGATCTTTCATTTTTATCTGACGTGTGTACGCACCTTTAGTACTTTTCTAGTGTGATTGTTTGTTGTAGTTTAATGCCTTTTTATCTAAACACCACCACTGTTTTAACCACTTCAGGACCACAGTGCTAAACCCCCTAAAGATCAGGCTATTTCTTTCAAAATAGGCCACTGCAGCTTTAAGGCCAAGCTGCAGGGCCGCACAGCACAGCACACTAGTGACCCCCCCCCCCCTTTTCTCCACATCAACAGAGCTCTCAGTTTGTGGGGTCTGATCCCCTCCCCCCTGTGTTTATTTTTTTTATCAATATTTGTATTGTTTATTTTTAAATAAATACAACTACTTCTTGAATATTCTTTTTCCCACCCGCCCTGCAGCCGGCCAATCATGGCGATCGGCTGTCATAGGCTTCAGCGCTGCTGCAGATCGCAGCACTGTACTTAGTAAAAAGACGGCGGATAAGGAACAGCATACTAACATTTAAAGAAAAACATTTATTTGTTATAGTTGATACAAATCCTGCAATAAATCTGCAGTTTGTCTACTTCCTGCTTTCATGGAAGTAGACATTGGGTTAACATCCTGTGTTTACAAATTAGCTGCTCTACTAAGGCACCCAGCTGACACATCAAATTACACCTGTGATTAGTCCCAGATATAGTGTAAACTCTCTAAATACATATAGGGTGCATTTCTTTCTGATTTCCTTCTGTCCTTTGCAAGAGTTCAGGTCCACTTTAAGATTAGTGGGAAGAGAAGTGGAATGTGAGGTTCACACAGGGAAGAGCAGAAGCACAGAAATGGGCATTGAATCTGCTGTGGCCTCTGGGTCTGCTGTAAATGTAGGTATGTGATTTTCACAGTAGGATTCCTCTGATTTGTAAATTGTAACATTTCTTGCTCGATTTATTTTTTTAAAGTTTATTTTAATGTTGGGGTGTTGTAGTCAATGCAGAGTAATGCAGGTGCTTTCAGCCAACAGCAGCCTCAGCAAGAAGGTCCTGATGGTAGGAAAACTCTACACCTTCTTTTTTTCTTACAATTTTGTAAGCAAGACAGCTCAGTGCGATAACTGAAATTTACTATAAAATGTTCCCAAAAAGAAATCTTTGCTGTTCTATCCCAATTTTATAAACAGGTTCCAAGGCAGAGCAGGATCATTCACAATGGAAACTTTGGCGGGTGCCTGGGACCTTGTAAGGGTCAGGCTGCCAGCTTCTCTGATCCCACTCCAACCTCGGTGCAAACCGAGGATTTTGCAGGGGGGATTCCTGAATGGTCTTCCTCAGCCACACAATACAGTACAATATTATGGTAGGACATTATGCTGGGTACACACAATGCAATTTCCCATCCGACTGACAGGATCTGACAATTATTTCCTAAATGTCTGATCTGCTTCCGATCAACAACGGGATCGATCAGGAGCAGTTTGGATACAGATAGTAATGAGGACAGACAACATTTCAAATGAAGGGGAAAGTGAAGCATTCACACAGCAGGGCACACAGCTGTCCTAATACCTGACTCTGTTAAGTTCCCCAGAGCTGCTCCATGCTCTGTACACACACTGCTGCTCCATGGTCTGTACACACATTTCTGCTCCATGCTCCAGTGGCGCACGGAGGGGGTTGTTCTGAGTGTCTAGAACAACCCCCTGCACCGGGACCGGAAGTGGGGCTGCCGCATGGCCCGGCCGGCTGGGGAGAGAAGACAGAAGAAAATGATGGAGGCGCCAGCCGCGCTAATAAGGGATGCGGGAGCTTTATTCCTCCCTCCCTCCCTCCCTCTGAATGCCCCCACCTGCAGTGAATGTGTGCCCGGCTCCCCCATGAGTGTGTGCGCAGCGGAGCGGTAGGTCCTCTTACCGCAGATCAGGCGCACCAGCAACTGGAGTCTCATGCTTCCTGTTTACCATGACGTCACAGGAAGCATGATACTCCAGTTGCTGGTGCGCCTGATCTGCGGTAAGAGGACCTACCGCTCCGCTGCGCACACACTCATGGGGGAGCCGGCACACATTCACTGCAGGTGGGGGCATTCAGAGGGAGGGAGGGAGCGAGGAATAAAGCCGGTTCCCGCATCCCTTATTAGCGCGGCTGGCGCCTCCATCATTTTATTCTGTCTTCTCCCCCAGGCAATCTTCTCCCCACACAGGGGGCGGGCACCTTCCTTCACCTATCTTATAATGGGGGACATATACTTATCTAATCTATCCTGGGGGGCATATACCTATCTAACCTATACTGGGGGGCATATACCTATCTAACCTATACTGGGGGGCATATACCTATCTAACCTATACTGGGGGGCATATACCTATCTAATCTATACTGGGGGGCATATACCTATCTAACCTATACTGGGGGGCATATACCTATCTAACCTATACTGGGGGACATATACCTATCTAATCTATACTGGGGGGCATATACCTATGTAACCAATACTGGGGGGCATATACCTATCTAACCTATACTGGGGGGCATATACCTATCTAACCTATACTGGGGGGCATATACCTATCTAACCTATACTGGGGGGCATATTCCTATCTAAGCTATACTGGGGGGCATATCCCTATCAAACCTATACTGGGGGGCATATCCCTATCAAACCTATACTGGGGGGCATATACCTATCTAACCTATACTGGGGGGCATATACCTATCTAACCTATACTGGGGGGCATATACCTATCTAACCTATACTGGGGGGCATAGCCCTATCTAACCTATACTGGGGGGCATATCCCTATCAAACCTATACTGGGGGGCATATACCTATCTAACCTATACTGGGGGGCATATACCTATCTAACCTATACTGGGGGACCGATACCTATCTAATCTATACTGGGGGGCATATACCTATCTAACCTATACTGGGGGCAACTATATGGGCTACCTATACTGGGGGGGACCTATAGCTGGCTACCTATACTGCGGGCACCTATACCTGTCTCCACGTTGGGGGCGCATTTTATGCCCTCACCCTGGGTGCAATTTAGCCTAGAAACTGCTAGTATTTGGCTCCACCCACACCATATTTTGGCCACGCCCACACGCCACTTTCAGGAACCCCCCCCTTGGAAATCCTGGATTTGCCCCTGTGCTCTGTACACACACTGCTGCTCCATGGTCTGTACACACATTTCTGCTCCATGCTCTGTACACACACTGCTGCTCCATGCTCTGTACACACACTGCTGCTCCATGCTCTGTACACACACTGCTGCTCCATGCTCTGTACACACACTGCTGCTCCATGCTCTGTACACACACTGCTGCTCCATGCTCTGTACACACACTGCTGCTCCATGCTCTGTACACACACTGCTGCTCCATGCTCTGTACACGTGCTGCTGCTACATCCAAAGTCAAATGTAGTATGGAAAGAAAAGGGGCAGTGCTATGAGCTGCGGAATGCCTGCAGATATTCTGGTGTCTCAACTTCTGCCTGTCCATAGATACTGCATTGGCCCTGGTCTGAGAGGGATTCTGGGCAGCTGTAATCCCCCCTGTGTTTGCCTATGAACCTGAAATTACCATAAAGGCTATCAGATGAGACAAAGCTAGTATCTTGCCTAGGGCTCATTTTGTCTTTGGGCCGTTTTTCATTGGCGAAAGTGTTGCGATGCAGCTACGCCTCACTTCCTCATCTCCCGATGCGGAAGTGAATAGAGCAGATGGGAGGCAGCTGCGGGCGGATGCAGCCGTGCGAGAATGCTGCAGATTCTCTGATCGCTCCGCACCGCTCCGCACAATATGCATGCAGTATAAACTATTCCATTGCCGTGCATATGTTTCAGCACACCCGTGGTGCGATGCAGCTATGTAGGCGCATTGCACCGTTTCTAGTGGAAACGGGCCCTTAGCCTGTCTACGATTCAAGATCTAATCTGATATACAGTAATTCCTCCTCTTTAGAAAGGCCAGTTATAGTAAACCTTACATAAATACAGACAATTATCACACCCTCCTCACCATCAGTGATTGGCAGGTAATCACCAGGTACTGACTGCAACCTACATTGAAAGCAAACCTGAAGTGACACCCCCCCCCCCCCTTTAAAAAAAAAAAAAAGATACTCTGATAAGAGAGAAGGCTCTGAATTCCATACAGTCTTCCCAGTCCTCTTTTTGTGCCCTTCCCCCACAGTCCCCCATTCAAAATCCGTTCCTTAGGGACTCCTCAAAGCTTCGGAAGGGGGTAGAGGTGACCCAGGCTGGCAGCCAGCACTGTGAGGGCCCGTTTCCACTATCGCGAATCCGCATGCGTTGCCCGCATGCGGATTCGCACAGCCAATACAAGTGGATGGGCCTGTTTCCACTTGTCAGTTTTGCTGTGCGTTTTTCTGTGCAGGATTTTTCTGCATGGCACAGCCCTCAGAATTCGCCTGCGTATGGAATGCAGGCGAATCGCACGCAATGTATTTAATAGGGAAATCGCATGCGTTTTCCCCATGCGTTTTTTGCCGCGAATTCGCATGCGATTTCGCATAGGTACCCATGTTAATTCACACAGGCAGTGACATGGTTAAAATCGCATCACCCTAACCTATGCGAAATCGCATGCGAAATCGCGGCAAAAAACGCATGCAGAATCTCACCCGCATGCGATTTGCCTGCGGTGATTCGCCGGCGATTCCGCAACGATATCGTGGAAACGGGCCCTAAAGGTGCTGTTGAGGTGCTGACCCCACATTCGAGTTTGGAATTTGCTGTTTCGTAAGCTTGTGGGTTTGCCAGTCGGCCAGTGAACAGCATGCAAGCAGTTCACCCCCATCAGGTTCCCCCGGCAAACTTCACCGCACCAAGTCCACCCAGCACTAGGACTTACACATAAATGCTGTTATTATTTACCATATATAGCGCCAACATCTTCTGCAGCACTGTATATTGTCTTGTCACTTAACTGTCCCTCTGAGGTGCTCACAATCTACTTACTAACATTGTCATATGTCTATGTATGTATCGTAGTCTATGTATGTATCGTAGTCTAGGGCCAATTTAGAAGTAAGCCAATTAACTTAGCGGTATGTTTTGGGGAGGAAACAGGAGTGCCCGGAGGAAACCCACACAGACACTGGGAGATCATATAAACTCCGTGCAGGTAATGCCCTGGCTGGGATTCAAACTGGGGACCCAGTGCTGCAAAGCGAGAGAGCTAACCACTACACCACCGTGCTGCCTGTTAGGTCAGGACTCCAGTCCTCAAGGGGCGAGGTCTTCAAACATTTTTGGCACAGCTCAAAAGAATTGATGAGATTGAATAAGGTAAGGTGTGGAGCATCAAGATGAGCACATTTCTCAGTCCATCCTGAATAGCCCACGAGGACTGGAGTCGGACCTGCCAGTGTCCCAGGTAAACAATGGTTAGTGTACTGCAATGCCCTGCTGTCTGCTCTCCCTATGACCCGGACAGCCCCACTGCAGTCCATCATGAATGCAGCAGCCAGAATTATCCACTGCTCCCATCGCTCCACCAGGGCGGCTCCCCTCCGTGAATCCCTCCACTGGCTTCCTATCCAGTCCAGAATCAGATTCAAGATACTGTGTCTGACCTACAAATCTGTCCACAAAACCTGTCCAACCTACATTTCTGATCTTACTCAGAGATACACACCTAGCCACTCACTCTGCTCTTCCAATAAACTTCGTCCGACCCCCCCCCCCCCCCCCCCCCGCATCACCCAGTTCCATGCACGCCTCCAGGACTTCTCAAGAGCTGCTCCAACACTATGGAACTCTCTACCTTCACCCATTAGGACAGCCCCTTCCTTCAACATCTTCAAGAAGGCCCTCAAAACTCACCTTTTCACTCTGGCCTACTACCCCTCACAAGTGCTCTAAACCCACAGCTGAACTCTGGTCCCCTACCATTCGTGTCCTTACCTCTCCCTCTAGATTTTAAGCCTGTGGGCAGGGTCCTCCTCCCTTTGTGTCCTACCCGATCATGCACCTCCATTAATGTGAACCCATGCTATGCATCTGAGTGAACCTAATTTGCCTAATCTCCATGCTCCCATCCAGTGAAGGAAGACTGAGAGGTGCGGAGAGAAGCGGCGATCAGCGGAGATTGACGCTAGTAGAGGCAGAGCTAGAGCCCTAAGCTATGCCTCTATGAGGAAGTGCTCCCTGCATTTTCCTACAGGGATTTGGGGGGTTTGTAAACAGCTTTTTGAGGCTGGGATGCTGCGTTTTAGCAGGGCTTATAGTGCCTAAATTAAAAGTTTTTTTAAAAGTTGGATTTTAGGAGACTTCAGTCTCTTTAAACTTGTTTTTATTCAGAATTATTTTACAATACTTCTACAGTGGAATGTTATGTTCTTTTGTATAAGCCCGCTGCACAGTGTCTACATGTAGAGAGAAATCCCAGATGAAGAAGACACATTGGACAGTATTGTATGTCCATTCCCTAATTTATCGAATGTGGAAATGGCTTTATGGCTGTCTCATGCATTATTGAGTATGTTTACTGTATTAATAGGCTCATTATTGCTCACATCAGTTTGAAATCTCCGATGGTTAAATGACTATCTCCGCTGCATCATGTGCGCTGCCTTCAGGAACCCAGTACCCTAATTATCTCTTAGAATTATGTGACATGTCATGTGTAGATTGT
Organism: Hyperolius riggenbachi; assembly: GCF_040937935.1. Classification (NCBI taxonomy): domain Eukaryota; kingdom Metazoa; phylum Chordata; class Amphibia; order Anura; family Hyperoliidae; genus Hyperolius; species Hyperolius riggenbachi. The sequence continues at coordinate 446,407,646 of NC_090648.1, forward strand.
CATTAGTTCTATATGTTTGCCTATAAGTTATTGATGTGGATCTCAATGCTACACTCACATATACTGTAGTCCAGCATTCCCTAGTTCAGCCATCGATTTATATCTGCAGTTTTCTTTCACTGCACTCAGAACTTCCTCTCTGCTCCAAAAGCAACAGCATAATAAGCTTTAAAAAAAAACATTTCCTTGTTACAGCTGATACAAATCCTGTAATAAGTCTGCAGTGTTTCTACCTTCTGCTTTCATGGGAGAGGGGAAGAAAAAATATTCATAAAATAGACATATTTATTTAAAAAATAATACAATAAATATTTGTACAAAAAAATAAACATCCTGGGAGCAATCAAACCCCACCAACAGAGAGTTCTGTTGGTGGGCAGAAAAGGGGAGGGATCACTTGTGTGCTGATCTGTATGGCCCTGCAGCGAGGCCTTAAAGCTGCAGTGGCCTATTGTGTTAAAAATGGCCTGGTCTTTAGCGGGGTTTAAACCCGTGGTTCTGAAGTGGTTAAAAAAGGTAATGTGCACACCAACAAACTACTATTCAAAATATCAATCAGAAGCCTTTAGTAATCACCTGGGTGACCTGCCAGCTCTGCTATTTCCGAAGCCGAGAAGGAGGGAATAGAATTTTTCTATTGTGATTTCAGTGCAATTTTGGTGTGTTTTCGGGTGTGATTTGCATGTGATTGTGATTTTAATACGACTTTAGAATAATCACGATTTTGGAACTCAAGAAGGATGCTTACCCAGGATAAATATAAAGACAGGAAAAGTATTTACCATGGTGGTAAAGCCCAAGAGTAATAAAACTAGGTTAAAAAAACTAAAAACAAAAATAATGAGATGGCTTTATTTGCACGCTCAATGCATATCGTGGTTCTGATCCCACTTCCTCAGGCCAGTAAATGTGTCTAAAAATCATTAAATACAGGTAGCTCAATGTTTTACCTGCAGATGACATTATACACCCAAATACATTCAGAATAAGCAATAGCAGATAGAACACAGTTTCACCACAACCTGCTATGCTATTTGCGCTCCCGTTGTCTCTGTGTTCTCTTCCAAGGTGTCAGGCACCCCACGTTTGTCCTATTTACCATTGTGCCAGGCTTTGTACAGAGGAAAAGGTGTTACAGGTGCAGTACATTTATTGTGAGGATGCCAAATCATTTATTTTTTTGTCATTCATCATATAATGTATTTAATAGTTTAATCCTCTTAAATACCTTTGTTAAGACTTTGCTAGAACCTCTATTTATGTATTTTACTGCAGCATAATGTGCGGTGTCCATTTCTGAGGTTGAGAATAATAATATTCCTTCTGTTCTCTATATTATGCATAATGTAAAAGAATATGCTGGATATCTGCAGCCGTTTGTAACATGAAAGAAATACCAGGTGGAAGAAGCAAGGTGAGATATATTTGGGTTTGATTGCACTTAAAGGGATTCTCTGGTATCAGTAAAAAAGCTAAAACTGACACTTACCTGGGGCTTCTATCTGCCCCCTGCAGCTGTAATGTCCCGCGCCATCCTCCTCCGAAGCTCTGTTCCCCACCGCCGGTAACTTGCTAATTATTTGTCTAACTAGACGAATAGAACTGCGGCTATGCGGCTGTGGCCACGCGCGTCCTCGCTCTCGCGTGCATAATCGGGATCTTACTGCGCAGGTGCAGTATGAAGTGTTCGTGTATTGCGCCTGCGCAGTAAGCTCCCAATGACGCATGCGGGATCGAGCACTGTCACTGTCACGGCCTCGCAGCCGTACTTCTATTTGTCTAGTAAGATGAATAATTAGCAGGTTACCGGTGGCGGGGAACGGAGCATTAGAGGAGGACGGCACGGGACATTACAGCTGCAGGGGGCCGATAGACGCACCAGGTAAGTGTCCGTTTTAGCTTTTTTACAGATACCAGACAACCCCTTTAAGTTTCATTGGAAGCTGTCCGCACTTCCTGGTTCACTGGTGCCCTCTAGCTGCGCATGTCATGTTTGACCTGATGGAGCAAGTGTGGCGGGGTCACACTTGATGTGCACACTTAGTGGGAATCAGTGAACCAGGAACAACACAGGATCAGGATGATGATTGTGTACAGTGGTGGAATAATCTGATTACAGTAGCTGGAAACAGACGAAGGGCTGGAAGCATCCCGCTGGATAGGTAAGAGCTGGGGGGGGGGGGTTGCACCTTGCTGTACATTCGGAATATAAGACACACTGACTCCCCCTCCCCCACACACACCTTTGGGGGAGAAAAAAATGTGTTTCTTTTATTCTGAAAAAAAAATGTGTACTTCCAATATGCAGGAGTTTAGACTAGCTGCTCATGTGCCAATTTCCTTTACAGAATATTACATCATCGTGCATTTTGTCTTAAATTGTTTAAACTGCTTGTGTGTCCGCAGGTACGGTAGATCAAATATCAGATATTAGACAGATCCTGTTCAAGCTGGGCTTTCATCTTTTTCCATTTGCTCACAATAATGGTAGTCCCACTTAGATATATTGTTTCAGCAGTTAGGCACTTGCTGTTCCCCACCTACGTATACAGCAGGTAAATCCTTCTGCTGGGTACAGAACAATGTATAGTAGATATAAAGCAGGATGCTGAGACTTGGCGGCTCATTGATTTTTAATGTTTTCACTCTATGAACCCTTTTATTGTTTTCCCTTAAAATAATTAAAGCTGAAAACTATTAGAAAATAGTTACGTCTTGTAGAAAAAGAGGCTAATACTTTCCTGAGTTTTTGCTGCTATTCGTCCCCTTTACAGAAAAGAAAAATTGAAACTTTTAACTGTTTTAAGTGTTCTCGCAGAAATGGTTTACCAATTTCCTGTGAGGGCAGGAAGTGGATACATTTCCTTTAAATTGTGACTTTGACAGAAATAAAAGCCTACAGTTTAAATACTCCTCTCCTTGCGCGTAATCTACTTTGACATTTTACAAAAAAAAAATACCCCACCTATTCTCTGTGGCTTCACATCACGACCGTTTTTAGGAATAGACGAACCAGGCAAATGCCTAAAGTGACACCTGCAGGATGGGGCACAACAGAGGTATGCCTCTCACACTGTGTTTAACCTCCCTGGTGTTATAATTATTTACAGATTTACGGACTAAAAGCCGTGCAATTTTTTCACAAGCTTTTAGACCCTAAAAGCAAGAAAAAAACATACCACAGAGCAAAGTCGGATTTACCATAAGGCACTGTAGGCACGTGCCTACGGGAGGCTGATGATGGAAAGGCGGCTTACTCCCCTCCCCAAGTGCCTCCCTACTGTCTTACCTATGCAGAGTCCTGAGAAGAGCATAAATGAGGTTACTCACTCGGGTCTTGGCATTCCCTTCATTCAGTGGCACCTCTAGTTACCTAATACTAAGGCCCGGTTCACATTAGCGGTGGCCGTCCGGAATCGCCGTGCCGGAGCCGGACCGCTTGCAGAACGGACGGAACGGACGCACGGCAATAGCAATGAAAGCCTATGCGTCCGTTCACATGCGTCCGTTCTGCCGGACCGGAGCCGGACCGGATCCGGACCGGATCCGGACTCCGGCGTCCGTTCCAACATGCGCTATTTTTTGGTCCGGCTCCTCCGGCAGCCGTATCCGGAGCGGAGCCGGACTGCACCATCCGGCCAATACAAAGCAATGAGAGCCGGAGAGCGCACAACACACTGGCTACAAAAACCGGACGTTCTACCCCACTTCCTATGCATTTTGGATGGGGACCACATGGGCCCAGCGTTCAAAGAGTGGGGCAGCAGCGATTTCATGCTGGAGCTCGTTTTGGCAGCAACATGTCTGATGTCTGATAACGAGGAGGCGAACAACAGGAAGGAGAGAATTCCCAGGTTTACGAGTAAAAAATGCCTGGATCCATGGTCCCAACTGCAGTCTCTGTATCCACGGATGGTCTCCACACCTCCACCTGTCTCCAACAATGACCCCAGACCCTTCTGCTGACCTCCCAGACCCCAGGTATTTACAGGATGGTATCTCCTTAAGAAACCGGATCCGGACCGCAACCGTGTTCACACCGCACGGAAACCGGATGCAAACGGACTGGATCCGGACCGGATCCGGATAGGAACCGTACGGATCAGGTCCGGTCCGGCTCCGGTGCGGTCCGGACATCCGGTGCGGTTTTGACAAAACCGCAAGTGTGAACGGGGCCTTAGAGGCTCCTCTAGCTATGTAATACTGAGGGTACCTCTGGCTACCTAATACTAGGTAGCTATAATGGGCGAGCAAAGTAAGGGAAATGTGACAGCTGGGCCATCCAGCACACTTGCGGTGCAGTTCGGTAGGTGTTTGCAGGTTCTTGGAGGGGGAAGTCTAGGGTGCCAGAAAATATGTGCCTATAGGCTCCTGTGATGTAAATCCGGCCCTGCCACAGTGAGATCCGCAGCAGCTCCTGCATATAACTTACTCAGGCACGGGATTACCACTCCGAGCTTCGGATTTCCATCCCGAGCCTGACTTGGGATTACCGCTAAGGAAGTTAATGGAATTCTTTTATGATAACTGGGAAAAAAGGGACACAGAGAGCTCAATAAAGTGTAGTAAATTGAGAGGTGGATGAATGAAAGGTATACATAATGGATATATTCACAAGTCAGGGTCACCGTACAGGCAACCACTGTCTACGCAGGTGAGGAGATTACTCCTATCCTCACTCAGGATTAAGATGTCGCTCTCTGTAGATAGGAGAAGGGGTGGACAACAATATTGTAGAGAGAACAGGCGCCAAAAGAATAAAAGCATTTATCTAAAAGTTATACAATTCTTAGGGAGGCGGTGGTGGACGCACCTCCCCAAAGTAGACAGGATACTGTAGATTTAGATACAAGAACATTTACAGTGGTGTGAAAAACTATTTGCCCCCTTCCTGATTTCTTATTCTTTTGCATGTTTGTCACACTTAAATGTTTCTGCTCATCAAAAACCGTTAACTATTAGTCAAAGATAACACAATTGAACACAAAATGCAGTTTTAAATGATGGTTTTAAACCTACATGGACCTGTGTGAAAAAGTGATTGCCCTAATGTTAAAAAATAACTTAACTGTGGTTTATCACACCTGAGTTCAATTTCTGTAGTCACGCCCAGGCCTGATTACTGCCACACCTGTTTCAATCAAGAAATCACTTAAATAGGAGCTATCTGACACAGAGAAGTAGACCAAAAGCACCTCAAAAGCTAGACATCATGCCAAGATCCAAAGAAATTCAGGAACAAATGAGAACAAAAGTACTGTAATTGAAATCTATCAGTCTGGTAAAGGTTATAAAGCCATTTCTAAAGCTTTGGGACTCCAGAAAACCACAGTGAGAGCCATTATCCACAAATGGCAAACACATGGAACAGTGATGAACCTTCCCAGGAGTGGCCGGCCGACCAAAATTACCCCAAGAGCGCAGAGAAAACTCATCCGAGAGGCCACAAAAGACCCCAGGACAACATCTAAAGAACTGCAGGCCTCACTTGCCTCAATTAAGGTCAGTGTTCATGACTCCACCATAAGAAAGAGACTGGGCTAAAACGGCCTGCATGGAAGATATCCAAGGCGCAAACCACTTTTAAGCAAAAAGAACATTAAGGCTCGTCTCAATTTTGCTAAAAAAAAATCTCAATGATTGCCAAGACTTTTGGGAAAATACCTTGTGGACCGACGAGACAAAAGTTGAACTTTTTGGAAGGTGCGTGTTCCGTTACATCTGGCGTGTAACACAGCATTTCAGCAAAAGAACATCATACCAACAGTAAAATATGGTGGTGGTAGTGTGATGGTCTGGGGTTGTTTTGCTGCTTCAGGACCAGGAAGGCTTGCTGTGATAGATGGAACCATGAATTCTACTGTCTACCAAAAAATCCTGAAGGAGAATGTCCGGCCATCTGTTCGTCAACTCAAGCTGAAGCGATCTTGGGTGCTGCAGCAGGACAATGACCCAAAACACACCAGCAAATTCACCTCTGAATGGCTAAAGAAAAACAAAATGAAGACTTTGGAGTGGCCTAGTCAAAGTCCTGACCTGAATCCTATTGAGATGTTGTGGCATGACCTTAAAAAGGCTGTTCATGCTAGAAAACCCTCAAATAAAGCTGAATTACAACAATTCTGCAAAGATGAGTGGGCCAAAATTCCTCCAGAGCGCTGTAAAAGACACATTGCAAGTTATCACAAATGCTAGATTGCAGTTATTGCTGCTAAGGGTGGCCCAACCAGTTATTAGGTTCAGGGGGCAATTTCTTTTTCACACAGGGCCATGTAGGTTTTGAGGGTTTTTTCTCACTAAATAATAAAAAACATCATTTAAAACTGCATTTTGTGTTCAATTATGTTATCTTTGACTAATAGTTAACGGTTTTTGATGAGCAGAAACATTTGAGTGTGACAAACACGCAAAAGAATAAGAAATCAGGAAGGGGGCAAATAGTTTTTCACACCACTGTATTTATATACTTCAACAAACAGTGCAATGCGTTTCGCTGGTATATTCCCGATTCTTCAGGCAATAACGAACAGGAGTACACACTGAAAAGACAGAGACAAATATAGTGTCCTCAGACTAATGAACATCATGCTTGAGTGATGTTATTAAAGTAATTGGTAAACAAGCATAAAAAAGGGGGGGGGGTCATAAAAAATATACCGGGGGGGGGGTACGGGTTGCCAGGCTGGGAAAAGCCTGCTAGGGTGCTGAATATGGTGGGTGGACTTGGTGGCGGTGGATGGGAATTGATGAGGAAAAATAGTGTACATTGGTGGAACGAAGTGAGGTTTGTAGTAGTGTCAACCATAGGTATGGGGTGTGGAAACAGGAGGGGGGGGGGGGGATGAAAAACTTAGAATAAAGTGATAAATGGAAGGTCCTGAAAAAATGGCAGAATTTTTGACTTACCAGTGCAATCTTAAGGCCACGATAAGCGCCTCTGTACTGGTGTGGAGATTTGCAGCTTCTTACATACTTACATTGGTGGGTGACTGGCCAATCCTGCGGTGTGTGAAGGCGGGGCTAGTTGAGGGACAATAGTCTGCACCTATAGGGTTGTGGGGACAAAAGGGGAATGAGATGGATTTCTAGAACAAATAATTAAAGTAAGCTACAAGCTTTCTATTTGCAAAATTGTGTGGTGGCTAGTGGTGGTGGTGGGGGGGTGGGGTGGACAGAATGCAAAAATTGCCTTGCTGCGGCAAATGGCAAGAAACAGCTCTGCTTCACATGGTCTTGTGAAGGGACCTGCAGTGACATTTGATATAATGAAATAATGAAATAAACATGGGTACATATGGTTCCAATCCTACTTAGCCTCTTTTTCATTGCAATGGAACAACATTAAACCATTAAAAAAAAACAGAGAGCCTGTAATGTAAGGCTTTCTGTTAATGCTGCCAGGATCAGTGGGTGTCAGCAACAATAACTCACTAGCTCCATCCTTAAATCATTAGAGGACTGAAACTCCACTCCCTCCATCAGCAAGACCGCCATGCTGTATTTTCTCTAAAGTCTTCTAAAGCTACCGATCTGGGAACGAGCTGCCAGCTGAGGCAACACAGGTGGGAGTGGCCACAGCTTTAGAAGACTTTGGATAAAAACGTCCGCAGCAGCCTTGCCAATGAATGGGGTGGAGTTTCAGACTTTTAATGATTTACAGACGGAGCGGCTGATTTATTTATTCTGGCGGTCCTGGCAGCCTTTATACTGTATATTTACAATCTTGTTCCACTTTAACCACTTCTGCGACCACCTAACGCAGGCTGCAGAGTGGCTTCCTAGTTCCTCCTCTACACATCATCCCATTATCTCACGATGCACGAGATAAGCAGGGAACGAGCGCTCACACGGGTGCGCCTTCCCTGCAGGGGGGTGGAAGAGTTGGCCGTGAACAGCCTGCCAGCCGCGATCAGAGCTGCCAGCCTGTAAATTGTAAAGAAAAAATTATTTGTACAGCTCTGTGATCTACTGCAGCACTGTACGGGGGACAGCTCTGCCACTGAGCTGTCCCTAAGAGAGGCACACAATAAAACTGATGCCTATGAGAGGTGAATAAAGTTTTTTTATTCAAAATAAAAAAACATTAAAATTGATAAAAAAAAAACACAAAAAACACATAGCAGCTGCAATCAGATCCAACAGAAAGCTCTGTTGGTGGGAAAAAAAGAGGTAAGATTTGCGTAGTAAGTTGTATGGCGATGCAATAAATCATTAAAGCTGCAGTGTGCTGAATTGTAAAAAAATCACTTGGTCACTAGGGGGTGTAAGCCTGTGGTCTTCAAAAGGTTAATAAACTAGTGCTTTATCTCTGCAGTCGGAAAGTCAGACTTCAGCAGCAGTTCTCATGATAACTAATTAGAGAACCTATATATTCTAACAGCAGGATTGTGAATAAAAGTTTAACAGGTCTCAAGTTCATCTTGTGGAAGCTGAATGAACAGCAGTCATGTAACTGTGATGTTAAGCCTAGTTTTTCAAATCTTAAAGCAGGCCTGAACTCAGAACTTCCTCTTTGCTCTAAAAGATAAGCAACAGTATAATAGCCATTACAGAAAACATTTGCTTGTTACAGCTTACAGAGCTCCTTCAGAGATGCTGCAGTGTAGTTACTTCCTGGTTTGCTGGGAGCACAGAAAGGGCTAAATTCCTGTGTTTACATATTAGCTTGCAACTCGGCAGAATCAGCAGATAGCTGGGAGCTAAAATTACACTGGCTCATTACTTGCTGAGAAGGGAGAATTAAACAGACTATTATCTATATATCACAGGGTGGATTTCTCTGTAGTCTCCTTCTCTCGTGTTCTCCTGTAAGAGTTCAGGTCTACTTTAAAATGAAAATAAGAAAATGCTTCAATAAAAACTATTGAAATCTAAAAGGAAAATAAGAATCAGGTACTGTTATTCAATTCACTTTTTCTCCTGAGTTTTCTCCTAGGAGATATTTTTCATCTTCTCTTTAAAATACCTTTTTAGCACTTTGAAATTAAATAAGTACCAAAAAGTAAGCTTGCTGATGGTTTAAACTGCATTTTATTAACGTGGTGTGAAAATATCACTTAGGAGAGAACTAAGGAGAAATCGTTAACAGCATATTGGCCAGGGACACCAGCAAAGTTCTGTTTACTGTACAAATAGTACAACAGATGCAAGGACTTATCTCATAAGTGTATTCTCACTTCAGGTTTTTCTTTAATTGGCCCAAAAAGTTTGTAAAAGTATTGGATTTGCACTGCACAGGTTGACTACGGAGTGCGGTGTTGTTGATTTCGTTCTAAGACAGACCTGGGGGAGCTTCCTCAAGTTCTCCAATGTGTAGCTTCATCCACTTAACTCATCTCTTTGCTTGACTTGTTATTTTCTGAACTGCATTACCAATGAAACCGAAATAGAGAGAATTGAGAGAAAGTGTTACTTTTGTGGGTGGAAGTGTGTGACGGAAATGTGTGCCTGGAATAAAGATGGGCTCTTGCAGCATGTTTGATAAAGTGTAATCAAAACACTGTTTGCTGCGGAGAAGATGTTTCCATTAGTGAGTCCACAGGTCCATAACCCTTCCTTGATTATGAACCACAATCACATTTTATGGGCTACGTGAGTGCCATGCTAACTAGCGGAATATGTTAGCATGTACTTAGATCTGCAGTGTGAAAAGAAGAAAGATTTATTTAGGCATTGATTCCTCAAGCTTGCAAAAAATATGGAAAGCCTCGTAATGGAGCGTGACGCTCCGTATTCCTGTGAATATTCAAGTGGAACAATGCCGCGGTACATTAAGTAGGTGAGACATCCGTGGAATGTAATTCATCTGTTTCCGTAAATTAACGGTGAAAAATAGTTAAAGATGGGTTTGGTTATAATGTGGATATGCAAGAAATATCTGGACGTTAAAAAAAGAAAAAGAAAAAAACAACAACAACAGATATACCGGTACTTGCTTGTATTTAACACAATCACATGATATAATGTCTCTAATTACAAGAAAAAAAAATGTATGTGAACTAAACAAACCTGCAATGAAAATAAATGTATGAGATAATTAACCACTTCCCCACCACAGGTTACTTCCCCATAAAAACCAGAGCAATTTTTTTTAACCACTTCAGGATTCTGCGTACGCTTAACTACGCCCCTGAATCCTGAAGTGGATTGCATGGAAACGGACGCTCGTTAGAGCGGCCGTTCCATGTCAGTTCACGGAGGGTGTCTCCGTGAACACCCTGCGAGCCGCCGATCGCGGCTCGCAGGGTAAATGTAAACACGCGGGGAAGATCTTCCCCGGTGTTTACATATATACGGCGCTGCTGCGCAGCAGCGCCATAGAGGAGATTGGCGATCCCCGGCCTCTGATTGGCCGGGGATCGCCGGCATCTGATAGGCTAAAGCCTATCCTATCCGGCGCAGGACGGCTTTCCGTCCTGCGCCACACACAGGGGACGGGAGAGGGAGGGAAGGAGGCAGAGGGAGGACTAGTGCTGCGGAGGGGGGCTTTGAGGAGCCCCCCCGCTAGGCACAACAGCGCGGCGGCGATCAGACCCCCCCAGCAGGACATCCCCTAGTGGGGAAAAGGGGGGGGGGGAGTCTGATCGCCCTGCCTGATTTCTGATCTGTGCTGCGGGCTGAAGAGCCCCCGCAGCACAGATCAGCCAAACCACCCGGAATCCGGAAGTGGTTAAAATAGATTTTATTGATATTTTGAGGATGAAGAAGGCGATACAATGGCAAATATGCATAGTTTACACAAAAGTATTTATGTTGAATATATTTTCCCTTCTCCTCCCCTTCCCCCCCCCCCCCTTCTTTCCCTCCCCCCGTGCTCAATGCCAATAAAAGATGTGAAAACGAGAACCGTCAAAACAACTTACATTACAATACGTTTTATAAGATATAACTTCCTTTTATAAAAGAGGTCACGCAGTAACCAGTTGTCTCATGTTTGTATAAAACATTTCCAGGATGTATTTATCTTAGGTAGATTATGGCTTGTATTTGAGAGCTCCCAGGTTTACTCCTATATCCTCCAAAACAATACCAGGTAGTAGAAGTAAAGTTCCCCATCAGTGTATTCATTTCTTCTTGGGTTAAGGTATCCAATATGTAATTTTTCCAGATTTTGAAAAAAGATTTTGTCCTTTTTTCCAGGGATTGCAATGTGTGAAGTTTTTCTAGTAGAAATAATGATGCCAGTTCTTGTTTAAGTAATGACAAGGTTGGAAAATTCTGTGAAATTCAATGTCGAAATATGGTGCGTCTGGCTGAGGCTAATATTATATGATATAAAGTCGAAGGTTTTTTTGCGGAATCCTCATGTTGTTTGTCATAATAATGAAATAAGCATAATTTCACTTCTTTTTCCACCTTTTTGTGACATATAGCGTTAGCGTACATAATAACCCCATCCCAAAAATGATCTATGGTATAACATCCCCAAATACAATGTAATAAATCTGCCTGCGGGTGTTTACATTTAGGACATGCTGGGACATAATAGCTTGGAGGATTTTTATACTGAATGCGTACTTCGCTCTATGTAAGAATAATAGATGTGAGGTTCTGTGTTGCTCATTTTTGATCAAAGATCTATACTCACGAAGTCCCTGTATAATAATGTGTCCAATATCATTCTCCGGTATGTCTTTCTTCATATTTTTGAATGCTGTATTTGTTATCTTATCTTCATTAAACCTGGATAGGCCTGTGTTAATAACAGCCAATAATTGTGCCGGTTTCCCGGGAGCTATTCAATTCACAAAAACATCTGGCAAGGCTACAGTACTTAGATTCTTGACATGGGAGCGCACAAAAGATTGCATTTGTAAATACGGAAGGAAGCTATTTTTTGAGATGGAGTATTTCACAATTAATTCTTGATATGTCAACCACTTCCCAGTTTTTAGGTCAAAAAGATTCCCTAGTTTAGCTATACCCCTGTCCTCCCAATCAGAAAAATGTTGTTGGGTTATGCTAGCTGGGAAATGTGGGTTACCCCATATAGGCATATATTTGGATATATACATTGGTAGATGCAATCGTTTACGAACGTTTTTCCAGGCTATCACTGTGTCTCTGATAGTTGCGTTTTGGCGAAGCCGTATTGGGAGATCTTTGAATTTAGAGTGCAGGAGGCCAGGGAGAGCCCAAGGTTGTGCTACCTTGCCAATGCGTAATTAGAGTATTTATCCATGTTTTTCAGCCAGTCATGGACATGCCTCATTAAGGAGGCTAAGTTATATTTGCGTATATTTGGTAGGTTGAATCCTCCCAAATCCTTAGGGGAATGGAGCTTTGCTAAGGAAATTCTAGGCTTTCTCCCAAAACCAGACCAATTTTCACAAACCACACTCCTCCCATTCACCAAAAGTGTGTGTATATATATATATATACATACAGGATTTTCTCAAAAAATTAGCATATTGTGTTAAAGTTCATTATTTTCTGTAATGTACTGATGAACATTAGACTTTCATATATTTTAGATTGAAATACACACAACTGAAGTAGTTCAAGCCTTTTATTGTTTTAATATTGATGATTTTAGCATACAGCTCATGAAAACCCCAAATTCCTATCTCAAAAAATTAGCATATTTCATCCGAACAATAAAAGAAATGTGTTTTTAAAACAAAAAAAAGTCAGCCTTCAAATAATTATGTTCAGTTATGGACTCAATACTTGGTCGGGAATCCTTTTGCAGAAATGACTGCTTCAATGCGGCGTGGCATGGAGGCAATCAGCCTGTGGCACTGCTCAGGTGTTATGGGGGCCCAGGATGCTTCGATAGCGGCGTTAAGCTCATCCAGAGTGTTGGGTCTTGCGTCTCTCAACTTCCTCTTCACAATATCCCACAGATTCTCTATGGGGTTCAGGTCAGGAGAGTTGGCAGGCCAATTGAGCACAGTAATACCATGGTCAGTAAACCATTTACCAGTGGTTTTGGCACTGTGAGCAGGTGCCAGGCCGTGCTGAAAAATGAAATCTTCATCTCCATAAAGCTTTTCAGCAGATGGAAGCATGAAGTGCTCCAAAATCTCCTGATAGCTAGCTGCATTGACCCTGCCCTTGATAAAACACAGTGGACCAACACCAGCAGCTGACATGGTACCCCAGACCATCACTGACTGTGGGTACTTGACACTGGACTTCAGGCATTTTGGCATTTCCCTCTCCCCAGTCTTCCTCCAGACTCTGGCACCTTGATTTCCGAATGACATGTAAAAGTTACTTTCATCCGAAAAAAGTACTTTGGACCACTGAGCAACAGCTGCTTCTCTGTAACCCAGGTCAGGTGCTTCTGCCACTGTTTCTGGTTCAAAAGTGGGTTCATGCTTCCATCTGCTGAAAAGCTTTATGGAGATGAAGATTTCATTTTTCAGCACGACCTGGCACCTGCTCACAGTGCCAAAACCACTGGTAAATGGTTTACTGACCATGGTATTACTGTGCTCTATTGGCCTGCCAACTCTCCTGATCTGAACCCCATAGAGAATCTGTGGGATATTGTGAAGAGAAAGATGAGAGACGCAAGACCCAACACTCTGTATGAGCTTAAGGCCGCTATCGAAGCATCCTGGGCCTCCATAACACCTGAGCAGTGCCACAGGCTGATTGCCTCCATGCCACGCCGCATTGAAGCAGTCATTTCTGCAAAAGGATTCCCGAGCAAGTATTGAGTGCATAACTGAACATAATTATTTGAAGGTTGACTTTTTTTGTTTTAAAAACACTTTTCTTTTATTGGTCGGATGAAATATGCTAATTTTTTGAGATAGGGAATTTGGGGTTGTCATGAGCTGTATGCCAAAATCATCAATATTAAAACAATAAAAGGCTTGAACTACTTCAGTTGTGTGTATTTGAATCTAAAATATATGAAATATATATATACACATACACTCATTTAAAGGATTATTAGGAACACCATACTAATACGGTGTTTGACCCCCTTTCACCTTCAGAACTGCCTTAATATTTCATGCCATCAATTCAACAAGGGGCTGAAAGCATTCTTTAGAAATGTTGGCCTATATTAATAGGATAGAATCTTGCAGTTGATGGAGATTTGTGGGATGCACATCCAGGGCACAAAGCTTCCATTCCATCACATCTCAAAGATGCTCTATTGGGTTGAGATCTGGTGACTGTGGGGGCCATTTTAGTACGGTGAACTCATTGTCATGTTCAAGAAACCAATTTGAAATGATTTGAGCTTTGTGACATGGTGCATTATCCTGCTGGAAGTAGGATATCAGAACATGGATCCATCATGCCTTGTTACCACCACCAGCCTGCACAGTGGTAACAAGGCATGATGGATCCATGTTCTGATTCTGTTTACGCCAAATTCTGACTCTATGGAGACTCATCAGACCAGGCAACATTTTTCCAGTCTTCAACTGTCCAATTTTGGTGAGCTCGTGCAAATTGTAGCCTCTTTTTCCTATTTGTAGTGGAGATGAGTGGTACCCAGTGGGGTCTTCTGCTGTTGTAGCCCATCCGACTCAAGGTTGTGCATGTTTTGGCATCACAAATGCGGTGCTGCATACCTTGGTTTTAACAAGTGGCTATTTCAGTCAACGTTGCTCTTCTATCAGCTTGAATCAGTCAGCTCATTCTCCTCTAACCTCTAGCATCAACAAGGCATTTTCGCCCACAGGACTGCCACATGCTGGATGTTTTTCCCTTTTCATACCATTCTTCGTAAACCCTAGTAATGGTTGTGTGTGAAAATCCCAGTAACTGAGCAGATTGTGAAATACATCTGGCACCAACAACCATGCCTCGCTCAGAATTGCTTAAATCACCTTTCTTTCCCATTCTGACATTCAGTTTGGAGTTCAGGAGATTGTCTTGACAAGGACCACACCCCTAAATGCATTGAAGCAACTTCCATGTGATTGGTTGATTAGATAACTGCATTAATGAGAAATTTAACAGGTGTTCCTAATAATCCTTTTGGTGAGTATATATATATATATTTGGCTTGCAAAAGTATTCGGCCCCCTTGAAGTTTTCCACATTTTGTCACATTACAGCCACAAACATGAATCAATTTTATTGAAATTCCACGTGAAAGACCAATACAAAGTGGTGTACATGTGAGAAGTGTAACGAAAATCATACATGATTCCAGAATTTTTCTACAAATAAATAACTGCAAAGTGGGGTGTGCGTAATTATTCAGCCCCCTGAGTCAATACTTTGTAGAACCACCTTTTGCTGCAATTACAGCTGCCAGTCTTTTAGGGTATGTCTCTACTAGCTTTGCAGATTTAGAGACTGAAATCCTTGCCCATTTTTCTTTGCAAAACAGCTCCAGCTCAGTTAGATTAGATGGACAGCGTTTGTGAACAGAAGTTTTCAGATCTTGCCACAGATTCTCGATTGGATTTAGATCTGGACTTTGACTGGGCCATTCTAACACATGGATATGTTTTGTTTTAAACCATTCCATTGTTGCCCTGGCTTTATGTTTAGGGTCGTTGTCCTGTTGGAAGGTGAACCTCCGCCCGAGTCTCAAGTCTTTTGCAGACTCCAAGAGGTTTTCTTCCAAGATTGCCCTGTATTTGGCTCCATCCATCTTCCCATCAACTTTGACCAGCTTCCCTGTCCCTGATGAAGAGAAGCACCCCCAGAGCATGATGCTGCCACCACCATATTTGACAGTGGAGATGGTATATTCAGAGTGATGTGCAGTGTTAGTTTTCAGCCACACATAGCGTTTTGCATTTTGGCCAAAAAGTTCCATTTTGGTCTCATCTGACCAGAGCACCTTCTTCCACATGTTTGCTGTGTCTCCCACATAGCTTGTGGCAAACTGCAAACAGGACTTCTTACGCTTTTCTGTTAACAATGGCTTTGTTCTTGCCATTCTTCCATAAAGGCCAACTTTGTGCAGTGCACAACTAATAGTTGTCCTATAGACAGATTCCCCCACCTGAGCTGTAGATCTCTGCAGCTCGTCCAGAGACACCATGGGCCTCTTCACTGCATTTCTGATCAGCGCTCTCCTTGTTCGGCCTGTGAGTTTAGGTGGATGGCCTTGTCTTGGTAGGTTTACAGTTGTGCCATACTCCTTCCATTTCTGAATGATCGCTTGAACAGTGCTCCATGGGATGTCCAAGGCTTTGGAAATCTTTTTGTAGCCTAAGCCTGCTTTAAATTTCTCAATAACTTGATCCCTGACCTGTCTGGTGTGTTCTTTGGACTTCATGGTGTTGTTGCTCCCAATATTCTCTTAGACAACCTCTGAGGCCGTCACTGAGCAGCTGTATTTGTACTGACATTAGATTACACACAGGTGCACTCTATGTAGTCATTAGCACTCATCAGGCAACGTCTATGGGCAACTGACTGCACTCAGACCAAAGGGGGCTGAATAATTACGCACACGCCACTTTGCAGTTATTGATTTGTAAAAAATGTTTGGAATCATGTATGATTCTCGTTCCACTTCTCATGTGTACACCACTTTGTATTGGTCTTTCACGTGGAATTCCAATAAAATGTATTCATGTTTGTGGCAGTAATGTGATAAAATGTGAAAAACTTCAAGGGGGGTCGAATACTTTTTCAAGCGACTATATATATATATATATATATATATATATATATATATATATATATATATATATATATATATATATATATATATATATATATTTTTTTTTTTTTTTTGCTAAAATTTATTTTATATGTGTTTTAAAGGGACTAAAATGAAAAAAAAAATATTATTTCTCCCATTATAGTTCTAAAACAAAATGTGCTATGGTAGCTAAAACCCACACATTTTATTTGCCCATTTGTCCTGATTATTACAACATCTAAATTATGTTCCTAGTACAATGTATGGTGACAATATTTTATTTGTTAATAAAGGTGTATTTTTTTCTGTTCTATTCTTCTCTAATACTAGATCACTAATTTATAAGCACTAATTTCCAAAAATAGTAGTGATATACCTTTATGACATACATGTGCACCGCTACAAACCGGCAGATACTTGTACAGTATCTGCACCCCTAGTGCTGAAGTGAAGTCCACAGGGGTGCATAGATACACCATGCTGCAGTGGGCAAATGGTTAATAGTATGTTGTTTTTGTAAAAATGGTAAATAGAACATTTATGCCAAATCAGGTAACCTTTAAAGAACTGTCAAATCACATTCCCTTCTCCCATGTATACATTCCATGTTCGTTTTATTTTTATCTCACCACAGTTATCAAGGTTTATAAATCTGGATATATGCAGATCTTAATAAAAATCAAAATTAAAAAATTAAAACAATTCATTTTTAGGAGATTTGATTATGTTGATTGCTCTGCCTAAATAAACTTCTTCTTCTGCTGTGGAAATCAATCAATAATGTCTGCACACTGGTTTTGTGAACAGCTCTCTCATTGAGCAGTGCTAGGGTCGCTGGTTAAATTCTGGGCAGAAGGACACTATCTGCACGGAGTCTGCATATTATTTCTGGGTATATGTGGGTTTCCTCCCTAAACTGAAACATACTGATAAGGCCATTGGTTTACACTCCAAAATGGGTCTTAAACTTTGACAGAGACATTAAACCATGAATATGGTAAGGATTAGAATGTGAGCACCTCTGAGGGACAGTTAGTAACATGGCTATGTAAAGCGTTGCTGAAGATGTCAAAATCACCTTCTCGCATTCACATATACAAGATTTATCACAAGTCCCACCTCTCCTCTGGAACCCCCTTCCAAAACACATCCACCACTCTCCAACCTGTGAGGACGCATAGCTACCGACTCCCGCTGTGTCTCCCCACCTGCCTTCACCTGTCACCTCACCCATGGGTACAGCAGGTGCTAGGCTAGGTGAGGAGGCAGGAAGGACGCAGTCTCTGCTATGCTAATTAGTATAGTTCGTGGGAGATCTTCAATCAACTTACTTGAAGATCGCAAGATGAGAGGATATTGGCGTGGGACATTTCCGAGGGTATTGGCGTGGGAACTGTAATGATCCGCTCAGCTGGCTGCACAGGCAGCCAGCTGTTTGACCATTCCTTATGTCTGAGAGATGCAGGTCTCTGGAAAAGAGACCTGGCTTCATCTTGCAACTTTCAGTGTTTCTTTGCTGAGGAATTTGCATACATGCAAATTGCCCAGCTGTCTCGTTTGAGGGCTGGCAGTATAAAGGCCTGCTGCTGACCAGAAGGCTTTGCTGGTCATAACGGTTTGTTAAACACACTCCTGGAGTGTCAGCCTTCCCTGTTGGATTGTTATAGGTATCTTAGAGTAATTCTGGGGACTGCACTAGGCAGCTCCTCTAGTGCAGTTAGCCTGCTTATCTGTTTTGTCTATGTTGCCTCTCTGCTGTGA
This sequence comes from Hyperolius riggenbachi, assembly GCF_040937935.1. Classification (NCBI taxonomy): domain Eukaryota; kingdom Metazoa; phylum Chordata; class Amphibia; order Anura; family Hyperoliidae; genus Hyperolius; species Hyperolius riggenbachi. Next base: position 446,425,986 of record NC_090648.1, read on the forward strand.
TTGTCCTGTCACCAACGGTGGTCGATAGGAAATCGCCTTGCCTGTCTGTGGGTGCTAACCAGTGCAGCGGTTGCTACTGGTAGCCCCTTCTGTTTCATTTGTCTAACCCGGATCGCACTCGCTCTGGCGGGAAGAGCAGTGGATCTTTCCTATCCTGTCCCTGAACTTGGATCGCACTCGCTCTGGGGGAAAGAGCAGTGGATCCTGCTAAGCTCTGTTGCTTTACATTGGATCGCACTCGCTCTGGCGGAAAGAGCAGTGGATCTTTCCTATCCTGTTTCCCGTCCGTCTGTCTGTCTTGTCTGATACGAACGCTTGCTACAGGCTCGGTGAGGTAACCGTTAAGCAAGCGCTCGCATTCTCTGTTTCATGTTTGGGTGGCGGGGGTTAGTTAGGCGTGCTTTTCTTTGTTGCGCTTAACGCGTGGAGATCGCACAGTAAACGTGTTCGCTGTTGCGAATGAGTGCGGTGTTCGCGTTTAGTTAGCGTTTGTTATTTTCCTTATCTTCTCATTGTATGATTTGCTGTGCCTTTGCTACTCTCGTGCCCTGTCTTGCTTTAGCCTTGTGTCACCTCTGGCAATCACCTCTCTCGCGATTGCATTCCTACTTCGTATCTGCTGTTGTGTGTGCACCGTCGCGGGTTGGCGACTAGATTGGTGCACACACATACATTTTGTCCCTGTGCTCATTCTCAATCGCTTCTCTTGCGGTTGCGTTCTCCCCTTCGTACAATTCCTACCTGGCATCTGTGGCAGGGCAGAGGATCTGTTCCTCTGCACTCCATCTGCCGACAGGAATTTCCCTCTACAGGTGCATTGCACCTTTTGCTGGGTTCTCTCAAATTATACGCTTGTGGAGGATTTCCGCAGTGTCAGCACGCGTCCTGTGCGCTGACAACGGAGAGAATTCCACAATCGTCACAGGAACTTTTTTAAAGGTACAGGTAAATATTTCTGAAGATCGCAAGATAGAGGATACTGTCGTCGTGGGATATAACAGATTATAGTGTGGGAACTTTTCCCAAGCATATTGGCGTGGGAACTTTTTTTTAAAGGTACAGGTAAGTATTTCTGGTTAATTAAGAACATTAAAGGACTTTTTTAATCGTTGTGTTTTTATTTTATTTACCCTTTGTGGAAATGGGTAAGGGGTACTTTGTACCCCTATATTCATTTCTCCTGGGGGTGGTGAACATCTAGGGTCCCCTTCTTAAAGGGGAATCTCAGATGCCACCATGACCCTCCCAGGGAGTGGTCACCCCCACCTCCTACTGGGGCACTGGAGGTGGGGAAGAGCCCCTTGTCCTTGGATTGGACAAGGGCTCGGGGGAGAGGGGAAAGCTTGGCTGCCCCTCTCCCCGGAGCCCCCCCATACCATGGACTATGCGGGCTAGTATAGGGTGCGAAGCCCCACGCATCCGGGGCTCCACATTCTGGCTATCCCAGCCTGCTTGTGGGACAAGGGGTTACAGAGAGCTCGGGAGGGGGGGACCCCATGTCATTTTTTGGGGGAAATTTCCTACACTCTGAACATAAAATTTTTTTTAGAAAAAAATAGATACAGGTTTTTATTTTTTTTTTAAATATTGTTTCCTAATATCTTTTTAACTTATCCTGCAAATTTGGTGTTGCTAGGATGTAAAGGGCCTTTGCTATTAACTGCTAAAGTCGGCAGGACTTGTTTCCGTAAGAACTGTCCTTTACAATTTTAAATGTATGGTATTTTTCTCAAAAAGTAGAAGGTCTTTTTGAAAAAAAATGTCCCCCTTGTAGTCACTGCCCTCTATATATCCTGCAAATTTGGTGTTTCTACTATGTAAGGGAACTTTGCTATTAACCGCTAAAGTCGACAGGCGTTTAATTTTCCCATGGTCAGAAGGAGAATTTTAAAATCGATTTTCTCAAAAACTATAAGGACTTTTTGAAAAAAATATTTTTCCTCTTGTAGTCACTGACCCCCTACAGGTGTTAGACCCTTTGAAACATTTTTTCCATCACTTTTGTGGCCAGAAACAGTGTTTGTATTTTTCAAAGTTCGCCTGCCCATTGAAGTCTATTACAGTTCGCAAACTTTTGCGTTCGTGGTTCAGGAACCCAACATCGGAGGTTAGAGCCATCTCTATTTATAAAAATTATGAAAAATCCTGGCGACTGAGGTCTGAAATGCTTCCCAGAGCAAGGATCATTAATACTAGGGATGTAGTTCGCTGTTTGCTGAGCTCAAAGTGCTCGCGCCAGAAGACGGCTACATTTATTGCCATGTTCAAAGTAATGACACTTGCATCGAGTAGCAGCATATCTCGCTTTAAAGAACAGTAAAGATCTTAGTTTTTCGTGTTCTATATTGAGTGCTGTTAGATCTGCAGCAGAGAGAGTGCCCTTGTGCAGGGATTCCAACTTAAGAATTTCATTAAGAGATTTCTCAATGGCCGTATTTCTCTCCTTTTTAAGTCTATTACCCTCTTGGATCAGTACTCCATGCACCACACACTTATGTGCAGCCCATATAGTTATGAGAGGCATACCTTCTGTTTCGTTAGTCACAAAATTTGTCTCGATGGCCCTTTCCCCCTTAGCATCCAGTCTCATCTTTAAGTAGTGATGCGTTTAATCACCAAGAGAAGGAGCTTTTCCTATATTCGAGCACGCTCAAAGTAGCCATCACCGGTAATGCGTATATCCATGACCAACGACACCAAATTTTGGGAGACCAAAATATAATCGATGCGGGAGTATAATCCATTGGGATTCAAAAAAAAGGGGTAACGTCTGTCTGTTGGATGTAACACACGCCATGCATCAACTAGCTGGCGGGATCGGAGGGCCATTTTGCATTTGCTTGCTATCCTATAAGGAAGAGCCAACCAATCCGAGGATGTGTCCAAAGCTGGATCCTGTGCCATATTCAAGTCTCTCTCCACCCCAAATCAAGCCCCCCTCAGCAAAAGCATCTAGTTCACTGAGAAATTGTTCTAGGAAGGTCTGTTGTTTTATGTTAGGTGCATAAAATGACCCAAGGGTCATCATTTGGTTATTAAGTAAGCTTTTTTATGAGCAGGTACCTGCCATCAGGGTCAGACAATTGCTGAACCTGTGACAGACAGATATCTTTAGATAGAAAAATCGCGACTCATTTTGTTTTAGTGCAGGATATAAGTCCAGGCTCGCACACCAGATTCAAAAATGCAACAATCTTGTTTATTGCTCCATCAGCACAAAATAGTGACAATTGTTTCGGGGCCACTAGGGTCCCCTTCCTCAGACAGTGCAGACAAACGGTTTGTCTGCACTGTCTGAGGAAGGGGACCCTAGTGGCCCCGAAACAATTGTCACTATTTTGTGCTGATGGAGCAATAAACAAGATTGTTGCATTTTTGAATCTGGTGTGCGAGCCTGGACTTATATCCTGTGTTATGTGAACGAGTGCCTCGGCTTGGCACTTACAGGCTCTGCACCCACCCTTGGGTAAGGTGTGCCACAACCACCCGTTTTTTCTTGATTTTTCATTTTGTTTTAGTGGTGGGGGAGTTGCTGAAATAAGCCATGGGGAAATATCTCAGGTGGTCAGAGCCCTTCAGGTGAGTTTCCTGAAGAAAGGGTACCTGTATGCCCGAACGACATAGCTCAGACAAAAGGGCAGACCGTTTCTCAGGGACGTTCAATCCCCTGACGTTAAATGTCAGTATTTTAAGTGGGGTCGGAATTGACTAAAAGAGTTAAGCGCAAGAAGATCCATGGGAGCTCAAACTTCTTCGTGGTGAACCATAGAAAGGAAAGTAACAAAACATAAAAACAAAAAATAAGGAGAAAATATAGCCAAGGCACTTGAAAAAGTGAATGATGGGGAAAAATCCCCCCACAACACATTATCCGAATTAGGCCAGTCCTCTCATTCCAGGTGGAAGAGAGGAAGTATATCATCCTGACCATGGATAGAGGGAGAGGGAGTAGACTACAGCAGTAGAAAGTCCCAGTGCTCCCAGCCACCAGTAAGAACATCAAAACCATAGTTTCCCTGAGAGTAACATAAAAACATAAAATGATCAACCTGATCAAAATCTGCAGAGGAGCATAACAGAAACTTTTTGAAAGATAATTGCTACAGAGAGCCACACAGAACATTGCTGAAGTCCTTAGGCCACTAACTTTTAGAGATGGCCTGAACGGTTCGGCGGATAACTTGTTTGCGCAAACTTAGCTGGTTTGCGGTGACATCATTAGTTCTGGCAGGTGATCTGTGCTGAATGTTCGTTACTTAGGCCTCGTTCACGTTTTTTACAGCGCATTGCTCTGTGCCTTCTGTGCAAGGTATTGATTTTCCCATGTAATTAAATGTGCCTGGTGTGCGCTGAGCAGCATTACAAAAACAAAGGGTTGCGTGCATTTCTGTGCGTTGAGCTGTAAAGCGCACACCAATGCAAGTGAATGGATGTGCTTTTTTAGCGCAAACAAGCGCGTAGAAGCGCATGCGTTTTTTACCCCTAATTGGAAGAAAAAATACACTTACATATAATAAAGCACACAAAGCTTTATTGAAAACTGCTACTGCTACAATAAGAAAAACAGGCTTAAAAAAGTACAGCACAACGCACTGAAGGGTGCACTAAAGAGCGCACAAGCACATGCATTTTTTTAACATGCACTTTTACACGTTTCTCAGAGCACCTAATGTGAACGAGGCATTAGAGTTCTATGAAAAGAGGGAAATGCAGACATCAAACCAACAAACATTGATTCTGTTGATACCTTTAATAACTGGCTATACATGGTTTATTGCAAACTTTTGAAATGTTAAGTTTGTTCTTCAGGCATTATACAGAGTTGTATCAGGACTCAGTATAATGCCTGAAGAAGAAACTTAACGTTTCAAAACAGTGTTCCCGGAATGAACGTTTGTTGGTTTGATGTCTGCATTTCTGTTTCTCGGCTAGAGATGGCCCGAACGGTTCGCCGGAGAACTTGTTCACGTGAACTTAGCTGGTTCTCGTTTGCGGTGAACCGCGAACACTTAGCGAGTTCGAGCCGCCCCCTATACTACATCATTGGGCTAAACTTTGACCCTCTACATCACAGTTAGCAGACACATGGCAGCCAATCAGGCTGCACTCCCTGCTGGAGCCCCCACCTTATAAAAGGCTGCAGCGTCAGCCATGTTCTCACTCTATGTGCTGCTGTATTAGTGAGAGAAGGGAGAGACATTGGAGAGATGGGGAAAGCGATAGTAAGGAGGTCTGTTAGCTTGCTCCTTGCTGATATTTGTTAATAAAAAGCACCCCAAAACAGCTCCTTTGAGAGCTAATGTTCTTCTGATAAAGTGTAAAGAAACCGAGAGCCCAATATAGTGTAGTATGTTAAGCATAAATGAAGTAAAGGTTATCGTGAGAAAATTATACTCACAAACGTGGGTTACCACAAAGGCAACCACTGTATAGGCAGGTGAGGAGATTGTCCTCACTCAGGGATAGGAAGTCGCTCTCTGTAGATGTGAAAGGGGGTAGATCACCCCTCCACTAGGGGTGGACACGGTATAGCAGTAGGAGAACAGAGGCGCCAGCAGGATAAAAGCGGATAAAAACTTAAAAATTTGCTGGGAGGAAGTGGTGGACTTACCTCCATAAATCAGACACGAAAGACTGTCTGAATAGTAGCAATCACATTTCTTAAATAGTACCCCAAAAAAGTGCAACGCGTTTCGCAGGCCCAGCCCGCTTCATCAGGCAATAAATGTGGGGACAAAACAGAATTTCGGCAATAGCAGGTGTAGAGCCTCAAGGAGGTGTTTATTGCCTCATGAAGTGGGCTGGGCATGCGAAACGCGTTGCAGTTTTTTTGGGTACTGTTTAATAAATGTGATTGCTACTATTCAGACAGTCTTTCGTGTCTGCTTTATGGAGGTAAGTCCACCACTTCCTCCCAGCAAAGTTTTTATCCGCTTTTATCCTGCTGGCACCTCTGTTCTCCTAATGTTCTTCTGATGTGCTTTTTTTTTTTTGCGTGTGTGGCCCACTGACACTGCATATACAGCCCTGTCACCTGGCCCTTGCTAATTGCTGTACTGTGCCAGGCCCAGCACATTCAGTGCATACCTTTCACTGCCTCTGTGTGACTGCACTTGTATTATACAATACCACCACCAGTCAGTGCATACCTTTTCCCTGCACCTGTGTGACTGCACAATTGTATTATAGCAGCAGTCACTGCATATCTTTTCCCTGCACCTGTGTGACTGCACAATTGTATTATAGCAGCAGTCAGTGCATACCTTTCCCTGCACCAGTGTGACTGCACAATTGTATTATAGCAGCAGTCACTGCATACCTTTTCACCGCACCTGTGTGACTGCACAATTGTATTATAGGGGCAGTCAGTGCATACCTTTTCACTGCACCTGTGTAACTGCAAAATGTATTATACCAAATTATCAAAATGAATGAGGCATGGATTCCGAAGGACTACTGCCTGCCCGAAGACTAATGCTTCATACACACTTGAGATAAAAGTCTTTGGAAAATGCAAGATCACAGACCAATTTTACCCCCTTCCATGTAGTATGAGAGCCATACTCTACACAGTCTATTCTATGGAGCTGCACTCCCCATCAGATAAAATCTTTGCAAGATGCTGTACACAAAGATGCCCGTACACACTCAAAAGATCATTATCTGCAAAAGATCTGTTCCTGCAAAAAATCCATTCCTGCAAAATGCATTCATAGTCTATGAGATCTGCAGATCCTCATACACACCTGGTTTAACAGACTTCATCTGCATATCTGGCAATCATCTGCAGTTCTGAAAATCCATCCTGGTGGATCTGATCTGCAGATAATCTGCAGATGATTGTCTGTTAAACCAGGTGTGTATGAGGATCTGCAGATCTCATAGACTATGAATGCATTTTGCAGGAATGGATTTTTTGCAGGAACAGATCTTTTGCAGATAATGATCTTTTGAGTGTGTACGGGCATCTTTGTGTACAGCATCTTGCAAAGATTTTATCTGATGGGGAGTGCAGCTCCATAGAATAGACTGTGTAGAGTATGCTCTCATACTACATGGAAGGGGGTAAAATTGGTCTGTGATCTTGCATTTTCCAAAGACTTTTATCTCAAGTGTGTATGAAGCATAAGTCAGTCCCCACACACAGCATCTCTCCCTGTATGCCGTGTGACTGCCTGCTCCAACACTATGTCAGTCCCCACACAGCATCTGTGTCTGCCTGTCGGCCGCTGCTGCCTGCCCCAAGACTAAGTCAATCCCCACACAGCAACTCTGCCTGCAGGCCGCTTGACTGCCTTCTCCGCCACCACCAACAGGGTCCAAGACTCCAGGCGGATTCCTGAATTTTTAAGGCCGCTGCTAGCAAAAACAATAATAATTTTTTCTGGTGCGTGTACATGCCTGCCTAATTTTTCTGTCTGCACTGCGGCTGCAACAACAAAACAAAAGGAATGTCAATTCCCCTTCATGATTGTTACTTTACTGTGGTGAAGGGGCTTGCGTATCACAGTGAAACAATGACTGCCGGCTATATGAGTGTTTTGGGGGCACACCCAAGATAATAAGGTTGTTGCTTCATCGTGGACAGACCAAATTCGATCAGCTGTACAGTCACTGTTGTTCTATAATTGAGCTACCTCGACCATATGGGCTTGAAAACCGCTATGGCCTGCACTCTCGCCATGGTGCGCACCAGTCCACTACACAAACTGCTGTTTGCGGTGCATTACACAGTAAGTTTGGTCTGTCAGTGTGAAGCAGTACACTAATTACACTGCCTGATTGATGTATACATATGCAAGATGTTTTAAAGCACTTTAGGCCTGCAATTTAGCATTCAATGTGATTTCTGCCCTTAAAACGCTGCTTTGCGTCAAATCCGGATTTTTCTCTAGGACTTTAGGCATGTATCCCACTCCGCCATGCCCCCTCCAGATGTTAGACCACTTGAAACATCTTTTCCATCACTTTTGTGGCCATAATTAGTGTTTGTAGTTTTGAAAGTTCGCCTGCCCATTGAAGTCTATTGTGGTTCGCAAAGTTCGCGCGAACCTGAACTTTTGCAGGAAGTTTGCATTCGAGGTTCGCAAACCTAAAATCGGAGGTTCGAGCCTTCTCTAATAGCAGGCGCAGGGCCGTAAAAATAAAACTTTTGGTTTACAGAATAAGGTTTGTGACAAATATCGTTTACAAATTCGTTTTGACTTTCTGCTTAACTTATTTTAACATTTTTAAAATTCGTTTTCAGAAGTATAATGAGTACATTTTTGTTTTCAAACTTATTGTACTACAAATATATTGCTTTTGGTATTAACCTTGTTTTCAGAATTATAATGCGTAAATTATAGTTTTCAGATTTATTATCTTACTGATATGTTGCTTTTGATATTTTAAGATTTTTAATGCGTACGTGATTCTAAGGCTAAGTATTCTATTACAAATATATTAATATTTAATATATTTTTTTTATTGATAACATTCTCAATGCGTACGTGATTGTACAGCTGTTCTATTACAAATATATAACTTTTTTTATTCATAACATTTTTAATGCATGCATAATTGTAAGGCTATTTATTCTATAACAAATATATAACTTTTCTACTCATGTTATTTGTACTAAAGTGTGTGTGTGTGTGTGTGTGGGGGGGGGGGGGGTAGGGTTAGGGACCACCAGGGGGTGTTTAGGGTTAGGCACCAAAAGAAGGGTTTTAGGTTTAGGCACCATAAGGGGGGTTTTAGGGTTATGGACCACCAGGGGGGTCTAGGGGTTAGGGATAGGCACAGGGAGGGTTCTGTGTCAGAGTACGGTTAGGTATAGTTGCAGTAAAATATCTGTAATAGCTACAATTTTATTGCTATGCTTAACCACTTAAGATCCAGGGGATTTCTGTCTCATCTGATCGCCGCCGCTCTGTGTGGCCGAACGGGGGGGGGCTCCTCAAAGCCCCCCTCCGCCGCGATATTCCTCCCTCCCTCTCGCTCTGGATCTGGGTGGCACAGGATGGCTATCCGTCCTGTACCGCCTCCAATAGGCTTTAGACTATCAGACGGCGGCGATCCCCGGCCAATCAGAGGCCAGCCTTTACGGCGCCGCTGCGACAGCAGTGCCGTATGATGTAAACACAGGTTATTTCTTCCCCGCGTGTTTACAATTAGCCTGCGAGCCGCAATCAGAGGCTCGCAGGCTGTTCACGGAGACACCCTCCCCCATACTAGTAGATCTCCCTTCGGGATAAGATGGAAATAGCCGAACCCAATCGATCCGCTCTACTGCGCAGACGCAAGTCCTCTTGCACCTGCGCAGTAGAGTGGATACGATCGAGTTCGGCTATTTCCGCCTTTCCCGAAGGAAGAGCTGCTACTGCGACTGCGATGGATCCTGGCAAGGCAAATAAATCAGTGCTTATCAGCACTTGTCAGGCTTGTCGGGGAGGATTCTGCGACACTTCGGGGGAGCCAGCGCTGGACTGCCTGCAGTTACAGGGGACGAAGAGGCTTCATTGGGACCCTAAGACTTCCCCCTCCCGGGTGAGTACTGCCCAGGGGATGTTTTTTTGTGTTACAGGTAGAGATGGCCCGAACGGTTCGCCCCCATATTGCATCATGACGGTCAACTTTGACCCTCTACATCACAGTCAGCAGGCACATTGTAGCCAATTAGGCTACACTCCCTCCTGGAGCCCCCCCCCCCACCTTATAAAAGACAGGCAGCATCAGGCAGTGGACTCACTTGTGTGCCTGCAGTAATTAGTGAAGGCATAGCTGCTGCAGACTCTCATAGGGAAAGATTAGTTAGGCTTTTGTAGGCTTGTTAGCTTGCTCCTTGCTGATTGTTATTGCTAAAAAAAAAAGCACCCCTCAACAGCTCTTTTGAGAGCTAATCTTGTTCTTGTGATCTATATTTTTTTTTTTTTGTGGCCCACTTGCATTATATACTGCCCTGTCAGTCAGTGTCACTGTGCCTGTCTGTGTGTGACAGGTGCACATGTAATACCCATCACTGCATATACCTACTACCTGTTGTGTTCACTTCAGTGCACCCACCTACCTACGTGAGTGCACGCAGTGCCACTGTGCCTATCCGGTACCTGTCTGTGTCTGACAGGTGCACATGTAATACCCATCTTTACATATACCTACTACCTGTTGTTCACTTCAGTGCACCCACCTACCTACGTGAGCACATGCAGTGTCACTGTGCCTATCCGGTACCTGTCTGTGTCTGACAGGTGCACATGTAATACCCATCACTGCATATACCTACCTGTTGTTCACTGTGCACCCACCTAACTACGTGAGCACACACAGTGTCACTGTGCCTGTCCGGTACCTGTCTGTGTGTGACAGGTGCACATGTAATACCCATCTTTACATATACCTACTACCTGTTGTTCACTTCAGTGCACCCACCTACCTACGTGAGCGCATGCAGTGTGATATACCACTCCGTGCATACCTGTTAACTGCACCAGTGTGACTGACTGCACATTGTATTAGTCAATGTGCTTTCACTTCATCCCCCCAAATATGGACAAAACAAAAGGCAGAGGCAGGCCACCTGGCAGGTCTGTTCGAGGTCGCGCTGTCGTGATTTTTTGCGGCCCGCGACCAAAGTACAGTGTTTAGAAGAAGGCACGTGCCATCAACCCTCAATATTGTTAGGATGTAGTTGACTATTTAACACAGAACACCTAATTTTTCTCAGCTTCCGCACAGAAGCATGACATATCTTCCTCCTCCTGCTCTGATTCTGGCACCCCACTTAACACTCAGTCAGCCGCCACCACCAAAGTGCAATCACCCTACGGCTCAGCGGTGTGGAATTTTTTTTGTGTGTCTGCCTCAGATGAAAGCAACGCCATCTGTACTCTCTGCCACCGAAAATTGAGCCGTGGAAAAACTACCTTACGAAGGCACAGGATTACAAAGCACAAACTGCAATGGGATGACCACCTGAGGGAAAGCAGCACACAAAAGCAAATCCACACACCGCAGTGGAAGATATGCATTTATTTCTCAAAAAGGCGATACCCAAACTGTACCGAGATGTTGAAAGGCAAGTGGTATCATTTCTGGCACACAGTGTTGGGTCAAGGGACCATCTGATCACGTCACGTGGTCTGCAAAGCACAGTCAGGCCTGCCCAAAGACTAAGTCAGTCCCCACACACAGCATCTCTGCCTGCAGGCCGTTTGACTACCTTCTCCGCCACCAACAACAGGGTCCAGGACTCCAGGCGGATTCCTGAATTTTTAAGGCCGCTGCTAGCAGCGGCCACTATAACAATTTTTCTGGAGCATGTACATGCCTGCCTAATTTTTCTGCCTGCACTGCGGCTGCAACAACAAAACAAAAGGCATGTACATGTACATGTGGCAATTCCCCTTCATGATCATTACCTTGCCGCGGTGAATGGGCTTGCGTGTCACAATGAAGCAATGACCGTCTGCTATATAAGTGTCTCGGGGGGGGGGGGGGGGGCACACCCAAGATAATAAAGTCATTGCATCATTGTGGACAGACCAAATTTGATCAGCTGGACAGTCACTGTTCTGACATTCAGCTACCTCAGCCCGGTGACCATATGGGCTTGAAAACCGCCAAGGCCTGCACTCTGGCCATGGTGCACACCAGTCTAGCACGGCCATCACTACACAAACAGCTGTTTGCGGTGCGTTACATAGTGAGTTTGGTGTGTCAGTGTGAAGCAGTACACTAATTACACTCCCTGATTGATGTATACACATGCAAGATGTTTTAAAGCACTTTAGGCCTGCAATTTAGCATTCAATGTGATTTCGGCCCTTAAAATGCTGCTTTGCGTCAAATCCAGATTTTTCCCCGGGACTTTTGGCATCTATCCCACTCTGCCATGCCCCCCTTCAGGTGTTAGACCCCTTGAAAACATCTTTTCCATCACTTTTGTTGCCAGCATACATTTTTCTAGTTTTCCAAGTTCGCATCCCCATTGAAGTCTAATGCAGTTTGCGAAAGTTCGCGCAATCCAAACTTTCGCGGGAGTTTCGAGCCATCTCTAGTTACAGAATCTCTTTAAAAGGAAAAATCCATACCCTTCTCAGTTTAGGTTCCCTTTAATACAAGTGTAAATATCTTTTTTTGGCTATAGACAGTATTTTGCGATCTTATTACCGGTAATTCAACATATTTAGCACTTGATTTTAGATTATAATATAGAAACGAAAAATATTGTTTTAGATAAACACTTATAATTTCTTGCGCCTTTTTTTTCCCAGACATCCCTTTGTGCATGTACGCATTTTCACTTCCAGGAGCCAATAATTTCCTCTCTCATTTCCAAATCTGAACTGGAGCCTGGCACAAGTTTTCATTCAGTTGTGAGACTTGCTGAAAAACATTTCCCCCAAATTATACCAGACATGGAACAAAAGAAATACCCCCAGAAAAAGTGCAGTCTCCACTAAACAAAAAAGAAGGACGGATACACGATTCCATTGCCCCCAGTGTCCCGAAAACCAGTGCTTTGTTTGAAAGAGTGTTTAAAGTGTACCACACCCCTTCAAATCTTAGCTGGAACTGTCATTTAAATGTATGGCCCACTAATAATGTAAGATGAAGAAAGAAGAAAAATAATTTAATATATTTTCCCTTACCAGACTCCACAAAGTCACCTAGCAGCTCTAGCAATACATAGCTGATATAATTCTATTCAGACGGCGCAACTAAATCTAAAAAAAAAACATATAATTTTGACATATTTGACGTAAAAATACCATTTTTCTTTTTTCTTCCCAAACATTCCATCAAATTCCACCAATAATGTAAGCAACCAAAATTTTCAATGCACCCATGAATACCTCAGAGATACCTCAGAGGTTGTAGTTTACTAAATGAGATCATTTTTGGTTCGAATTGAACAATCTCTTTACCTCAGACTTTATTGAAAGCGGCCTACATTTATGCTCTTTGAAAGCTTAATTTGTCACCATTTTTTTCACCCACAGAAACAATCTAGCCACGCATAACTGGTATCGTTTAATTCAGAAAGATTTACCCAGTACTTTTTTGGGTGACTACCCACAATACTGGATGTGGTGTCTCAACAATTGCAGAAATAAATGATATAATTGAAAGGAAAAAAAAGCCTTATTTTGTTCTCATACATTCCATCAAATTCCACCGATAATCTATTCAGCCAAAATTATCAATGACCCCACTGATGGATACCTTAGGGGGTCTAGTTTTCTGAATGGTGTTTCTTTTGGCCGGAATTTGTCTCTTTACCTTACACTCCATTGAAAGCGGCCTATGCTGGAAAATACAAGCGTGTGATTTATGCTCTTTGAAAGTTAAATCATTGACAACTTTTTCTGGACACTGCATTTTACTAAAGAAATAGTCTAGCCACACATATCTAGTATTGTTTTATTCAGAAGGGACTAGTGAATCATTTTTGGGGTGAATTTATAGAATATTCCAAAGCATGTCTGTAAAAAAAACCAGAAAAACTTACATATCTGAAAAAAAAATGAATTTTTCATTTTGTTGTTATACATTCCATCCAATTCCACCAATAATTTGTGCAGTCAAAATTCTTATCGCCCCCATCGATGGATCGAGGGGGTCTAGTTTCATAAATGGTGTAATTTTTGGCAAGAATTGACATTCTCTTTACCTCAGACTTCATTGAAAGCAGCCTATGCTGTAAAATATAAGCATGTGGTTTATGATCTTTGAAAGTTCAATTATTGACTTTATCTGGACATTGCTTTTTACTACAGAAATAGTTTAGCCACACATATCTGGTATCATTTTATTCATAAGGGATTACTGAAACATTTTTTGGGTGAATTTCTACAATATTCCAAACCATGTCTGTAAAAAAAACAGAAAAACTGACACACCTGAATAAAAAAATAACATTTTCATTTTTGTTGTTATACATTTCATCAAATTCCTGCAATTATCTGTGCAGTCAAAATTCTCAATGCCTCCATCGCTGAATACCTCAGTGCATCTAGTTTCCTGATTGGTGCAATTTTTGGCCGGAATTTGACACTCTCTTTCTCTCAGACTTCCTTGAAAGCGGCCTATGCTGGAAATACAAGCATGCAATTTATGCTCTTTGAAAGTTCAATTATTGATAACGTTTTTGGACATTGCTTTTTACTACAGAAATAGTCTAGCCACACATAATTGGTATCATTTTATTCGGAAGTGAATACTGAAACATTTTTGGAGTGAATTTCTAAAATACACTAAAGCATGTCTGTGGAAAAAGGGGAAAACTGATATATCTGAATTAAAAAAATTAATTTTTAATTGTGTTGTTATACATTCCATCAAATTCCACAAATAGGCTGTGCAGTCAAAATTCTCAATGCCCTCATCGATTAATACCTCAAGGGGTCTAGTTTACCGAATGGATTCATTTTGGGAGGAATTTTACTATTACAGTGGCTCAGTGCTTCAAGAGAAGTGATGTACACTGCAGAAAACAAGCATTGTCACTTTTGTTCACTGAAAAGCTAAATTACACCTTTTTTTTCTCTCAGTCCCTACAATGTACCCAAGAAGATGGAAGTGACAGAATATGAAGAGCAGCATGGAACGCACTGAGAGTGAGGTGGCGGCCTAGGTGAGTTAACCCTTGCTAACAGGTTCACCTTGTTAAGGGGGAAATAACCAGTGGTAGGAAAGTGGCTTTAATGGGCTTGATGCACAAAGCGGTGCTAACTACTAGCACGCCTGAGAAAATCCCTTTAGCATGCCTAAAACAGCTGGTCGCGTGTTAAATCACGCACGAAACACATTTCGCGCAAAAGTTAAAGATTTTTTTGGAGCGTTGTGCACAAAAGGTTGCACCATTCGTGCATATTTAGCGTGCAAACGGTGCAACGTTTTGCACACGCAAAGTTTTGTGCTTAAAACGTTGTGTGCGATTTTTTGAAGCTTTGTGTGTGCTAATTACTTAGCAACCTTGTTAGCACACCAAAATCTTTTAGGCGTGCTAACTAGGTTAGCACCGCTTTGTGAATCGAGCCCAATGTGTTCTACGTGTACAAAGACATGATTCCACATTCTAGGCCATTTTTTTTCTCTTTGTGTTTACATATAACATAAAATCTGATAGAAACTGCCGGAAGGTCCCATCTACTCCCACCATGCACTACAGGGGATGTCAGGGAAGTGATGTCATAATGGCAGGATGTGTATATAAGCAGGTGCAGAGCTGCCAAAGGGTCACTTTTGCTTTTGCGACAGTGAAGGCAATTGATTTTGCTCTTGAGCAAAGCTCATTAGTGATATTCTCATTGGTGAACTATGTTTCGCTGCTATAAAAGGCGCAACTGAATTGTGCCTTTTAATGCTGCCCCAGAGCCCGCACCATCGGCCAGGGGTAGAGTCTGGGCAGCTCTGAGTAACATCAGGGCAGCCTTGGGCAGACTGTTCCGCCGCAGTAGACCTGCCCCGTGCATCGGGCCTTCTGCAGCAGTGCTGAAAAATCCGGTATTAGATGATTCCGGTCATGAGGAGGAGGGAGTAGCTGGTGTCCCAGCGCCGGAATATCAGAAATTGGATGTTTTACCTCATGTGGGGAAAAAGGAAGAAGCTGGTAAGTGTAATATCATCATATGTTCTTATGCATCCTAAATACAAAGGTTAATATTGAGAAATGTATAGCAATGAGTGTACAGCAGTCAGAACAATATTGAGTGCTGACTGGTTGCTTTTGTCAAGCCATGTTACACAATGTTTCTTTAGCTTTCAACTGCAGCAATAGTTGTTCCCTTTGTTCCCACCCTCCAGATTTTGTTGCCCCCAGAGCCGGCTGATCACCCCCAGGAATCCCCTCTAAGCTAATAGTTGTCCTCTAGGGCCCTGTAGTTTCACGATTACACTATTAATGGGAGGGTCCTCAATCTTGACAGTTGAACCAAACCATTTCCACAATGGGTGCCTGTAACGATTGGTGTCAGCACACAGAGAGAATCTGATTATTGGTGATCTGCAGTATCACCAACAATACAGATATATTGTATAACCGATTATTGATGATCTGCAGAATCACCAATAATACAAGTATGACTAACCTCTGGACACCTGATAAAGTGTGTTTTGGTGCAACAGTAGGCTGTATCCCGTGGGGCGGGAGACGCCGATAACAATGAGCATGGACCACCTGAGGAGCAGGTGGCCCTTGGCTGTGTGTGAACTATCTCCTAGGAAAGGGAATAGAGATAACCTGCGAGCCAGTGATTCCCTGCAATACTGGGAATCAGACTATACTGCAGCCAAAGGACTCCTAAGGGATAGAGCCCCTGACTGGACTGCAGAGAGGCCTCTCTGAGGAACAGGAGGTGTCTGCAGCTACCTGACATTTGGCGGGGTAGTGTCACAGGTAGTACAGACAGACTGAACACTCAAGGTATGAGTGACAGCCAGAAGGGTCGGCCAGGCCAGGTCAGCAACACACGAGCAGATAAGGTACAGAGACAGAAGGCTGATTCGATAACCAGGTTCAGGCAGGGTTTGGCAACAGGTAGGCAGATATGCATAGGTACCGAATCAAAAAGCAGGAGAGAGGTTGAGAGAGCAATTGGTCATAACAGATAAAAGCAGAGGCCTAGTCTAGAGTGTGAGGTCCGTGGTCTCAACACCCAGGAACTGGTCTAAAGTATATCACAGCAGTGACACAGTATTCCTAAGCTTGGGTGTGAGGTCCTTGGTAGAGATGGGCCGAACGGTTCGCCGGCGAACGGTTCCAGGCGAACATCGGGTGGTTCGCCTTCGCCAGCAAAGACGAACTTTCCCGGAAGTTCGATTCGCTCAATAATGCTCTATGAGGGTCAACTTTGACCCTCTGCATCACAGTCAGCAGGCGCATTGTAGCCAATCCGGCTATACTAAGCCCTGGAGCCCCACCCCCCCTTATATAAGGCAGGCTCCGGCGGCCATTAGCCTCACTCGTGTGCCTGCTACAGACAGAATAGGGACAGCTGCTGCAGACTTGTTCTCCTAGGGACAGATTAGTCAGGCTCTTGCCTTCTTAGCTTGCTTAGCTGAATCTTATTGCTATAATAGCGCCCCAGAAAAGCTCTTTTCAGAGCTCATCCTGCTCGTGTGATCAATTTTTTTTTTCTGTGTTTGAAACTGACACTTGTGTTTTTTTAGACAGCATTGCTAATTCATACAGTGTGTCCCAGTGCCAGCAGCAGCACATTCAGTGACTACCTGTGTGTGTGAGACACTTGTGTTTTTTAGACAGCATTGCTAATTCATACTGTGTGTCCCACTGGCACTGCCAGCAGCAGCAGCAGCACATTCAGTGACTACTACCTGTGTGTGTGAGACACTTGTGTTGCTTAGACAGCATTGCTAATTCATAATGTGTGTGTCCCACTGCCAGCAGCCCACCAGCATTCAGCAGCACATTCAGTGACACCTGTGTGTGTGACAGGGAGCTGCACATTGTACTACCTACCCAGTACTGCATTTACCTACTACTAGTACCTGTTGTGTTTAGTTAACCCACCTCATCACTGCATACACCTACGTTTGTGTTGAGTGAACCCACCTCGCTGCACATAACTACCTTTTGTGTTGAGTGAACTTGCGTCACTGCATATAACTACCTTTTAAGTTGAGTGAACTCACCTTACTGCATATCTACCTTTTCTGTAGAGTGAACTCACCTTACTGCATATAACTACCTTTGTGTTGAGTGAACTCAGCTGACTGCACCTAACTACCTGTTGTGTTCAGTGAACTCACCTCACTGCATATATACCTGTAACTACCTTTGGGTTGAGTGAACTCACCTCATTGCATATCTACCTTTTCTGTTGAGTGAACTCACCTCACTGCATATAACTACGTTTGTGTTGAGTGAACTCAGCTGACTGCATCTAACTACCTGTTGTGTTCAGTGAACTCACCTCACTGCATATATAACTACCTTTGGGTTGAGTGAACTCACCTCACTGCACATAGCTATCTTTTGTGTTCAGTGAACTTACCTCACTGCATATATAACTACCTTTGGGTTGAGTGAACTCACCTCACTGCATATCTACCTTTTCTGTAGAGTGAACTCACCTCACTGCATATAACTACCTTTGTGTTGAGTGAACTCAGCTGACTGCATCTAACTACCTGTTGTGTTCAGTGAACTCACCTCACTGCATATATACCTGTAATTACCTTTGGGTTGAGTAAACTCACCTCATTGCATATCTACCTTTTCTGTTGAGTGAACTCACCTCACTGCATATAACTACGTTTGTGTTGAGTGAACTCAGCTGACTGCATCTAACTACCTGTTGTGTTCAGTGAACTCACCTCACTGCATATATAACTACCTTTGGGTTGAGTGAACTCACCTCACTGCACATAGCTACCTTTTGTGTTCAGTGAACTTACCTCACTGCATATATAACTACCTTTGGGTTGAGTGAACTCATCTCACTGCACATAGCTACCTGTTGTGTTCAGTGAACTCACCTCACTGCATATATAACTACCTTTGGGTTGAGTGAACTCACCTCACTGCACATAGCTACCTGTTGTGTTCAGTGAACTCACCTCACTGCATCTATAACTACCTTTGGGTTGAGTGAACTCACCTCACTGCATATCTACCTTTTCTGTTGAGTGAACTCACCTCACTGCATATACCTAGCTTCCCCACGAGATGGACAAAATGGACAAACCAGGTAGAGGAAGAGGTAGAGGAAGACCCAGAGGAAGGCCACCTGGCACTGGCAGGTCTGTGCGAGGTGGTGTTGCTGTGATTTCGTGCGGACCTGGACAAAAGTACAGTGCTCAGAAGAAGGCACGTGCCATCACCTCCCAAAATTGTGAGGACGTGCTTGAGTATTTAACACAGAAGACCTCATCTCCCGCAGCCAGTGCTACCAGCGCTAGTACAAGCACCACATCCGCTGCATTTGACACTTCGCAGGAGTTATTTGGTGGTGGTGGTGGTGAAATCACTGATTCACAGCCACTACTGCAACAACAAGAAGAAGGCGCAGGTACACCACCTCATACGTCTGAGTTAGGTGGCGATAGTATGGACGTAATGTGTGAGGAGGGGCATGATGAACCACCTGAAGTTGGTGCAGTTGTGGAGTTGTCTGAGGAAAGCGAAGCTGGGCAGGAGGATTATGATGATGATTATAGGGATGCCACGTATGTTCCCAATAGAGTAGATGACCAGGGGGGCAGTTCAGAGGGGGAGCCAGAGAGGAGTAGGAGGAGATGACTCCATGATAGAAGCAGAGGGAGCTCGTCCTCAGAAACAGCTGGGGGCAGTGTCCGGCGCCATGTATCGCCAGCTATGGCCAGCCAGCCAGCCAACATGCCCTTCAATGTCAGCTGCTGATGCCACCGTAGCGCCATCACCCCAGGGGGGCTCAGCGGTTTGGAAATTTTTTAACGTGTGTGTGTCAGATCGGAGCAAAGCCATCTATTGTCTCTGCCAGCAAAAATTGAGCCGTGGAAAGGCCAACTCTCACGTAGGGACAAGTGCCTTACGAAGGCACCTGGAGAGAAGGCACAAACAGCTATGGGAAGAACACCTGAGGAAAAGCAGCACCCCTCAAAAGACAAGCCACCCTCCTTCTCCTCTTCCTCCTTCAGGTGCATCGTCTTCATCCGCTTTCTCCCTTGAACCTTCACAGCCACCCTCCTTCACACCGTCTCTGCCCTTGAGCGGTTCCTGCTCCTCTGCCCACAGCAGTAGCCAGGTGTCCGTGAAGGAAGTCTTTGAGCGGAAGAAGCCAATTTCGGCCAGTCACCCTCTTGCCCGGCGTCTGACAGCTGGTGTGGCGGAACTATTAGCTCGCCAGCTATTACCATACAAGCTGGTGGAGTCAGAGGCTTTCCGTAAATTTGTGGCCATAGGGGCACCGCAGTGGAAGATACCAGGCTGCACTTATTTTTCATGAAAGGCCATACCCAAACTGTACCGTGCAGTTCAGAGGCAAGTGGTGTCATCTATTGCGAAGAGCGTTGGGTCAAGGGTCCACCTGACCACGGATGCCTGGTCTGCCAAGCACAGGCAGGGCCGCTACATTAACCTTCCTGGCGGTAAGCCCGAGCTGAGCTCAGGCTATGGCGCCGGAAGGCACCGCTCAGGCCCCGCTGGGCCAATTTGCATAATTTTTTTTTTTGCTGCACGCAGCTAGCACTTTGCTAGCTGCGTGCAGTGCCCGATCGCCGCCGCTACCCACCGATCCGCCGCTATCCGTCGCGCCGCAGCCGCCCCCCCCCCCCCAGACCCCGTGCGCTGCCTGGCCAATCAGTGCCAGGCAGCTCTATGGGGTGGATAGGAATCCCCTTTGATGTCACGACGTCATCCCGCCCCGTCACCATGGCGACGGGGGAAGCCCTCCAGGAGATCCCGTTCTTTGAACGGGATCTCCTGATCGCCGGCGGCGATCGGAGGGGCTGGGGGGATGCCGCTGAGCAGCGGCTATCATGTAGCGAGACTTTGTCTCGCTACATGAAAAAAAAAAATTTTAAAAAAAAGATTTGCTGCCCCCTGGCGATTTTTTAGCAAACCGCCAGGAGGGTTAAGTACACAGCCCATTGGGTCAACCTGGTGACCGATGGAAGCAAGCAGGGAGTACGTGGCTGTTCAGCGGACCGACTTGTCACACCTCCACGGCTTGCAGGCAGGCCTCCTGCCACCTCCTCTCCTTCTCCTCCAGCTGCATCCTCTTCGCTGTCAACCTCCTCCTCCTCCTTGGCTGAGTGGCAGTTGAAATCTAGCGGTGCTGCCATCTCCTCTTCCTCTCCAGCTACACAGCCCCATCTCCCCAGAGCCTACGCTGCATGCCAGGTACGACGGTGTCATGCAATTTTAGACATGTCTTGCCTCAAAGCAGAGAGTCACACTGGAGCAGCTCTCCTGGCTGCTCTTAACAAACAGGTGAAGCAATGGCTGACCCCGTACCAGCTGGAGATCGGCAACATGGTGTGTGACAACGGCAGCAATCTCCTTTCCGCTTTGAATTTAGGAAAGCTGACACATGTACCCTGCATGGCACATGTGCTGAATCTGGTGGTGCAAAAATTTGTC
Organism: Hyperolius riggenbachi; assembly: GCF_040937935.1. Classification (NCBI taxonomy): domain Eukaryota; kingdom Metazoa; phylum Chordata; class Amphibia; order Anura; family Hyperoliidae; genus Hyperolius; species Hyperolius riggenbachi. The sequence goes on from NC_090648.1 coordinate 446,447,056, forward strand.
TCAAAGTACCCAGGCTTAGAGGACGTCCTGAAGCAGACCAGGAAGTTGTGTGGGCATTTCAGGCAGTCTTATACGGCCATGGCACGCTTCAGCGGAAAAACAACTTGCCGGTGAGACGCTTGATATGCGATAGCCCGACTCGCTGGAATTCCACCCTGCTCATGTTCTCTCGCCTGCTAGACCAGGAGAAAGCCGTCACCCAGTACCTGTACAACTACAGTAGAAGGACACAATCTGGGAAGATGGGGATGTTGTGGCCCAACAGCTGGACACTGATGCGAAATGCATGCAGGACCATGCGGCCGTTTGAGGAGGTGACCAACCTGGTGAGTCGCGCTGAAGGCACCATCAGCGACTTGATCCCCTACGCTTACTTCCTGGAGCATGCCGTGCGTAGAGTGGTGGATGAAGCTGTGGAGGAGCGGGAACAGGAACAGCTACGGCAGGAGGAGTCGTGGGATCAATTTTCAGCCGAACCACAGGTTTCCTCAACACCTGCGGCACCACAGAGGGGGGAGGAGGAGGAAGAAGAGGAGTCGTGTGGGGAAGGAGAGGAGTCAGACTCGGATGATTATGAGGAAGGTGTTTCTGTGGAGGAGGAAGAGGCAGCAGCAGCAGAAGAACAACCGCAGCAGCCGTCACAGGGGGCTTCTGCTGCTCCACGTTCCCGTGGTATTGTTCGTAGCTGGGGGGAGGAAGAGGAGTTGCGTGACGTCACTGTGGAAGAGCAAGAGGAGATGGAGAGTACGTCTGGATCCGACTTTGTGCAGATGGCCTCTTTCATGTTGTCCAGCCTGTTGAGGGACCCCTGTATCAAAAAACTCAAGGCGAATGACCTGTACTGGGTGGCCACGCTACTAGACCCTCGGTACAGGCACAAAGTGTCAGACCTGTTAGCAACTCAACACAAGGCGGTAAGGATGCAGCACTTGCAGAACAAGCTGTCAATGATGCTTTACAATGCATTTAAGGGTGATGTGACAGTACAACGCAATAAAGGTAACACTGGCAGTATTCATCCTCCTCCTCACCAGTCCACGCAGGCAAGGACAGGACGCTCCAGCGATCTCGGGGTGATGTCGGACATGCGGACATTCTTTAGTCCAACGCCTCGCAGTAGCCATTCGGGATCCACCCTCCACCAACGCCTGGACTGGCAGGTAGCCGACTACCTGGCCTTAAGTGTGGATGTACTCACTGCGACTGCGAGCAGCGACGATGAACCCTTGCTCTACTGGTTGCGCATGCTTGACCTGTGGCCAGAGCTGTCCCAATTTGCCATACAACTTCTCTCTTGCCCTGCCGCAAGCGTCCTGTCAGAAAGGACCTTCAGTGCAGCTGGAGGCATTGTCACTGAAAAGAGAAGTCGCCTAAGTCATGACAGTGTTCAGTACCTGACCTTTTTCAAAATGAACGAGGCATGGATCCCTGAGGGCTATTGCACGACCGAAGACTAAGTCAGGCCCCGCACACAGCATCTCTGCCTGCAGGCTGCTTGACTGCCTTCTCCGCCACCACCACCAGGGTCCAGGACTCTAGGCGGATTCCAGAATGTTTAAGGCCGCTGCTAGCAGCGGCCGCTATACTAATTTTTCTGGGGCGTGCACATGCCTGCCTAATTTTTCTGGCTGAACTGCAGGCGGCTGCAACAAAAAAAACAAAAGGCATGTACATGTGCCCATCCCCCTTCGTGATCATTACCTTGCCGCGGTGAAGGGGCTTGCGTATCACAATGAAGCAATGACCGCCGGCTATATGAGTGTCTCGGGTGGGGGTGGCACACCAAAGATAATAAGGTTGTTGTTTCATTGTGGTCAGACCAAATTTGATCAGCTGGACAGTCACTGTTCTGTCATTCAGCTACATCAGCCGGGCGCACCAGTCCAGCACGCCCGGCACTACACAAACGGCTGTTTGCAGTCACTGCATACCTTTCACTGCAGCTGTGACTGCACATTATACCTGGCAGTCAGTGCATAACTTGCACTTGAATGGATACAGTTTTAAACAATTGAAAAATACAACCATTTACATTTTCAAACAATTTAAAAATACAACCATCTACATTTTCAAACAATTTAAAAATATAATCATCTACAGTTTCAAACAATTGAAAAAAAAAGGCAAAAAACTTGCCCTCCATAAAACATTCTTGGCAAATGCTTTCGACTTGGTTTGTCTTCCGCTGTGTCAAGGGTCCATCTGATCACAGATGCCTGGTCTGCAAAGCACGGTCAGGGCAGCTACAGCATGGGTCTCAGCAGGCTCCCACTTTTGGCCGGAATCCAACCTTCATTCCCCGCCCATTACCCGTGGTGACAATGTCAGACTTGCCCGCCTCCATATGATTCTCGTGAAAGGAATGTGGTGTCATCTTTGCCCGCCATAACTGGTTCTCGTTAAAGGATTTAAAGTACATGCATTTCAAATACAGCAAGCCCTTGATAGTCCTCCTGTATTGTTATTTTTGGTCACTACCTCGGGGCGGGCGTGCATGCCTGCCTGCTGCCCTCCTTGCCTGTGTAGTGGTAGCCGTTGCTCAGGCTCCACACCGGATTCCATCCCTCATTCCCCGGTCATTACCCGGGGTCACAAATGGCAGACTTGCCCGCCTCCATATGATTCTCGTGAAAGGAATGTGGTGTCATCTTTGCCCGCCATAACTGGTTCTCGTTAAAGGATTTAAAGTACATTCATTTCAAATACAGCAAGCCCTCGATAGTCCTCCTGTATTGTTATTTTTGATCACTACCTCGGGGCGGGCGTGCATGCCTGACTGCTGCCCTCCTTGGATGTGTAGTGGTAGCCGTTGCTCAGGCTCCACACTGGATTCCATCCCTCATTCCCCGGGAAGCGGGAAAAAAGGGCGCAGGCAGCTAGTGGACAAAAAGGGCGCCGCCATTCACTCTCATAATAAATAACGTTTAATGGGCGCCGAGCAGGAGAAAAGGGCGCCAGACATAAATAATGTTTACAAACGGCGCCCGGAGATTTTTAATGATTTATAAGTGTGCTTGTGGTGATTTACGTTTATAAAATGCACCCGTGCCGAATAACGTTTATAAAAATACTAAACATATTTATCTTATTTAACTAATTAAAACATTATATAAAGTTTTATTCCTTACTGTTTGTAAAACATTATTATTCACAAAATAAAGCGATCAGTACGTAACGTAAATTGCAATATATTTTTTGCATCCACAATTAGTAAAGCATTATTATCCACATAATAAAGGGGGGTCTTAGGTTTAGGCACCACCAGGGGGGTGTTAGGTTTAGGCACCACCAGAGGGGTGTTAGGTTTAGGCACCACCAGAGGGGTGTTAGGTTTAGGCACCACCAGGGGGGTGTTAGGTTTAGGCACCACCAGGGGGGTCTTAGGTTTAGGCACCACCAGGGGGGTCTTAGGTTTAGGCACCACCAGGGGGGTCTTAGGTTTAGGCACCACCAGGGGGGTCTTAGGTTTAGGCACCACCAGGGGGGTCTTAGGTTTAGGCACCACCAGGGGGGTCTTAGGTTTAGGCACCACCAGGGGGGTTTTAGGTTTAGGCACCACCAGGGGGGTCTTAGGTTTAGGCACCACCAGGGGGGTCTTAGGTTTAGGCACCACCAGGGGGGTCTTAGGTTTAGGCACCACCAGGGGGGGTCTTAGGTTTAGGCACCACAAGGGGGGTCTTAGGTTTAGGCACCACCAGGGGGGTCTTAAGTTTAGGCACCACCAGGGGGGTCTTAGGTTTAGGCACCACCAGGGGGGGTCTAGGGGTTAGGGATAGGTACAGGGAAGGTTCTGTGTAAGAGTAGGCTTAGGTATAGTTTTAGTAAAATTTTAGTAATAATTACTAATGTTTTACAACACTTATTACGAACGTAGTTATATTTATATCATCGTTATAAAGAATATTTTCAGATTTTATTATAAGAACAAACCATAAATGAAGGTTATTCACAATAATATACAATTATAACAATTAAACATATATTATTGTTTTTTTAATAAACGTAATTATAAGTTTCACTTTTGAAACAGGGTAGATTAACGTTTTCACAATTTCCGATTTCATAAACATTATTTAATGATTTATAATTTTGTTAAACATTATTTGTAAACTAAATATAGCACACTATTTTTATAAACGCTATTAATGATTAATTATTAATTAGAGTTGACACTCCGCGCCCTTTTTGTCCGGGCGCCCTTTTTGTACGTACGCGCATGGCCACCTAGCTTTTCATCCTTCCCAGGCCAGCTAGGCTGGCTTCAGCCTGTAGTGTTGGTGGTATAGTTGACCTGGGTTCGATTCCTGGCCAATGTATGTGAGCGTGCTTTTGACATCTTACAAATCCCTGGAAGACAAGATCCTCCTCCGGAGGAGGAGGGGAGGAGAGGAATTACATTCCCTGATTGATATATGAACATGCAGTAGTTTAGGCCTGCAACTTAGCATTGAATGTGACTACTGCCCTTAAAACATTGCTTTGTGGGAAAAAAAAAATTTCCGGGACTTTTGACGTCTATTCCACTTAATCATGTCTCCCTCCAGGTGTTGGATGCTTTGAAACATCTATTCCATCAATTTTCTGGCCAGCATACCCCCCCCCCCCACACACACAGCAATCCTTACCCACCCCCCATGCCTAACCCTTAAAAACACCCCCCCAAATACGTACCTAACCTTAACCACTCCCCATGCTTAACCCTAAAAAACACCCCCCCCACACACACACACACACACACATGCACAGCTAACCTTTTCCAGTCTCTATGCCTAACCTTTAAAAACACCCCCCCCCCTCACATACACACCTAACCTTACTCACCCCCATGCTTAACCTTAACTGACCCCCCTGCCAATCCACCACAATTACAATGATAGGACGCTATCACATGCGCCAATGTAAATTGCGGCTACGGGGCTTAATTCACAAAAGCGTGATAACTGCTATCACAGCAGTTAACACGCAATGTGCCGCATGCGAAGGTTTGCGTGAGTAAAGGATTACATCACGTGATAAATGAACGTTTGCGCGTGCTCACGTGCGTTTTACACGCAACATAATCCTTTATGTGCGCAAACCGCCACCCGCGGCAGATCGCGTGATAACTGCTGTGATACCAGTTATCACGCTTTTGTGAATCAAGCCCATAGTGTGAAATTTTGGCACCCGATAAATAGTGGGTGCCTCGGGGATACCCACATTTCCCAGTATAGCCGTAAGTTATAATGGTACCTATGGTGGCACTCAAGTTTCTGCTGATAGCGGAGCCCAGATGTCCTGCTTCCCATGTAAAGGTAGCCATGCATCCAGCGATAATGGGCAGATTCCACCAAGAGACAAATCTCACTCTAATCAAATCTGATTAGAGAGAGATCTATTGGCTGCCCATACACTGCATTCCGCTTCTTAATCAATTTTATGCTGAAATTGATCCGGAATTGGCCTTGTAATGCCGTCCTCCTAATGTGTAATATGCCCAGTGCACTATACTACCTGTCTGTGGCCATTGCTTATCCTCCGCTGCAGGGACGTTGCTAGCCCCAAACATTAGTGGCACATGCCACAGATCTATTCTGTGGTGCCCCAGATGTCCCCAGGCAGAGTCAGGCAGCGGGCAGCATTACTTACCTTTGGCCGCTTGGTCTCCAGATTCTGCAGACATCTTCTCTTTCATTTTGCTGGGCAGGCCTTCTTAGAACGCTGTTAAGTTCATGTAAATTTGGCTCCACCCATGACCACTCCCACATTCTGGTGCATGGCCACACCCATTTTTGAGCATGAGCGCCCAAAAGTGCCCCGGATGTCTTAGGATCCTAGCAACGTCCCTGCTCTGCTGTCCTCCGCTGGCTCCGGGTGCAGTGCTTCATCCATACACTCACGCCATGGACAGGTCATGTATAGTGCGGTGGGCACTGAGGGGATCATTAAACATTGGGGTGAAAGTGTCAGGGCTTCGTCACCTGCGTTGCTCGTCCCGATATCAATCACCATTACCGCCGTTCACCCAACCGAGTAAGTCGGCCCTGCATCTTGCTGCATGTCCGACCGATTAATGCAACCAATTTTGGCCCAAAATTTGTCGCATAGTCGATCAGGAGTGCAATTGGTGGCCCCAATTTTCATTCAATTCTGATTATAATGATCAAATTGGATGGTCGATCGGCCGCCAAGTCATCTAATGTATGGCCACCTTCACACCTGTTCAGACATATTATGCTCGTGCCGGATTTACCATAAGGCGATATAGGCACGTGCCTACAGGCACCTGATGATGAAAAGGCGGCTAACTCCCCACCCTGAGCGCCTCCCTTCTTCCTTCCTTATGCAGAGTCCTGATGAGAGGCTCCGGCTCTCAGCATTCCACTGATAAGATCTCCCTTCTGTCAAGGGCAAGTCCAACTACTTAATACTACTGAGGTTCTTCTAGCTACCTAATACTAAGGGGCACTTGACTTCTGGCAACTCCTATCTCCACGCAAAGAGTTGCCATCATCAAAAATGGATCAATAATATACCAAAAGGTCAGTTGTGCAGGTTGAGAAGAAACTGCACAAATGATAGCGATTATCTCAAACAAGCAGATGAACTAAAGAAAAAGTTTGAGGAAAAGGGATACAAAACGAGTAAAATTAATTCAGCAATCAGAGAAAATTATAAACCCTCAGAGACCTGTGGAACAAAAAGAGGTCAACACAACAATATGGATCCGACTTTCATTACAAAATACACCGAGGAGTCAAGGAAAATAGAGGGTATTATTCGAAAGAACTGGCCAATTATACTACAGGACTCCCACCTGAAGAATATCTTACCCACAAGGCCCAAAATAATTTTCAAGCGTGCCAAATCGTTGAAAAACGAAATTGCCCCCAGTAACATAAGGCTGGACAAACCACAAACTTGGCTTAAAAATCCCACAGTGGGGAACTACAGATGTGGATCTAGCAGGTGTGGATGCTGTCCTTTTATGAGGCACAGCCTCAAACACATAGACCTCCCAGATACCCACAATATCCCCATAAAAAGCTTTATAAACTGCGCTACTCAATTTGTGGTTTATATGTTAGAATGTAGTTGCAAGCTTAAGTATGTAGGTAGGACTACCCGAGAGCTGAGAAGGCGTCTCGGGGAACACAAGTGCAACATTTTAGCAAAGTCAGAGAAACACAGCATCCCAAGACATTTCAACAAATGCCACCACTCGGACCCTGGAAGTCTCAAAATCATGGGTATAGAAAGTATACCAGCAGAAATACCATCTGGCCAGAGATACAAGAGACTATGCGAAAGAGAGATGTACTGGATCTTTAGGCTAAACACTCTAGCACCATTGGGGCTCAATGAAGAATTAGAAGTCCAGAGTTTCTTGGAATAAGAATCAAACATCCACAACCTGAACAGTTCCCATTTATCATTTCTTTCCTTCCCCTGTTCCTTTCCTCCCTTCCCCCCCCCCTTTTCCCATCACCCCCATGACATTTCCCTTTCCCCTCCCCCCCCCCCTCCCCTTTCCCTCACCCCCCCTCCCCTTTCCCTCACCCCCCTTTCCTTCCCCGCCCTCTATTTCACATTGTTTCAGAGACAACATTTATTGCATATACCCAAATATACATTATGATTAGATGGTCCTGGCCCAGTTCTTCCGATCTCACCCGGGCGTAAAGCCTCAAATTTATCATTTACACCATCCAGGTGTCCTTCACAAATAATTAATCTATTTGCGTTTGCATAATTTTTAAAAAAAAAATTTATTTCCTCGATATTTTATATAACACATATAAATTTATATATAAGTTTTTACTTACATAACATTTTATATTATATCATATATCCATATATATATTTTTTACATATTTACCTATATATATATATAATTTTTACCATCCATTTATATAAAATTCCATTAAATTGGATCTACTTTTAGCCCTATCACATTATAGCCAATAGATACATTTTGGGCTTCCCATTTTTACACATGAATTATTAAATTATTAAGAAATTTGGGCTAACATTTTAAATTCCCAAACCCAGGAACTATCCTATCAGCATGGAGCAGTGACTTGCTTGATAGTCGCTGAACGCAAGTCTATTATTCACCCTTTCCACCCCTTCCTCCTCCCCCCCTTCTCTTACATCAACATTTGTGGTTTTAATGTTTTGGCTGAGGCTGACTGGCGAGTCCCACGCAGCCTATGCAAGCCGGATGTTCAATCAAACACTGCAGGCACCTTTTTTATAAACCGGGAGCCTGCAGTTCCTTTTTATATTTATTAAGTTTGTAATCACAAATTAGTTATCAATTTTTGGAAAACCTTTTTTACTAAATCTTTTCCTCTTTTTTATAGAAGCTCTCTATTAAACTTTATTGAATTTTAAACTTTCATTTTACTACATGGAGCACTCCGCTCCGCCCCAACAGGCGGGTCAATGCGCAGTGCACCATGATGAAATCGGCAGCCGTTCAGCCGTCGCGTCACCCGAAGAAGGCGTGGTTAAGCGCCGAAACGCGTAGTGACGTCAGACGGCTTGCCGAGAGGATCGTGAGCCGGTGGTTGTCCTCCTCCATACCTGCCCACCATCCGCACGGACCCTGTCAGCCCTGGCCAGGCACAGGACGCAGAGGGGACTCGCTGGTGGCCTCTTAAATGTGCATTCCTTGCACATACATTGTAAGTGCATTGATTTTAAGCGTGCTAATTTATTAAAAGTGGTAACGCACCATCGGAGCGCTCTGTTTTTCCTTTTGCACTTGTAACTGTACCTGTGATGGGCAAGGGAAGTAAGGGAGAAGTGACAGCTGGGCCAGCCAGCACACTTGCGGTGTGGTTGGGCGGGTGTCTGTAGGTTCATGAAGGATGAAGTCTAAGGTGCCAGTACATTTGTGCCTATAGGCTCCTGTGAGGTAAATCCGGGCTTGATTATATTGGTGCAGTGATATATCTCACCACTAGAGGGAGAAGTCACCAAGAGCTGCTGAGAACAATAGCTGACCAGTGCTCTGCATGCAAGTTCCAGTGCAGAGGTAGCAGAGCTATATGCGGTGACATTGCCCTGGAACTTAATATACAGCATCCGTGGGAGTCTTATATCCCACAGTAGTAATGCCTCATGACAGATTCCCTGAAGGGAAATCACCACTGCTCCATTCCTTCTTGTGCTGATGCTGCCTTGTTATATCCTCTCAGAAAGAGAAAATAGCTGTATCATATGCCTAACCTGTCTTCTTTTCTTCCATTTTTTCTACAGGATTACCTCTACTTTGTCATGGAGTACCTGAGAGGGGGGACCCTGAGGAGTGTACTAAATGTTGTCCAGAAGCCCTTACGCCTTGCAACCCTGAGGTAAGATTACTGCACTGTTTTAGAAAGCTAACAACTGCCCCTCTGGGAGATTAATAAAAGCCCCTGTAACCCCTGTAACTGGGGGGTCAGGGGCGTAACAATAGACCCTGCAAGGGATGCATCTGCAAGGGGGCCCAGAAGCAGCAGGGGGCCCCATGGGGGCAGACGTTTCTTTTCCCTGTCCTGAGAGGCTGACAACTAAGGGCACAGAGAGAAAAAGCTTACTGCTCTCTGTACAATTGTTCTAATGACTGCATCTGCTCAGCCACTGATAACGAATCATACAAAGTTTTGCAGACAAAGATTTGTGGACAATCCCTATTCAGTGTTCAGCAGGTCTTGTGTACAGTGCCCAGCCTCTCTACCCCTTCCCTAGTGCTCTGTACTGTAGTGATGCTGGAGGAGCCTGTAGAGCCAGTTCTGCTCCAACAGAGATGGACAGAGTGAATGTAATAAGCTGAGGCTGGGGGTACACTCGTCTGTCATTTTTCTGTATGTGTTTTTTGTACGCCATGTGTGTCTGTATGTGTGAAAACATGCACATTTTATCACGAAAGCTAATGTAATTTATAGAGAAAATGTGTGCAGTGCTTCACTGCTTTCTGTTTTTATCAGCGGGCAAAGCACATTCAAGTGTGCACTAGCGAACTGAATAACATTGGTTCTCAGTTTACCTGTGGAGAAAGTGAGGGGCGGGGGAGTAGGGTGGGGGCATCCAAAGCTTCGCAGGGGGGGCTAGTGATTTCTAGTTACGCCCCTGTGGGGGGGTCCAGCCAATCTTTCCCCATCCCCAATATGCAGAGCAGCACAGGGAGCAGAGTATGTTATCTGTTACTGTGCCACTCAGCTTCCCTCACAGTAGCTGTGCATTATGCTGCATACCTGTCACATGACATGTAAGAGGAGGAGCCAGTAGCCATGCAGAGGTATGCAGCACAGAGCCCAGCCACTGTGGAGTGGATATCAAAGCAAAATGGCGTTGCAAGCAGATAGCATACACTTCTTCCTGCACTGCTCTGCATACTGGTGGTGGTGGGGGGGAGGGGTGATCTGCTAGTCTCCCTGTTACAACTATTCCACATTGTAAATTGTCCTCATTAGAGTCATGGACACATCTTTCTGTTTTATTTGTGCTTAGAACATGTGATGCTAATAATTATTTTATTTCTCTTCTATTAGAATGCTTGCTGCACAAATGCTCGTCGGCCTGGAGTACATCCACTCCAAGGGCATCATCCACCGAGACATCAAGCCGGATAATATACTCATAGATGGACTCGGGAATATAAAGATTGCAGACTTTGGCGTGGCAGCACAGAATGTCTTTAAGAATGACACGGTTAGAAGAAAGTCGGGGACCTTTGGCTACATGACCCCGGAGATGTTGAAAGGGTTGTACTACAACCACTCCGTAGACTTCTTCGCCATGGGAGCCACGCTTTATGAAATGGCAAGCTCTAAACGCCCATTCACAGAGAATAATATGCAACAGGGTGACAGGGCACCCGTTTGCAACCCGTCTTGAAAGAATCTCATGCTGAAAGAGTTCCTCCACAAGCTTCTGTGCAAAGACCAGATAAGGCGTACAAAGCTGGTAAAAAACCTGAGGGGAAATCCGTTCTTCAACCAAATAGACTGGAAGGATGTGGAGTCCGGAAAGGCGCTGGCGCCATTCCGTAAGATGCTACCACAGGAAGAACCAAAAGTGACAACTCCTGCAGTTAATATAACATTATCTGAGGCAAAGAGGATTCCCCGGATACCAGCTGAGCAGCAAGAGCTCTTTAGGTCATTCTCATTTGCCACTGAGGGGTGGTGAGATGCAAGAGGCATCTACTCACCTGGACAACAACAACGCCAGCTAATAATAATAATGGTTACTTATTTATATAATAAACAAATACAAAAATGTCAGTTTGTCTTTAAGTATTAATATTCTGAGATTTCAAATTAATATATATAAAATAAATACAATAAAATTAAGCAACAACAAAGGAAAGGGAAGCACCACAGGGGCAAACCCAGGATTTTCAAGGGGGGATTCCTGAATGGTCTTCCTCAGCCACACAATGCAGTATAATAATATGGTAGGACATCATGCTGAGTACACATAATGCAATTTTCCGTCCGACTGACAGGATCTGACAATTATTTTCTAAATGTCTAATCTCCTCCCGATTGACAACGGGATCGATCAGGAGCAGTTTGGATATAGATAATAATGAGGACAGACGACATCGCTAATGAAGGTGAAAGTGAAGCATTCACACAGCTGTGCTCATACCTGACTCTGTTAAGTTCCCCAGAGCTGCTCCATGCTCTGTACACCCACTGCTGCTCCATGCTCTGTACACCCACTGCTGCTCCATGCTCTGTACACACGCTGCTGCCCCATGCTCTGTACACACGCTGCTGCTACATCCAAAGTCAAATGTAGTAGTGAAAGAAAAGGGGCAGTGTGCGAGCTGCAGGATGCCTGCAGATATTCTGGTGCCTCCATTTCTGCCTGTCCACAGATACTGCACCGGCCCTGGTCTGATGGGGGATTCTGGACAGCTGTAATCCCCCCCTGTGTTTGCCTATGCACCCCCAAAGTATGCACAGGCATACTTGCTGCATCAGTGTCCACTGAGTTGCACTGATGATGGGGACTTGCTGTTTGCTGGGGACACTTAGGTCTAAGGGTGGCCACTAATCATCCAATCTTTTTCATCCAATCTTACCAAATCTATGTAGTAGAAGAGTAAACTGATGGAATATATTAATTGGATACTCTAGGCAGTTCCCTTATATTAGATAGAAAGGTAAGATTGGATGAAAAAGATTTGATCATTGATGGCCACCATAACAAGTAGGCTCTAAAGACCCTGTTGGTGGTGGTAGCGGAGAAGGCAGTCAAGCGGCCTGTAGGCAGAGATGCTGTGTGGGGACTGGGGACCGGCTTAGTCTTGGGGCAGGCAGTCACACGGCGTTCAGGCAGAGATGCTGTGTGTGGGGACTGACTTAGTCTTCAGGCAGGCCTGACCATGCTTTGCAGACCAGGCATCCTTTGTCAGATGGACCCTTGACCCAACGCTGTGTGCCAAAGATGACACCACTTGCCTTTCAACATCACGTTACAGTTTGGGTATCACCTTTTTTGAGAAACAATTGCGGCCTGGTACCTTCCACTGCAGTCTGTGGCTTTGCTTTTGTGTGCTGCTTTTCCTCAGGTGGTCATCCCATTGCATTTTGTGCTTTGTCATCACATACCTTCGTAATGTCGTTGTCACTACGAGGGTCTTGGTCTTTCCACGGCTTAATTTTCGGTGGCAGTGAGTACAGATGGCATTGCTCTCATCTGAGGCAGAAACACAAAAACATTTCCACACCTTTGAGCCCTGGGATGATGGCACTTTGGTGTCTGCCGACTGAGTGTTAAGTGGGGTGCCAGAATCAGAGCAGGAGGAGGAAGATATTTCCATTATTTATATTATTAATTTTTTTGGAGGTGTCTGTGCTGTCCAAGTTGTGGGGAGGCTCCAACTGTGGCAGTACGACCGCTTCCTGGAACCTAGTCCTGATGTTAATTGACAGCCATTTTTTTTGGGTGGGGGGGGGGGATTTCCCTTTACAAAATAATGATGCTACATGCCTCATATACCCTAAAAACGTTTTTTAAAGCAATTTAAAGGCCACTTCCAGTTTTCCATCCAGATATCCGAATCCGTCGGATACTGGGGTCGGATATCCGACCTGGATTCGGATTGGAAAATGTTTGATCCAGATATCCGACCCGGATCGGATAGAGGGGTATCCAGATCCGAATTAGTTCCAGATAGTTAAAAATGGTATCCGAGCAGCACTGGTTAGGAGGACAAAGCGGACGGTCTGTTCGGCAGCACAGAAGGACCATGGCAACTCACTGGTAGTACCACAGCCAAAAAAATGAACCAAGGTAGGCAGGTAGTAACTTTCTTTAGAAAGGCAGGAAGGGTTAACACATTGTAGCAGCCACTTCATGTCCCCCTGTGTCCGACAATAGGGGTCAGGAAGGCAGCGCAACATGTGCACACCCATGGGAAACAAGTGGGCCTTGGCAACAAGATCTTCATTGCCCTCGTAGTCCCATATCACATGCCTGTCCTCTTCCTGTGCCGTGTCATCCTCCCCAAGCCGCCATCCCCGTACAACGCCTGCGGCGCTCTGCTCCTCCTCCTCAGCATTTAGGTTAGGGACCTCCAACTCCTCCACCTCCTCCGCTACCTGTGAGCCCTCTTGTGCTGCCATCTGCTCCTTATCCAGCTGCCTCAGGGCTGCCTTCCCATGCTCAATTAAATTGCACATTGCCTGGTCCAGCAGGCAAACCATGGGCAGCCACTGACACACGGAGGCTCGCTCCTCGCTGACCATCTTGCTTGCCTCCAGGAAGGGACTCAGCACAGGCACACTTGCTGCATCAGTGTCCATTGAGTTGCACTGATGATGGGGACTTGCTGTTTGCTGGGGACACTTGGGTCTAAAGGTGGCCACACACGATACAATAAAATGATACGATTTTACGGCAATTCGATAAAAACGATCGGATCTCCCGAAAAAATCAAAAGCTTTTCTTCAATTCGATTGAAAAATCCGATCGGATTTCCCGTTTTATTCGATTTTAATCGATCCGGAATGTAATATATTTTTCTTCAATCTTCCTAAAGATTGTATGGTGTGTGTTAGATTGTCAGTTTATTGATATACACACCCTAGCAATTTTGTCAGAGTTTCCAATCATTTTCATCATAAATGGGAAAAAAATGAACATACGTATGTGGTACATTGGTCATATTTTTGAAATGTTACAATCAGAAAAATTGATTGTAATTCTTAAATTAAACAGATATTTAAAAAATTGTATGGTGTGTGGCCACCTTAAGGGTGGCCACTAATCATCCAATCTTTGTCATCCAATCTTACCAAATCTATGTAGTAGAAGAGTAAACTGATGGAATATATTAATTGGATACTCTAGGCAGTTCCCTTATATTAGATAGAAATGGTAAGATTGGATGAAAATGATTGGATCATTAGTGGCCACCATAACAAGTAGGCTCTAAAGGTGGCCACACACGATGCAATAAAATGATCCGATTTTACAGTAATTTGATAAATAACATTGGATTTCCAGAGAAATCGAAAGCTTTTTTTTTTCATTCGAGCAAGAAATCCGATCAGATTTCCAGTTTTTATTCGATTAAAGTTGATCAGGAGTGCTGGATTTTTCTGATCAATTTTTATGAAGATTGAATGTTGTGTGGTAGATTATCAGTTTATTAATATATACTGTACACCCAAGCAACTTTCTCAGAGTTTCCAATCATTTTTATCATAATTGAGGAAAAATGTAACGTGTGTGGTACGTTGGTCAGATTTTTGAAATGTTACAATCAGTCAGAGAAATTGATTGCAATCCTTGAATTGAACAGATATTTAAAAAAATGTATGGTGAGTGGCCACCTTAAGATCCAGCCTGTGCTGACACAGCCGCTCCAACATGGCCCGAGTTGAATTCCAGCGAGTTGGCATATCTATTATCAGGCAGTGTGGCTTGCCATATTGCTGCTGTAAGGTGGACAGAAGTGCAGAGGCAGTGGCTGAGCGGCGGAAAAACCATACCACCTTCCGGGCATATTGCAGCAGGTTGTTCATCCCCTGATAGGTGCACAGGAATTGCTGCAACACAAGATTCAGTACGTGAGCCAAGCAGGGGATGTGCCGGAGGTTTTCCTTCTGCACTACACCCACCAGGATGAGTAGCTGATGCCAAAAAGACTCAGATAGGTTTTTTTATATCTATATATATATATAATCAGATGTATGTATGTATGTGTGTGTGTATGTGTGGGTGTATGTGCCGCGATCACGCGAAAACGCCTTGACCAATTTGAACAAAATGTTGTATACAGATCCCTTACTACCTGGGATGATATGTTCTGGGGGTCTCGCGTCCCCCCTGCACACCTGGGCGGAGCTACAAACAGCCAATCATATTCCACCCATTAAAGTGAATGGAAAAAATACACTTGGCACAGTTGATCACTTGGTGACTGAGGTTACAAATCCAGGAAAAGTGGGTGGAACATAAAACAGCCAATGAAATTTCAGACATTCATTTTAAATGGAACAATGTAAACTGCAGCCATTCTTACACTCTTGTTCGCAGGGTTTTCAAACTTGGCACACTTGGTCACTGGGTGAATGAGATTAATATTCAGGAAAGTGGGTGGAGCCTACAACAGCCAATTAAAATTCACCTATTGATTTTCAAGGGGGATATTAAAACTGCTGCCATTCTTACACTGTTAATGGCAGAGGCTTCAAATTTGCTACAGTTGGTCATTGGGTGATTGGGGTTCAAATGCCGAAGAGGGGCAGAGCCACAAACAGCCAATCTGATTTGTTTAATTTCTATGGGAATATACAAATTATTGATGACAAAGACCCCAAAGCTCACAAACTTGGTCATTGAGTATTTGTGTGTTAGGATTAGAAAAAGTGGACGGAGCTAACACCAGCCAAATACATACCCGAGCAACGCCGGGTCATCAGCTATTATTCATAAAATTGGATTGAGCCTACAAAAGCCAATCAAAATTCATCTATTGATTTTCAAGGGGAATATTTAATTACTGCCATTCTTGCACTGTTAATGGCACAAGCCCTAAACCGGGTACAGTTATTTATTGGGTGACTGGGGTTCAAATTCAGAAAAGGGGTGGAGACACAAACAGCCCATCAGATTGGTTTCATTTCAATGCAAATTATTGATGCCAAAGACTGCAAAGCTCACAAATGTGGTCATTGAGTAATTAAATAATTGTCTGTTACTGTTAGAAAAAGTGGGCATAGACAGCACCAGCCAAATACATACCCAGGCAATGCTGGGTCATCAGTGGGCAGACACAAATACACATTTCAATGTAAACTGCAGCCATTCTTACACTGTTAACAGTAGGGTTCTCAAACTTTGCACAGTTTGTCACTGGGTGACTGGGATTAATATTCATAAAAGAGGGTGGAGCCTACAAAAGCCAATCCAAATTCATTTATTGCTATTCAAGGGGAATATTCAATTGCTGCCATTCTTGCACTGTTAAAGAGGAACTTCAGCCTAAACAAACATACTGTCATTAAGTTACATTAGTTATGTTAATTAAAATAGATAGGTAATATAATCTCTTACCCACCCTGTTTTAAAAGAACAGGCAAATGTTTGTGATTTCATGAGGTCAGCCATCTTTTTGGTTGAAAGGAGGTGGCAGGGAGCATGAGACACAGTTCCAACTGTCCTGTGTGCTGATCACCTCTCCCAGTTGCTAGGCAACATGAATAACAACATAGGAAATCCCATCATGCTTTGCACAGCATCATGGAAAAAAAGCCCGGGCAGTTTTTTTTGATGGGTGGAGCTTAGCTAAAAATGCAGCTACAAATGATGCTTTGGTAAGAAAAACAAAGTTCTGATGCTGTGAAACTGTTAAAGAAACACCAAGCTTTTTCAGTTCTGCTGGGTAGATTTTTAGTCCGGATGTTCACTTTAAAGAGAACCCGAGGTGTGTTTAAAGAATGTTATCTGCATACAGAGTAGTGTTGGGCGAACACCTGGATGTTCGGGTTCGGGAAAGTTCGCCGAACATGGCCGCAATGTTCGGCATGTTCGGGCCGAACCCCGAACTCCCCGAACATCCCGCTTTTGGGGGCCCTATGGGGTCGCAGGCATAAGGGGGGAGCATGCCCCGATCGCGGGGGGGGGGGTCGGAAATTCCCCCCACCCCCTCCACTAGCGCTCCCCCCTCTGCCATCTTCCCCATACAAAAGTTTCAGGAAGTACCAGTCCGGTGGTAGTGGGTAGCTGGCAGTGGGCGGCACTGTGAAGTGAGTGACTGAGGAGGAGGAGTCCGGAGAGTGACGCGTTGAGGGAGGCTGGGCAGCGGGCGGTTCAGCAGTAGTACGGTACTACTGCTGAACCGCCCGCTGCCCGGCCTCCCTCAACGCTCTCCGGACTACTCCTCCTCAGTCACTCACTTCACAGTGCCGCCCACTGCCAGCCACCCACTACCACCGGACCGGTACTTCCTGAAACTTTTGTATGGGGAAGCGGGCAGAGGGGGGAGTGCTAGCGGAGGGGGTGGGGGGAATTTCCGCCCCCCCCCCCCCCCCGCGATCGGGGCATGCTCCCCCCTTATGCCTGCGACCCCATAGGGGGGCAGTATTCGGCCGAACAGGGCCCTGTTCGGCGGCCAATTAGTAGTTCGGGGCGAACCCGAACTTAAAAGGCCGAACACCATCAGGTGTTCAGCCGAACTCGAACATCACCCGAACAGGGTGATGTTCTGCAGAACCCGAACAGTGGCAAACACTGTTCGCCCAACACTAATACAGAGGCTGGATCTGCCTATGCAGCCCAGCCTCTGTTGCTATCCCAAACCCCACTAAGGTCCCCCTGCACTCTGCAATCCCTCATAAATCACAGCCATGCTGTGAGGCTGTGTTTACATCTGTAGTGTCAGTCTCAGCTGCTCCCCCGCCTCCTGCATAGCTCCGGTCCCTGCCCCTGTCTCTGGAGTTCTGCAGGAGACGGGGAAAGCAGCAGACTGACACTATAGAGATATACACAGCCAGCTCTGACAAGCTGTTTGTCAGCAGCGTGGTTGTGATTTATGAGGGATTGCAGAGTGCAGGGGGACCTCAGGGGGGTTTGGGATAGCAACAGAGGCTGGGCTGTATAGGCAGATCCAGCCTCTGTATGCAGATAATATTCTTCAAACCCACCTCGGGTTCTCTTTAAGGGCATAAGCTTAAAACCTGGTACAGTTCATCATTGGGTGACTGGGGTTCAAATTCAGAAAAGAGGGTGGAGCCACAGCCAATCAGATTTGTTTCATTTCGATGCAAATTATTGATGACAAACAATGCAAAGCTCACAAACTAGGTCATTGAGTCATTGTGTGTTAGGATTAGAAAAGTGGGCGGAGCCAACACCAGCCAAATACATATCCGGGCAATGCCAGGCAATCAGCTAGTTTATACATATAATCGCTGTAAAAAAATAAATATATATATATATATATATATATATATAGATATATATATATATATATATATATATAGATATATATATATATAGATATATATTTATATTTTTTTTTCTGCAGCGATTGCAAGGACATGACTGCAGGGTTGTCAGTGGACCCGGGCAGTGTGAAGGCAGACTTTAGCAGCGACTGAGTCAGGAGGACAAAGCGGACGGTCAGTGCGGCAGCACCGAAGGACCATGGCAACTCACTGATAGTACCACAGTTTGATAGTGCTGCCCAAAAAATGATATGCATCCGTGGACCCGGGCAGTGGGAACACAGATTTTAGTACCTAAACACAAGATACAACATGTTTTCCGGGGTCTGAGGCACATATAGATGGTTTCGATCATCATTATCATCATAGAACTCTTCTCCTGACCTCCCCCCCACCAACTCTGCAAACCCAACATCCCCAGACACAGACCCCTCATCGTCCTCAGCATAAACTTGGGGTGCTGGCCCGAGCCCAACCTCCTCCTCCACATCAGGCCCCATCATCTCCTCAACGGCAGCCCTCAATAATCGCCCAGACGCCGGACCGAGGGACACAACGCTCTCGTCCGGGGAGGGCTGCTGACCACTGGCTGCTGGGGTGGATGTCATAACTTGCTTGGGGCATTGGCTGTTGCTGCTGTTGGGAGTGCTGCTCACAGCGGAGGTCTGTGAGAAACTTACGATGGGCTCATGAAACGTGGTGAACGAACTACAGTGGCAGTCTGACTGTCTGTAAATAGTAACTAAAGCGAATCACTGGCTAACAAGCTGAATAATACCAGTGAACAGTGAGCAGTACAACCTAAGTGAAGAGTATCACTGGGTAATGAGATGATTAATACCAGTAAGCAGAGTACAACGTAACTGAAGGGTATCACTGGGTAATGAGATGAATAATACCAGTGATTACAGTACAACCTAAGTGAAGGGTATCACTGGGTAATGAGATGATTAATACCAATGATCAGAGTACAATGTAAGTGAAGGGTATCACTGGTTAATGAGATGATTAATACCCGTGAGCAGAGTACAATGTAAGTGAAGGGTATCACTGGGTAATGAGATGATTAATACCAGTGAGCAGAGTACAACGTAAATGAAGGGTATCACTGGGTAATGAGATGAATAATACCAGTGAGCAGTGAGCACAGTACAACCTAACTGAAGGGTATCACTGGGTGATGAGATGATTAATACCAGTGAGCAGGGAGCAAAGTACAACGTAAGTGAAGGGTATCACTGGGTAATGAGATGATTAATACCCGTGAGCAGAGTACAATGTAAGTGAAGGGTATCACTGGGTAATGAGATGATTAATACCCGTGAGCAGAGTACAATGTAAGTGAAGGGTATCACTGGTTAATGAGATGATTAATACCAGTGAGCAGAGTACAATGTAAGTGAAGGGTATCACTGGGTAATGAGATGAATAATACCAGTGAGCAGTGAGCACAGTACAACCTAACTGAATGGTATCACTGGGTAATGAGATGAATAATACCAGTGAGCAGTGAGCACAGTACAACCTAACTGAAGGGTATCACTGGGTAATGAGATGATTAATACCAGTGAGCAGGGAGCAAAGTACAACGTAAGTGAAGGGTATCACTGGGTAATGAGATGATTAATACCCATGAGCAGAGTACAATGTAAGTGAAGGGTATCACTGGGTAATGAGATAATTAATACCAGTGAGCAGAGTACAACGTAACTGAAGGGTATCACTGGGTAATGAGATGAATAATACCAGTGAGCACAGTACAACCTAAGTGAAGGGTATCACTGGGTAATTAGATGATTAATACCAGTGAGCAGGGAGCAGAGTACAACGTAAGTGAAGGGTATCACTGGGTAATGAGATGATTAATACCAGTGAGCAGAGTACAACCTAACAAAAGGGTATAACTGCCAAATGAGATGATTAATACCAGTGACCAGTGAGCAGAGTACAACCTAACTGAAGGGTATCACTGCCAAATGAGATGAATAATACCAGTGAGCAGAGTACAACCTAACTGAAGGGTATCACTGCCAAATATGAGATGAATAATACCAGTGAGCAGTGAGCAGAGTACAACCTAACTGAAGGGTATCACTGCCAAATGAGATGATTAATACCAGTGAGCAGCGAGCAGAGTACAACCTAACTGAAGGGTATCGTTGCCAAATGAGATGATTAATACCAGTGAGCAGAGTACAACCTAACTGAAGGGTATCACTGCCAAATGAGATGAATAATACCAGTGAGCAGTGAGCAGAGTACAACCTAACTGAAGGGCATCACTGCCAAATGTGATGAGTAATACCAGTGAGCAGTGAGCAGAGTACAACCTAACTGAAGGGTCTCACTGCCAAATGAGATGATTAATACCAGTGAGCAGTGTTGCCAACCGCCCGTAAATTTAGATACAAATTTAGCTGCCCGTGAATTCCGTAAGGAATTCAGCAGCGTCCGTAAGGGCACCGACTGGCCGCCCTGTGAGCAGGAGGGGAGCAGCGCAGGGAAGAGGGAGAGCTATGGGGACAGCTGGGAAGGGGAGCCATCTCCCCCCTCCTTCCTTCACCTTGGGGCTCTCCCTCCCTCGCTCTCCCCTCCAGAACTAACTTTTGTGCGGGTGGCTGGCAGTGGGCGGAACTTACCTCCATCTTGCTCCAGCGCCGGAAGTTCTGGTGCCGCTGCTCTGGTCTGGACCAGACCAGACTAGCAGCAAATACATCCTGCGCTGCAACGAGACGGAGGTAAGTTTCACCCTTCTGCTGGGGGCACACCTGGCTACCTATTCTGGGGACATATACCCCTGCCTTCATATACTGGGCACATATACCCCTGCCTACATATACTGGGCATATATACCCCTGCCTACATATACTAGGGACATATACCTCTGGCTACATATTCTGGGGACATATACCTCTGGCTACATATACTGGGCACATATATTTCTGGCTACATATACTGGGCACATATACCCCTGGTTACATATACTGGGCACATATACCCCTGGCTACATATACTGGGCACATATACCCCCTGGCTACATATACTGGGCACATATACCCCTAGCTACATATACTGGGCACATATACCCCTGGCTACATATACTGGGCACATATACCCCTGGCTACATACAGTGGTGTGAAAAACTATTTGCCCCCTTCCTGATTTCTTATTCTTTTGCATGTTTGTCACACTTAAATGTTTCTGCTCATCAAAAACCGTTAACTATTAGTCAAAGATAACATAATTCACAACACAAAATACAGTTTTAAATGATGGTTTTTATTATTTAGTGAGGAAAAAAAACTCCAAATCTACATGGCCCTGTGTGAAAAAGTGATTGCCCCCCCTTGTTAAAAAATAACTTAACTGTGGTTTATCACACCTGAGTTCAACTTCTGTAGTCACCCCCAGGCCTGATTACTGCCACATCTGTTTCAATCAAGAAATCACTTAAATAGGAGCTATCTGACACAGAGAAGTAGACCAAAAGCACCTCAAAAGCTAGACATCATGCCAAGATCCAAAGAAATTCAGGAACAAATGAGAACAAAAGTACTATAATTGAGATCTATCAGTCTGGTAAAGGTCATAGAGCCGTTTCTAAAGCTTTGGGACTCCAGCGAACCACAGTGAGAGCCATTATCCACAAATGGCAAAAACATGGAACAGTGATGAACCTTACCAGGAGTGGCCGGCCGACAAAAATTACCCCGAGAGCGCAGAGAAAACTCATCCGAGAGGCCACAAAAGACCCCAGGACAACATCTAAAGAACTGCAGGCCTAACTTGCCTCAATTAAGGTCAGTGTTCACGACTCCACCATAAGAAAGAGACTGGGCAAAAACGGACTGCATGGCAGATATCCAAGGCGCAAACCACTTTTAAGCAAAAAGAACATTAAGGCTTGTCTCAATTTTGCTAAAAAAACATCTCAATGATTGCCAAGACTTTGGGGAAAATACCTTTTGAACCGATGAGACAAAAGTTGAACTTTTTGGAAGGTGCGTGTCCCGTTACATCTGGCATAGAAGTAACACAGCATTTCAGCAAAAGAACATCATACCAATAGTAAAATATGGTGGTGGTAGTGTGATGGTCTGGGGTTGTTTTGCTGCTTCAGGACCTGGAAGGCTTGCTGTGATAGATGGAACCATGAATTCTACTGTCTACCAAAAAATCCTGAAGGAGAATGTCCGGCCATCTGTTCGTCAACTCAAGCTGAAGCGATCTTGGGTGCTGCAGCAGGACAATGACCCAAAACACACCAGCAAATCGACCCCTAAAAGGCTGAAGAAAAACAAAATGAAGACTTTGGAGTGGCCTAGTCAAAGTCCTGACCTGAATCCTATTGAGATGTTGTGGCATGACCTTAAAAAGGTGGTTCATGCTAGAAAACCCTCAAATAAAGCTGAATTACAACAATTCTGCAAAGATGAGTGGGCTAAAATTCCTCCAGAGCGCTGGGAAAGACTCGTTGCAAGTTATCGCAAACGCTTGATTGCAGTTATTGCTGCTAAGAGTGGCCCAACCAGTTATTAGGTTCAGGGGGCAATTTCTTTTTCACACAGGGCCATGTAGGTTTTGAGGTTTTTTTCTCACTAAATAATAAAAAACATCACTTAAAACTGCATTTTGTGTTCAATTATGTTATCATGGACTAATAGTTAACGGTTTTTGATGAGCAGAAACATTTAAGTGTGACAAACATGCAAAAGAATAAGAAATCAGGAAGGAGGCAAATAGTTTTTCACACCACTGTATACTGGGCATATATACCCCTGGCTACATATACTGGGCACATATACCCCTGGCTACATATACTGGGCGCATATATCCCTGGCTACATATACTGGTCACATATACCCCTGGCTACATATACTGGGCACATATACCCCTGGCTACTTATACTGGGCACATGTACCCCTGGCTACATATACTGGGCACATATACCCCTGGCTACATATACTGGGCACATATATCCCTGGCTACATATACTGGTCACATATACCCCTGGCTACATATACTGGGCACATATACCCCTGGCTACTTATACTGGGCACATATACCCCTGGCTACATATACTGGGCACAAATAACCCTGACTACATATACTGGGGGCATATACCCCTGGCTACCTGTTCTGGGGACATCTCTACCCCTGGCTACCTGTTCTGTGGACATCTATACCTCTGGCCACCTATTCTGGGGACACCTATAGTTAGTGTTAGGCACTAGGAGGTAGGGTTAGTGTTAGGCATTAGGAGAGAGAGGGCTAGTGTTAGACATCAGGAGGGGGCTTAGTGTTAGGCATTAGGAGGGAGGTTAGTGTTAGGCACTAGGAGGGGGTTAGTGTTAGGCACTAGGAGGTAGGGTTAGTGTTAGGCATTAGGAGAGAGGGCTAGTGTTAGACATCAGGAGGGGGCTTAGTGTTAGGCATAAGGAGGGAGTTTAGTGTTAGGCATTAGGAAGGGAGTTAGTGTTAGGCATTAGGAGGGGGGCTAGTGTTAGGCATTAGGAAGGGGGTTAATGTTTGGCATTAGGAGGGGAGGTTAGTGCTAGGCATTAGGAGGGAAGGTTAGTATTAGGCATTAAAAGTGAAGTTTAGTGTTAGATAGTGGGAAGGGGTTAGTTTTGGGCATTAGGGGGGATATTTAGTGTTAGGCATTAAGAGGGGGGTTAGGGTTTAGCGTTGCTTGCGAGTTTTCACCAAAGTAATTTTTGCATCAAAAATGCTATTTTCGATTTCGAAAATATATTCACAAAAATACATTGTATTTTCACAATGTGAATTTTTGGCAAATGTAATTTTGGGCCGATCCCAAAATATGGAGCTACTGGGATGAATTTCAGTAAATACCAAGCATGTGGAATACTGGATAGGGACAACAATGAAATGCAAATCATTTCTCCTTGTATTCAAATTTCATGTAAATGTTATTCAGCTTCAATACTGCAAGGAGAAATTATTTGCACCTCATTGATCATTCCCACTAGTCGATACTTGCAAATACATTTATAAAACTGTCATAAAAGGAGAGCTTATTCAACCCTTCCCAATCCCATGTCAGACTTTGGGCTTGATTCACAAAACGGTGATAACCCAGTTATCACGCCTAAAAGAATTAGGCGTGATAACCATTTCACCACGCTGGTGAAAAGCCCCTTATCACTCCTAAACTCAGTTTAGGCGTGGTAAGTTTAGGCGTGATAAGTTTAGGCGTGATAAGTTTAGATAAGTTTAGATCGCGCGCAAAGTCCTGCTGCGCACGAATCAGCACCATTAAACTCTATGCGACGTTTTGCGCGCACCAGACTTTGGTAGCGCAAAACTTTTGATCAGCTGTGTACTGCGATGCTAACCCAGTTGGTGCTAAAGTTATCACACCTAAACTTATCACACATAAACTTATCACGCCTAAACTTATCATGTCTAAACTTATCACACCTAAACGTATCACGCCTAAACTTATCACGTCTAAACTGAGTTTAGGCGTGATAAGGGGCTTTTCACCAGCGTGCTAACTGTTAGCACGCTTTTGTGAATCAAGCCCTATGTCTGACATAGACTAGACACAGGAAAAAATGGCCGCCACTAGGGGCAATGTTGCCATATCGAGTCCAGCACAGCATTAGCCCCTTTAGATCAAGGTGTCAGACTAAGTTCAACTGCTGGCTCCATCCTACAATGCTGTGGCACTAACTTTAATATCACGTGGGCGCATGTGGGCTCGCCATTGCCAGATCATGAGGATTTCGACACCATGTTGTGCTACACAATAACATAATTACGCTAGTACGCATGCAATGGGGTGGAGCTTGAGTATGAGTTGTGCCCCTCCCTATTCTGCTGATGGGGCACCGACTTGTATTCAAGCCCCGCCCCATTGCATGCGCACCAGCGTAATTATGTTATTGTGCAGTGCAGCATGGTGTAGAAGTCCTCATGACCTGGCAATGGCGAGCCCTAGTGTGAGGAGGTAGAGACCCCGACATCACCCACTGTGCACAGCACCCAGCGATCACCCACATCCCGCACGCACGGCAGAAACTGCATAGGAAAATGCATAGGAAAGGGTTAATTGCGCACAGCTTATTGCTGCAAGTCCATCCAAGCCACTCCCACCCAGTCAAGGTCACACTTGTGTGACAAAGAACATACTGTACGAAGGCCGAAAAGACCACAGCGTAATCTTTGCAATCTATTTTCAGCCCATTAACTTGACTCAAAGAGAAGATGGCAAATATCGCCTTCTTAAACGTAGCGGCTCCCCTGATGGGCAGCAAAGTGTCTTGATTGAAGCGTTGTTCTGGGCCATTACATTTGGCACTACAGCTCTATTAGAATTGAATTGTGTGGCTAGACAATTTCAGAAACTTTCACATGTCCTAATAGAAACCTTTTGTCTCCATTAGATTGTGGATCTGGGAGCTGCTTTTTCCGCCACCTCCATAGTAGATGTTTCAGATAGGAACGTTTTACCTCTACGCGCACAATGCCGGATAATTAGCCTGCTTTTATTGAATTGTATAATATTATGTGTTTCGACATTGCAATAAAGCTTTGAGTGTGTAATTACTGATAATTATAGCATATTTTGTTTTCTCGTAAACTGTTAATAATAACTTTGGTTATTCCACAATTTTAGTACCAAATCATTTGTAATATACCCATCTAGTAGGTACGTGCCTTTTGCTTGGAGCTGATGATCACAACTTAATGATATTAGTAGCAACTGTAAGGTTATACGGGGACATATACAGGGAATGGCCATGGTTACTGTATGCTATAGTTAAGTTCCCTATAAAAAGCAGGAAAAAAAATAGTCTGTGTGCAGATGTAGAGGATTGGATGTACCATCTGGAGCCACATAATGAAAGGCAGTTTGAAAATCATTATCATGTTTATTTGTTTTTCTATTTCCATGGTATTCTTTATTTGAAGAAAAAGGAGATATGAGATGATAGACGGACTGTGTAACATTTAGGGATGGTTGGAAATGCCAATTTCCGGTTCCATGGAAATTCTGATTTCCATAAATGGCAACTTTCGTTACGGTGGTATACCGACCATAATACGATTTCCAATTTTTAATTTTCTGATATTTCTGAGTTTTTTGAATTGTTAAGTCTTAATCTCTGATTGGCTTATTGATTCTGAATGCTCTGATTGGCCAAATTGGTCTGATAATTCTGAGTAATTCCTCAGAATTCCAAGTTTGCCAATTGTAAAATCTGATTCTTTAATTGGCTTATTCATTCGAATGTCATGATTGGCCTAAAATTACCAACTAGCAGTATTTCAGATTTTGATTAAAATCTGATTATCGCACTAAGATTTCCGATATTCGAGTTCTGATCAGAAATGCAGTGTTTCGATCGGAAAGCAGAATACGAATGAGAATCCCTAGTAACAGATGAATATGAGGTTACTTTAAAGTGTTAATCAATACAAAACTGATACATACTGGGTGGTCACTTTGGGGAGCCATGTTGTTGTAGCAGCTTGACCAAGTCTCCATGGTTTCCTGGTGGTATAGTTCTAATTATTTATGTTATGTGTGCATCATATAGTGGAACCTGCTAAAGTAAATACGAGGACGTGACTTTATAGTGAAAAAATTAGATACTTACCTAAGACGTAGGAAGACTTTAACTCCTCCAGAGGCTTATTATGTCCTCCTGGAGACCACAAAACCCCCCTGAAGATCGCAACCGCAGTCCTCTTGATGCGCAAGCAGGGCCATGCTGCACCCACATGAGTATGGCCATGCCTGCACGGTAGCACAGAGCTGCTCGAGCACGCCTGCACAGGCACGGTACGATCATGCTCAGGGCCGGCCCTAGACTTTTTGCCGCCTGAGGCAAATTTAGGAGAAAATTGCTTTCCATCGTGCGCTCCACTGACGTCACTTCCTGCATCGCCGTCCACTTACAATACAGTGGGCGGCGATGCAGGAAGTGATGTCAGTGGAGCACTCGCTGGAATGCGGAAAAGGTGAGTCCCCCCCGCCCGTTGCCTCTTACGATCTGCAAGCGGCTGCTTCCTAATTACAGCTGGAGGGGAGTGCAGATCGGGGGACCCAGGTGAGGGAGGGGGGGTCCGACCCCCCTCCCCACCGCTAGGCCCAATACCCCTGACCCACCCGCTACCCCTCCGGCTCGGCGGCCGCCCCCCCCCGGGCGGGTGCCGCCCCTAGAAGTTTGCCGCCTGAGGCAAATGTTTCACCCCGCCTCATGAGCGGGCCGGCCCTGATCATGCTGCTGAATGAAGAGGAACATGATCATGATCAGAAATCTGACAAGCTTGTTTTTATTTTTTATTATTTTTACATTGAGTATACTTTAAATGTGGCTTGCACTGAGTTGCCTTACATAGTACATTATGAGAAGGAGCACACCTTGGAGGAAGGAAGATGTTGAGGTTCTTTGTTGTGGCAGTAACAAAATGAGGTTTTGGGTCCAGTACTTGGAAAAGTAAGCTAAACAAGAGCAATACAACAGCCCTGGGTACAGCATTATTAGGGTGGGGGCTCCTTGGAAGATTGTAGCATTACTAATCATTCAGTCCTTGAAAAATGTCCCATTGCAATATTTGATCGGGTGCCAATGGTTGCCCAATAGCTAAATACAAAGTTGAATAGTTAAATTATATAGATGTGAACAGGTCCACCACTACCACAGGGGCAAACTGGAAAATTGGCTTGGCAGGCGGATTTCTCTGTAGTCTGAGGCTCTGGGCACTCTCATTTTCATCTCCTCTGTGACCCTGAGCATGGTATTAAGTAATAACAACATGTTGCTGGTCACAGAGAAGATGCAGCCAGTGGTAGATGAAGAAAGGGGGGGTCGGTAGCCAGCTGCCAGCTTAGGGTTGTTGGGGGTAGGGGGGAATTTGGCATCAACAAATGCCACTTTAGGGAAGGGGAGATGGTGTGTCAGGTAGCTCCCAGGTTAATTTTGCCCGGTGACCCTACTGTAGCTAGAACCAGCCCTGCATGTGAACTGTCTTACCTGCCAATTTTAATCAGCCAGGTTTGTTATCCTTGGATGCAGATATAAGCTGTGACATTTTCCATTGCCTCCTACATGACTTCTATGAGACACTGAGGTGTAAGTACATTATGTGCTTAAAAATTTGCCACCCAACATACTTCTGGTACCCCCTCCACACAAATTATTTGTATATATTATTATTGAGTCAAGAAGACGTGTAAACTATTTAGCTGACCACTAAGTAAATGTAGTTCCAACAACAACGCTGATGAAGTAAAGGAAAATAAAAAACAGCAGCCGCAGATACTCCTGAGGGGTCAAGTAGATGAGCACCAGCTTTGAGCCTGCTATTAAGAGGCCCATGTCGCTGTGGTCAGTCAAAAGAAATTGCTGCTACATGGACTACCAACATGAATAGGTGAATATAACATACCTTCCATTGACCACAAAGGTTCAGATAGGAAAAAATAGCATACTTGCCAACATTCACACGCAGGTATAGGAACAAAAGGCATGAAGAGAGACAAAATTACCAGCAGAACCCACGGGCACGAAGGGTTGCCAGACAGTTCAAGGTCATACACAGAAGACTGTCGTTCCAGGGATAGACTAATTTGAGGTCAGGTACACACCAAGGGTAATACGCAGGAGATCAATCAGCTGGACAGATAAACCAGGCATTAAACAGATGTGTAGATGGTAAAAACAAGAGTCGGTACTTGTGGCGATCAAACTTGTAGGCAAAGGTCAGACAAAAGATCAAAACATGAGAGCAAGCCAAATAACCCCTAGCAAATTAGTACTAACAGCTGACCACAAGTGGACAGTGAAGTTGGGGGACTGTCATTACCGGTAAGTGTCCCAAAGTGCAGACAGACCTAAATCTGTGTCTCAGCAGGCAGTGACTCTCAAATTACCAGATGTGGTTTAGGCTTTCTATCATCTTATGCATTAAGCTGGAACAGTAGAAGAAGGATATATGTATTAAGCATAGCAACAAAAATAGACTTTATTTGTATATTTGGATTGTGTAGGGAAGCTCATTCGGATTCTGCGGAAATGCAAAATCCCCATTTCCGATAAATAAAAAAAAAACGCATTTTAGCATCGGAATGCAGAACGGGGAAATAAAAATGTGGTAATCGGATTTCTGCATCAGATGCGGAAATCACTGCAGAAAATACGCTTACCGATATGTGGTAATTTTAGGCCAATCAGAGCACTCACAATGAATAGACCAATCAGAGAATGCAGATTTGGGCGGAATTTTTTGCAGGAAAATCCGCATTACCAATTCTTGATCATTTTAAGCTAACCAGAGAACTTAAAAAGTCGGAATGAATAAGCCAATCAGAGAATGTGTTTTTTCCCCCGCGGAAATCTGCTTTACCGATGTTTAGTAATTTTAAGCTAATCAGAAGGCTTCGAATGAATAAGCCAATCAGAGAATGTGAAAATTATCACATACATTTTAATGAAAATGAGCACTAGAGTACAGAAATACGTGGAAGGCAGTAAGTGGAAATGCCGATAACCACTAGTAAACGGCAAAGGCGGAAAGCAGAATTTCCGCAGAATTGGACATTGGCGTTTCCGACCATTCCTAGGATTGTGCTGACCTTTTATTTTTAGTGGTGTTCATAGGGATTGAGTGGTATGAGACGTGCCACTTTCTATTGTTGGGGCTTACAAGCGCCTGGCCGATGTACAAGAACGGCTGACAGGGGGTGAATTCCTCGCCTTAAAGGGTACCTGCGATAAGTTAAAAGAAGAAATTTATACATACCTAGGGCTTCCTCCAGCCCCCTTCAGGATGATCCCCCACCTCACTGTCCTCCTCTGCCGCTTGGATCCTCCACTATGGGTCCCGGCAATTCCATCAGTCAGCGCCAGTCGGGGCAAGCGCAGTCCAGCCGTATGCGCTCCCCCATCACGCTCCTGTGGCCAGGACCATTTTGCGCAGGTGCAGAACTCTCCTGGCGATGGCAGTGCGGTACACGCATGTCTGTGCTGTGCATGAGCACCACTACTTCCCAACTGGCTGAATTACTGGGACCCATAGTGGAGGATCCAGGCAGAAGAGGACTATAAGCTGTCTGTCTGAATGATGCCTCAGTATTCAGTAAGACTATATGGAAGCTATTCAGCTGTAATGCTGGTACTTGTCAATTACCAGCTACAAAACAGTTTGAAAATAAAACTGAGGTTAAGTGAGACTCTTTATCCCTACACACAAATTTACGTAAATACATTTTATTCTGGTTGCTAATGCATGTTCCTAAGCCCGTTTATCTAAGTTAAGAGGTGGATTCATGGTATAAAATAAGTGATTGGAATATATGCATAACAAACTACATGCAATATTCATGGAAATGGCTTCAGATCTCCAGTCGTGTTACAAAGATATTGCTGCAAGCCACGGAGCTTCTGATGTTACAAAGTACAGCTAATAACACGTCTCAGGGAATGGTAGACCAACTAAGCTGCTTTTTAAGGCTAAGTTTACACTGAATCAGCTGCCATGTGCATGTCGTACACTTCAAGGGATTTTAAAATGGGCATCTCACAGTAACCCTGAATATATAAAGTCAGCGCAGGTCTATAGTAGTACAGCTTTCGTCATTTTCTGGTATACAGGATCTTCGAACAAAAAGGTAAAGAAGCAAGGCTTACCAGATTCCAACAACCCACATTATAAGGTTGTAAACGAGTTTGATAGAAAAGGGAAGGCGACAGGCGGCACCATTTTATTTGAGGTCTTCTATTGACCATTTTATGCGCGCTACTTTTTCCGGGTTCCCAGTGCACGGGCCCCGTATGTGAGTTCTTTTTTATTCTTGTTTTTAAACTGTTTTACTTGTTATGTAATAAAGACGGTTTACACTTAGATGTGCCGTATATCTCTTTCATGTCACTATCCTACTGGACTCCCCTTTGGCGAGTCTCTGCGACCTCAGGATATCTACTATATTCCGGAGGAACCTGTGGTGTGCAACATCGCTGGTGAAACGACACCATTTGAAAGTTCTGCGGACCATCTATCAAATTCGTTAACAACCTTATAATGTGGGTTGTTGGAATCTGGTAAGCCTTGCTTCTTTACCTTTTTGTTCGAAGATCCTGTATACCAGAAAATGACGAAAGCTGTACTACTATAGACCTGCGCTGACTTTATATATTCATTGCTTGTGTGGACTTTTGGACATTGTCCTTCTCGGCTGCGGTCACCTTCTGCCTTGGTGCTGATACTTGTTGTTTATCTCACAGTAACCCGCCCTTAACAATTCATTGTGCCTTATCGCCAGTCATTGGTAATGTGGGCATAATGTACACGCTGTCTGGTAATGCAGTGCTTTTCTCACATTTTTTTGACAGAACCCAACAAACCATGGACCCAATGGATGATACACAACTAAACCTCTCAGCCCCAGACCTTAACTCCCTCCTCACACGTGTTCCTAACTGCTTGTCTGCTATATCCTCTATCATGACCTCTCACTTCTTAAAACTTAATATGAGTAAAACAGAACGACTGTATTTTTTGTACTATAAGGCCTAGTGCACATCAGAGCGGTTCTGCTGCGGTTTGCGATCCGATTGCGGCTGCGGATACGCTTGGGTAATGTATTTCAATGGGCTGGTGCACACCAGAGCGGGAGGCGTTTTGCAGAAACGCATACTCCCGGGCTGCTGCAGATTTTGGATTGCGGATGCGTTTCTGCCTCAATGTTAAGTATAGGAAAAACGCAAACCGCTCTGAAAAACGGCACTTCAGAGCGGTTTGCCAGGCGTTTTTTGTTACAGTAGCTGTTCAGTAACAGCTTTACTGTAACAATACATGAAATCTACTACACCAAAAACGCTTCACAAAACCGCAAAATGCTAGCTGAAACGCTACAGAAAAAGAAGAAAAAGCGTTTCAAAATCTGCTAGCATTTTGCGGATCTGCTAGCGGTTTTTGGTGTGCACCAGGCCTAAGACTCACTTCTTCTCCCCCTAAAGTGGAGGAAAAAAGTCACTGCGTCTTATAGTCCAAATACAGGGAGTTCCTGACTTGTGAATGCCTGCCAATATGAAGCTCCAACTCTCTGCAATGTCAGGGACTCCCTGTACTGTGCCCATGCAGAGGAGGACACAGGGGGACAAATGAAGGACACGGGGATGCAAAGGGGCATAGAGGAGGACACAAGGGAGACACAAAGAGGCAAAAGGGAGGACACAAGGAGGAGAAATGCAGACCGGACACATGAAGGACACAGGAGGACACAAGGGGGGCAGAAGAGAACACTGGGAGACAAAAGAGGATCAAGGTGGCATGAGGTACAAAGGGGGCATAATCCAAAATATGCCCCTTCACCATGGATGCACCAGGCTTAGTATATATCCCCCCCGTTTTTGCCCTCTAAACCTAGGTGCATCTTATGGCCAGGAGCATCTTATAGTCCAAAATTACGGTAATCATTTTTTTTCCACTGTCTCTGTCTACCACTCTCCCTGATATAACAATAAATGTTAATAACACCCCTTAGGGAAGGTTGAAGATCCCATAGAGATTTCCCGCTCTTCTCTCGTACTCCTTGTTTCCCCAGGGAAGGCTGCAGATCCTATAGAGCTTTCCCGCTCTTCTCCCTGACTCCTTGTTTCCCCAGGGAAGGCTGCGGGCTCCTTGTTTCCCGCAGCAAAGGCTTCAGATCCTATAGAGCTTTCCTGATCCTCT
This sequence comes from Hyperolius riggenbachi, assembly GCF_040937935.1. Taxonomy (NCBI): domain Eukaryota; kingdom Metazoa; phylum Chordata; class Amphibia; order Anura; family Hyperoliidae; genus Hyperolius; species Hyperolius riggenbachi. The sequence goes on from NC_090648.1 coordinate 446,480,205, forward strand.
CTTGGACTCCTTGTTTCCCCAGGGAAGGCTGCGGATCCTATAGAGCTTTCCCGCTCCTCTCTCTGAATCCTTGTTTCCCCAGGGAAGGCTGCAAATCATATAGAGCTTTTCCGCTCTTCTCTCAGACTCCTTGTTTCCCCAGGGAAGACTGCAGATTCTATACAGATTTCCCGCTCTTCTCCCGGAATCCTTATTTCTCCAGGAAAGGTTGCGGATCCTATAGAGCTTTCCCGCTCTTCTCTCGGACTCTTTTTTCCCCAGGGACAGGCTGCAAATCCTATAGAGCTTTCCCACTCTCCTCTCAGACTCCTTGTTTCCCCAGGGAAGGCTGCGGATCCTACAGAGATATTGTAATGGATAGCGGAGATACGGCCGCAACAGCAAGCGGCATGGCGGCTATCTTCGCGTCGCAGCCGGCAGTCTCCGCCGCACGGTTACATGCTGGGGCTTTGCCTGGTCCTTCTATTGCTCATAGACTAAGGGCTACGCGCGCGCGCCAGGTGACAGGTCCTTTATGCAACTAGAAGGGGAGTCAGCTGATCAGGCGATCAGCTGACTCCAATTGGCTGAGTGACTGTGTTATATAGAGATATTCCTATCTCCCAACTCCTCTGGGAAAGCGAGTATCTCTATCATTACTGTTGCACCAAACACCTACCCTTACATTGGTTGTCCTGTTTCTGGCTATACCAGTATTATTGGTGGTACTGCAGATCACACATAATCAGAGAAATCTGTTCTCGCTGACATCAATCGTTACAGAACAGCAGACAAAAACATTATGGACGCACTGCGTGACTAAGTTGAGGTCCTGACCACCGCAGTAAACAATCTTACCGGGGTGATTAATACCCAACAGTCTCAGATTACACAACTGTCTGGGACTGTACAGGTACTTCAAACAGCCGTTGATGCAGTGCAATCCCCTCCAGTCACGGACCTTCGTATGTCCGTACCTGAAAAGTTTTCTGGGCATAGATCTGACTTTCAGAATTTCAGGAATCGTGTGTTGTCTTATTTTGAGTTGAGGCCCAATCTGTCAGGATCTGAGAACCAGAGGGTAACATTTATAAAGACCCTTCTGTCAGGAGATTCACAAACATGGGCATATAGTCTGCAGCCTAAACATAAGGCCTTATCTTCAGTTCAGGAGTTTTTAAGGCCATGGCCGTTATATACGATGATCCGGATATTGCTATCACGGCTGAGAGGAAACTAAAGACTCTCAGACAGGGTCGTAATCCGGTGGAGGTTTATGCCGCAGAGTTTAGGAGGTGGGCTGTATCCGCTAGATGGGGAATGTATGCATTGTTAGTTTCTGATTTGATGTTAGGGCATCCTGAGCCTAAATCCCTAGACGAAGTGATTTCGTTGGCGGTACGGGTTGATCGCCGCCTTCGTTATCAGAGACAGACCCGTGGGAGAAACGCTGTAAGATCTGTTTCCTACGCCTCTTCTCCACCCTCGTCACCTCAAGACGAACCGATGCAGATCGGTCACTCTAGGTTAACGCAAGTGGAAAAGAATCGCAGAAGGTCAGAAAGACTCTGTCTATACTGTGCTGAGGAGGGTCACATTGTCCAGAATTGTCCTAAGAAGTCAGGAAACGCTGCCACCTAGGTGTAGTCAGAGGTAATACACTAGGCGAGCCGTTTCTACCTCTAAACAATAACCGTTTGCTCCTCCCTTGCTCCATTACCTGGGAGGGTCGGGCCAAAGCCACAGAGGCATTCGTGGACTCGGGCTCTGCAGCTAATTTTATAAACTATGACTTTGTGAAAAAATTGGGTATTCCTTTACTCCCGCTGGATCGTCAGATTCTGGTCACAGCAGTAGATGATTCTCTGTTACAGTGTAGACAGCCTCTTTCCCAGACTCCCTCGTTTTTATGTACTATAGGGGTGCTACATAAGTAGAAATTACAGTTCTTTGTCCTGCAAATGGCAACTTCTACCATTATACTCGGTATGCCCTGGTTGCAACTACACTCCCCTCAGATTGAATGGGCTTCTGGTCAGCTACAGAGCTGGTCAACCCATTGTCATCATCACTGTTTGGAGAAAGTTGCTGTTTGTGCTACCAAGGTTCAGGTGAAAGGGGTGCCAGTGCAGTACACAGAGTTTTCTGACGTGTTTTGTCCCAAATCAGCAGACAAACTCCCACCTCATCGAAGTTTCGATTGTCCCATTGAGTTAAGATCAGGTTGTATGCCTCCTAGAGGTCAAATCTATAATTTGTCTGGGCCCGAGAAGCTGGCTATGCAGGAGTACATTAAGGAAAATTTGGCCAAGGGCTTCATCCGTCCTTCCAGATCCCCAGCGGGGGCTGGGTTCTATTTTGTGCAGAAGAAGGACGATGAGCTCAGACCTTGTATTGACTATCAAGGGTTAAATAAGATCACAGTGAAAAATCGCTATCCACTGCCTTTGATAGACGATCTGTTTGCTCAGGTGATCAATGCCAGTATTTTCTCTAAACTGGACCTTCGAGGGGCATACAACCTGGTACGCATTAGGGACGGTGACGAATGGAAGACGGCGTTCAACACGCCCGACGGGCACTACGAGTATCTGGTCATGCCCTTCGGGTTGTGTAATGCGCCTGCCATCTTCCAAGAATTGATTAATGAAGATTTTTAGGGAGGTTCTGGGAAAATTCATGCTGGTGTATTTGGACGATATACTGATCTTTTCTCCCAACCTAACGGAACATCATAAACATGTGAAGTTTGTGTTGCGTAAATTAAGGCAGAACTCGTTGTACGCCAAGTTAGAGAAGTGCCTCTTCGAGGTCACTCAAGTCCCTTTTCTGGGATATGCTCCGGATTGGCTGAGTAACTGGGGCGGCGCTGTGGTGCGCTTGCAGTATATATAGGACAGGTCATTCAGTTGTTCCGTGTCTTCTGTTGCAAATGCTACGTGTTAGCACTCAGACCTACTCAGATCCCAAAGTGTGCTAGAACCAGCAGGAGCTGGGGATCCACACTTAGCCAGATTCTGTTGATAGCTTAAAGTACTAATTGAATTGTATTATTTGTTATGACCTTCTGCTAGCTTGACTACTCTTCTGTTTACTGATCCTGTACCTTTGCCTATCTGATATAGTTGCCGACTCTGCCTGAAACACTACTCTGATCTAGCTTTCTGTCTCTGTACCGTATCTGTCCGCTCGTTGCCAAATCTGCTTGTCTGACACTCCTGTCCTCACCAGTGAGCCTAGTCACTGGTGAGGGATCCTCTGCTAGCATCACCTGCTTCACAGGTGAATGCTAGCTGCAGTACTATCTGAATCACCTGCCCCTCAGGTGGTCAGTAGCTGCAGTACAGCCTGAATCACCTGCTCCTCAGGAGATTACTAGCTGCAGTACTATCTGAATCACCTCCTCCTCAGGTGGTCAGTAGCTGCAGTACAGTCTGAATCACCTGCTCCTCAGGTGGTCAGTAGCTGCAGTACAGTCTGAATCACCTGCTCCTCAGGTGGTCAGTTGCTGCAGTACAGTCTTTATCACCTGCTCCTCAGGTGAATAGTCACTACAGTACTATCCTCTCTACCTGCCCCTCAGGTGATAGTGGCTACATTACAGTCTGAATCACCCATTCCTCGGGTGATCAGTACGCTTGTTTGAACATAGTTCTACCCGCTCCTCGGGTGACCTATCTCACTATTGTCTGTATCTCCAGCTTGCTGGAGTTTGTATTCCTGTGTTATATAGAGATATTCCTATCTCCCAGCTCCTCTGGGAAAGCGAGTATCTCTATCATTACTGTTGCACCAAACACCTACCATTACATTGGTTGTCCAGTTTCTGTCTATACCAGTATTATTGGTGATTTTGCAGATCACACATAATCAGGTATAGCATCTGTATTATTGGTGATACTGCAGATCACCAATAATCAGAGAAATCTGTTCTCGCTGACACCAATCGTTACAGATATCCCGCTCTTCTCTCTGAATCCTTGTTTCTCCAGGAAAGGCTGCGGATCCCATTGAGATTTCCCGCTCTTCTCTCAGACTCTTTGTTTCCCCAGGGGTGGCTGCAGATCCCTTATAGATTTCCCGATCCTCTCTTTGAATCCTTGTTTCAGCAGGGAAGGCTGCAAATCCTATAGAGCTTTCCCGCTCTTCTCTCAGACTCCTTGTTTCCCCAGGGAAAGCTGCGGATCCTATATAGCTATCCCGCTCTTCTCTTGGAATCCTTGTTTCTCCAGGGAAGGCTGTGGATCCCATTGAAATTCCCGCTCTTCTATCGGACTCTTTGTTTCCCCAGGGGTGGCTGTAGATCCCTTAGAGCTTTCCCGCTCCTCTCTCTGACTCCTTGTTTCCCCAGGGAAGGCTGCGGATCCTATAGCGATTCCCCGCTCTTCTTGCATACTCTTTGTTTCCCCAGGGAAGGCTACAGATCATATAGAGCTTCCCCACTCTTCTCTCTGACTCCTTGTTTTCCCAGGGAAGGCTGCAGATCCTATAGAGCTTTCCCGCACTTCTCACTGACTTCTTGTTTCTCCAGGGAAGGCTTCAAATCCTATAGAGCTTTCCCTCTCCTCTGTCTGACTCCTTGTTACTCCAGGGAAGGCTACAGATCATATAGAGCTTCTCCACTCTTCTCTCTGACTCCTTGTTTACCCAGAAAGGCTGTGGATCCTATAGAGCTTTCCCGCTCTTCTCTCTGACTTTTTGTTTCTCCAGGGAAGGCTTCAAATCCTATAGAGCTTTCCCTCTCCTCTGTCTAACTCCTTGTTACTCCAGGGAAGGCTGCGGATTCTATAGAGATTTCTCACTCCTCTCTCTGACTCCTTGTTTCCCCTGGGAAGGATGCAAATCATATAGAGCTTTCCCCCTCCTCTCTTGAACTCCCTGTTTCTCCAGGAAAGACTGCGGATCCTGTAGAGCTTTCCTGCTCCTCTCTCTCTCTCTCTCTAAAGAGTTTTCTCTCTCCTCTTTCCCCACTGTCCCCGTTCACATTTACAGTCAGCTGCATCTTGGAGTCTCCTCAGAATGCTTGAAATGTACTCGAGTCTCTAAGTACTTCTGAAGACAAGTGGCTCTGCAATGCGCATGTGTGAATCCATGATCACATATGTGCAGTACTAAGCCACGCATCTTTGGAAATACTCAGAGACCCACATTTTTCAAAAGCCTTCAGAGGAGATTCAAAATCCAAAAAAGTGGAATGGAGGAACACAGAGAGGACCAGGGCCCATATGCAATTCACTTTCTCACCTGAGTTTTCTCCAAGGTGATACATTCACAACTTGTACATAAAATGCCTTTTACACTACAAGCAAGAAAACAAAAACTCAAAATAATTTTGACAGTACTTTTTCATCTACTTTTTGGTACTTTTTCCATTTCAAAGAGCTAAAAAGTTATTTTATATTGAAGTTGAAAAATTATCTTCTAGGAGAAAACGCAGGAGAAAAAGTGAAATGCATATGGGCCCAGGAAGAGATCCAGGGCCATATGCGATTCACTTTTTTCACCTGAGATTTCTCCTAAGTTATATTTTCACAACTTGTAAATCAAATGTTTAAAACCACCAGTAAGCAAACAAATACTCAAAATAATTTTGATAGTACTTTTTTGCATACTTTTTGGTATTTTTTCCATTGCACAGTGCTAAAAAGTTATTTTAAATTGAAGATTAAAAATTATCCCCTAGGAGAAAACTCAGGAGAAAAAGTGAATTGCATATGGCCCCCAAAGCCTTCCCTCTTTTGAGTGAGTGACCTAAGCAGAACCACAATAACTAGCAAACACCAGAGCAACAATACCCAGCAATCGCCGTAAATCTAAGGCAAGGCGCACACTTATCAATATTGTGCACATTTTCCAACAATTTGTAGAGAAGTTTTGGGTCGGTTTGTTCTAGTGTATCTAGATGATATATTAATTTACTAGAATCTATCAGAGCATCGTGATCATGTTAGATTTGTTTTACAAAAACTCCGGCAGAATTGCCTCTATGCTAAACTTGAAAAGTGTATTTTTGAGGTGACTGAGGTACCCTTTCTTGGGTACATCACTTCCACCTCAGGTCTGATCATGGACCCAGAGAAAGTGTCTGCAGTGCTGGAATGGCTCAGCCCGTTGGACTGAAGGCACTGCAGAGATTCTTGGGCTTCGCCAATTATTATAGAAAATTCATTAAAGGATTTTCTTCAGTGGTGTCCCCTCTTACTGACCTCACTAAAAAAGGGGCAGACACCTGCAAATGGTCACAAGAGGTTCTAGATGCTTTTACTTTATTGAAAAAATTGTTTTGCTCCGCTCCTATTCTCCGCCATGTAGATGTCAGTTGTCCATTCATTGTGGAGATGGACGCGTCTGAAATAGGAGTAGGAGCAGTGTTGTCCCAGCATTCGGGGTACCAGGGCCGTCTACATTCCTGCACCTTCTTTTCCCGCAAATTCTCTCTAGCGGAGAGGAATTACTATATTGGGAACAGAGAGCTGTTGGCCATTAAGTTGGCATTTGAAGAGTGGCGTCACTGGCTGGAGGGGGCGGAACATGTCATCACAGTGTATACTGACCATAAGAACCTGGAGTACATTGAGGGGGCCAAAAGACTCAGCCCTAGACAAGCTCGATGGTCCCTATTTTTCTTCAGGTTCCGATTTATAATTATGTACAAGCCAGGGAACAAAAACGTAAAAGCTGACGCCCTGTCTAGGTCTTTTGAGTCTGAGCCTGTCCAGGCCTCTGAACCTGAAAACATCTTGCCAGATAATGTTGTGCTTGCCGCCACCGAAATTCAGGAAAATTTCATGGCCACTTTACAGTCTTTTCAGCAGGATACCCCAGAGGGTAAACCTGAGGAATCTTTGTTTGTGCCTTTGCATTTGCAGCTTCAAATCTTACAGTTGTTTCATAGCCACAAGAACGCAGGCCATCCAGGTGTGGCTAGAACACAAGAACTACTGTCAAGGTGTGTTTGGTGGCCTTCAATGGGACAAGACTGTAGAGAGTTTGTAAGGGCATGCTCTGTTTGTGCCAAAAGTAAGCCGTCTCGGCGGCCACCCGCCAGGACGTTACAGTCACTCCCTGTTCTTGAGGAGCCATGGACTCATATATCGACATGTTACAGAATCTCTTCCTTTTGGGCAATTCCTGCGGTTACGCAGGAAAAATACCAATTTGGAAGATTTTCTGAACCAAGCTGAAGATCTCAAACAAAGACTCCTCGCAAGAGGATATAATGAACTTGCCCTGGATTGTGCCATCAAAAAAGCCACTATGAGAGATAGACCAGAATTGATTAAAAGGAATAAACAGACTAGGCCCACTAACAATTCAGGAGTGTTCTCGTTTGATTTTTCTCCTATGGCCAAACAAATTAAGTGGGCATTCAGCAAGAACTGGTCACTTTTACTTGAAGATCTAGTTTTGAAGAATAGCCTACCTCCTCAACCATTGATAGCTTTTAAAAGAGCACCTACTATTGGTGACGCTCTGGTGCATAGTGACTTTCGAAAAAATCCACAGCGCACTTGGCTGAGCGAATTTACATCCACAGGAAATTATCGTTGTGGCTTTTGCAAAGCTTGCCATTTAATGAAAACAGGCCGACTTTTTCAGTTGGGTCCTGTATCTTGTAATGTACCATTTTTTGCCACTTGCAGGACCAGTTACGTGGTCTATGCACTCATGTGTCCATGCCAACGTTTTTACATTGGCAAGACAACCAGGATGGTTAAAGAACGTATTTTAGAACATGTACGCTTACTGCCCAAGGGCAAAGGTTGCCCAAGGATAGTCGAACACATGTCGACTGTTCATCAAAACGACCCCTAATCTTTTATCCTTTGTATGCATTGATGTCTGCAACATCCCCCGCAGGGGTGGTGATAAGAAAAAGCTGCTGCTCAGGCAAATAGTGCATTGGATTTTGCGTACTAATACTATGGGTGCGTTTGGCCTAAACGATTATGTCGATCTTGCATGTTTTTTGGACCCGTAGGTTTTTCTCCTTTATTTCCATACCCCTTTAAGCCGCCTCTCGTTGCCCTTGTGTTCAAATCATGTTTTTTTATCTTATCCCAGTTTTTTAGCGACCTACTTTTTTTCTATACAGTTTTTTGTAGATTGACCCCTTTGGGACTTTTTAACTATTTTCCACTTAATAAAAATGAATAGAACTTGTAAATTAACTACCATGATGTAACCCGACCTCTCCTCTATGCTTAACCACTTCGCCACTGAGGGGTTTTACCCCCTGACCACCAGAGCAATTTTCACCTTTCAGCGCTCCTTCCATTCATTCGTCTATAACTTTATTATTACTTATCGCAATGAAATGAACTATATCTTGTTTTTTTCGCCACCAATTAGGCTTTCTTTAGGTGGGACATTATGCCAAGAATTATTTTTTTCTAAATGTGTTTTAATGGGAAAATAGGAAAAATGTGGGGAAAAAAATAATTATTTTTCAGTTTTCGGCCATTATAGTTTTTAAATAATGCATGCTACTGTAATTAAAACCCATGAAACGTATTTGCCCTTTTGTCCCGGTTATAAAACCATTTAAATTATGTCCCTATCACAATGTTTGGCGCCAATATTTTATTTGGAAATAAAGGTGCAATTTTTTCAGTTTTGCGTCCATCGCTAATTACAAGCCCATAGTTTATAAAGTAACAGTGTTATACCCTCTTGACATAAATATTTAAAAAGTTCAGTCCCTAAGGTAACTATTTATGTATTTTTTTTAATTGTAAATTTTTTAATTTTTTTTTAATTACAAAAAAAAAAAAATGGGGAGTGTGGGAGGTAATGAGTTAATTTTATGTGTAAAAGTCATTTATTTGTATGTGAAAAATGTGTAGGGTGTAGTTTACTATTTGGCCACAAGATGGCCACAGTAACTTTTTGTTTTAATGCGACCTCCAAGCTTCCTTCCGGAAGCTTGGAGGAAGAATAAGGAGGCTGGACACGTGAGTTTTTTCTCACAATGATCGCGCTGCCCATAGGAGAGCAGCTGATCATTGCGGGGCTTAGATCAACGAACGGGAATGGATTTTCCCGTTCATTGATCTCTGGGCGAGCGGGCGGCGGCGGTTTTACTAGCGGCGGGCGGCGTGTTTACGAGCGGGAGCGCGGGCAGCGTCGGGAACGCGGAAAGTACGTGTTTCTCCGTCCCTGGTTTTTAAAGGATGGAAAAAGGGGCGGAGAAATACGTACGCGCGGGGGAAAAATGGTTAATACTGTCTGGTGTTCTGACATCCCACCTCTCTCTCTCTAGGTACCTCATAGGTGTCTCATTCACGTCCCTTTTCTTCCCACTTGTTTCCTTTTTCACTCTTTTCTTACCCACACTCATAGTACACCTTAGTCCACTTCCCACTCCGACACCATGGTGGCCCAGTGTGCATATATATTCTTCTGCCCCTTTGCTGCAACTTAAACATTGGCTAATAAGCCCCAGTGTGTGAAATTATTCCACACTCCTAGTGACCAATGTGGGTTGCCGCGCTACTTTTTGTTGGCTGCGGCAACTGATTGGTTCACTCCTTGCTTACCATCAGGGATGAGCTCGCTGTGGCTCTCCGTTCGTTTCCAACCACTTTGTTTATGTGGGCGGGGCCGCTTGCCATGGCGACTGTCGGCCTGAGGCTAAGCTACCGCAGCCTTGGTTTATTTATTTTTTGTGGGCTGAGACGCCCAGCTATTGGCCGCTGTTCACTGCGTCCTGTGACGCGTGTACGCGACCTCCTTCAATTCCTTCAATTCAAGTTCAATTCTTGGTCACGGTTCCTCTTTAAGTGACATGTGACATGATGAGATAGGCATGTGTATGTTCAGTGCCAAGCACACAAATAAATATGAAGTGTTGCTTTTCTTTTTGCTCTTACTGAAAGAGTTATTATTCAGCTATGCAACTGACAGTTTTTCTCCAGTCAGGACCCAGTCGGACCATAGCGTCCTTCACTGATAAAGAATTACAGCTTTCCTTGCAAGGGATAGATAAAAACGTCAATAGTTCATGTATTTTAGCACTCAGAGGTAAAGGACAGACTGTTTAATTGAGCTGAGACACAACAATAAATCCACTTTTTTACATTTTTAAACATAAAGGTAGCTTTTTGTCCCTAGGCCTTCTCAAAGGACTAGAGGACATGATCTGCGCATGGAGGAAAACATTTTAGTCATTTATTTAGGAAAGGGTTCTTTACAGTAAGAGTGATTAAGATGTGCAATGCATTGCCACAGGAAGTAGTTATGGCAAACTCTATACCTGCATTTAAAGGGGGCTTAGATGCTTTCCTTGCGTTGAAAGACATCCATGGCTACAATTACTAGGTAATGCCTAATGATGTTGATCCAGGAATTTTATCTGATTGCCATCTGGAGTCGGAAAGGAATTTTTTTCCCTTTTGGGGCTAATTGGACCATGCCTTGTAAGGGTTTTTCGCCTTCCTCTGGATCAACAGGGATATGTACGGGAGCAGGCTGGTGTTGTACTTTGTTCTCTGGTTGAACTCGATGGACATATGTCTTTTTTCAACCCGATCAACTATCTGATTCAATTATCATAATCGAATCAGAGGAAAATGGGTGCCGCCAAGTGCATGCCTGACGACAATGTGACCAATTTCGAGATGAAAATTGGTTGCATTGTCGATCGCACATGCTGCAAGATGTTGGTCCTGCTTGCTGGATCGGGTGCGCGGCAGGAATTTTTTGCAATTTCTTGATGATCGGCAACGCAGCAAAACCCCTGGCAGTGTCCCTCCAATGTTAAATGGCCCCCCAGTGCCCACTGCAAATGGCTACAGATCACCTCCACTTGTCCCTCTGCCAGCTCTGGGCACACTCCTTGCTCCATATATGCGTGCGCCACGTGGTTTCCTAGTAATGGGGTGCATGTGACATCAGACCTCATACACATGGCCACATTACAAAGCAACCACGTGGCGCATGTGTTTGAAAAACAGAGTGTGCCGGAGCCAGCAAGGACAAGCAAGTAATGTATACCTTGCACTAGGGGGGTGGATTTAACATTAGGGGGACAGCCTTGGGGTGGCGAGGCAATCGGATGCGCCATTTCGGCATGAAATTGATCGGTAATCGGCCTGTGGTGTATGGGCATCTGACAGATCTCTCTCTAATTGGTCATTTGACGTCCTCCGGGCTGTACTGCGCAAGCGCAGAACTACTGCGCCTGCGCAGTACAGCCCGGAGGACGTCCGATGACGTCAGCGCGCCCCCGTGAGGCGCATTTTGGAGCGCAGAAGAGCCCGACCTGGCAGCTGCCCTGGCCAGGTCGGGAGCCTGCGGAGCGGCGCCGAGGGCACATCCTGCTTGCCACGGGCTGGAGGAAGCCCCCGGTAAGTGGATTCACATATTTATTTATTTTTTATCCACCCTGAACCTTCCCTTTAAAGGGAAAAATAAGTACCAATAACCTTTGTGAATCAACCTCTTTCTGATTGAGCTGAAACCAAACAATAAAACTATTTTTAAACATAACATAAAACTGTGGGATATCTAAAGGTCTTTTTTTTAGGAGCAGGAGGATAGATACAATTGTTTATCACATCAGTCTATTTTATGTTTTAGTTTCACTTTAACCACTTCAGCCCAACGCGGTTTTTACCCTAACGACAAGATCGATTTTCACCTTTCAGTGCTCATCCCTTTCATTTGCCAATAGCATATTCACTACTAAACAAAATGAAATGGTCTATAGCTTGCTTTTTTCACCACCAATAATGCTTTTTGGGGTTGATATTTGTTTTCAGTAATTACTGTATTTTTCATGCATTTTAAAGGGAAACACAAGGAAAAAATACACTATTTCTCCAATTTCATCCCCTAGGGTTTTAATATCAACGCTGCTACTGTACATAAAACCCACACATTTTATCTGCCTATTTGTCCTGGTTAGGACAACATTTTAATCATGTCCCTAGTACAAAGTATGGTGAAATAAAGGTGTACTTTTTCAATGGTGTTTTGTTTTTCTCACTAATTTCACGTGCATGCGTACGGTAACGCACATGTACGCGCGGGTGCACGCGCGTGCACTCGTTGGGAGCGTGCACGCGCACAGCGGCAGCAGCATTGTGTGACTTATAAAACCGTCCTGGAGCCGTTAAGAGGCTCTAGCAGGACGTTTTTATAAGTCTGGTTGTCATTAAGTGGTTAAGCACCTTTTTTTTCTCAGAGCAGGTACCCTTTAAGTTAAAAAAATCTACAATTATTTTCCTCTCTATCTCAGTAATGTGGTTCATTTATGATTATGATGATTATTGATTGGTTGGTTTCCATCAACATATCATAATTAGTTTAATTATCTCACCTATCTCGTCTAAAAATATCCCATTACACATTAGCAAAATAATGTACACTGTCCACCCATTACCTGGAACTCCCATTAAGCTCCCATCCATATTTTATAGTTCTCACTTCATTTTCTCTTGCAGTGAAATGAGCCATTTGTGATTATAACAGCACATTTAGGACTAAAAGATTGATAGGGCTATAATTTCATCATAACCTTTGTGCCATGGCATTAAATATCTGCCAGGCTTAGGTGAAGACATTTCATTGTGCTGATGTGCGCTATTCTGACAGCTTAAATCTTCTGGCTCAACACAAACCAGCTGTTGAAATGGTGGTAAAACTTTTTCCAAACTTTTTAGATGCACTGTACATTCATAACCATTTTTCTTTATTGTAAAGATTTTCTGCAAAGAAATAATCTTGATTGATCATCGTTTTTTCCATAACTACCCTTTTTCTGACATTTGATAGTGGTTGGGTTTTGTAGTGTGATAGTCATCGGTTAAAGCAGAACATTTTGCATAAGGATGATACCATTTATTGCTTAACTCAATAGATTAAATTAGAAATGTTTGTAATAGCATTATGGTATTATATATTTCTGCTATGGGCTCGATGTACAGGATGGTAGTCTGAAGAAGAAATACACTATTTTGAAAGACGTTGAGATTTAATAAGTGGTACCATCTTTATTCAAAACTTTCTGCTTGGACATTTCAAAAGGAACTTTAATCAAGGATTGAACTCCATCCCAATCAGTAGCTGTTACCCCCCTTTACCACGAGAAATCTTTACCTTTTCTCAAATGTATCATCAGGGATGTCTGTATGACTGATAGTGTGGTGAAACCTCTTCCACAGTGTGATATCATGACCATGGTCTTGACGGTTTGATGTCTGTAAACCGTATTGCATTGTGGGAAATAACTTTTTTTCTAACTGCCAAGCAAGCTGTACCTCCCTCTTTTAGCCCAATCACAGAACTCGGAAGCATTAGACCAATCAGGGAATGCAGAATTTTTCTGGAAAATTTAAATTTTAGATCAATCACAAGACTGATTTCCGTTTTTCCGATTTCCGTTTTTTAATTTATTTATATATTTTTGCATTCTCTAAAGCAAAAAAAAAAAAAAGAAATATTTAAAATACTATTTAAACACTCCTCAAAACACCGGAAATCAAAAAAACGGAAATGTGGAAATCGGAAAAACTGAAAATCGGAAAACAGAAAATTAGAAATCGAAAAAACAAAAAAATCGGAAGTTGGAATTTTTGCCTTATATGAAATTGGCATTTACGGCCATCCCTACATAGAAGTCTCAATTAGAAGCAGTTCACCTGGCAGAATTAAAGATGTCACCACCAGTGATACATTTCAGAATGTCGGGGAGAGGAAAGATTTTACAATGGGCAAACACTGACTAAATAATCTACTGTATAAATGAATGTTATACACAATAAGGAATTGTATTCATTATGTTATTTTCAAGACAGTTCCTATTTAAAGCACACTTGACCCAAACACATAAACAGGTGTACTTTAAAGGGCAAACATATGAGCACAAACTTAAAGCATACTCCTTGCAGATTCTTTTCGCCATTTTCTTTCCTCCCTTAATTGTGGCATTTGGCCATTGCTCTGGTCCAAAAACTGGCACCTGCATCTTTAAAATGGTGCAGACCCTGGAAGAACTTCTGGGTCAAGGCTTCTTTGTGACCAATGCAGATGCACTGGGATTAGGGTAAACATGGGAGTGACCTCCATAGGGGCGACAATGGTATGTGAACGGGGTGGCAAAGAGTAGTGAATGGGGTGGTCAAGGGGCATGAACAGGGTGGGAAAGGGACAAACTAATACCACAAACAAGCCTCTTACTCTTTCAAAGTTTGACTTTCTCCCATGGTCAAATTTTTTGTCCAGGGATAATGGGGACCGGAGGGAGCACAGAGGACAAGGAATAAGGCACAGAGGTATGTAACTGCAGTCCTCCTAACATACTTTAGAGCTTAGTTAACCTACTTCGGGTCAGGTATTTAATGTAAGTAGCATTTTCCTGGAATTTCGCTCTCTGTTGACCAAAGTGTAAAACAGTATGAGAGATGTTTATATGATGCAAAATCTTTGAGAAGGCACCGAGGCCCATATGCAATAAACTTTGTCTCCTAAATTTTTTTAGAGATTATATTTTCATACTTCTTCATAAAATGCCTTTTGAACCGGCAACAAACATGAAAATACTCAAAATAATTTTGATACTACTTTTTCACCAACTTTTGAGTACTTTTTCAATTGTAAAATGCTTAAAGAGGAACTCCAGCCTAAACAAACATACTGTCATTAAGTTACATTAGTTATGTTAATTAAAATAGATAGGTAATATAATCTCTTACCCACCCTGTTTTAAAAGAACATGCAAATGTTTGATTTCATGATGGCAGCCATCTTTTTGGTTGAAAGGAGGTGACAGGGAGCATGAGACACATTTCCAACTGTCCTGTGTCCTGAGCACCTCTCCTAGTTGCTAGGCAATGTGAATAACAACATAGGAAATCCCATCACGCTCTGCACAGCATCAGGGAAAAAAAGCTCGGCCTTTTTTCCTTTGATGGGTGGAGCTTAGCTAAAAAGGCAGCTAAAAATGATGCTTTGGTAAGAAAAACAAAGTTCTGATGCTGTGAAATTGTTAAAGAAACACCAAGTCTTTTCAGTTCTGCTGAATAGATTTTTAGTCCGGAGGTTCACTTTAAGTTATTTTAAAGAGAAGATGACAATTTTCTCCTGGGAGAAAACACAAGAGAAAAAATGAATTGCATATGGGCCCAAGAGTCCAAATAGTATGATAGTTGATGTGAAAATAGAGTAATAATAATCAGAAATTTAGAATTTTTATCTGACTTGATTTTTGCAAAAATATATTAGATTTTCACAAAGGTATATTTTGGCAAAATTCAGAACTATCCTGAAAACTATCTACAGCCTTCTGCCCCCAGTGCACTTTTTCCCCTGAGTTATCTCCAAGGAGATACTTTTCATATTCTCTTTAAAATAACTTTTAAGCATTTTGCAATTGAAAAAGTAACTAAATGTTAGTGAAAAAGTACTATCAAATTTATTTTGAGTATTTTCTTGCTTGCTGGTGGCTTGAAAGGCATTTTCTGACAAGTTGTGAAAATATCACCTAGGAGAAAGCTCAGGTGAGAAAGTGAATTGCATATGGGCCAAGAGCTGTAGTTTCTGCTCACTTCGGAACACACAACAAACAAAAATGCTCCTTGCTAGCAATAAAGATGTCCCTCCCTACCTGTGATAAATGTAAAAGTAAAAAATCAGGGAGAAGAAGGATTTTACTGTGGACAAACGCTGACTAAATAATTTACAAATTGAATATTGTAAAACAAAAATAAGCAATTTTATGTACTAAGATATTCAGTAACGTTCCTCTTTACATCCCCATTCCTCTGCAATATTTTTGAATGCCCGCAGGTAAACAGTTTTCTCTACCATGTATTTCCAACGCCTGGCGTGTCAAAAAGGCAACATGATCCAGCCCCACGTGACTCATAATACAACCAGCATAATAAATCAAACAAATTAATGTTTATCTCGTGTACATGACAGAGCTATGTATGTGTGCAGACCCTTGGGACACCAGCAGCAGCACAATGATAAATTCATGCTGTGTCTCTTTGTGAGAACGGGAAGATATGATCGATGATAACAAAGCTGGAGATAGATAATCTTAACAAAAAAAAGTGTCAAAGAGTTATTGCTGAACTTGTTGTGAGGAGTCACTGTGAAGTGATTTAGTATCTCCAGTGCCAAAGTTCTCATTGACTAAACTATTTCTGGGCAAGACCCTATAAGTATTGAAGTTGAACTTTGGGATCTTAGCATAAAACACATTCTAGCTCCCATCTCGACACATCCATATTTACAAGTAGAGCATAAAAAATTGTTTTACTGCCTGTAAACACTCTAAAAGTCAGCTGCCAAGATCCAATAAGACCAGTGGTGCAGCTATGAAACTTTGTCATAAAAGGTAGAGGTGGCAATTGGCCCAGGGCCCCTGGCCACTGCTGCTCCCACGGATGATCTCCCCTAACTGCTCCCGAGACCTTCAGGATACGTGGCTGCATTGTAATAACTCACCTGTCCCATTGTTCTGCTGCATCCATGCTCCTTCTTCATCCCCACTGCTTGCCTCTTCTCCATGAACCGTTAAAGTTTATTTATGCGTAACCTGCTCTGCGTGCCTCTGTTGGTAGTCATTCAGATGCGACCTGGTCTTAGGATGCACTGCCATTTCTCCCCTGTTGTCTTTAAAAAATGTGTAAACCATTTTAGGGCCAGCTGCTCCTAGGTATACATATGCGTGTTTGTTAATTAGTTAGAGGTTAGGGTTCCTTCTAACAAGATGGCATCATTGCAGTGGAAAGGTCCAGTAAGGAATACTTTGCATGCAAATTGTTTTGGAAGCTAACAGCCTCCATTAATGCTAATTTGGTGCATCTGTTTTGAATGAAAGATGTGTACTATGCCTATAATTAGGCTCTGCACACCTATGCTAGTAGTTATTCAGATGTAGCCTGCTTCGGGAAGCACATCCAACTCTCCCTGATGCATAATATTGAGAAGAGGCAGGCTTGAAGATGAAGACAGCGTACGGATGGATCAGTGTGCTAAGACAGGTAAGTTATTACCATGCAGCCACACATTGTGCAGGGGCGCAGTGGAACTACTTTTTCAGCAGGGTACTTTCTTTCTAGCAGCAGGCTAGGGGGTCCCTAGGGCTGACTTTGCTGGGGGGGGGGGGGCCTTTAGGGGACCCCCAGGTTACCTTTGCCCTCGTTCCCCTCGTGTCACTTATACTGGCTCTGACTGTGGACCCCAGTGTGTGCTTGACATTTGGCCCCTTCATGCACTGTGTACATAACAATTGATGAGGAGCACCAAAACCTGCCAAGGGCAACTGCAGTGTCAGAGAGGTGTAAGCAGAGGAAGTTTGTTAATGATCTTCACTATTTAAAGCACACAAAGAGAATACAGGGATACAGAATACTGAATAATTTCACCAAGCGTGACTGGGTCGTGCCTGGAATTGGAATTACATGCTGACGTTCAAGTAGAGGACAGGTAGATACATTAATAAGTACAGAGGCTCACACAGGCAGAGAAATGATAATGTACAGAGAGCACCAACAAGCGTTTAGAAATTGTGACATAAGGCATAGGAGGGACCGATTAGTTATGATCTTATGGCAGGTTGGCCGGTTGTCCAAGAAAACTGCCCACAGCTCGGCTTAAGGTGGGGTGGGGAGTATGCGTAGGGAGATCAAGGGGCTGACAGCTGAGGGAAAAAAAGAGTTTTGTGCCTAGCAGTCTTGGTTGGTAATTCCCGAAGCCACCGGCCTAATGGAAGCAGGCTGAAGAATCATGGCCTGGATGAGATGGATTATTGGCAATCTGCAGCGTTCTAGAGCGCAGTCTGGTGTTGTATAGGATGACAAGTGAGGGGAGGGGACTCCCGATGATCCTCTCCGCCAACCTAGAGACCCTCTGTAGTTTTTTCCTGTCACTGGCAGAGGCACCAGCATACCAGACCAAAATAGAGGATCGATTCGATGGTGTCGGAGTACAAACTCTTCAGAATCTCACGGGCCATGCCAAACGTCCTTAGTTGGTGCAGGAAGAAGAGTCTCTGCTGGGCTCTCCGCTGGGTGGCAGTGATGTTGGGCTTTTCACCTGAGGTCGCTGGAGACGGTGGTGCCCAGGAGATGGACACAGGATACTCTGGCCACCTCAGTGCCATCAATGTACATTGGAGGAGGGGCGGAAGCAGACTTCTTAAAGTCCACGATCAGCTCCACGGTCTTGGCAGTGTTGCTGGAAAGTGAGTACCTTGCTGAAAAAAAAGACCGTGCCACTGCACAATGTGTATATATAGCTTTTAAAAGCAGTCAGCAAGCTCAGATATTTTGCAACCATGACAATAATACTTTATTTGGAGTGAAGATTGTCTACAAATTCTCAATATGCTGTGTGAGAAATGGCTTACACCATACATGTCAAACTCCGGCCCGTGGGCCAAATCTGGACCAAAGAGCCATCAATTTGGCCCTCAAGTGTTTTCCCCACTTTGCATTATGTTTGGCCCACTCTAGACCACCAGGAGAACAACATTTGAGGTGAAGCCCTAGAACACCAGGGAAGGCATGGGGGGGGGTGGGGGGAATCACTAAACACCAGGGAACTTTATATGCAAGGGTGGGGGCCACTAGACACCAGGGAACTGTATAGTGGAGGGTGGGGGCCTTTAGACACCATGGAACTGTATAGGGGAGGGTGGGTGCTATTAGACACCTGGGAACTTTATAAGGGAGGGAGATGGCCAGTAGACATTGAGGTTGGCCCACGACTAGGTCCCAGTGTACAATTCCGTCCCACTTGGTATTTGAGTTTGACACCCCTGGCTCACACAAAGCAGGAGCCGCGGTTATCAGTTTGCACTCACACAAATACTCACTAACTTTTTGTTAATCGTTATGTTCTTTTATGACCAAATCAGAGGAGGCAATCTTTTGGCACCCAATACACACGAAACTTTCATATGACAAGAAGAAAAGACCCAACAGCATCACTGCTGCTGTTGTACAATGTTTTAAACATTTACATTTAACTGAAGCATCAAACTTGTCAATCTAGTTTTCTTAGCATCAGCCTTGCAACCGGGATTATTTTAATTTCTGATGTAGCCTGAGAAAATCTCTGAATACATTTACCTAGGCTTATACATAGTAATGATTTTTGATTTTAGTAATGCCTTATGGACATATGCAGCCTGCTGGATAGAGGTAAACAAAACATCTGTGGAATGGTGAATGTTGAAAATAAGGATATAAAAAAAGAAGTGTTTGATTTCACAAATAAAACTGTCGCCGAGAACAATTTAGGATACATATGTTTATTTTGCCTGGAGACTATTTTGGATGTTTTATTCATATAAAAATGAATAGAAAATATGGACAAATATTAAATTACAATTTTTCTTTTTTTTGCTTTGCATTTTAAAGAGACTCCGTAACAAAAATTGCATCCTGTTTTTTATCATCCTACAAGTTCCAAAAGCTATTCTAATGTGTTCTGGCTTACTGCAGCACTTTGTACTATCACTGTCTCTGTAATAAATCAATGTATCTTTCCCCTGTCAGACTTGTCGGCCAGTGTCTGGAAGGCTGCCAAGTTCTTCAGTGTTGTGGTTCTGCTATGAACTCCCCCTTGCAGGCCCCTCTCTGCACACTGCCTGTGTGATATTTAGATTAGTGCAGCTTCTCTCTGCTCTCGTATCTTTTACAAGCTGGATAAAGCATCCTCTGAGCTGGCTGGGCTTTCACATACTGAGGAAATTCATACAAGGGCAAAGCTGTTTGCAGGAAGAAAAGAGCAGCCTGAAACTTCAGTGCATGAGAGCAGAAGGGGGAAAGAAACACACAAATGATCTCTTGAGATTCAAAAAGAATGCTGTATACAGCCTGCTTGTGTATGGATGTATTTTGTATGTGTGGACATACTGTACACCAACCTACTTCCTGTTTTGGTGGCCATTTTGTTTGTTTATAAACAAACTTTTTAAAACTGTTTTTAACCACTTTTAATGCGGCGGGGAGCGGCGAAATTGTGACAGAGGGTAATAGGAGATGTCCCCTAACGCACTGGTATGTTTACTTATGTGCGATTTTAACAATACAGATTCTCTTTAAGACTAGAATATGCAGGGATCATTTTTGGTTTTTTTTTTTCTCTTGTTTGCAAAAACATTGTAACTGGGTTCTTGGTACATTAATAGCTTGTATTTTCGCTGCCACTTGTTATATTGTTAAAAATTTTGTATAGTTTTGCAGTTAATAAATACTTTAGGATTGTTATTCATGCTTCATATTTAAAATTATTACGCAAAGAGTTTGGTGGCATGACATCTACAAGAGACTAACTTTCTCCAAATAACTTGAATGGACTTAGTAGGATTACATTTAGAAGCATTGCACTCTGGTGCCCAGCTTGTTTTCCTTACTGCTGTGAACACGGGCGCACTTGAATTTCAGGCGCCATGGAAATTCAGGCACAGCAACAGTGCCGATAGAATATCAGTAAATTTACTGATACTCTTTTATTTAAAGTTTTCATTTTCATTAGTAAAATATAGGTTGCATACCAATACTTTACTTTAGGAAAACGGAACCCTACTCTCACACAGGACCCTCCACTACCGATGCCTTTCCCTAACCCCCCTGGTGGTGCTTAACCCTAAGATCCCCCCCGTGTGTGCTTAACCTTAAGACCCCACAGAACCCTCCACTACCAATGCCTATCCCTAACTCCCCCCCTGGTGGTGCTTAACCCTAAGACACCCATGGTGGTGCCTAACCCTAAGACCCCCCCTGGTGGTGCCTAACCTCAAGAACCCCCCCCCCGGTGGTGTCTAACCTCAAGATCCCCCCTGGTGGTGCCTAAACTCAAGACCCCCCCGGCACTGCCTAACCTCAAGACCCCACTTGGCGGTGCCTAACCTCAAGACCCCCCCCCCCCCCCGGTTGTGCCTAACCTCAAGATCCCTCTGGTGGTCTTTAACCCTTAGCCCCCCCCCCCCATTGGTCTTAACTAGTGTTGGGCGAACATCTAGATGTTCGGGTTCGGGCCGAACAGGCCGAACATGGCCGCGATGTTCGGGTGTTCGACCCGAACTCCGAACATAATGGAAGTCAATGGGGACCCGAACTTTTGTGGTTTGTAAAGCCTCCTTACATGCTACATACCCCAAATTTACAGGGTATGTGCACCTTGGGAGTGGGTACAAGAGGAAAAAAAAATTAGCAAAAAGAGCTTATAGTTTTTGAGAAAATCGATTTTAAAGTTTCAAAGGGAAAACTGTCTTTTAAATGCGGGAAATGTCTGTTTTCTTTGCACAGGTAACATGTTTTTTGTCGGCATGCAGTCATAAATGTAATACATATAAGAGGTTCCAGGAAAAGGGACCGGTAACGCTAACCCAGCAGCAGCACACGTGATGGAACAGGAGGAGGGTGGCGCAGGAGGAGAAGAAGGCCACGCTTTGTGAGACACAACAACCCCGGCCTTGCATGAGGGCAAGAAGCGTGCGGATAGCAGGCTTTGTACCGCCATGCAGTCATAAATGTAATAAAGATAAGTGGTTCAATAAACAGGGACCACGCGGCAACGCTAACCCAGCAGCAGCAGACGTGATGGAACAGGAGGAGGCGCAGGAGGAGAAGGCCACGCTTTGTGAGACACAACAACCCAGGCCTTGCATGAGGGCAAGAAGCGTGCGGATAGCATGCTTTGTACCGCCATGCAGTCATAAATGTAATAAAGATAAGTGGTTCAATAAACAGGGACCACGCGGCAACGCTAACCCAGCAGCAGCAGACGTGATGGAACAGGAGCAGGCGCAGGAGGAGAAGGCCACGCTTTGTGAGACACAACAACCCAGGCCTTGCATGAGGGCAAGAAGTGTGCGGATAGCATGCTTTGTACCGCCATGCAGTCATAAATGTAATAAAGATAAGTGGTTCAATAAACAGGGACCACGCGGCAACGCTAACCCAGCAGCAGCAGACGTGATGAAACAGGAGGAGGCGCAGGACGAGAAGGCCACGCTTTGTGAGACACAACAACCCAGGCCTTGCATGAGGGCAAGAAGCGTGCGGATAGCAGGCTTTGTACCGCCATGCAGTCATAAATGTAATAAAGATAAGTGGTTCAATAAACAGGGACCACGCGGCAACGCTAACCCAGCAGCAGCAGACGTGATGGAACAGGAGGAGGCGCAGGAGGAGAAGGCCACGCTTTGTGAGACACAACAACCCAGGCCTTGCATGAGGGCAAGAAGCGTGCGGATAGCATGCTTTGTACCGCCATGCAGTCATAAATGTAATAAAGATAAGTGGTTCAATAAACAGGGACCACGCGGCAACGCTAACCCAGCAGCAGCAGACGTGATGGAACAGGAGCAGGCGCAGGAGGAGAAGGCCACGCTTTGTGAGACACAACAACCCAGGCCTTGCATGTGGACAAAAAGCGTGCGGATATAGCAGCAATGCTTTTTGCCGCCATGCAGTCATAAATGTAATACAGATGAGAGGTTCAATAAACAGGGCCCGGAAACGCAACACCATCCCAGATGTTCATTGGTCATGTTACTTGGTTGGGGTCCTGGAGTGTTGCGTAGTCATTTCCAATCCAGGATTGATTCATTTTAATTTGAGTCAGACGGTCTGCATTTTCTGTAGAGAGGCGGATACGCCGATCTGTGACGATGCCTCCGGCAGCACTGAAACAGCGTTCCGACATAACGCTGGCTGCCGGGCAAGCCAGCACCTCTATTGCGTACATTGCCAGTTCGTGCCAGGTGTCTAGCTTCGATACCCAATAGTTGAAGGGTGCAGATGGATGGTTCGACACAGCTACGCCATCTGACATGTAGTCCTTGACCATCTTCTCCAGGCGATCGGTGTTGGAGGTGGATCTGCACGCTTGCTGTTCAGTGGGCTGCGGCTGCATGGGTGTCAGAAAATTTTCCCACTCCAAGGACACTGCCGATACCATTCCCTTTTGGGTACTAGCTGCGGCTTGCGTTGTTTGCTGCCCTCCTGGTCGTCCTGGGTTTGCGGAAGTCAGTCTGTCTGCGTACAACTGGCTAGAGGAGGGGGAGGATGTCAATCTCCTCTCTAAAGTCTCCACAAGGGCCTGCTGGTATTCTTCCATTTTGACCTGTCTGACTCTTTCTTCAAGCAGTTTTGGAACATTGTGTTTGTACCGTGGATCCAGAAGGGTATAAACCCAGTAATTGGTGTTGTCCAGAATGCGCACAATGCGTGGGTCACGTTCAATGCAGTCTAGCATGAATTGAGCCATGTGTGCCAGAGTCCTACCAGAATCCTCATCATCCTCTTGTGAGCGTTGTGATAGTTGTTGTGATGCATCATAGTCGTCACCTTCCTCCTGGTCTGCTTCTGCTGACCATTCGCGTTGAATTGTGGAAGTCCAACGTGCACCGCTCTGGCCCTCGTCAGTGGTGGCATGAAATTCCTGCTCCAACTCCAGCTGTTCCTCCTCCTCTTCTTCGTCATAGCTGCTGGGGCCAGCGTTCCCTGAGGCGGATGGCCTGATGTTGGTACCATCACGCTGATCGTTTTCTCCTTCAGATTCCCCCAGTTGCATCATGACAGCTGTTTCCTTGATTTTTAACATCGACCTCTTCAGTAAACACAGCAGTGGTATGGTAATGCTGACTGAAGAGTTGTCACTGCTCACAAGCAACGTGGATTGCTCAAAATTTTGGAGGACTTGGCAGAGGTCCAACATGTTGGCCCAATCGGATCCACAGAAGCTTGGCAGCTGGCCGGATGCGCCTCGGTACTGCGCCGTCATGTACTGGACCACTGCACTCTTCTGCTCGCAAAAGCGGGCTAGCATGTGCAGCGTAGAATTCCAGCGCGTAGGGACATCACACAGCAAGCGATGGTGGGGGAGATTGAAGCGCTCCTGCATCTTGGCGAGTGCCCCCGAAGCAGTACTGGAATTTCTACAATGTTTGGACACTCGACGCACCTTCAACAGCAGATCGGGCACGCCTGGGTATGTCCTCAGGAACCGCTGAACTACTAGGTTCATCACGTGCGCCAGGCAAGGGATGTGTGTCAGCTTAGCCAACCTTAAAGCGCGAATGAGATTACTCCCATTATCACACACAACCATGCCCGGTTTCAGGTCCAGCGGTGCCAGCCACAAATCCGTCTGTTCCTTTATTCCCCTCCAAATTTCCTCCCCTGTGTGCTGCTTATCCCCAAGGCAGATTAGCTTCAGCAACGCTTGCTGACGCATGCCAACAGCTGTGCTGCACTGCTTCCACGATCCTACTGCTGCTGGGTTAGCGTTTCCGGATGAGGTACAGCTTTGAGATGCGTTGGAGGAGAAGGAGTCAGAGAGGTAGGTGCTGCTGTTATCCAGTGGGAGGGACGGCGGTGCAGCTGTTTGTGGCGTGGGCAACACCCGTGCCGTAGCAGGTGAGGAATCGCTGCCAGGCTCCACAAGGTTCACCCAGTGCGCGGTAAGGGAGATGTATCGACCCTGGCCGAACGCACTCGTCCAGGTGTCAGTGGTGAGGTGAACCTTGCAGGCAACGGCATTCTTCAAGCTTCGGGTTATTTTGCTGACCACGTGCTCATGCAACTCAGGCACTGCAGAGCGTGCAAAGTGGTAGCGGCTGGGAACCACGTAACGTGGGATGGCCACTGACATCATGCCCTTGAAGCTGTTTGTCTCCACCAATCGATATGGCAGCATTTCGCAGGCCAGAAGCTTGGCTATGCTGGCTGTTACTGCCACGGCCCGGGGGTCATTTGCTGGCAATTTCCTCTTGCGCTCAAACATCTCCGACACAGACAACTGAACCGTAGCGCTGCACACGGAAGGGCTGTTGGTTGTTGTGTTTGATGAACACTGGGAGACCTCAAGAGCACTACTCCGGAAAGTGACAGTGTCAGCGTCGTCTGATGTTTGTGAATGTTGTGAACCACGCAATGGCTGGGCTACTGCTGCTGCTGAGGCGGGTCTGGTGGTGAGTCTGGTGAACCCAAGGGAGGCAGTGTTGTTTCTGGTACCCTGTCCTGACGCGTTTGCCCAAAGAGTGGGATGTTTGGATAGCATGTGACGGCTCATGCTGGTGGTGGAGAGGTTGTTAATATTTTTCCCCCTGCTCAGGCGGGTCTTGCACACCTTGCAAATCGCCATGGTAACATCCTCAGTGCAGTCTTCAAAGAAAGCCCAGACTTTGGAGCACCTGCCTCCTTGCTGGCGATTTCTGTTTGCTCCTCTTTTGCCTCTCACTTGAACTTCCACGCTTGTGGTGCCTGAAATTGCGCGCCGCCTACCTTGTGGCACAAGGCGAACTCGTGCAGCAGTGTGTTCTTCAACAGACTCATCTGTGCTGCTGCTACGACGGCGATGTTCTCGTTCACAAACAAAATCTGGGTCTCTGTCCACATTGTCCATACCCTCCTCTTCCATCTCCTCAAACTCGTCATATGTCATTGTGGGCCACCGCCGTGGAGTAGAGCTCCCCACAACAACCTCTGCGCAGCACACTCCAACGTCGTCTTCCAGATCTTGTCGGCCGACCTCCTGCAATTGCAACCCCTCCTGCCCAAATTGCTCTGGGATTTGGGTTTCCGAGTCCTCTTCGGACTCGCCTTGTATTTCAGTGCGCGGTGCATTTCCCACAGTTAACGGTTGTGAATCCAGGCACAACATTTCTGGCTGTTCCTCCATTGACCTTTGAAAGGTGGAAGTTTGTTGGGCTGGGAATAGCTCCTGCGAATACCCCATTGTGTCCTGAGGTAATTCATCGGACTGGTTATCTGGCAGTTGTGTGCGTGGTGTCGCTGCCGGTTGTGTCAGCTTTGTGCCCACTGGCTCCTTGTAACTGGCTGAGGACTCGGACCTCGTGCGTGATGTGCTGGTGCTGCTTAACCCACTGCTGGACGCTTGAGAGGTCATCCAAGTAATTATCTGGTCCTGTTCTTTTGGATTTGTGAGGGTTGTTGTCCTGGACAACATGGGCGGTATTGAGTGGGTTTTCTTGGGTGCTCCCCTGTGGCCTGTACGTGAACCGTCAGGGGAAACACCTCTTCCCTTGCCCCTCCCTCTTTCACCGGATTTCTTCCTCATTTCACTTATCCTTACAGTACACGCTGACTGGCAGCAGTACAGTGGCAGTACAGAAATGCTATACAGTACCACTATTCCCAGCAGCGACACAGAGCACAATGCTATACAGTGACGGGTGAGCGGTGTACCACTATTCCCAGCAGCGACACAGAGCACAATGCTATATAGTGACGGGTGAGCGGTGTACCACTATTCCCAGCAGACACAGAACAGTACACAGAATGCTATATAGTGTGGCTGAACGAGCGGTGTACCACTATTCCCAGCAGACACAGAACAGTACACAGAATGCTATATAGTGTGGCTGAACGAGCGGTGTACTACTGTTCCCAGCAGACACAGAACAGTACACAGAATGCTATATAGTGTGGCTGAACGAGCGGTGTACCACTGTTCCCAGCAGACACAGAACAGTACACAGAATGCTATATAGTGTGGCTGAACGAGCGGTGTACTACTGTTCCCAGCAGACACAGAACAGTACACAGAATGCTATATAGTGTGGCTGAACGAGCGGTGTACTACTGTTCCCAGCAGACACAGAACAGTACACAGAATGCTATATAGTGTGGCTGAACGAGCGGTGTACTACTGTTCCCAGCAGACACAGAACAGTACACAGAATGCTATATAGTGTGGCTGAACGAGCGGTGTACTACTGTTCCCAGCAGACACAGAACAGTACACAGAATGCTATATAGTGTGGCTGAACGAGCGGTGTACTACTGTTCCCAGCAGACACAGAACAGTACACAGAATGCTATATAGTGTGGCTGAACGAGCGGTGTACTACTGTTCCCAGCAGACACAGAACAGTACACAGAATGCTATATAGTGTGGCTGAACGAGCGGTGTACTACTGTTCCCAGCAGACACAGAACAGTACACAGAATGCTATATAGTGTGGCTGAACGAGCGGTGTACTACTGTTCCCAGCAGCGACACACAATGACTGGGGGGGACCCTGGCTAGCGTGGCTGGAGCGCGAACTACCCTGCCTGCCTACCCAAAGCTAAACCCACAGACAAATGGCGGAGATATGACGTGGTTCGGGTATTTATTTACCCGAACCACGTGACAGTTCGGCCAATCAGAGCGCGTTCGGGTCCGAACCACGTGACCCGTTCGGCCAATCACAGCGCTAGCCGAACGTTCGGGGAACGTTCGGCCATGCGCTCTTAGTTCGGCCATATGGCCGAACGGTTTGGCCGAGCACCGTCAGGTGTTCGGCCGAACTCGAACATCACCCGAACAGGGTGATGTTCTGCAGAACCCGAACAGTGGCGAACACTGTTCGCCCAACACTAGTCTTAACCCTAAGACTTCCGCAATATATCCAGAAGCTGCATGTGCCTGATTTGCCCAATACCGCCTTAGAGTTAGGTGTTTGGGAAGACTTAACATTACGGAGGAGGTTAGGGTATGGCTTCAGGAAGAGGCTTACAGTGGCAGAAGGGGTTACAGTTAAGCAGGAAGCGATATATAAGACACACTTCATCAGTGGAGAGAAGTATCACAAAGCCAGGAGAAAGCAGAATCGGAAGGCCTAAAATATGTACGAGTTTCTGCTAGAAAGACAGTGAAATGCTCATTTTTTATATGCAGATGAATGCAAATTAATAAAAAATATATTTGCCACTAGTTCAGGATCGCGGTAAGTAGAATCTACACTGCATCTGTGGCTCCTTTAATCTGATGTGGTAGATTTTACGCTGTAGCTTACCGCAGTCTCGAGCTGATCGCTGCTACAGGAGGAAGTAAACTCAGCTGTCATGTGATAGAAGAGCTTCTTCCTATTGGTCAGGAGCCGTTTTCAGTGGCTCCTGACCTCTTGATCACTTACTGTGAGCCAATCACAGTCATCGGGAAGTGAAAGAATGAAAAAAGCCTTTTGTCCTTAAAGGGGCCGGAGGCTGCTGTCTCTAATGAGTTAATCGCTGCAATATATAGAACCAAACACTTTCTCAACAATAATCTACTTAACCTTCTCATAGAAAAACAGTTAATAGAATAGCTAAATAAAAAAACATAATAGCAATACATTACCAAATGATTTGTATAGCATTCATATATTCCTGATCAACTATCTAACAAAAGCGGGGTTATCCATTAAACGTATTTCTGCGTTAATGGAAATCTGAGCCACATTTTTATCCCGAACCAAAGTCAATGACAATTTCTGTCTTACATGACAAACGCTACTTAAGATGCCTCTCGGCAATCACTGACTTAGACCGCCAAACAACCATCAAGAGGCTGTCAGATAGAATTGATCTTATTGATTCTCAATAAAGAGCCGTGATGGACAAGGTTAATGATTGCGTGATTAGAATACGCTCCGTCACGTGTTCTCGCTCGCTCCCTTGACGTAATTGAATTAGCGCGGCAGCTCCCTGCATTAACAACGATGAGGCGAGTGGAGAGACAGGGGTCTCCAAGGCTTCGGTAATAGAGTCGGCACAACTGGAATGCAAGTAATAAAACAGATTCACAATATCTGTGTTCAGTTAGCTATAAGAAATGAAATGTGCCTCTGGAGGGACATTAATCTCTTTAGGATTACACAGCGTATGATATACAGGTGACATTTTGCTGTAAATGGGGAAAACTCTGTCTGTAACTGTTCAATGGCCCATAAAAATAGTTTTATTGCATCTCCTGACCCTGAAATAATCATGAAAAGACATTGGCGCTCTGTGCGCACTTCATTACCTAGGCTCTTGCTCAGGGGTTATTATCTTTAATATTCACTGTTTTTATGCATAACACGTAATGCGCGTCCGAGCGGAAGCCTGCGACGACTGTAAAACGACTACATTACAAAACATGCTATTACAAAAATAAAACACTGTTTTTCTTTGTTTTGTTTTTCTGTTTTGTAAAATGATCTTTCTGTTGATACAACTTACTTAAAGTGTACCTAAACCGATTGATAAAAAAGAGATTCACGTACCTGGGGCTTCTACCAGCCCCCTGCAGCCGTCCCCTCCCATGCCTGTCCTCTACGATCCTCCGTTCTCCCGCTGGCGCCGCGGCTTAGTTTCGTTTACACCGACTGCAGAGGACTCTATTGTGAACAGGAATGTGAGCTAAGCGACACATGATGAGGGCCACACAGGCGCAGAGGCCCACCGACTCCCGGTCGGTGTAAAACAAAACTGCACCACGGCGGAAGAACGGAGGATGACCGTCACGGGGCAGGATGGCAGCAGGGGGCTGGGAGAAGCCCCAGGTGATCTCTTTTTTTATCATTGGGTTTAGGTTTCCTTCAAGGAGGTTATTGTTTACAATGTAACATGATAGAGGCGCTCAGAACTCATACATGCAATTAAGGCGCTGGGAAGTTTGGGCACAGGGCAAAGTCGAAAAATGGCTCACCCTGCTCCTGCAAAAGTCCCGGCGATGTTGATTACAATTCCCCCTTCAGGCCGCCGTGGACTCCAAGGTAAGATGAAATTTGGCTGCCAGGTATTGCTGTTTTTTATAGCAATTTTGGCTCTGTCTTTTGAAAATAATGTCTGAGCACCATCATAGCCGTAATTCACATTACAGGCAATTGAGGCACATGGTGTGCGCAAATTTCCAGAGCCCTTTTTGCCTATCTTGCTTAGAACGCCCTTTTGGTTATAACATGATAAAGTGGGCATTGTTCACAAAAAGTGTTTTTGAATAGGACATAGGCATAAAAGTTTGGCAGTTGGCTGATGGTGTAATGGTTAAGGGCTCTGCCTCTGACACAGGAGACCAGGGTTCGAATCTCGGCTCTGCCTGTTCAGTAAGCCAGCACTAATTCAGTAGGAGACCTTTGGCAAGTCTCCCTTACACTGCTACTGCCAATAGAGCTGCTGCTCTGCTCTGGCGCTTTGAGTCCGCAAGGAGAAAAGCGCAATATAAATGTTATTTGTCTTGTCTTGTCTTGTCTAATATTATTATTACGAATATATTAAGTACTGACATATGACGCAGCACTGTACTCTAGATAGGGGAGACATTACAGCATTAAACACACAAAATAGTAATGTAACAATAAAGTTGTCCATTCGGCAGCATGAGGTTTGCGAATGCCAGTGTAAGGTGCTGTTAAAGTACCCCTGAACTGGGTAGTGCTACTGAACATACATATAATTGTGATTTGAACGCTATCAGCTCAGTCTCCACAAGCCCGCACACGTTGCAGCTCCCCTGCAGTACCGCATATTAGGAACCATAAGCGGTGAGTGGAGGGGGCATTCCTAAGGGCAGGCAGGGAGAACTGCCACTTCCTCCCCGCCCATAATAGACATGCTGCTCAGTCGAATATTACAGCTGAGAAGAGTGGAGCCACAGGGGGTGCTGGAGGGTTAGAATGGTGCTGTGACATATGTCACAGCACCACAGATGAAACACAATTGTAAGTATGTTCAGCACTACCCAGGGGTACTGCGCAGGCGCAGAACTACTGCGCCTGCGCAGTCTGCTCTGGCCCACGTGCCGGTGATTGACAGCGCCGATCGCGCAGGCGCAGTACAAAGCGACCTCCAGGTCGCTCTGACGTCATCGCCGGGGACCGGGTCGGAGCTCCGCCGAACGGCTGAAGGGAGAGCTGCGGTGAGGGACGTGCTGGGAGCTTGGGGCTGGAGGAAGCCCCCGGTAAGTAGCGCTTATTTTATTAATTTTGGCCTGACAACTCCTTTAACTTACAGTCTTCTTCATAAACAGCCCCGTTCAATAATATGCAGCATAAAGACTTATTACCATTCTTGCGTTGCTTTAAACAAATTCCACAGGTGCGGAGGAGAGATTGATTTCGTACAGCGCACAGCCTAAGTGAATATTTTTCCATCTCTTCCATTTGTTTAATAGGATGTGCACATTGGATAGATGTCACTTTGAAAATAGTGATAATTGCAGAGAAGTGTATTTCAGGAAATGCTCTTTCATTTCATGGCTCTACGAGGAAAAAAAAAGCATTCTGTTTCAGCCTGCTGTCACCGTATGACAACTTGATGGTCAATTAATGCCAACATGCTCAATTCATCATGCGGTTTATTAATTCGGAGACTAACTTTGTTATTCCACATTTTGCTCTCAGCCATTTGTTTTACCTGCTTAATGCATTTAAAACTGTGCCAAAAACATTACTAATTTATTACAGCAACAGAAAGGTTTATTTCATTTAATTCCAGCTGAAGGAGAAACAAAAATGATGAGGGGATTTATGCAAATGCGTATCTAGAGGGGTGCAGGCATGGTTTGCGCCATGGGCGCCACAGCACCATGGGCGCCATGCCTGCTCCTGTGCTATTCCACCATGCTTGCTCCTGTGCCTCCCTGTCACTCACACCTCAGATCAGATTTATTCTGTTATCTGGGGAACACCACTATGTAACTTATATATGTAGGGTGCACTTGGTTTAATATTAGTAAAGAGGACAGAGAGGAAATAAGAGAGATATTTCCAAAAAAGTAACTTCAGCAATATGTCGAGGTAAAAAACACAAGCAACCATAATACATGTACACGAGAAAGGATGCTGTTTCTAGAAGGTAAGGGGGCTCTGACAGGCAGGGGGGGGGGAAATTTCAGTGTTTGCCATAGGCCCTATATTATCCAGATACACCCTTGGGTTTATGGATAGTGGGGTACAATGACTTTTAGGCCGGTTTAACACTGTGCATTTGCGATTTTGTAGGTGCACGGGCGTAACTAAAAATCAATGGGCCCCCCTGCAAAACTTTGGATGGGGACCCTCTCCCCCCTTGCTTTGGAGATTTTCTTTCTCCAGCATCACTACAGTACACAGCACTTGGGGAGGGGTAGAGAGGTTGGGTGCTGGGTGCTGTACACAAGAGCCTGCTTCACTCTGAATAGGGACTATCTACAAATCTTTGTCTACAAAACGTTGTATGATTCTTTATCAGTGGCTGAGCAGATGCAGTCATTAGAACAATTGGGCAGAGAGCAGAAAGCTTTTTCTCTACGCTCCCAGATGCCTCAAGCATTACTACAGTAAACAGCACTTGGGGAAGGGTAGAGAGGATGGGGTCTGGGTGCTGTACACAACAGCCTGCTTCACTCTGAATAGGGACTGTCTACAA
Organism: Hyperolius riggenbachi; assembly: GCF_040937935.1. Classification (NCBI taxonomy): domain Eukaryota; kingdom Metazoa; phylum Chordata; class Amphibia; order Anura; family Hyperoliidae; genus Hyperolius; species Hyperolius riggenbachi. Next base: position 446,512,310 of record NC_090648.1, read on the forward strand.
ATCTTTATCTGCAAAACTTTGTATGATTCCCTATGAGTGGCTGAGCAGATGCCATCATTAGAGGATTGTGAATAGAGTTGTAGAATGTGAACAGAGGCGCCAAAAGGATAAAATATGCTAAAATTGTTAAAATTGTTAGGGAGGAAGTGGTGGACTCACCATCCCTAAACAGACACAAAGCTGTTGATTTATAAACACGAAAAGTTTATTCACATACTTCAATAATAACAGGCAATGCGTTTCGCAGGTATATTCTCCCTTCCTCAGGCAATAACAGAAGGCGTATCACTCAGCAAGAAGTCTAGTACACGCCTAGGCGCTAGAAGTGTACTGTTTGGGGATGGTGAGTCCACCACTTCCTCCCTAACAATTTAAATTTTTTTAGCATATTTTATCCTTTTGGCGCCTCTGTTCACATTCTACAATACCAGTGTCTACCCCTGGGTGGAGGGGTGTCTATACCCTCATTTCCTGATCTACAGAGAGCGACACCTTAGTCCTGAGTGGGGACAGGCCTAATCTCCCCACCTGCCTTTACAGTGGTTGCCTGTGCGGTAACCCTGGTTTGTAAGTATAATTACTTACAATTAAATTTTTCTCCTTATTTCAATATATACTACACTACATTGGGCTCTTGGTTTCCATTCTTTCCCATTGTGAATAGAGAATTGTGCAGAGAGCACAAAGTTTTTTTCTCTCTGTGCCCTTAATTGTCGGTCTCTCAGGATAGGGAAAAGAAAGTTCTCCCCCCACGGGGCCCCCCGGGGCTTCTGGGCCCCCTGCACCTGCATCCCTTGCAGGGTCTATTGCTATGCCTCTGGACATGTGTTGCGTTAAGTAATAGAACGAGAATAACAGAGGCGCCAACAAAGGATAAAATAGCTAAAAACTGTTTTAAAAGAAAGGAAGTGGGTGGACTCTCCTCCCTCAGGTATATAAATGACCAGGCAGAATAAGCCGTTATAAATATAACCTTAACATTTATTAAAACAATTCTCCAAATGTACAACACGTTTCACGGGCCAACATCCCGCTTCATCAGGCAATCGAGTGTGGAGAACACCATTAAGGGTCAATTGATGTGCCAGTAAGAATTATCTGAGGACCCGGCTCAGAAGCCGCTACTTGATTACAAAAATTCAGGCTTAATCAGTAAGGCGGCGAGAGGAAGATGATGCTCGGAGAGCGATAGTCAGAAACGCCCCTGTGACTGATATTGGGCTGAAACCCCTCCCACAGTGTGATGTCAGGACCATGGTTTCCAACTGCCAAAAAAAGCAAGCAGCATCTCCTTCCATTGACATCACCTGCCAGCAGTAAAAATGTCACCATGTGGTAAATGTCAGACTGTAAATCAGGGAGAGAAAAGATTTTACAATGGGCAAACACTGACTAAATCATTTATACATAATTATTGTAAAAATGAAGCATGTTTTATTACATTATTTTCACAGGAGTTCCTCTTTAAGACTGTCAGGGCCAGTTGAAGTGGAACGTGGGCCCCGTGGCAAAGGTAACCAGGGGTCCCCCTAACCTCCACCAGCAAAGTCAACTGCCGGGGCCCCCGAGATGGCTTCTGCCTCCCCTTTTCTCCAGAGGGATTACTCACTGTTCATTGCTCTGTCCACACCAGCCACTCCAATGCCCATTAACTACCAGTATGTAGAAAGCTACATCCGGGTGAAAGGTTGCTTCCTTGCATGTCGGCTGTGCGCTCCAGCTCAGCCGAAGCACTTCCTGAAATCGGCAGGGTGGATCTCTAGTTGTTGTTACAGTGCAGCCAGACAGCCACACATCATGCAGGGGCCCCGGAGACAGTCTAGGGGAGACCAACCGGGGGGTCCGGTGGTGCAGGGGGCCCAGCAGTGGTTGTGGGCCCTGGGGCAATGGTTCCCTTTGACTTAAAGAGACTCTGTAACAAAATGTTGAGCCTTATTTCTTCTATCCTATAAGTTCCTATACCTGTTCTAATGTGCTCTGTCTAATTGCAGCCTTTCCTATTTTCACAGTGGCTGTATTAGCTCTGTTATATGATCTAATCTTCTCTCCTCTGTCGGGCTGAGGCTGGAATGTGTGGAATGTGCTGTGCTGCTTGTGATTGGCTAGAAGCTATACACACCCTCTCCAGGCCCCCTGCACACTCCGTATGACTCACGCACTCGGCTCTTTCTCAGTGTATCACTTGCTATGTCTTTTGTTTGTAAACACTGGATAAAATGGCAATTACAAGCCAGGATTGCAGCAGGGAGTGGCAGAAACAGCACAGAGGGGCCCAGGAGAACATAATGAATAGAATGATATGCTTTTTATTGTAAGCATTTTAGAGTACAGATTCTCTTTAATGGCAGCGCCGGGTCCAGTAAAAAATGGCGCCAGCCAAATAATGGCGCCTGATTACGCACTATATTTTTTTAAAAATGATATTTATCATTTTTACTAAAAACGGTATTTATCGTTTTTACAAAAAACTATATTTATCGTTTTTATGAAAAACAATATTTTTCGTTTTTGACAGTTTAACGTTCCTTACCTGGATATGTGTGCGTGTGTGTGTGTGTGTATATGTGTGTGTGTGTGTGTGTGTGTGTGTATATACAGTGTGTGTGTATATATGTGTATGTGCGGGTGTATATATATATGTGTGTGTGTGTGTGTGTGTGTATATACAGTGTGTGTGTGTATATATGTGTATGTGTGGGTGTATATATGTGTGAGTGTGTGTGTGTGTGTGTGTGTTTGTGTGTATGCTTGTGTGTCTGTGTGTGTATATATGTGTGTGTCTGTGTGTGTATATATATGTGTGTGTTTGTGTGTGTGTGTGTATATGTGTGTGTGTATTTATGTAGGTATATATACACACAGATAAACACACACACACACATATATATACACACGCACACATGCATGTACACACACACACACACACACACACACACACACACACACACACACACACACACACACACACACACACACTCACACACATATATACATACACACACACACACACACACACACACACACACATATATATATACATACACATATATACACATATATACACACACACACACACACACACACACACACACACACACACACACACACACACACACACACACACACACACACACACACACACACATATATATATATATACAGTGGGTTGCAAAAGTATTCGGTCCCCTTGTAGTTTTCCACATTTTGTCATATTACTGCCACAAACATGAATCAATTTTATTGGAATTCCACATGAAAGACCAACACAAAGTGGTGTACACGTGAGAAGTGGACCGAAAATCATACATGATTCCAAACATTTTTTTACAAATAAATAACTGCAAAGTGGTGTGTGCATAATTATTCGGCCCCTTTTGATCTGAGTGCAGTCAGTTGCCTATAGACATTGCCTGATGAGTGCTAATGACTAAATAGAGTGCACCTGTGTGTAATCTAATGACAGTACAAATACAGCTGCTCTGTGACGGCCTCAGAGGTTGTCTAAGAGAATATTGGGAGCAACAACACCGTGAAGTCCAAAGATCACACAAGACAGGTCAGGGATCAAGTTATTGAGAAATTTAAAGCAGGCTTAGGCTACAAAAAGATTTCCAAAGCCTTGAACATCCCACGGAGCACTGTTCAAGCGATCATTCAGAAATGGGAGTATGGCACAACTGTAAACCTACCAAGACAAGGCCATCCACCTAAACTCACAGGCCGAACAAGGAGAGCACTGATCAGAAATGCAGTCAAGAGGCCCATGTTGACTCTGGACGAGCTGCAGAGATCTACAGCTCAGGTGGGAGACTCTGTCCATAGGACAACTATTAGTCATGCACTGTACAAAGTTGGCCTTTATGGAAGAGTGGCAAGAAGAAAGCCATTGTTAACAGAAAGCATAAGAAGCCCCGTTTGCAGTTTGCCACAAGCCATGTGGGGGACACAGCAACCATGTGGAAGAAGGTGCTCTGGTCAGATGAGACCAAAATGGAACTTTTTGGCCAAAATGCCAAACGCTATGTGTGGTGGAAAAGTAACACTGCACATCACTCTGAACACACCATCCCCACTGTCAAATATGGTGGTGGCAGCATCATGCTCGGGGGGTGCATCTTTTCAGCAGGGACAGGGAAGCTGGTCAGAGTTGATGGGAAGATGGATGGAGACAAATACAGGGCAAACTTGGAAGAAAACCTCTTGGAGACTGCAAAAGACTTGAGACTGGGGCGGAGGTTCACCTTCCAGCAGGACAATGACCCTAAACATAAAGCCAGGGCAACAATGGAATGGTTTAAAACAAAACTTATCTATGTGTTAGACTGGCCCAGTCAAAGTCCAGATCTAAATCCAATCGAGAATCTGTGGCAAGATTTGAAAACTGCTGTTCACAAACGCTGTCCATCTAATCTGACTGAGCTGGAGCTGTTTTGCAAAGAAGAATGGGCAAGGATTTCAGTCTCTAGATGTGCAAAGCTGGTAGAGACATACCCTAAAAGACTGGCAGCTGTAATTGCAGCAAAAGGTGGTTCTACAAAGTATTGACTCAGGGGGCCGAATAATTACGCACACCCCACTTTGCAGTTATTTATTTGTAAAAAATGTTTGGAATGATGTATGATTTTCGATCCACTTCTTACATGTACACCACTTTGTATTGGTCTTCCACGTGGAATTCCAATAAAATAGATACATGTTTGTGGCAGTAATGTGACAAAATGTGGAAAACTTCAAAGGGGCCGAATACTTTTGCAACCCACTGTATATATACTGTATATATATATATATATATATATATATACATACACACACACACACACACACACACACACACACACACACACACACACACACACACATATATACACACACACACACATATATACACACACACACACACACACACACTGGGAGCAAAACCCATATTCAACACATTTCAAAGCGATATTTATCGTTTTATGACTTACATTTCAAAACAATACTTATAGTTTTATGGAAGTTATAAAACGATAAATATCGTTTTTAGTGCGGTGCCATTTTTTAACTCATAAAACGATAAATATCGTTTTATAATGCAAATTAATGCGGCGCCATTTTTACACTGTAGGCTCTGGAGCCATTTTTAATTGATCCCGGCAGCGCCGGCAATGCCTTGAAAGCCTTCTCACCTTGACTTTTATAACATTAGTTTGTGTATACTTTAATCACTTTCACTAAATATATACTGTGACTGCAAATGCATTTCTTTTTAGCTCAGTAGCTCGTAGTCGTTTGTAAATAACTGCTGTTTAGTTTGATACAGTTCATTCTATTGAAGACTTCAGGGGAATTTTTTTTTCCTCAACAAAACTTGGAATTTTCACTTTAACTGCTGATTTGAAGGCAGGAAATGTGATTGATTTCTATGAACTACCGCTCTCCGAGCATCATCTTCCTCTCGCCGCCTTACTGATTAAGCCTGAATTTTTGTAATCAAGTAGTGGCTTCTGAGCCGGTTCCTCAGATAATTCTTACTTAAACTGAACTATCACAGGGAAATCGTTCAAGGCTCTCTGGAAGGCAGACAAAACCGATTACAGAGAAAATTAAAGTTTTCTGGAGCTGGGCTGTTCCAGTACCTAGTCCAAGCCTTCAGAAATTATTTAACATTAATGATCTGGAAAATCATCTTAAATGAGAATTAGTCTTTACAGATTCTTTTTGTCATGCTACATATATTCTCAGCGGGATTCAATCTGAAAGTTTAATTTTAGCGGATTACACTGTTTTAAAAATTAATTGATTTTTTTTTCTTTCTATATGAAAAAAAAAATGCTCCTATAGCTACTAGCTAACTTGTCTGATTTTTTTTTCTATAAATACATTAACTATATTGAAATACATAAAATGTCTAGACTTCACAATGCATTTGTCACCAAAATAAGCTAAATAAATGCCTAGTAAATACAAAATAATTTGCATCATCCAAATGATACTAACAAGACTTTATAAAAAATATAAAGACTGTAAGCGAGCCCAAATGCAAATCGTGTTATTATTATTGATTTATAAAGCATCAACATATTCCATGACGCTGTACAAAGTGGGAAACATACATGGGGTTCAAGTTAGCACAGACAATAGTATCCATCAATATACAAAATAAAGAGTTGGTACAAAATACAGAATGTGTACAATATACAGAGTTGGCAGGGCCAATTCTAGTCTTTATGCTGCCTGAGGCAAACTTGTGAAGACACGCCCTCCCGCCCCCAAATTGGAATGATCGGATCGCACAGCACCCGACAATTTGTACTGCACGTTATAGCTGTGGTCAGAGCCGGGTCAAGGTTCTCCAGCACCCACGACTGAGACACCAAAGTGCGCCCCTCCATCCCTCCCACCCCAGCTGTCACACACTGATTGCTATTAGACTAAGAGGTGCCCCAGGGCCCCCAACACCTTAATCTCTAGTTATCTGGCTTGTAGTCACTGCCATGTATCCCCTTTTCTTATTTCTCTCTGCTTCAAACACAGTAGGGGAATGATAGCTGAGTGAGTTGTGCGCCCCCTCCTACACTGTGCCCTGAGGCTGGAGCCTCTCCAGCCTATGCCTCGGACTTGCCCTGGCTGTGGCGAACACCCCGAGTATAGGTAGGTAGCCAGTTATAGGTGCCCCCAGTGTTGGTAGCTAGGTACAGTTGCCTCCAGTATAGGTTAGCCAGGTACAGTTGCCCCCAGTATAGGTTGACCAGGTACTCTCTTAACTTCCTGTTTCTGTCTGTTGCTGCCCCCAGACTTCTGCCGCCTGAGGAAGTCGCCTCACTTGTCATCATGGGCGGACTGAGCATGAGAATTGGTTATAACAATGACATAATCAATATAAATAAATGTGTAACAAAATTCAAAACACAAAAGGGTGAGAGAGCCCTGCCCTTGTGAGCTTACAATCTAAAGTTAATCCAAAGACCAAGACTGAAAGGTTCCACAAAAGTTAATTGTTAATTATGCAAAACTACGCAAAGCAGGGATAAGCAAGATCAGTTTTATGAAATGCAAAACTGTCCTGCCGTGTATGGTCGCAGGGTTAACTTCTAGTGTTGCCATCTCCCCCTGCTGTGTTGCATGCCGCTCTCCACCTTCCCTACACTTCTGCCTTCACTACTGGAAGTTTGACTGTAAAAGTGCCGGAAGTGTTGGGAAGATGGAGAGAGGAGTGCACTGCAGTGGCGATGCAAGTGATTTTAACCTCTCTGCTGAGGCCCCCGTACACACTGGGACAGTTTTCCATTTCGTGAAACTGATCTTGCTTATGCTCTATGCAAAACAGCTTTAACAGGGGTAAAGCAACAGACCAGACCCGATAGGTTCCACAAAAGTCAATCTTAATTATTCAAGACTAAGCAAAGTAAGGGATGAGTGAGGCCAGTTTTGCCAAATACGAAACTGTCCTGGCATGTATGGGTGCAGGGTCAGATTCATTTGTCACCGCCTTCCCCTGCTGTGCTGCACGCCTCTCTCCACCATCCCTATACTTCTGCCTTCACTAATGGACGTTCGAGTGTAAAGGCGGAAGTTCGAGTGTGAAGGCGGAAGTATTGGAAAAATGGTGAGAGGTGTGCACCGCAGCGATGACACAGGTGAGTTAACCCCCTCCCCGGTACACACTGGGATAGTTTTGCATTTTGCAAAACAGATCTTTCTCTGCTTTATGCACAGCAAACAGCTACAACAGAGATAAAGCTATAGAGATTATCATATATTGGTGTCAATTCATTAAAGGCTGTTAGATAAAAAAAAAACAAGTTGGGAAAATCCCCCAAAGTATTTTAGACTTTAACCCATTCAGGTTCCGTCGTTTTCACGTGAGAAATGTTCACCTCCCATTCATTAGCCTATAACTTTATCACTACTTATCACAATGCACTGATCTATATCTTGTTTTTTCCGCCACCAATTAGGCTTTCTTTGGGGGGTACATTTTGCTAAGAGCCACTTTACTGTAAATGCATTTTAACAGGAAGAATAAGAAAAAAATGGAAAAATTCATTATTTCTCAGTTTTCAGCCATTATAGTTTTAAAATAATACATGCCTCCATAATTAAAACTCACGTATTGTATATGCCCATATGTCCCAGTTATTACACCGTTAAAATTATGTTCCTATCACAATGTATGGCGACAATATTTTATTTGGAAATAAAGGTGCATTTTTTCCATTTTGCATCTATCACTATTTACAAGTTTAAAATAAAAAAAATATAGAAATATTTCATCTTTACATTGATATTTAAAAAGTTTAGACCCTTAGGTAAATATTTACATGTTTTTTTGTTTTTTATTGTAATGGTTTTTTTTTTTTTTATACTAAAAATTTTATTAGGGTACTTTTTTAAACAATAGATTTATAAGGTAAATGTGTGTTAATTCTGTGGTTTTTTTTTCCAGGTGTAGTATTACTTTTTGGCCACAAGATGGCGGCCATGAGTTTGTTTACATGACGTCACTCTAAGCGTAGCACGCGCTTAGAGAGACGCATCAGGAAGAAGACGGCCAGAAAAAGCTCAGCTTCCGAGAGAAGCTGTTGCTTTTTCAGCGGGGGAGAGGAATCAATGATCGGGCTCCGTAGCCCGATACATTGATTCCTTTGCTACCGAATCCGCGGCCGGGAGTGCGCGTGCACGCGCACGATCGGCCGCGGGGGCACGCGGTAGCGCGCATGGTTCCTGGACGTAGAAACTACGTCCAGGAACCAAAATAGGTTAATGTGCAAATCCATCAATATTGTTACAGGTGCTTTAGAATTTACCAAAGTCCATTGTCAGTAACAGCAGTAAAATGTGTGCAAAGACAGCATTACAACAGTAAGAGGCATCTGACATCCCCTTAGATGTACATGTTTTGTCATGCTGTTTGTTATACTGCCTCTGCTCGCTTTGAATCTGTTCATTAGTGTTTCTTAACATTTTATTTAATTGTCACAGCTTAGGTGAACTTCCAAGAAACTTTGCACATGCCCTGCTTAGGTGATTTTCCCACTAGATCCTCCACATCTTCAAGCGGGAACCGAAGAGGTTAAACTGCCGAATGGAGAAGGGAAAGCCTCTTTTGTTCCGTGATCTCTCTGCTCGCTGCCTGGGGGTAGAAAAACTAGACCGTCCGTAGAAGCCTGTGGGTTGTATCAGAATTCATCATTGGGACTTGCAGGAGACAGGGGCTGTTTCTATTGGCTTCTGCTCCTTTCAGTCATAGGTAATCGTCTCTGCTTTTGTGAGCTCTGTGAGTCCCGCACTGATTCCACAGGGAAGAACTGCCAGTAATGGAACTGTGTTTTACCGCATGCTGTAACTTTGATGAATTGACATTTACTGACATTTGCTGAGGTATTTACTGCACAACTCAGTAATTTACCTCACTGCTCGATAATTTCAGCTTTTCATGCGGTAACAGCCTTGATGGATTGATATTTTTGTAAGGGCTTGGTAAAATCGTCTGTTTTCAGCATTACCAAATGCAGTAAGGCTTGATAAATTGACACCATTTTCACACTTTTTTGTTTGTTTGTTATATATATATCAATCCTGATAATTATTGCAGGCAACACATCTGTCATCCCAAAATGATGCCATAAATTAATTTAACCTTGTTTGAGTGTTTTATTGCTGTATTACTACTTATTGCGCTGTTACTGTTTTTGGTGCTATAAACTATATGGGTTCTGTAGACATCAAGCACAATTTACGTACAGTATGTATTCTGCTTTATTTATTTTTTTAGCTTTGGAGCAAATGGTAAGTGCTTAGAATGTATAATGTCTACAGCCTGAGGGATGCTCTCCCACTGATAGCACTTGCTTGAAGTGGAAGATCTTCACATCTTAAGTCTCATTGCTGCCAACTAGTTTTAGGCCATGTTACACACATTCTGTCGTCAGAGAGAAAGCCTGATTTTTCTTCATTTATTTTTGGAGGTTAACTCTTTCCTTTCGGCACTATTTTTCATACAAATGGCTTCTTTATTTCCCTTTCTAGAACGTCAAAGCTGTGCAATCTTGGTACTGTCATGGTATAAAAAGTTGTGAAGCGTTTAGGAAATCCATGCTTAGGGTGAGGCTTAGCATCTTCTTCTGCGCAGATTGTTTAGGCTTCCAAAACCGTATTCTTGGAAATATCAGTAAGAGGTCATCTTTCGTATCTTTGCGCAACTGTTCAGTCCCAGAGATCTACTTGCATTTCCTCGGGGTAGTTTAGTAGGATACTTCAAAGGAGAAAGGTGTGAGTGTATAGGGAGGTGGTGTATTTGAGTGTGTGAGTGTTTGAATTCTAGTCTTTCTCTTCCCAAAAACCCATCTTTAGACTTTAATCCACTGGCTTATTATGTGATTCTGCTGTAAAGGAGGAAATAGCTGGAGAGCTGAAACACAACATGGAGGGCGCTCCACAGAGGCAACGACAGGGTGAGTTAACCCACTCTTCTGTGGTGTGCCTCACTTTAAATTTGAGTTGTGTTCTGAATCACTCGAAACAGCAGTACCATTTGTAAAGCTCATCCCTTGTATTGAGTATGAGACTGGATTGATAGAATTCAGTGTTGGGGTGGCATGGCAGGGAGGGGGCCCTGGACATCTTCTTTCCATCCTCCACCATAGCCTCCCTCCCATGCTCCTCTGGTGGTCACCACTCATCCTTCCTTTAACCTCCCTGGCGGTAAGCCCGAGCTGAGCTCGGGCTATGCCGCGCAGGAGGATTTCTCCGGCTCTATTGGGGCGATTCGCCCCATTCAAAGCGCTGTGCGCGCAGCCAGCACTTTTCTAGCCGCGCGCACAGCTTGATCGCCGCTGCTCTGCGGCGATCGCCCGCACGCAGCGGCGAAAGAGGGCCCCCCCCGCCAGAGCCCTCAGCTGCCCGGACCAATGAGTTCTGGGCAGCGCTATGGGCTGGATCGGGTGCGCCTGACGTCATTCCGATCGTCGCCATGGCGACAGGAGAAGCTAAACAGGGGAACGCGTTATATACGCGCTCCCCTGTTTGCTATTAGTGCCGGCGACGATCGCACTAGAGGGACACATGCGCCCTCTAGTGGTGTTTCATGTAGCTACCACTCTGGTAGCTTTACATGAAACAAAAACAAAAAAAAAAGGATTTTTGCCCATTTGAAAAAAAAAATTAACCGCCAGGGAGGTTAACAAACCCACAGATCATTGCAGTGGTAGTGCTTGTGCTTACCTCTTCCAGCATTGGATCCCTGCTGCAGCCACTAGTTCTTCTCTCCCTTGGTCCAAGTTTTCCTGCAGGTTGTCTGACCTCGGAGGAAGAGAACTAGTGGCTGCAGTAGGAGTGCAACAGGGACCAAAGGCTGGAAGATGTAAGCCCAAGTACTTCTGCTGCACTGATCTGTGGGTCCGTTAAAAGGAGGATGAATAGTGGCAGCCGGGGAGCAAGGGGGGAGGGGGGCCTTCGTTGAGGAAGGAAGAAAGTCCCCCCCCCCCCTCCTTGATGAGGATCAGATGCCAATAACATAGAAAGGATGGATCTATGATCCGTAGTTACGTTGCTGACAGAATTACAAATCTTTAGCAGATAAAGTATAGGATATATACAGGACTTCAGCTGTGTATTTAGCCTCTCTTCCTGAGCTTCATCTTAAAGTACAATACTTTCTCCCAAGCTGAGCTCTTTCAGCCATGTCTCATTTCTGGCACAGCTGTGTGTGCTGTCAATCAGCAGAGTCTCAGCTCACCTGCACTGAAGGTTCTGCAGTGTAGCCGTCTACAGCCACTGCCAAGAAGTAAGAAAAGTTTAGTAGCAACTCCAAAATAAGGGGAAAAGCACTGTTGCAATTTTAGATGGAGACATTCACCAGAATATTTTCAAATAACTATTATTAAGGTGAGAAAGAGAGGACCACCACAGAACATAATAATAGGTGACGATTATCTAGAATCTATAAAATATTTTAAATATCTGGGAGTCAACCTAGACAGCGATGAACGTGAAACAGCAGAAATCCATGGAAGAATAGCTTAAAGGGAAGGTTCAGGGACAGTGAAAAAAAAAATACAAATCCACTTACCTTGGGCTTCCTCCAGTCCATGGCAGGCAGGAGGTGCCCTCGGCGCCGCTCCGCAAGCTCCCAGTGATCTCCGGTGGCACGCCCGACCTGGCCAGGCCGGCTTCCAGGTCGGGCTTCTTCTGCGCTCCAATCTGCGTCTCACTGGTGCGCGCTGACGTCATCGGACGTCCTCCGGGCTGTACTGCGTAGGCTCAGAACTACTGAGCCTGCGCCACCGGAGACCACTGGGAGCCTGCGGAGCGGCGCCGAGGGCACCTCCTGCCTGGCACGGGCTGGAGGAAGCCCAAGGTAAGTGGATTTGGATTTTTATTTTTTTTTGCCTGTGCCTGAACCTTCCCTTTAATCCAAAGACTTTTCTCCCTAGGATTGTACAACCAGCAAGGGGACATGATCTGCGTATGGAGGAAAAAAGTTTTCACCATCTATTTAGAAAGAGGTCCTTCACAGTGAGAGTGGTTAAAATTTGGAATGCTATTGTATGTGTCAGGGACTTAATGTTACCAATATTCTACTATTAATTTCCCTAACCCAATCCTCACACTCAACACAGCCATAGCCGTCAATCGCATTGTGGTGGCCTATGTCATTATAAGACGCATCTCACATCCATTTTATCTGTGTCACACCTGTAAGAACCTCCCCCCCCCCCCCCCCTTCAATCACATAACAGATGTCTGCTTGTACTTCTCCAAAAGTGCAAAGGGAGGAGAAGAGGCACACAGAGGTTTGATAAAACTGAGTTAAGAACAACTAAATGAGAAAAAAGAGAGTGGCTTTGGCTTACCTCAATGAAGACAAATTCATATGACAAATGGTTCTGTGCCCACTTCCTTGGGCTGATTAAAGTGCAGAAGATCAGTGCTTCCTTTTTTAGCTGCAAGCACCTTTATCATACCCCTAGGCATCTCTTCTCCTCCCTTTGTACTTGTCCACCCTGTTTTGGAGTGGTGTTTCCTTTGGCCTTTTGAGGTTTAGCCACCATTAGGACCACTGTTTTTTTTTTTACCTCAGGAGCGCGACCACATCCAGGTTCCCTGGACTTTCGAGTGGAGTTGGTTTAGTGCATCTCCATCTGCTTCTTGTGGTTGGCTGCCCTAATTGAAACTACCTACCTTTTCTTCCACCACACTTTTGACTTATTTGTGGCATATTACACTATTGGGGCCCATGTTGTCTCTGTATTTTTCTCCTCAGGATGTTTTTTCTCACCTTCCCTACCTACAGTTCTCCAAAAGTGGATGGATTCCACAGAAGAGATCATGAAAAAGAAAAAAAAGGGGGACATCAGGAGCCCAATCTGGTGTAGCACGTCAGATGTTAAGGAAATAATGTAAGTATTCACAAGTCAGGGCTTCTAGCCTAGCAACCACCATGTAAGCAGGTGGGGATGTACTATCCCCACTCTGCCTTTATGGGATTTACTGGACGCAGCTCACAAGAAGGGTTTAGGATATGGTCATAAAGCCAACCCCAATCCTGGAGTGAAGGGTGACAGCAGACAACAGAGATAGGAGGCACCCATGTAGTAATCTAAAGAACAAGTAACTTAATGTAATAAGAGTGGGTATCAATCTACTTTAATGAAGACAATTAGGCACGAATGTAAAGAACATTTATTTGGTACAGTTTACAACGCGTTTCATGGCTTAATGCCTCTTCATCAGGTCAAGTGACGTGCCCGAGGATTCAAAAGTGAAGCCTGGAGTGCCGGAGAAAAACCACAGACATCACTTCTTACGGATGGCAATTTTACCTTTTAAAGACTTTATAGAACCACATAAATCACTTCTTACAGATAGCAATTTTACCTTTGAAAGACTTTATAGTATTTTATTTTTTACATCTTTACTGTAAAAACTTGTTATTGTCTTGGGATGCACGAGATGATTCAGAAACCGCAGTATCATATCCTACTAACTTCAGAGACCGAGGATGTTAATTGCTCAAAGCAGCTCAGCTATCATTATTTATGCAGGGAAGAGCCTAAGTATTGAATAACAAAGCCAGCACATCTGCTGACTCAGTCCTTGTCAAGTCATTTGCCAAATCATCAGGATCTGCTGTTTTGAAAGCTTATCTTGCAAATGAAACATAAAAGGGCCAAAGACTTAGCACAAGGTGAACTCATTTTGCAAATGCTATTTATTGCGGACGTTATATTATCTGCTGTATTATTCACCCTTCATGGCACAAAAGGGTACTCTGAGTAATGGCAATGCAAAACAGTGTCCGATATGCAGCCGAATAGTTTTCCAAAACCGGGTTAATAACCAGTGTTATTTCCGCCAAAGTCATTTTCATTTCGAAAATGGCAAATTTTTACTTAAAGTTACTTTTATTCAACCAGCAAGTAATTTTTTTGATGAGAAATGGCATAAGTGAAATTATTGTGGAAAAGAAATATTTCTCAGCTTTTATTTACATTTGAGCAAAAAGTGTCTAGTCCAACATTATTTATACCCTTCACAAACTGTCACAGTCTGTGGGAAAATCCAAAGTTCTATACCATTCCAAATAGTCCAAGCTGTTCTAAAGCATCCTAATTACCCTGATAAATTGAGAACGGCAGTTTTAATCAACTCAACAGGTGAAAAACAGCAGCTTTCTGTAGTTGGTTTGTGGACAGTCATGGCTAAGACAAAGGAGCTCAGTGAGGACCTGTGGCTGTGCATTGTGGCTGATAACAAGTCAGGAAAGGGCTACACGGCCATTTCTAAATGTTTTCCAGTTCCAGTAGCTACAGTGCAAAGTATTATTAAAAATATAAGATGTTCCACACAGTGGAAAATCTCAGAGGACGTAGTCGGAAGCCAAACATGACACCTGTGCTGGCCAGGAGGATAGTGAGAGAGGTAAAAAAGAATCCAATGATCACCACCAAGGCCATTCTGGGTGGAACCCACTGCTGGGTTCCACAGATGCAGACCAAGGAGGATGCCACTTCTGGAGGATGCCACTTCTCCAGATAAGGCACACAAAAGCTTGCTCAGTCTTTGCAAATGCTCATCTGGACAAAGAAGAATTTCTGGTCTTCTGTGTTATGGTCATATGAAACAAAAATGTAATTGTTTGGTCACAATGATGTTTCCTTCATTTGGTGTAAAAAACGAGAAGCCTTCAAACTAAAGAACACCATCCCCACTGTCCCTCCAACCTGAAAGATTTGGAGCTCAGTGCTAAAGATGAATGGGCCAAAATACCCGTGAAGACATGCAAAAAGCTAGGCTGCAATTATAGGAAGCGTTAGATTGCTGTAATAGCCAATAAAGGATGTTCTATTGATTATTGCGAAGGGTATGAATAATTTTGGACTGGACACTTTTTGCTCAAATGTAAATAAAAGCTGACAAATTTTTTTTGTACATCGTCTTATCTTTTGGGAGACACCTATGTCATTTTAAAATTAAATTACTTGCTAGTTGCATAAAAGTAACTTTCAAAGTCAAAATGTATTTACATTATGAATAATTATGGGCAGCCAGGGCCGGATTTGTACTCTTTACCGCCCAAGGCCACTGTTACCAGCTGCCCCCCTTCAGTATAGGTAGCAAGGTGACCCCTCTCCCCTTCCCTCTAGTATAGGTAACCTGATGAAACCCCCCCCCCCCCCTGTATAGGTAGCCAGATGACCCTTCCTTCTAGTATAGGTAACCTGATGAACCCCCCTCCAGTATAGGTAGCCAGATGACTCCTCCCCCTTTCGTTCGAGTATAGGTAACCAGATGACTCCCTTAATCCCTCCTTCCTCCCCCCCCCTTTCAGTATAGGTAGCCAGCTCGCCTTCACACAGCAGCAGCCATCAGTGTCACTCATTTCTCCACTCGTCACCAGTGCAGAAGCTTCCTCTTCCCCTATGTCTCCAATGCTGCCTAAGTCCATAGCCATCCGCCACAATGCAAACGTGCACAGAGAGCAAGGTGGCCGCTGCACAAGCTGCTTGCAGCAGAGCACCTCGGTCAGGCGTTTGCCTGATCTTCCTGCATTGCAGCATTTGCAAGTGTGCAAATGCTGCATAAGTTCAGCCTGCTGCTTTGGTGCCCTTGGTTCTGTGGTGCCCTAGGCCATGGCCTAGGAAGCCTTGGCCTAAATCCGGCCCTGTGGGCAGCTCACAAAAGCGAAAAACTTTAATGACATGAACAAATAGCACAGTGAGTATCATTCATTTCTTGATCTATCTTCTAACTTTTAACTTTGAAATGTCTTGATTTATTTTTTTTCCCTATCAGTATCCTTTGGTAAAGTTTCACTTTAAATGTGACTGTGCTCCTCAGGTTATATATAATATAGCATGTTAGTTATCAGTCTGATTGAGTTTACTACCAATTTTTTATTTTTTGCAATAAGCAGGGAAGCTGCATTGGTTATCACCTCTCAGATGTGAAAGGAAGTATGCACATTCTTACAAGGAAGTGCAAGGCGCGTGAATGTATCATTTTGGCTTTCTACTGCAGCCCATTGTATTGGACACTGGAGCCAGTGGCAAGACTATAAGTCCCTATGCCCTGCAGTCACACGGGTCTGACAGCAGCGCTGCATGCTTCTCCCTTATTAGGATGTTGTCAGTGAGAATGGTGTGAGCAGCACTGGCTGCTGTGACACATCTGGAATCTGGGTGGGGGGAACACAGAAGAGAGCACACATGGAGAAGACTGAGCAGCAGTGTTCATGTGCTCAGAAGCTAGGACATTCTCTCATCTGCTGCTCTTCAATTCAAAGCAAGCAAGTGGAGCTAGGCAGGAGATGGGCTGCAAAGTGGACATGGCTTCCCATTCACAGAGGCGTAGCTATGTAGCTATGGGTGGGCAAGGGGGGACATTTGTCCCCAGGTGCGGCACTGTGATGGCGCTCAGCACAGCTGCTGCACCTCCATGTGCATGAGAGGTGGTTTGCTGGCTGCCCGAAGAGCCTCTGCTTCTCTTCCTCCCTTTGCACAGGAGTGCAGAAACATTAGCAGCAGACAGGGGTGTTGCTAGCCCCAAAGATCAGTGGCATGTGCCACTGATCTATTCTGGGGTGCCCCGGATTTTCCCCAAGGATAGTCAGGCAGCTGGCGACAGTACTCATCTCTGGCTGCTTAGTCTACAGATTCTGCAGACATCTTCTCTTCCTGGCTTCTCCCCTAGTGTTTTAGAATGATTTAGAAGCTGGAGCTCCCAGCATCTGTTTCTCTGATGCTAGGGGGAGCTTTGGTGCATCAACCGGGTTGCTGGGTATGCTGTGGTGCTTCTATGGGGGCATTCTGGGTGCTATGGTGCCATGCTGGGTGCTGTGGTGCCTTTATGGTTGCATGCAGGGAGCTGTGTTTCTTCTATGGAAGCATGCTGGGAGTTGTGGAGCCTCAATGAGAGGCATGTGGGATCATGGGAGGAGGTCCCCTATAAGTTCAGGGAATACTATGGGGGGACTGCCAGACAACTCTGCAGCAGGCCAGCCCGCACAGCAGAAAGCCAGACCAGCCAGCACAAAAGCCAGGTAACTCTGCCTAGCTATGTTTAAGTGACACTGCTTATTTATGTGATATGCTGCATTTTTTTTAATTAATGGAGAGGGTGGCTTCATCCAACATTTTGCTGGGCAGTCCTACTTAGACCACTGTGAAGTTAATGTAAATTTGGCTCCACCCATGACCACTCCCACGTTCTGGTGCATGGCCACGCCTATTTTTTCGGCTGGCATCCCCAAAAGTGCCCCGGATCTCTTGGGATCCTAGCAATGCCCCTGGCAGCAGAAAAAGGGAGCACATCTAGCTACCATACATAAACAGGGAAGGGGGGCACATCTGGCTATATAAACAGGAGAAAGGGGGGCACATCTGGCTACCTAAATGGGGGCACATCTGACTATTTAAAGGGGAGAAGTGGGGCACATCTGTCTATCAATGGGGGAAGGGGGCACATGTGGCTATCTAAACAGCATTTTACATCTCCATCCATGACCACGACCACATGCTAATACGTGTCCACGCCCATATTGACAGGAGGGGGCAAAAACGTTGTCCCTGGGTGCTGAAAACTCTAACTAAGCCTCTGCCCTTTCACACTGAGCTAGTGCTGTGAGTGGAAGCAACATGGTGAGCCAGCAATAGCAAAAACTGTTTTTCCTTAGAAAGGGTAAGACTGAGAGCCTACCCTGTTTTTTTCTGCTGTCTGTACATCTGTTACTTAACCACTTGAGGACTACAGTGCTAAACCCCCCTAACGACCAGCCCTTTTTTGCTGCACTGGGCTGTACAGGCTTTTCAGCCTCCTGCACAGCCCAGCTAAGGAGCCCAGCGATCGGACTCACCTCCTATTTTTGTCCCTAAGGGGACATGCCGCCGGAGATGTCATTGTGGCAGTTTTTTTTTTTTTTTTACTTCAGCCTGTATAAGGCTTTTTCTCCCTCCCTCCCTTCTCCCTCCCCTCTGAGATCCTGTATTGAACAGGACGGCGATCCGTCCTGTTCCGCCTCTCATAGGCATTAGCCTATGAGAGCGTGGCGATCCCCGGCCAATCAGAGGCCGGGGATCGCCGATCTCGTACAGCGCTGCTGGAGACCGCAGCGCTGTATGGTTGTAAACAAAGGGGATTTATTTCCCCTTTCATTTACAAACAGCCTGTTATTCGCGATCGGCGGCTAACAGACTAATCATGGAACTCCGCACTGTGAACTGGCAGGGAACGATAGCGCATGTGCGCGGGCGTTCCCTGGGAAACTGCAGCTCCAGGACTTGGCGTTAGGCAGTCCTGGGGCTGCCACCGCGTTCACGCCCATTGGGTTTATGTGGGTTTTACAAAAAACAAAAGAATAGAACAGAGAAGAAATTTCTCAAACAGAGACATACAGTAACGGCAGATTACCAATTGGTCTAACCAGTCTCTAAATTATCCTACCTAATAAAACCTAACTGTCGCTGCGTCCAGCAGCCAGCTGTCCCTGTGTCCCAGGTTTTTTGTTACTGCACATGTGCGCAGTAATGGGCAGCTGGGACCAGGGAGCTGGGAGGACGAGTGAGGTGCGTGCGAGCGAGGTGGGCGGGTGCAGGCGCACGCCTGCGTCAGGCGCGCACTCGGTGTGCAGCTGCCAGTCTTTTAGGGTATGTCTCTACCAGCTTTGCACATCTAGAGACTGAAATCCTTGCCCATTCTTCTTTGTAAAACAGCTCCAGCTCAGTCAGATTAGATGGACAGTGTTTGTGAACAGCAGTTTTCAGATCTTGCCACAGATTTTCGATTGGATTTAGATCTGGACTTTGACGGGGCCATTCTAACACATGTATATGTTTTGTTTTAAACCATTCCATTGTTGCTAGGGATGGTCGGAATGCCAATTTCCGATTCCGCGGTAAATCCGCATTCCGTCATGTACCGATTACCGATTCCGCCTTCCGCTGCCAATTTCCGCATTCCAATGCGGAATTTCCGCCGGAAATCGCGGAAATTCCGCCCGACTTTAACATCAATTTTCTCAAAAACTATAAGGTCTTTTTGAAAACTTTTTTTTGCATCTTGTTCAGAAGATTCTGTTTAATAAACCCTAAAAATTTGGTGTTTCTAGGACTTACGGTGGCTTTGCTATTAACTGCTAAAGTCGGCGGATTTTTACTGTAATATAAAATGCAGAAAATAGGCAGATGCAGATTTTCTGCATTTTACATTACAGTAAAAATCCACCGACTTTAATGGTTAATAACAAAGCCCCCTTAAGTCCTAGAAACACCAAATTTTCAGGGTTTATTAAACCGAATCTTGTGAACAAGATGCAAAAAAAGTTTTCAAAAAGACCTTATAGTTTTTGAGAAAATCGATGTTAAAGTCGGGTGGAATTTCCGCGATTTCCGGCGGAAATTTCCGCGATTTCCGGCGGAAATCCGCCTACGGCACTTACATTACCGATTTCCGCATTCCGATACGGAAATGCAATTTCCGATCGGAATTTCGGAAATTGCATTTCCGCGGAATCCGAATGAGCATCCCTAATTGTTGCCCTGGCTTTATGTTTAGGGTTGTTGTCCTGCTGGAAGGTGAACCTCCGCCCCAGTCTCAAGTCTCAAAACTCCAAGAAGTTTTCTTCCAAGATTGCCCTGTATATGGCTCCATCCATCTTCCCACCAACTCTGACCAGCTTCCCTGTCCTGCTGAAGAGAGGCACCCCCAGAGGCATGATACTGCCACCACCATATTTGACAGTGGGGATGGTGTGTTCAGAGTGATGTGCAGTGTTAGTTTTCCGCCACACATGGCGTTTTGCATTTTGGCCAAAAAGTTCAGTTTTGGTCTCATCTGACCAGAGCACCTTCTTCCACATGTTTGCTGTGTCCTGTACATGGCTTGTGGCAAATTGCAAATAGGACTTCTTATGCTTTTCTGTTAACAATGACTTTCTTCTTGCCACTCTGCCATAAAGGCCAATTTTGTGCAGTGCATCCTAATAGTTGTCCTATGGACAGATTCCCCCACCTGAGCTGTAGATCTCTGCAGTTCGTCCACAGTCACCATGGACCTCTTGACTGCATTTCTAATCAGCGCTCTCCTTGTTTGGCCTGTGAGTTTAGGTGGACGGCCTTGTCTTGGTAGGTTTACAGTTGTGCCATACTCCTTCCATTTCTGAATGATCGTTTCAACAGTGCTCCGTGGGATGTTCAAGGCTTTGGAAATCTTTTTGTAGCCCAAGCCTGCTTTAAATTTCTCAATACTTTTATCACTGACCTGTCTGGTGTGTTCTTTGGTCTTAATGGTGTTGTTGCTCCCAATATTATCTTAGACAACCTCTGAGGTCGTCACAGAGCAGCTGTATTTGTACTGACACTAGTTTACACACAGGTGCACTCTATTTAGCCATTAGCACTCGTCAGGCAATGTCTATGGGCAACTGAATGCACTCAGACCAAAGGGGGCTGAATAATTATGCACACCCCACTTTGCAGTTATTGATTTGTAAAAAATGTTTGGAATCATGTATGATTTTCGTTCCACTTCTCACGTGTACACCACTTTGTAATTATTGGTCTTTCATGGGGAATTCCAATAAAATTGATTCATGTTTGTGGCAGTAATGTGACAAAATGTGGAAAACTTCAAGGGGGCCGAATACTTTTGCAAGTCATTGTATAATATAAGAAATCAGGAGGAAGAATCTTACCTCCTTTTCCAAGAATTGGACAGGCAAAGATACAGTGTAATTGTTCAGAGACTTTATTGTACAACATGTTTCACCGGACTATGCCAGCTTCTTCGGGTACAAAGTCTGTCTGAATGCCATTAGATGCAGAGAATGCCTCCTCACATGCTATTTTTAGCCCAGTTCCCTTAGTCTACTAGGACTCCCATCCTGTCCCCTGTGTGAAGTGTAACATCCTACAGATACACTTTGGAGCCA
Organism: Hyperolius riggenbachi; assembly: GCF_040937935.1. Classification (NCBI taxonomy): domain Eukaryota; kingdom Metazoa; phylum Chordata; class Amphibia; order Anura; family Hyperoliidae; genus Hyperolius; species Hyperolius riggenbachi. The sequence continues at coordinate 446,533,719 of NC_090648.1, forward strand.
GCGGGTGCTATCAAGAGAGCGACCTAAGTACCACCAAACTGTAACCAGTTCTGAAGTGGTTGCCTCATTTAGTAACCATAAAGCATACTAAGAAAATGAAAAAAAAGTTGAAAGAACATATAATAGGAGGGCTAAAAATGAAATAAACATTTTATAGGAAATAGAAGAGCAAGAAAATAAAAAGAAAGCAAATGATATGGATAATAGAAGAACAAGAAGATAAGAAAAAGAAGAGCAAAAAATAAATAATTATAAAAAGAACATATTGTCTATTCTCTGAAATACACTGCCAGATCTTGCTCCCAGGGGTGTCTCTCTTCTTCTGTTTCACACTTAGTACAGTTTCTCTGATCTAAAATACGGAAGGAGGAAAATGTACATCTACACTAAAAGGAAACACTAATAATATTTTTTTGCGTGTCCGACACAAATCTGAAGAGTGGCAATCTATTCTTTAGCCGGGCATTGTGTGAAAACAATTACTTGTAGTGTGGATAAAAAGGATAAATACAGCCAGGCTCCTCACATACATACTCACCAATTAATTTAGAGCCATGGGTAATGCTTGTAGGAAAAAGTATGTCACAGGCAGATAAAGAGTTGTCTTCATTTATTAAAAATGTATGCTTAGCTAAGCGTATCCATGTCTCATCCCAGTGGAGAGGAGAGCATCTAATATGGTCTACTGCTTTTTTTGTGTGTGCAATCTCTAAATAAAGTTTCTTAGCATGCATATGCTATAAATTATACAGTATTATTCCTATTAGTGATAATTGGTCAGGCTTTTTCATAAATGGCCTTTATAAACTTTATGGACTATTAATTTGTGTTAAGCACACAGAGAAGAATCTCTCGTTAAGCAGCAGGAAACACTTGTGATAAAAGCAAAACCTGTTAGAGCTCTAATTATCTTTCTATTTTTAGTGCGTTTATTAGTAAACACATAAAAAATACAGTATGCATTTAACATAAAATTGTGATATTGTTTTGCAAAATAAAATATAAATGCATAAAATACCTTATGTAGCAATTTGTAGGGGGAGGTCCCAGAAGTCACAATGTGCCTTCCAGAGAAGAAACAAAGATGGGGGCACCAGGAGCTCTATAGTGTAGTACTAGTTACATGAAATTCATGTGAATACGCATGACGTAAAATTAGGGTGTAATTAGGGCCCTGCATGCATATTCTGCATGCAGATTTGCTTGACATATACAAGTCAATGGGCCTGTTTCCATTACAGGCGAAAGTCGCTTACCCTCGTAGGCGGAAAAAAAACTGCCACCTGTGTCAATTTAAGCGGTTTCATGTTAACGCGTATGCATTTCCGTGTACGCATTTACCCATATGCGTTGATGCCTGCGGAAGTCAATAGTAATGAATGGCAACAGTAAAATAACATAAAAACTTTTTGCGTCCGCATGCGAAAAAAGCGCCTGCAAACACAGACGGATTTGCATACGCATGCGAATCCGCAGGCAATTTTTTTCTATGCAGATTTGCCTAGGTATAGGAGAAACGAGCCTTTATACTTACACTGTCTGGGTTGCAATAGTTGCAACCATGGTGATGCGCTAGTGGAGAAGTTTTAGTCAGTCTTCAGTCGGAACATGGGTGAGCCTAAGATCTCGCTGTGGTCGCTCTCCAGAAAAACAAAAACGTAACCAAATAGAGCTATTGAAACTAAGGTGATACTGTACCCCTGAAGGGTAAGGATATAGGGAGTGGGAGGAGGCACCCCTGTTATGATAAAATGATCTAAAACCAGTTAAAACATGAAGGTTGGCTTACCTTAAAGAGATCCTGCAAGGAAAAAATTGCCCCTATGGGGTATTTACCTTGGGAGGGAGAAGCCTCTGAATCCTTTTGAGGTTTTCCCATCCTCCTTTGTAGACCCGATCCTGCATTGGGACCCCCCAATCGGGTCCGCTCTACATGCATGCAGATGCAGTAGCGCCTGCAGCACGTGGTAATATTTACCTTTGTGATCCAGCACAGACGCAGTACCATTTTCCCCCTCGTGCCCTGGCAGAAATAGCTGAGCCTGATCGGGTCTGCTCTATTGCTCAGGCGCGAACCCGAGAGGGAAGATGGTACTGTGCCTGTACTGGATCTCCAAGGTAAATATTGCCATCTTCTACTGATTGAGGGAGCCAGTGCTGGATTGGTGCTGAACAGGGAAATGGGGGGGAAGCTTCATTAGGATCCAGAGGCTTCCCCCTCCCAAAGTTAGTGCCCACAGGGGCACTTTTTTAATTACATTAGTAAAGGAGTGATCCAAGCTTTTAAAAAAAAAAAAAGATCCACTTACCTGGGGCTTCCTCCAGCCCGTGGTGGCCATCCTGTGCAGAGAGACTATGTGGACTATGTGACCCACGCGGTGGAGCGCAGATGAAGCTGACCCGGAACCCAACCTGGTGAAGTCGGCCGCACCAGCGGAGAAGACCGGGAGCCACCGGAGCTGCAGCGAGGGCACAGGATGGCTTCCACGGGCTGGAGTAAGTCCCAGGTAAGTGGGTCTTTTTTTAAACGCTTGGATGTATTCTTTAAGAGGGTTGACAAACAGCAGTATGCAGCATGTCTGTGGCAAGCGACAGAGCATAGAGCCTCTATTAAAGCACTCCCCACTCTGTTGCTTGCCACAGAAAGACACTCATTGACCGGGATTAAGCACAGCAATTTTTAGATTTGGATGTCAAGTACTCAAAGGTGAAAGCAAGCTTGCTAAAGTCTGAGTCAGTTATACTTGTTAGATCACCTGATCTGCATACTTGTTCTTCGCCAGTGACTAACATAGTGTTATAGAGAGAGGGGCAGCCTAACAGCCAGGTAATTTGCATTTTAAAGGCAATATGCCAGGATTCTGGTCATGAATTCCCGAAGGACCAGCTTGTTACAAGAAATCTAAATGGTAATGTGACTGATCACTCTGTATAAACTATAAGAAAACACTGACACGTGAAGGGTAGTATTTGTAACAACCCATGTAGCATAACAGGACCAGTTTTAGTACAGAGTCCTGATATATATCTTCATTATTGGATGGTTGTTCGTGAGAAAACTGATATTGTCATTTTTTCCCTTTGTGTCTAATTGGCACCCACCAAATCAGAGGCTAAAGAAAGAGAGGAACGTCCACGCTGGAGCGCACGGAAGGTATGTAGCTGCTGCTGCCCGCCGCTGCTCACACAATGGTCTTGATGCTGGAGGGGAGCGCAGAGGGGAGAGCCCGAGGTGAGGGAGGGGGGGACCGTCCCCCCTCCCCACCGAAGTGCAGCATTGCTTTCCCCTCACGCTGCGACCCCTCCTGCCTCCCAAAACGGCCCGAGAGCCCCCCCCCCCCCACGAGGGCAGGGGCTGCAGGGCCTATTGTTACACCAGTGCTCTATGGGATAGTGTTGTGTTAAGTAGTCACAGAAGCAGGATAAGTGACACTAAGTTTATTATTTACAGAATTCATCTACTCTCTACATAAGCCTTGTCTTCACTCTGTGTTCTTAGCCAGGACTAGGAACCAATGACCAGTAACAGTTTAGATAATCTTATCCACTAATACAACAGAACAGTGCCGTCTACTGGTCAGATGTATGAACACCACATATACCCTAATTGTTACAAAAGCTTCCTTAGGGGTAACCACAAGCTACACTCGGGGTGGAAAACCTCAACGCCAAGTGATAACCCGGAGCTACACTCGTGTTAGCTGCCGGGACGTCCATGCAGAGCATCCGGCAATCTTCACTATATGGTAACAGTGCCACCCGGAGGATGGAGGGAGAAGTGCAGTGCTGGATCCCAGGGAGGTGAGCAAGTACAGGGGCTGCTCCAGGCTCTCTCGTAGTATGATTTTTTTTCTTGCTTTTAGGGTTTAAAAGCACATGAAAATTTTTTACTGCTTTTAGACCCTAAAATCAGGAAGGAATCATACTGCCAGGGGGACAAAGTTTACGTCTGCTAATACCATATTATAACACAAATCAATTCAATTCAATTCAAATTAACTATATGACATAGTCCTTTGACCACACAGAAGGTCCTCTGACTCTGAGTATGTCTGGTTAGTTCTATTTCCTGTTCTCCAGTTTGGACATCAGTCAAAACATGACAATCAGGGGTCGAGTCCTGCGCGAACGTGGACAACGTCCACCTACTTTTTTTAGAGAGTGGAGGTTGTCCACCCTATAGCATGTGGAGAGGAGGCGGCGCAGTGAAGGGGGAGCGGTGGGCACAGCGGAGGGAAGGGGGGACGTCTCCCCCCCTTCCCTCACCTGTGGCTCCTCCTTCCTTGCTCTCTCATCCAGAATTAAACTTTGCGGGTGGCAGGCAGCAGGCAGGGACTTACCTCCTCCTCGTTCCAAGCATGGGAGACAGCTCTATGTGCTGCTGCTCTGGTCTAGACCAGACCAGACTAGCGGCAATGCAGAGCTTCCTCTAGTACCGGGAGCAAGCGGAGGTATGTCTCCGCCTGCTGTCAGCCGCCTGCAAAGTTTAATTCTGGAGGGGAGAGCAAGGAAGGGGGAGCCCCAGGTGAGAGAAGGGGGCCGCTGTGCACACTGCTCCCCCTTCACTGCGCTGCCACCCCTCCTTCTGGGGACACCTGGTTACCCATTCTAGGGACACCTATTGACCTGGCTACCTATTCTAGGGACACCTATAGACCTGGCTAACTATTCTGGGGACACCTAAAGACCTGACTACCTGTACTAGGGACACCTACAGAGCTGGCTATCTAAACTGGGGAAACCTATAGATCTGGCTACTTATACTGGGGACACGTATAGACCTGGATACCTATACTGGGGGCACCTTTTTTGGGAGAACTGCTGCCAGATTATCTGTATTTGAGGGGAACTGCTGCTGCCAGATTAAGTGTATTTTGGGGAACCGCTGCCAGATTATGTGTATGTTGGGGGAACCACTGCTGCCAGATTACGACTATTTTGGGGGAACCACTGCCATATTATCTATATTTTGGAAGAACCTCTGCTACATTACATGTATTTTTGGTGAAATTCTTTTCAGATTACATGTATTTTGGGGGGAAACACCATGGCAGAGTTCAGACTTCCCGGGCAGACCTTTTACAGCACTGCTAAGGTCATGTATATTTGCCCCTCCCCAATGACCACGCCCAGGGGTACCTCTAGCCATTTTGTCACTCCAGGTGGGAAAACATGTGCCTCCCCCCCCCGTGGCATGCTGCCCCCCCCCCATGAAGATGATCGTAATGCGGCAGTGTTTCGCCAAAAAATAATCATAATGCGGCAGCGTTTCACCAGAAATTACACTTATTGTGGCAGCGTTTCTCCATAAAATACACAATGCGGGCAACGTTTCATCAGAAAATACACAATGCGGCAGCGTTTCACCAGAAAATACACAATGGGCTTGATTCACAAAGCGGTGCTAACCTACTTAGCACGTCTAAAGTCTTTAGAAGTGCTAACCAGGGTGCTAAGTAGGTTAGCACCGGATTTCTCAATCAGATCGCGCACTAACTTTGCGCTAAGTCCCATAGACTTCAATGGGCACTTCGCGCGGAGCGCCCTGCGCTCTGTGCAGTGCGCGCATAAAATTTTACGCGCATAAAGTTTTGCACGCGTAAAGTTTTACGCGCGAAAACTCGTTTAGACGTGCTAAGGGGGTTTTCACAGGCGTGCTAACAGTTAGCACCGCTTTGTGAATCAAGCCCAATGTGGGCAGCGTTTCACCAGAAAATACACAATGCGGCAGCGTTTCCCCAGAAAATACACAATGCGGCAGCGTTTCACCAGAAAATACACATAGGCAGGGCTCCACTTTCATGAGGCATAAAGTGGGACAGAAGGAGGCACAGGAGGACTGATTAAGACACACAGGGCAACATAGGGAGGCACAGGGGCACAGAGGCATGAGGGTCAGAAAAAGTCACAAAGTAGGACAAAAGGAGGCACAAGGGAACGGAAGGAGGCACACAGGGGAGCACAAGGAGGCACAATGGGCAACAAATGGAGGCACAATGGGGGACAGAATGAGATACAAAGGAGGACAGAAGGAGGCACACAAGGAGGCACAATGAGCAACAAAAGGAGGCACAATGGGGGGCAGAATGAGACACAACGGAGGATAGAAAGAGGCACAGGAGTACAGAAGGAGGCACACAGGGGGACACAAGGAGGCACAATGGGCAACAAAAGGAGGCACAATGGGGGACAGAATGAGACACAAAGGAGGAGAGAAGGAGGCACAGGAGGACAGAAGGAGGTCCACAGAGGGGCAGCGGGTGGTACAGGGAGAGAGAAGAAGGCATGAGAGCCAGAAGAAGGCACAAAAAAGGACAGTGGGAGGCATAGGGAGACTGAAGGAGGGACAAAGTGGGACAGAATGAAGCACAAAGGGGGCGGGGGGGGCAGAAAGAGGCACAATGGGGGACAGCTTGAGACACAAAGGGGGACAAAAGTAGGCACAGGAGAAAAGAAGGAGGCAAAAGTAGGCACAGGAGAAAAGAAGGAGGCTTTTTTCTGTCCCCCATCGTGCCGATGGGGGACAGAAAAAAGCACGAAGCGGCCAGAAGGTGGCACAGGGAGACAGTAGGAGGATCAAAGGGGAACAGAAGGATGCACAAAGGTGGACAGAAGGAGTCACAAAAGGGTGACAGAAGAAGGCAGAGGGGGATGTAAGGAGGCACAGGGAGACAGAAGGAGGCAGAGGGGGGAAGACAGAGCTACAGGAAGACAGACGAAAGCACAAAGGGGCACAGAAGGAGGCACAGGGGGACAGAGGAAGGCACAGGGGACAGAGGTGGCAAATGGGGACTGAAGAGGCACATGGAGACAGAAGGAGGCAGAGTGGGACTGAAGGAGGAATAGGGGGGCAGAGGTAGCACAGGGGGACAAAGAAAGGCACATGGGGACATAAGGAGGCACATGGAGATAGGAGGCATAAAGGGAGACAGAAGGACAAACAAGAGGTCAGACATGATACAAGGGACTCAAGGAGGCACAAGGAGATGGAAGGAGGCACAAAAGGGACAGAAGGAGGCACAAAGGGGGGGGGGATGTACAAGGCACAGAGGGACACAGTGGCAGCTGCCTGCAACTTCCGCTAAGCAGATGCATTAAACGCAAGTAATAGTAGCACCCGTGGGGGTGGGGCTTCGTCAGGGGCATGTGTTTGTCCAGGGGCGTGGCTTAATCCAGCAACATGGCACCCCCTAGGACCAATGGCACTCCAGGCAATGGCCTGTACTACCTATGCCTAGAGGCTCCCCTGACCACGCCCATATTCTGTTGCATTACCATGCCCATTTTTTGGCACACCACGCGTGGGGGGGTTGGGGTGAGTCCACTCACCTCTTTTCCCAGGACTAGACCCCTGATGACAATGGAATGCTGGGAGCTGTGGTACCTCTATGGGGGCATACTGAGTGCATTGGTTCCTGTATGGGGGCATGCTGGGTGCTGTGGTGACTCTCTGGGGCCTGCTGGGTGCCGTGGTGCACTGCTGGAAGTTGTGGTGCCTGGAGCTTCTATAGGGAGCATGCATTGTTGTGTGTGTCCTCACTGATCCTCCCCCCTTCCTCCCCCAACAGAGTAACACAGTGGACAGAATTAGTCATCTCCTCCATCCTCTGTCCAGATCTGAAGACATCCTCTGTAGCTGGCAATTCTTCCCCTAGCATCCGAGAATCAGATGCTAGGAGCTCTAGTGTCTGATTCATTCTCAGACACTAGGAGGAGAAGCCCGGAAAAGAAGATGTCTGCAGAATCCAGAGACCAAGCGGTCAGAGACGAGTACTGCAGTCCGCTGCCTGGATCTGCCTGGGGGACATCCAGGGAACCACAGAATAGATCTGGGGCACATGCCACTGATCTTTGGGGCTAGCAACCCCCCTGCTGTAAACTCTTTCAGATTTCTAAACCTAACCTCTTGCTAGGAATCCTGTTTTACATAGTTGCACCTGCTGGTGGCACTATTCTCCTGGACTTTTGCATTACCTCTGCTCAGCAGCAGGGGGCATGTTGCAAACCTCATGGACATTCTTTTTCCTACAGTTTCTTACTTTACCTGCTAGTGCTTCTCTGCTTTTGGATGGCAGGGCTTTCAGCATTTACCAGCAGGTGGCCTTCCTGCCTCATTATGATCTCACCTGTTGTTACTTACATTTAAGGACTCATGGCCCATGTCAGAACCCTGTGTATTTAGATAGGTGCCATTAGGATTGCTGTGTCTTATGTTGGTTTCACTGTTGAGCTGATCACCTAACGATTTTCCTACCAATATACTGCAGATTCGATCACTGTGATCTAATCTGCTGTGAAATCGTTGCGCAAACGCTGACAGAATGATCGATTTCCGTCCGAAATCAACCGTTCTCGTCGATCCGTCCATGCGGAAGATTTTGCTTAATTGCCGGCAGGTTGGGAGTGCGTCGATAGCGGTGTTCGAATGCCCGACGACCGACGCTAGCTGCAATACATTACCTGTTCCGCCCGCGCGTGTCCCCGCTCTCTCCGCTGTCTTCTTCTCCGCGCTGGGCTCCGAGGCCGGCTGGCTTCACTGAACTTCCTGTCACGGCAGGAAGTGTAAACAGTAGAGCACCCTGTACTGTTCCCCGAACAGGAAGTTCAGTGAAGCCCAGCGCGGAGAAGAAGACAGCAGAGACTGGTGGACTTGCGTCGGCAGAGCAGGTAATGTATAGCTGGCCGGGAGGGGTGGGGCAGCGGCAGCTTCACAGATGGTGAATCGATTTCATGCTGAAATCGATTCACAATCTGTTTGCAGTAAAGGCAGCCATACGATCCCTCTCTGATCAGATTCGATCAGAGAGGGATCTATCCGTTGGTCGATCTGATGGCAAATCGACCAGTGTATGGCTACCTTTAGACAGATGCTTTCTAACATTTCACTATTTCACTCAGATAAGATTTAAACTCAATTGATACAAATTGTGATCCACTGTCTGACACCAATTTCTTTGGATTACTTTCCCTGCTGGGAAACTATGGAGACAAATGTAATGACAAGAGCAGAGGTGAAATTTTACATACCGGCAGTTTCTGGTCATTTACTGTAGTAATCTATGCAAAGCGACAATGTACGGGCCCCTATGCAAAAGTACCCACTCTATAGCAAGCTTTGCCCATGCAGGATCAGGAAGTGGCATTGGATGATTCTGCATGAAATACGGGCTTGTGTGAACTCATCCTGACCATCATCACTATGAGCTACAGGCAGGGCCGGTTTAAGCAACAATGGGGCCCCAGGGCAAAATAAACTTGCCCCCCCCGCCCCAACATATACCCCGGAACAAAAATCTGCATTAGGTGACCTTTTTTGAAGCTGGTATAGTCAGGGTGTGAAGTCCCATTCTGGCTATCCCAGCCTGCATGGGGGACAAGGGGTTAAAAAGTTTCAGGAGGGGGGACCCCACATAATTAAAAAAAAAAATTCCCACACTCTAAACACAAAAAAAATTGGGAAAATAGGAAAAAATGCCAGGGATTTTCATACAGCCATATTGCGGCTTTATAGCGATCCATGGCCAAAGCACTGCAGCTGCGTATAGACCCCCTGGAAACCCCGTCAGGAAATTTATTGCGCTTTTGTTTGATGCATGTAAAATTACATTACCGTTAGGTTTGCTACTAAAAGTTACATTTACCGCATTTAAAAGTATACTTTTTTCCTTTGAAAATTTAAAATCGATTTTCTCAAAAACTATAAGGTCTTTTTGAAAAATTGTTTTTTCCTCTTATTCCTAATGATCTCCTTAACATATCCTGCAAATTTAGGGTTTCTAGCATTTAAGGTGGATTTGCTATCAATCATTAAAGTCGGCAGGTTTTTAAATGTGTATTTTTTTCCCTTTGAAACTTTAAAATCGATTTTCTCAAAAACGATAAGGCCGATTTGAAAATGTTTTTTTCCTCTTGTAGCCACTGGGGGCCCCTACAAGCTCTGGGGCCCTGGGGCAGCTGCCTCCTTTGCCTCTATGGTAGCGCCGGCCCTGGCTACAGGTAAGGGCAACTGCGACAAACAGTCAGCAGCAACATTCTGCACACCTGCATTGTATTGTATAGAGTAGTTGAAATGATGGAGTCTCGCTGTCCACCTGACGATACACATCCTTGCTCCTCCCAGTCCCTTTGTGATTAGCAGTGTGGATAAAAGTCTATGGTCTGTCCACAGCATAAACTGTTGACATCAAAGGTATGCTCTCCATATTTCTATCGCTTAAACACATGTTTGAGCTTCTTTCTCAACAGTAGAATATTTATGTAGAAATATATAAGGCTAAAGGTGGACATACATCAGGTGACCACCCAGTTCGATTATTATAATCGGATAAGAATTGGTGCTGCCAAGAGCATGCCTGATCGATGACGCAACCAATGTTGTGCCGGAATGGGTTGCATGTATTGATCAGGCAGGCTGCAAGATATAGGGCAGACTTGCTCAGTTGGGTGCACGATGGTAATAGCAGGTGTTTTCGGGACAAGCGATGAATGAGACAGAACCCCTGGTGCTGTCCCCCCCCCCCCCCCTAATGTAAAATGTTGCCCCCCGGTGCAGTATACTTTATCTGCCCATTGCTGCTACCAGGCTCCGTCTCCACATATGTGGGTGTGTGTGAAATGTCACACACGTGCCCACATTACACTGGCAACCACGTGGGGCACGTGTATGCTGATGGAGCTTGGAGCCAGCGAACAGGTAAAGTATTGTATCCAGACACTGCGCTCGCATATACTCCAGAGGCAATCCCCTTGCATAAGGTGAGAGATAATATCCGCAGGCACTGATATTATTTCTAACACTGGTGATATGGGAAGATGGTAATACAGTATCGCGCTATGGTTTCGTTATTTCTCTTTGCGTGCCATCGCTGCAAGGGGATTGCCTCTGGAGTATATGTGAGCGCAGTGTCTGGATACAATACAGAGAGTACATCCTACGCTTCGTGATTTGATGCTGCGATCCATGGACTAATAGCTAAGTGAATGGACTTAAGTTATGAGCTTTTGATTATTTCTTGAGAGTTTCCATTAATTGGTTGTTTAATTGTTTGTGAGCGCCCATATACATAGGTTTTGTGTTTTTTGAAAAGGTAACGTGTACTGCACTGAGCACCTGAGGGTTGCATTTATTGGAAAAATGCACAGCATGCTCTGCGTTTACCAGACAACACACACATTTACAGTGCCGGTGAAGCATTCTCCTCTGTACTGTATGCTTCACTGTATGCATCACATTGCACTTCTAACACGCAGTGCAACTTTTCTTTATTGTCGCATTCAAGGCCGGAATTATACACTTGGTGCCCCTAGGCCAATGTTTTTGTTGCTTCCCTTCCACGTGCAGCAATGTCCCCACATTCCATGTGCAGCCCCCTCATCCATACATAACATCCATGCACAACAGCCCTTCTGTTTCATGTACAGCTCTCTTCAGCCGGAGCACCCCCTTCTTTGTGTTTTTACCCATTTGCAGCCATTCTTTTCAATTTGCAGCCATTCTTTTCAATTTGCAGCCTCCTCCATATCCGGCTGCCGCTCTTCTATGTCCAGCCTCCCCCTTGGGCTGCAGCCACTCAAGGCCCGGGCCTTAGTGGCCTTCCCAGAAATCCGACCCTGATCGCATTGTGATCATATACTACGTTTGTACTGTAAAAGGGCCTTCAGAATAGTAATGCAAAATGCCTCTTTACAATGCAATATTTGTAGGAAAACAGTGGCGCCAACAAGCATATAAATCAATTGATTTCAATCATTTGACCAAAGAACCGTTGTTGTTTCCCCCATTTTTTGGAGTGAGGTCTTGTTCACATCTAAAATCTAAATCGCAAATGCAAGCGTTTTGCGATTTTGTGCGCATTTTTTTTTAAATGTGCTTTTCTAAGCTCTTTTTTCAGAGCGGTTTTTAAATTCACTCGCTGACACAAGTCAGGAAATGAACTCTTTGACCCGGAATAAAATAAATACAATGTATTTATTCTTAAAAACGCAAACACAATGGCTGCGCAAAGCGATTTTGTGGGCATTTGCATTTTTCCTATACCTTCCATTGGGGCGGAATCGCCTCAGAAATGGTACAGGCACCTCTTTGCTGAACGGATCGGAGACGAACCGCTCAGATGTGAACTCTCTCATAGGGAATCATTGAACAAGCGTTTTTAGGGTGATTTTGAAAATTGCCTGCGCTTGAAAAAAAAGGGTAAAAACACCCTTAGTGTGAACAAGCCCTGAAAGAAATAAAATAAATATTTGTTGTTTTATTGATATCAATCTGTCGTGTCTTCTTTGGGGAGGAAAGTCCACCACCACCCCCCAGTTTTATTATATTTTAAATCAATTGATTTTATACTTATTGGGGCCTCTGTTTTATTACAAATATTGTAATCCCCCCTTGTGGAAGGGTCTCCTTACCCTATTCCTATCCACGGAGAGCGACTTCTTAATACCTGAGTGGGAACAGGACAGGACACGTTCCCCACATGCCTACTCAGTGGCTATCTTGGAGGTAACCCAATTTTATGAGTATATTCTTACAAAACTATTCTTCTTCCAACTTTCATTCAACTTGCTACACTATTGTGCTCCCGCTGCTAGTCCCCTTTTTGTCTTTACACTGCAAATGTGATTTGGTGCAATTGTTTCTGTCATCCCTACTAAAACCACACATCATTATACTCTCTGTAGATTTTGTAAGTTTTCCAATAAGAATGTCACCAATTTTGACAAAACTCAGCATTCTGTCTCCTAAGGGGTTAATACCGCTGCTGACATTGGCCTAGTGCACATCAGAGCGGTTCTGCTGCGGTTTGCGATCTGCTTGCGGGTGCGGATCCGCTAGGGTAATGTATTTCAATGGGCTGGTGCACACCAGAGCGGGAGGCGTTTTGCAGAAACGCATACTCCCGGCCTGCTGCAGATTTTGGATTGCGGATGCGTTTCTGCCTCAATATTAAGTATAGGAAAAACGCAAACCGCTCTGAAAAACGGCACTTCAGAGCGGTTTGCCAGGCGTTTTTTGTTACAGTAGCTGTTCAGTAACAGCTTTACTGTAACAATACATGAAATCTACTACACCAAAAACCCTTCACAAAACCGCAAAATGCTAGCTGAAACGCTACAGAAAAAGAAGAAAAAGCGTTTCAAAATCTGCTAGCATTTTGCGGATCTGCTAGCGGTTTTTGGTGTGCACCAGGTCTAAGTCAGGATGAAGTCTGGCGTGTAACATCTCACCCAAATGACACATAACGAGGTAAGTTCAAGCCTTGCACTACTTCATTACAGCATTTGCTATGACTTCTGTTGAAACGTGAGTCCCATGAGTAATCGCTAACTCCAGCAAAAAAATCTGAATACGTTTTCCAGAAAATGGTAAATATCGTATAACAGTGAGCTGAGGTACCAAGCTGTGCACCTGAAGCCCTGCTGAGAAACTTATAGAGCAAGTTCAGCCGCTCCTAGAAAACTGATGATTACAATTATTCTCTTTCACTGCTGGGGTACCCTTGGAGTACTTTGATCTAATCAGAGTACTCGAAGAGTAAGTGAGACAGGGCTCAGGCAGCACAGAGAAGAGGCCAAGTCAATGACTGAATACATTTGTTTTTTTTTTCTATTGCATGCCTGCAATGAGAATTCTACGGAGACTTAAAAAAAGAAAAAAAATCACATGTAGCTCTTTGCAGTTAGATCAAAAAAGCCGAAGACTGAAACAAACATCAGAGTGGATTACTTATTTAATGCAGTGCTGTATTTATGACAGATAGGAGCTTAAAGTGTACCCGAGGCGGCATAAGACATGATAAGATAAACATGTTTGTACAATGCAAAACATATTAACAACCGGGCTGTTTTACTTGTTTTATTTTGCTGCCTGAAAGAGTAAATTATTGGGCATGGAAGCGACAGCTTCTGTCTTGTTGGTACCTTGTCTGGAATATAGTAATCATCACTGATAAGCAAATTACAGCCATCAAAGTTTTCCTGGCAGAATACAACTTCTGAGGGCATTGAGAGATTGAAAAAGGTCAATAGTTTCATGCAAGGACACTTAATAGGCTGCCACTGAGCAGAGACAACAAAACATTCAGGCTGGGAACACACTTAGCGTTGCAGAAAACACAGCATTTTTTACTTGCAATGGTAGTAAATGGGCCACATCAAAAAACGCATATAAAAATGCATATGCGTTTTGTATGTGTTTTCTAAAATGGGTTTTTAACCACTTTATCCCCCCCCCCCCCCCCCAGTGCTAAATTTCTCCGTCCCTCTGCGTACCGCTTCACCCCCAGGGACAGAGAAAGGCGCACTTGTTTGTTTACTGGCTGGGAGTGGGCGGGGAACTCGCGCGCACACTCCAGCCAGCTAGCACAGCAAGTGACTAATTGGACGTTAGGAACAAGCGTTCCTAAATCCAATTAGACTCGCCGATTGCAAATAGAATGAAGACTGCTTCAAACAGAGGCAGTCTTCATTCATAACAACGTAAAGTAAACAAACGTGCAGCGTGCGATCGCGCACACCCCCGCGACCCGCGCGCGCACACATACCCCTGCTCTGAAGTCCAATGATTGGTTATGGGGACCCCAGTCCCCAATAACCAATCATATTACAGAAAAAAATGAATGGAAGCAGCGCAGCAAGGTAAAAATCGCGCTGGTGTTTCAGGGGTGAAACCCCTCCATTGTGAAGTGGTTAAAAACCCTGGTTTTGTTGCCTGATTTTCAAAAACGCATCAGAAACGCACATATTGAAAGTCAATGGTAATGCAATGTAATGCGTTTTGTTTGCATTTTTCATGTGTTTTACATGAAAAAGAAAAAAAAAGGCAAACGCACAAAAACGCACTACAAACACAAGACGCACATGACAGAAATGCAACCTTTCACATACTGACAAGTGTGCACCCAGCCTCAATCTACATTGTAAATATTTAAATATAAAATAAAAACACAGGATATCTAAAAAAAACTTTATTTCTAGGAGTAGGAGGATAAATACAATTGTTTATCTTATCAGTTTATTTTCACCTCGGGTTCACTTTAACCTCCTGAGCGTTGCGCCGCTCAGGAGGTTTTACAGTCCCCCATGAATAATTTTGCAACAGCTTCAGCTAGAGCTAGGCTAGCTAGTATAGGTAGCCAGCATCCCCCCGATCGCCCCGATCACCTGATCCAGCCACTAAACCCTCCTGGAGGTCTATTAAAAATCACCAGGGGGCAGCGCAGCAGTTTTTTTTTTTTAATCATGTAGCGAGCCTAGGGCTCGCTACATGATAGCCGCTGTGCAGCGGTATCCCCCCACCCGCTTCGATCGCGATCAGGAAATCCCGTTCGAAGAACGTGATTTCCTGGAGGGCTTCCCCCATCGCCATGGCGACGGGCAGGATGACATCACCAACGTCATCGGGAGTCCCGATCCACCCCTCAGCGCTGCCTGGTGCTGATAGGCCAGGCTGCGCAAGGGGACTAGGGGGGGGGGCAGCACGCCGCAGCGGATAGCGGCGAATCGGCGCGGAGCGCCTGCGATCGGTGTGCTCACGCAGCTAGCAAAGTGCTAGCTGCGTGCAGCAAAAAAAAAATTATGCAAATCGGCCCAGCAGGGCCTGAGAAATCCTCCTGCGCGGCTTACCCCGAACTACGTTCGGGGTTACCGCCAGGAAGGTTAATACATTACCCAGCCTGGATCCAGCGATCAGCGCAGCCTCCCTGCACAGCTCTGCTCTTCGCTATGGGGAGGATTGTACATGATTTCATGATGTCACCGGCGTCATGACGTCATGCGCAGACCGGATCCTCCCCATAGAGAGACCGGAGCTGTGCGGGGAGGCTGCACCAATCACCGGAGTCAGATTGGGTAATGTATTAAGTGGCTGGATGGGGGGGGGGTCGCGGGCGAGCGGGGGGTGCCGCCTATCTTTACTAGCTAGCCTAGTGCTATCTGAAGCTGTTGCACCCATTGGATCACATAAATTATTCATGGGGACTCCTGAGGCCAGCGAGCAGTATGCCCGACACAGTGCATGCCCGACACAGTGCATGTGAGACGTCAGGATGTGTGCTCCTAATCCATTGATAGGTTTGATGCAATGAATGTGTTTGCATGTCTGCACTATGCATGTTACAGGGCCAGAGTTAGGACACCTATGTTTACCTGGGTACTTCTGCGCAGTATAGGTGGCTAAGCATAAGAATGCATTCTTCTGTGAACTAAAACTCCGGCTTTTAACTTAGCTGTAGGGATAACAGTTGTGCCTGGATGAGTAAATCTGTGAATGCATTTGTTTGAACATTTGCATGTGAGAGTGCGAAGGATTAATAGATTTTTGCTGTTTTCTAGCCACACCCCCCTCAGCACCTCCGTTTCCTTAACTTATTTAATGTCCTAACTAGATGCGATGTGCCTGGATATATGTATTTTGTTCTTGTTACTGACCCCTGTGGCTAGGGTCTAGTTCAGTACACTCCCTCCTTCCCCTGTATGTGTTTGTCAGCATGCACACAGCTTATGCTGGTGTATGTGCATGGTGCACATGGATACATTACGTTAGCTCCCTTGTGCGATTGGTAAGATGCACTATCTGTCCCAGGAGAGGACGTCAGGATGTGTGCTCCTAATCCATTGATAGGTTTGATGCAATGAATGTGTTTGCATGTCTCTGCACTATGCATGTTACAGGGCCAGAGTTAGGACACCTATGTTTACCTGGGTACTTCTGCGCAGTATAGGTGACTAAGCATAAGAATGCATTCTTCTGTGAACTAAAACCCCGGCTTTTAACTTAGCTGTAGGGATAACAGTTGTGCCTGGATGAGTGAATCTGTGAATGCATTTGTTTGAACATTTGCATGTGAGAGTGCGAAGGGTTAATAGATTTTTGCTGTTTTCTAGCCACACCCCCTTCAGCACCTCCCTTTCCTTAACTTATTTAATGTCCTAACTAGATCTAGATGCGATGTGCCTGGATATATGTATTTTGTTCTTATCTGAGGTTAGTGTGCCTTATCTGAGTTAGTGTGACTTATCTGAACTTAGTATATCTTAAGTAGCTTTGTGCACACAAAAAAATGCACAAAGCTACTTCGCACAGTGCACCACGCACAGTGCGCACAGCGTAATGCGTCGATCTTTGCGCGCGGTGCGACGATAACGTTGCACCCGCTATACTGTTTATGATGTGACCATAAGGTCGCATAGAATGCGACAATAATGGTGCACTGATGCAAAGTTTTTTAGGTCGCATCCTATGCGACCTTAAGGTCGCATCATGTACAGTATAGCGGGTGCGATGTTATCGTGCAGTGAGCAATGTAGCTTTGTGCATCTTTTAGTGTGCGCAAAGCTACTTAAGTGGCACTAAGTTCAGATAAGGCACACTAACCTCAGATAAGGCACACTAACTCAGATAAGGCACACTAACTCAGATAAGGCACACTAACTCAGATAAGGCACACTAACTTAGATAAGGCACACTAACCTCAGATAAGGCACACTAACTCAGATAAGGCACACTAACCTCAGATAAGGCACACTAACCTCAGATAAGGCACACTAACTCAGATAAGGCACACTAACCTTAGATAAGGCACACTAACCTGCTTAGCGCTGGTTAGTGAATCAAGCCCCTTATCGGAGTTAACCCGCCTTATTAGAGTAGCGTAGCGAGCGCTACGAACCTGCAGGGGCTCAGGGCAGGACAAGTGGCGCTCTTGTCATTATCAATTAGCAGGCATAAGTTCGTAGCACTCGCTATGCTACTCTAAAAAGGCGTGTTAGCTCTGATAAGGCGTGTTAACGCTGACAAGGCATGTTAACTCTATTAAGGCATGCTATTTGTCTTAGTCAATCAAGCCTATTGGCGCTAGTATTTTACGCCTGCTATTAGCCAATAACGGGTGCTCCACTCATCCCGTCCTGGACCCCTTCGGGTCCAGTTACTTTAAAGGAAGTGATCCCTGCACTTTGATTGGCCCAATAGGCTGCCTGTCACGTGAATCAACCCCAAGGAGAGTAGAGAATGTGGGATTAGGAGAGAAGTAATGCTTTGTCCCATTGTTCAGCCAGTGGTCAGTGGATTGTAACGCATTCTTCTGTGTGACAAGCTACATTGTGCCTAGCTATGCATTCTGAAACAGTCACTGCTTTTTTTTTCAGCCATACCCAAATGTGACAATGATTGATAAGAGGAAACGGCCACCATGCGCATAACAATGTACTATGACCAGTTCTAATGACATGCGGGATATGCCACAAATCTGGCCATGAGTAGCGCTTCTCACATAATAGACTGGGAAGGATAGATATGGCTTTCTGTCACCACAGCTAATTCATTTGGACAGCAAATGCCGAGCGCAGTGGAATGGATAAATGTTTCAGTGACATTCGCAGTGCGATCTCTCCGATGACACGTCAAGCCTCATCCCTGTTATCTTATTATCAGTGTGATTTGTCTGCTAAACATAGAAGGCAAGGTGTTAACAAGATGAAGTTAGTGATAGTTTTTGCAGTTTTAGCTGCATTTAAACTCATGGTGGAATGCTGAGTCTTACAAGTATAATGACAATTAAATAACGATCCTGTCTTGTTGATTCTAAAGTCAGATTATATTTATTACACATAGATAGCTGGAATTAAAACTATAAACCATAATTCTGAGATATGTACATACAGTATATATATATATATACAGGTAGTCCTCAGGTTATGTACGCCCGCTTTACGAACGCCCCGCCGATACGAATGGCCCACCGATAGCTCTGCCCCGTAGATGACATCACCGCAAGCACCGAATTTCTATGATTTACATGTTTTTAAGTAGTTTAAAATTGACCTAAAGACGCCATGTGTGTGTGGGGAGGTGAGCAGCTACATACCGCACACCTCCCGTGCCCTGGCGTCACCCTCTGCCTCTACAAAACACCTCCGTATCATTACAGAGATCCACGTCCTCTGACGCAGGCCGGGAGACGACCCGGCATACTGCGCATGCGCAGAGCAGTAACAGTATCCGGGTCAGAGGACGCGGATCTCTGTAATGATACGGAGGTGTTTTGTAGAGGCAGAGGGTGACACCAGGGCACAGGAGGTGTGCGGTATGTAGCTGCTCACCTCCCCACACACACATTGCGTCTTTTTGTCAATTTTAAACTACTTAAAAACTTTTAAATCACAGAAATCCGGCACTGTCCCGACTTAAGGACAGATTCAGGTTAAGAACGAGATGACAGTCCCTATCTCGTTCGTTAACCAATAGACTGTAGGCAAAGGGAGCAATTGCCTCAGGGCCCCTGAGTGCTGATGCCCCTCTCCCTCCCCCACCCCCCCAAAGGTCTTCCTGTGACCTGGTTTTGACAGCATAGAAATTCACCTGTCCCAGCTGTGCGCTTAGGGCAAGTTCTAAACTTTTTGCTGCCTGAGGCAAACTTGAAATAATCGCACAGCACCTGACAATTTACTTTGCTTCATTTAATGTTCTCACATGACATGCTGCAGCTCACCACAATAGCACACTGGCTGGCTGTAAATGTGTGACAAACAAACTGCTCGCCCTCAGCCACTCCATTCCTCCTCAGTCAGGACAGCAGTGGCACCTCCTCCCTTCTGCTCTGCAAGCCAAATGAAACACTGCTGCTCTCCTGCCTCCCCACTCCTCACTCACTGTCAGACTCCTCACACAGCACAACAAGCTGCTTTTCCCCAATGATATGAAGAGGCCTAACCTAGGATTCAGTATTATCGTAAGAGAACAGAGGCGCCAGCAGGATAAAAGGTAATACATTTTTTTTTAAAATTTGCTGGGAGGCAGTGGTGGACTTACATCCAGAAAGCAGACTCAAAAAAATTTCTGAATTAAACAAATACATTTATTATTGGTACCCCAAAATAAAGCGCTATTCGTGCTACTGATGAGCTACTGTTTGTCCCCTATCTTATTGCCTGCGAAACGCGTTGCATCTTTTGGGGTACCAATAATAAATGTATTTGTTTAATTCAGACAGTATTTTGAGTCTGCTTTCCGGAGGTAAGTCCACCACTGCCTCCCAGCAAATTTAAAAAAAAAATGTATTACCTTTTATCCTGCTGGCGCCTCTGTTCTCTTACGATAATACTGTGTTCGCCCCTGGTGGAGGGGTGACCTACCCCTACTTTCCTGATCTACAGAGAGCGACATCTTAATCCTGAGTGAGGACAGGTCTAATCTCCTCACCTGCATCCACAGTGGTTGCCTAAGAGGTAACCCATGTTTGTGAGTATAATCATCTCACACTTACATTTATCCACGGTTTCCAATACATACTATACTATATTGGGCTCTCAGTGTTTCTTATTTTATAACCTATTCAATTCAATTTTATAACCTATTCAATTCAGTGTTTCTTATTTTATAACCTATTCAATTCAACGCAATCAGAAATCTTTACCTATTCCTTAATAGCCGATATTGTCATGAAACCCCTCCCACAGTGTGATGTCAGGGCCATGGCCCTGAAAGTTTGCTGTCTATGAATGAACCTCATTGCATTATCATTTATTATACTTATTATACTTATTTATTGGATTTCTGTAGTGCCAACATATCACACAGCGCTTGACAATAAATAAGGTTATACGGTTTACACTTTGCTGTGGTGCAGAGTGCATGGTCAAGGACAATACACAAGGAGGAAGCAAGCAGTATCTCCCTCTGTGTGTAGAACTCTCAGTAAATGAACATTCCGTACAGATAACCTGGCAGGGTTAAAGAGGAAATACTTTACAATAGGCAAACAATGGCTATATAATTTATAAATTAATATTGTAAAAAAAATAAACAATGGTATTAATTACAATATTTTCACTACTGTTCCTTCTTAAATCCACTGCAGGTTTCTGTGTTCTCCCCAACGTGTGCTCAGGGGAGAAAACAGATCCATAGCGGGATTTGCTGTTTTCCCAGTTGTTCAGGTGGGAATAAGAGGTCAAATCAGTTCTGCTCAAATCAGTCCTAGTCTAGGAAGCACAAGGTATTTGAATTGTTGCTGGAAACAGACTCGCTGGTGTTTTTTAATTTTAATTTTTTTTTATTTCTGACAAATAGTAGGGTTGTTCCCTGTAAAGGGGATTCTCACATTTAAAGAGAATCTGTACTCTAAAATTCTTACAACAAAAAGCATACCATTCTCTTCATTATGTTCTCCTGGGCCCCTCTGTGCTGTTTCTGCCACTCCCTGCTGCAATCCTGACTTGTAATTGCCTGTTTTAGGCAGTGTTTACAAACAAAAAACATGGCTGCTAACCAGCATGTGATAGGCTGAGAGAAGATCAATCTGTGGCTTATACAGAGCCTGGAGGGGGCTTGGAGAGGGTGTGTATAACTTCTGCCTATGACAAGCAGAGCAGCACATTCCTGCCTGAGCCGACAAAGCCGGCAAAGGAAAGAAGATTAGATTATATAACAGAGATAATACTTTGCAACTAGGAAAGGCTGCAGTAAGACAGACCACATTAGATCAGGTATAGGAACTTATAGGATAGAAGAAATACGGCTGAACATTTTGTTACAGAGTCTCTTTAAGTTGTAGCTAACAGTCCATCTAATGGCAAGGTTTTTTTTTTATTATTTTGTCTCCAGATTTCTGCTGTAAATGTTGTAAATAATCTGTAAATATCATGCACAGCACAAATCAATGAATTCAAATAAATTCTTCCAGAAGGCAAAAAGAAACACACACACACATATATATATTATATTAGCTGATGGCCCGGCGTTGCCCGGGTATGTATTTGTGAGGTGTTGGCTCTGCCCACTTTTTCTAACCCTAACACACAATTACTCAATTACTCAATGACCAAGTTTGTGAGCTTAGCGATCTTTGGCATCAATAATTTTCATTGAAATGAAACAAATCTGATTGGCTGTGGCTCCACCCCCTATTCTGAATTTAAAATCTATCTATCTATCTATCTATCTATCTATCTATCTATCTATCTATTTATTTATTTATTGTATTTATAAAGCGCCAGCATATTACGCAGCGCTGAACATTAATTTAGGTTACAGACAATATTTAGGGGTGACATACAGCAATATGACAATACAGGAATACAAGAAAGCCAGATCACACAGCACAGTATGACTACCAGGTAATGCTTAGTCAGTCACTGGATGGAGCATGGAGATTAGGCAAGTTAGGTTCACTCAGATGCATAGCATGGGTTCACAGTAATGGAGGTGCATGATCAGGTAGGACACAAAAGGAGGAGGACCCTGCCCAAAGGCTTACAATCTAGAGGGAGAGGTAAGGACATGAACGGTAGGGGACCAGAGTTCAGCTGTGGGTTTAGAGCACTTGTGAGAGGTAGTAGGCCAGAGTGAAAAGGTGAGTTTTGAGGGCTTTCTTGAAGATGTTGAAGGAGGGGGCTGCCCTAATGGGTGGAGGTAGGGAGTTCAATAGTGTTGGAGCAGCTCTTGAGAAGTCCTGGAGGCGTGCATGGGACTTGGTGATGCAGGGGAGGTTAGGCGAAGTTCATTGGAAGAGCGGAGTGAGCGGCTAGGTGTGTACCTCTGAGTAAGATTAGAAATGTAGGTTGGACAGGTTTTGTGGACAGATTTGTAGGTCAGACACAGTATCTTGAATCTGATTCTGGACTGGATAGGAAGCCAGTGGAGGGATTCTAGGAGGGGATCTGCCGTGGTGGAGCGATGATAGCAGTGGATAATTCTGGCTGCCGCATCCATGATGGACTGCAGTGGGGCTGTTCGGGTCATTGGGAGACCAGACAACAGGGCATTGCATTAGTCAAGGCGGGAAATTATGAGGGCATGGATGAGGAGTTTGGTGGTGGCAGAGGTCAGGAAAGGGCAAATCTTACAGATGTTACGAAGGTGGAAGTTGCAGGACTTTGTGAGGTTTTGGATGTGGGAAGTGAAGGAGAGTGCAGAGTCCAGGGTGACACCCAGACAGCGGGCTTGAGAGGTAGGGTGAATGGTAGTGTGGTTAACAGTGACATGCACATCTGGGAGGTTCGTGGATGGCCGGGGTGGGAAGATCATAAATTCCGTTTTGTCTAGATTTAGTTTCATGAACCTAGCAGACATCCAGGAGGAGATGGCTGATAGGCACTGGCAGGAGGAGACCTTGTCCATGGTAGTGGTCGATATGTTAGGGGTGTGGAGGTAGATCTGGGTGTCATCTGCATACAGATGATAGTTAAAACCCATGGAAGAGATAACCTTGCCAATGGAGGATGTGTATAGGGTGAACAGTAGGGGGGCAAGGACCGAACCTTGGGGGACTCCCACCAAGAGGTGGTTGGGGGTGGACGAGGACTCATTGAAGGCGGTCGTGAAGGAGCGGTTGGAGAGGTAGTATGAAAGCCAGGACAGGGCGAGATCGTGAATGCCCAAGGACTGGAGGGACTGGAGGAGTAAGGGATGATCTACTGTGTCAAAAGCTGCTGAAAGGTCAAGGAGGAGGAGAATGGAGTATTTACCATCAGCTTTAGCTAAGGCAAGGTCGTTGACCACTTTGGTGAGAGCAGTTCGGTTGAGTGGGAAGGCCGAAATCCAGATTGCAGTGGGTCTAGCAGTGAGTGGCATTGAGGTACTGGGTCAGGCGTTTGTGAACCAGAAGCTCAAAGAGTTTTGAGGCAAAGGGGAGGAGGGAGATAGGACGGTAGTTGGAGGGTAGCGAGGGGTCGAGGGAGGGTTTCTTGAGCAGGAGTAGTACAGTGGCCTGCTTGAAGTCTGAGGGGAAGGTGCCTGTGGATAGGGAGAGGTTGAACAGGGCAGTGAGGACTGGGGCCAATTCCGTGAAGTGAGGCTGGAGTAAATCAGAAAAGATGGGGTCAAGGGGGGAAGTAGTGGTATGGGAAGTCTGCAGTAGGTGGTTGACTTCCTTGGTGGTAGTAGTAGGAGTGAAGGATTAGAGGGGAGGAAAGGGTGGAGGAGGAGCTGGTTGGGAGGGGGTGGGAGGTGAAGATTGGAGATTGGATATTTCCTGGCAGATGGAGACAATTTTGTTGGTGAAATGGGTGGCTAAATCTGTGGCAGAGAGGGAGGAAACGGAAGGTGGGGGGGGGGGGGGGGGTTAAGCAGTGGAGGAAGTGGCATAAAGACGCTGGGGGTTGGAAGCTTGTGCTCCGATGAGCTTGGTAAAGTATTCTTGCTTCGCATGAGCAAGGGCAGTGTGGAACTGCAGCAAGTTGGTCTTGTACTGTAGGAAATCCTGTGTTTTCCTCTGGAGGTTGCGAGTATCTATCTATCTATCTATCTATCTATCTATCTATCAATCTATCTATCTATCTATTCTACACACACAATTTATACTTTGTGTGCCCCTAGGCTAAGTATGTTGTGGGTTTGCCTTGCCCCTCCCATTCCATGTGCAGCCCCCTCTTCCATGCATTTCATCCATGCACTGTAGCCCATCTCTTTGATGAACCGCTCCCCTGGGCATCAGTTTCCCTTTTTCATGTGATGCTCCCTATTTTCAACAGAAAGAACAATCCCTGCGCTGTCTTAGGTGGATGGTGGACAGATGCGTGCTACTCCAGAAGCTGGGTGGTGCCAGCGGATCTGACAAAAAGGATAAAAGAAAACAAGAGCGCACCGCTGGTGCAATAACGTTTTTTACTTCGGTCAATCACGCTGATAAAAGATGCACTTACAGTGTATAGGAAGTCAATGCGCCTGTCCGGCCTGCCCTCTGTCCTCTCCTGTGTCCCGCGCTTGGCCAGAGCAGCGGGATGCGTTGGTGTCAGCGTAGGAGTCAGAGGCGGTGGGCGGAGCCTGGACGCGGAGATGCCGTCTGACCGCTCCCTATTTTCAGCCTATTCTACCATATGTAGCAATTCCTCTCTCATTTTCAGGTGTTACTTGGGCTGCAGCCACCCAAGGCCCTGGCCTTTGCAGAAATCCAGCTATAAATATACTGTGTATACATATGTATAAGCCAGGGATGGGCTTAATGTCCCCCCTGTTTGGCATTTGTCTTCCATACAAACTAGTGATGTTAGTGTACTTTGAAATTAGGGTAGTTCTCTAAATTTAAAACATTGAAGACTATTAGGATTTGTAACATAAAGTTCTGTTGTGTCCTGATTCTGAACTGTGTTCCCAAGAGCTCTGATCTGTGTGGCTCATCGAGGGTCATTCTTACAGCTTCTCCAACAATTTCAGCTGAGAGGGATGCACTTTGTCACAACGTGTCTGCTAATACAAAACGTTGATCTGACCCAGTCTCATGCTAAGAATATTAACCGGAAATAATGCAAAGGCAATGCTAGTGCTAATTTTTTTACAACCAAAATGTAGGTTTTAGTTCAGGTTGTAAACAGTACATAGAAGTAGACCGGGCACTTGTCTCTTTAAATGCTTTAAAGGGAGCCTTAACTGATAGGGATAAGGATGTTTCCTTTTAAACAATACCAGTTGCTTGGCAGTCCTGCTGATCTCTTTGGCAGCAGTAGTGGGTGAATCACACAACAAGCATGCAGCTAATCCAGTCTGACTTCAGTCAGAGCAACTGATTTGCATGCTTGTTCAGGGGCTGTTGCTAAAAGTATTAGAGAGACAGGATCAGCAGGAGAGTCAGGCAACTGGTATTATTTTAAAAGGCGAAATCCATATTCTTCTCAGTTTAGGTTCCCTTTAATCCCTGCTTGAGCCACGCTTATAATAATGACATATCCATCACATGCATATACACCAAACCTGAAATTGATGATCGTGGTGGAGTGAATAGTGATCGGGTGACCAGGGGGTGCCGTCCGATCACCCCCCTGGTTACCCGATCCCTATTCACCCCATCACGATCGTCAATTTCAGGTTTGATGTATATGCATGTGAAGGATTAAAGCATTTAAAGAGACAAGTGCCCGGTCTTCATCTATGTACTGTTTGCGTGGGACAGTCGGCTGAAAGGGGCTGAAGAAAGCCCCAGGTGAGTGAGGCCCATTTGGGCTATTTTTGACTAATAACTCCTTTAACGCGGACTTCCAGTGTAAATGACACATTCGGTGGGTTATAACTACATGCCATGTCTTTGTCTGACCAAATCCCTCCCCGAACTCCTTGTCCTTCAGCTTCTGGTGCGTAGCCCACCTCCCCTCCAACTAAAAAACGCCATGGTGTCCTCCCCATCTCAAGTAGCAAAAACACCATAGTGTTTTTTTCAGCAGAGGGCAGGGCTAAACACTCAATAAGTGATTTATAAATTAATGTTGTACAAAAATAAGCAATTTTATTCTTCATGTTATTTTCACTAAGGTTCCTCTTTAAAGAGACATTGAAGCGAAAAAAAAATATGATATAGTGAATTGGTTGTGTACTATGAATAATTACTAGAAGATTAGCAGCAAAGAAAATATTCTAATACTTTTATTTTCAGGTATATAGTGTTTTTTCTAACATTGCATCATTCTATATTATGTGCAGATTACACAACACTCAGCATTCAAAATGAGTCTTTCAGAGCAGTCTGTGAAGTAATGACCTCTCCTCTAGCAGAGGAAAAGAAAACAGTTCACTTACAGTTGAGATAATACAAGTCAGATAACAGCCCTCTCCAGGACTAAGACTTAGGCCTCAATTCACGGAGCTTTATCAAACACTTTATCAAACATTTGATAATTTACCTCATGGGTAAAATCTAATTTTAAATTCACTAAGGTGTTATATATTTATTGATCATTTCATCGATAAAACATTTGATAAATATATAACACCTTAGGCCTCAATTCACTAAGCTTTATCAAACACTTTATCAAACGTTTGATAGTTTACCTCATGGGTAAAATCTAATTTTGAATTCACTAAGGTGTTGTAGATTTATTGAACATTTTATCGATAATACATTTGATAAATCTGGAACACCTTAGTGAATTCAAAATTAGATTTTACCCATGCGGTAAATTATCAAATGTTTGATAAAGTGTTTGATAAAGCTTAGTGAATTGAGGCCTTAGTGATTTCAAAATGAGATTTTACCCATGAGGTAAATTATCAAACGTTTGATAAAATGTTTGATAAAGCTCCGTGAATTGAGGCCTTAGTCGGAGAGTTAATGGCTTGTTTGCATAGAGATAACAACTGGAGTTTCTTAACTCTTCCTGTACTGGAAACAATTAGACTGATGTATCTGATCTTAATGTTTTATTTCTTAGCTGTACTACACATACAAATCATAATATCATAATTTTTTTTTCGCTTCAGTGTCTCTTTAATAATAGTGGTAGAATATACATAACACCTCCTTGTGTCAAGCAGTCCGCTGCTGTGTTGATGTGGATAGACTGACTTGTAAATGAACTGCTTAGGGCACTCCTCTGCTCAGGTATAGAGCTGTCCACAGAAAGGGACGGTTAAAAGTGTAATAAGCCCATTGGCTACCTGCGTAGTCTGAAAAGGACTCCACAGAGGATGGGAATGAATGTAATTCATATACACAAAATCATTCTTGTTTAATTAAAAAGACTTTGCCTAAGGATAGTTATACCCTTTAATGTATTACTACATACAGTGAGTGCCATGACTCTCACAAGTACTACAGCAACCATTTTCCAGGAAGAGAACAAACCTATGATTGAGGTCAGAGGTCAACATTGAGCATTCAGCAGCAACGCTGTTGTTCAGAGGACCAAGTAAACATTATAAAATACCAACCAGGTGCTAAAATTATAAACTTCAAACCAGTGATGTATCATAGGGTTGATTTCAGCTGTGTAGCAACAGGGGATGCAGAGGTAACCACCGCACCAGGGTCCTGGACCAGAGGAGGCCTTCTTCAACCGCTGAATTAGCTCTTCATTGGTTCTAAGCTGTGATGATAACTTCTGTATGTGATTTGGATAGTGATAAGACTGTTCTGTATTCTCTTCCTGTTTACCACCCTGACTCTGTGACTGTCCTTGGCAGATTTTGGCATTCCATATCAGTTGTTGTATATGGAGTGCTTGGGGCTCAGAGTTACTTAGCAAGCATACATTTGAAAAACTTGCGAGCTAATTTAGGTGCGATGTTAAATACCAATATTACTAGCAATATCGGTAAACAATTTAAGGTCAACGTTAAATAACAAAATCGATAACAAAAAACATTAAACAACAATTTAATTGCGGCATTACATTATTGGTAAATTTACTGATAATGTTGAAACTAACTATAAATAACTGTACTTATCAGTGAGGGTTATACTAGAGTCTGACCCAAGCTGATCTGGTACCAACCCAGACAGAAACTGTCACTTACATGCATGATGTTTAGCTCTTTCAGGCAGAGAAAGAAAGAAAGGGACACAGCCTAGTTATTTGTGTGCTAGGCACTGTACATACACATGTCTATCTAAACATGTCCCATGTCGTCCTTTAAGAAGTTTCTTGTCTGTCCTTATTTTAACCTCTTCCTGCAAAACAGACATTTTAAAACATCAGTTTTTAGCACTATTCAATGCAAAATAGATGTATTAAAGCAATCTGTTTTGCAGGGCAGAGGACCAGGATGCACCCATGGGTGCTGTGGGAGTAGGGGCTGCGCACGTTAACGTGCACGGGCTCGCACGGCCACTTCCTGCCGCTTGTGGGTGGTCGGGAAGTGGTTAAAGAAAACTAAATTGCATAAGTGGCGGTAGACAATGTATGCAAAATAGAGAAATATGTATAATCTGGATTGGAGACCTGTATACTGTGTTGTGTGTTAAGGGGGTAATTAACCCAACACCCGTTATAAGAAAGTTTCTTTTTTGTACCTTGACTCATCTCAATAAAACTCTTTAAATGAGAAAAAAAAAGACCACTGTTTGTGGTAGAATGTTATTACCTGTAACTTGCTGAAAGTTTTTGGGTTCTTTTTCAAGACCCCTGTCCTGATCTGCTGCTTGGACTCCAGTTTTTATCTTGTTTTATTGATTGCTGCTTTCTCTCTGTGCCAGGGCCGGAGCTACCATAGGAAAAAATGGCCAACTGCCCCAGGGCCCCAGAGCCAGTAGGGGCCCCCAAGGTGTCCCTCCCCCATCTTAACTGTGGCTCCCAAGGGCCTCTGCAGAGTCTTTGGCAGAGTAGCGTCTCATCTGTGCTGGCGGGCAGGTGAGACACTACACTGACATAGACACTGCAGAGGTCCTAGGGAGCACAGTAAAGTTGGGAGGTGATAAGGGGAGGGTCAGCAGCCAGCTCAGGGGCCCAGGAGGGAAATTTGGCTGCAACAAAAGGCCCCTAATGACGCTTTTTGGTCAGGAGAGGTGTCTGATGGGGGGCCCCCAGACTAATTTTGCCCTAGGGCCCAATTGTTACTTGAACCGGCCCTGCTCTGTGCTGAAAACAATCCAGCTCCTTTATTTTTACTTCCTTGTTTTTAGCACATGTAGAATATTAGTTAAATCACAAAAAGAAAAACAAAAAACAACTGTCTCCAAATGTTCAAATTTATTCAAGGCTCAAAAAAACTACTTGGCAAGTAGTTAAAAAGGTGCTGAAAAAATATTTTATGTGCAATATAAACAACTTTTCACATTGCTTATTATGATATATTCCACACAGTATGCATAAAAATATACAAACAAGCCTGAGAAAAGACTAAACATTTGAAGGACCACTATCATGAAAAATTGTAAAATTTAAAATACCTGCAGACTTATACATATAAGAAGTATGCTTCCTCCAGAGTAAAATTAGCTATACATTACTTTTCTCCTATGCTGCTGTCACTTACAGGAGGTAGTAGAAATCTGACAGAACTGAAAGGTTTTGGACTAGTCCATCTTGTCACCGGGGATTATCAGCAAGAGCTTTATTGTTTATAAAGACACTCCCTGAAAAGGATTTATCGAATGATGCTGTCCAGCCTCCGTGCTTGCTGCACACTTTTTGGCAATTAAACAGAGCAACTGCCATTCACTAAGGGCTTTTGAAAATAAACAAAACTCAGAGAATCTCCCATAAGGAGATAGGCTAGTCCAAAATCTGACGGTAATGTCAGATTTCTACTACCTACTGTAAGTGACAGCAACATAGGAGGAAAGTAATGTATAGCTCATTTTACTCTGAAAGAAACATACGTCTTATTTGTATGTGTTTACAGGTTTTTGTTTTTTTGACGATATTTGTGATAGTGGTTCTTTAAACCTATCTTACATGACAGGATCTCTAAAACTGTGCATAAAGTTTGTTTTGAAAAATAACACTGGACATTAAAAGATACAGGAAAAATTAAACCAGTTTCATTTTATAGCTTTGAAGCGGGATGGTCAGTCATAAAATCAAATTCCATTTACCCACTTCTATGTGTTTATGTAGTCTATATTCGGTCTGCATTGCAAGCATTCCAATATAATCATACATGTGTTTGCTGCAATGAATCTTGTCTCAGTCAGCATGGCTCTATTTGGTACATTGCCGGGGAGAAGGAAGCTTGTTCTCTCCCCTCCCACTTTTGTGTTGAGGTCGCCACTGATTATCTGAGGGCACTTCAGTGTGACAGGAGGCTGAGAAGGGAAACACACCTCACCCCTCTGCAGAAGCTGCTGAAATACAATCTATGCTGTGCTCATATGTGTTTACAAAGCAAGATAAATATGACAGTGCAGTTTTTAGAACAGAGCTCAGTGGGGAGGAGGTCTGGCAATGCATACACCATTTCAGGGAGGAGAAAAAAGAGCAAGGGAGGAAATTACATCAGGATTGGTTTAAGTTAGAGGCAGTAAAGATGAAAAATGTTTGGAACAGTTTTCTATTTTGTCACTATATACATTATATACAATTCACTGAAACCAAAATGTGGACAGTACAATACATATGTTATGTAAGTAGAACAAGTATTTATCTACATATATATGTGTTTTTTTCCTGGAATAGTATGGCTGTCCCTGCTGCTTTAATGAGACTCTGAAGTCTCTTAAAAATCAGCTTTTTACTTCAAAAATCTCTTTGCCCAGCCTAAAACGCTGCATCCCCCCGGCTGTAATCTAACTAAATCCCCCCAAACTCCTCGGGGGGCAATCCGGGCAGTGCTTCCGTGAGAGGCAGGGCTATGAGCCGCAGCTCTGCCTCTCAGTGCGTCTGTCAGCCCGGATCGCCGCCTCTCCCCCGCCCCTCTCAGTCTTCCTTCACTGAGAGGGGCGGGGGAGAGGCGGAGATCTGCCGCTGATAGACGCGATAGACGCGAATGGAGGCAGAGCTGCAGCTGAAAGCTCTGCCTCCAACAGCAGCAAAATCCACGACCAAGAAAGTCATGGATTTTGTGGGGGAGAGGGAGGGGGGAGTTAGGGGGGATTTAGTTAGATTACAGCTACGGGGATGCAACGTTTTAGTTAGGGCAGGGATGAAAAACAGATTTTTGAAGTAAAAAGTGGATTTTTATGAGACTTCAGTGTCTCTTTAAGATTAGATTTAAGGTGGCCACACACGATACAATAAAATGATCTGATTTTACAGCAATTCGATAAAAACGATCGTATCTTCTGAAAATATCGAAAGCTTTTTTTTTCATTTGACTGAAAAATCCGATCAGATTTCCTGTTTTTTCGATTTATATCGACCTGGAATGCCAGATATTTCTCTTCAATTTTTTAAATGTGTGCGTTAGATTGTCAATCTATTAATATACACACCCTCACAATTTTCTCAGAGTTTCCAATCATTTTTATCTTAATTGGGGAAAAATTGGACATAGGTGTGTGGTACATTGGTCAGATTTTTGAAATGTTACAATCAGTTAGAAAAATTGATTGCAATTCTTAAATTGAACAGATATTTCAAAAATTGTATGGTGTGTGGCCACCTTTAGACTGTGTGTACAGGAGCTTCTAAAGAAATTAGCATATTGTGATAAAGTTCATTATTTTCTGTAATGTACTCATAAACATTAGACTTTCATATATTTTAGATTCATTACACACAACTGAAGTAGTTCAAGCCTTTTATTGTTTTAATATTGATGATTTTGGCATACAGCTCATGAAAACCCAAATTTCCTATCTCAAAAAATTAGCATATTTCATCCGACCAATAAAAGAAAAGTGTTTTTAAAACAAAAATAGTCACCCTTCAAATAATTATGTTCAGTTATGCACTCAATACTTGGTCGGGAATCCTTTTGCAGAAATGACTGCTTCAATGCGACGTGGCATGGAGGCAATCAGCCTGTGGCACTGCTCAGGTGTTATGGAGGCCCAGGATGCTTCGATAGTGGCCTTAAGCTCATCCAGAGTGTTGGGTCTTGCGTCTCTCAACTTTCTCTTCACAATATTCCACAGATTCTCTATGAGGTTCAGGTCAGGAGAGTTGGCAGGCCAATTGAGTACAGTAATACCATGGTCAGTAAACCATTTACCAGTGGTTTTGGCACTGTGAGCAGGTGCCAGGTCGTGCTGAAAAATGAAATCTTCATCTCCATAAAGCTTTTCAGCAGATGGAAGCATTAGCCCACTTTTGAACCAGAAACAGCGGCAGAAACGCCTGACCTGGGCTACAGAGAAGCAGCACTGGACTGTTGCCCAGTGGTCCAAAGTACTTTTTTCGGATGAAAGCAACTTTTACATGTCATTTGAAAATCAAGGTGCCAGAGTCTGGAGGAAGACTGGGGAGAGGGAAATGCCAAAATGCCTGAAGTCCAGTGTCAAGTACCCACAGTCAGTGATGGTCTGGAGTGCCATGTCAGCTGCTGGTGTTGGTCCACTGTGTTTTATCAAGGGCAGGGTCAATGCAGCTAGCTATCAGGAGATTTTGGAGTACTTCATGCTTCCATCTGCTGAAAAGCTTTGTGGAGATGAAGATTTCATTTTTCAGTACGACCTGGCACCTGCTCACAGTGCCAAAACCACTGGTAAATGGTTTACTGACCATGGTATTACTTTGCTCAATTGGCCTGCCAACTCTCCTGACCTGAACCCCATAGAGAATCTGTGGGATACTGTGAAGAGAAAGTTGAGAGACGCAAGACCCAACACTCTGGATGAGCTTAAGGCCGCTATCGAAGCATCCTGGGCCTCCATAACACCTGAGCAGTGCCACAGGCTGATTGCCTCCATGCCACACCGCATTGAAGCAGTCATTTCTGCAAAAGGATTCCTGACCAAGTATTGAGTGCATAACTGAACATAATTATTTGAAGGTTAACTTTTTTTTGCTTTAACCACTTGCCGACCGCACACTCATACCGTGCAGCGGCAAAGTGGTAGCTGGAGGACCAGCAACGCAGATCTGCGTCGCCAGGTGCCTCCCTAATTAATCAGGAAAGGCCGCTCGCGGGAGCGCCGTTTCCGGTTAGATCACGGAGCAGGTCTCCGTGAATAGCCTGCGGCCGCTGATCGCGGCTCGCAGACTAAATGTAAACGCAGGAGACATTTGTCTCCTTTGTTTACATTGAACAGCGCTGCTGCGCAGCAGTGCCGTAAGGCAGATCGGCGATCCCAGCCAATCAGCGGCCGGGGATCGCCGCCATGTGACAGAGGACATCCTGTCACAGGCTGCACAGGACGGATAGCGTCCTGTGCAGCCCCGATCACCAGGGGGGACAGGTAGGAGAGGGAGGGGGGGGGGGAATTTTGCTGCGGAGGGGGGCTTTGAGGTGCCCCCCCTGCAAACCTCAGGTAGGCAGGAGCGATCAGACCCCCCCTGCACATCATCCCCATAGGGGGGAAAAAGGGGGGGCGATCTGATCGCTCTGCATGCACCCTGATCTGTGCTGGGGGCCAACCCAGCACAGATCACAAAAAACAGCGCTGGTCCTTAAGGGAGGGGGTAAAGGCTGGGTCATCAAGTGGTTAAAAACACTTTTCTTTTATTGGTCGGATGAAATATGCTAATTTTTTGAGATAGGAAATGTGGGTTTTCATGAGCTGTATGCCAAAATCATCAATATTAAAACAATAAAAGGCTTGAACTACTTCAGTTGTGTGTATTTGAATCTAAAATATATGAAAGTCTAATGTTTATTAGTACATTACAGAAAATAATAAACTTTATCCCAATGTGCTAATTTTTTGAGAAGATCCTGTATTTAGCCCTTTTAGGTATTATACCACTTGACTTTAAGAAGTCTTTTTTTTTTTGCCTAGCTCACACTTTTAAAACTATTGGCAGCAAGTGAAGGACTAGATGATAGTATAACAGCTTAAGATTATTGACAAATCAAATCAATATTCTCTTTTAGCACATAACGGGCTGTTTTTTTTTCACACTTTGTACTCTGTAAGTGTTGTATCATTTGTATTTTACAGCACAATAACAGCCAGATCATACACGTATTTTCTAGCATTTTACACATATTTAGTACTGTATATCTGTAATTTATTCTCCAGAGTGTAACAGAAAATAGCACGATAGAATTACACATGACATTTTCCTCTCAGTAGTAGGTAAACAGGGATGTAAAGCATTTACGGTCATTCTGACGCTTGGGGATAACATAGCTATTAAAAAAAAACTATTTTATTTGTTTTTGTTCTTAGTAAAATTGCAATAGAGAAAGGTGTAGATGAACAATATACAACATGAATCGATTATTCCATCACTGACATTATATATTATTATTAAAGGGAATCTGAAGTGAAAATAAACATATTGAAAATATAATAGATTGTATGTGTAGTACAGCTAAGAAATATAACATTAGTAGCACAGATATGAGTCTCATATTGTTTCCAGCACAGGAAAAGTTAAGAAACTTCACTATTAACTATACAAAAGAGCTTATCTGAGCTCTCCGACCCAACTTGGTTGGCTACAGTTATTTTCTGAAGCACTTATACAACAAAGAAATAGTGAAAGACAACTTCAGATATAATTTTACTGCAGAGAAGTTCAAAGGGTCATTAGCTCTGCTCTGTTTTATAGTTTCAAATACAGAGTGTAGTTTGTAAACAGCATATATTAGAAAATAATGCAATGTTATAAAAAAAAAAGCTATATGACTTAAAATAAAAATATGAGATTATTTTCTTTGATACTAATGTTAAATTAATTATCTGTACTACACATACAGTTCATTATATCATAATAAGTTTTTTTTTTTTTTACTTAAGGTTCTCTTTAAACCTAAAAAAAGGGTAGGCATTACACCAATAAACAATGTTTAACCACTTCGCATCCAGACCTTGTTTCCCACTTATGGACCAGAGCAGTTTTGACAGTTTAGCTATGTCCCTATTTAATCAGAAATAACTTTATCCCTACTTTTGACACAGAAATGAAATTTTTTTTTTTTTTTCAAGACAAACTAGGCTTTCATTGTATGCCATTTTTTTCCCTCGAACAATTTTGTTTTCTATGAATTTTAATGGGAAGACAAAGAAACAAATAGAAAAAACATTTCTCAGTTTTACCAATTCCAGTTTAAAAATAAAAATTGCTACAATAGATAAAAAACACAAATTTTGTTTGGCTATTCTTACCGCTTATCACAAAACTTAGATTATGTTCCGGTCACAATTTATGGTGAAGATATTTGATTCTGAAATAATGCTACAGAGTGTATTTTTCACTATGAAATTAGAAAATAAAAGTATTTTTAATAGTAAAAATCAATCTCATTAGCTCAGGAAACATATATTCCCGTTCACCAATTAGTGCTGCATCAGATAGTGCCAGAAATGTGCACAGGAGCAAGCCCAATCCTGCACAGCACTGCTCCTGCTACAAGACGTATATCTACTGACTTGTGGATAAAGTGGTTAATGTCTTGACAAAGCTTATCGGTGCGAAGCAGCTGTCAACTCTGAATCGGTCTGTCTACTACACTCTTTGACTCATTGGATTTTTTGTCAGTATCTTCTTGAAATGCCTGTATATTTGTATGGATTTTGGAAATAAAATAGTGTTTTTATCGAAGGATGTGCTTCCCTCCATCTTCATTGTATATTGATATAGACTTTATTGGAATGCTAATTACAACAGAGAGAAAATGTGTGCATCAACCAAGTGAACCTGACAAATCTGGCTTTGCAAATTTGGCCTAGTGGCTAATCACGAGACATTGCTCATGCAAATAAGCATTTGCTTTCGCATGCCTAAATATGCAGGGTCAAAAACCAAAACCGCAAAACAATCGCCCTGCGGGAATTAGTTCATGCTACATAGCACTATCCAGGGGCGCCACGAGGAGTCTTCCCATTGCCCCCATACAACCAGGGGGCCGCGGGGGTCCCAGGCACTCTCACCGCCTGGAACCCACACAGTGGCACCCCGGAGGGGGAGGCTGGGGGGGGGCAGGCGATCTTCCCAGCGTGGCCAGCGCCGGGAAGAGCCACCTGCACACACCTCTCAAGATTAAAAACAGGCACTTACCTTAATGTCCATTGCGTACTGCTACATGCGCATGACCTGGGCGCGACACATAAAGGGAGGAAAGGCGCAAACAGCCTGCTCCAGGGCTCCCACCTCCTAAAACAAGCCATCCACCACTTGCCTCCAAAGAAAAGAAAATGCAATGCTAATTACAACAGAGAGAAAATGTGTGCATCAACCAAGTGAACCTGACAAATCTGGCTTTGCAAATTTGGCCTATTGGCTAATTACGAGACATTGCTCATGCAAATATGCATTTGCTTTCGCATGCCTAAATATGCAGGGTCAAAAACCAAAACCGCAAAACAATCGCCCTGCGGGAATTAGTTCATGCTACATAGCACTATCCAGGGGCGCCACGAGGAGGCTTCCCATTGCCCCCATACAACCGGGGGGCCGCGGGGGTCCCAGGCACTCTCACCGCCTGGAACCCACACAGCGGCACCCCGGAGGGGGAGGCTGGGGGGTGCAGGCGATCTCCCCAGCGTGGCCAGACTTTATTGGAAGCAGCACTCCTTTGTGTTTTTGTCCACAGTAACCTATACACCCCCGCTCTATCCATTGCGTTTTTGCTGATTGCCCTTGTGTACACTATGCCTGTGACATTTTGTCAAATGAAACCTTTCCGCCGGAAAATAATCCACACACACAGCAGCAGTCAGTATGCAGGCTTAGTGCTACTGGCACAGTGGTGGTTGCTTATTAGTGGCTGCTACTGCTACAGTGGTGGCTGAGCAACTATGATCTGCGGGCTATATGAAATTAACAATTGTAGAGAGCTTTGGGGACCACCAGAAAAGGCTTGGTGGGCCGCATATTACCCCCTGGCTGGATTTTGTGCATGCCTGCTGTAACAGCAGGAATGCAACAGAATATTAAAGCAGAGACACACGATATTAGTGTTCACGATATTAGTGTTTTGGGTCACAGAGTGAAGTATAAAGTCAATGAAAAATATGCTTTACTGCCACTGTTAACCACCTGAGCGGTCTGGACGAGCTCAGCTCGTCCAACACCGCCGGAGGCTGCCGCTCAGGCCCTGCTGGGCCGATTTACATCAAATAAAAAGCAGCACACGCAGCCGGCACTTTGCCAGCCGCGTGTGCTGCCTGATCGCCGCCGCTCTGCGGCGATCCGCCGCGAGCAGCGGCGAAAGAGGGTCCCCCCAGCCGCCCGAGCCCTGCGCAGCCGGAACAAAAAGTTCCGGTCAGCGCTAAGGGCTGGATCGGAGGCGGCTGACGTCAGGACGTCGGCTGACGTCGATGACGTCACTCCGCTCGTCGCTATGGCGACGATATAAGCAAAACAAGGAAGGCCGCTCATTGCGGCCTTCCTTGTTTATTCTGGGCGCCGGAGGCGATCGGAAGATCGCCTCCGGAGCGCCCTCTAGTGGGCTTTCATGCAGCCAACTTTCAGTTGGCTGCATGAAATAGTTTTTTTTTTATTTAAAAAAAACCCTCCCGCAGCCACCCTGGCGATTTAATCAGAACGCCAGGGTGGTTAATGCACGCTTTTTGCTGTAACACACTGCATACCATGTGTTTGGATGCCGCAAGTCGTTAAACCACACCCACCACTGTCAGTAAATGGTTAATTGCATCTGCTCATATAGTACAAGCTAATAGTATTTCTGAACTTAAAATGCCTTTGTGCATTGCAAAAATCCAATGCAAAAAATAGACCAAAACAAGATAATGCAGGACTTGGGTCATATTCACTTTGCTGCCATGGTGGGATCTATGTTTTTCCACCCTGAGGCCAAATTTCTTGTACTGTAGCTCTCTATCCATACCCAGCAGCCTCCTCCCATTTCATGTGATGTGAAGCCCCCCCCCCCCCCCTCCCCTATCCAAGTACAACAGTTCCTTCTTTTTTGTGTACAGCTCCCTTGTGCAGCATCTCTCCCCATCCATATATTGCCCCCCATTTGCTGCCTCCATATTCCGTTTTCAGGCTTCTCTTCCATACTCTGCAACCCCTTTTCCATGTTCAATCACCCCAATGAGCAGCAGCCACCCAAGGCCTGAACCTTTGTGACCTTTCCAGAAATCTGTACCTGCGTGCTGCTGTGTTTCATGTTCAAGTAATACTAATAATAATAATAATCCTAACATTGTAAGAGCTGCAGCCACTGGTCATAGATCTGAACCCTTTACAGTCTGGTTCACAGATTGCGGAGGCTTGCGCTTTAGAAGCGTCAGTTTCACAACCTAAAGCGATCTTGAATTCGCAAATTTTGCGTTCTGACTCCTCGGATTCGACATTGTTAGCCGAGTCTAAGGGTGAGACAGCACTTTGGTTTTGCGAATCTGATTCTGAGGGATCTTTGCTTTGTCCAGAGAATATTTCTGTGAGCCTGCCCTGTACCATGAATGAAACTATGATGTCCACTTGCACTGACATTTGTGAGTCCCTTTCTTGCTCTGAAGATAGTACTGACTCTCCACCCCGTACTCTGGATGAGTCAATATTGCCTTGCAATGAACCTCCTGCAGGGAGCCCAGAGGCTCCTCTAGGTATTGCAGCTGATTGCATCTGTTGTTCTGCCATTTCAGAATTGCAGTCTAATTTGACTGCTATGAAGGATTCTGCCTGCAGTGAGGCTAAACTCAGGGAGTCAGTATTGGTTTCACTAGATATTCCTGTGCATCCTGTTCTAGATGATGAAATTCAGTCTCAGCGTATGGTAGAACCACCCCTGGGACATTTGCCCTGTCCGCAGAAGGTATTTGATGTTCGGCCCTGTAACATGGATAGTTCAGAATCCTTGTCAGAAAACGGAGAAAATGATGTTCCTGAAGTTTTGTTCGATGTTCTGGAGGCCTCTGAGTTTCTCCCAAAGGATGCAGAACTTTTAGGAGGAGCCTCCTGCCCTGCAGGGCCATTTGAGGTTTTGCCTACTTCATTACTGCTATACTGACTACCTTTGCAGCTTTTGTGGAGCTCCAGTCATGCGTAGTCCATGATGAGATCTGGTTGGATACAATTACAGTCATAGAGACTTCTTAAGGGGG
The DNA here is from genome assembly GCF_040937935.1 of Hyperolius riggenbachi. Lineage (NCBI taxonomy): Eukaryota > Metazoa > Chordata > Amphibia > Anura > Hyperoliidae > Hyperolius > Hyperolius riggenbachi. Next base: position 446,572,982 of record NC_090648.1, read on the forward strand.
CCATACACTCAGCCGATTTTCTGGCCGACCGATCGATCCCGATCGATCGATAGATCGATTGCAAATCGGTTGGCCAATCGACCGATCGATGGCCGATTTCGATCGATTTCGATGGATTTCCATCGAACTGGCAGGGTGGAAAATTTAGGTCGATCTGATGAGATTGTTTATCAGTTTGCATTGGCCTTAATGGAAATCTGATGGCCAAAAAATGCCATCAGATCGAATTTCAATAGATTTCAAACTGAAATCTATTGGAATTCTATCCTGGTAAAAAATGTTCTAAAAACGCATCAGATAGATCATCAGATGCATTTCTTATCTATCTGCTGCCAATCTGACGAGTGTATGGGCACCTTAAGTCTGAGTCCAAGTCTTCTTCTGAAAGACCAGTACTCATGATGATTCTTTGCCCGGTCCTGGTTTTGGTCTTGTCGTGACGAACTCTGAGGTCGGCAGTTCCTCGTCATGTCCTGAGGTTTCTCTTGTGCTAGTGTACCCCGATGTGCTCTGTGACCCAGAAAGCCCAAGTGTGTCTCGGTTACCAGCATGCTCAGATGCTTCCTCATTGGAGACATGTTCTGATATTGCCTGCCTGCCTGCATGCCCAGAAGTGGTCCCTGAAAGTCCTGATCTTCATGGTTGTCCTGGTAATCCTGAATCCAGAATTGTCATAGGTTCCATAGGGGTTCTTGGTAGTTCTCCATGTGAGCCTGGTGAGCATTCTGGCCTCCTGGGATCTCTGCAGAGCTTCAAAGTGTTCTGGGATATTCTGGGAGAGATATTTCTTGGTACCCTGGATGGGATCAACAGTGGCTTCTCTGTTGAAAGGGACACTTCAAATAGGTATTGTGGCAGGATTGGTATTTTTGGACGGTCCCTGGAAGGTGGTGGGTATTGCTTGGAGTGTGTCGATGGGTTCTTCTCTGGTATTCACAGTTCTGATGGGTGTTATGCTGAGACTTGTAGTACTGATGGGCATGTTTCGGTGGCTTCTGCTTCAGACGAGGTTGGTTTCGGAAGGATTGACTCTGGAATTGGGCCTTGTCGGGCTGACCCGACCTTCATGAGTGTTCAGTGAGATTTTTATGGAAACGTCAGTTTTGAGAGACATCTGGAAGCCGTCCCTAGAGGGGGGGGGGGGTACTGTATTGATCTTCTCTGCTGTCTGCATAGTCAGACAGCTGTTTGACCATTCTTTAGGTCTGAATGCTACAGGTCTCTGCAAAAGAGACCTGTCTTCACTTTGCAAGTTTCAGAGTTGCTCTGCTGGTGAGGAATTTGCATAAACGTGTCATGCAAATTGCTTGGCTGTTTCCTCTGATGGCTTGCAGTATAAAAAAACATTTTTTCCCAGAATTCCTGGCTGGTCATGATGGTTTGTTCCTGCTAACTTGCCTGGAGTCTCAGCCCTCTGCTCATTGTTGGTTATTATTGCTAGCTTAGAGTAGATTCCCTTTGGGAATGCTCCTTGCATTCTTGTTTAGTGCAGGCAGGATTGTGTATATTTGTACTGCCTATTCTATCGTGTCTTGTTCTTGCAATTGCGCTGTCACCAGTGGTTGGCGGTAGCGAATCGTTTTGTCTGTTGGGATCGCACTTCCTCTTGCGGAGGAGCATTGGATCCAATCTGACTTGCTCCTTCTGTCTGTCTCGTCTGGTACGAACGCTTGCTGTAGGCTCGGTGGGGTAACCTTTTAGCAAGCGTTTGCGTTCTCTATTTCGTGTTTGTGTTACATTGGTTAGTTAGGGTGGCACGCTTATCACTGGGCGCCTAACGCGCGGTGATCGTATCTTAAATGCGTTCGCTGTTGTGAATGAGTGCAGTGTTCGCGTTTAGCTAGCGTTTGTTATTTTCCTTGATGTTCTGATCGTTGTTATTTGCTATGTCTTTCTTGCTACACTTGTGCTCTGTCTGATTCGGTCTTGTGTCACTATTGGCAATCGCCATTCTTGCGATTGCATCCCCACTTCGGTTCCGTTGTTGTGTGTTCACCGTAGCTGGGTGGCGACTAGATTGGTGGACACACATACATTCTGTCTCTGTGCTCTTTCTCTTTAAGGACTATCTTACCCTGCATTGCTTCAACTCGTACAATTCCCATCTGGCATCTGTGGCCGTGCAGAGGCTGTGTTCATCTGCACTCCACAGCTCCATATGCCGGTGGGAATTGCCCTCTACAGGTGCATAGCACTTAAGCTGGGTTCTGTCAAATTACATGGTCGTGGAGGATTTCCGCAGTGTCAGCGCCCATCAGCTCACATCTCAACATCCCACATGGCATGGCTATAGCAATCGTCTGCTTTGCAAAAGCACAAGTGTCACATCGGATTCTGAAATGGACCCCTGCAGAAATAGGCCCTCAAACTTTACGCAACAACTGCTTTACATTCATGGGACCAAGTGTTTTACAGATGTAACCGTTATAATTTGCTGTAGTTGATAATATTTCCACTTACACATCCCTTAAAGAAGATCTGTAACATAAAAAAAAATTTCCCTGGGGGGTACTCACCTCAGGAGGGTGATCTTATCGAGGCTCCCCCCATCTTCCTGTGTCCTACGGGGGTCTCGCTGTGCCCCTCCGAAAAGCAAGCATGTAAATATTTACCTTCCCGGCTCCAGCGCAGCTGTAGTAGCGGCTCTCGGCTCGGAAATAGGCAGAAATAGCCAATCCCAGTTGGGTCCGCTCTACTGTGCAGGTGCAAGTCGCCTGTGCAGGAGAGTGAACCCTACTGAGATCGGCTATTTCTGCCTATTTCCAAGCCGAGAGCTGCAACAGTGCCCCCGCTGAAACAGGGAAAGGTAAATATTGCACAGCCCGACAAGTTGTCGGCTGTGCATTCAGTAGGCTGCAGTGAGACCACAGTGGGACGAAGGAGGATGGGGGAAGCCTCTATAGGACCCAGAGGCTTTCCCCCTACCGAGGTGAGTACCCCCCCAGGGGAACTATTTGTTTTTATTCCAGAGTCTCTTTATAGCTGCTTTGCTTTCCCGGTACAAAGTGTGCCACATCTGCTATTTATTGCTGTAGCTTTCCCAATACCAAGTTGCTGCATCTGCTGTTTATTGCGGCTAATCTTTCTTCTCGCCCCCAAATTCCTGTATTGGTGCCCAGTTGCCGCTAATTAATATTATGCTCAATAGAAGAGCATAAATCATCCAGTAACTGCATGCGCCCAAATTTTCTGCTTCCCAGCAGGACAGCCAGCCAAATGCATTGTTTAAAAGGAAAGAAATATGTGGCCCTCCATATCCCTTTTACTTTAGGGGTCCTTTAAGTTTTGAGTGGTGAGACTTAGGGTGCGTAAACTGAAAAATTCATAAATTAATAAAATTACAGCATCAAGCTGCGTTAGTAATTAACCCCTGTTGGTGGTGCTGTCAGTTTAGATGCACTACACGTGGTGGTCAACCCCTGAAGGTGGCGCTTTCAGTTTAGATGCACCACATGTGGTCAACCCCTGTAGGTGGTGCTGTCAGTTTTGACAAACCACAATGTACATGAATATATAAAAGTTTACAGACTTTCATATTTTTATTTCCATTCTTATGCAAGATTGATCTTGCAATCAAATGTGTTTTAACATATATGAACAAGAATAGTGCATGATGGAAAACGCCAATGTGAAAACATGTTCAAGTATGCATTATAAATGTTTTTGAGGCCTAAAAGAACTTTGACCCACTGCATGTAGTCAACCCCTGTAGGTGATGAATGCTGTCCGTTTTGACCAACCACACGTGGTGAACACCCTACATGGATATGTAAAAGCTCACAGAGCATTTTTCATTTCCATTATGAGGCTAAATTGAGTCAGCAACCATACATATTCTAACACATATGAACAATCACAGTGTATAGCAGGATCTGTGTATGCGAAAACATGTTCTCATATGCATTATAAGGCCTAAAAGAACTGTTGGACTAAATAATTTCATAACAAAGAAAGTTATGAGAGAGCTTTGTAGGGTAAAAGAAACCTTGGTGTACTTGATCTAACTATAAGGCTTCAAACACCAATCTTTATTTACTTACCGCCTGTCCTCATCACCATCCAGTGAAGACAAATCAATATGAACACCATTATAGCCAAATCATTAGACATCAACACCTCCGATAATATAAACAGCAGCAGGAAAAATGTTATACTTACAAGGAGAAATGTATGACCTCTATATGACTTATTCCATGGTGGGATCACAAGCAGATCTAGGCCCATATGCAATCGACTTTTCCTCCTGAGTTTTCTTCTGGTGATATTTCACACCTTGTTAATATAATGTAAACCGCAGGAGCAGAGGCACCAAAAAACGTAAAAAATAAATGTTTATTTAAAAAGATAAAAACTAGGGGAAGTAACACTTACCTCCTAATTGAAGACTCAGTAAGATATTCTGAACAAAACAGATGTTTAATAAATACTCCAAGGTTGCAATGCGTTTCGTGGATCCCGCACTTCTTAACCACTTGCCGACCGCCTTAAGCCGATGGGCGGCGGTAAGGGCTGGGCCCAAACGACCGCAATATGCCCATCGGCGGTGGCGGGCGTGGTGATGCAGCGATCACGTCATTCGTGACGCAATCAGCCGCCGGCAACAGGTTCCGCCCCCTCACGCTGTAACCCGCCGGCCGTTCGGAAGCGCCAGGGGGTTACTAGCACCCGGATCGCCGCTGAGAATAGGTATAATAGGCTTTGTAATGTATACAAAGCCTATTATACAGGCTGCCTCCTACCCTGGTAGTCCCAGTGTCCGAGAGACCACCAGGGCAGGCTGCAGTCACCCTATGTCGCACCCAAGCACACTGATCTCCACCCCCTGCCCCCTGATCGCCCACAGCACCCCTCAGACCCCCCCCTCCGCCCACCCCCAGACCACTGTTTACACTCAATCACCCCCCTAATCACCCATCAATCACTCCCTGTCACTATCTGTCAATGCTATTTTTTTTAACCCTAAACTGCCCCCTGCTCCCTCCTGATCACCCCCCCCCCTCAGATTCTCCCTAACCCCCCCCCCCCCTGTGTACTGTATGCCTCTATCCCCCCTGTAATAAGCCACTGATCACCTGTCAATCACCCATCAATCACCCCCTGTCACTGCCACCCATCAATCAGCCCCTAACCTGCCCCTTGCGGGCAATCTGATCACCCACCCACACCAATAGATCGCCCGCAGATCCGACATCAGATCACCTCCCAAGTGCAGTGTTTACATCTGTTCTTTCCTCTAAACACCCACTAATTACCCAACAATCACCCATCAATCACCCCCTATCACCACCTGTCACTGTTACCCATCAGATTAGACCCTAATCTGCCCCTTTCGGGCACCCAATCACCCACCCACACGCTCAGATTGCCCTCAGACCCCCCTTATCAATTCACCAGTGCATTATTTACATCTGTTCTTCCCTGTAATAACCCACTGATCACCTGTAAATCACCTATCAATCACCCATCAATCACCCCCTGTCACTGCCACCCATCAATCACCCCCTGTCACTGCCACCCATCAATCATCCCCTAACCTGCCCCTTGCGGGCAATCTGATCACTCACCCACACCAATAAATCGCCCGCAGATCCGACATCAGATCACCTCCCAAGTGCAGTGTTTACATCTGTTCTCTCCTCTAAACACCCACTAATTACCCATCAATCACCCATCAATCACCCCCTATCACCACCTGTCATTGTTACCCATCAGATTAGACCCTAATCTGCCCCTTGCGGGCACCCAATCACCCACCCACACGCTCAGATTGCCCTCAGATCCCCCCTTATCAATTCGCCAGTGCATTATTTACATCTGTTCTTCCCTGTAATAACCCACTGATCACCTGTTAATTACCTGTCAATCACCCATCAATCACCCCCTGCCACTGCCACCCATCAATCAGCCCCTAACCTGCCTCTTGCGGGCAATCTGATCACCCACCCACACCAATAGATCGCCCGCAGATCCGACGTCAGATCACCTCCAGAGTGCAGTGTTTACATCTGTTCTGTACCCTAAACACCCACTAATTACCCATCAATCACCCCCTATCACCACCTGTCACTGTTAACCATCAGATTAGACCCTAATCTGCCCCTTGCGAGCACCCAATCACCCGCCCACACGCTCAGATTGCCCTCAGACCCCCCTTATCAATTCGCCAGTGCATTATTTACATCTGTTCTTCCCTGTAATAACCCACTGATCACCTGTCAATCACCTCTCAATCACCCATCAATCACCCCCTGTCACTGCCACCCATCAATCAGCCCCTAACCTGCCCCTTGCGGGCAATCTGATCACCCACCCACACCATCAGATTGCCCCAGACCTACCCTCAGATCACCTCCAAAGTGCATTGTTTACATCTGTTTTGCCATCTAATCACCAACTGATCACCCATCAATTACCCATCAATCAGCCCCTGTCACTGATACCCATCAGATTAGACCCCTATCTGCCCCTAGGGCACCCAATCACCCGCCCACACCCTCAGAACGCCCTCAGACCCCAGCCCTGATCACCTCGCCAGTGCATTGCATGCATCTCTTTCCCCCCTCTAATCACACCTTGAGACACCCATCAATCTCTACCTGTCACCACCTGTCACCCCCTAGCACACCTACCCATCAGATCAGGCCCTAATTTGCCCCGTGTGGGCTCCTGATCACTCGGCCAAACCCTCAGATCCCCCTCAGACCCCCTTCCGATCACCTCCCCAGTGCATTGATTGCATCTATTTTCCCCTCTAACCACCCCCTGAGACACCCATCAATCACCTCCTGTCACCCCCCTAGCACTCCTATCCATCAGATCAGGCCCAATACAACCTGTCATCTAAGAGGCCACCCTGCTTATGACCGGTTCCACAAAATTTGCCCCCTCATAGACCACCTGTCATAAAAATTTGCAGATGCTTATACCCCTGAACAGTCATTTTGAGAAATTTGGTTTCCAGACTACTCACGGTTTTGGGCCCCTAAAATGCCAGGGCAGTATAGGAACCCCACAAGTGATCCCATTTTAGAAAAAAGACACCCCAAGGTATTCTGTTAGGTGTATGACGAGTTCATAGAAGATTTTATTTTTTGTCAAAAGTTAGCGGAAATTGATTTTTATTTATTTTTTCACAAAGTGTCATTTTCCACTAACTTGTGACAAAAAATAAAATCTTCTATGAACTCACCATACACCTAACGGAATACCTTGGGGTGTCTTCTTTCTACATTGGGGTCACTTGTGGGGTTCCTACACTGCCCTGGCATTTTAGGGGCCCTAAACCGTGAGGAGTAGTCTAGAAAACAAATGCCTCAAAATGACCTGTTAATAGGACGTTGGGCCCCTTAGCGCACCTAGGCTGCAAAAAAATGTCACACATGTGGTATCGCCGTACTCAGGAGAAGTAGTATAATGTGTTTTGTGGTGTATTTTTACACATACCCATGCTGGGTGGGAGAAATCTCTCTGTAAATGGACAATTGTGTGTAAAAAAGAACAAAAATGTGTCATTTACAAAGATATTTCTCCCACTCAGCATGGTTATATGTAAAAATACACCACAAAACACATTTTACTACTTCTCCTGAGTACGGCGATACCACATGTGTGACACTTTTTTGCAGCCTAACTGTGCTAAGGGGCCCAAAGTCCAATGAGTACCTTTAGGATTTCACAGGTCATTTTGAGACATTTGGGTTCAAGACTACTCCTCACGGTTTAGGGCCCCTAAAATGCCAGGGCAGTATAGGAACCCCACAAGTGACCCCATTTTAGAAGGAAGACACCCCAAGGTATTCTGTTAGGTGTATGAGGAGTTCATAGAAGATTTTATTTTTTGTCACAAGTTAGCGAAATTGATTTGTATTGGGTTTTTTTTTCACAAAGTGTCATTTTCCGCTAACTTGTGACAAAAAATAAAATCTTCTATGAACTCACCATACTCCTAACAGAATACCTTGGGGTGTCTTCTTTCTAAAATGGGGTCACTTGTGGGGTTCCTATCCTGCCCTGGCATTTTAGGGGCCCTAAACCGTGATGAGTAGTCTAGAATCCAAATGCCTCAAAATGACCTGTGAATAGGACGTTAGGCCCCTTAGCGCACCTAGGTTGCAAAAAAGTGTAGCGCATGTGGTATCGCCGTACTCAGAAGAAGAAGTATAATGTGTTTTGGGGTGTATTTTTATACATACCCATGCTGGGTGGGAGACATCTCTCTGTAAATGGACACTTGTGTGTAAAAAAAATCAAACAATTGTCATTTACAGAGATATTTCTCCCACCCAGCATCTGTATGTGTAAAAATACACCACAAAACACATTATACTACTTCTCCTAAATACGGCGGTACCACATGTGTGGCACTTTTTTGCAGCCTAAGTGCACCAAGGGGCCCAAAGTCCAATGAGTACCTTTAGGATTTCACAGGTCATTTTGCGACATTTGGTTTCAAGACTACTCCTCACGGTTTAGGGCCCCTAAAATGCCAGGGCAGTATAGGAACCCAACAAATGACCCCATTTTAGAAAGAAGACACCCAAAGGTATTCCGTTAGGAGTATGGTGAGTTAATAGAAGATTTTATTTTTTGTCACAAGTTAGCGGAAAATGACACTTTGTGCAAAAAACAATTAAAATCAATTTCCGCTAACTTGTGACAAAAAAAATCTTCTATGAACTCACGATACTCCTAACGGAATACCTTGGGGTGTCTTCTTTCTAAAATGGGGTCATTTGTGGGGTTCCTATACTGCCCTAGCATTTTGGGGGCCCTAAACCGTGAGGAGTAGTCTTGAAACCAAACGTTGCAAAATGACCTGTGAAATCCTAAAGGTACTCATTGGACTTTGGGCCCCTTAGCACACTTAGGGTGCAAAAAAGCCCCACACATGTGGTACCTCCATACTCAGGAGAAGTAGTATAATGTGTTTTGTGGTGTATTTTTACACATACGGATGCTGGGTGGAAGAAATATCTCTGTAAATAGACAATTGTGTGTAAAAAAAATCAAAAAATTGTCATTTATGGAGATATTTCTCCCACCCAGCATGGGTATGTGTAAAAATACACCCCAAAACACATTATACTACTTCTCCTGAGTACGGCGATACCACATGTGTGGCACTTTTTTGCAGCCTAACTGCGCTAAGGGGCCCAAAGTCCAATGAGCATCTTTAGGCTTTACAGGGGTGCTTACAATTAGGCACCCCCCAAAATGCCAGGACAGTGAACACACCCCACAAATGACCCCATTTTGGAAAGTAGACACTTCAAGGTATTCAGAGAGGAGCATGACATGACAGGTGGTCAGAAAAGTCAGAGATGCTTTCAAATGGGAAAATTCACTTTTGGCACCATAGTTTGTAAACGCTATAACTTTTACCCAATCCAATAAATATATACTGAATGTTTTTTTTTTTATCAAAGACATGTAGCAGAATAACTTTCGCGCTCAAATGTATAGGACATTTTACTTTATTTAAAATAATGTCAGCACAGAAAGTTAAAAAAGTAATTTTTTTTGACAAAATTCATGTCTTTTTTGATGAATATAATAAAAACTAAAACTTGCAGCAGCAATCAAATAGCAATAAAAGAAAGCTGTATTAGTGACAAGAAAAGGAGGTAAAATTCATTTAGGTGGTAGGTTGTATGACCGAGCAAAAAAAACGTGAAAGCTGCAGTGGTCTGAATGGAGAAAAAGGCTCTGGTCCTTAAGGGGCGAAAAGACTGTGGTCCTCAAGTGGTTAAAGGGAACCTAAACTGAGAAGGATATGGATTTTTCCTTTTAAAATAATACCAGTTGCCTGACTCTCCTGCTGATCCTGTGTCTCTAATACTTTTAGCCAAAGCCCCTGAACAAGCATGCAGATTAGGGGCTCTGACTGAAGTCAGACTGGATTAGCTGCATGCTTTTTTCAGGTTTGAGATTCACCCACTACTGCTGCCAAAGAGATCAGCAGGACTGCCAGGCAACTGGTATTGTTTAAAAGGAAACATCCATAGGGGGGGGGGGGGTCTATCCCCATTTCCTCCTTCTCCTATCTTTAGTGCTAGAAAAAATTGCATATTGAGAATATCTGTATTTGCAGCAACAAGAAAAGAGGTGCAAACCCTGGTAAACATAACAATAGACAAAAAAACACAAGCAACCAACCAGTATCTTGCTGCACACTATCAGTATGGAAAGAAAAACGTTGCTGCTAATAATATAATTCAAAAAATATATAAATCTTTATTGAATATCATATAATTGTGCTGAATTAGCACCTATCAGTGATGGCTATAGTTGGCCAAAGGACCGCCTAGAAATCCCCACCCCTTCACACATAAAACCATCTGCATATATCTGACCGTGCTGGAAACTCCTAAAAACCTCCAGTAAAAAACGTGAGGTAATCTAGACCACAACGCAAATAGGTGTAGCCAAACAGATTGAAAAATGTATACACTCACAGAGGTTAAAAAATATGGAGACCAACATGATCCAGAAATACATAAACGCCATACTTGAGCTCAACCAATAAACTGTATGGTAGTATAAGGGTATATGAACTATGGTGATAAAGCCCTCAACCTAGATACTGCAGATGTCTATAGCCTAACTATGTTGCATAGTGATAGAAAAAAAAAACTTGTGGTACCACCCAAAAAAATATAGCATGCTTCAAAAAAATCTGTATGCAAAAAATCGACCACATTTCAGTTCCAGAGCACCAGCTACATAGCCAATAGCATTAGCATATGTTGTTATCTTTACTGCAGCAACAGTGATAGGCCATAATCTCCATGTAATTAGTCCACCTTTGAATACTCTAAAAAGATCTTCAGAAAATAGGCACAGACTGTAATGTCCTCTTCATGCGCTCGCACACGATAAGGAACCCTGATAGTTTACCATCTGTATTATAGAGCAGTTTTACTCTTATGCAAAAAGTGTCATTTTCATCAAAGATAGACTTATTTTCCTGTCCAATCGCAACAGAGTTTCCTCAGCAAACAAATGTCTGCATAGAATTGTATCATCACATTGTATATTTCTATACTTATTGTTCTTCTAAGCAGTTTTCATGCTGCATTGTGCATCGCTATGACAGTCATTGGGTCCAGGCTTTTTGTAGTATTCAGCAGTGCATAAACCATGCTGGCATGGCGGCTCGGCGTCCGGATGTATAGGTGAGCAGCGTTAATGCATTTCGCCCCGCCCCCAGAGCTTCGTCAGAACGTATGTCACGTACATCCGCAATGAATGCGTATTTATAGCCAGAACGCATGACGTAAGGCTATTGCACCATCTTGTGGCCATATTTATTCTTTCAGGGATTTCCGCAATACATGCGTAATTGTAGCCAGAATAGTTGTCGTCAGGTTATTGCACCATCTTGTGGCCATATTTATTCTTACATCTGTTATATAGCATATAGCTGAACCCTGACATTGCATGCTACTCCAAATAATGTATCCCTTTTTGTCTATCCACTACACATAATCCATTTATAATATCATTTTTAAATCATATCTTAATAATTCCAGCCATAAATAAAGGTATAAAGGGGGAGGGAAAGAAGTGGAGAAAAACTATAATCATTGTCCCCCGGGGGAGCCAGCAGCCCAATCAAACCATTTCCAATACCCAACATATCTACAAGAACACCTATAAATTAAGATCTGTATTTAAACCTTTTGGACTTAATGGGCTTGATTCACAAAGCGGTGCAAAGTGTTTGCACGCCAGTGAAAAGCCCCTTATCACGCCTAAACTCACTTTAGGCATGATAAGAAGCAACTCGCGCAAATTTTCCGCGCGCAAAGTTTTGCGCGCGCAACCGCACACGCGCGCGCGCAGCGTCCCCGCTTCGCGCGAAGCTCCCATTAAGCCCTATGGGACTTTGCGCGCGAGTTAGAGCAAAAATCGGTGATAACTCAGTGGTGCAAAGGTTATCACGCCTAAAGTCTTTTAGGCGTGATAACTGAGTTATCACCGCTTTGTGAATCAAGCCCAATGTATCAAGGACATATATCCAGTAGCTCTCCTTCTTGTACAACTGTACATCAGTATTCATATATCTAGTTCCAGGATTAAGATGATATATAGCCTAAACCCTTATGGTAGAAGGATCAGCATTATGATGCTCCAAAAAATGGAGAGCCACCAGTGTTTTTTCTTTTTCTGCATTTTCCTCTTTTCCTGCAGCTATTATATTTCTTACATGTTCCTGGATACGTGATCTCATCTCTCTTTTGGTTTTTCCTATGTAGAATTTACCACACGGACAGGTCATCTGATATATCACATTTTTCGTTTTGCATGTCATTGCATGTCTAATATCATATTCTTTTGTTCCTGCTGAGTTAGTGAATTTATCAGTGACCTCTATTAATGGACATACAGAGCAATCGTTACATCTATACATCCCATTTTTACGTTTAAAAAAATACTGTCCATGGTTAGTCTTTAGTTCTGAAACTGTTAATAGGTCAGCTAAATTTTTATTACGCCTCGCAGTCACAACAGGTCTGGGTCCTACTGTTTTAGCAAGTCTCCTATCCTTCTGCAATATGGGCCAAAATCTGTATAGGGTATCTTTAAGTCTTCCCCAATGTGATCCATAAGTCGTAATTAGTCGTGGGGAAGAATTGTAATTTTGTCGATTTTTCTTAGTCAAAAGTGTGCTTCGATCTGTTTTTAGTGCTCTATATAGAGCCGTTTTTAGGAGTTTCCAGCACGGTCAGATATATGCAGATGGTTTTATGTGTGAAGGGGTGTGGATTTCTAATCAGTCCTTTGGCCAACTATAGCCATCACTGATAGGTGCTAATTCAGCACAATTATATGATATTCAATAAAGATTTATATATTTATGAATTATATTATTTGCAGCTAAATTTTTCTTTCCATACTGATAGTGTGCAGCAAGATACTGGTTGGTTGCTTGTGTTTTTTTGTCTTTTTTGTCTCCTATCTATAGTGAGCAACATCTTTAACCCTTCAGGGTTCAGGTATTGGTTCCCCTCCTGTCCAGTCACTCAGCCAATCCGGAGCATAGCTGGAGTCAGCTGACCGGCTTGATCAGCTGACTCCCCTTTTAGTTGCATAAAGGTCCTGTCGCCTGGCGCGCGCGCGCGTAGCTCTAAATCTGTGTGCACTAGAAGGACCAGGCGAACCAGCAGCATGTATCTGCGCGGCAGAAGCCGCCGGCTGGAACGCGGAGATGGCCACCATGCCGCTTGCCCATGCGGCGGCATCTCCACTATTCTTTACAGTGACCTAATATTGGAGGAAGTCTTGAAAATATTGGAGGAGGATTTGGCTAGTTGGTTGCAGTTTATCTCAGAACCTATTTTATCTGACAGTAGGAGGCGTATTTTTCAAGGTAAGATGGATTATTATGAATGAGGAAATCGTACCATAGGGAGATGCCTTTCTTGAGGTCAAGGCTAGTATGTAAGAATGTGTGTAGTGATCTGGGCATAAACGGGAATAGGTGAAGAAACTGTGCGGATTTAAAAAGGTCTGCTTTTGGTAAGTGGAATTGTGTTGGTAGAAGAGAGCTTTATGATACCATCCTGCAGTAAGTTGTTTAACCACCCTGGCGTTCTATTAAGATCACCAGGGCGGCTGCGGGAGGGTTTTTTTTAAATTTAAAAAAAACTATTTCATGCAGCCAACTGAAAGTTGGCTGCATGAAAGCCCACTAGAGGGCGCTCCGGAGGCGTTCTTCCGATCGCCTCCGGCGCCCAGAATAAACAAGGAAGGCCGCAATGAGCGGCCTTCCTTGTTTTATTTAGATCGTCGCCATAGCGACGAGCGGAGTGACGTCATGGACGTCAGCCGACGTCCTGACGTCAGCCGCCTCCGATCCAGCCCTTAGCGCTGGCCGGAACTTTTTGTTCCGGCTACGCTGGGCTCAGGCGGCTGGGGGGACCCTCTTTCGCCGCTGCTCGCGGCGAATCGCCGCAGAGCGGCGGCGATCGGGCAGCACACGCGGCTGGCAAAGTGCCGGCTGCGTGTGCTGCTCTTTATTTGAACAAAATCGGCCCAGCAGGGCCTGAGCGGCAGCCATCGGCGGTGATGGACGAGCTGAGCTCGTCCATACCGCTAAGATGGTTAAATAAATGAGGCTTGAGTTAACCCAAGTTTTAATAGGGAAATTATGGATGATGTGCTGTAGCAATTAAATTGGGAGTTTTAATTTTATGGATTTGGGGTTAGAGATCTGGGGAAGGGACAGAGATTTCCATGCCTTAATGGTGGCAACCATAGTGGGGAGTCGGGGATTGGTCTATGAAAGGTCCAGCAATATGGTTGAGAGTAGCTCAGAAGCATATAACTCCTTTTCTAATTTAACCCGCAGATTATGTGAGGGGGAGACCACCATTGTTTAAAAGATTCTAGTAAGGAAGCGTGATAGTAGAGGCAAATGTTAGGGGGACCGAAGCCATCATCCTTCTTTGATCTCCAACAGATTTTATTAGTGTTGGTGTTCCGAACAAACCTGAACACTACACTTCTGCACCATTCAGTACTGAACCTGTGGACAGTGTCAGAGGGAGTGCTTCACAGTTTGTTTCACATGGAGTCATGTGAAATGCACCAGGAAGCACAAGTAAGTGAACTCCCCCTGACCCTGTCCACAGGTTTAGTGCTGAATGGTGCTGAAGTGTAGTGTTTGGGTGAATTCAAAATGATGTTCCGAATCTGAACACCAACAATATACTTTGTGATTAAGCCCCATAACAGATATCTAACATTAGCGTTAAACAACTGATAGTTAAACACATTTACAATAATCTTTAAAGCATACCCGAACTGTTATGGCAGGTAAACATGGTTACATACAGTACAAGCCTAGTTAGAAGTTACCTGTATTCACTGTTTATTTTTTGCATTGCAAGAGTTAAAAAATCCAGTGCTTTCTGTATGCAAATGAGGCAGTTTAACGAAAAGTAAAACAATTTTAGCTGTCTCTGCAAGCAATCCTTATAATAGAAGAGTGCTGAAAATTATAAAATCCATTTAAAAGTCAAAGAGTCAACATTTAAAGAGGGATTAAACTCTGACATAATCAACAAAAATGTGTTTTCCTGCATTTTATTACCCATACAGTTATCTTATTTGCTTTTGTGTCCATTTACAAATGACAAGTTCCCAAAGTTTATCTGCTCTGAAAGCTGCCAATGCATTTTACTGAATAGCTGCTATATTTATATATTATAATGTACCCACTGATAACTTTTCAGCTCTCACTGATTCTACAATGCGTGTATATCAGTTTCAGCACACTGCTGGTGGTAAACTAGTTGTAGCTGACAAATGAATGTAAACAAAAGACAATGTTATCACCAGGGAGCATTCCACTGAAGAAGAAAGGGCTGTGTTTAACTGTTTGAATGCTGTTCTGCTAACACGTGCCAGTATATTTTATGCTGTAAATAATCTTTAAGAGCAAAGAAGAAAATCAGATTGAAACTGTTGAAAAAACATTATAGCTCTCCCAAAGCCCATATCACAACATCATTACCAGTCTGGGATTACATTCAGAGATAAAGTAAGTGAAATAGTAAAAGTCTACAGTGAAAGTGTGGAAAGTTTATAAGGATGCTTTGAACAATCTACAGTGTGAGTACCTTTCGAAGCCTCCTGCAGGTATAGCTAAGCGAATAGATGCTGTACTGAAGGCAAAAGGGTGTTCACACTAAATCTAGATTTCATACTTCATCTGTTTACTGTGCTTTCTAGGGAGTGCTTTAGAGATAAATAAGTATTAAATATCCCACATCAGTTTTTACTATTTTTGATGGTTTTATAAACAGGAAATAGCTAGAATTTATCAGCATTTGAGCTTTTGGTTAGATTTATTCCTGAATTCTGGTTTATTTCATTTTCTCAGTCTGGAGCAGGAGGTTACTGCTCCTGTAGAGCACTTTATAATGCTTTGCTCAATGGAGAAATATTTGATGCACAAGTTTTAGCGGGGTAAGGCTGGGCTTTTCTCTTGAATTCTTGGAATTTTGCGGAACATATTTGATTTATGAGATGTTCTTTTTCGTCTATAAAGTTTGTTGATTTTAAAAAAGAAAACAAATAATGAAGTATTTTCCTTTACTGCCATGGGAGACACATTTTTAACATTAGGGAAGTCAAGTCCTGACCTGATGAATGACTTTGAAAATCGGTTGCTTTCTATGGGCTGATCTACTGTACATTTGAAAGCTGTAAAGTAGGATCTATTTTTCTAATGCAAGCAAAAACCATTCAGGCACAGAGTGGGATAGGAGGAGGGAGGCTAAGTGGGGGCACAGGGGGAGAAGAGGAGGCCCAAGAAGACTGGAAGAGGCACAAATGAAGAGGAGGGGGTGTAGGAGGGGGAACAGATGGGGACACAGAAGGTCAGGAAGAGGAGGGAACACAGATTGACAAGAGGATACACAGAGAGTATACAGAAAGGCATGAGGAGGCACAGCGAGACTGGAGGAGCCCCAGAGAGAGCACCTGTGGAGGGGAGGGGGCACAAAAGGACAGGTTGAGGCATGGAGGGGTACATAGAAAGACATGTGCACAGGATAGGAGAGGGTTGTAGGAGGGGGGGTCATAAGGAGGCACAGGGCGACAGTAGGGGCCACAGGACAGTAGGAGGAGGCACAGAGGGGACACAGAAATAAAGGAGAGAGTATAGAGGGAGCAGAGGGTGACAGAAGGAGGCACAGAAGGACATCAGGAGGTACAGAGAGATAGGAGGGGGCACAGGGAGAAGCGGAGGCAAAGAAGGACTAATAAAAGCAAAGAAGGATAGCAGGAGGAGGCACCAATGGGGACAAAGGAAGACAAAAGAGGGCACAGAGAGAGCACAAGATACCATTAGATGGCTCAGAGATGGGGCAGGAGGACAGAGGGGACACTGAAGGCACAGAGAGATAGTGTTGGCACAGATGAAGGCACTAGTGGAATAGAGAGGGGCACATTGGGACCTTCAAGATAAGGGGACAGAGGTGGCACAGAGGTGGACACTGGAGGCACCGTGGGTGACTTACAAAGAAATTCATTTTAAGAACAAACCTACAGTCCCCATTTTGTTCCTTAGTGAAGGGACTACCTGTATAATAAGCGTAGTGTACCCAGGAGCAATGAACAAACACAATGTTTAATTTCACTAGATCGGCCCAGGGCCGGATTTACATCCCAGGAGACTATAGGCATAGATGTCCAGTCCAGGCACCCTAGACTTTGCCCTCCATGAACCTACAAACTCCCGCCAAAACACCCCATGTCCCAGCTGTCACCTCTCCCTTACTTCCTTTGCCCGTCATTGGTAGCTATAGGTAGCCAGAGGTACCCTCAGTATTAAGTAACTAGTGGTGCTCCTGACTGGAGGGAGATCTCATCAGTGGAATGCTAAGAGCAGGGTGAATAACCTCTAATTTACACTCTGATCAGGACTCTGCATAGGAAAGGAGGGAGGAAGGCAATAGGGGAGAGGAGTGAGCCGCCTTTCCATCATCAGGCACCTGTAGGCACGTGCCTACAGTGCCCTATGGTAAATCCGGCCCTGCCTGTGAGTATCTAACTCATTTTTTTCAGCTTGTTTCAGTATTGCTTTAAAAGGTTGAAACTGATGGCTATATATCTGTAAGGCTTGGCAGACTATTTGCCCAAAGATCAGCTCCTAAGCCCCAATCTATCACCACCATCTTCACCTTGTGTGGTGCGTCCATGCTTGGGCGGGAGGTGAGGTGACAACACTTGCCCAACTTTGGTTACACAAAGGCCTTTAAGGTGCAAAGTGTAGGAGCTGATGGTAGAGCATACAAATAACCTACCAGAGTCAAACAGATGTAAGTGACACAATCCAGAGACAGTCCAGGGTCATGCACGTGAGATCAGAGAAAACGAGGTACGCAAGTACGAGGGAACAACAGAGTCAGGGTAATCCGAGGTCAATCCAGGCAGCAATCATGCAAGTTTGTATATCAGGCAAATGGTCAATCCAGGAAGCAATCAAGAATGGTCAAGGTACAAGCAAGGTTCAAATCCAGGAATCCAACAAACAGCAATATAACAGCACCCAACAACTAGCACAGCTATCGCTATCACAGGCAATGAGCAAATGTACAGAACAGGCTATTATACAGCAAGCATCCAATCAGGCCGGCCACACACTCGAACAGCAACACTTGTCTAAACGTCAGCTGACACCAACACACTCTACCTAGGTGTCAGCTGACTAAGTAGATCAGCTGACACAAACTTATAAAGCCTGCCTAAGTGTCAGCTGACTAGGAATGTCAGCTGACACTAAGTTTTCCTGATGTCTGAGCGCGTACGGCTAATGCCCGTACGTGTGCTCCCCCGTCTGCCCACAATGTGCACACGCACGCAACCCCGTCAGGAGTGACGCTGGGGATGCCAAACGCACACGGAGACCTGGAAATGCATGGATCAGACGGAGTGGCGAGAGGAGCGGCTGCCTCGCGGGACACCTCGGGTAAGTTCCTGACAATGTCTTTTTTCAACCTAGATAACTTTGTGACATTTATTATTTTACTGACAAAAAAACTATTTAGATCAATGTTTAGTTCTAAACCTAATAGGAAATCAAGCAAAACTGAAAATCCAATAAACCTCTTTTTTTAGAGAAAGTTGTCAATTTGTATATTTTCTAAACTTCTGTACAGCTTTTCCACCTTTCCTTGTTTAGAAGTCTGTCATCTCAATATCACAGATTTAATGATAAAATAGACAATACAAATATGCTCATTTTCCTAAACAAACTCTGATTACAGAAATATGAAAAAAAATTGAATATTTCTAGCATCTATTACTAACGGTGTCACAGAAAATGAGGCCTCAACACAGCTGAGGGGGATCCAAAGGGTGCTAATCATGTGCTGCAATTTGCTGATGTATCTGAGATTATCCTGTCGTGATGCTCACATTGTCTACAGCATATGCATAATACGCGGAGATGGCAAGCAGCTGCCGCTAACATATTCCTATACATAATTCTGTTTCCCTTCTCTGGCTTTCCCTGGCCTATGGCTACAAAGGGTGTCAGTGCACATTTATGTTCACATTTCCTATTGTTGATAGCTCTGCGCTGTAGCATACGTTGGTGCATTTGAGAAACATGATATCATTTGCATAATAATTACACCAGGCAAAATAGATGGAAAATGGTGAAGTATTCAAGAAAACTAGGCATAAAAAGCTTTTTATAGCCCATGACCAAAATAAATATGCTACCATCCCTCCCTCCAGCTACCATCCCTCCCTCCAACTCCCCCTACTAGCTTATTTTTTTTAGGAGCTAGTATGGTTTAGGTGACCCAGTGAGAAACCTCATGTCCAAAGTCCAGCTTGGGGGCCAAATGTGGCCTGCTGAGTCATTTCTGGTGGCCCCCAAAGCTCTCTAAAGTTGTTAAATCAAATGCGGCCCATAGCTGTGGTGCCACATGCAGTGGCCACTTTGTGTGCCGCTCTGCCGCCCCCGTTGCTTGCTTGTAGGTTATTAGCCACCACTGTAGCAGTATCAGCCAATGATTAGCAGCCGCCACTATTGCCAGCAACAGTAACCGCCACTGATTATCAGCCACCACTATGCCAGTAACAGCCACTGATTAGCAGCTGCCACAGTGCTAACTGCACATGGTATATGGGTTATTTCCTGTGAAAATGTTTTATTTGACAAAATGTCACTGGTCTATCTTTGTTTAAACAACATAAGTACCCCCCCCCTCCCAAAATAATAATAATAAAAATAAAAGAAAAAATAGTATTTAATGTTGCTAGTTTGCCCCCCCCCCCCCCCAGCACTCTTAAGAATGGCAATAGGATATGATTGAGTGAGTGCTGGCCACCCAATCACTCAGCGTCCATCCGTTTCTCTTTGAGGTATCCTTTTGGGTCACCTTAAAGTATACTAACACCAACTTTTTATCTCCCCTAACTGCTCTCCGTCATATTCACAGGGACCCCTGAAGTGTCCTGCAATGACATCACAGTGTGATGTCAACCCAGTAACCCGTTAGCTACTGCCAGCCCTCTCTGTCACTGCAATGGCTTGGCCTCCTACAGTGACTGCTAAGGTAAAGCTTGCTACTCTTGCCACTCAGCCCTTAGGAGGGAAGTGATGACTGTAATAGCCATAGACCCGCCCTCCACTATATCAAGTAACAAGAGATGGGGTTTTTGCAAGTGATGCACATGTAGGGTGCGGTGTTACATGGGATGGGGTACAGAAGGTTGCAGGCAGGGCCAGATTTATGGAAATGCCACAAAGGCCCAGGTCTGGGGCTGCTGCTACCCAAGGGGGCAGCTAGATATAGAAAAGGGGATGCTGCATGTGAAAGAAAGGCTTCAAATGGCAAATGGAGAGCAACTCCTGGGAGAGGGGGGTTGCTAATGTGTACTGGTTAAGGGCTCTGCCTCTGACACAGGAGTCCTGGGTTCAAACCTTGGCTCTTCCTGGTTGCACAGCTTGCACTTATTCAGTGAGGAGACCTTGGGCAAGACTCCCTAACACAGCTACTGCCGATATAGTGGGCCCTAGTAGCTGCAGCTCTGGTGCTTTGATATAAATGTTCTGTGTACTGTCTTGTCTTGAACCTTCCCCTTTATTGTTGTCTAACCCTACCCCCCCCCCCCCCCCGACCCACGCAATATCCATGTCACCTTTGCTGCTGAAAAACCACTTCTACCAATATCCGCACTGCATAAGTATGACATTTTTTATGGGCGCCACCACCACCCAAATTACCCCCTGCATGCTGCTATAGCCACAGTTAACATTGCAGTCAATGCAGCACCCAAGTTTACCGACCTGACACAGGCTTCCAAATTACCTACTTTGGCTATCATTCATAAAGCATTCCTGCATGCGATAATGCTGAGAACAGCTGACTTTACCGAGCACTTAGCAAAATGTCAATTCATAAAAGCTGTTACCGCATGAAAAGCTGACATTCCCGAGCAGTGGGGTAAATTACCACCTTATGCGGTGATTATCTCAACACATGTCACTAAAGGCCAATTCATAAAGATTAAAACAGGCGGTATTGGGACAGAGAATACCACTTGCTTTGAAGAGGTAATAAGGGTGCGGATAAGAGCAAAGTTAATGGGGACAGTTCTCCCAGGCAGCTGTGGTGAGAGCAGAACAAACAAGGCTTCCCAGAATACACCAGGCTGTGTTTTTAACCTCTTGGATACCTGTTTTTATATGTTTTTTTTACAACAAAAAGCCTGCATGTGTAACATTTTGTGAAGTTATTCTAAGCTGTGGCAATTAATTAGATTGTTTAGAAAGACAAATAGACAGATTCAGCGCATATTCAGGGCAAATTAGAGGCAACAAATTCACATCTAAAGGGAAGTTGGGGATGCCTCTTTTATTGTAACGCTGTCTCTGCAGGAGAAAATGTATCAACTTAGGCAGCTTCTCATGTTACCGCCAGCTTAGTTCCGGAAATCTCCGAACTTCTATCGCAACTGTAAACATTTTTATGAATTAGCACACAGAAGTCTAAAATACCAAATGCTGTATTTTCCCGCCCAGATTTTTTTACCGAACATAGCCTGACCTGAACTTTGACCTGAGCGACTGGAGCGGTCGCTCAGGGCGCCGGCTTCCAAGGGGGTGCCTATAGCTGGTTGCCTATACTGAGGGCGCCTACACCTAAATTTCCTATACTGAGGGCACCAACACCTGGCTACCTATACTGGAGGCACCTACACCTATGGGGGCGCTACAGAGACCTTCAACTGACTTCCTATACTGGGGCCACCTATGCTTGTCAACCTATGTTGAGGGCACCTACACATGAGATCCTATACTGGGGGCACCTATACCTAGTCTGAGGGCTTTTTTTTGGGGGGGGGGGGGCACACTGCAGCTATAATGCATGGTGCAAACTGTCTGTGCTGTGCTCAGGCCCGCAATTAGGCAGGGACATCCGGGCCTGCAGGGGGGCCCCATCCCCGCCGTGGCCCTGGCGGGTGCCGCCCGGCCACTGCTCAACCTCCCCTGGCCGCTGCTCCCTCCCTCTAGCCGCCGCCGCCTCCCATCAGACCCCGATCAGGCGGCGACAGTAGCGCCCGCACTGATATGCGGAAGTGACGTCACTTCCGCATATAGAGCGGGTGCGTCCAGCGCCCGCTCTTACTGGTCGGGTCGCCGCTAATCTTGAGGTCTGACGCTGCTGGCAGCCTGGCAAGGTAGGGGAAGCAGCAGCGGCGGCTGGGGGGGGCTCCCTGTCACTCACTCACTAGCTAAAGGGCCTCCCTGTCACTCACTCACTAGCTAAAGGGGCTCCCTGTCACTCACTCACTAGCTAAAGGGGCTCCCTATCACTCACTCACTCCCTAAAGGGCCTCCCTGTCACTCACTCACTAGCTAAAGGGGTTCCCTGTCACTCACTCACTAGCTAAAGGGGCTCCCTGTCACTCACTCACTACCTAAAGGGCCTCACTGTCACTCACTCACTCCCTAAAGGGCCTCCCTGTCACTCACTCACTAGCTAAAGGGCCTCCCTGTCACTCACTCACTAGCTAAAGGGGCTCCCTGTCACTCACTCACTAGCTAAAGGGGCTCCCTGTCACTCACTCACTAGCTAAAGGGGCTCCCTGGCACTCACTCACTAGCTAAAGGGGATCCCTGGCACTCACTCACTGCCTAAAGGGGCTCCCTGTCACTCACTCACTCACTCCCTAAAGGGGCTCCCTGTCACTCACTCACTGCCTAAAGGGCCTCACTGTCACTCACTCACTCACTCACTCCCTAAAGGGGCTCCCTGTCACTCACTCACTCCCTAAAGGGGCTCCCTGTCACTCACTCACTCCCTAAAGGTGCTCCCTGTCACTCACTCACTCCCTAAAGGGGCTCCCTGTCACTCACTCACTCCCTAAAGGGGCTCCCTGTCACTCACTCACTCCCTAAAGGGGCTCCCTGTCACTCACTCACTACCTAAAAGGGCTCCATGTCACTCACTATCTAACCTGGGGGTCCCTGTCAGAATCCAGGTGAGAGGTGTCTACCATAATAAGGGGGCATTCTGCCTATTTATGTGAAATGCTGTCTATTTATGTGCCTCATGACTGCTGAATTTGTCTTGTTGGGGGCCTAATGATTGAATTTTTACTTGTTGGGGGCCTCATGATTTGTTGGGAGCCTCAAGATTGCTGAATTTGTCTTGTTGGGGGCCTCATGATTTGTTGGGGGCCTCATGATTTGTTGGGGCCTCATGATTGCTGAATTTGTCTTGTTGGGGGTCTCACGATTGCTGAATTTGTCTTGTTGGGGGCCTCATGATTGCTGAATTTGTCTTGTTGGGGGCCTCATGATTGCTGAATTTGTCTTGTTGGGGGCCTCATGGTTTGTTGGGGGCCTCATGATTGCTGAATTTGTCTTGTTGGGGGTCACATGATTGCTAACTGCGAGACTATGGGAAAAGCTGAATCATTACCATATGAGAAAATAGCATTAAACCTACTTTTTTAGCTTTTTTAAACAGAAAATAAAACTGGGAGGTTCTAAAAAAATGATGGAGCACTTCCTCCTTCCGGCTTGAAGGAGGAAGTGCTCGATATCGAGGCTTGCAACGCGTCCATTCGGACACTTGCACCTCGTTGAAACGATGGGCGGAAAGCGGCGTTCTGGGTAATTAACCCCGCCGCATCTAGCCGCTCAGCTGTGGCAATTAGAGCTAACTTGAATCACGAGTATCCACCGTGGTTATTCGTGATTAATTTGTGGACAGTAAGCCTCCAACTAGCTCTGCCAACATGTAATGGCTACGCACATTTCTCAGTTTGGGGGGGGGGGGGCCCGGACTGATGATTTGTGAGGGGCCCCAAAATTTCTGATGGCGGCCCTGGCTGTGCTATCATTCTAAATGTGGGGGGGCGACTAACTGTCCTACTGATTGTTTTTATTAATATTTCTGAAAGGTTGTAGTGTTCATTTTTAAGTGTATTCAGGATAATGGACTCTTTCCATACATTTGTGGTAATTAATAGTATTTTTGTTAGATATGTGTGATGTGTCATGGAGATCTGAGCATTTGGCGTGATGTGTCACAACGTCAAAAAGGTTGGGAACCACTGTCCTAGGAGATATCTCAGGGGAAAAAGTGAATTGCATATGGGCCTGTGTGTGTGTGTGTGTGTGTGTGTGTGTGTGTGTGTGTGTGTGTGTGTGTGTGTGTGTGTGTGTGTGTGTGTGTGTGTGTGTGTGTGTGTGTGTGCACGCATGCGGGAAGAGGATGAATGGGGGGGGGGCACAAAAATCAGGTTTCGCTCAGGGCACTGTGAAACCTAAGGCCGGCCCTGTTACCGAACATACTTTTATGAATGATAGCCTTTGTGGCTTTCAGTTTTCCTAACTATTGATAAACTGTCAATGGACAGCAGGAGGGCTGATCTAAGTTTCTGTAGTGTATGTGCTTTGAAGGTCACATGATTTATCATGATTTATTTTGCTGTGGAACTTTTTCCACAGCAGTAAATAATAAGTTGGGGTTTTTTGTATTGGTTTCTTGGCTTTTCTATTTTAAAATGCAAAAAACACTGACACAGTTTTTCATCCGGTTGGGTTGAAAGAAATCTGCCCAGTCAGACAAACAACGCTCAAAGTGATTTTCAGCACTGTTGCTGATGGATTTTATTGCTGTTAGAGGGTGAGGCAACCTGATGGGTTTGACTCAGTCATTAATGGTCTGGAAATCGCTTTTAATGCGGTTGTTGTTTGCATGGCGTTTTACTAGCCAACGTTTACATTATACCTCTTTGTGAAACAGTAAAGCAAAGGTCAAAGATAAATTCAGTTTATCACAAATTCTAACAGAGAGGATTTAAACAAAATGATTGATACAGTCTTTTTTTATTTTAATTTTGTTCAAGAGGAAGAAAAAAAGCCTTCAAGTGCTCAAAGCGGCAGATGGATAGAATATAACTGCTGAGCTGTTCTTTATAAAACACGTATCCCTCATTGATTACCAATTCCACATAGCCATTGTTAGAAGTGGTCCCTTCATTACTTCTTTTGCTATTAGCTGTCTCAGACAATTGCTGTATGGAGACCAATGAAAAAGGCAACTGTTTCATGTTAGCTAGCTGGATGTAAGAGTAGTTTACCTCTTGGTGGAAACAAGGAAACCACGTAAAGAGCCACATCGGGGGAGGAACGTATTTGCTGACTGTGTAGATGTTCATCAAGTTTTTGACACAAAAGAGGAGAAGGCAGTTTTAGTTTCCAAAATACTTGATTGATTTTTTCAAGTGTAGACAAGTAAGACAACATGCTGTACTGAGTTGAATGACAAGCAACTCACAGTTTCTATCAGACATTCAAATTCAATCAAGTAATTAACACAGTTAACATTATAGATGTATTCAAATATGGAACATCAAAGTAACAGGGTATATTACAGTACTGACCATGGTTGTATTTGAGATGATATTAAGGAGTTTCACCACATTCATCGAAGGTAACGCAAAGCATGAAAATGGTAACGTCGAAATGACCCAAGGCCCATCTGACAGTGATGGGCGATATTCTTTTTGCGTTCATTTTCACAAAAAATAGTGTTAAATTCGACTTTTGATTTTTCACATTTTTTGCTAATTTTTTTTTTTTTGTGTGAATGTTTGCAATATTGTAAAAAATACAATGTATTTTTATGAACATTTTTTTGAAATCGAAAATGTCATTTTTGATGCAAAAATTACTTTGGCAAAAATTTGCAAGCAATACTGCCATCTGATTTCCTTAAAGGCAACATTCTGAAGTCAGAGTGAGAAGGCAGTTTCAAAGGAGGACTCTGACAAGTATCGTGAGATGGCTTGGCCTGATTTAAGGGGGCCATATACTAGGCGACCAACCAACCAATTGGCCATCCAATTCGATTATTATAATTGAATCGGATGAAAATTGGTGCTGCCAAATGCATGCCCGACCGACAAAGCGACCAATTTCAGGACAGATATTGGCTGCACAGTTGATCACGCATGGTGGAAAATTTTGTGCCGAGATTGGTTGGTCGGGTGCGTGGCGGTACATAGGCCAATTTGCGAATGAGCGGCGAGACGACGAAAGCCCCGCCGCTGCCGCCGCAATGTATAAATGTATGCAGTGTGTAGTGCATTTATACAATACCTGTCTGGTGTCAGCCTCCACGAGGTTTCCATCCATCTCCGGGTTCCGCATACATGCCGGCGGCGCTCTGACGTTACGAAAGAACATAGCGGCTGACGTCAGACACTATGCGCCACTAGCGTGTATGCGGCTGTTACCCGGCGAGATCCAATTCCCTGATGATTTCATGCTGAAATCGGACGGGAATCGGCCTGTAGTGTATGGGCAGATTCGATTAGAGACAAATTTATCGCTAATCAGATTCGATTAGAGATACATTTGTCTCTTGGTCGAATCTGCCCATACTCGTTCTAATGTATGGGCACCTTTAGGTACATTTTCTGTATATATACATACTAGCCGACCTGCGGCATAGCATACGTCGCATAAGGGGGTAGCGGGCAGGAAGGGGGTATTGGGCACAGTCGAACCCCCCCCCCTCCCTCACCTGGGTCCCCCATCTGCGCTCCTCCTCTAGCTTTAGTAAGAGGCAGTGGGCGGGGATGACTCACCTCTTCCGCGTTTCAGCGTGCTGTGCCCAATACCCTCTTCCTGCCCGCTACCCCCTCCAGCTCGGCGTCAAGTATAGGACCGCCCCTGGGGGCAGGGCGCTACTTCTTCTTCTTGCTTGGACCGGCCCCTTCTTCTTGCTTGGACCGGCCCTGGGGGCAAGGCGCTACTTCTTCCTGCTTGAAGGTTGAGGCACTTACTCTATTATATATATAGATAGATGACATTTATCTGTTGTCATATATACCAAATGTCATATATATATATATATATATATATATATATATGGATATACAGTGTATGTATATATATATATATATATATATATATATATATATATATATATATATATATATATATATTCTGTATATATAATGTTTATTTGTGTTTAAGAAAGTGTTCACTTTGATGCCCTCCCATTACACTTCTGAGTCAGTAAAATACAGGAAAAATGTGTGGTGTAGCAATAGGGGGTGCAAAGGTAGCTACCGCATAAGGGCCATTGGGGTAGAGGGGCCCCATGTGGCCACCCTCAACCACAGTACTAGCTCTTTGTTGGTCCTGTGCTTGTAATAATCCCTCTATATATGCTTTGAATAGTAGTTTTCATTAACAGACTGTTTCCCATCCCCTTCTTGCCCCTCTGACACTGTGGTTGTGCTTGATTGGTTTTGGTGTGTTGTATCAATTCAAGCCTTTGTTACAATTTTGAGGATTATGACTTACAGCTTATGAAACCCCAAAATCAAAATCTCAGACCATTAGAATATTGTGAAAATATTTAATATTCTAGGCTCAAAGTGTCAGACTCTAATCAGCTAATTAATCCAAAACACCTGCAAAGGGTTCCTATTTTATATATTCGTGTCACCTTTTAAGTTGAATTACTGAAATAAATGGACTTTTTTTATTATTTATTTTTGCACAATATTATTATAATTTTTCAAGTAATAATTGCAGCGTAATAACATTTTGTAGACACGTCTAATGAGGGTGATAGAAGTTGCTAAAACCTTAAAAGAAACCAGAGACGGATTAAAGTAAAGATTTGATACTTACCCGGGGCTTCCTCCTGCCCCAAAAGCACGTCTGAGTCCCTCGCGTCCTCCCCCGGTCTGCCGTTCAGCCGCAATCAGCCCTGGTAACTGGCTCAGTCGCGTCAGTCTGGGTCTCCTGAGCATGAGCAGACCTTGACTGATGCGACTGAGCCAGTGACCGGGGCTGATTGCCGCTGAACTGCAGACCGCAGAGGGACTGTTGTGCTTATGGGGCTGGAGGAAGTCCCGGGTAAGTATTAAATCTTTACTTTAATATTTCTCTGGTACGCTTTAATTTTGAAAACAGCATTTTCTGATGGTCTCCAAAAGTGTAAATAAAAACTTCGGAAAAAGTGAGTATCAGCTGCTTTTAACCAGTTGCATATGGAAACATCCAAACCAGTGAATTTAAAAAGTGTCAGCTTCCCCAGTACTTGTGCATATTATGGGATTTATTCTGTATTTGGCTTGCCAGGGCATTCAGCAGGACTATCATATGAAATAAGCACTGCTGCTTAGCATTTTTTTTTTTAAATGAAAGCGGACCTGAACTACGAACTTCCTCTCTGCTCTAAACTATAAACAACTGCAAAATAAACTTTAAAGAAAAAAAATGTATTTGTTAGGGTCAGTTCACATTTGTTTTAAAAACGTATCTGTGGCTCAGTTTTTTGGCCCAGACCAAAACTCGAAGCCACGGATACCAATGTTAACAATTGCGGGCCATCTTCACACACTTAAAAAACGGATCTGTGGGATCCGTTTTAAAAAACGGAATGGAGAGTTCAGTGTTGTAATGACTTTATATACCCTGGATACATGGAGGGGTAGCGAAAGGCAATACCAAAACGGATCTCCCTCTACACAGGCTATTTTGCACAGAGAAAATGGAGGGAGATCCAGATTGCCTACTGCTTGCTCCTCCCCTGAATGTCACCCTCATAGTTGTCCCCAGGTAGCCTGAGGGGGTAGCAGCCAGGAAGGGGGGCAGTGGGCACAGTGGTGGGGAGGTGGGTCGGCCCCCCCCTCACTTGGGTCCCGCCGTCCCCGCTCCGCCTCCAGCTCTGTGCGCTATAGTAATCGGCAAGTGGTGAAGCAATTACTTTACTTCCTCTGCTCGCTGCATGACTTCCTGCAATGCCGCCCTCTAGTTGGTTCTTCACACCATCAGGTGGATGGTGTGAACCAAGGTGAACCCAAGGACCTGAGTATAGACTTAAGGCGCGTACATAACGTTTGATCTGGCGTGATAACGTTTGATCTGGTGACTGATAGGCCACGGGGCAGCGGGACCACTAAAACTATGAATTTTAGAAAAGCAAAGTTCAATCAAATTAGGCAGGCACTAAGTTTGGTGAACTGGGATAATGTACTACAAGGGGACGACACTGAAGGGAAATGGCAAGCTTTTAAACGTATTCTCAATCAATATTGTAGTATGTATATCCCATATGGAAACAAAATGTCTAGGAATAAAAAAAGGCCTCTATGGATGAATAGAAAGGTTAGGGATAAAATGAAGAGGAAAAAGAATGCCTATAAGGTCCTAAAACAGGAGGGGACTGAGGCTGCACTAAGCAATTATAAGGAGTGCAATAAAAATTGTAAAAAAGAAATTAGGCTGGCAAAGATCGAAGCTGAAAATCAAATCGCTAGGGATATCAAATCTAACCCAAAAAAGTTTTACAAGTACATCAACTCTAAAAAAAGAAAGGTTGACTGTATAGGAATCCTAAAGGATGAGGGTGGGAACTCAATGGTGGATGACCAAGGTAAGGCAGAGTTATTAAATGCTTTCTTTGCTTCTGTCTTCACAAAGGAAACAGCACTGTTGCAAATTACAGAGGCAGAAGAGTCTCAATCTTCTAACTGTAATATTAAATACTTAACGCAGGAAGAAGTAAAGGCAAGACTAAATAAATTAAAAATAGACAAGGCACCTGGCCCGGATGGCATGCATCCTCGGGTCCTAAGAGAATTAAGTTCAGTTATAGCTAAGCCCCTTTATCTTATCTTTTGTGACTCTCTTGCAACTAGCAGAGTCCCAGTGGATTGGCGTACAGCCCACGTTTTCCCATTATTTAAGAAGGGCAAAAAATCTGATCCAGGAAATTATAGACCTGTAAGCTTAACATCAGTTGTATGCAAACTATTTGAGGGGTTACTAAGAGATACTATACATGACTTCATAGTAGAAAATAATCTTATTTCTCAGCATCAACATGGGTTTACTAAAGACAGGTCCTGTTTGACTAACATGCTCAGCTTTTATGAGGTAGTGAATGCTAATATGGATATTGGGAATGCTGTAGATGTGATATACTTGGACTTTGCAAAGGCCTTCGACACTGTTCCCCACAGAAGTCTGGTGCAAAAGTTGAGGATGCAAGGACTGGGGAAGAGTTTGTGTGCATGGATAGGGAACTGGCTAATGGACAGAAAACAAAGAGTTGTGGTCAATGGATCGTACTCAAAATGGGAGACTGTTAGCAGTGGGGTCCCACAGGGGTCTGTACTGGGTCCAGTGCTCTTCAATTTATTTATTAATGACCTAGTAGATGCAGTAGTGAGCAATGTTGCTATTTTTGCAGATGATACAAAATTGTGCAGAATCATCAACTCTCAGGAAGATAGTGTCATATTGCAACAGGATCTGGATAGGATGGCTATATGGGCACATACATGGCAGATGAAATTCAATGTTGACAAATGTAAAGTCATGCATTTTGGTCGTACCAATGGTCTAGCACCATACAAAATAAATGGGATACAGTTGGGAACATCAAACTTGGAGAAGGACTTAGGAGTACTCATCGACAACAAGTTAAATAATCGTACTCAATGCCAAGCCGCTGCAGCTAAAGCGAACAAAATTTTGGGATGCATTAAAAGGGAAATAAAAACTCGAGATGCTAGCATAATATTGCCCCTGTTTAACTCTCTAGTAAGGCCACATCTGGAATATGGAATTCAGTTCTGGGCACCACATTACAAAAAAGATATTGCAGTTTTAGAGCAGGTGCAGAGACGAGCTACAAAATTGATACGTGGGATGGAAGGTCTCGCTTACCAAGAAAGGTTAGATAAACTGGGTTTATTTAGTCTAGAGAAAAGACGCCTTAGAGGAGATCTAATTAACATGTATAAATACATTAGAGGGCAATATAATAGCTTGGCGGATGAGCTTTTTGTCCCTAGGCCTTCTCAAAGGACTAGAGGACATGAGCTGCGCATGGAGGAAAAACGTTTTAGTCATTTATTTAGGAAAGGGTTCTTTACAGTAAGAGTGGTTAAGATGTGGAATGCATTGCCACAGGAAGTCGTTATGGCAAACTCTATACCTGCATTTAAAGGGGGCTTAGATGCTTTCCTTGCGTTGAAAGACATCCATGGCTACAATTACTAGGTTATGCCTAATGATGTTGATCCAGGGATTTTATCTGATTGCCATCTGGAGTCAGGAAGGAATTTTTCCCATTTGGGGCTAATTGGACCATGCCTGGTGGGGGTTTTTTCGCCTTCCTCTGGATCAACAGGGGTATGTGGGGGACGGGCTGGAGTTGTACTTTGTACTGGTTGAACTCGATGGACGTATGTCTTTTTTCAACCAAAATAACTATGTAACTATGTAACTATGTAACTATGTACATACGCCATATTTTTACAAACGACGGGTCTGTCAGACCCTCCCACAGGGCAGTCGTTCTACCGACAGCAGCACACGTGTACAAGCTGTCGGCAGACTGATAAGACTGTTTTTGACTGATCCGCCATTTTCTGTCGGCAGAACGACCGCTCCGTGGGAGAGTCTGACGGACCCGTCGTTTGTAAAAATACAGCGTGTGTACACGCCTTTTGAAGAAGCAGAGTTATCTGATGTCTAAAGACCAGGACAACACATATTCTGAGGAGCAAAACGTATCTGCCACCAGAGATCAAAAGACTTTGCCAATAGGCATTATCTGAAAAGCTAATCGATCATCAGAGATAAAAGGCAATGCCTATAGCTCTTCTCTGAAAAGCTGATTGATCAGTTGGGATCAAATGTCTGATTTATTATGAAAGGATGGGCATGGGGCATTGTAAATCTGTGATGTTGGTAAATATGTCCTTATATTTTTGAAATCCTGTGATCATTGGCCATTTTCTGGTGCCTAACGACAATTCCATAGATCCTATTCCTATTCAGTGGAATGAATGGCTATAGACACCTGAGGTTGTGTCAGGAAATGAACGTTTGATATGCTGAAGATAAGGCTGGGCTGATCGCTACAAATAGTTAGTTTTGCAATACCAACTTCCTAGGCGAAATCAGTTTGCCAGCTAGTGTAAAAGAGAAGGGAGAATCATGGGTGGAGACCATGTACCAGAGGGCAGAGCCAACACTATTACTGGATGTGGATGCATGATCATTTTTCATGGTATGAATTTAGCTGTGGTATAATTTAATATATAATAAGATTCTGGACACATGCATCTAGTCCAGTGATTCTCAACCTGGGGTCTCAAAAGGGTCTGGCACAGCTGTGGGAATCTAGGCTACAGAGTCCAGCATTATTACTTTAAACTGCAGTACAGTATGACAACCACTAGATGTCACTGTGTGTAAAACGTGATCATGGGGGATTGTCATTTCCCATATTCTCTGTTGTTCCTCTCTATTCTAAGTAAGCTGCATTACCTGATGGTTGCGTATGATTTCATCTCTGCACATTTAGAGTTCTAACTTGTCATACTTGGTGCCTATCTGTGTGGCACATTTAGTGCTTTCAGTTTTACAGTTTTCATTTAAAAAAGCTTTTATAAAAGAAATTACCCTTTCGACTTATGAAAAAACATAGTGGGTACATTGGCTCGTGGATGACCCACAAAGGGGTACATGCGCTGAAAAGGTTGAGAACCTCTGATCTAGACTGAACAGCCCATTGACATTAATTACAAGCGTGGCTAAGTGTATTTCTTGAAATGCAGAAATGCACCTAAACGTGAGCGCTATGGGCAAGTATTGTCATTGCCTAGTTATGCTTCGTTTTTCAGTTTTTACTATTTATGATAACTGAATGTAACATCATAAAATGTAGTTTATCATTGATAAATCATTTTACATTGATAAACAAAGATTAATAATTGTAATAAATAGAATAGTATAGACCAGGGAAAGGAAATTAAAAGGCAGCTCCTTAATGAAGTACATAATTTTTAACATAATATGCTCAAGAATATCCCTGGACGCCGATATGTCAACAGTCCTAACACTCAAATGCAGGAAATGAGATGTCCCTTCTGTTTATACAATAACATTCCATTCTTTATTAATCAGAATGACGCATCACAACCCCTTGCACAAATCTTCCTCTAATCATCAACTTCAAATTCCACAGACAGGTACCCCACCATCTCATCCAAATCAGAAAATGACTCACTCTATACTAAGACCTCCACTCGGGTCTTAGTCAAGCATTGACATAATTCCCAGGTCAACCCCGACCTTCTCGACCAAATATCTTTGTTAATGGGTATCTTCACTCTCCAAAGATATCCAATATGTCTTGTAACAGGGATACAGAGGCGCCAGAAGAATAAAAAGTTTAAAATTTGTGGAGGCAGTGGTGGACTTACCTCCTCCAAACAGACACAAGATATGCCAACCAAGTTTAGCAGAACAAATGTATTTACATGCTCCAGGGGAAAATGCAATGCGTTCCACAGGTATGACCCCGCTTCATCAGGCAATAGGTAGGAGTAGGTACAGTGCAGGTCTGTAGCTGGGCCAAGCACCTTGCTCACTCACCTCCAGATACTTTTATGAGAGTACCTTAAAAGTAAAAAACTACTATAGCAATACTGTATCTACGTTTCACTGCCCCCCTTGCAGTAGTACCACATTTGTAAGTGTTCTGATTGCTTCAGAGTAAAAACCAAGCATTGGCATATAAGACCTCTGCTCAAGCCTGACAAACCATCCAGAGAGAAGACCAGATGACTATTGAGACCATGAAGTCGGGTGAGGCCTTGTCTTCTGGAAACCAATGACCCTGATACAGTGGGCCATATTCTATTCCAGTTGATAAGTAGCTTGCAGATGTAAGCTACTTATCACCTTGCCACAGCACAAGGATTACTGGCAAATCCTATTGCTGACTTCCTTCACTTGATGGCTAATCGTTAGGGAGCATTATTCAGGCGAAATCCTGAGTGATGCTTCCTTTTACTGGGTAATGGGGAGGAAGGCTTTACCCTGTGATGCTGTCCTTCAACACTATGGCCTTGCTTCCCAAACATACGCGTGCATCCGACGAACATCCACCGCCATCTTCCGCAGCTGCATCTGAGGATCTCCCTTAATAAGGAGACCCCCAGAGCTCCCTGTCGGGCCGCTGCACATCACTGAAGCCCCCCACATAGCTGCACCGTCACCCCAGAGCAATATACATGTCACCGCTAATCACCCGCCGCCTCTCGACGCAATTTTCCCATAATGTAATTTCAGTGTATGAGTAACTGTAATTACTGTGTACTGGCAAAACATCTGT
This sequence comes from Hyperolius riggenbachi, assembly GCF_040937935.1. NCBI lineage: Eukaryota > Metazoa > Chordata > Amphibia > Anura > Hyperoliidae > Hyperolius > Hyperolius riggenbachi. The sequence continues at coordinate 446,607,187 of NC_090648.1, forward strand.
GAAACTCCTGCTGGGGCTCCCCATTGATCCACTGTCTGGATCATCTCAATGGCTCAGTAACAGCAGGTGTCATGGGTAGTGGTAGTTCAGTCCTGTCTAGTCAGTCCTGTCAGTTCAGCCCATTCTAGTCAGTCCTGTCAGTTCAGTACTGTCCAGTTAGTTCTGTCAGTTCAGTCCTGTCTAGTCGGTCCTGTCAGTTCAGTCCATTCTAGTCTGTCCAGTCAGTTCAGTCCTGTCCATTCAGACCTATCAGTTCATTACTGTCACTTGCCCATACCCCCATCAGCCAGTCCTGTTAGTATCATTCAGTCTTGTCACTGGTCAGTCCTGCCATCAACCAGTCCTGTCAGTCCAGTCAACTGTCAGTCCAGCCTTCAATCAGATCACATCAGTCACATCAGCCCGGCCTATTCCTATATTCTGCTCTTCTTCCCTTATTGCAAGGTTCACCCCTCCTGTTTTTCTCATCTCTGGTGGGGCAGCCCTAGCGGTTGTGACCTGGTAGGCACCAGGCAGCAAAGTAGTCCATCACCGGCTAGGGATGATGGCCCATCATCCCTGGGGCTGGTGAAGCCCGTGCCCACTTAGACCCTACACCCTGGGCGTACCCACACCAATCACTGGTGCTGAGATCAACAGGACCTTGACAGCCTTTGTTTGTAAAATCAAATTTATTAAATGCTTGTGAGCTTTTGGTTCCACAATCCATGACACCTGCTGTTACAAATATAATTCTTGGGTTTAGGTTCAATTAAATATACCTACTGATGTGAACCTTGTGTCAGAAGGATATTTCCATCTGGACTTTATTTTTTCTATTTTGACATTTTCTGACCTTTTCGCTTACAAATTCATTTTATGTGAAAGGAAAAATCTTTAAACAATCGTTTCTTCTTATAAAGCTGCCACGTCAATTACATTCTTTCGGCGAAAGAGAATTTTAGCTTGTAATAATTTCCTTCTTCCCGAGAAAACCATGTCATGAGGGCAGAGAGATTTTGTCGTCTGTGAAGGCGATGGAGGAGAGATCAGAGACTAAAGAAAGTAGAACTTTATTAAAATATGTCAAACTATTTTCTTGGATTGCTTTAATAAGGAGTTTCGCAGGGGAACTGACTGACAAGTCACCAAAATATTTGGAGAGCCAAACGGAGATGACTGGCAAAGTTTAATCACTGTCTAGAGGATAAGGTTATTCTAGTCTTTAGAAGTCAGTAGGAAAGTGAATAGGGAATGCTAACGTCAGTGGAATGGATTAAAGACTCTCGTATTCCTGTCTGAAAATTATCTTACAAGACTGATTTTCCAGCAGTTATAGTCTGTCTCCAGTTTTCTTAATAAGTAAATTGTGTAAGATGTCAAGAAAGAGGAGAACAGTCTTCATCAGTATAAGATCAAACCATGATTTTTTTTTTTTGCACAAGGTTTTCCCATTGATGTTAAGTGATGCCTGAACAACAGAGAGGGGTTAGATGTAACCAAGTATGAGGAGCAGACTGGGACAATGTGGTACACGGAATGATGAAGTATGGAGGAGGAAGGGGGTTGTCAAGTACTGAACAGGGTTGACAATGGCAAAATAACTGTGTTTCTAACAGGCGGAAGGTTATAATAATATTTAGAACACATGTGGACACAGAGGCGCTTTACATGTCATGATGAATTTAAAGTTGCTCCTTTTGTATGTGCCCGAGGAAGCGGGCTGCTGACCCGCAAAACGCATTGAGACATTTTTATGGACTAAGAAATAAATGATTGTTCTTTATTGACTCATTCGAATCTGTGAGCAGATTATATTTATACACATTTATCTAATGCTAAACATACCGGTATCACACTATAGTGGTCTTTCTATTATTTCCCCCTTTTTGTCCTTAAATGTGGACCGAGGAGTGGATACAAAGTTTGTAGCATCAAATTATTAAAGGTGTGGTTCAAATGTAGGGCAATGACTGCTCAGCTTCTCAAAGGTCATCAGTAAAATGAAGCCCATTACATATGTTTCCATTCAATGTGAAACCAGATGGGAGGAAACTAATTGGTGAGGCACAGTTAGGGGGTGAAAGAAGAAATAGACAGCAGACACAGGGCAGAGAAGGGGAGACAATGGGCAGATACACAGTCAGGGATGAGAAAGAGGAACCTGTGAGGTAGAGACACTGCCAGAAAGAAGAGTAATAAGTATAGAGGAAAAAAAACAAAAATACTTGTACACATGCTTTATTACCTTAGCAACCATTGCTTTGTCATTAGGGTGACAGTTTGGGGAACAAGCACTGTACAGACAAACTCTTTGGCTATGGCCAATTACCATGTACTGTTCTCTAGAGAGGGGAAGAGAGGAAATGGATGAAGGACATTGCATGTGCAAGTGACGTCCTACAGCTTGTGTAACTAATTAACATAACGGGCTCATTCATCATTTTCATCATCATTTAGGAAACCATGATGGCAGATCTCTATATGATATATCTTTTGGATGATGCTGGAAGCAATGTGTTTATAAACACTATTTTCCCCTTTACTAATGATGAGCGAAAATACAGATATTCTTTTCTCATTTATTTTCCTGAAAATAATGTAAAATTCAAGTTCCAAGCGAAAACGCAAAATGTTCATACTAAAATAAACCATTTTTGTGGTTTTTGCACATCTTCACAGTAAAAATAAAGTTTTTTCATGTGTTTGGGAAATTTTTGCATCACAAAGAAAAATTTGTTTCCGTTGACCATATTGCAAAAATAGTGTATTTTTTTCAAATATTTTCTCGAAGTCGAAAAATTGCATTTTCAATGAGAAAATGATTTGGTGAAAATTTGCAAGCCCCGTTGCTTTACTGTGTGTGGAAAGCCCATTCCTTAGCCACAAAGAATATTATTGTGTAAAAAATACTTTAAACATGGAAGCGCTTGGGTCTTATTCAATCCAATGTCAGTAATAGGCATTGACATGTTTAAACGCATATGTATTCCTTTACTTCCTCATTAGTATGCTTCTTTTTTTATACTAACAAGAAAATAAAAGAATAGATCTCTAAACACTACCATTGAGATAAACTTTGACCCCTTACCTCACAGTCAGCAGACACATGGCAGCCAATCAGCTAGCATCCCTTCCTGGACCCCCCACCCCCCTTTCAAAAGCAGTTGCAGTGGCCATATTGGATTCATTCTCTGCTGGCTACTGACTATTAGCAAGAGCAGGGGAAGACTTGCTGCAGATAGGTAGGGAAAGCATTAGCTAGGCCTATGTTCTTGTTCCTCACTTGCTGTGAAAGCACCGCACACAGGCCTTTGAGGTTTTGAGGGCTAGCACATTGGTATCCTGTTTTTTTTTTTTTTTTGTGTGACACTCCACAGCCCACTGACACCCAGAGCTGTATTCACACTATTGCTGTTGCCTCATTAAGGTGCAATAACAGGACCTCTCCCGTGCATTATTATTTCACTGTATTCTGATAGTACTATTGCATTTCTCTGTGTGACACTCCACAGCCCACTGACACCCAGAGCTGTGCATTATGTGATTTCAGTCCTTTAGGGATTAAAACTCGCCTTTGCTTTGTAAATCTGATTTCCAATTTTCCGTTTTCTGATCTCCAAGTTCCGATCAGAAATGCAGAATTTTTTACTCCGTGTAAGCTGAATGAGCATCCCTAGTCCACTTGAGGGCATTAAAGGGGAACTGAAGTAAGAGGTATACGGAGGCTGCCATATTTATTTCCTTTTAATCAATACCAGTTGCCTGGCAGCCCTGCTGGTCTATTTCTCTGCAGTAGTATCTGAATAACACCAGAAACAAGCATGCAGCTAGTCTTGTCAGATCTGACATTAATGTCAGAAACACCCAATCTGCTGCATGCTTGTTCAGGGACTATGGCTAATAGTATTAGAGGCAGAGGATCAGCAGGGCTGCCAGGCAACTGGTATTGCTTAAACGGAAATAAACATGGCAGCCTCCATATACCTCTCTCTTAAGTTCCCCTTTACAAGCAGCATGAGAAACCTGACAGACGTTCTAACTTCCACATAATATATCAAACGTGAAAACGGATTTTTTTTTTTGCCGAATTCATCTTGCAGAAAACAGAATTCTATCACTCCGCCTGTCCCTGGAAAAGAAAAAAGTTCTCAGTGGTAGCACAGACAGAAATAAAAATCTAACAAAGTGGAAGTTTTCGCTCCAAATAATATTTAGAAAAAAGAAAGCAAAACACTGGCAATGTAAACTTAGGTGCTGAAAGTAGCTCGGAATGCATATTAAGACTGATCAGATTTAAGCAGATGAAATCAATTCTTGTTAGTGTAAAATTTGGAAAATGTGATAACCTAATGACAAGTGTGGGTTGAATAACATTCCTCTATGCCGCTCTATAATCAGAACATTCCATTCTCTGCCGAGAAGGAAAAGATGATGCCTCATTAGAAACGTGTTCAATGCACCTGTCACATTTTCATTTTCTGCAGAGCTGGAGATTCAGGTTGAAGGTTCCTATTTTATTATTTTTCCAACTCAACTTCTCCGTGTTGCACTTTAGAAAGGAATCTGCTCCAAATGTTGATGTGACAAGACTTGGAGGAAAGCTTGTAGGATGAAGTGTTATTTGGTAATTAAGCACCTATTCATTGTGTTTGTGTTTAAAAATAATAAGCTACTAAACATTAGGAGTAATCATCTACTCGAAAAACGTAAATCAGAAAACTACATTGGATTTGTGCAAAGATACAATTTACCACAAGTCAGTAATTTTAGGCCAATCACTGTTATTGAAAACATTCAACCCATCAGAGAATGCAGAATTTTTAAAAACGGAAATCGGATTGCCGCGTTTATTATAAGCCAATCAAAAGACTCGGATACTACCGAGTTTTTTTTTTTGAGTCTTTTTTACTGCCAAAATTTGGAAAATTGGAAATACTTGATACTATAGGACCAATCAGAGAATGTGGTGATTTACCGTGAACATTGGAAAACCTCAGACATATTAGGCCCATCAGAGCACTCAAAAATACTCAGTCGTATCCAAATCCTGTGATTGGTCTATAAGTACCGCAGCAATCCAATTTCCATTTTAACAATTCTGTACTCTCTGGTTGGTTGAATGCTTCAGAGTTCCGAAGTATTTAGCCAATTAACGTTTCGCGAGTATATTGTAAAATAAAGTATTGTTTTTTAATGGAATCTGTAATATTTTGTGGATTTCCATACAAATAACGGACACCCGCAAAGTATTATGGATTCAGTAAAAAGCCAATATGTTTTACGTGATTCAGAAATTGCATTATCGCTGGTATACTGTGGTAGAAGAAATAGTAATCAACATTTATGGAAATCAGAGTTTCCGAGGGAAGTCTGCATTTCCGACCATCCCTAACAAAAAGAAAAAGAAAAATATGTGTTTGCCATGTTTTAGAGTGCTTTGGCTTCCTAAAAATCTGGGCCAGGTAGACATAAAACTAATGAGAAGATATTGCCCTTCTCTTTTTCCCTTTTTTTGAATAACCAATGTGTAATATATAACTAACAAACGGAACTTGTTCATATTTTAAATATTATTTAATTTGCTCAAGGAGAACATTAAAGAGAATCTGTACTGTAAAATTCTTGCAATAAAAAGCATACCATTCTATTCATTATGTTCTCCTGGGCCCCTCTGTGCTGTTTCTGCCACTCCCTGCTGCAATCCTGGCTTGTAATTGCCATTTTTATGCAGTGTTTACAAACAAAAGACATAGCAAGTGATACGCTGAGAGTAGCTCGGTGTGTGAGACATACAGAGTGTGCAGGGGGCATGGAAAGGGTGTGCATAGCTTCTATCCAATCACAAGCAGCACAGCACATTCCAGCCTGACTGCCTCAGCCCGACAGAGCCGACAGAGGAGAGAAGATTAGATCATATAACAGAGATAATACATCCACTGTGCAACTAGGAAAGGCCGCAGTAAGACAGAGCACATTAGAACAACTATAGGAACATATAGGATAGAAGAAATAAGGCTAAAAAATTGTGTTACAGAGTCTCTCTAAAGATTCATACCCTCTATGTTAAAAAAACAAGTTAAAACAAATCAAAACAAGACAAAACAAATGACAGCTCCTTGACTCAAACATCCAATTCACCATGTAATTGATGAATTACACTCATCTGCAAATGAGATTCAATGTATTTAATATAAAACAATGAACATTGGACTCAACTGGTTGGTTGATGACACTGAGGTTGGAGTACAGTCAACCATACTGAAATAAGCACATACTATGAGACTAGAGCTGTCCCTATAATGTTTCTACAATGACTGCAAAATAATGACATTCCAGAACACATAAGAACATTTATTGGAACATACCAGTCTGAAAGCCATTTGTAAAACTGGAGAACAGCACCAAACCACTGTGAGCCATTACCTCCAAATAATAAAGGGCTGCCTTCAGGGTGGAACAACCCATAGTCCCATATGGGGCCCATAGATAGATATGTGTAATGATCTGCTCTGCTGTCTGCACTGGCAGACAGATCAGAGTTGCTGTTCTGGTGAGGAATTTGCATCCACTTGTCATGCAAATTGCTTAGCTGCTTCCTTTGACGGCTTGCAGTATAAATGCCATTTCCTCCCAGAATTCCCTGCTGGTCATGAAGGTTTGTTCCTGCTAACTTGCCTGGAGTCTCAGCCCTTTGCTCTTTGTTGGCTATTATTGTTATCTTAGAGTAGTTATCCTTGGGAGTGCACTAGCATTCCTCCTAGCTTAGTGAGGTCGTTTTATCTGTTTTGCCTTGTTCTGTCTTTCTGTTGTGATTGTTCTGTCGCCAGCGGCGGCTGACAGAAAATCGCTCTGTCTGTTTGGATCGCACTCGCCCTAGCGTTAGAGGCGGTGGATCTCTCTCTCTATTCTGTCTTGTAGTTTAACCTCGGCAGCGGTTGCTGCTGGTTGCTCCTTCTGTCTGTCTTGTTGTGCGGATCGCACTCGTTCTTGCGGAAGAGCAGTGGATTCTTTCAGTCCTGTTCCTGTGTACGGATCGCACTCGCTCTTGCGGAAGAGCAGTGGATCCTATCTGACTTGTTCCTGTTGTCTGTTTGGCCGGAGCAAACGCTTGCTGTTGCCTTAGGTAAGGCAACCGATTAGCAAGCGTTTCTGTTATTTGTTTGTTTGTGTTTCTGGGTTCATTTGTTAGTCAGGGTTGGCGTGTTTTGTCGCTGTTGTGCTTGTCGCGTTTAGATAGTGTGTTTGTTATTTTCTTTGGTGTTCTGATCTTTATTGTTTGCTGTGTCTTTCTTACTACGTCTATGCTCTGTCTTTACTCAGTCTTGTGTCGCTGTTAGCAATCGCCATTTCTTGCGATTGCTTTCCCACTTGGTCTTCGCTGTTGTGTGTTCACCATCGCCGGGTGGCAATTAGATTGGTAGACATACATACATTCTGTCTCTGTGCTCACTCTCTTTCACTAGGGGCTATCTTGCCCTGTATTGCTTCCCCTCATACAATTCCATCTGACATCTGTGGCAGTGCAGAGGGTTTATTCCTCTGCACTCCACAGCTCCATCTGCCGGTGGGAATTCCCCTCTACAGGTGCATTGCACCACAGCTGGGTTCTGTTATTCAGGCGTTTGTGGAGGATTTCCGCAGTGTCAGCGCACATCTTGTGCGCTGACCACGGAGATAATTCCACAATCGTTACAATATGGCAAAAGACACAGAGAGGAGATCCCAACAACTCAATCTCTTGCTGCAGCTGCACAGGGCTGAGTCTGTCTTCCTGTAGTGTGCCATACACGCCCCCTTCTGGCCACCTCCTACTCCTGCATAGCTCTGCTCTGTGCACATATGCACAGGAGATCATTTTTCATTTTCTCTTTAACATAACTTTTAAGCATTCTATGATTGAAAAAGTAGTAGTTAAAAGTTGGAGAAAAAGTACTATCTATATTATTTTGAGTATTTTCTTGCTTGCTGGTGGCTTAAAATGTACCAGAGATGATTGATACTTAGGGCTTGATTCACAAAGCGGTGCTAACCTACTTAGCACATCTAAAGTCTTTAAACGTGCTAACCAGGGTGCTAAGTAGGTTAGCACCGTATTTCTCAATCAGATCGCGCGCTAACTTTGCGCGCGCAAAGTTTTACGCGCGCAAAGTTTTATGCGTGCTAAGTCCCATAGGCTTTAATGGCCACTTCGCGCGGAGCGCCCTGCGCTCTGTGCAGTGCGCGCGTAAAGTTTTACGCGCGTAAAGTTTTATGCGCATAAAGTTTTATGCGCGAAAAGCTTGTTTAGACGTGCTAAGGGGGTTTTCATAGGCGTGCTAACAGTTAGCACCGCTTTGTGAATCAAGCCCTTACTGTTTTACACATACCTGGGGCTTCCTCTAGCCCCATGCGCATGGATCACTCCTACGCCGCCGTCCTCAGCTGACTGCAGCTCCGGTATTGGGTGACTCAATTTGGGTCCTGTTAGTTCAGCCAGTCACGGCCAGTCTGCGCAGGAGGAAGTGCGCTCTTTTAAGTATATCTCCAGTGGCCTCTGGATAGGTAAAGAGCTCACTGGCCGCGACTGGCTGAACTAACGGGGCCCGATACTGAAGCTGCAGGCAGAGGAGGACTCTGTTTAAAACGATAAGTATCAATAATCTCTGGTTTCCTTTAAAAAATATTTTATGACAAGGTGTAAAAATATTACCTAGGAGAAAACTCAGAAGATTGCATATGGGCCCTTGCAGGGCCAGATTTAAGCCAAGGCCGCATAGGCCATGTCCTAGGGCATCACAGAATCAAGTGCGAATGGGCAGCAGAGAGGAGGGAGTGGGGCCTTCAGGCTATCTATACGGAAGGGGGGAGAGTCACTAGGCTTCTTTAACTAGAGGGAAGGGGGGAGGCGTCATTAGGATACCTATATTTGAGGGAAGGGGGAGGGGTCATCAGGCTATCTAAACTGGAGGCGGGGGGAAAGGTCACATATACTGGAGGAAAGGGGAAGTGGCATCTGGCTACCTATACTGGGGGGGGGGGGGGGGTCATCTAACTATACTGAATGGGGGTGAGTGTTGACAGTGGCCTTGGGCGGTAGAGACTACAAATTCGGCCCTGGGCCCTTGTCGTCAATAAAATGCCTTTGAAGCCACCAGCAAGCAAGAAAATATTCTGAATAATTTCAACAGTACTTTTTAACCTATTTTTTGATACTGCATACAGAGTGCTGATAAGTTACAGGTATTTTAAATAGGAAATTAAAATGTATCTCCTAGGAGAAAACTTAGGAGATAAGGGCCCATATGCAATTCACTTTTTCTCCTGAGTTTTCTCCTAGGAGATATTTTTTCATTATGTATTTAAAATTCTTTTTCAGCACTTTTTCTTTGAAAAAGTACCAAAAGGTAGTGAAAAAGAAATTCTTTTGTTTAAAGTATTTTGTTGACAAGTTGTGAAAATATCAACTTGGTGTAAACTCAGGAGAAAAAGTGAATTGCATATGGCCCAAGGGCCCCAGACAGACAGATCCAACAGACAGATACAATCTACGAACAGACAGATAGATTCAGTAGGCAAACAGAAAGACAGATGAACAGATATACAGTATATTACACTCTTTCTTGTTAAATGTTAGTATTTATTCCTTTATGTGATGTTCTGAATTTGCATCTGTACCAACAGTGGATTAAATGGAAGTATAGAAAGGAACTGTTTTATATCATTGTACATTTTGATGTATTTTTTGCAGCCTAGTACAAGCAGGATGAAGCAGAAGCAGAATAATGATTTGTGCCAAGGTAACCTCTGAAAAGTATATGTTTGATGGTGTCATTAATTGGGGAATATTCACCTTTTCCGCACGCTTACCTGTCAAAGTGTCAGTTTCTATTATGTAAGAAAAAGGCGGCGAGGGGCCGAGCCGCATCTGAAGTCTTTTTTTGTATTTTTTACAGCATTTTCTTTGCAGGATATCAGATTCTTCTGTTCAATAATTTATCTTGCTCTGCGAATTGTGTGCTTTAAAAAGGAGAATAAAAGGAGCCAAACGATTTGTTAATATTTGTACATTGTTGGTATCCGGCTGTTTCAGGGCCTGGGGACAATTTGTGTTTTGGTTAGTTCAGGGTATACTGTGTATTGTTTCTCCAAAATGATATCTAACTGAACTTAAAGACCGAGTCTGTTGCTATTTAAACTAAGCAGGGATGATGAGATTTCACCTGAAGGCAAAAGCTTGCTCATATCTAAGACCAAAATGTATTTTTAAAAAAGCTTAGAATAAGGAAATATAACTGAGGGCTGTTTCACACTAAAAATCATGGCAAAATTGCAGCGATTTAGCTGTGATTTTGCCGCTATTGTATTTGCGAGTCTCATTTGGGGAGAGAAAATTGTTGAAAATGTTGCATGCAGCACTTGAATCGCAATCATGGCAGAATCGCAGCAAAACCAACGGGGCTCACTGACGTCATGCCGAACGGACCCGTCTGATTGACTCACAGTGATCACAGGGTCAGTAGCCAATGAAATCAGCTCCTGACGGGCAGGGCCGGTTCAAGTAACAATTGGGCCCTAGGGCAAAATTGGCCTGGGGGCCCCCCAACAGACAACCCCCGACTAAAAAGCATCATTAGAGGCTCTTTGTTGCATCCAAATTTCCTACCGGTGCAGTGTCTCCACGGGTCCCCACCGCTGCTGTCACGATTCGCCACATATAGCGTGGCTTTTAAAAAAAAAAGCCACGCTATATGTGGCGAATCGTGATAGCGGCGGTGGGGACCCGTGGAGACACTGCACCGGTAGGATCCTATACACTTGTTTGTTGACCTCACTTTACTTTCCTATCCTTATAATCTGCATATCTCACTCAATTGATTTTACTGTATTGCTCCAACACTGTGATCACTATGTGATTGATTTCTGTTTCTATTCTGGTTCTACAACACTATCTCAGGGGGTCTCTCCCTTCTTGGTGTTATTGCACTTTTCTTTTTTACTCAAATTGTGTATTTGAATTATGTATTGATGCTATTTGCACATGTAATGTTTATCAATGTTTGGTTTTGTATGTGTCACTATTATCGATGCACGTTCAGTGCCATGTTTATTCTATTTTGAGGATCATCATTATTAACACCAGCACTTTGTATTTCCTCCGGTTCTCCGATATTGTGGGTTTATACATCCCCACCATGTTTTAATGGTTTGTAATGTTTGTAATTTCAATAAAGGATGGTATATTGTTTACTGATATATGCTGTTTTGGTGCGGTTTCTTTGAGGTCATTGCTTTGTGCTCTTGGTATGATTTTTGTGCAATCCAATGGGTGTAAGGTACGATTGTGGCAGGATTGCAACAGGAACAAAAAATAAGCTGAGACATTTTGAAATCAGTGTTGCTTGTGGCAAATTCATTTTTGCATTTTGAGAAAATATTTGCGAAAATACATTGTATTTTCACAAAAATTGCATATATTTTGCGAAAAATTGAAAAATCTGTATTTTTACCATGAAAATTCACAAAAAGTACAGAATTGTTTGTTTTTAGCGTGAAAAATCAACAAAAAAATCACCAACTTTTTACAAAATTATATTTGAGTAGTAAAAAGGCCTGCCTGTTAAAAAACAGGCACTAGGTCACAGCCGTTACCCCCCGCAATGCGCGCACATACGCGTCCCGCTTGCTCATTCCCCACCACTGTCTGAAGTATATGCACACAGGGAGCTGCTTGCTTGGCAGTTGGAAAACGCTGTTAATTCCCACAATGCAATGAGAACCTCTGTGAACCACAACTGTCAGATCCAGCCCTGTGTCACAACTGCTCTGGCTGCGCACATGCTCAGTACAAAAAAGCCAGGGACACACAACCATTCAGTTGATGACGCAGGGACACTTGCATTTTATTGTATAGGATTGTCTTTTTAACATTATTTTTGTGAAAATGAATGCAAAAAGAATATCTGCATTTTTGTTCATCACTGTTTGAAATACCACAATGCACAAAAAGACACACAAAAAAATCACTTAGTACCATATTTGCTATGTGATTTTCCTGCACAAATGCACAAAAAATGCAGAAGGACAGATGTTAGCGGTCGGGCAAAATCGTGGTGTAAAATCAAGGGTGAGGGTTGACAAATAGGGATGCCATTTGTTTTGGCTTAAAACCCTTCTGGCTGCCTTGATTAGGAAGAGCAGAGTATATATAAAATAAATGATAAAAATTCACTTAGTGGGGTTCCAACACTCAGTAGACTTTTGTTATGATTGAGCTGCGTTTTATAATAGCATGACCTAACAGTGCTTTGACAAGACAGGAGGGACCCCAATGTGTATTAACCTCTAAGGTTGTGAACATTATCTTTTCATGTGCTGATATTATGCATAATAGCAATATACTCCCCTGGAGATGATCAAATGGAGGCTACCATGTCGTCAGGTTATAATGAGGGATCGAGCGAACATAAAGGAGTAACTAGTCCTACAGGGCAACAAGAGCGCAGTCAGTTCATAACTGAGTTGTTTTAATCATTAGACACATCCCCGTCAAGGGTTGTGAAAATCAGCATAAAAAAGCTCAAAACAGTCAGATATAAAAGACTTTACTTTAAAGCAAAGCTTTAGTGAGATACTATGAAAGATAAAATTACTACTGACCTAAAAAAAAGTCAGTTGCCTGGCTACAATGCTAATCTTCTGGTTTTCAGTGGTGATCTACTGTAGTGTTGGGCGAACACCTAGATGTTCGGGTTCGCGAACGTTCGCCGAACATCGCCGCGATGTTCGGGTGTTCGCGCCGAACTCCGAACATAATGGAAGTCAATGGGGACCCGAACTTTCGTGCTTTGTAAAGCTTCCTTACATGCTACATACCCCAAATTAGCAGGGTATGTGCACCTTGGGAGTGGGTACAAGAGGAAAAAAAAATATTTGAAAAAGAGCTTATAGTTTTTGAGAAAATTGATTGTAAAGTTTCAAAGGAAAAACTGTCTTTTAAATGTGGAAAATGTCATGTTTCTTTGCACAGGTAACATGCTTTTTTTCTCCATGCAGTCATAAATGTAATACAGAGAAGAAGTTCCAGGAAAAGGGACCGGTAACGCTAACCCAGCACCAGCAGCAGCACACGTGATGGAACAGGAGGAGGCGCAGGAGGAGAAGGCCACGCTTTGAGACACAACAACCCAGGCCTTGCATGAGGACAAAAAGCGTGCGGATAGCATGCTTTGTACCGCCATGCAGTCATAAATGTAATAAAGATAAGTGGTTCAATAAACAGGGACCACGCGGCAACGCTAACCCAGCAGCAGCAGACGTGATGGAACAGGAGGAGGCGCAGGAGGAGAAGGCCACGCTTTGTGAGACACAACAACCCAGGCCTTGCATGAGGACAAGAAGCATGCGGATAGCATGCTTTGTACCGCCATGCAGTCATAAATGTCATAAAGATAAGAGGTTCCATAAACAGGGACCGGCAACGCTAACAGAGCAGCAGCAGCAGCACACGTGATGGAACAGGAGGAGGCGCAGGAGGAGAAGGCCACGCTTTGAGACACAACAACCCAGGCCTTGCATGAGGACAAGAAGCGTGCGGAAAGCATGCTTTGTACCGCCATGCAGTCATAAATGTAATAAAGATAAGTGGTTCAATAAACAGGGACCACGCGGCAACGCTAACCCAGCAGCAGCAGACGTGATGGAACAGGAGCAGGCGCAGGAGGAGAAGGCCATGCTTTTTGAGACACAACAACCCAGGCCTTGCATGAGGACAAAAAGCGTGCGGATATAGCAGCAATGCTTTTTGCCGCCATGCAGTCATAAATGTAATACAGATGAGAGGTTCAATAAACAGGGACCGGAAACGCTAAACCATCCCAGATGTTCATTGGTCATGTTACTTGGTTGGGGTCCTGGAGTGTTGCGTAGTCGTTTCCAATCCAGGATTGATTCATTTTAATTTGAGTCAGATGGTCTGCATTTTCTGTGGAGAGGCGGATACGCCGATCTGTGACGATGCCTCCGGCAGCACTGAAACAGCGTTCCAACATAACGCTGGCTGCCGGGCAAGCCAGCACCTCTATTGCGTACATTGCCAGTTCGTGCCAGGTGTCTAGCTTCGATACCCAATAGTTGAAGGGTGCAGATGGATTGTTCGACACAGCTACGCCATCTGAAATGTAGTCCTTGACCATCTTCTCCAGGCGATCAGTGTTGGAGGTGGATCTGCACGCTTGCTGTTCAGTGGGCTGCTGCTGCATGGGTGTCAGAAAATTTTCCCACTCCAAGGACACTGCCGATACCATTCCCTTTTGGGCACTAGCTGTGGCTTGCGTTGTTTGCTGCCCTCCTGGTCGTCCTGGGTTTGCGGAAGTCAGTCTGTCGGCGTACAACTGGCTAGAGGAGGGGGAGGATGTCAATCTCCTCTCTAAAGTCTCCACAAGGGCCTGCTGGTATTCTTCCATTTTGACCTGTCTGACTCTTTCTTCAAGCAGTTTTGGAACATTGTGTTTGTACCGTGGATCCAGAAGGGTATAAACCCAGTAATTGGTGTTGTCCAGAATGTGCATAATGCGTGGGTCGCGTTCAATGCAGTCTAGCATGAATTGAGCCATGTGTGCCACAGTCCTACCACAATCCTCATCATCCTCTTGTGAGCGTTGTGATAGTTGTTGTGATGCATCATAGTCGTCACCTTCCTCCTGGTCTGCTTCTGCTGACCATTCGCGCTGAATTGTGGAAGTCCAACGTGCACCGCTCTGGCCCTCGTCAGTGGTGGCATGAAATTCCTGCTCCAACTCCAGCTGTTCCTCCTCCTCTTCTTCGTCATAGCTGCTGGGGCCAGCGTTTCCTGAGGCGGATGGCCTGATGTTGGTACCATCACGCTGATCGTTTTCTCCTTCAGATTCCCCTAGTTGCATCATGACAGCTGTTTCCTTGATTTTCAACATTGACCTCTTCAGTAAACACAGCAGTGGTATGGTAATGCTGACTGAAGAGTTGTCACTGCTCACAAGCAACGTGGATTGCTCAAAATTTTGGAGGACCCTGCAGAGGTCCAACATGTTGGCCCAATCGGATCCACAGAAGCTTGGCAGCTGTCCGGATGTGCCTCGGTACTGCGCCGTCATGTACTGGACCACTGCACTCTTCTGCTCACAAAAGCGGGCTAGCATGTGCAGCGTAGAATTCCAGCGCGTAGGGACATCACACAGCAAGCGATGGTGGGGGAGATTGAAGCGCTCCTGCATTTTGGCGAGTGGCCCCGAAGCAGTACTGGAATTTCTACAATGTTTGGCCACTCGACGCACCTTCAACAGAAGATCGGCCACGCCTGGGTATGTCCTCAGGAACCGCTGAACTACTAGGTTCATCACGTGCGCCAGGCAAGGGATGTGTGTCAGCTTAGCCAACCTTAAAGCGCGAATGAGATTACTCCCATTATCACACACAACCATGCCCGGTTTCAGGTCCAGCGGTGCCAGCCACAAATCCGTCTGTTCCTTTATTCCCCTTCATATTTCCTCCCCTGTGTGCTGCTTATCCCCAAGGCAGATCAGCTTCAGCAACGCTTGCTGACGCATGCCAACAGCTGTGCTGCACTGCTTCCACGATCCTACTGCTGCTGGTGCTGGGTTAGTGTTTCCGGATGAGGTACAGCTTTGAGATGCGTTGGAGGAGAAGGAGTCAGAGAGGTAGGTGCTGCTGTTGTTATCCAGTGGGAGGGACGGTGGTGCAGCTGTTTGCGGCGTGGGCAACACCCGCGCCGTAGCAGGTGAGGAATCGCTGCCAGGCTCCACAAGGTTCATCCAGTGCGCGGTAAGGGAGATGCATCGACCCTGGCCGAACGCACTCGTCCAGGTGTCAGTGGTGAGGTGAACCTTGCAGGCAACGGCATTCTTCAAGCTTCGGGTTATTTTGCTGACCACGTGCTCATGCAACTCAGGCACTGCAGAGCGCGCAAAGTGGTAGCGGCTGGGAACCACGTAACGTGGGATGGCCACTGACATCATGCCCTTGAAGCTGTTTGTCTCCACCACTCGATATGGCAGCATTTCGCAGGCCAGAAGCTTGGCTATGCTGGCTGTTACTGCCACGGCCCGGGGGTCATTTGCTGGCAATTTCCTCTTGCGCTCAAACATCTCCGACACAGACAACTGAACCGTAGCGCTGCACACGGAAGGGCTGTTGGTTGTTGTGTTTGATGAACACTGGGAGACCTCAAGAGCACTACTCCGGAAAGTGACAGTGTCAGCGTCATCTGATGTTTGTGAATGTTGTGAACCACGCAATGGCTGGGCTACTGCTGCTGCTGAGGCGGGTCTGGTGGTGAGTCTGGTGAACCCAAGGGAGGCAGTGTTGCTGGTACCCTGTCCTGCCGCGTTTGCCCACAGAGTGGGATGTTTGGATAGCATGTGGCGGCTCATGCTGGTGGTGTAGAGGTTGTTAATACTTTTCCCCCTGCTCAGGCGGGTCTTGCACACCTTGCAAATCGCCATGGTAACATCCTCAGTGCAGTCTTCAAAGAAAGCCCAGACTTTGGAGCACCTGCCTTGCTGGCGATTTCTGTTTGCTCCTCTTTTGCCTCTCACTTGAACTTCCATGCTTGTGGTGCCTGAAATTGCGCGCCGCCTACCTTGTGGCACAAGGTGAACTCGTGCAGCAGTGGGTTCTTCAACAGACTCATCTGTGCTGCTGCTACGACGGCGATGTTCTCGTTCACAAACAAAATCTGGGTCTATGTCCACATTGTCCATACCCTCCTCTTCCATCTCCTCAAACTCGTCATATGTCATTGTGGGGGGCCGCCGCCGTGGAGTAGAGCTCCCCAGAACAACCTCTGCGCAGCTCACTCCAACGTCGTCTTCCAGAGCTTCTCGGCCGACCTCCTGCAATTGCAACCCCTCCTGCCCAACTTGCTCTGGGATTTGGGTTTCAAAGTCCTCGGACTCGCCTTGTATTTCAGTGCCCGGTGCATTTCCCACAGTTAATGGTTGTGAATCCGTGCACAACATTTCTGGCTGTTCCTCCATTGACCTTTCAAAGGTGGAAGTTTGTTGGCCTGGGAATAGCTCCTGCAAATACCCCATTGTGTCCTGAGGTAATTCATCGGACTGGTTATCTGGCAGTTGTGTGCGTGGTGTCGCTCCCGGTTGTGTCAGCTTTGTGCCCACTGGCTCCTTGTAACTGGCTGAGGACTCGGACCTCGTGCGTGATGTGCTGGTGCTGCTTAACCCACTGCTGGACGCTTGAGAGGTCATCCAAGTAATTATCTGGTCCTGTTCTTTTGGATCTGTGAGGGTTGTTGTCCTGGACAACATGGGCGGTATTGAGTGGGTTTTCTTGGGTGCTCCCCTGTGGCCTGTACGTGAACCGTCAGGGGAAACACCTCTTCCCTTGCCCCTCCCTCTTTCACCGGATTTCTTCCTCATTTCACTTATCCTTAAAGTACACGCTGACTGGCAGCAGTACAGTGGCAGTACAGAAATGCTATACAGTGGTGGGTGAGCGGTGTACCACTATTGCCAGCAGCGACACAGAGCACAATGCTATACAGTGGCGGGTGAACGGTGTACTACTGTTCCCAGCAGACACAGAGTGGCAGTAAACAATGCTATATAGTCTGGCTGAGCGGTGTACACAGAGTGGCAGTACACACAATGCTATTTAGTCTGGCTGAGCGGTGTACACAGAGTGGCAGTACACACAATGCTATGTAGTGTGGCTGAGCCATGTACACAGAGTGGCAGTACACACAATGCTATATAGTGTGGCTGAGCCGTGTACACAGAGTGGCAGTACACACAATGCTATATAGTCTGGCTGAGCGGTGTACACAGAGTGGCAGTAAACAATGCTATATAGTGTGGCTGAGCCGTGTACACAGAGCGGCAGTAAACAATGCTATATAGTCTGGCTGAGCGGTGTACACAGAGTGGCAGTACACACAATGCTATATAGTCTGGCTGAGCGGTGTACACAGAGTGGCAGTAAACAATGCTATATAGTCTGGCTGAGCCGTGTACACAGAGTGGCAGTAAACAATGCTATATAGTCTGGCTGAGCGGTGTACACAGAGTGGCAGTACACACAATGCTATATAGTCTGGCTGAGCGGTGTACACAGAGTGGCAGTACACACAATGCTATATAGTCTGGCTGAGCGGTGTACACAGAGTGGCAGTACACACAATGCTATATAGTCTGGCTGAGCGGTGTACACAGAGTGGCAGTACACACAATGCTATATAGTCTGGCTGAGCGGTGTACACAGAGTGGCAGTAAACAATGCTATATAGTCTGGCTGAGCGGTGTACACAGAGTGGCAGTAAACAATGCTATATAGTCTGGCTGAGGGGTGTACACAGAGTGGCAGTACACACAATGCTATATAGTCTGGCTGAGCGGTGTACACAGAGTGGCAGTACACACAATGCTATATAGTCTGGCTGAGCCGTGTACACAGAGTGGCAGTAAACAATGCTATATAGTCTGGCTGAGCGGTGTACACAGAGTGGAAGTACACACAATGCTATATAGTCTGGCTGAGCCGTGTACACAGAGTGGCAGTACACACAATGCTATATAGTCTGGCTGAGCGGTGTACACAGAGTGGCAGTACACACAATGCTATATAGTCTGGCTGAGCGGTGTACACAGAGTGGCAGTAAACAATGCTATATAGTCTGTCTGAGCGAGGTACACAGTGGCACTACACACAATGCTATATAGTCTGGCTGAGCGGTGTACACAGAGTGGCAGTAAACAATGCTATATAGTCTGGCTGAGCGAGGTACACAGTGGCAGTACACACAATGCTATATAGTCTGGCTGAGCCGTGTACACAGAGTGGCAGTAAACAATGCTATATATAGTGTGGCTGAGCGAGGTACACAGTGGCAGTAAACAATGCTATATATAGTGTGGCTGAGCGAGCGGTGTACTACTGTTCCCAGCAGCGACACACAATGACTGGGGGGTCCCTGGCTAGCGTGGCTGGAGAGCGAACTACCCTGCCTGCCTACCCAAAGCTAAACCCACAGAGAAATGGCGGAGATATGACGTGGTTCGGGTATTTATTTACCCGAACCACGTGACCGTTCGGCCAATCAGAGCGCGTTCGGGTCCGAACCACGTGACCCGTTCGGCCAATCACAGCGCTAGCCGAACGTTCGGGGAACGTTCGGCCATGCGCTCTTAGTTCGGCCATATGGCCGAACAGTTTGGCCGAGCACCATCAGGTGTTCGGCCGAACTCGAACATCACCCGAACAGGGTGATGTTCTGCAGAACCCGAACAGTGGCGAACACTGTTCGCCCAACACTAATCTACTGGTTTCAGTAATTTCAAAAATACACACAAATACACCTACAAAAACACACATATACGAACACATACATGAAGACGCACATGAGTGCATACAGTCACACACACATGCATATACTGTATACACACATGGTAACAATGCCTTCATTAACCCTTTGCGTTCCATTGTCGGGCTAGGTCCCTCATTGCCTTTTTACTGCATGACTCCAATGTCGGTCATAGTCTGACATAATAAAACTTGCTGACACTGTTGACACATAAAATCCAGAACAGCGCCATCCTGTCCAGATCAGAGTGTCGGACTAAGTCTGATACTCTGATCACTGCTGGCCCCATCCACCACTGATGTGCCACATAATGTAAAAGTATTATGTGGGCGCATTGGGGCTTGTTGTAAGGGCACCACTGCTTTGATCCCCTCCAGGAGTCCAGAATGCCACATAATAATGAAATTACAATAGCGCTCATGCAAAGGGGGTGGAGCTACAAAACGCTAGCTGGGGCTGGTGTCATCCACTGCCACTTATGCCTGGCCCTGCCCCCTGCCATTGATGCCATACATAGAGACTCTGGATCCCTAATGCCAATCCTTTTCTCGATCATCCATGCCCACCCCCCCCACCCCCTTTTCCCAGCGTCCTGGAAGAGGTTATTTGGGGGATTAGGTGCTTGGGGAATGTGGATGATAGGGATGATAGGGAAAAATGGTTGGAAAGGGTTAATCTGAACTACAATATAAACAATATAAATCAGATCTGTTTCAAAATGGTCATCTATGCAGAAAAGAAAAAGATACAAGATACATGTACTGTGTACAATGAACATCCCATATGGAAGCAGAAATGTCCTTAAAGTGTACTGACATGATAACATAAACATGCACATGTACAGTTCAAAACATATTAATAACTAGGCTGCTTTACTTGTTTTATTTTGCTGCCTATAGGAGTTAATTTCTAGTCGTGGAAATGACAGCTCCTGTCTTGCCGGAACATTTTCGGGACTATAAGAAACATCACTGATAAGCAAATTACTGCCATAACTGTTTTCCTGGCAGAATACAACTTGTGGGAGCAGGGAGATAGGAAAAGGTCATCAATAGCTCATGTATTTTCATTTAGGGGCACTTAATAGGCTGATACTGAGCAGAGACAACAAAACATTCAATCTACTTCGTAAATATTTAAATATAAGATAAAACCATGGAATATCTAAAAAAAAGTAATTTTTTGGAGCAGGAGGATAAATACAATTGTTTATTCTCATCATTTTATTTCCACATCGAGTTCACTTTAAGAGGTTCATCAAATATTTATTCTGCCCCCAAAATGTTAAAAACTGTTAAACCATTTTTTTCGGAAATATTGCCTTGTATCAGCCTCTTCTACACTGACCCCATTAATGTACTCTAAATATTATATCACAGAACAAAACAGCCGCATTCATTTCTCCAAATAATATTGTAATGATCATATGAAGTCCACAGGCTTATTGTGATTGCATGTGATTGCCCTAAGGGCTATATTAATGAATTCTTGACTTCATGGCATGCCATGCTTCCTTTTTCCCCAGTAAATGTTCTTGAAAATGTAATTTAAAAAAAAAAATGCTTTAACGTTTGGCGAAAAAACATACATGAAGAAAGAAGTACACTGTATAAGAGAATATAATGATTACCATATACAGACAATGCAATATTCATGTATCATTTGATTACAAAGAGTGAAAGAAACTCAGTGGATATTAAAGCAACACATATCAATTTTGTGGGCTTAACTTCCTGTTGTCTAATCTGATCTCTGCCATGGTCTACATACCTAAATGACATATTGTTACTGGTGCCATACAGAGCTGCACAATGTGTTGTGTCTGTTTCATGTCGGCTGCCGTGCAAATGCTAAAAAAAGAAAGGTTAACCAAAAGATTTTTCCAAAATTCCCTTATTGTTTTCAGTTCCCCACCATGGTATTTGAGTCCATCTCGTCAGCCGATCATCAGGAGTCACATGCTTTGGCCGTCAGTCGTTTGCACAACTAGTGAGTGTATAGTGGCTGCTCGACATTGCTTAACCACCCTGGCGTTCTATTAAATGTGCCAGGGTGGTTGTGCAGCACTATTTTTTAAATTTGTTTTTTTAAATCATGTAGCTAGCCTAGCGCTAGCTACATGTTAGCCGCTGTGCATCAGCATCCCCCCACCCCTTCCGAACGCCTCCGGCGATCAGAGCAAACAGGAAATCCCATTCAGAACGGTGGCCCATGGGATACCGAGGGGGACTGGGGCTGTGGAAAGGGACTGAAATGGCTGCTAGGGGCTAGAAGAAGCCCCAGGTGAGTAAGCATAGATTTTATTCCGCACCTCGGAAGTCCTTTAGGGATCCAGCACGTTGGATCCTCACTGACGCCTGAGCATGACCGATTGCAATGCCTTTTTTGTTCCTAATCACCGGCTTGGGAAGTGGCACTTGTCCCCTTCCCCGGCCATCTGCATTAATGAACCCTTAAAGTATATCCAAGGTGAATTGCCATTTGCAAATGGAGGCTACAGAGATGGAGCAGCATGTGTTCAGCCTTAGCAGTCTTCCTGATCACTTCTCTGAGGCTCCATTTGCCTACAAAGTGCTCCAGTAGCAGCCACGACTTTTGTAAGTCAGCGACCTTTGACCTGGAGGTAATACCCTGCACATGTGCAGTATGTCTGATTTACTGAAGCAGGTTACTTTGGCGCCCGGCACTCAGCGCCAAACCTGGGCGTTGTCATAGCACTAGTGCTACCCTGCGTATTCCATGCAGAAGTAATTTGGGCATCCGGCGATCGCCAGACCCCACATTACACCTCCCTCTGAGTAGCTACAACTTGGAGGGGCAATACTATTTAACACCGTTGGGGATTTGAGCGGCAGCAGGATGTGCCGTCATTTGGCTCACACTGTTCCCAGTTCACCGGCAGTGCCATAATACGTACGCCAATCCACCCCTTTGTGACTGCACTATTCAGGATTACTGGAGAGATGTGAGTGTGATCACGAGAGGGTGATTCATGAGAGGGTGGTTCAGACAGACTGCACATGTGCAAGCGAGTACCTCTGGGTCAAAGGTAAGCGACTTACTAAAGTCATGGTCGGTACCAGAACAATTTGCTTGAACACTGAGCCTTGCAAGAGTGATGGGGAGACCAGTAAAGCTCTGCACACATGCTCCCACTTCTCTATAGCCTTCATTTGCAAACAGCATATCATCTTGGAGATCGTTTAAGCCTCGTACATACACTAGAGGGGACTCAGCCAAAGTCATGGCCCATGGGTGTCTTTAGCTGAGAACTTGGTGCATGAGCAACCACACCCTAAGGATGTTTAAAGATCCGACACACCAGATCTTAAAATGAAAGTGACAAACACATCATCCATCTTTTTACCCCACCCACTAAGCACTGCTTCATTGTTTCTCCTCCTCTATGCTTTTAACAACATACATTGGTCAGCAAGTTGTCTATATAATGCTCCTATCCAGAACGGTCGCCCTAGGGACTAGGGATGCTCATTCGGATTTTATGATGTTGAAATTTCGGCATCAGAAATCAGATTTCTACGGAAATACTGTATAATCACCACTAGGTAATTTTAGCCCAATCACAGAACTTCACAGAACTTGGAAGCATTGGACCAATCGGAGAATGGAGAGTCAACTCAAAGGTATTTGGTCAATCCGAGCATACAAAAAATGACCAAAAAAACGGCTCCTCCGAAATCGGGAAATGGAAATCATATTTCAGTGAAATCGGAGTTCTGCAGAAATACAGCATTACCGCAACGCAGAAATTTTAGCCCAATCACAGGACTTGGAAGCATTGTACCAATCATAGAATGCAGAGTCAACTTGGGAGTATTTGGCCAATCAGACTGCAAATATGACCCCCCCCCCCCCCCCCCCCCGAAAAAAACCAAAAGACTCATCTGAAATCGTCATTTCGGATAATCCCCAATAGGGACCAAGTCCCAACCCCTAGGGGCGACAGTTATTGTGTGTGCGTGTGTGCGTGTGTGTGTGTGCATGTGTATGTGTGTGTATACATACATACGTACCTATTGCCTTTACTAAATTCTACCTGTGTTAAACCTGTGGCTCTCTTTCTGTCTATTTGTTTTATGTTATAGCAAAAATGTTGTTTAGACAAGAGTTTTATTTACAGGCTTACAGTCGGCTTCAAAGACTGCTGAGTAAGAGAAACAGGAAAACATTCCTTTAGGCTAACACAACTGTGCCAGGAAAAGTCAAATTTAACTCTTAATTACTTTATGGCTTTAGGCCATTTAATACTTTGCTGCGCTCTAATAGAATCCAGATTCCAGACCTTCAGCTGAGCTGGAGAAAACAATTAATTTTATCATTGATTAGGATTTAACTTCTGCATTTGTGGCCTACCTGCTGAGCTGGACATATGCACGCTCCAGCTACTTGTAAATCAGTGAGTTAACTGGTAAGACCAAATCAAATACATGCAGTTTGCCATAATATGATCAATCTGTTGTAATATTGAAATGTGATCTGATACTTTAGAATTGACTCTACTACCTCAAATAGGGTACATCCATCTTCTACTTAAAGAGGAACCGTAACCAAGGATTGAACTTCATCCCAATCAGTAGCGGATACCCCTTTTCCTATGATAAATCTTTACCTTTTTTTCAAATAGATCATCAGGGGGTCTGTATGGCTGATATTGTGCTGAAACTCCTCCTACAGTGTGATGTCAGCACTTAGGTCTTGACAATTTCCTGTCTGTGAGGCTTGTTGCATTGTGGGAAATAACAGCTGTTTCCAACTGCTAAGCAACAAGTATCTCCCTCTGTGCATATGTAAATCTATAAACAAACAACAACATCCTTTTAGCCTATCGCATTGTTAGGGGGAGTGGTTATAGATAATGGCAGTTGGTGCTGTCTAGTTTTTTCATGTCTGCCAGTAGTAAAAATGATTACCATATTTTTCAGCATATAAGACACACTTTTTCTCCCAAAAAATGATCACAGTCTATGCAATAGGCACCCCTGCTCCTATCTATCTATCTATCTATCTATCTATCTATCTATCTATCCTCCAGCGTCCAATAAGAATGAGAATTATTAATGTACCACTAAACTAGCTCTTATCAAAGGTTAAGAGTTTTAGGTTGACTTCCTATGAGAGGAGAGATATGAAACTCTTTCCCATTCAGTGGCATCAGTAATATGATAGTAAGAGCGCTATACCGTTTATAAGTAGACCAATAAAAAAAAAAATAGCAGCAATCTTTAAGCACATAGAGCCGGAAGACTGCAAAAGAGAAAAACATATATGTGCTGGATTTTTTTTTTTTTTTTTTTTTTTTTTTTTTTACTGTATGTGTAATGCTTAGAAATAGCACGGAGAAGCATTTTCTTGTAGAAATAAACTATGAGTCACACACATTAAGCTCATTAGGCAGAAGGGCGATGTTAGCAGCTCCATTCTGGCATTATCTTAAGTTGACAGTTCTGAAGTGTTGCGTAAGAATATAACTGCAGAAATTATACAATTTCTAATAATATAGCCTAATCCACCTACTCGCTGCATTGGAAGCTTTGCATTTCAAGTAGAAAGTGACATATAGACCACAGAACAAAATGATTATTTGCATGTGTTTATTTATTTTGAAATGAGAATGGCTCTCCAGAAGGCGAGGAGACCTTGGGGTAAATGGTATTTTTATATGGTAGAACGCATGTGAACTTTTCACCTGCTGCTTTGTAAAATGATAAAACGGAGAAAATGAGAACCTATAAAGAAGCAAGGTAGGGAAAGTAGACATATAAGTGCACATAAAAGTACACATATAAGTACACATAAAAGTGCAGAAAATGATAATCAATAAAGAAGGCTGCTGGGGAAAGTACACATTGCTCTCTTTCTTTATTTGTCTTAATTTTTTTCTATTTCTCGTACTTCCCTTTCTTTTTTTTCTTCTACCACCATTGTTATTGGAACAAATAAATAATGTAAAAACACAAATCCTGAGCAGAACTTAATTCTTTTACAGACAATATTATTCCATATAAAGTTGTGCAATTTGGGTACACTTGATCTTTGTTGAATGTAAGAACATTATTACTTAAACTGCAGTAAAGTAAAACAACCACAAGATGTCACTGTCTGTAATCTGGGGTGATGATCTCTATGGTATTGTGATTTCCTGTATGCATGTGAACTTTTCACCTGCTGCTTTGTTAAAGAGGAACTGTCGCGAAAATCTTAAAATTTAAAACACATACAAATAAGAAGTACATTTCTTCCAGAGTAAAATGAACCATAAATGACTTTTCTTCTATTTCGCTGTCACTTACAGTAGGTAGTAGAAATCTGACATAACCAACAGGTTTTGGTCTAGTCCATCTCTTCATATGGAATTCTCAGGATGGCCTTTATTCTTAATAAAGACACTCCCTGAAAAAGATTTATATAAAGATGTTGGCCAGCCTCCCTGCTCACACAGTACATTTTTTGGCAGTTGAATGGAGCAACTGCCATTCACTAAGTGTTTTTTAAAATAAAGAAATCCCTGAGAACCCTCATGAGAAGGTGGGCTAGTCCAAAATCTGTGGGTAATGTTAGATTTCTGCTACTTACTGTAAGTGACAGCAACATAGGAGAAAAGTAATTTATGGCTCATTTTACTCTGGAAGAAACATACTTCTTACTTCTATGTGTTAACATGTATTTTAAATTTTAAGATTTTCGTGACAGAGGTCCATTAAGTGATAAAACTCAGAAAATGAGAACCTATAAAGAAGGAAGGTAGGGAAAGTACACAAATAAGTACATATAAAAGTACACATAAAGTACACATAAAAGTACAAATAAAAGTGCAGAAAATGATAATCAATAAAGAAGGCCGCTGGGGAAAGTACACATTGCTCTCTTTCTTTATTTGTCTTTATCTTTATTTTTTCTTTCTTGTTCTTCCCTTTCCTTTTTCTTTCTTGGAACAGGGAAATAATGTAAAACACACAAACCCTGAGCAGTGCTTAACACTTTTACGGACCACTCTATTCCTTTAATCTAGCCATTAATCTCTAACCTTAACATTACCTCAACATTAACTCTTTTATTAATTTTGTTTCTATTAATATTATTGATTAATTTAGTGCCAACATAGTCCATGGTGTTGTACAGAGTAAGAAGCAAGCATGAGATACATATTAATACAGACAATGATATACACAAAATATAGACACTGGTACACAATGAACAAAATGTGAGGTCCCGTTGAAGCGCCACGTATTTTAGCCTTTAAAGGGAACCAGAGATGAATGATTCACACAAAATAAACATATCAGTTCATAGCTTGTAAAGAATAAATGCTCTACCTGATAATTTCACCACTCTGGTGTGCCTTTTTGAGTGTTTTTTATCCATTATTGCTCCAGGAAATATCCAATATGGCCGCCGGCTCATACCTGTTCTGCTTCCGGGTTATGAGTTGTTCTGGATGTGCTGTCTAGCCTCTATGAGACTATAGACAAGCAGGGCTGCTGCAGCCTTTCATCTGTCTGCTTTCATTATTCTGGTATGCTGTGTGGCTGCCTGTAGGAAGTGTCTCTCATAGAAATGAAACTGCATACAGTAGATAATGACTGGCTGCACACTGCACACAGATACACTTGTGTGTGTCAGAGCTTCTTTCTCGGCAGCAGCAGCCCCTCCCATGTCAACAGCTCTGAGTATGAAATCTGAGCCAGGAGGGGGCAGGCTTGGGCTTGAAAAGACTCCACAGAAGAGTGACTCAGCTATAATGATTCCAGGTCAAACATAGACTGAAACAGTCGGTGGATTCTTATCACAGTTGATAACAGATAGATTAGACTGAGAAGAATAAAACTAAAAGCAGGGTAGGTGTTTACTGTCATGATCCCACTGATAAATGTAATAAAATACATGAGGGTGCTTCGTCTCTGGTTCTCTTTAACCTTTTAAACGTTTTGTGCAATAAATAAAAGTTTTTTAAGCTGCCTGTACATCTCCACTCCACCTCCATATTGGATATATCTACCTACATTGGGAAACTGCATTACGCTGGATTCAACTTTCATCATCCAGTGCACAAGTATCTCAACTGATTTTGATACGTAACATTTTATCATCTATTCACCCTAGTGCCAAATCCAAGCACTGATGGCTGAAATCTTAGCATCGTGCATTTCAACTATGGCTCAGCTTCCTAAAGGCCGTGAACACTGTTAACACTGTCATTGACAATGGAATAACCAAGTGGTGGTTCCCAAAAGACTTTTGGTGACTTAGCTGTGATCATTATATAACTGCTTGCAACCTGCAACCAAGTGAAGGCATTTTATCAATATAGGTGGAAAAGGAAAACCAAATAGTGCTAATGTGAAGCATTTTTCTAGACCAAAGACTAAACCTGGTGCTTTGTTCATGAACAATGTCCTGGCTAAATAAGGGATGGTCCACATGGGCAACTGCTGGATGTTGTTTACTGTCCGGTTTGACCACCCCCTGCATTGAGATGAATGCGAGTGTTCATCGTAATGCATTTACTGTACTTTGCATGAGCATCGTTCAATTAAAATTCCTCAGACACTCCATGCAGTGGCAGTTGTATTTGGTGGTTCCCTGCCCCCATGAGGCTCAAATTGGCACATGACGATGGAATTCATGGGAAGGGAACCAATGCCAAATGCTTTTCTACTCTTTTGCTGAAAAAAATGTTTCGCATCAGCTTAACCAGATCCCAGCAGAAGTCCTTGTTAACTGGCCCTTAGGCACATTAGTTGGGAACTTAAGACTCTCCATTCTTATCTCAAGCTTCTGCACACAGAGGAGACCTCTTCTCAAAAGAATTCCTTCACCCTTGGGACCAGTACACATGGTAGAGTGTTCTCAGTCTAGGTGGCCAGACAAGACTATTTCTGCCAAAAATTTAGCATGTGTACAGCTGCCCTGCCCCTAATGCATTGCCAAGAGTTCTGAAATGCTGGCTTGTCTTGGTAGCATGCACGGTTCCCCTCCTTACCCCTACCACTGGAATCTGCTCCACTTAAGGTAGAAAATGAAGCAATAATGCAATAGTGCAGGCCCCGCCCAAGGGAAATGCGGAATTCGGAATACCCCAAGTAACTTCTCCCTCTGAGTTGCCACCAGGAATTTCAGCGGCAGCAGGGTGAGCCGTTATTCAGCTCACCCTGTGCCCAACGGTAGCGTAATCATATGTACACCCTGAAGCTGGATAGTGTACTGGTTAAGGGCACCGCCTTTGACATGGGCGACCAGGGTTCGAATCCTGGCTAGGGTCTGTACCTATTCAGTAAGGCGTTCAAGGCAAGACTCCCTAACACTGCAGGGTGGCCTCTTGAGTGTGTCCAAGTGGCTGCAGCTCTTGAGCGATTTGAGTCCGTCAGTAGAAAAGCGCTATATAAATGTTCGGATTGTTATTATTATAAAGGGGTCTTAAGGTGTTAGAAGAAGGTCTGTCTTAATCTCGCTAACTTTGTCTTTATATTATTCTGATTTTATCTTCTACAGTAAATGATGGATATGTAACTGCATAATAATTATTATTATTTTTATTGATTTATAAAGTGCCAACATATTCCATGGGATGTTGAGATGTTATATATTAAGATGCTATAAATATGTTTTTTTTTATATCAGAACTTAGTTTAAACATACATTCTCAAATGAAAGAAGTTGTGGACTGATAACAACCCAGGCAGTTAAAAACAATAAAAAAAATACTTTCATGGTGGAGATTTTTCTTAATCGCTTTTGTGAGGGACATCAAATTACCACTCAGCCTCCTGGATTTTCTTAAATGATTATACCAATAGTGGTTTGGGCATTGAGCAAGTACTCCTTGCATGTAAGGCAAGCACATAGAAAGTCAGTAGTCCACACTAATGCAAAACATGATTTTTTTGAAACTGCCTTGAATAATTGAACTTGACAACTTAAAGCAAAACTTTCTCAAGACTGAGAATTTCAGAGCTTCCTGCTAGTTACCCAGTTTGTGCCAGTATGGAAAACAAGCAACAGTTGTTCTTGGTTTACTCATGCAGGGACAGGAACACTCCTGGGCCTGCATGCTTAAAACAATTCTACCACACAGAGAACAGATTCCTGACTAGAAGGTAATGTTACTTGGAGATTCATAGCCTCCTTCAAGTTTAAAAGCAAAAGTAATTTTTAACATCATTAAATGGTACCTGTAGGGAAAATAGGGCCCCAAACAGGTGCTCACCTCGGGAGAGGGAAGCTTCTGGGTCTGTAAAAGTGCCTCATGCCCCAAAAGACCACGCGCTAGCCAACTGGAGGATCAAGGGGCTTCCCTATCCTGAGGTAAGTATCCAAAATGTCCCATTGCAAACCTCACAGGTGTGCTTTAAATGGCACATATTTGCAGCAACATTTTTGAAACCTGAAGTGAAAATAAACTGATGACATAAGTAATATTATTCTGTAGCCCTACTCCTACATATGACTTTCCTGAAATCCCACTATATTGTTTTGTGTTCAAAAACATAACTTTGTAGTTCGTTGTCTCAGGTGTGTTTACAGCAACACTTTTGGAAGGGTAGACTCTTACTTTAAAGCAAACCTGAACTGAAAATACAATTATGAGATAGCTCATTTTATTCTATAGTCTTATACCTGGATTGGACTTTTGTTGATTCCCACAATCTTATTTTGTGTTTACAAATGTAACATAATTTAATTTATTTTCACAGTGAAAAATGACAGTTTTTAAGGCTCGACAGCTCCCATCTTGAACTATTAACCATTTTTTTAGTTTATTCCCTGCACTTGTGTTTCTCTGCCAGGGGAGAGTTCTATGGCTTGTAATTAGTTCATTCAGTAAGGACCTATGCTACAGTCTGACTGCAGAGATGTTGCCATTTAGAACTCTGTATTCTTAACTCTAATAGTCAGAAACAAGAAAAAAAAAGGAATACAGCCTAGTTCTATATAGACTTGGGGCAGACCATACACATGTTTGTCTCATTTGCCACCTGTCAGTTCAGGTACCCTTTAAATGTATTTAGTAAGGAGAAATGTCAGTGCATCGAAAACCAGGCTGCATGTTATTTGATTTAACAGCAAGATGGTATTAAAGGCATAAATGCACCCAATAGCATCTGAAACAGGTGCTACAAGTTACACTAATGGAGGATGGTACAATAGCTTCCAAAACAATTTGCATGCAAACATTTTTGTACTAGACCCTTCCACCGCAGTGAGGTCATCCTATCGGAAGGGACCTTAAAATATTCCATTGCTGTCAGAGATGTCAGATTGTGGCTATGTTTTGCATAAAATGTATTTAATTTGTGTTGTATTTACAATGTAATTTCCTGAAACTACTAATTAATTCTAAAAACAAAAGTTACTTCTAATGATCATTGATCTAAGGTTTAATTAACATTAACCTCATCATCCACACCATCCCCCTAGAGTGTCTATAGGCTGATGTTTTCTCAGCTTAAATGCTCTTTTTTCTTATGTTAGCAGTGGAATGTTTTTCTGCAACGTGATGTTTTCGATGCATTGCACGCTTTGGTGCAGGTTCTGCAGAATACTAACGACGCCTCTTTCCTTACTGGTATTCGAAAAAGACAACTGACCTGCAGCAGCGAGACCTGCAAACAGTCCCCGGCGGCTGATTTCAAGGTGAAACTGACCCAGAGAGTCCTGAAAATGCATTTTCCTATTGTTCAAACAAGAAAGGTTTTAAAGCCTAACTAGCTACATATTATATGTTTGTCAAGTAGAATGCCATGAGAGATCCACGAGACATGCAGGGAATAAAACCTACATCTCCGCCACTGTGAGCTGTGCTTCTATACATATTGAGCAACGTCTGCACAGGATTCTTGCAGCAATATTCCTGTTTGTTTACATGCTATTTAATTGTCTTCTTTTACAGCGTTGTCAGGTTCTTTATCATAGAAATGATTTGTCTGCTTAATGTGTCTTGACATCTCACAGTCAACCCAAGTGCAGTTCTCATTAAATTGGCACTAATTCAGCCTGTACTGTGTTTCTATTTTTGCCTCGCAGTGATTGTGTAAATAAGCCCCCCTGGAGCCTCCGGTAATAGCAAACACTGTCAGAGCCTGGGCACAATCTGCCTAATTTGACCTTGACCTCCAAAGAGAGTTAATACTCGTCAGCTCTGGTCTGCCAGGCTGTGAACTTCAATCATTATTAAATACATTCAGGCTTTATGCATTGTTCTCAATCAAAGGGATCAGGAGTGGAGAACAATATGGAAGAGAATCTGCTGACTTCCTTTTAAAAATACGACTTGCCTGGCTGGCCCACTGTTTAACCCCTCCTGAATAAAAGCCAGAATCAGTGTGCACATTAGACTCATTGGCTACAAGTCATGATTGTCTCCTGCTAATCACTTTCTCTCATTCCTCTATGTTGCCCCTCTCTCTCACCCCTCCACATCATTCCTCTCATTTCTTTATCGCACTTCTCTCTCTCACCCCTCCACATCATCCCTCTCATTTTTTTATCGCACCCCTCTTGCTCATTACTCTATCTTATTGCTCTCTCTCATTCCTCTGTCTCATCAATCTCTCTCACTCCACCATCTTGCCCCTCTCTCTCACTTCTCCATCTTGAACATCTCTCTCTCTTTTACTCCCCATCTCATCCCTCTCTCTCATTCCTTTATCTCATCACTTTCTCTCACTCATCTATTTCATTCCTCTCTTATTTCTCTATTGAATCCCTCTCCTTCATTGCTCTTGCTCATTCCTCTATCTAATCCCTCTGTCTCATTCTTTACTCTCACTACTCCATCTTGTCTTTTTCTCTCACACTCCTTCATCTTGCCCTTCTTTCTCACACTCCTTCATCTTGCCCTTTTCTCTCACACTCATTCACCTTGCCCTTCTCTCTCACACTCATTCACCTTGCCCTTCTCTCTCACACTCCTTCATCTTGCCATTCTCTCTCACACTCCTTCATCTTGCCCTTCTTCTCCCTCACACTCATTCACCTTGCCCTTTTCTCTCACACTCTTTCACCTTGCCCCTTTCTCTCACTCCTTTCTCTTTCTTTGTCTCAACCCTCTCCCTTATTCTTTCATCTCATCCATCTCTTAGCCCTCTCTCTCATTCCTTTATCTAATCCCTCTCTCACACTCCTCTGTCTCATCCTTCTCTCTCACTTCTTTACATCTCTCATTTCTTTATCTTATCCATCTCTCTCACACTTCTTCATATTGCCCTTCTCTCTTACTCCCCCCTGTCATCCGTCTCTCTTACTCTTCAATATCATCCCTCTCTCTTTCATTTCTCCATATTGTCCCTCTCTCTACATCTCATTCCTCTCTCTCACTACTCCATCTTGTCCCTCTCTTTCATTCTTTCATCTCATGTCTCTTTCACTCTTCTATCTCCCCCTCCCCCCCTCTCTATCTCTCTCACTCCTCTACCTCATCTCTTTCTTATTCCTCCAACTCCTCCCCCACTCTATCTCATCCCTCTCCCTCATTCCTCCATCTTATCTCTCTCTCTCTAACTCCTCCATCTCATTTATATCTCTCTTTCTCTTCCAACCCATCCCTCTTTTTTTTGCTTTTCTATCTCCTGCCTCGCTCTCATGCTTCCACCTCTGCTCCATATTACCCTCTCTCTTCTTTATACTCTCTTTCACGTCCTCTTTTCTATCTGCCTACCTCTATCACACTCTTCGTTCTACTGTTTCACTCTCCTTTTTCTGCCTTGCCCTTCTCTCCCTGAGGCCTGAGATAGAGCAGAGATAAATAAAGAGTTTAAGTGTGGTGTTGCTCTTTATCCAGAGAACCATTAAGAGAGGGATCAAAATAACTATTTAGGAACAATTTTTTACTCAATGACCCTTATTCAATCAACTTCCTCTTTTCAAGTTTACCTGTAGGGAAAAAAAGGCCCCCTATGGGGTAGTTACCTTGGGAGGGGGAAGCCTCTGGACCCTAAATAGGATTCCCCTGTCATCCTCAGCAGAGGGGATCCAGTGCTGGCCCCAACAAAAGTCCCCCAAAAGTCCGGTCCTGTGCAGGTGCACTAGTGGCTTTTCCTGTGACCCGATCAGGCGAGGCTATTTCCGCTGCACCCTAAGCCGAGAGTTGACACCAAGTGCATCCCTGACCAACAATACGACAAATTTGGGGATGAAAATTGGTTGCATTGTCGATCCCGAATGCTGCAAGATGTTTGTACAACTTGCTCCATCGGGTGCGCGGGGGGAATGGCATGCAATTTCGCAATGATCAATGGACATGACAAAACCCCCGGCGCTGTCCCCCCTAATGTCCCCCTGTGCCCAGTGTAAAGTATAAATTACCTGTAAGTGGCCTCCACTTGTCCCCCGCTGGCTTCCAGGATTCCTCCAATCTACACACACGCACCCCCCACATGGTTTTCTTGTAAGGGCGCGCGTGACACACACATGCGCCCTTACTAGGAAACCATGTGGGGCACGCGTGTATGCGGAACAAAGGTATACCGGAAGCCAGCAGGGGGACAAGCGGAGGGTGTGGACAGGTAGTGTATACTTTACACTGGGCACAGGGAGACATTTTTCATTATGGGAAAGCGTGAGGTGGCAGATGCGGCACACAAGGCCGATTCTGGTTCCCGATTGATTTCAGCATTAAATTGATCAGGAATCGGTCTCTGTGGTGTATTCACAGCTGACAGATCTCTCTGTAATTAGATTTGGTTAGAAAGAGATTTGTCTCTTGGTTGAATCTGCCCATCATCGCTATATGTATGGCTACCTTTACCCAACTTCAGCGGTTACCTTTTCCAAGTCCTGATTGAGACCCTCAGTATGCTAGGAACATAGCTTCATAGTTATTGAAACACCTTGGGGAGGTCACATGTTCCAAGTGTGGGGGTAAAAGTATGGAAGAATGGAGAACAAAGGTGTGGGGTGAAAGCAAGGAGGAGAAATTAAAGGTTTTGGCACCTTCCACACAAAGCAGAATTTGTGTGTTATCTAAAGCAAGTAAATAGCATTGCATTTAAAGTACCAGTGTCGCGAAAATCTTAAAATTCAAAATATATGTAAACATATAAAGATCAGAAGTACATTTCTCCCAGAGTAAAATGAGCCATAAATTACTTTTCTCCTATGTTGCTGTCACTTACAGTAAATAGTAGAAATCTGACATCACCGACAGGTTTTGGAATAGCCCATTTCCTCATAGGGGATTTTCAGGGTTTTCTTTAGTTTTGGATGCACTTAGTAAATAGCAGTTGCTCCGTCCAACTGTCAATAAAGTGTGCAGTGAACATGGAGGCTGGCCAGCCTATTTTTATTAATTTTTTTCAAGGAGTGTCTTTATAAAGTTTAAAAGCCTTGCTGAGAATCCTCTATGGAGAGATGGGTTAGCCCAAAACCTGTCTTTAATGTCAGATTTCTACTACTTACTGTAAGTGACAGCAGAGAAGTAATGCATGGCTCATTTTACTCTGTAAGAAACATGCTTCTTATTTGAATGATTTACATGCGTTTTAAATTTTACAATTTTCGTGATAGTGGTCCTTTAACTTGTGGTGTTGTTCTATTTTTCATATGCAATTTTTCTACAGAAAAAAAGTTCTAAATCTATGCAATTTTTCGGAATAGGCGTGCTATTCGCGCCTAATATAATTCAGTGGAAACGCAGAAAAAAAATCGCATTTGTTTCGTTAAAATTGTATCCGATTTTGAAGTTAATTAGATACATTGTCATGTATAGTAAATTAATAAAAAAAAAAAACAACAACAAAAAAAAAACAATACTTGCCATGTTTTCTGTAGCAGTAAACAGAACTAACAAAAGCTAATAAAAATACAACTTTTTTATGATAAAGGTCCCTCACTTGTGTCAAATAGAGAGAAAAAAAATAATTCCCATTGTATCTTGATGACCCAGGCAATCAAAGTAAGTTTTTTATTTTATGTGAAATGTACTATAATATGGTACTCTTTGTAGGATGATAGTTTCCATTGCTTAGTATTCTCTTGCCATTTTGATTGTTTTTCACTTTTCCTTGAAAATATTACATACATTATATAGACAGTGTACTTCAAAGGAAAAAAATGGGCATCTGTGCACTTGAGAACTTCTAAGCGCTACAAGAATATACAACATGACTTGATGTTGTTCAATCCCGTGCAGACCACTGAGAGATAATAGTAGACGAGCAGAGAGATGAGGGTATGCAAAGTTAATAATACAGTACTTTTCAGCTTATAGCTCACAAAGAAGCCTGACATTTTTTCTCAAAAATCTCTCGCAGAGCATCTCTGAATGTGCCAGAGCAGTGAGCGTGAGCCGCGAGTCTTTGCTCCCAAACATCCTCATTATTTTGTCCATTTGAAAGCTGATGCATTTTTTAGAATGATGCTGAAAACTATGCTTAGTAAAAGTAAATAAGGATGTTCTTGGCTCTCTCACTGAGACATTTTTCATTATGTGTGCACAATAATACATGTAATTATTTCACGCTATTTATTTTTCCTTTTATGTTCCAAGAAAATTAATATATTGCAGGCAAACTGCTTTAGTAAAAAATGCATTAGTAAATGTATTATTTATAAAATAACAAAACTCTGTATTTTAACAGAAGAACGCCATGTAAGAATGCTTTTTTTTTTTTAAAGCACGCATAAAGTAGAAAGAAATATGGAACAATTTAACTATTCTTTTTTTTATGCTGCCAGGCTTGTATCTGCCATCTTGATCCATGTTTAAAGACTATCTACACAAAAAATGAGCCACACCCAAATATATGAAGGCCCCCTTCTCCCCAAATCCTTCAAAACAATACTCACTATATTCCCTCAAGTACTCAAGTAATTTCACACTGGAGTTTCTAGCTGGTGTCCTGATGTTCTTTGGAGGTAGGTTGATGGATCATCAGGATCCCATAGGTATTTTAGGAAGGGGGAGTAAGGATGCTCATACATTCATTAATTTTACAGGCTAATAACTTTATCAAATAAGAAGAGAATCGCTCCCTCAAAACTAGCATATACTCTCACTTAGGCCATTCCCCCTTCAACCTCTCACCAAGTTGTACTCCTTTCTAGATAACCTAATGACACTCTGCCTCTATGTATACTGCATACTCCCCCACCTCTTGTTTCCCCCCATTCCTTTAGATTGTAAGTTCACAAGGGCAGGGCTCTCTCCCCCTTTCGTGTCTTGCAGTTTGTTATTCATTTCATAGCTTGCACTCTGTTATACATTTTATTCATCATGTTACATTTGTCGTTGTAATCACCAATTCTGTATTTTGTACCAGTGTTCACATTTGATGTATATCATTGTCTGTATCATTTTGCACCCCTAGTTTGTTTTTCTACTTTGTACAGCGCCACAGAATATGTTGGCTCTTTATAAATCTATATCAATAATAATAATAATATAAGAAGTGGACACCCCAATCGATCGTTTGAACGATTTTTGCCCAAAATCGATTGGGCATTTCAGTGTAATGCTGGATGGGTCATACTTTTCTGACCACCCAACAGCAACAAGGGTAAGAGCTGGATAATGGAAGAGTTTACACAGGCTGCCCAGAGCAACTGCAGCTCTGGGTGTAACGATCGGTGAAGCACAGAGAGGGTCTGATTACCGGTGATCTGCAGTATCACAGGAAATACAGATGTATACCAGATTATACGTGATCTGCAGTATCACCGATAATCCGTTATACTAACTAACCTCTGTTCACCTGAGTAGAGTGTAGTGTTTGGTGTAACAGTAACACTTGGAGGCCTAGGCCTCAGTGCAGCAAGGAAAACTGCACGGATTCCTTCCGCAGACCTGAGCTCTCCAAGACGGGAGGAGTCAGACTGACAGTAGGAAGGAAAGTCCGAGAGTGACACTCAGGAGGAAGTGTCACTAACAGGACGGGGAACCGCCTCCAATAGTGAGGTCGGTTCTCGAGGTCGGACAAGCCAGGTCGTAAGACACGGACAGATAAAGTACAGATACAGTAGGCAAAGGCGGAGTCTAAGTACAGGCAGGGTTCAGCAACAGGTATCAGAAATATCGAGGTACAAAATCAGGAGGCAGAAACAGAGTCTAAGGACGAGCCGGGGTTCGGCAACAGGTATCAGAAATATCGAGGTACAAGATCAGAGTTCAGGAGGATAGTCAAGGCAGGCAAAAGTCATAACAAATAAATACAATCAAACTAGTACTTTAGCTATCAACAGAATCTAGCTAAGTGTAGGATTACAGCTCCAGCTGGTCCCGGCACACTTGCGGATCTGACTACGGATCTGGGTGCTCCCACATATGTGATTGCAACGCCAGACAAAGAGCAAGTGAACAGCCAGCAGTATATATATTCAAGGACCTTTCCAGGACCTCCCTAATTGCTGGACCAATGAAAGTTGTGGAAAATGTCAGCTGACCAGCCTGGTCAGCTGACTCACTTCTGGCTGTTATTTAAACTCAGCCTCTGTGCTCGCGCGCGTGTAAGTCTGAATCTTGGTGGACTATCAGTCCCAGCCACACCAGTACTGTTTTACAATGTATCTAGTGAACCAAGTGCGGGAGCCGCCTCCAATGCGGATTCCGCCGTTACCAATGCAGATTCCGCCGTTCCCAACGGACGCGGAAACAGCCGCCTCACCTTGAGAGGCCGCGGCTTTTCCGCATTTCATTACAGTACCCCCTACCCCCCTAAGAGTGGACTCCGGACAACTCCTACCAGGCTTCTCGTGGTGTAAGGTATGAAATTCTTTTCTCAACTCATCCGCATGCATGCGAGTCCCCGGGACCCATTGTCTCTCCTTAATGCCATACCCCTTCCAGTGTACCAGGTACTGTACCGAGTTCTGGACAACGCGTGAGTCCAAAATTCTCTCTATTTCGAACTCGGGTTGGCTATCTACCAGGACCGGAGGAGGCGGAGTAGGGCCCACATGGACTGCGGGTTTGAGCAGAGACACGTGAAACGACCTTACGCCCCGCATGCTGGCAGGAAGATCAATGACGTAAGTGATGTTGTTAATTCTCCTAGTCACAGAAAATGGACCCACAAACCTGGGGCCCAGTTTGGCAGAAGGCTGCTTCAAGGTCAAGTGACGTGTGGACACCCAGACTAAATCCCCTGGCTGAAATTCCCATTCCACGGACCGTCTCTTGTC
Source organism: Hyperolius riggenbachi (assembly GCF_040937935.1). Classification (NCBI taxonomy): domain Eukaryota; kingdom Metazoa; phylum Chordata; class Amphibia; order Anura; family Hyperoliidae; genus Hyperolius; species Hyperolius riggenbachi. The sequence continues at coordinate 446,645,651 of NC_090648.1, forward strand.
CGCTTGACCCTTCTGATTCTGGAATGCCTTCTGCAAGTTCCCCTTAACGATTCCCCAATTGTCCCTCAGTGACCTCTGCCAATCCTTCAGTGCTGGAAAAGGAGAAGAGACAATTGGAAAAGGGGAGAATTTGGGTGACCTCCCTGTCACAATCTGAAATGGAGAGAAACCAGACGAAGAATTCTTTAAATTATTTTGTGCGAATTCCGCAAAGGGTAAAAATTTTACCCAGTCACTCTGAGCCTCCGCAACGTAACATCTCAGGAACTGCTCCAAAGACTGATTAATTCGTTCAGTCTGCCCGTTTGTCTGTGGGTGGTAGCCTGATGAAAAAGACAATTTCATGCCCATTTGGTTGCAAAATGCCCTCCAGAATCCAGACACGAATTGGACTCCCCTATCTGACACAATGTCTTCCGGAATGCCATGCAACCGGAAGACGTGAATGATGAACAATTCGGCCAGTTCTTGAGCCGAGGGGAGTCCTTTCAGGGGCACAAAATGGGCCATTTTGCTAAAACGGTCGACTACCACCCAGATGACCAACATGCCTTCAGACCTGGGCAATTCCCCCACAAAATCCATGGACAAGTGGGTCCATGGCTCACTCGGGGTGGGCAAAGGCTGCAACCTTCCTACAGATGCCAGCCGGGAGGGTTTACTCTTGGCACATACCGCACACTCCCTGACATACTCCTTGCAATCTGTTGCCAAAGAAGGCCACCAAGCATTCCTGGCAATCAGATCCTGCGTTCTGGCAGCTCCAGGATGACCAGCATTCTTATGGGCATGAAAGAGTTGCAGGATTTGTAAGCAAAATGGTAGTGGGATAAACATGCACCCTTCAGGTTTTCCCTCAGGAACATCCTGCTGAAAGGGACCCAAAACCTCTGTCCAATCCTCCCAGGTCTCCGTGGCAGCTAACACTAGTTTCTGCGGGATGATAGACTCAGGAGCGGGGGACTGTGCTGTCTCTGGTTCAAAACACCTGGAGAGGGCATCCGCCTTGGTATTCTTACTACCTGGAGTATACGTAATCAGGAATGTGAACCTCGAGAAAAACAGGGACCATCGGGCCTGCCGAGGGCTCAATCTCTTAGCCCCCTCGATGTATTCCAGATTCTTGTGGTCGGTATAAACCGTGATCGTGTGCTCTGCTCCTTCTAGCCAATGACGCCATTCCTCGAAGGCTAACTTAATGGCTAGAAGCTCCCTGTTGCCTATATCGTAGTTTCTCTCCGCAGGAGAAAACCTCCGAGAAAAATAGGCACACGGGTGTAATCTACCCTGTAAGCCTGAACGTTGAGACAGCACAGCTCCCACTCCAACCTCTGAGGCGTCTACCTCAACAATGAAAGGAAAAGAAGTGTCCACGTGTCTCAGTATGGGTGCTGAGCAGAACAGTTCCTTTAAAGTAGAGAATGCCTGTACAGCCTCAGGAGGCCAGTGAGTAGTGTCTGCCCCTTTCTTAGTAAGACCGGTGAGGGGTGCGACTACTGTGGAGTACCCCTTTATGAACCTCCTATAATAGTTTGCAAAACCCAAGAACCGTTGCAAAGACTTCAACCCCACCGGCTGCGGCCACTCCAGTACCGCAGAGACCTTGGCAGGGTCCATAGACAGGCCCGAGGTGGAGATTATATATCCCAGAAATGCGACAGATGTAACCTCGAAAATACACTTCTCAAGTTTTGCGTACAACAAATTCTGCCTCAGCTTGTCCAGTACAAATCTGACATGGGTTCTGTGATCAGGGAGATTGTTAGAAAAGATAAGAATGTCGTCCAGGTAGATTAACACAAACTTCCCTAACACCTCCCTAAAGACCTCATTAATGAGTTCCTGGAAAACGGCCAGAGCATTACATAACCCGAAAGGCATCACCAGGTACTCGTAGTGCCCGTTAGGTGTATTAAAGGCCATTTTCCATTCATCGCCCTTTCTTATGCGCACCAGATTGTATGCCCCCCGTAAATCTAGTTTCGAAAAAATCCTCGCATCAGTGACCTGTGTGAATAAATCGTCTATTAACGGCAACGGGTAGCGATTCTTCACTGTGATTTTATTTAGGCCCCGGTAATCGCGACATGGTCGCAAACCCCCGTCTTTTTTCTTAACAAAAAAGAAGCCTGCCCCGGCCGGCGACCGGGACGGCCGAATCAAGCCCTTGGCCAAGTTTTCACGGATATACTCCTGCATGGCAAATTTTTCAGGTCCAGACAGATTATACAAATGGCCTCGAGGGGGCATACAACCAGAACGGAGGTCAATGGGGCAGTCGAAAGGGCGATGCGGAGGCAACTTATCAGCCTTCGGACAGAACACGTCAGCATAATCCGAGTACTGCTCAGGTACTCCTTCCACCTGTACACTGGTTTGACCTAACGTCAGCCTCCCTAAACACTACTGGAAACAATGAGGTGACCATGCTGTTAACTGCCCCGTGGCCCAATCTATCTGTGGTGAATGGATTTGTAACCACGGCATGCCTAGGATGATTGTGGAGGTGGACATATGTAATACAATGAACTGCAGTCTCTCTCTGTGCAGCACCCCTATAGTGACTCCCACTTCTGATGTCTGTGATAACGGATGATTCCTCTGCAGAGGGGAATCATCCACTGCTGTAACCTGGACGGGTGGTTTTACCGGAGTGAGTGGAATACCCAACCTTTTAGCAAACTCAAAGTCCATAAAATTAGCTGCAGCGCCAGAATCAACAAAGGCTTCCGTGAGCTCGGTCTTACCTTCCCATGTAATCGTACACAGGAGGAGCAACCGTTTATCCTCTAGGGACAGCTCCGACCGACCAATCTGCATTGACTCGGGAGAAGGAGGTGTCACTGGGGTTGTGGCGCAAGACACCATTCTGACACGGTGACTACCCCTGGTTTTTCTTTGATAGCGCAACCTGCGGTCGATTCGAATGGCCGCGGAGATGGCCTCATCGACTGTTCTGGGCTCGGGTTGACTTAACATTAGGTCGGAGACCTCATCCGACAACCCAGACAGGAAATAATCTAAGAGGGCATAGGTGTCAAACCTGGCCGTAACTGACCACCTACGAAATTCGGCCGCGTAATCTTCGACTGAACCCCTGCCTTGCTGTAAAAGCTTAAGCTTCCGCTCAGAGGTCGCAGCAAGGTCAGGGTCGTCGTAAATTACCGCCATGGCCTTAAAGAATTCCTCTACCGAGGTCAGAGCTGTATCTGTGGGGGGCAGGTTGTACGCCCAGGACTGGGAGTCACCAGTTAACAAAGTTTTAATAAAGATGACCCGTTGGGTCTCAGTCCCCGAGGATCGGGGTCTCAACTCGAAATATGATAACACTCTACTCTTAAAATTCCGGAAGTCAGACTTGTGGCCGGAAAATTTATCAGGTACGGGCATACGTATATCATTAGTCGGAGGGGATCGCACCGAATCAACTGACGTATGAAGAGTTCGCACAGAGCCTGATAGGCCATCAATTAAGGCTTTGTGCTGGCCCAGTGCTTGATGGATGCTATCCACTGAAGTGGCAAGCACAGTCAGAGGGTCAGTGCGTGCGTCCATTTGTTTTTTGGTCTGGCGTTCTGTAACGATCGGTGAAGCACAGAGAGGGTCTGATTACCGGTGATCTACAGTATCACAGGAAATACAGATTATACCAGATTATACGTGATCTGCAGTATCACCGATAATCCGATATACTAACTAACCTCTGTTCACCTGAGTAGAGTGTAGTGTTTGGTGTAACACTAACACTTGGAGGCCTAGGCCTTAGTGCAGCAAGGAAAACTGCACGGATTCTTTCCGCAGACCTGAGCTCTCCAAGACGGGAGGAGTCAGACTGACAGTAGGAAGGAAAGTCCGAGAGTGACACTCAGGAGGAAGTGTCACTAACAGGACATGGAACCGCCTCCAATAGTGAGGTCGGTTCTCGAGGTCGGACAAGCCAGGTCGTAACACACGGACAGATAAAGTAGATACAGTAGGCAAAGGCGGAGTCTAAGTACAGGCAGGGTTCAGCAACGGGTATCAGAAATATCGAGGTACAAAATCAGGAGGCAGAAACAGAGTCTAAGGACGAGCCGGGGTTCGGCAACAGGTATCAGAAATATCGAGGTACAAGATCAGAGTTCAGGAGGATAGTCAAGGCAGCCAAAAGTCATAACAAATAAATACAATCAAACTAGTACTTTAGCTATCAACAGAATCTAGCTAAGTGTAGGATTACAGCTCCAGCTGATCCCGGCACACTTGCGGATCTGACTACGGATCTGGGTTCTCCCACATATGTGATTGCAACGCCAGACAAAGAGCAAGTGAACAGCCAGCAGTATATATACTCAAGGACCTTTCCAGGACCTCCCTAATTGCTGGACCAATGAAAGTTGTGGAAAATGTCAGCTGACCAGCCTGGTCAGCTGACTCACTTCTGGCTGTTATTTAAACTCAGCCTCTGTGCTCGCGCGCGTGTAAGTCTGAATCTTGGTGGACTATCAGTCCCAGCCACACCAGTACTGTTTTGCAATGTATCTAGTGAACCAAGTGCGGGAGCCGCCTCCAATGCGGATTCCGCCGTTACCAATGCAGATTCCGCCGTTCCCAATGCGGATTCCGCCGCTCTGCCTGAGCGGCATGCGGCGTCTTTTCCGCGTTGTGGCGTCCTGCTGGACGCGGAAACAGCCGCCTCACCTTGAGAGGCCGCGGCTTTTCCGCGTTTCATTACACTGGGCTTCCGATATCGCTACAAATAAAACACAATGGCAGCGCAGTTCGATGTTGCGCTGCCTTAGTTTGCACTGTGCTGCCTTAGCGATAGCAAGTATTCAGACAGGTACAAGACAGGACTATGGATTGGAGCATAACTAGTAGCAACCACAGCTCACAGTCACGTCCACAGAAGCAGAGCAAACTGGCTAACAACAGTCACCAGCAAGTATCCATCCAGGCAAGACTACAGGATAGAACGTAACTGATAGCAACTGCAGCCTATAGTTACGTTCCCAGAAACTAGAGTAGCAGGAATACTACCAGCCACCAATGTGGTGATGGCAGAATCCAAGCTATCTGGATAATGGACTTCACTGATCCGGATGCAGCGAACGTCTATCAAGTACGGAACTAGGCAATACACAATAATAAGAAAAATAACAAACGGCTCAACTAACAGATAAATATATATTAGCAGTCTGCATATATATTTATCAAGAACTAGCTAAAGCACAAGTAATAAGGTCGTATAGAACTACAATAACAGAACTATACAGAGTAACAAGGTGCCCAGTAGATCAGCGTACTAACCACTATGATGGGCGGGGTATGAAATGGGAGGCAGACTTTTATGCTGGCATCAGCCAATTGATGCAGGTATGCAAATCTCCACACAGCTAAATGGTAATCACTCAATCCTGAGCTGGCTTGATTACCATTTGCTAGCTGGCTGTGAATGCAAAGGACTCCCATAAGAAATATATGCAGTATTATGTAACAACATGCATGCAGGAAATCCAGGGCTATCTGGCCACAGCTCAGCTGCAACAAGCAATTGGTGGAATGATGACAGCATCCTGAGCTGCCCAGAACTGCAGAGCGATTGCAAATGACAATGAGAACCATTGCAAACGCACAACCGAATGCAAGCAGATAAGCCAGAACTGTCCGTTTGCAGCTCCACTGCAACAGACAGAATATGCTACAGGAGGGATCCTTACATTTAGTCACAAGTACTTTATTGGGTGTACGACAGTAACAATATATGATGTCCCCACGACCAATGGACCCCTAGCCAGTGTTCCCTCAAGCGTATGTGTCCCCTGACCACCATGCCTATGGTGAGTGTTGGATGCTCACCTGTCACATCGGCATGATTCCTGGCCTCCTGCGGTTTTATGCTAAACCGTAGGAAGCCAGGAATTACCAGGCAGCCTAGCGGAAGATCCAGGCAGCCTGGGAAGATGGCGAGGGATGGATCAGCCAGAAGGGGGCTGGAAGAAGCCCCAGGTATGTATCATTTTTTTTTCTCGTTTATTGGATATCAGTCTGCGGTGTATGGGTAGGCAATAGATCCCACTCTGATCAGGCCACACTGTTCGAATAAATTTAAGATGAGGATTATTTCAAAAATAAATTATCCTAGACCTCAACAATGATCCATAATAATTTTAAAAACAATTGACAGGGAAACTTTCATAATATAAAAGCACCACAAAGGTTACAAAAATGCACAGAATAACGTTTATTAAAACTGTAAGTCGTGTAGCGGTCTAATAACGTGTTGCTTATTTGTTAGGGTTTTTGTTCCAACTTCTTCCCATGTTTTCATGAAACAACAATTACTTTCCTCTAAACATGTAATTAAGTGAACAATCAAACAGTAAAATCAGGATGCATGCAGTAATCCCTATATAAATGAACTAAATTAAAGGCTGCATAACTAAAGCAATCAACAGCTTTCTAATGCTATATTTCCATGTACTTTAATACTGGTATGTGCAAGACGAAGATGAAAATAATGAAGTAAACAAAACTATTTCCCCAAACAATAAGAGGGGTGGTAAAAAGGAGAATTAGACTAATAGAAAAAACAATTAACTCCTATTGCAACTGAAAGCATTAGTGGATTTAGAGAAAGTAAAAAGACAGTATACCTTAAAGGGAACCTAAACTGAGAAGGATATGGACTTTTCCTTTAAAAATAATACCAGTTGCCCGACTCTCCTGCTGATCCTGTGTATCTAATACTTTCAGCCACAGCCCCTCAACAAGCATGCAGATCAGGTACTCTGACTGAAGTCAGACTGGATTAGCTGTATGCTTGTTTCAGGTTTGTGATTCAGCCACTACTGCAGCCAAAGAGATCAGCAGGACTGCCAAGCAACTGGTATTGTTTAAAAGGAAACATCCATATCCCTCTCAGTTTAGGTTCCCTTTAAAGAGGCTTAGAGAGGAAAAACTTAGAAGAATCAATACTTACCCGGGGCTTGCTCCAGCCCCATGAGTCCCTCGCCATCCTCCCGTAGTCTGCCATTCAGCTGCAATCAGCCCCGATAAGTTGCTCAGTCGAAATCATGCGCACTAAAACCGAACTGATGCGACTAAGCATATTACTGAGGCCGATTGTGGCTGAACAGCAGACCGCCGGAGGACAGCATGGGGCTCAGGAGTGTTTATGGGGCTGGAGGAAGCCCCATGTAAGTATCGATTTTTCTTAGTTTTTCATCTCTGAGTCTGAACTGAAAAAGTTAAAATCAACATACACATCATACTTACCTCCCACATAGCCTGATAATCAACCTCTTTCTTCACTCTGGAATTCCATTCGTCTACCATTATAGATGCAATTCTCCTTCCTCCATTTTAAAAATGGCGCTAAGCCTGTAACAACATCCGGGTCTGCACTCTGTTTACTTATATTATATTCTTGAGTGCAGCCCCGCATGAGCTCAAGGTGGATGAGCAGGCAGCACTTGCTCAGAAAGCCTTTAATGTCTTCAGTTTCCAGAGAAATAAGTAAGACTAGATCTCGTTGGAAATGGAAGGGATTGTTATTAGAAGAAAACAGTGAGTTTCTGAGATGAACTGATGGTGAGGAAGTATGTAATGTTTATTTGCTGGTATATCATTTGACTCAGTTCAGGTACCCTTTAAGACCAATACCTGATTAATTTTTGTATTGCTACACATTTTTTCTTTGCTTGTGTAGATTAGCTTGTTACATATAGAGAATGGACTAGAACCCAATAATAAATAAAAGGTCCAAAATCTTTTTAAAGTGGATGGCAAAAACCATTTAACTATCAATGGGGTTAATTCACAAGGGTTTTCTCTGGAATTATCACATCCTATTTTCAGGTTTAAAGGACCCTGGGGCAAGCTTAAGCAGAGGGCCCCCTACCAATAGCAACCACACTCCCCCCCCCCCCCCCACACACACACACATTTATACACACACACACTTGAACATAGTGGCACCCACCCACCTAAAAGAGTGCACGCAGTGTCACTGTGCCTGTCCGGTACCTGTGTGTTTGCACATTGTAATACCCATCACTGCATATACCTACCTGCTGTTCACTTCAGTCAGTGCACCCACCTACCTACGTGAGTGCACACAGTGTCACTGTGCCTGTCCGGTACCTGTCTGTGTGTGACTGAAGCACATTGTAATACCCATCACTGCATATACCTACTACTACCTGTTGTTCACTTCAGTGCACCCACCCACCTACGTGAGTGCACGCAGTCTGATATACCACTCCGTGCATACCTGTTAACTGCACCTGTGTGACTGCACATTGTATTACTGAAGTCAGTGCATACCTTTCACTTCACCCCCCCCCCCCGCCCCACCTGATATGGACAAAACTGACAACACAGGTAGAGGCAGAGGTAGAGGCAGACCCAAAGGAAGGCCACCCGGCAGGTCTGTGTGAGGTCGTGGTGATGTGATTTCATGCGGCCCTGGACCAAAGTATAGTGCTCAGAAGAAGGCACGTCCCATCAACTCCCAAGATTGTCAGGACGTGGTTAACTATTTAACACAGAACATCTCATCTTCCGCAGCCACCAGAGCTACTCCAAGTACCACATCCGCTACATTTGACAGTTCGCAGGAGTTATTTGGTAGGGAATTAACTGATTCACAGCAACTACTGTTACAACAAGATAAAGGCGCTAAGCAAGTTACACCACCTCATATGTGTGAGTTAGACAACACTATGGATGCAACGTGTGAGGAGGAGGATAATGAAGTACCTGCTGTTGGTGCAGTTTTGGAAGTGTCTGAGGCAAGCGAAGCTGGGCAGGATGATTATGATGATGACGATGATACGGATCTCACGTATGTTCCCAATAGAGGAGATGAACAGGGGGACAGTTCAGAGGGGGAGTCAGAGAGGAGTAGGAGGAGACGAGTTCCTTAAAGAAGCAGGGGGAGCTCATCATCTGAAACAACTGGTGGCAGTCTCCGGCGCCATGTATCGCCACCTATGTACAGCCAGCCAACATGCCCTTCAACATCAGCTGCTGATGCCACCATAGTGCCATCACCCCAGGGGGGCTCAGTGGTTTGGACATTTTTTAATGTGTCTGCAATGCCATCTGTTCTCTCTGCCTCCAAAAATTGAGCCGTGGAAAGGCCAACACCCACATAGGGACAAGTGCCTTACGAAGGCACATGGAGAAAAGGCACAAACTGCAATGGGAAAAGCACCTGAGCAAAAGCAGCACACAAAAGAAAAGCCACCCTCCTTCTCCTTTTCCTCCTTTAGGTGCATCATCTTCAGCCTCTTTCTCCCTTGCACCTTCACAATCACAGCCACCCTCCTCCACTCCGCCTCTGACCTTGAGCGGTTCCTGCTCCACTGCCCACAGCAGCAGTCAGGTGTCCGTGAGGGAAATCTTTGAGCAGAAGAAGCCAATTTCTGCCAGTCACCCCCTTTCCCGGCGTCTGACAGCTGGCTTTGCAGAACTGTTAGCTCACCAGCTGTTACCATACCAGCTGGTGGACTCTGAGGCCTTCGTAAATTTGTGGCCATTGGGACACCGCAGTGGAAGATGCCAGGCCGCAATTATTTCTCAAAAAAGGCGATACCCAAAATGTACCGTGAAGTTGAGAGGCAAGTGGTGTCATCTCTGGCACACAGCTTTGGGTCAAGGGTCCACCTGACCATGGATGCCTGGTCTGCCAAGCATGGCCAGGGCAAGTACATTACTTACACAGCCCATTGGGTCAACCTGGTGACCGATGGCAAGCAGGGAGTACGAGGCTGTGCAGCGGACCAACTTGTGACACCTCCACAGCTTGCAGGCAGGCCTCCTGCCACCTCCTCTCCTCCTGCTACATCCTCTTCACTGTCGTCCTCCTCCTCCTCCTTGGCTGAGTGGCAGTTCAACTCTACTGGTGCTGCGATCTCCTCTCCAGCTACACAGCCCCAACTCCCCAGGGCCTATGCTGCATGCCAGGTACGACGGTGTCACGCCATCTTAGACATGTCTTGCCTCAAAGCGGAGAGTCACACTGGACCAGCTCTTCTGGCTGCTCTTAACAAACAGGTGGATCAGTGGCTGACCCCGCAGCAGCTGGAGATCGGCAACGTGGTGTGTGACAATGGCAGCAATCTCATTTCCGCTTTGAATTTGGGAAAGTTGACACATGTACCCTGCATGGCACATGTGCTGAATCTAGTCAGTCAAAGATTTGTGTCAAAGTAACCAGGCTTAGAGGACGTTCTGAAGCAGGCATAGGAAGTTGTGTGGGCATTTCAGGCAGTCTTACACTGCCATGGCACGCTTTGTGGATATTCAGGGGAGAAACAACTTGCCGGTGAGACGCTTGATATGTGATAGCCCGACTCAGTGGAATTCAACCCTGGTCATGTTCTCTTGCCTGCTTGAACAGGAGAAAGCCATCACCCAGTATCTGTACAATTACAGTAAAAGGACACAATCTGGGGAGATGGGGATATTCTGGCCCAACAACTGGACACTGATGCGAAATGCATGCAGGCTCATGCGGCCGTTTGAGGAGGTGACCAACCTGGTGAGTCGCAGTGAAGGCACCATCAGAGACTTTATCCCGTACGCTTACTTCCTGGAGCGTGCCATGTGTAGAGTGGTGGATCAAGTTGTGGAGGAGCGTGAACAGGAACAGTTATGGGAGGAACAGTTGTGGGAGCAATTTACATCAGAACAAGATGTTTCCTCAACACCTGCGGAAGCACAGAGGGGGGAGGAGGAGGAAGAGTCATGTGGGGAAGAGGAGTCAGACTCGGATGATGAGGAAGGTGTTTCTTTGGAGGAGGAGGCGGCGGGAAAAGAACAACCACAGCAGGCGTTGCAGGGGACTTGTGCTGCTCGACGTTCCCGTGGTATTGCTCGTGGCTGGGGGGAGAGGAGGACTTACCTGACGTCACTGAGGAAGAGCAAGAGGAGATGGATAGTAAATCTGGATCCAACTTTGTGCAGATGGCGTCTTTCATGCTGTCCAGGCTGTTGAGGGACCGCCGTATAAAAAAACTCAAGGGGAATGACCTGTATTGGGTTGCCACGCTACTAGACCCTCGGTATAGGCACAAAGTGGCGGACATGTTACCAACTCACCTGAAGGCAGAAAGGATGCAGCACTTGCAGAACAAGCTGGCAACTGTGCTTTACAGTGCGTTTAAGGGTGATGTCACGGCACAACGGAATAAAGGTACCACTGCCAGTAATCCTTCTCCCATGTCCACAAAGACAAGGACAGGACGCTCCAGCGATCTCATGGTGATGTCGGACATGCGGACATTCTTTAATCCAACGCCACGCCTTAGCGCTTCCGGATCCACCCTCCACCAATGCCTGGACCGGCAGGTAGCTGACTACCTGGCCTTAAGTGTGGATGTAGACACTGTGAACAGTACCTCACCTTTATTAAAATAAATGATGCATGGATCCCAGAGGCCCACTGCCCACCCGAAGACTAAGTGAGTCCCCACACACAGCATCTCTGCCTGCATGCCGTGTGACTGCCTGCCCCAAGACTAAGTCGCTCCCCACACAGCACCTCTGCCCGCAGGCCACTTGACTGCCTTCTCTGCCACCTCTCAGTGTGTGGAGACTGACTTAGTCTTCGGGCAGGCAGTAGGCCTATCTTCACTTGAATGAAAGGCAGACTTGCCCTCCATAACAGATTCTCATTACAGGTAGTAAAGTCGATCAGTGTCATATACATCAGGGCCTTGAAAGTCCTCCTGTATTGTTATTTTTGGTCACTACCTCGGGACGTGCATGCCATGCCTGCTGCCTTCCTTGGATATGTGGTAGCTGTTCCTGCTCCTTTGCCCACAGCGTGCCTGCTGCCTTCCTTTGATGTGTGGTGGTGGTAGCCATTTCTTAGGCTCCCACTCTGGACCGGAATCGAACCCTGATTCCCCGGCCATTACCCGTAGTCACCATGCTACTGAGAAAGTACCATAGAAACTTTCACACAGTTGAATGAATGGCAGACTTGCCTTCCATAACACATTCTTGGCAAATGCTTTCGACTTGGTTCATCTTGTGCTTGGTCAAGGATCCATCTGACCACAGATGCCTGGTCTGCAAAAGCACAGTCAGGGCAGGTACATTACTTATACAGCAAATGGGTCCTTACTTGGATGTGCGGTGTTGTAAGCCAGTTCTCAGTCTCCCACTCCGGACAGGAATCGAACCCTGATTCCCGAATCCCCGGCCATTACCCATGGTCACTCACAATGGCAGACTTGACCTCCATAAAAGATTCTTGTTGCAGGTACTGAACAGCAAGCAGAAAAAGTATTTAAAAAAATACAGTAGATGTAAGCTTTAACAATGGTAGAGAAAGAACCATCAAAAGTTGATAAAGCAGTCAGACATTACCTGATATCACTGAGGAAGAGCAATCTCGCCATGGTGCGCACCAGTCCAGCATGGCCGTCACAACACAAATAGAGATGGCCTGAACGGTTCGCCGGCGAACGGTTCCCGGCGAACTTCTGTGGTTTGCAATCGCGGCGAACCGGGAACTTTTCCGGAAGTTCGGTTCGCCCCCATAGTGCATCATGAGAGTCAACTTTGACCCTCTACATCACAGTCAGCAGGCACATTGTAGCCAATTAGGCTACATTCCCTCCTGGAGCCCCACCACCCCCCCCCCCCCCTTCTAAAAGGCAGGCAGCATCAGGCAGTGGACTCACTCATGTGCCTGCAGTAATTAGTGAAGTGATAGCTGCTGCAGACTCTCATAGGGAAAGCTTAGTTAGGCTCTTGTAGGCTTGTTAGCTTGCTCCTGGCTGATTGTTATTGCTAAAAAAGCACCCCTCAAAGCTCTTTTGAGATCTAATCTTGTTCTTGTGATCTATTTTTTTTGTGTGGTCCACTTGCATTATATACAGCCCTGTCAGTCAGTGTCACTGTGCCTGTCTGTGTGTGACAGGTGCACATGTAATACCCATCACTGCATATACCTACTACCTGTTGTGTTCACTTCAGTGCACCCACCTACCTACGTGAGCGCACGGAGTGTCACTGTGCCTATCCGGTACCTGTCTGTTTGTGACAGGTACACATGTAATACCCATCACTGCATATACCTACTACCTGTTGTTCACTTCAGTGCACCCACCTACCTACGTGAGTGCACGCAGTGTGATATACCACTCCGTGCATACCTGTTACCTGCACCTGTGTGACTGACTGCACATTGTATTAGTCAAGTCAGTGCATACCTTTCACTTCATCCCCCCTAATATGGACAAATCAAAAGGCAGAGGCAGGCCACCTGGCAGATCTGTTCGAGGTCGCGCTGTCGTGATTTCGTGCGGCCCGCGACCAAAGTACAGTGTTCAGAAGAAGGCACGTGCCATCAACCCCCAATATTGTCAGGATGTAGTTGACTATTTAACACAGAACACCTCATCTTTCTCAGCTTCCACACGGAAGCGTGACATATCTTCCACCTCCTGCTTTGATTCTGGCACCCCACTTAACACTCAGTTGGTCGCCACCACCCAAGTGCCATCATCCCAGGGCTCAGCGGTGTGGAAATTTTTTTGTGTGTCAATGCCATCTGTACTCGCTGTCACCAAAAATTGAGCCATGGAAAGACCATGACCCTCGTAGGGACAATTACCTTACAAAGGCACATGATTACAAAGCACAAACTGCAATGGATGCAAAACACACTGCGCGCTGATGCTAACGTTCCTCCCCACCTCACTTGACTAGTTCCCCCCTTCTGCACAAAAAACAAAATTAGAATCTCAGAGGCTGGCGCTCACAGTCTCCAGCAAACGCCCACGTGTTTGCTGCACATACAAAAAGACTCTTACTGGTATGCAATGGGATGACCACATGAGGGAAAGCAGCACACAAAAACAAATGCACACACCGCAGTGGAAGATATTCAATTATTTTTCAAAAAAGGCAATACCCAAACTGTACCGTGATGTTGAAAGGCAAGTGGTGTCATCTCTGGCACACAGCGTTGGGTCAAGGGACCATCTGACCACGTGGTCTGCAAAGCATGGTCAGGCCTGCCCAAAGACTAAGTCAGTCCCCACACTCAGCATCTCTGCCTGCACGCCGTGTGACTGCCTGCCCCAAGACTAAGTCGCTCCCCACACAGCATCTCTGTCTGCAGGCCGCTTGACTGCCTTTTCCGCCACCACCAACAGGGTCCAGGACTCCAGGCGGATTCCTGAATTTTTAAGGCCACTGCTGGCAGCGGCCGCTTTAATAATTTTACTGGTGCATGTACATGCCTGCCTAATTTTTCTGGCTGCAACAGCAAAACAGAAGGCATGTACATGTGCCAATTCCCCTTCGTGATCATTACCTTGCCGCGGTGAAGGGGCTTGCGTATCACAATGAAGCAATGACCGCCGGAAGATGTTTTAAAGCACTTTAGGCCTGCAATCTAGCATTCAATGTGATTTCGGCCCTTAAAACGCTGCTTTGCGTCAAATTCAGATTTTTCCCCGGGACTTTTGGCGTTTATCTCACTTCGCCATGCCCCCCTCCAGGTGTTATACCCCTTGAAACATCTTTTCCATCACTTTTCTGGCCAGCATAAGTGTTTCTAGTTTTCAAAGTTCGCCTCCCCATTGAAGTCTATTGCAGTTCGCGAGAGTTCTACTCATCACTGAATACGTGCTAGCTTACTGAACAGGAAGAGCCGAGATTCAAACTCAGGTCACCTGTGTCACCGGCAAAGTGCTAAACAATTTGGGAAATGTGATTCTTTTTCTCAACTTTTGACTACAGGGTGGGCCAATTATATGGATACACCTTAATAAAATGGAATTGGTTGGTGATATTAACTTCCTGTTTGTGGCACATTAGTATATGTGAGTGGGGAAACTTTTCAAGATGGGTGGTGACCATGGCGGCTATTTTGAATTCAGCCAATTTGAATCCAACTTTTGTTTTTGCAATAGGAAGAGGGTCATGTGACACATCAAACTTATTGGGAATTTCACAAGAAAAACAATGGTGTGCTTGGTTTTAATGTAACTTTATTCTTTCATGAGTTATTTACAAGTTTCTGACCACTTATAAAATGTGTTCAATGTGCTGCCCATTGTGTTGGATTGTCAATGCAACCCTCTTCTCCCACTCTTCACACATTGATAGCAACACTGCAGGAGAAATGCTAGCACAGGCTTCCAGTATCCGTATTTTCAGGTGCTGCACATCTCGTATCTTCACAGCAGAGACAATTGCCTTCAGATGACCCCAAAGATAAAATTCTAAGGGGGTCAGATCAGGAAACCTTGGGGGCCATTCACCTGGCCCACGACGACCAATCCACTTTCCAGGAAACTGTTCATCTAGGAATGCTCGGACCTGACACCCATAATGTGGTGGTGGTGCACCATCTTGCTGGAAAAACTCAGGGAACATGCCAGCTTCAGTGCATAAAGAGGGAAACACAACATCATGTAGCAATTTCACAGCGGCCTTGAGGTTTCTGTTGATGAAGAATCACCCCACTATCTTTGTACCCCATATACCACACCATACCATCATTTTTTTTGTTCCAACACTCTTGGAGGGATCTATCCAATGTGGGTTAGTGCTCTAGCTGGAAGTTAGCAATTGTGTTTGTTTGCAGTTGGCATTCAGTTTAGAGGTGGTGGGGTGAGTTCCCTGGAGGTGAGAGGTCCAGGGCTTGCCCACACTTCCCTCTAGGTGTTGCATGGTGGTTTGGGGGCCCCAGTGAGTGAGAGAGACCTGGGGCCCCTGGGCTGTCATGTGGACCAGTGTTTGTGATTTTAAATTTCCTTTTTGCAGCTTCTAGGATGCGGTTGACAGGTGAGTGGTTAGGGAGGGGACCGTGTGGGAGATGTGCCTACACGGGGCGTCCCTGCAAACGATGCAATTCACGATTGCATCCAACCGAAGCCTCCCACCTGAATGCTATTTTATGTAATTCCTGCTAGATTTGGTACAGCAGGCAAAGGGTGTATGACAGTACACCTGATTGGCTGACTAGCGTCTGCTGGCCAGATAGAGGCAGGATATTGCTCTGGCTGGAAGTTAGCAATTGTGTTGGTTGCAGTTGGCATTCAGTTTAGAGGTGGTGGGGTGAGTTCCCTGGAGGTGAGAGGTCCAGGGCTTGCCAACACTTCCCTCTAGGTGTCGCATGGTGGTTTCGGGGCCCCAGTGAGTTAGAGAGACCTGGGGCCCCTGGGCTGTCATGTGGACCAGTGTTTGTGATTTTAAATTTCCTTTTTGCAGCTTCTAGGATGCGGTTGACAGGTGAGTGGTTAGGGAGGGGACCGTGTGGGAGATGTGCCTACACGGGGCGTCCCTGTAAACGATGCAATTCACGATTGCATCCAACCGAAGCCTCCCACCTGAATGCTATTTTATGTAATTCCTGCTAGATTTGGTACAGCAGGCAAAGGGTGTATGACAGTACACCTGATTGGCTGACTAGCGTCTGCTGGCCAGATAGAGGCAGGATATTGCTCTGGCTGGAAGTTAGCAATTGTGTTGGTTGCAGTTGGCATTCAGTTTAGAGGTGGTGGGGTGAGTTCCCTGGAGGTGAGAGGTCCAGGGCTTGCCCACACTTCCCTCTAGGTGTTGCATGGTGGTTTGGGGGCCCCAGTGAGTTAGAGAGACCTGGGGCCCCTGGGCTGTCATGTGGACCAGTGTTTGTGATTTTAAATTTCCTTTTTGCAGCTTCTAGGATGCGGTTGACAGGTGAGTGGTTAGGGAGGGGAGCGTGTGGGAGATGTGCCTACACGGGGCGTCCCTGTAAACGATGCAATTCACGATTGCATCCAACCGAAGCCTGCCACCTGAATGCTATTTTATGTAATTCCTGCTAGATTTGGTACAGCAGGCAAAGGGTGTATGACAGTACACCTGATTGGCTGACTGGCGTCTGCTGGCCAGATAGAAGCAGGATATTGCTCTAGCTGGAAGTTAGCAATTGTGTTTGTTTGCAGTTGGCATTCAGTTTAGAGGTGGTGGGGTGAGTTTCCTGGAGGTGAGAGGTCCAGGGCTTGCCCACACTTCCCTCTTGGTGTCGCATTGTGGTTTGGGGGCCCCAGTGAGTGAGAGAGACCTGGGGCCCCTGGGCTGTCATGTGGACCAGTGTTTGCAATGTGGGTTAGTGGCAGACCAATTGCGGTGGTTTCGTTTGTTAACTTCACCATTCACATAAAAGTTTGCCTCATCACTGTACAAAATCTTCTGCGTAAACTGAGGGTCCTATTCCAATTTTTGTTTTGCCCATTCTGCAAATTCAGTACACTAATCTGGGTCATCCTCGTTGAGACGCTGCAGTCGCTGGAGTTTGTAAGGGTGCCAATTGTGAGTAGCTAATATCTGCCGAAGGGATGTTTGACTAATGCCACTCTCCAGTGACTCTTGCTAAATGAAGCTAGGACAGCCACTGATGTTTCTTCATTAGTGACAGATTTCATGCGTCCACATTTTGGCAAACCCAACACTGAACCAGTTTCACGAAACTTAGCAAGCAGTTTGCTAACTGTAGCATGGGAGATGGGTGGTCTCCTAGGGTGTCTTGCATTGAAATCTGCTGCAATGAGCCGGTTACTGCATTCACCAGACTTCAACACAATTTCCATCTGCTCTTCATGTGTTAATCTCGGCGACATGTCAATGGCTGTAAACAAAGAGAAACTTATAAGTAACTCATGAAAGAATAAAGTTACGTTAAAACCAAGCACACCATTGTTTTTCTTGTGAAATTCCCAATAAGTTTGATGTGTCACATGACCCTCTTCCTATTGAAAAAACTAAAGTTGGATTCAAAATGGCCGAATTCAAAATGGCCACCATGGTCACCACCCATCTTGAAAAGTTTTCCCCCTCACATATACTAATGTGCCACAAACAGGAAGTTAATATCACCAACCATTCACATTTTATTAAGGTGTATCCATATAAATGGCCCACCCTGTACTCTCTGCCTGCTGCCTGCACCGACCTCTTCCTGGATTTTGACTACTCTCAGCCTGCCCCCTGCACTGACCTCTGCCTGGATTTTGACTTCTCTCTGCCTGCCCCCTGCACTGACCTCTGCCTGAATTTTGACTTCTCTCTGCCTGCCGCCTGCACTGACCTCTGCCTGGATTTTGACTTCTCTCTGCCTGCCGCCTGCACCGACCTCTGCCTGGATTTTGACTACTCTCAGCCTACCCCTGCACTGACCTCTGCCTGGATTTTGACTACTCTCTGCCTGCCCCCTGCACCGACCTCTGCCTGGATTTTGACTTCTCTCTGCCTGCCCCCTGCACTGACTTCTGCCTGGATTTTGACTACTCTCTGCCTGCTGCCTAACACTAATAGCAAAGGGGAAAAAGTCCAAAAGGAATCACGCTTCTTCTGCCCCGATTGTGATGTCGCCCTCTGTGCAATTCCCTGTTTCAAAATATATCGCACGCGGAAGATGTAATAGGTATATATGTACACACGGTGCCTTATTTGTACAGTTTCTCTATTTTTTAAGTTTATTTATAAATTAAATTATTTCAACAATTTTGTGTTCTAGTCTTTTATTGTACACGGGATGTCTACAAGACCTTTATTCTGGAATATTTTGGTGAGTTAAGACTTAAAAATTGGAGGCCTAAAATTCTTGAAAAAAATGTACCGCTTTTAGACCCATAATTCCAGACAGAAATAAACCGCCAGGGAGGTTAAGGCTGCTCATAAACATATTCATTTTTTAATACATTTCTGGCTGATTCAATCACTTGGACTGTATTGTCTGGTAATCGTTCAGTACAATGGGTATTTTCCTTGGTAACAGTAAAAAAGGGCGCAGGAGGCTAGTGGACAAATCGGGCGCCGCCATTCACTCCCATAATAAATATCGTTTAATGGGCGCCCGATAGGAAAAAAGGGCGCCAGAGAAAAATAACGTTTAAAAGCGGCGCCCGGAGACTTAATGTTTTATTACTGCTTCTCATGATTACACATTATTTAATGATTTATACATTTTTTAATATTATTTTTAAACGAAAAACAGTACAATATTTTTTTCAAACATTTTTAAACGAAAAACCGCACAATATGTTTTTGAAACGTTATTAATG
Organism: Hyperolius riggenbachi; assembly: GCF_040937935.1. NCBI lineage: Eukaryota > Metazoa > Chordata > Amphibia > Anura > Hyperoliidae > Hyperolius > Hyperolius riggenbachi. Next base: position 446,664,709 of record NC_090648.1, read on the forward strand.
CTTATCACGGGGGGGGGGGGGGGTCTTAGGTTTAGGCACCACCAGGGGGGTCTTAGGTTTAGGCACCACCAGGGGGGTCTTAGGTTTAGGCACCACCAGGGGGTCTTAGGTTTAGGCACCACCAGGGGGGTCTTAGGTTTAGGCACCACCAGGGGGGTCTTAGGTTTAGGCACCACCAGGGGGGTCTTAGGTTTAGGCACCACCAGGGGGGGTCTTAGGTTTAGGCACCACCAGGGGGGTCTTAGGTTTAGGCACCAATACGGGGGTCTAGGGGTTAGGGGTAGGTACAGGGAGGGTTACTTACTAATTTTTTTTTAAACGTTATTATACGTTTCACTTTTTAAACGGAAGATTAACGTTTTCACAATTGCCAATTTCATGAACATTATTTAATGATTTATAACTTTATAAAACATTATTTTTAAACGCAATATAGTACATTATATTTTTAAACGTTATCCATGTTTATCGTTTAAAACCCTGCGCCCTTTTTTCCCAGCGCCCCTTTTTAACGTACGCATTTTCCTTTGCATTATGCAACTATGATATTGTTTGATATTGCTTTATTTTAAGAAAATATTTATAATTCTTATTATAATTAATTTTAAATAATATATTTAATGCATGTAAAACCTTGCCTAGACTGGGGCTCTAAGTGGAAGTTTTATATGTTTTTATGGATCTGAGCTTTAATTTCATCTTCTGCAATACGCAGCAGTCTCATATTTCTTAGTGAATTTCTTTAAAAACAGCCTCTGCACTTTACAGAGGTAAAACGCTGCTCCAGAGTAAGTTGAGTAGTCTGAAAATACGGCACTCTTCAGCAAAATCCTTCCTGCTTCACTCGGATACAAGCTATAAATCTTTATTTATTAAATGTTATAAAGTGCCATCTTCAGCTCTTTAATCATGCAGGAAATTGCAGATGATTCTCTGTAGATGGTAGGCTCTCTATCTTGGATATATCTCCTGGACATAATTCATTTTTATTCACTGAAGCTGCATTAAATTGAGTCAGGACTTGATTTAATTTCTATTAGACATGCACTAGATGCTGACGAATTGTACGAGTGTTTGCAGCGCTTTGTGCTTCAATTGGAAAAATAATATCGATACTCTCTCTCTCTCTCTCTCTCTCTCTCTCTCTCTCTCTCTCTCTCTCTCTCTCTCTCTCTCTTCTTTCTTTCTCTCTCTCTCTCTCTCTCTCTCTCTCTCTCTCTCTCTCTCTCTCTCTCTCTCTCTCTCTCTCTCTCTCTCTCTCTTTGACTACCTTTATATCTTTTTGTGCTTTAAATATGGAGGACACAGTACAGTATGGTGGTTCGCACACACACCTTTTACAACGTTTCTTCTCTTAAAGCATTAGTTGATACGTAATTACATTTGTATGAATCGATTACAGATATATGTTTATTAAGATTAAACACTTATTGGACTGACAATGTTTCAAACAGAAATATGAATTTGAACAGAGTGTAACAACTTTTCCCCTTAATAAACTAAATAAAAATATGCACACATAATATATGCATATAATATTTTTTGAACTCAGCTTATAATGTATTACTCAATGACTAATAATATGCTTCATCTCAAAGCCCTCATTGCCTGATGCCAGATACGTGTGCATGCCAAAAAAATAGCACAAACCACACCCTGTGCAGCAGAAACTACTTGCCGATCCTCCGGATGCTGTCTTCTATGCATCTTGCAGTTCCTAGCAGCTTTCTGATGTCCTCTGTGTACGACTCCCCATGTGTCACCTGAGCTACTTCGGGACAGGTGATACTTCGGGACAGGTGTCCCCCTCCATGAAAAAACAGTTGCAGCCATGTTTCCGAAATTTGCTGAAATTCTCTGGAAAGCTTCTACCTGCATTATGGCAGCCTGTCCCCATCTTGGCAACAACCAAGTATGCTGCGGCTGCTGAGCTGGGGTGGTCTGTGGTAACACAGATGAGCCTAGCCAGAGCCTTGGTGGAGAGTTTGAAAAACAAACTCACCATGGTGCAAAATTGAGGAGGAGGAGCAATCACTTGTTTGGAGGGATGATGTTAGCACAGGTAAGTATTTAACCCTGACACCCAGCCATTCTCCATCATGACAGGCTCTGTCTTTATTACTAGTGGCACTCTTTATCAAGCCACAAATAGAACCCATGGTCCACTTCAACCGCCACAAGGTAGTGTGAGTATCTGAGACATTCTGATCCTCTTCCACAAGACATTAGCAGGAAGCACTCAATGTATTTGTTTCACTGGATACTTATTAGGAATTTAGTGAGTACAGTAAAGCCTTGGATTGAGAGTAACTTGGCTTAAAGAGGAACTCCAGTGAAAATAATGTAATAAAAACATTGCTTCATGTTTACAATAATTATGTATAAATGATTTAGTCAGCGTTTGCCCATTGTAAAATCTTTTAAATCCCTGATTTACATTCTGACATTTGTTACATGGTGCCATTTTTAGTGTTGGCAAGTGATGTAGCTGCTGCATGTTTTTTGGCAGTTGGAAACAGCTGTAAACAGCTATTTCCCACAATGCAGCAAGGTTCACAGACAGGAAACTGCCAGGAGTATGTACTCAGAGTTTCTTGTGGGAGGGGTTTCACCACAATATCAGTCATACAGCGCCCCCTGATGGTCTGTTTGTGAAAAGGAATAGATTTCTCATGTAAAAGGGAGTATCAGCTACTGATTGGCATAAAGTTCAATTCTTGGTCGGAGTTTCTCTAAGAGCACTTTGCAATACAAGCAAAACTTGACTTGATATACAAGCAACACCTTGATATACAAGCGTATACATGCGTGATGCCATCAAAACTGAGAATAGTTATTCTTCAGACGGCAATGATTGTTTTAGTTATGGTGAAAGTCTTGTTTACATGTTTATGTTATACCATTTTACTATAACTGTTTTTGGATTGTGGAACGAATCAACTGGGTTTCCATTAATCCTTATGGGGAAATTTGTTTTGATATGAGTGCTATGGATTCCAAGCATGTCCCTGGAACGCATTATGCTCGCAAACCAAGGTTTCACTGTATAAACAGTTTTTGATGAGAGGGGTTTTTTTGAGGACAGTGTGTTTTCAGTTTGATGAGGGGGGTCCACATGAAATGGCCTATGTCAAAAGTCCTGACCATCAGCATTAAAACTTCTAAAAGTCCAACACATTGCTCCTTCACAAAAACAAGCTGTCCTAAAAATACAGGGCACTTTGCTGTTAAAATGATTTTGTGCAAAATGCCAACTCATCCCAGATCTCTTCCAAAAGGCTGATTATCAGATGTCCTGTAGGGTAATGATCCTATCATTAAACCATCAAACTATTTGGCATTACAGCTAGGACAATTTGTGGCATTGTCAGAGGGCGCAATGCCATCGCTGTGACCATGATTTGGAGTTTAAAACACCTGTCAGTGTGAGCGTTCCTCGCTGGGTCTTGAAATTGTTCCCTAAGGCATAAAAATGATATAACATTTTATATTTCCTACTAAGGCATAAAAATGATATAACATGATATATTTCCTACTGCAGGACTCCATCCAAAGAATATTACACTGGATTTAATCAAATGCTAAACCTTGACAGTTGTATCAAAATTCATTGTCATATTCAATGGCATAAAAACTAAGAAAAATGGGTTGAGTAATAGATATTGTCATTGCTTATCAGGATCAATTCACATAAATCAAAATAAAAAAAATACACTATTTCAAGTATGTGAAATGCATTTAAAAACATCAGTTCTTTGTCAGCCTTTGTAACACATGTTCAAGGCTGCCATGCAGGTGGAAATATCATTTTTCTAGACCTTCACTGACAAAAGTTTAAATTTTTTAGTGGTATACTTTGTAGCCCATAGGATGAGAGGATGAACTATGGGAAACCTCTTTAAAATCACTTAAAGGGACTCCGAGCAGTGCAGAAACTATGGAAAGATGCATATCATTTTAAAGCTATCTTTCTCCTCTTTCCAATGATATATAAACCGCCGCCCTACGCCTTTTAGTTTTCGCTATTTTCGCGATTGAAATTGCAGCGGCCGCGATTTCAATAGCGAAAATAGAGAAAACTAAAAGGCGTAGGGTAAAGATTTAGGTGTCACCAGAAAGAGGAGAAAGAGAGCTTTAAAATGATATCCATCTTTCTATAGTTACTTGTGTTACACAGGACGACACTTTCCCCAGTGTCAGCAGCTCCATTCAGCAGAATTGAGCTGCTGACTTTAGGAAAAAGTCGCCCTGTGTAATACAATGTAACTATGGAAATATGGATATAATTTTAAAGCTCTCTTTCTTCTCTTTCTGGCGACACCTAAATCGTCGCCCTACGCCTTTTAGTTTTCTCTATTTTTGCGATTGAAATTACGGCCACGGCAATTTCAATCACGAAAATAGCGAAAACTAAAAGGCATAGGGCAGCGGGTTTATATATCATTGGAAAGAGGAGAAAGAGAGCTTTAAAATGATATGCATCTTTCCATAGTTTCTGCACTGCTCGGAGGTCCTTTAAAGGAAATATGAACTAAAAAATAAACATATCAGGCAATTAATTGTATGTGTAATACTAATGGTAAACAGACCTTTCATGCAGTCTCACATTCTCATATTCAGTTCAAAAGATAATCGAGGCGACAGGGCTGCATCAAAGTTTTTACCTTATCTGCTGCATAAGGCATCTGGGACACGTCTTACTGCATCCTCCTTTTCCTCCTCCCACAGTCTGCACTGAACCCTGACCCTCCCCTGGTTTGCCATACCTGCGCATTAAAACTCTGCGCTTGCGCAGTTTGGCAGGCTGCCCGTGCTTGCGCACATAGATACCCTCATCTGACAGAATGTTCCCGGTGGTCTCCAGGATGAGAGCATACGCGCATGGTGTCCTGGAGATCGTCGGGAGCACAGACACAACAGCCGAGGGTTTATAAGTAAACAGGCATGCGAGCAACCTGCCGAACTGAGCAGGTGCGGCGTGTTAATGCGCAGTACTGCTACCGGATCAAGGATGGTGACCCAGGGAGGGTCGGGGCACGGTCTGGACTGTTGGAGGCCAGATACCTTATGCAGCAGATAAGGTAAAAACTTGTATGCAGCTCTGTTGCCTTGCTTATCCTTTAAAGCTAATGGGTACCGGATTAAAAAAGAAAAAGTCAGATACTCACCTAAGGAGAGGGAAGGCTCGGTCCTAATGAGGCTTCCCTCTCCTCTCCCGGTGCCCTCGGTGCTGCGCTGGCTCCCCCGTTCGCGTCCGCCACTGCAGGGACTTCGGAGGTCTTCGGGAGCACTCGGGCTTCCGAAGACGGGCCGCTCCATACTACGTATGCGCAAGTGCGTCATAGAGGGCGCTCGCGCATGCGTAGTATGGAGCGGCCGCGTCATCGGGAGCCCGAGTGCTCCCTGTTATAATTTAAGTAGGCCTCAGTTACTTGGCCTGAGTTTTATGTAAAAGGCTTGTCCGCAGTGTATGCCTTTAAAATAAATAGAGGTTTTGTGATGCAGGCAGAGGCATCTCAGGGTCTGCGTGTAGCAGAGGATACACGCAGATACTGAGAACATGTTCCTAAAAGAAGGCCATCGGACTACTCTGACCTCAACCACAGGAACAGAAAACATTGGCCATATTTACTAAACATCCACGGTCCTGCATATAGGCCAAATGCCTCATTGATTATTAATCAAGTAGGTGTGTATGATGACACCACAAGTGGGTCCACCAATAGACTAATCTAGGGGGTGGCGAAGATGATGTCATATTTAACTCTTTCCTAGTCGGTATTAAAGGCTAAGGGAGCTATGAGAGCGCACTTCTGCTTCTTCCTTCCGCACTAGCTCGCAAGGCCGACTGGGACCTCTAAGCATGTTCTTCCTTTCTGTAATCTGATATAATGTATGCTGTACATAGGTAGTTTAGTGTAACGTAGTTAGGAAGAAGGTACCTGATAGACTTCAGCAGGGAGTCTCATCACGAGCTTGTAACGCAACATGAAGATTGGCATAGCTAGGATATGATGACTGTATCTATCTGTCGTTCTGTGACTTGAATAAATAACGTAAACATTGAAGAAGCCTGAGAAAGTCTATCTCCTGTTTGCTGTGTGGAGAGTCAAGTGATCTCACAGTCTGTGAGACGATGGTGTCGAAGCAAGGTGATAAGAACAGTTTATAACACTCCCGAAAGCTCCCGAAGGCATGCGGAAGTGGCAGTATTTGACTGAACTGGTCGAATACTGCCACGGGGGATCCTGCGCGGGACCGTGCACCGGGAGAGGAGGGGGAAGGTTCATTAGGACCGAGCCTTCCCTCTCCTTAGGTGAGTATCTGACTTTTTCTTTTTTCATCCGGTAAACATTCACTTTAAGGGCTGCAATTGCAATGGTGTAAACAGCAGCCATGACAGTGTGAAGTGGAATCTGGATAATCAGCACCTGGGGAGAGATTGAATTGCTATTTGATATTGTCAGCTATTGTTCTTATCAGGAGTCTTTGTGCAGGCAAATAAAAGTGTTTTGCCTTCAAATATTTTTTTTTAGGAAAGCCCAGCTGATTCATCTGCAGTTCATCTCCCAATTTACATAGCTAAAATAACAGTTTTTTTTTCTTAAACTCAAGTCAAGCTCTAATTCGGCTTAGTACTGCATGTACCCATGTGTATCTCGTCATGTCACATGTCAGTTCAGGTACCCATTAAATAAATACTGCAGTAATGAGTGCGACATAGTGGTACAGTGCATAGCACTCACTCCTTACAGGGCTGGGTCCCTGGTTTGAATTCCATCCATAGCACTATTCTCCCCACGCCTGTGTGGGTTTCTTATAGGCACTCCAGTTTCCCCCAACATGCCAAAAAACACAGATAATTTAACTGGCCATAATTTGGACCTAGACTGTGGAGGACATATGACTATAGTAGGGATTGGATTGTGAGCTCCTCTTAAAGACAGTCAGTGACATGACCATATACCGTGTAAAGCGCTGCAGAAAATGACAGTGCTATATAAATAGAAAGTAATAATGTAATGTGTTATTGCACTTATATTTAATGATAATGTAAACTATTTTTTAACTATTTCAAATTTGTCAGTTACCACTATATATACTTGCGATAATAAATGTGTCATTTTTTAACCTCTTGAGGACCACAGGTTTACACCCCCTTAGTGACCAGATTTTTTTTACAGCTTTAACCCCTTGCCGACCGCTCCACGCCAATTGGCGTGAATGCGGCGGCAGCCCCGGGACCACGCCACGCCGATTGTCGTGAATGGCTGCGGGCGGGGATTGCAGAAGATCGCGTCTGCTGATGGGCACGCACATCCACATTAATGATGGAGCTCTGCTCCGCCTTCAGTCTCCCAGTGGCGATTGCTGCTCAGAGACTGTTAGACAGTGAAACCGCTGTCTATTAACATTGTACAGCACTACGATCTACAGCAGAGCTGTACTGGGGACAGCCGTGTGACATGGCTGTCCCACTGGCAGACACAAAAGTGATCCGCTGTCAGAGGCTGAAGCCTATGACAGCCGATCACGCTGATTGGCTGGTGGGGGGAGGGATATAAAATAAATACAAAAATAGTTAAATGTATTTAAAAATATTCTAATAAATATTTATAAAAAACAAACAAACATCTGGGGAGCGATCAGACCCCACCAACAGAGAGCTCTGTTGGTGGGGAGAAAAGGAGGGGGAACCACTTGTGTGTTGAGTTGTGTGGCCCTACAACGAGCCCTTAAAGCTGCAGTGGCCCAATTATTAAAAAATGGCCTGGTCACTAGGGGGGTTTAACACCACAGTCCTCAAGTGGTTAACAGCTTACCGTATTACTCAGCCATACATCTTAGCAGCCAAATAAATGTCACTTCCTTTTCTCCCCACCAACATAGCTTTCTGTTGGTGGGATCTCATTGCCACTGTGATTTTTTTATTTTTATTAATTTTCTTGTTATTTTTTTTTAAATAAAAAGCTCTTTTTTTTTAATTTTAGCCCTTCCCTCCCTCCCCGAGATCCATCCTATGAGAGGGATCAGATTGTGAGCCACTCCAGGGCATAGGTAAGTGACAAAGCTGTCCCCTGTCGTTGCTGGCAGGCTGTTTATGGAGGGGAGCTCCATAACTCAGTGGGGAATGCATGCACATCCACACACTTAAAGTGGACCTAAACCAAGGACTTCCTCGCTGCTCTAAAATAAAAGCAACAGCATATAATAACCTTTACAGAAAAAAAACAAATTTCTTTGTTACTGCTTGCAGAACTCCTCAGATATGGTGCAGAACTGTTACTTCCTGGTTTGCTGGAAGCACCTACAGGATTAACCTCCTGTGTTTACATATAGGCTCCCTAAAAGGCAATACTGCGGCACAGATCAGACAGAGGTGACAGCTCAAATAAAGGGGCCCATACACTCAGCCGATTTTCTGGCCGACCGATCGATCAAAATCGATCGATCGATTGATCGATTGCAAATCGGTTGGCCAATTGACCGATCGACGGCCGATTTCGATGGATTTCGATGGATTTCCATCGAACTGGCAGGGTGGAAAATCTAGGTCGATCTGATGAGATTGCTTATTATTTTGCATTGGCCCTAATGGAAATCTGATGGCAAAAAAATGCCATCAGATCGAATTTCAATAGATTTTAAACTGAAAGCTATTGGAATTCTATCCTGGTAAAAAATGTTCTAAAAACACATCAGATAGATCATCAGATGCATTTCTTATCTATCTGCTGCTAATCTGACGAGTGTATGGGCACCTTTACAGTGACTTATTACTTCCAGATAAGGGAGAATTAGGCAGTATGTGATCTCTAAATGCAAACAGTATTCCAGTTTTTTTTCTGCTTTCCTATGCATACGTTTACGTCCTCTTTAAGTGACGATTGTTTAAATGTACTTAAATGGAACCTGAAGAGAGGGAAATGATTTAAAATAAACACATGATGTAGCTGCAAATGAATATTACATACTAACCTCGCCGTCCGTTCCTCTTAGAGGCTCACCATTTTCTTATAACAGTGATCCCTCCCAGTTCTGACAATATTTTGTCAGAACTGAAATATACCAGTTGCTGTCAGTTATATATCAGCAGCTGTCAGCTACAACTGAATGTGCAAGGTAATGTCCATGTTTCCCTATGGCTCAAGTGGGTGATATTACAATTTAACAGTGTGCTGACCAGGAAGCTGTTAGGGGGCAATGGCCATTTTTTAAAATGGAGGATGGAGAAATCCATCAATCACAGTGGACAAATGGGACGCAGAGAGGAGAAAGAGTAGTAGTAGACTACACAGGAGGTTCGTATGACCTGTGTATGGTTATTTTGACTTTTTATTTTCAGTTCAGGTTCTCTTTAAAATATGTAGAGGATTTCTAAATATTTGCTACCTCTTTTCTCCTCTTATCCATACACAAGGTAAATTTAACATATCTGAAATAAACAAAAACAAATAGGAGATCTAACATGTAATTTCCATTTCATTATCACACCATTTCCTTACTCACTCTTCCCACTGTTTGCTTGCCTGTCTACACAGCTTTTTTCTCTGTAATATATGGAAACAAACACAGAGACATTTTAAGACTCAGATTATGAGGAATAAAGGAAATGGTTTAGACATTATACAAAATGAGGTGTAAAAGAACCGTGAAGTCTTCTGTGAAAAATAAATAAATATGTCAACACCTGACTCATTGGGCCTCATCCAATTCACATTTTCTCTTAAGTTTTCTAGTATGGTGATATATTTACACCTCATGAATAAAATGCCTCATCAGCAAGCAAGAAAATACTCTAAATAATTTTCATAGTACTCTTTCTCTTACTTCTTGGTACTTTTTCCATTGCAGAGTGCTGAAAAGTAACCTGCCTGGCGTTCTGATTTCCGCGGCCCTGCACCCGTAGGAACGTTTTGCACATTTCTTGTTTTTATCATGTAGCTAGCCTAGCGCTAGCTACATGATTCCCCCTCCCTGCGCCATTTCTCCCTGCCCTCCGATCGCCGCCAGCGCAATCACCCGTCCGGAAATCCCGTTCTGAATGGGATTTCCTTGAGGCCTTCCCACGTCGCCATGGCGACGAACGTCGTGACATCATCGACGTCGTGACGTCACAGGGAGTCTCGATCCACCCCTTAGCGCTGCCTGGCACTGATTGGCCAGGCAGCGCACGGGGTCTCGGGGGGCGGGTAGCGGCGGATCAGTGGCGAGCGGCGGCGATCAGGTAGGACACGCAGCAAGCAAAGTGCTTGCTGCGTGTTTAAAAAAAAATATTCACATCGGCCCAGCGGGGCCTGAGCGGTGACTTCCGGCGTCTCTGGACGAGCCTAGCTTGTCCAGAACGCCAGGGAGGTTAAGACATAAGATAAACCAGTATCTCCTAGGAGAAAACTTTTAGGCAGATGGGCAGGTCTGGTAGAAATCACCATGGGTGGTCAGAACTGCCAAATTCCCAATGCAATGAAAATTCCAAAATTTCACACATTCTTCCAAACAAATTCCAGATTTTACGGTCATGTATTCCGAGTTTGCATCACAACATTTCAGTTTATTGCACATGTATTTTCTATATATATATTGTATTAACAATTAAAATTAATAATGGTTAAGTTGCCCATCAATGGTACAATTTTTAGCAAATGTTTTTATTTTCTATAAGATCATTCAGATTGAAAAAAAAAAGATTGTTATTTTTTATTTATTTCCAAATAAAATATTGCCACCATACATTGTACTAGGGAAATCATTTTAATGTTGCAATAACCCGGACAAATGGCCAAATAAAATGTGTGGATTTTAATTATGGTAGCATGAATTATTTAAAAACTATAATGGCTGAAAACTGAAAAATAATGATTTTTTTTCCATTTTTTTGTTATTATTCCCATAAAATTGCATGTAAAATAAAATAATTCTTAGCATAATGTACCACCCAAAGAAAGCCTAATTGGTGGTGGTAAAAACAAAGTATAGATCATTTCGTTGTGATAAGTAGTGATAAAGTTATTGGGGAATGAATGGGAGGAGTGCTGATAGGTGAAAATTCCTCTCGTCCATAAGGTGAAAAATACCCGCGGGCTGAAATGGTTAAACAGGCACCATAATGACATATAGTAGAATTACATTATTAAGGATACTCACTTTTCATGTTAATTATCCTGGTTTCAGCAGCAGAATCACTTCCTATATCCACATATTGCTGTAATTTAATATTTAGCCCTGCCCTCTCAGTGAGCCTAGGCTGTTTAGATATGTGGATGTCTCCTCCCAGAGCAAGACCAAGAATCATTTTCCCTGGCTTTGGATCTCTCAGTAAACAAACATTCCTCAACGATGCACCTGGCAGGACTAAAGATGTTGCCACCTGTGATAAATTTCAGAACGTAAATCAGGGATAGGAAAGATTTTACAGTGGGCAAACACTAACTAAATAATTCACAAAGTAATATTGTAAAGGATTGTAAGGATAGGGAGCTCAGACCTGAACAACCCAAACTTTGTGTGCAGCCTGGGTGTACTGAGTGATTGATTGGGAATTAAAGAGTAACTGTCAGGCTGCAAAAGCTAATTTAACCACCCTGGCGTTCTATTAAGATCGCCAGGGCAGCTGCGGGAGGGTTTTTTTTTAAATAAAAAAAAAACTATTTCATGCAGCCAACTGAAAGTTGGCTGCATGAAAGCCCACTAGAGGGCGCTCCGGAGGCGTTCTTCCGATCGCCTCCGGCGCCCAGAATAAACAAGGAAGGCCGCAATGAGCGGCCTTCCTTGTTTTGCTTAGATCGTCGCCATAGCGACGAGCGGAGTGACGTCATGGACGTCAGCCGACGTCCTGACATCAGACGCCTCCGATCCAGCCCTTAGCGCTGGCCCGAACTTTTTGTTCCGGCTACGCTGGGCTCAGGCGGCTGGGGGGACCCTCGGCGGCGATCGGGCAGCACACGCGGCTGGCAAAGTGCCGGCTGCGTGTGCTGCTCTTTATTTGAAGAAAATCGGCCCAGCAGGGCCTGAGCGGCAGCCTCCGGCGGTGATGGACGAGCTGAGCTCATCCATACCGCCCGGCTGGTTAAACCTCTATTCCCCTGTGTTAAACAGTTTGGAAGGAAGCCAAAAAGGCAATACTGAAGTTAAAAATCTCTCTTACTTTGATGTTTGCTGAACAGCAAGCCTCTTTATTCCCAAGCTCCTAAGGAGGCCGGCAGGCCGCATAACAGATACTGCAGAGCATGCTGGGGCTGCTTCTTCTTCCCACTGCACTCCCTTGGTCCTCCCCTTCTTTTCCCTATCCCGCCCTAAGGCTGCTTTTACAGTGGGACGTTACAGGCTCATGTTACAGCAGCTTGTAACGCAGCCCAACTCACAGCACTGAAAAATCAATGTGCTGTTCACAGGGCACATCTTTCGTTAGAGTATACTGCATGAGTCCGCTATTGTTCCTAGCCACATGGCTAATTAATATTCACTGCACAGTAGTGCTGTCCGGATCATGAACCATTAGGATCTTTGATCCTGATCTTTTTTGTGAGTCGAATCATCAGAAAGCAGGGTAAGGGAGGATATTACATCACAATTGGCTTCATACAAGACAGTTAAACATGGAACCTGCCATGAGCTGTCAGGAGCATCAATCTCTGCAAATACTATATAAAAATTCTGTGAAATCCAAATGTGGACAGTGAAATGCATATGTAATGTAAGTACAGCCAATATTTAGCTACTGATATATGTGTTTTTTTCTCTGAGACCCTATACCTAACAGCTCCTCTTTAAGCTTCTGGAATCAAGTCTCAGCTGTTGTGAAACATTCCTTCTTTCACCTAAGGATCATTGCAAGGATTTAACACCACATACCTCCAGCGGATCTTCCAACCCGAGTTCATGCCTTCATCACATCAAGGCTGCTGCAATGTTCTCTATACAGGCCTTCCAAACAAAGACCTGCACCTCCTGGAATTAGTGCAGAATGCTGCTGCAAGGCTGTTGAGCAGCTGGTGACTAGCCAACCCCACCATTGCCACATAACACCAACCCTGAACTCACTCCACTGGCTACCAATAAAATTGAGAATTCTGTTTAAGATTGGCTTATTGACATTCAAATCCTTGCACAATCTGGACTCTGGATAGCTGAAGGACTTGTTGCAACTGCATCACAACTCCCACAATCCTAGATCAAAAGGATGTAATAACTTGGCCACCCCCAGAATCCACCTTAAAACCTTTTGAGACAGAACCTTCTGTCATGCTACCCCTACACTTTGGAACGTCCTGCCACACCCAATCTGGACATCTCCATCCCTGGACGCATTTAAGTCCAAACTGAAAACCACCTGTTTAATCTGTTTATGAAGACCTAACTATTTCCTCTGTAGCACAGTCTAGCTTGCAACCATGTATAGATCTAAAACATACCTATGCACTTCCTATGGGAGAAAAGCCTTTTACAAAAGTTATTGTATTGTTTTGTTTTGTATATTGTATTGTAAAATAAGCAATGTTCTTTATCATATTATTTTGAGTACAGTTTCTCTTTAAGTTTCTGGGAAGGTCCTTGAGGGGAACGTCTTAGGCCTAGGGAAAGGATGAGACCGGGGAGCCTTTATGGTGTAGTATCGTTAGACTAGTGGGATAGGTAATAGTGTAGGTAATAAATTCTCACAAAGGTGGGTTGCCCTGATGCAACCAATGACAATCACATGCGGAAAAAACCCGTTTCCGCTCTCCTCCTGTGGTCCTATATACTGGCGGATAGTCTCCCCGGTGATATAGTAGCACCTCAAATAGGATACGGAGGCAAATTGGTGGAGGCGCCCTTAATCTTATTAACAAGCCATTAGCGGAGAAATGAACTCCAAAATAAAATTTCAAATAAAAAGAGGTATCTTACCTCATCAGAAGAAAAGGGTGGAAAAGGGAGTCTTTTTATTAAAATAAGGGGTATACTGTAGACAACGCGTTTCACGGACACAGACCGCTTCATCAGGTCAATAAACAGAAACCTAAAACAAAACATTTTCCTTAAATATCTGATCAAGGAATGATTTATCAGGAGAAAATATCACAAATGTTGCACTGCATGGATATCCGTGTCCCGTGAAACGCGTTGTCTTCAGTATACCCCTTATTTTAATAAAAAGACTCCCTTTTCCACCTATATGAGTCTTCTGATGAGGTAAGATACCTCTTTTTATTTGAAATTTTATTTTTGAGTTCATTTCTCCGCTAATGGCTTGTTAATAAGATTAAGGGCGCCTCAGACGATTTGCCTCAGTTTCTCTTTAAGTCACAAATAACAAACCCTCTGGCGGATGCTGTAAAGCTATTATTAATCTTTTAGTGATAACAAAGTATATAAATTATATCCAGTTATATGCATAAGAATTAATTTATGCTCATAGGTAAAATGTAACACAAAACTTTTTTTCAGGGGAGCCTCATGTCATCAAATCTTGAGAAAGTGGGATGTCAGCAAAAGTTTACAAGATTAGATAAAAGAGGTGATAAAGGCAATAAGGACATTTATTGCATCAACCCATCTGTGAGCAGTACTTTCATTTCACAGTAGTAAAAGGCTAATCACATCCTCTGTCCTGATCAATACGTCCAGGATGTTGCAAAATGAGAGAGCATTTCTGAGCAGAATTTGAATAGAAATCAATAAGACAAACTATGCCACTAAAATAAATCTGGAAGCACAGAAAAAAACATATTATTTGTTATTATTCATATTATTTAATAGATATTTACCACTCTAGCAGGGACATAACTAGACTTAATAGGGCCCCCCTGCAAAAATGATAGCATGGGGCCCCCTTGGTCCCCGAACCCCATGCGGATCACGTGATCGGTAGCCACGAACGGCAACAGAGTGTGTTCTGCTGTAAAGTAGGTCTGGAAGCAGGAAAAAATGACACATGTTCCCGCTACTCACTACTCTGCATGGTGGGAGGAGGTTGCGGGGACAGTTTTTGTGAGCAAGCAGGGAGATTTTTTGCAAACTGGCTGCACCTGTGGTTGGGGAGAGGGAGGAGGAGGGCCCCCCAAAGCCTCCGAGGCCCCCCTGCAATAGTAGGGGTCATAGGGGTGATTACTAAACCCATGCACTGTAGAGAGAAACCTCTGGACCCTCCAGATGCTTCTTCCCATCCTCCATGACCCCTCCACTGCCAGATGGGACCCTCTTCTTCTTTACTCCCTTCCGTGTACAAGTGCGGCGACACTGGGCATGCACCAGAAAGGATTGCACCTGTGCACTAGCATGGAGCTGCTTGTGCATGGAAGAAAAAAAAAAGCATGAGCAGCTCCAGCTTCATTGAGCCTGCATCAATGTTGAAAATTGTATAAATGATCCCAGTGCAGGAATGGAGCTGCATAGGAAGACGGGGAAGCTTCTTTTTTATATAATTTATTGAAGAAAAGAGAATGCATCCATATACACTCAAAAATCAACAATATCCATCAAAGAACACATTTCTCTTCCCCCTTTTTTCTTCAAAATATTAACATATGAAGTGACCAAAAATAACAAAACACAAAAACAATCACAAAACACACTCTCCTCCCTCCTCCCCTCCCAATCTGTACATCATGATCCTCACCCAACCAAAGAAAGAAATCAAATCACATAAGGACTACCCGTCCCACAGATTACAATATGTCTCCTACTCCCAATAATAAATCACGTATACCTCTTCAAGAGACTCCTTCCCTACATCTCCATGAAATGTAAACCACTTCTCCCACTTATCATTAAAGACCTCCAATTTGTCCTGCTGAAGAGCAATTGGATTTTCAAGATCTGTCAACAAGTTAACCTTACCAATCCAATCTCTAAGAGTAAGAGGATCCTGACATCTCCACTTAACTGGAATCAAGGTTTTAGCAGCTATCCACAATTGGGGAATGATCTATCTCTTATAACTACTAATAGAATTTGAGGTATCGTGAAACAAAAACTTTACATGGCTCCCAATTGATACACTCTTCACCTAACCTTCCATTGCATTCTAATATATTATCCCAAAACCTTGAAATTACAGGACACTCCCATACCAGATGTATTAATGTTCTTTTCGTCCCACAACCTCTCCAACATCTATCACTTGCACCAGGGTATATAGAAGCCAATCTATCCGGCGTTCTATCATCATCTAGTTAACAGCTTACAATTGACTTCCTTAATCTTAAAACTTACAGACGTAGCATGAGCCAGAATACTTACTTTCCTTTTTTGAATATTACTCATAGAAATGTCAAAATCCTCCTCTCACCTACTGTAAGGCCTGGTGGTGTATTCTCCACAGTCAGCATGCAACGCATGAGCTGGCGTGGAGGAGGTACACACACTAGCCCCAGGAAACAGGCTATCCCTAGTATAGTGGAGGGGAGGACTGACTCCAAAAGGTGATTGTGGCGCACAGAGCCGGTGCAGATCTGACAGCCACAAACAATGCTTTCGTTATAACGTCTCAGCGCAAAGTAGCGCTGAGCGCACAAACCAGAACTGAGGAGATCAGGACAGGTAGACAGAATGAACGCTTGCTAGCTAGCGGCTACCTAGCGACCGCAAGCGTCCAAAACCAGACAGACTGGAATGAGGCAGCCAATGCGATGCGGCGATGGCGTGCCTCACAAAGACAGGACAGGATAGTCAGAAAATAGCAGGATTAAGATAGATGAACGTAACACAGATAAATATACAATAAGTATGTTTTCCTAGCGTATTACAATTACAGCTATCAATGAAACTATTTGTAACGTCTGACTAACATATGTATATATCGGCAATGAACCGATATATGACATAAGCAGGAACGCTGACTAGGACTGGAGTAATACAGGGAACAGGACTCAGAAGGATTCGCTATCTCTTCGCAGAGATGAACGCAATCCACAAACGGTAACAGAACAGGATTCAGAAGGATTCGTTATCTCTTCGCAGAGATGAACGCAATCCACAAACAGTAACAGAACAGGATTCAGAAGGATTCGTTATCTCTTCGCAGAGATGAACGCAATCCACAAACGGTAACAGAACAGGATTCAGAAGGATTTGTTATCTCTTCGCAGAGATGAACGCAATCCACAAACAGAACCAGGAGCAGGGTAACTACCTCAGCACGGGTGGTCACGGTACGCGCAACCTACCAAAACGTGCTGGAAAGCTGACTAACTGCACACAGGATATAAACAGTTCGTGTACGTATACATCAGCGACACTGATGTATCAACGTAACACAAATACAAGGAAAATAATAAACGTGCTGGTATGCATATATATTGGCAATGAACCAATATATGATGCAAAGACCAGCAAAGTATCTTTAGAACAAGAAACACGATCGAGGGCTGAAGCGACAGCAAGACAGGCTTAAGCTGAAGCTATGAAAACCCAAGGAAACCCTGCAGGAAGCAGATCTTTATACTGAGGTCATCCAATGGGAGCAGACATGCAGATTCCCACACAGGTGAATGATAATCAGTCACAAGCTGACAGCAGGGAAAGACAGACAAAGCTATGCAGCTTGCATGGAAATAGATCAGAACTGCCTGAGCTGCAGCACTACTACTTCCAGCAATAGCTGCTGCAGCAGCGATCATTACAGTACCCCCGCCTTTAAAAGCGGATTCCAGACGCTTTTCAAAACTGAAATTCCCAACAAAACAGTCTGACTGATAATTCATGATGACCGGGACAGCCCGGCAAGACCGAATTCCAGAATCAGTCCCCACAAGACTGGACCCATCAGAACCAGAACCTACAGAACCATGCCCATCAGTACTACAAGCCCCAGTGTGGCACCCATCAGAACCATGATTTCCAGAAGAAAGCCCTCCGAAATTCCCTGAGCGATACCCACCGCCTTCCAGGAACCGTTCAGAAACGCCAAAGCCTTTGCAATGCCCACCGGTACTGTCTTTACCAACACAAAACCCACTGTTGAACCAGTCCAAGGCACCAGGACAAGTTTTCTCAGAGACCTCCCAGAACACCTTGAAGCTCCAAAGAGATCCCCATAGGTCAGAATGCCCCTTAGGCTCACATGGAGAACTATCAAGAACCCCTATGGAACCTAGGGCAATTCCCGAGTCAGGGCCACAAGGACAAACATCAATATCAGGGCTTTCAGGGACCAGAACCATCTCTGGGCATGCAGGCAGACTGGCAACATCAGAACATGTTCCCACTAAGGAAGCATCAGAGCACGCTAACACCTTAGACACACTTGGGCATTCTGGCACACAAAGAACATCTGGGCACACTGGCACAAGAGAAACCTCTGGGCACGTCAAGGAACTGTGAGCCTCAGGGTCAGCCAAGACGGGACCAAAACCAGGACCGGCCAAAAAAAAATCATCATGACTAGACTTCGCAACTACTGGATTTTTACACGAGAATGCAGGATCAGACTTAGATGTCGCTGATTCCAGCAAAGTCAGTAACAAATCAGATTCAGGGGCACTAACAAGACAGGACAAATCTTCTGATGTATGCACTGAACCAGATAGGGACTCCACAACTACCTCTGGACTGGACAGAAACTCATTTAATATACTGGATTGGAGCTCATGAGGCGCTGCAGAACAAGTCAGTATTGTAGCAGCCCCCACTGGACTAGGCAAAACTGAGGAATTCCCTGGACAGGAAGGGGACTCTGGAACCTCTGCCACAGCGGCCAGAGAACCAGAATCTTTTAGGATACAAGGCAGGGTTTCAGGAATGCTTACTAAATCAGACTGAAATTCTGAGACTTCTGTTATTTTGACCAGAGAATCAGAATTATCCATGTTACAGGGCAAGACTTCTGAAACATGCAGAGGACAGGGCTGGAGTTCCTCGGCTGTTACAACACTGGAGAGGGACTCAACAACATTGGTTAAATCAGACTGTGTACAGGGCAAGGTATCTGACACACTTGCTGACGAGGACAATATTTCAATGGCTTCTGCTTTGCTGGGCAAAAATTCATCAAGTTTTATTAGAGCAGACTGTAATTCCAAAACAGCTGCTAGACAAGTGAATATTACTGCAACACCAACTGAGGTAAGCAGTGCTTCAGACTCCTTTTCTAGAGGGTTTAAAGTATCCAAAGTACTGGGTGAAGCATAAGACTCTGCGACCACAGCTTCACTGGACAGGATCACTGAACAGTCCATATTGCAGGGCAAAACCATGGAAGCACCTGCTGGACAGCATAATGATTCTGTGACCTGAGTTTCATTGGAGAGATCTACCGCACAATTCATGGTACAGGGCAAATTTATTGGAAAATTTTCTGAACAAGGTAATAATTCTGCGATTTCAGGTTCACATAGCAGATGCTCTGAGCTATTCACGAAACTAGAGCGAGGTGTAGAAACAGGAAGATCAAGACACAATGTTTGCGCATCTGAATCACCATTCATTTGTAAAATTGGAAAATTCAGATGCTGGGGTTCTGAGGTTACTAGACAGGATTGCTGGGACTCGGAAACTGATGTAGTGCATCTATTGGCATCTGCTGGATCAGACAGGAGTTGAACTTTATTAACACAGGTAATTTCTGCAGAAGTGTTTGCAGAGACAGGCAAGATTTTTCTGGTGTCTGTTTCACTAAACAAAGAGTCATGAGTACTGGCTAGGCTGGACTCAGAAGTCAGCAGGACCTCTGGATTCTCTGCTGAGAAATTTGTGCAGGGCAAAGTTAAGAAAGTATCAGTGGCTTCTGTTTTACTGGGAAGTAACACTGAGTTATCCATGGTACAGGGTGGAGTTACAGGAACATTCACAAGACATGGTAGGGACTCAGTAAGTGGAGAAGTGGGACAGTCTCCAATTGACAGTGTGTCTTCCCTGGTATCAACTGATTGAATCGCATAAAAATCATCCAAAATCATTTTCCACACATCGATCAATGGAGCCACAAAGTCATACCCACACACACCAGTTTTTATTAGGTTATAGGCAGACTTAATGCATGCATTCAATACTAATTCACTTTTTGCACTGTAAAATTGACAAAATGAACTTGAATCATTCTTCCATTCATTGACCAGAGCTTCCATCTCTCCTTTCTCAAATGGAGGATTCCAAGCATACTTAACAGGCAGATCACAGTTTGCAGATATGATTGTGGCAGGGACATATATTGGGTTAATTAGCAGGTGATTGGCAGATTCCTTATTCTTAAGAATCTCTAATACCTGTAGCAAGTGTTGAACTGTAGTGTATGCAAACTTTCCTTGCTTCACAAATAAGTTGATTTGTTCAATACTCTGTAATATCTCCTCATAATCATACTCAGATAATTCTTTTAAACAAAATTCTTTATTTTCCCTAGCCAGTGATGAAAGTTCATTAGTAGTTTCATAAGTCCATTTAACCCCCCTGAAAGACAATTGCATTTCATTATCTGTTAATGGCAGAATCTCATTATAGGTCTCAGTCACTAAGGATAACGATTCTGCAGATTGGACACGTTTCTTAGAACGTTTGCGTTTTGCTTTTGACCTAGCTGTTTTTGGTGATTTATTCAAAGCTGCAGGAAAATTATCAGTAACACTTTCTGCTTGCTGCTCATTCTTGCAAGCAATTGAAGGAGCAGCTGATTGGCCTGCTGCCAGGAGTTCATTAAGAGGAAAAGGCAATGGATCTATGCGCAACCAGTTATGGATCACAAACGCTAGAAATTCCAGCGGTCTCTCTTTCAAATCGGAATGATTGAGAACATCAAATGCCCACTGGAATAATTCCCCTTTAAACAAAATATAACTTAGTTGGAGTGCCCAGGTTGAAACAGGAGTCGCTTGGAGATCAGGATTAGCCAGGAACCTGGCACATTCAGAGAGAAAATCTTTTTCTGTTTCAGAGCTAAGTTCTTCAAATTTCTTAAAGGAACAGGAACCATAATTAACAGTGTCATACTTTCTGGGAATCCCCCCCACAATGGGGATTGGTAATGGGGTTTTCATAATGTAAGGCCTGGTGGTGTATTCTCCACAGTCAGCATGCAACGCATGAGCTGGCGTGGAGGAGGTACACACACTAGCCCCAGGAAACAGGCTATCCCTAGTATAGTGGAGGGGAGGACTGACTCCAAAAGGAGATTGTGGCGCACAGAGCCGGTGCAGATCTGACAGCCACAAACAATGCTTTCGTTATAACGTCTCAGCGCAAAGTAGCGCTGAGCGCACAAACCAGAACTGAGGAGATCAGGACAGGTAGACAGAATGAACGCTTGCTAGCTAGCGGCTACCTAGCGACCGCAAGCGTCCAAAACCAGACAGACTGGAATGAGGCAGCCAATGCGATGCGGCGATGGCGTGCCTCACAAAGACAGGACAGGATAGTCAGAAAATAGCAGGATTAAGATAGATGAACGTAACACAGATAAATATACAATAAGTATGTTTTCCTAGCGTATTACAATTACAGCTATCAATGAAACTATTTGTAACGTCTGACTAACATATGTATATATCGGCAATGAACCGATATATGACATAAGCAGGAACGCTGACTAGGACTGGAGTAATACAGGGAACAGGACTCAGAAGGATTCGCTATCTCTTCGCAGAGATGAACGCAATCCACAAACGGTAACAGAAC
The DNA here is from genome assembly GCF_040937935.1 of Hyperolius riggenbachi. Lineage (NCBI taxonomy): Eukaryota > Metazoa > Chordata > Amphibia > Anura > Hyperoliidae > Hyperolius > Hyperolius riggenbachi. The sequence continues at coordinate 446,686,297 of NC_090648.1, forward strand.
AGGATTCAGAAGGATTCGTTATCTCTTCGCAGAGATGAACGCAATCCACAAACAGTAACAGAACAGGATTCAGAAGGATTCGTTATCTCTTCGCAGAGATGAACGCAATCCACAAACGGTAACAGAACAGGATTCAGAAGGATTTGTTATCTCTTCGCAGAGATGAACGCAATCCACAAACAGAACCAGGAGCAGGGTAACTACCTCAGCACGGGTGGTCACGGTACGCGCAACCTACCAAAACGTGCTGGAAAGCTGACTAACTGCACACAGGATATAAACAGTTCGTGTACGTATACATCAGCGACACTGATGTATCAACGTAACACAAATACAAGGAAAATAATAAACGTGCTGGTATGCATATATATTGGCAATGAACCAATATATGATGCAAAGACCAGCAAAGTATCTTTAGAACAAGAAACACGATCGAGGGCTGAAGCGACAGCAAGACAGGCTTAAGCTGAAGCTATGAAAACCCAAGGAAACCCTGCAGGAAGCAGATCTTTATACTGAGGTCATCCAATGGGAGCAGACATGCAGATTCCCACACAGGTGAATGATAATCAGTCACAAGCTGACAGCAGGGAAAGACAGACAAAGCTATGCAGCTTGCATGGAAATAGATCAGAACTGCCTGAGCTGCAGCACTACTACTTCCAGCAATAGCTGCTGCAGCAGCGATCATTACACCTACTTAAATATTCTGGAAAATCTCCTTCAAAATGAATGTTTTATACAAAATAGATATCAAATGCATGGGAGGAGTCCCCAACACAAAAAGCTTTTCAAACTCTGTTAAATCCATATTGATGCAAACAAATTCTCTTCTTCTCAGCCGCAAAATGTTCCAACTGCCTATGGCTCCAAAAGTCAAATGGAAACTGACCAAATTACTCACAGAACCCCTAGCTACAAATTTCAAGTTTTCATCCACCAAAATATCCCTCAGAGTCAATCTATTTCCACCTCCCCACAATCCCCCAAAAAACGCTCTCCCTACCCGGCAGAAAAAAGGAGAATCTCACAAGCGGCGACAATGGAGAAATTCCCTCTGATCAACCACATTTCTTATTAACCAAATCCCAAACACAAACACATTTTTAACCCAAAATGGAATCCACTTTGGTAATTCTCTGAAAATCCCAGGGAGCCAGATAGCTTCCGCCAACTCAATTCCCACTAATCTCTTTTCAATACTTCACACCACCCCATATGTTCAATCAAAAAGTCTAACTTCTAAGCAAAGTGCTAGCTGTGTGTAGCAAAAAAAAAAATTATGTAAATCTGCCCAGCAGGGCCTGAGCGGCACCCTCTGGCGGCTTACCCCGTGTTGCACACGGGGTTACCGCCAAGGAGGTTAAGGAGGTAAGATCTACATACTCCTAGATAAACATATTTGTTGCTAGGGCAACACAAACAGAGTTTTTAGACTAGCCTAACCCTTCGGAGTCTAATATAGCAAACACCAGTGTTTCCAATAGACCCAAGAAGTACAACCACCCAGAGCCAGCCAAGCGGACCTGGAATACCGAGCGGGGATGGTTACTGTCCTGCAAGCCTGAACGGTGGTTACAGATTTTTGCACCCCATTCTTGTGAGTATTATACTTACATTATTGCATATTCTATCTTTACAAACGATACTGCACCATTAGGCTCCTGGTATCGTTCATCTAGATACTTGGGGGCAATTACGACCACCAAGAATCACACCGGTCCTTTTTCTTTAAAGGCTATTCTTTTTTTAGAGTAGAGAGGAAGTTCTGAGTTCAGGCCTGCTTTAAAAGCATATTTGTTAAAGAGACTCTGAAGCGAGAATAAATCTTGCTTCAGAGCTCATAGTTAGCAGGGGCATGTGTGCCTCTGCTAAACCGCCGCTATCGCGCCGCTAAACGGGGGTCCCTTCAGCCCCAAACCCACCCCCGCAATACTTGGTCATAGATTTGGTCATGATTTATTGCTTTCTGGAGGCAGGGCTAACGGCTGCAGCCCTGCCTCCAGTCGCATCTATCAGCAGCGCATCGCCGCCTCTCCCCCGCCCCTCTCGGTGAAGGAAGACTAAGAGGGGTGGGGGAGAGGCGGAGATACGCGCTGACAGAGGCGCGTTGGGCAGGGCTGCGGCGGTTAGCCCTGCCCCAACCAGGAAGCGATCCCCCGCTGCACCGAGGGGATTTGGGGGTGAAGGGACCCCCGTTAAGCCGCGGGATAGCGGCGTTTTAGCAGGGGCACACATGCCCCTGCTATCTATGAGGTCTGAAGCGAGATTTATTCTCGCTTCAGACTCTCTTTAAACAAATGGAAAAAATTGTTATGTAACTATCTAACAGCAACACATAATATGCTTTCTGCAGTAAAATGCACGCAAAACAAATTTTATCTGAACATATTTCTCAAATGACTGTAAAAATACATTACGGGAAGGAAAATTGACAAATGCAAATAGAATCTCCTAGTTAAAAAACAATTTATTTTCAAAGCAATATGTTGTGAATGTTTGGAAAATCTGATATTACATGTGCATATTCCAAAAAACAAAAAAAGCACCTTAGCATGGTTGGAGATGCCCACCAGAGAAGCCAATAAAGTTAACATTTATTCCGTTTTTTTGTGAAAACAGTCTATAAAAGTGAATTAGCCGTCAACGCCTTTGAGACTCTTTGAATGTGTGATATAAAACTTCTGAAAGAACTGCTAAAAAGATGAGAACTACCAACACCTGCAAATTTTATTGACAGAGCACCCAGGTAAAGCAAACCTGAAATTCGATTCAGGTTAGATACTTACTGATGTTGAGAAAATACTCTGGATACCATAGCGACTTCAAGTCCTCGCTCCGTCCCGTTGCTCCAGCACCATTGCCCATGAAAGTTATTCAACCTGCTAGGTCAAATACCTCTATGGGATTCCTTGTGCAGGCTTCCAAAGCACCTATTTCTAGTTATACTGGGAGCACCTGCCTGGCCATACTAGGAGCACCTATGCCTGGCTATACTGGGAGCATCTATGCCTGGATATACTGGGAGCACCTGCCTGGCTTACTGGGAGCACCTATGCCTGGCTTTACTGGGAGCACCTGCCTGGCTATACTGGGAACACCTATGCCTGGTCATACTAGGAGCACCTATGCCTGACTATACTGGGAGCACCTATGCCTGGCTATACTGGGAGCACCTGCCTGGCTATACTGGGAGCACCTATGCCTGGCTTTACTGGGAGCACCTATTCCTGGCTATACTGGGAACACCTATGCCTGGCTATACTGGGAGCACCTACGCCTGGCTATCCTGGAAGCACCTATGCATGGCTATAATGGGAGCACCTATGCATGGCTATACTGGAAGCACCTATGCCTGGCTATACTGGGAGCACCTGCCTGGCTATACTAGGAATACCTATGCCTGGCTATACTGGGAGCACTTGCCTGGCTATAGTGGGAGCACCTATTCCTGGCTATACTGGGACCATCTATGTCTGGCTATACTGAGGGCACTAGGCCTGGCTATACTGGGAACCCCTTATGCCTAGCTATACTGGGAGCACATGCCTGTCTATGCCGGAAGCACCTATGCCTGGCTATACTGGGAGCACCTATGCTTTGCTATACCGGGAGCACCTATACTGGGAGCTCCTATGCCTGGCTATACTGGGAGCACCTATGACTAACTACCTATACTGGGGGGACCTATACCTAGCTAATTGATACTGTGGGCACCTATACCTGCCCAACCTATACTGCAGGCACCTATACCTGGGTCAGCGACTCGGCGGGGGTGATTTTTACACCCTCACCCTGGGTACAATTTAGACTAGAAACTGCCCTGGTTATCGGTACCTTGTCAGGAGTGTAGAAACCCTCACTGATAGGCTAATTACTGCTATAAAAGTTTCCCTGGAGAATATAACTTCTGAGGGCAGGGAAGAGGTAGAAAAAGGTCAATAGTTCATGTATTTTAACAATGGGACTCTTAATAGCCTGCCGTAGAGCAGAGACAATAAACAATTCAACCTACTTGGTAAATGTTTAAATATAGATTAAAACAATTGGATATCTAAAAACGCCATTTTTAGGAGTAGGAGGACATATGCAATTATTTATCTCATTAGTTTATTTTCACCTTGGGTTCACTTTAAGAGTTGCAGATGGGAAGAGAAACATATTTGCTTCAGCAACAGTTTTCTCTTTATTGAAAAAAAAAAAAAACAGACACTATGTATTCAGCAAGTGCACAATCTTTTCTTACTGCGCAATATTTCACTTTTTAAACCGTTGTGACTTTGTTGAAGTATTCAAAACACAAAAGACGGGTTATAAGAAATCCTTTGAACATGGCTGAATGAAAGTATTCCCTTTCTGTTTTTCTTATCACTCTTTTCATCTCGGCATATTGTGCCAAGGACATAAGAAAACATAAATCATCATTTTCTTTACATCATAGGCTATGTATGGCTCTGGCAGCGCTATAGATTTTATGAGCAGCATTCTTTTCTATCATGCTACCTTGACTGACTGCAGGCCCTGTAAAATAGGAATAAATTAGTTATCACAAAGCTGCAGCGTGAATACCAGTTCTTTTCGCACAATAATACTTCAGTAGCCAAAATTATTTTCGAGAGACTAGTATTTTAATTCTAAATTGAAAACGTATTCTGTAAAGCGCTAAGGCATGGAAACTATATAAACAGAGCTCATGAAACAGGAAATGAAATATAGAGCATGAGGGAATTCCACTAAGAATGGTATATATATTATCCTGAAGTAATATTAATATATTCCAGCACATAACACACATAGCACTAAGCCCTCAAAAGTCTTTATCCCTTTAAAGCGGAATATAACCCTGCATTTCAACTTTGCTCTAAAATATTATTTACAGCATATTATATGCAAAAAGCATTTTTTTTTACTAGACCAGCATTGGAAGGGTTAAACACAGAGGTTTAAAGTTCCGTGGAGAGATATGCAGAAGTTCAGATAGATACATTCTATTTAGTTACATGTATCTATTGGCTGTCCTCCAAGCTCCTTCTCAGTCAGAGAGATGAGTCACATTCAACACTTAGATACATTTATGTAAACAAAATGTATCTATTTCAGCTTCGGATGCATCTGCAGAAATCTCCAGGAACTTTAAAGCCCTGTGTAACTCTTCCAATGCTGGTCTAGTAAAATAAAAATGCTGGTTGCATATAATATACTGTAAATAGTGTTTTAGAGCAAAGTTGAAATGCAGGGTTATATTCCACTTTAAGGCCCCGTTCACACTGCACGCGTTTCCAGCCGTGTTTTGGAAACGCGTGCAGGTGGCCGACACGCACGACATCAGAGAGTGCATAGAGTGCACTGTCTGATGTTCACACTGCATGCGTCCCGGACCTGTGCGGTCCGGGAACGCATGCTGTACGCATTTTTTGTAAAAACGCGTGGCTGTCCCATTCACTTCTCAGTGATGGGATCAGCCACGCAACGCACACAAATGCGGATGGCGTGCGTTCGCATGCGTTGCGTTCCGCATGCGTGGCCATCCGCGTTTGTGATGTGAACGGGGCCTTAAGGAAACTTGAGGTGAAAATAAACTAATGAGATAAATAAGGTAGATAAAATGACCTTTTTTTGTTAGGTATCCCAGTTTTATTTTATATTTAAATCTACTTTTGAAGTTTTTACTGTTTCATTATCTCTGCTCAGTGACACATTTATTGAAGTATCTGTAAAGGACAAGTGGAAGATGGGGAGGGGGAGGGGGGAGGGTGGAGAGCGCACCCAATAAACAATTTGAGAAAACTGGTTAGCCAACCGTGGAATAATCTCACCTGAGATCCTTGCCGATTAAAGAACCTTCTAACCTTATAGGATGCTGCTTAACTTGGAAATATTGGCTCATAACTTTGTGTTTGAGACCAATCTCCTAACCATGTTAATTTGTTTGTGTCATTTTAAACACAAACCCACCTGTGTAATGATGTATAGGATTGTAGTGCCCAATCATGATGGCCAGTGGGCGCAGGAAAGAGTTTTGAACTGCCGAGGCCCTATCCCTGGAACATTGTCAGAAACCTTTTCCTCCAGGTCAGACTGGAACTCAGCTGATTGTATTTGTGTTCAACCTCTGTCAGCTCTCCTTGATCATGATGAAATATCACTTCTAGTTTAGTGTTCTGTTCGTTTAACCTTATTCAGGAATCAGGAATTCTTTATTTCGCCAAGCATGACTGGGTCTTGCCTGGAATTGGATTTGGCACAGTACATAATAGCTCAAGAACAACGATAGGTAGTATAGAACAGCAAGAACAGAAAGTTGACACTAAACACTATACACAGAGGACAAGCAGTTACATCAACATTATTGTAATACATTTGCGTTACATACTAGGCCAGCGGCTCACATTGCTCGTAACAGTTCCAAAAGTCATAGAATGGCCAATCAGCAATTAGTTTTTGTTTGATGATGGGAGTATGTGAAGGAAATTAAGGAGGCTGACGGCCGAGGGGAAGAAAGAGTTACTGTGTCTGGCAGTCCTTATGGAGATGGCCCGAAGCCTCCGTCCCAGTGGGAGCTGACAGAAGCAGCGGTGGCCCGGGTGAGAAGGATCATTAGCGATCATTAGCGAACACACGTTTTTAAAAACGTGTGGTCTTGAGTTAAAATCTGTCCCATGGCCTGTTATCTCTCAAGATCCATACGATCGCTTCTTACGTTTCTTACAAAGAGCATAGAGTTATGAATCAAGAAAAATGTTGAAGAATGGACAAGCGTAAAAATATGAGTGTGAGCTTTTTATGTTATTAGAGCAATCTAAAGGTCTATTAGAGCAATCTAGAACAATCTAATTGCACCCCTAAAAAGGAGTCAGACTAGCCCAACATTTGACTTTAATATATATCACATAAAAATATGTTTTTAATTAAAATTCCGAACAGTTTAAAATTAACAGCTTTGCTTATCACCAGTGTTGCATGCAAATTTTTGCCAACGATTTTGAGAAAAATTTAGTGATAATACATTGTATTTTCGCAATACGATGAAAATTTGTGATTTTTTGCACCAAAATAAACCATTTTTTCAAAAATAAAGATTTTTCGCGTTTTCACAAACTTATTACAAAATGATTTTCCATGGCATTTTTGCATGAAAGCCAACTTTAACCACTTCACCACTGAGGGGTTTTACCCCCTGACCACCAGAGCAATTTTCACCTTTCAGCGCTCCTTCCATTCATTCGTCTATAACTTTTTTAATACCTTTTTCCAATAAAATGAACTATATCTTGTTTTTTTTGCCACCAATTAGGCTTTCTTCAGGTGGGACATTATGCCAAGAATTATTTTATTCTAAATGTGTTTTAATGGGGAAATAGGAAAAAATGTGGGAAAAAAATATTATTTTTCAGTTTTCGGCCATTATAGTTTTTAAATAAAGCATGCTACTGTAATTAAAACCCATGAAATTTATTAACCCATTTGTCCCGGTTATAAAACCATTTAAATTATGTCCCTATCACAATGTTTGGCGACAATATTTTATTTGGAAATAAAGGTGCATTTTTTTCAGTTTTGCATCCATCCCTAATTACAAGCCTGCAGTTTATAAAGTAACAGTGTTATACCCTCTTGACATAAATATTTAAAAAGTTCAGTCCCTAAGGTAACTATTTATGTTTTTTTTTTTATTGTATTTTTTTTTTTTAATTACAAAAAAAAATAAAATTGGGGAGTGTTAATTTATTGTGTAAATCTAATGTTTGTATATGTAAAATGCTTTTAGGGTGTAGTTTACTATTTGGCCACAAGATGGCCACAGAGTGTTTGTTTACATGCAACCTGTAAGCGTCCGGAAGGACGCTTACAGGAAGCAGTAGGAGGCTGGGAGACTCACAATGATCTCGCTGTTTCTGAAAGAAGCAGCAGATCATTGCGGGGGCTAGATCAACGAACGGGAATGGATTTTCACGTTCATTGATCTCCGGGCGAGCGGGCGGCGGCGTGCACGAGCGGCGGGTGCACGCGTACGAGCGGCGGGAGCGCGGACAGCGGCGGTAGCGCGGAAGGTACGGATTTCTCCGTCCCTGGTTTTTTAGGGGGGAAAAAAGGGACGGAGAAATTCGTACCGCTGGGGGTAAAGTGGTTAATATTATGTTCACGAAAATGAGTGCGAAAATAATATTGGCATTTTTTGTTTTTTCACTGCTTATCACTATTCACTAATAAGAACATTTTTTATTTCTTGATCTTACATAATTAAGAAACAATAAATTGGATAGAATCGATGGATGGACTGAGAAATGAAGGAAGGAATAAATGAACACATCAACTAGGTACAATATTTTGTCAAATAAATAAGGCTGTTTTTAGGATATGAAGCTGGAACTTATTAAAATATTCTGTGGACAATTTGAATATCCCACACAATAGATTGTATTTTACTTGCTTCTGTAACTGTATTAAAGCAGAAACTGCAGCAAATGATTCATTGGGTAAATCAAAATCACTTTATTTGACTTTTGTTCACAGATATAAGTTAACATGCCATAAACAATAGCTATAACTACAAGAGCATAACAACTGATATTTATTATTTTGCAGAAGCTTGTAAAAAGTATAAAGCCTAGAAAAATAACAGAACGCCTTTAGATGATTTCTTAGTTATCCAGTGCTGTAAGAAATATTACGCGAAAGCTGACACAAAATCTATAGAGAACTTCAGTCTTATGGTCCCCTAGCCAACATCTTTATTTGTGGGTGGCCGTTGTTTTTAATCTCTTACTCCTTTTCTTTTTATGACATACTTTAAAAACAAAAAAACAAAAACCTTTATGCCATATATTTATTTTTTTTTGCAGAATTCTTATGGTATCTGTTAAGGGGCGGGGGTTAAAAATAAAAAGACCCACAGTCTAAAATGAATCTATCTATTGGGGTTAATCCATCATATTAGCAAAGTCTTTAATGGTTTCCATAAGTATTCACTGGTGGTCCAGCCTACCAATAAGAAACCATAGAATGACCCCCCCCCCCCCAAAAAAAAAAAAAAGATAAAGCAGACAAAAGGTGGCCTCTAACAATCCAATTTCTAGCAAAAAATAATCAAGCAGTCAGAAATTCTGATTGGATTGGTTGTAAATAATCTGCATTGATGGGCATAATTGATTACGAATGATTATAAAAAAGTTGTATGATTGGATTTTTGTCAAACCAAGATTTGGATTTTCTTGTCGGTTGTGATAGATAGGAAGCTATCGTTGATGGTGTAGTGAATGATTTCCCTTCCAAACAGAATTATCTGTTCGCTCCAAAGATTTTTGCTAGAAATTGGATTGTTAGTGGCCACCTTAAGGTAGGCACATCATAAGTTTATTAGCTGTAAAAGAAAAAGAGAAAAAAAGGAAAATAAAACTGATATCTTCATATATTCTCGAAAAGGGCAGGCATGAAAAGCATCGGGCCAGTGGGAAAAGATCTTAGTGGCCAGTGGCAAATGTGACCCAAACATTGGCTTTCTCCATCATACAGCAGCGCACTACTGCACCATACCATCACTCTATTCATGCAATTTAGGCTCTGCCCCCTTCAGCAGCAATATACGATCCTGCACTGATGTGTGACCATGCAAATATACCGTATATACTCGCATATAGGCCGAATTTTTGAGCACAAAAAATGTGCTCAAAAGTCCCCCTTTCGGCCTATATGCGAGTCACCAACTTTGTATGGCCGTTTTCGTGTTGGACAGGAGCTCCTCCACTTGTATGCAAGCTGCGCGGTCAGGAGAGGATGCCGGTGCCCACAGGATCGGATGTTTTTCAAAGCGGGACAAGAGCTCATCCACTTTCAGCTACTTGTATGTCCTGCTTTACCTGCACGGAAGTGGCCACAATGTCTTACGGATCGGGGCATCTGTTTCTGGCAGTGACGTGTGACAGAGCCTGCACAATCGCCAGTGTAATGATCGGGGATTCCCTTCTTCCGTCATGTGCTTGCTGTGTCTCATACAGATGACGCTACCTAGTTGCGTCTTTAGACACGAGTACAGGATGGAAGAAGGGAATCCCCGATCATTACACTGGCGATTGTGCAGGCTCTGTCACACGTCACTGCCAGAACCAGATGCCCCGATCCATAAGACATTGTGGCCACTGTGCAGGGAAAGCAGGACACACAAGTGGCTGAAAGTGGAGAGCTCTTGTCCCGCTTTGCAAAACATCCGATCGTGCGGGCACCGCCATCCTCTCCTGACCGCGCAGCCTGCATACAGCATCACCGCTGCAAGTGGAGGAGCTCTTGTCTCGACTCCCGCTTTGCAAAACCTCCGATCCTGCGGGCTCAGGCATCCTCTCCTGACTGCACAGCCTGTATACAGCATCACCGCTGGTTCCCGACACGTCACTGCCATTACTGTACACCCCGCTCTCCATCATCCAGGACATCAGATTATCCGCATTCCCACTGCAGAGCTCACTCCTTCACTCCACAGCTGATAAACTCTCCCTGGCAGCCGCATTCCAGGTACTAAGATCTAAGTTGTTGCTATATGTGACATGAGGGGGGAGCAGGAGGTTTCCTACTGGGTGCACATTTGGCTATGGGGAGGGAGGACTGCCAAACACCTGAGTGCATGTCTGGCTATGGGGAGTGGGGCTGCCTAATACCTGAGTGCACGTCTGGCTATGGGGAGGGGGGCTGCCTAACATCTGAGTGTACATTTGGCTATGGGGAGGGGACTGCCGCATACTGGGGGCACATCTGGCTATTTCTATTTGGGGGGGGCTTATATGCGAGTCAAATGATTTTTCCTGGTTTCTGAGGGAAAAGTGGGTACCTCGGCTTATATGCGGGTCGGCTTATATGCTAGTATATACGGTAACCCAAATTTCATTTTTAATACATACTGTAGGGGACATCAGGGCTGGGAGCTGAACAGGAGGTATACCTCCCCACTATTTGGGCTTTGGTCTCAGTAAAAAGTAGATGTGAGCATGGGAAGGAGTTCAGGATTGTTTGGCAGCTTACTGCCTTTGTTTTTGTTTTTTCAAGCCTGAACTCTTGAAATGGGACGCAAGGAAGGGTGGGCCTTCCCATTCCAGCAAACACTGTACTGAGAGAACCAGGATTGGGAAAATGACAGCAAAACACTGGGACTGAACCACAGTCCCTGATACAAAGCCCCTCCTAACTGGTAACTATAATACCTAAAATATAACTTTTATTAATGTTAATTAAAATTAAAATAATCAAAGTATGAACAGGCTGGCACACCCACTACCGACATATAACATAACATTAGAGTATAATCTTTGCAAATGAACAGCGCTCTAACACTTAGACACCCATATATCGAAGTGTCAAATGCATATGAAAGATGATAGTTCCAGTATTTGTACGCTCACTGGATTAGGAAGTGCCAAGGTTTGAACCCAGGTCTCCCATGTTAGAGACAGAGCCCCTAACCATCACACTATCCAGCCACTGTATCAAATAAGAGTGGTTATTATAAAGTACACTATATTTATAGTCTTCATCAGGAAAATAAAAATAAAAAAGGTGCGCAATAGTGCATTATAAGAGTGACATAATGTGCAGCCCAAGTCAGAGCCCAATTATAATGTTGTCAAAACATGTCGATTTTTAAGGGGTGATGTGTATGTTTATGGGGATATGAATCTCTGCACATTTAGATCGGTCTTTTACCATTCAGGGTGATGTTATCACTATTCCATTACATTGGAAATACATACCCCTTCTTTGGAACTACTGACCAATCTATGTATGTTTTCCATATGAACTTATAGATGAATAGAGTGTAGTTTATATTACCACTCTTATTTGATACATTGGCTGGATATTGTGATGGTTAGGGGCTCTGTCTCTAACATGGGAGTTCATGGGAGCATACAAATACTGGAACTATCATCTTTCATATACATATGACACTTCGATATATAGGTGTTTAAGTGTTAGACCGCTGTTCATTTGCAAAAATTATACTCTATCCCCATTGTTATGTTGTATGTTGGTGGTGGGTGTGCCAGCCCGTTCATACTTTGATTCTTTTAATTAACATTAATATAAGTTATATTTTAGGTATTATAGTTAGGAGGGGCTTTGTATCAGGGACTGTGGTTCAGTCCTAGTGTTTTGCCTTCCCATTCCACCCAGGTACACACCTGGTTTTCTGTGAAGCAGGCAGAAACTCTGTGTGAGAATTTGCATACAAGAGGCACACAGATGCAGTCTGAGGGGGAGTTGATGTGCATAAAGCATGTGTGCTGGTGACCTTCTGACAAGTGTGTTTGGAGGCATTGCTGAGAGCCAAACCATACTGTGGACTGATGATTTGTATAGCTTTGGCCTAAGGAAATAATCTGTATTGAATAAGCTGGATTTTACTTCTGCTAAGGAGTGAAAAGCTGAAGTAAGCCTTTCATTTATTTTCAATTTATGCTGGAGCAAAGCTGTTTAAAGTACTGTTGCAAATGAACAGACTTTTGTTTTATATAGCTGTGTACTGCGTGCTGGCTGCGACCCCTCCTAACTTCACAATACATACATATAGTATATTTAATATAAGAAATATAAGAAAATAAATAGAAAAAAAACAATTAGGCAAAAATGTAAAAAATACTATATAATGATTAGAGATGGCTCGAACCTCCGATTTTAGGTTTGCGAACCTTGAATGCGAACTTCCGCGAACCGCAATAGACTTCAATGGGGAGGCGAACTTTAAAAACTAGAAACATTGATGCTGGCCACAAAAGTGATGGAAAAGATGTTTCAAGGGGTCTAACACCTGGAGGGGGGCATGGCCAAGTGGGATACACGCCAAAAGTCCCGGGGAAAAAATCAGGATTTGACGCATAGCAGCGTTTTAAGGGCAAAAATCACATTGCATGCTAATTGGAGGCCTAAAGTGGTTTAAAACATCTTGCATGTGTATACATCAATAAGGTAGTGTACTTAGTGTACTGCTTCACACTGACAGACCAAACTCACTGTGTAACGCACTGCAAACAGCTGTTTGTGTAGTGAAGGCCATGCTGGACTGGTGCGCACCATGGCGAGAGTGCAGGCGATGGCGGTTTTCAAGCCCATATGGTCGCTGGGCTGAGATAGCTCAATGACAGAACAACAGTGACTGTCCAGCTGATCAAATTTGGTCTGTCCACAATGAAGCAATGACCTTATTATCTTGGGTGTGCCCCCCCCCCCCTCCCAACACACTCATATAGCCAGCGGTCATTGCTTCATTGTGATACGCAAGCCCCTTCCCCATGGCAAGTTAACGATTACGAAGGTGAAATGACAATTGTACATGCCTTTTGTTGTGTTGTTGCAGCTGCAGTGCAGCCAGAAAAATTAGGCAGGCATGTACACACACCAGAAAAATTTTTATTGGGCTTGTTAGCGGCAGCCTTAAAAATTCAGGAATCCGCCTGGAGTCCTGGACCCTGTTGGTGGTGGCGGAGAAGGCAGTCAAGGGGCCTGCAGGCAGAAATGCTGTGTGGGGACCGTCTTAGTCTTGGGGCAGGCAGTCACACGGCATGCAGGCAGATATGCTGTGTGCGGGGACTGACTTAGCTTTCCGGGATCCATGCCTTATTCATTTTGATAAAGGTGAGGTACTGAACACTTTTTTGACCTAGGCGACTTCTCTTCTCAGTGACAATGCCTCCAGCTGCGCTGAAGGTCCTTTCTGACAGGACAGAAGTTGGATGGCAAATTGTGACAGCTCTGGCCACCCAGTAGTCCAGGGGTTCATCGCTGCTCATAGTGACTACATCCGCAGTTAAGGCCAGGTAGTTAGCTACCTGCTGGTCGAGGCATTGGTGGAGGGTGGATCTGGAAGGGCTAAGGCGAGGCGTTGGACTAAATAATGTCCGCATGTCCGACATCACCATGAGATCGCTGGAGCGTCATGTCCTTGCCTGCATTGACATGGGAGAAGGAATACTGGCAGTGGTACCTTTATTCCATTGTGCTCTGACATCACCCTTAACCACTTGAGGACCCACTCTTTACCCCCCCTTAAGGACCAGCACTGTTTTAGCTGATCTGTGCTGGGTGGGCTCTGCAGCCCCCAGCACAGATCAGGGTGCAGGCAGAGCGACCAGATCGCCCCCCTTTTTTCCCCACTAGGGGGATGATGTGCTGGGGGGGTCTGATCGCTCCTGCCTGCCGGGTGTTGCGGGGAGGGGCACCTCAAAGCCCCCCTCCGCGGCGAAATCCACCCCCTCCCTCTCCTACCTGCCCCCCCTGGTGAACCGGGCTGCACAGGACGCTATCCGTCCTATGCAGCCAGTGACAGGCTGTCCCCTGTCACATGGCGGCGATCCCCGGCCGCTGATTGGCCGGGGATCGCCGATCTGCCTTACGGCGCTGCTGCGCAGCAGCGCCGTACAATGTAAACAAAGCGGATTATTTCCGCTTGTGTTTACATTTAGCCTGCGAGCCGCCATCGGCGGCCCGCAGGCTATTCACGGAGCCCCCCGCCGTGAATTGACAGGAAGCAGCTGCTCGCGCGAGCGGCTGCTTCCTGATTAATCAGCTTGCAGCTGGCGACGCAATACTGCGTCGCTGGTCCTGCAGCTGCCACTTTGCCGACGCACGGTATAAGCGTGCGGTCGGCAAGTGGTTAAACGCACTGTAAAATATACTTGCCAGCTTGTTGTGCAAGTGCTGCATCCTTTCTGCCTTCTGGTGAGTTGGTAACATCTTCGCCACTGTGTGCTTATACTGAGGGTCTATTAGCGTGGCCACCCAGTACAGGTCATTCCCCTTGAGTTTTTTTATACGGGTGTCCCTCAACAGGCTGGACAGCATGAAAGATGCCATCTGCACAAATTTGGATGCAGATGTACTATCCATCTCCTCTTGCTCTTCCTCGGTAATGTCAGGTAAGTTCTCCTCCTCCCCCCAGCCACGAATAATACCACAGGAAAGTTGAGCAGCACAAGCCCCCTGCGACGCCTGCTGCAGTTTTTCTTTCGCCTCCTCCTCCTAAAAAAAACACCTTCCTCATCTGACTCCTCTTCCCCACACGACTCTTCCTCCTCCCCCCTCCTCTGCACTGCCGCAGGTGTTGAGGAAACATCTGGTTCTGCTGGTAATTGATCCCACAACTCTTCCTCCTGTTATTGTTCCTGTTCACACTCCTCCACAGCTTGATACACCACTCTACGCACGGCATGCTCCAGGAAGAAAGCATATAGGATCAAGGCTTCTTCACTGCGACTCACCATATTTGTCACCTCCTCAAACGGCTGCATGAGCTTGCAGGCATTTTGCATGAGTGTCCAGTACTACTAGATCAATGCTGATAGCCTTGTGATTCTGACCATCGGTCCTAGTTCCCAGTGTATTGCTCCTTGCTCTTGATATCTGACTCCCTGTAATGACCCCCTGCCTTGTCCGACTGACTACTCTCTTGCTTACTATCTGTATTATCTGAATATCTGTTTATTAACCCTTGCCCGTCTGATGATTATCGTGTGAGCTGATTATGCTTATACATTCCTGTGTATATATATATATTTTGTTTGATCCGTTTATATTTGTCATTGTATATATTAGTTTAGTTAGTTAATCAGGGTGGTTAAGCTGGAATCTGACATGCACCGTGGGTTTTTGATTGCATGTATATATTCCTTTTGGTTGCATGCAGATTGATTTGTGTTGTACATATTCCTTTTGTACTCCTGTAAATAAACATGCTTATTCACTTTCAAATCCATTGTACAGACCTCAGTATTTCCTTGCAAGTGGTCGTCGGTACAGGGGAGTGAATTACAGCCCTTGGGAGTTTTATATGCTGCAAAGGTTGGCAACATTAGATAGCCCTGAAAGCGGCAAAATCACTATATCCTGCTACAAACTTTTCACTCAACGTTGCTGAATTCATATAAAGCAGTTTTAATACTTCCGTTAGAAAAATTCAGACGTCACAAACTTTAAAGTAACACTGTGCTATGGTTTTCCTCTGTGATGAAAGGAAAAACAAAAGGTTGGGGACATTACGCTACAGCAGAAGGATGTTGGATGCATGTATGGTATTAAAAACATGTTACAGCGAACTTGAACCTCTCAGAGAATGGACTTCGCTATGAAGCTTTAGAACCAAGGGAATTGTGTGCTTGTCTGTTTTATTAAAAATGTACTTTAATATACTGCACAAGCAGAGTTGAATGACAATGTGAAAGTGTTCCCAGGCAGCCACATGATATATCTGACACTGAGAATCAATGATCTTTGGTATGGAGGTATATTCTAGGGTATTGAGTCAGTCACATCGTTTCAAGCTATGTTTTTCTCTATATATAACAACAAAAACCCATCCCCAACTGTTCACACCATGTACTCATACAATGCAAAAAGAAAAACTGCACTGGAGGTTCCACATGAAAAGGAGACTGGACGTTGTGATGTTTTAAAAATAAATAACACATTTTTAAAGATTAAAAATGTAAATTGCTTTACACATTTTTTATTAAAAAATGCAAAACAACTCTCTCTCTTTTGTAAATAAACATTAAATGCAGCCAAATGAATCAGTTTCTAAAATGTTTGCCTTACAAAGCATAAAACAGGTCACTTTTTGATGGAGAGCTTGTACGTTTAACCTCTTCAGGACCTTGTCTTTTTTTTAATACATTTACTTTTTTTTTTATTACAAGCTCTCCCTTCCTCCCCCTGCCAGCCAAACACTGCAATTTGGCTGTCATAGGCATCAGCCTATGACAGCCGATCACTCCTGTTGCTCTGTAGGGGACAGCCGAGGGACACGGCAGTCCCCAGTACAGCGCTGCCTTAGATCGCAGCGCTGTACAGTGTAAATAGACAGTGGTTTCACCATCTAACAGTCTCCTAGTGGCGATCGCCGCTAGGAGACTGATGACGGAGTGGAGCTCTGTCATTTAAGCGGAGATGCGCATGCATCAGTGCACGCGATCTCCTGCAAAACATGCCCCCAGGACTTGACACCAATCGGCGTTAGTCCATCCTGGAGGAGCAACCGCCTTCACACCCATTGGAGTGACACGGTCGTTAGAAGGTTAACAAAGGTATTCATCTACTTTTATCGAGTACTGTACAGGTAGTCCCCGACTTACGAACACCCGACTTACGAACGGCATGGATTTTCTGTTTCCATGGGAACAAGCCCCACAATTTTTTTTTAAATTGGACTTGTAGTTTTTGAGAAAATTGATTTTGAAAAAAATATAAGAAAAAATGTCTTGTATAAACAGGTACAAAGGGCAGAGGTGACACAGAGGGGGACACTGGAGGCACAGGCGGGCACAGAGGTGGTACAGGGGACAGAGATGGCACAATGTTCCGACTTAACAACAGATTCAGTTTAAGAACAAACCTACAGTCCCTATCTCATTCGTTAACCAAGGACTACCTGTATATCTTCTTTTCTCTTGACCATCATTTGCTTTGAAACATCGCTAAAAAGCTATGAAAAGTACATGCCATTACACAAGTAGTGGTGCTCGTAAGGGCTGCATTTCAACTTTGAGTGCTTTTGCTTATGACCTCATGCAACTTCGATTCAACTGTAATCTGAATTACGAATGGAATTACTGTTTCAATTTAAATTAGGTTACAAGTTGAAAATACGAGTTGTATGCAAAATTACGTAGTCGTAATTACTTCTCTGCCATTATATTTAATAAGCGGTAATAGAAAAGCCCCGGTACATGCTAGAAACACAAAATTTGCAGGGTATCTTAAAGTGGACCCAAATTAAAATACAAGATAAACAGAAAATAAAATCTATTTTCTAAATTATAATGATAAATGGCAGCCTTTTTTCAGCTGCATGATGACAAATATAAAATATTTTACATTTATTGGAGGAACCCCTCCCTTCCTTTCATATTGCCAGGATTTTTCCGGCAAACTGGTGGAGGAGATAAAAAAACAAAAACAAAACACAGGCTGCTACTGATGATGTCACAGGGGAGGTGATCTCAGCTTGTGAGATTTCACATAGACGACGCCCATGTGAGGGAGGGCAGCTGATGACAAACACACCCATGATCTAAAACCTCCTACTAAGCTCAGAAGTAATGGCTGCCACCTGTATAACCCTAGTTGTGAACAGAGAAGGGTGAAAAGCATACACAGAAATGCTCATAGGCTTAAAGGAGTGTTTATTTATCTTTCTATGTGTTAGAGTGGTACAACTAAATATTTTGAATTAAAAAAATGTTTGGTTTGGGTCCGCTTTAAGTAGGACAGTGGTAATAACAGGAACTAAAACATTTCAAAAAGACCTTGTAGTGTTTAAGAAAATCAATGTTAAAGTTAGAGGAAAACAGTCTATATTTACAGTAAGTGCAGTAAAATAACAGATAATGTATCACCATGTACAGTGCTGCCCAGAATTATTCATACCCCTGGAAAATTTTGACTTAAAGTTACTTTTATTCAACCAGCAAGTAATTATTGGATGGGAACTTACATAGGTGTCTCCCAAAAGATAATAAGACAATGTACAAAAGGCAGTATTGTGTGAAAAAAACATTTCTCAGCTTTTATTTACATTTGAGCAAAAAGCTCTTGGCTTTAAAGTGGCCATACCAGATTGCCTACTACTGCTAGCAGATGGACCATTACACAGATCCCTCTCAGATCCAATCTCATCATAAAAGGATCTATTGCCTCCCCATACATTGTACACTTATTTCAACATGGAATCTAATTTGGAAATCATTTTGCTACCACCCCCATGTGTAAATACATCCCTTCTGTGCCTGTGTGCAGTGTTCAAGGCTCATCTGTTACATGCCGGAACAAATCCTGGCCTCCGCTGGTGTCACTGTGAGCACCTGTACCACATGAAAATGGCACATGTAGTAATGTGTACCTTGTTCAAGTGCTCTTGGTGACACAGGACACCAGAAGAGGCCAGGATTCATGGCATTGTGACAGGTGAACCTTCAACACTGCACACAGGCACTGAGACCGAGATCTTGCAGTATTCCCAACTGATGCTTTTGACCTTTCGAAAAAAAAGTTAGGCAACTGCCATAATATACCGTATTAGAAAATACAAGCTAGTAACCTCAGTTTTCATGCCAGGTCAGGTTCCCTTTAACCACTTACTGACCACCTAACGCTGATGGGTGGTGGGAGATTGTCAGGCACAGGACCGTCCTACCGCTGATTGGCATCATCACAGTCCTCGTGAGATTGGCAGGGAACGAGCGCTCAGACGAGCATGCGTTTCCTGCAGGGGGACCACAGGATGCCGTTGCGAACAGCCTGCCAGCTGTGATCCCAGCTGGCAGGCTGAAACTAACAAAAAAAGTAATTATTTATGTGTACAGCACTGCGATCTCGAGAAGCGCTGTACAGGGGACAGATCTGACACTTAACTGTCTCTCCTAACAGCTCCCAATCTAATAACATGCATAGGCTGATGCCTATTCATGTATAATGTAGTGTATGTATCGCAGTCTAGGGATAATTTAGGGAGAAGGGGGGAGGGAAGGGGAATACTAAAAATGAAAAAAAAAACCTAATTTTTAAATTAAAAAAAATTACAATCGCAGAAGTAATCAGAGACCACCAGAAGATAACTCTATCAGGCCTGGAACCCACTACAAAACGCTATCGCTGATCACAATCGCTAGCGTTTTGTATGAGCAGTTTGTAAGCGATTTCATGAGCATTTTAGGGAGTGATTTTGAAAAGTGTATTCAATTTGTGTTTGTGTAGCGATTAGCGTTTTAAAGTCTGATTGGTCCTTTCAATTTTAATTTTGTTACAGTGTACAGTAACTTTAAAATGCTAGCAAAATTGCTCCGTGCAGATTTTGATGAGCGATTATGCCAGCGATTATATACTTTACATTAAAGCTCAAACGCTAACAAAATGCTGCATGTCCTGCGAATGCGATTTTGCTAATCACAATCGCTTCTGTGGAATTTGCACCATCCATTTACATTGGCAGAGCGTTTAGGGAAATCGCTTAAAAAATCGCTCTAGTGGGTTCCAGCCCTTAGGGGGAAGAAAAAGAGGTACAATGTATTTGGGTGCTAAGTTGTATGACAGCATAATAAAACGTTGAAGCTGCTCAGTGCTGAATTGTAAAAAAATTCCTGGTCACTAGGGGGTATAAACCTGTGGTCCTCAAGAGGTTAAGGATGACACTATGTTTACAGTATAGCAATATAGCAATCTTTTTCTTTACTAATCTCTCAGACTCAATCAAATATAATGGGTTGGAGACTTGAAGAAGACCGAGTTTTCTGATGAAGAAAATGTTAAAATAAGGCAACCATTACAAACGTTACTAATGTTAATTTCCCAATCCAATTAAACTTCACAGACATCTCATTAATATTTAGTTCAACTGACAAAATTAATTATTTTTCTAAGTAAAGTACTCATTGGTCTACATTGTTAAATAATTTAATAACACAGCAGGCAATGAACTATGTCCTTGGGGCATTGTGTCCCGGACAAACAGAACACAATGTTGGACTGAGGAGAACACAGGGAACACAAACGGGAATCAAAGGGGTACAAAGGAGGACACAATTAGGAAAATAGAGAACACAGACATGGGCGTAACAATAGGGGCTGCAGCCCATGCGCCCGGTGGGGGGGGGGTGTCAGGGCCGTTTTGGGGGGCTAGAGGAGTCGCAGCATGAGGGGAAAGCTATGGCCACACTCGGCGGGGAGGGGGGGCGGTCCCCCCCCTCTCTCACCTTGGGCTCTTCCCTCTGCGCTCCCCTCCAGCTTCAATAACCACATGTGTGCAACGGCGGGCAGCGGCAGCTACATACCTTCCGTGCGCTCCAGTGTAGACGCTTCTCTCTCTAGCCTCTGATGCAACTTCCTGTATAAACAGGAAGTCGTGTCAGACACTAGAGAGAGAAGCGTCTATGCTGGAGCGCACAGAAGGTATGTTTGTCTGCCACTTCCCGCCGCTGCACACATATGGTTATTGAAGCTGGAGGGGAGCGCAGAGGGGAGAGCCCGAGGTGAGGGAGGGGGGGACCGCCCCCCCCCCCCCTCCCCGCCGAGTGTGGCCATAGCTTTCCCCTCATGCTGCGTCCCCTCCAGCCCCCCAAAACAGCCCTGAGCGAGTCCAGGGGGGAAGAGGGGGGGGGGGGGTAGGGGGCCCACTCAAAATTTCTGCAGGGGGCCCGGTGGGTCTTAATTATGCTCCTGAATGCAGAACTACACAAAAGGGAACAGAGTAGGACACAAAGGGACAGAGGAGAACACAAGGGGGATATAAGTGGCCCTGGCCACGTGTGCCCATCCCATCTTGCTCCTGCGGCTGGGATTAGTACCACTGCACCGGGGCAGAATTCTCCCAGCCATGAGAGTGAGACGGGGGAGCACACTTGACCGCACTGTGTCTGCCCTGATTCACCCTGACTGCCGCGGGGAGCGGGACTGCTACCAGGGGATCTAGGAGGCTTTGCACATTGGCCAGGAAGCGATCTGCGTGGAGGGGGCTGGAGGAATCCTGATATTGTTTATACATTGTATGTAGGAGAAGCATACTGCATGCGGTCCATCATAGGTAAAGATGGATGTAGAGATGGTCTATGATTTGCTAATAATTCTAGCCTAAATTCAAATTAAATTTGAAATAAACTAATCAATTTCATTTCCTGGTGATTTGGAATGGCTCAATTCCAAGCTGCATACAATTAGCCTAAATTTGAATAGGAGCTAGAATTATATGGATCTCCTTAAAGAGAATCTGTACTCTAATATTCTTACACTAAAAAGCATAGCATTCTATTCCTTATTTTCTCCTGTGCCCCTCTATGCTGTTTCTGCCACTCTCTGCTGCAATCCTGGCTTGTAATTAACAGTTTTAGGCAGTGTTTACAAACAAACTAAACAGCTTGTGATAGGCTCACATAAACAGAGTGTGTGAGTCATACAGAGTGTGCAGGGGGCCTGCAGAGGGTGTGTATCGCTTCTATCCAATCACAAGCAGCCCTGCACATTCCACACATTCAAGCCTTAGCCCGACAGACACGACAGAGGAAAGGAGATAAGATTTATTACAGAGGCAGTGCAATTAAGAAAGGCTGCAGAAAGCCAGAGCACATTAGAACAGGCATAGGAACTTATAGGATAGAAGAACTAAGGCTGAAAAAATTGTTACAGAGTCTCTTTAAAGTGACACTAAAGCGAAATAGCGGAATAGAGCATTAGTAGCAAAGAAAAGAGTCTCATATTTTTATTTTCAGTTATATAGCTGTTTTTATAACATTGCATCATGCTGTCATATTTGCAGTATATAAAGTGCACTCTATTTTAAACTATAAAACAAAGCAGAGCTAATAACCCCTTGAACTTCCCTGCAGTAGAACCGTATCTAAAACTGTCTCTCACTGTTTATCTTATGTATAAGTGCTTCTGAAAACAGGACTGTCGAATTGAGTTATAGAGCTCAGAGAAGCTCTTTCCATTGATAACAACTGAAGTTTCTTGACTTTTGCCGTGCTGGAAAACAATATGAGACTATTTTATTTGCTAATGTTCTATTTTTAACTGTACTACACATACAGTTCATTATATCATAAGTTTTTTTTTTTTTTTTTTTTTGCTTCAGTGTTACATTAATTATCTCTAATCAGCACCATCTAACCAGGCAGCATTAGAGAAACATAATAGGATATTTCTATCCCCACCACACTAAAGTGTACTTTCCAAACCTATTTTGCTTTTTTGACTTTGTACCATATTAGATCTGCTTTTGACACTGCTATGCCATTGTCATTGTTTCTGTGGTGAAAAATAGATAATGTATTATAAAATTAACATATTTGATCATTTGTGCTTTGTTAACCTTTGTATACTTTGCAAAGGTTTTTGTGCATGATCTCACCATACACGTTTTACGTTTTCGCGATGATGATCTCAGCATTCAGTCCTCTTTGTACTCTGATAAAATTCCCGCTCAGTAAGCCATCCATGTCACCGTTTAATTTAATTAGCTTTCATCACCTGTGATCTTTCAGTCATTAACAGACATCTAAAATCAAATCACGCAGTACTGCAAACATCAAGTCTACAATATTATAATCATATATCGATGTATTTAAGCACGAATTCGCCCTGGGTTTCCATATTCCAAACACCGGACTTTTCACAACATTGACTGCCAGAAGTTTTCTCAAATAAATAGTCTACTATAATTCTAAAAGTTCACGAAAGGCGAACATGCTAATCAATCTAGCAAAGCAATCTAACAAAGCAATCTAACATGCATTGCAGTACAGATATATCATCATTTCTAGGAGGAACAGATCTTGTTAGGAAATTAGTCCATGAATATATTAACATTTCCATAAGACATGGATGATTTGTAGGCTCACAGCTGGTCCTAGGCTTAGCTCACGTTCCAATGGACCTATCACGAGCGAACAACAACACAATAAAGCTGAACACACTCTGCATATTGGTAAATCTATGTTATATTTATAGCACATAACAGCTACTCAGATTGCATATAAAAAAACAACAACTCTTTATGCATCTGAATGACCATACCAAGGCAACTTGGGTATTAGTTACCTTGGTTACCTGACCATTCAGGGTCATAGTCCATGTACTCATTGTTCCTTCTGCATGGCATGCAGTTATGACATGCAGTAAAGACTCCTGATTGAGACCGCATGGTGGTTAGGAGATTAGGATTCCTTGAATTGCAGCACACAAGTCAGAGAACACTGCATGTATGGTGTTAGTATCAAAATGGACAATATGGGTGCCACATAGATGCCAATATTACAATAAATACCGCCTATGGTGTAGCCAAACTCTGGTTTAAAATAGTGGTGAGTGGGGGTAGTGTTAGGAGTCAGTGGGGGTAAGTCAGCGTTAGGAGTGGGTGGGGAGTAGTTAAGGTTAGGCATAGGTAGGGGAGGGTTTAAGTGAGAATTAAGGTACAGAGAGTGATAGCAGAATATTGATAAAATAACCTATATTCTACTATGAAATAGTTGTGCAACAGACGTGACAAAAACCTTAATATACACTAAAAACTGTTTAAAAAGGGAGGTAGTGGTGGACTTACTTCCCAATAGATGACTTGATTTGATTGATCTCAAATAAACATCACTTTATTATATAGTACAAAGTGAAATGCGTTTTGCAGGGATAACCTGCTTCATCAGGCTAAATCAAGGAGTAACTGAAACGAGATCTGTAACAAGCCAAGCACCTCTGTGACAGGAATCGATAAAATCAAGTCATCCATGGGGAGGTAAGTCCCCCACTACCTCCTTTTTTAAATTGCTTTTAGTGTATGTTAGTATCACTGTTGTACTACTATTTCATACAGTGTCCACCATTGGTGGAGGGGTGTTGACCCTTTCTTTAGCTCTACAGAGAGTGACTTGTTAACCTGAATGGAGTCAGGTTCTTGTTCCCTACCTGCCTATACAGTAGTTGCCTGTGTGGTAACCTATCTTTGTGAGTATCATTTAACAAAATAACCTATACCCACATTACTGACATACTACATTGGCCTTGATTCCTAAAAGTGCTGTCGGTAAGGTAAATTTGAGCAGGGAAACACCGCTGTCGGTATTTCAGCCTTCTGGGTGGTCATTCATAAAAATGTTTCTAGTTGTGATAGGAGTGCGGAGATTTTCCGCTGTAGGCTGGCGTTAGGCTGTCGGTAGGCATGCGGAAACAGGAGAAGCTGGCCGAGTCCCTCCGTGCGGTGTTCTCTCTGTTGCTGCTTGGGAGGTCTGTCCCATTCACTGCAATGTATTCCGCATGCTTCTCGCCACATCAGAGGTAGCGGTAATCCCCGTCTGCATACCGCTTCCTCTAATCTTTATGAATTGACATTTGTTACTTTTGTTAAAATAATCACCGCGCAAGGCGGTGATTTATCACTCTGCTCGCGAATGTCGGCTTTTCATGCGGAAAAAGCCTTTATGAATACAGATTTTGCTATGTGGTCGGTAAAGTGACCTGTTTTCAGCATTTCCGCATGCGGGAATGCTGTATGAATCGAGGCCATTATTGTGGCTCTCAATTTTTTACTTTGTCTTTCTGTACAATATTCTACTAAAGCAGATAGCTGAATATCTGTAAAATTACTGATGTTACTTATTACTGATAACTGATAACTGATATTTGGGCAGTGCGGTGGTGTAGTGGTTAGCGCTTGCGCCTTGCAGTGCTGGATCCCTGGTTCAAATCCCAGCCAGGTCAGCATATGCAAAGAGTTTGTATGCTCTCCTGTGTCTGTGTGGGTTTTCTCTCGGCACTCTGGTTTCCTCCCACGTCCCAAAAACATACAGATAAGCTAACTGGCTTCCCCCTAAATTGGCCCTAGATTAGGCATGGGCAAACTTTGCTCTCCAGCTGTTGAGGAACTACAAGTCCCACAATGCATTGCAGGAGTCTGACAGCCACAGACATGACTCATAAAGGCATTGTGGGATTGTGGGATTTGTAGTTCCTTAACAGCTGGAGGGCCAAGTTTGCCCATGCCTGGACTAGACTATCATACATGCATTACACAATACATACATAGACATATAGCTATGGTAGGGATTAGATTCTGAGCTCCTCTGAGAGACAGTTAGGGATAAGACAATATATACTCTGTACAGCTCTGCATAATATGTTGGCGCTATATAAATACTATAATCAGGGATGGTCGTAGTCAGCCAACTTCGCTACGCTGGAACTACGCGTAGTTTTACGCAATTACGCTTCACCAAACTACGGCTTCGAAATCAAATATTCGCTTCGTATGCATTTCGTAGAATACGCATTAAAATACGCGTAGTGCGAAGCGTAGTGTATGCGGATGCTTATGCCTGTATGCAGAAAATTTTACGCATTAATACCTCTTTAGACGCTTATCCCGGGAACTCTTCTATGCGTACATTCCACTTTCCAATGCGTAAATTTGTAAGCATACAATCGTACGCGGAAAAAAAGACGTGAGTAATGCATACGTAGTTCACTACGCAATACAGATGTTAACTACGCATAGTAAGCGTAAGCTACACGTAGCAGTACTTCGCTACGCATAAATTCGTAAGCGTAGTTCTACAACTTCACCTACGAACTACGATGTGTAGATGCAAGCTACGATGCGTAAATTTGCACTGGCGTAGTTTCTGCTCATCCCTGACTATAATACATAAATATTCTACTTATATTGTTTCCATGTCTGTTATTAGAGCATTCTGAAAGTGTACTGTGTTTCTCTTTATCTGTATAGAAGCACTTTAATGTAAAACTGCAATTAAAAATAGACAGTAGCATTTACCAGAAGTCTTATAAAATTATACTAATATCTCTGCTAAAATCCTCAAGGTAGAATTCTCTAAATTACCATTTAATCAATTAAAAAATGAATTCCCTTTTTTAATATTGTAGCAGCTTACAATGACTTCAGCTGTCATTTATTTCTCAAAAATAACCATATGGGAAAGATATAGCTGGAAGAATAATAGTAACGTGATAAAATTAGATTAAAGATGTTATAGCTGTCAGACCATAATAGAATGAAAGATCTAAATTTTCCCAACTGAGCCATGTAATGAACATCCTAAACAGTGTGCATTTTGGTTCATTCCATAGTTGTTTTTTTCCTATCGCTCAAACAACAATTGTAATGTTGAAAACCTTTAGAGAAAGTAACAAAATCATCTGTAAACAAGAAATAGAGTGACATTGAAACGAAACCACCTGTGTACCAGCAGTCTCTGGCCCCTTAAGGACCAGAGAGTGAGACTGCCGGTACCAAAAGATGACTCCTACAGACGAATTGCCGTACGGACCCGCCCCCCTCACCGTTAATGCTGCTCACCCATCACTGCAGGTCCCATGCTCTTCCATCGCTATGACAGCAGAGATCTGTGAGCCAGTCGGGAGATGATTTTATTGGCTCCTGACCTTGTGATCAATGATGATGTGAGCCAATAAGATTGGCTCACAGTGATCACAGGTTCAGGAGCCAATAAGATTTGCTACTGATTAGCGCAAAGAGCTATGCTATTGTGATCAATGATGTGAGCCAATAAGAGTGGCTCACAGTGATCATGGGGTCAGGAACCAATAAAACCGGCTCCTGACCAGCTCACAGAGCTCTGAGGTCATAATGATGGCAGAGCAAGTGGCCTGCAGCAATGTGTGAGTGGTGCAATCAGCGGTTGTGGCAGGCCCGTGAGAGTGCAGTCAGTAAAATCTACATCCTGGCAGGAATAAGCAGCCACAAACAAGGCATAGATTGCAATTACCGTGGTCTGGAATCAGTTAACTAGAAGAGGGAAGCTTCTAGATCCAGAGGAGTCTTCCCATGTCTTCTACAAGACCACCACGGATGCCCAGGACCCTTCTGAAGACTGCAACTGCGCTCCTCTTCATGCATGAGCACGGCTGTGCTGCACCAGTGCTAGTATGCTTTTTCCTTCACAGTAGCACAGAGCCACTCATTCATGAGTACAGCCACGCTCGTGCATGAAGAGGAGTGAGGTTGCGATCAGAAATCCAACGTGCTCTTGTCAGAATTATTTCAGGGCTGAATGTGCAGCATCAGTGGGGTCCAGGATGATGTGGGAATCTAGATGCTTCCTTTTTCTTAGGTGAGTATCTGTTGTTTTTTTTTCATTATTTTTGCCTCGTGTTCACTTCATAGGACAATTATAATAATCAGAGTAAATGCACACCGAGCGGTTTTTGAAGCATTTTGCAAACCTGTGAAAACGCTTGGCTAATGTATCTCAATTGGATGGTGCACACCAGCGGTTTAAGGTTTTTAGCAAACCGCAAATGTGGGTCCTGCAGCACTTTTGCGGTTTGCAGAAGCGTTTCTGCCTCAATGTAAAGTATAGAAAAAGCGCAAACCGCTCTGAAAAACGCTAGATCAGAGCGGTTTTACAGGCGTTTTGTTACATTAGCTGTTCAGTAACAGCTTTACTGAAACAATGTATGAAATCTGCTACATGAAAATGCTCCAGAAAACGCTAGGCATGTTTAGAAAACTTCTCTTAAGATTATGAATCTGACAGCACTAATCCTCTACTATTTATATTTCGGTGTGTAGACATATTGCACTATTGGCTCCTGGTGTTCTCTCCTTTTGTTTAGTTGTTCTGTTTCTTGGTTACCTTTGTCCACCTGCACCAGACTCCAATGTTCTAGTTTCAACGCAGCAGAGCGTTGCAATGCATCATAATATCAATGAAAGACAAGACTGTTATGTAAAAATTATGTTTGTGCTTGTTATCATTATAATTTGATGTCATATTTAAAATTAAATGCTCTCCAACCCATAACTTTTTGTTATTCTGTCTCATCTTCTGTACATACCCATTCTCGGACTCAGGTGTTCTCCACATCTCTCAGATGCAGATGCCTGAAGACTACTGATGGTTTTGTTCTCTGCAACTGCAAAACACGACCGCATATCATAAATGAAATGCTTCACTGGTGCATAGAAAGAAAGTTATTTAGAAAGTTGTTTTATAAAGGGCAGTCAGCTATTTTTCTTCTCAAGAGTGGACTATTGTGGGACATCGAGGTACCATGGCAACTGGTAAGCAGATATTCCTGGAAGTGGGCGTTCTCATGTGCAAGATTAAAATAAACATGGATCATGCCCACACGCAGAGAGATTATTTTATTCCATTTATTAGTATGCAGGCTTAATTACATGCAAAATACTTGTGTGTTTATGGAAAGGCATAGTGCAACGTAAAAGGACCACTATATTAAGAATTATAACATGCGGAAATCCATATGGGTATTTATGTAATAATAGCGGGATACAGGGCTTGATTTACTAAACTTATCGCATAAATTGTCTGACTTTACATTTTTTCCATCTGAAGTATAGAGCTACATACACAAGTTAGAATAAATCCAGACAGGGGCCGATAAAGACTGTCTTTCGGCACGCCCTGTGCCGAACTGCCCGGCGCCCAAATAATATGTTCTCACCTTTTTCCTTGGCCCATGTTACAGTGCAAGCAGGTAAACACAGTGGCCATTCTAAAGACCTTAATTTGAAATATCTAGAAACTTCCATATATATGATTTTTGGCATTTATGCATTAAAAAAAGCCTCTGTGTAAAATGTGCAGGGACGGATTTACCATAAGGCACTGTAGGCTTGTGCCTACAGGCACCTGATGATAGAAAGGTGGCTCACTCTGCTCCTCAAATGCCTTCCCCCTTCCTTCCCTATGCAACTTGATACAGAGGGCATTTCTGGCTTTTGAAACACTAGAGATTTTAAAAGCTCTTGCTAATGCAAACCTATGGGGTATTTTTACAAAATCACCTCGCTCCAGTGTGAACACACACAAAGGATAACATTAGCAAGAGCTTTTAAAATCACAGAGCTCTTAGAAAAGCTCTTGTAGTGTGAATGAACCCTAAGGGGCACCTGTAGCTACCTATGACGGGCAAGGGAAGTAAGGAAGAAGTGATCGTTGGGTCAGCCAGCAAACTTGTAGTGCGGTTCAGTAGGTGGTTTGTAGGCTCATGGAGGGTGAGTTCTAGTTTGCCAGGACATCTGTGCGTATAGACTCCTGTGATGTAAATCCAGGCCTGAAAATGTGTATTTTTAGAGGAACATTTTGCCCTAGTTTCCCCTCCGCGATGCCACTGTCCTTGCTTATTGCACACTTTTGTACACCTTGTTAACAGAAATTCTGGCTGCCCTGGAGGTTTTTGATATTCGCCTGCCGTCAACATCAATGGGGCTTGAAGCAAATTTCCGGTTTGCAAATTCACAAACACAAAATAGCAATGTTCAGCCATCACTACTTACCAACTTAACCACAGACTGGTTCTTTAGCCTAATCTGTACATGAAAAAATTTACTTTCTCCCAGAGTTAAATGCACTATAAATTACTATTGTTAATGACACTCACAGTAGGCAGTAAAAAGCTGACAGATCTGGCTGATTTTGGAATAGTCCATCTCCCTTTATTCTTTATAAATGATTCCCTTAAAGTGAGCCATACAAAGATGTCAGCCAATGTCCCTACTTGTGTGCACATTATTTTGGCAATTGAACTGAGCAACTGCAGTTCAGTAAGTGCTTTCGTAAATAAAGAAATAACTGAGAAGCCCCCATGAGGAGATAGATTAGTCCAAAACCTGCCAGATCTGACGGATTTTCACATCCTACTATATCTGACAGTAACATAGGAAAAAAATATGTATAGTGCATTTTACTCTGGGAGAAATGTACATTTATATTTATGTATTTTACATTTTACAATTTTTCAGGATAGTTGTACCTAACCACTTAAGCCCTTGGTCGTTTTCACTTTATGCATCCGAGCAATGTTCACCTCCTATTCATTCGCCTATAACTTTATCACTACTTATCACAATTAACTGATCTATATCTTGTTTTTTCTGCCACCAATTAGACTTTCTTTGGGTGGTACATTTTGCGAAGAGCTACGTTACTGGAAATGCATTTTAGCAGTAAGAATAAGAAAAAGAACTGAAAAAAATTCATTATTTCTCAGTTTTCGGCCATTATAGTTTTAAAATAATACATGCCTCCATAATTAAAACCCACGTATTGTATTTGCCCATTTGCCCCGGTTATTTCACAGTTTAAATTATGTCCCTATCACAATGTATGGCGACAATATTTTATTTGGAAATAAAAGAGCATTTTTCACGTTTCGCATCCATCACTATTTTCAAGCTTAAAAATTAAAAAAAAAAAAATCTTTACATAGATATTTAAAGTTTAGACCCTTAGGTAAATATTTATGTGTTTTTTTATTGTAATTTTTTTTTTTAATTAAACATTTTATGTGGGTATTTTTTACATTTAGATGTAGTTTTACTTTTTGGCCACACGATGACAACCTTGAGTTTGTTTACATGACATCACTCTAAGCGTAACATGTACGCTTAGAGGAACATAGGAGTCAGAAAAAGCGAAGCTTCCAAGAGAAGCTGTCGCTTTTTCTGCGGGGGGAGAGGAATCAGTGATTGGGCACCATGGCCCGATTAATTGATTTCTGGGCTAACGATCCGCGGCCGGGAGCGCGCGTGCATGCACGCGATCGGCCGCAGGAGCGTGCGGGAGCGCACATGTCCTCCTTGACGTAGAACTACATCAAGGAGGACAAAGTGGTTAAAAGACCCACAGATTAGGCTAAAGAACCAGTCTGTAGCTTCAATTTGTGAGTTAAGTTAATGAAGTTTTGAAGCTTCAAGGGAACGTAGGTGTGTGTGCTACAAGCTTGCTAAGATTTATTACATAGGAGGATGAGCGAGCAACGTTTTGCAATGGGGCTGTGGCGGAGTAATTTTTTCCTGTGTGACTTCCCCTCCACACTGCAGTTCATTCTCACAATACTTCCTCTTTCACATTGACAGTTTCAACAGTAAAGCAGGAAGTGTTGAAGGATGGAGTGCAGTGTGGAGCAGACGTTACACAGTTAAATTAACCCTCCCTGCCAGAGTTCCCATCTCGGACTTGAGCAGGTACGCTGCGCTCCATTCTTGCAAAACTGTGCTCGCTCATCTCTAATTATGCCAGCTCCGCTTTGTGGCCAATTTTAGAGAAGAAAACAAAATTGCAAAACAAACAACAACAACAACAAAAAAAAAACTGTAATAGCTAGATTGTATTCTCTTATGATAATATTAACAGAAGTTGGCAGACCTATTCCAATTGTGCATGGTCAATTATAAGGACAGTGCAATACTCATTTCATTTTATCAAGGTGTAAATTTACTTTATTACAAGGAAACAGAGCTTGTTCTGTTAGGTCAGTCATGAAAGTATTATAAACAGAGACAGAGCTTTACTTCCATTTCTATACATGCTGATATCTAATTAATTGAAGGCATTAAATTAGCGCTTAAAATAGCCACATTAAATCTCTAAGAAAAAATGTATTCCTTAGATGCATTTTTAAACATTCCAACATAATGACTACAAAGTGAATATTCCCAAGTCATTTCTACCAGGGCAAGAGAGAAATATTAATTAAACACAATTACTGTTTCTAAGAATACACTTATTAGATATCATTTAGGAAACATACCCTTATATTAATTCAAAGATTTTAACTGTTTTTTTGTTTTTCATAATGTTCTATATTGTTTGGTATCGGGTTGGATTGCATAATATTGTTACATTATGTTTTATTTGACTTGGCTAATACTAAAAAATAAGCAACATGAAAATAATACATTGCATTTCAAATGTTTACTTAAAGTGGAACATAACCCAGTATTTCTTCTTTGCTCTAAAAGATTATTTACAGCATATAATATACTAACACAATGTTTTTTTTTTTTTTAGTAAAACAGCATTTAAAGGGTTACATCACAGGACTGACTTTTTCTCCTGCAGGGGCTGCAGCATCCGAACTGGTGATTAGCTTATCTTCTGTATACATTCTTTACTTGATACAATTAAGTAAAGGTTCTCTGGCTGTGTAGAAACTTAAGGTAGCCATACACTGGTCGATTTGCCATCAGATTTGACCAACAGATAGATCCCTCTCTGATCGAATCTGATCATAGAGGGATCGTATGGCTGCCTTTACTGCAAACAGATTGTGAATCGATTTCAGCCTGAAACCGTTCACAATCTGTGGTGGTGGTGCTGCCGCCGCTCCCCCTCACCCGCATACATTACCTGCTCCGCCGGCGCGACTCCCCCAGTCTCTGCTGTCTTCTTCTACGCTCTGGTATGGTCTCTGGGTCCAGCAGGCTTCACTTCTTCCTGTCTGGGGGAAGTTTAAACAGTAGAGCGCCCTCTACTGTTTAAACTTCCTGCCGGGACAGGAAGAAGTGAAGCCTGCCGGACCCGGAGACCAGCGCGGAGAAGAAGACAGCGGAGACCAGGGGAGTCGCGCCGGCGGAGCAGGTAATGTATTGTAGCTGTATTGCGTCGGTCGTCAGGCACTCGATTGCCGCTAGCGACGCGCTCCCTACCCATGGGTGATCGACGGTAATTTCCAGCACGGAGCGATCGACGGGACCGATCTATTTCGGGACGAAATAGATCGAAATTTAGCGTTAACGTTAACGATTTGACAGCAGATTCGATCCCAGTGATCAAATCTGCTGTCGATCAGCGGGGAATCGGCTTAGTGTATGGCCAGCTTTATGCTAATGAGTCCTGGAGTGAAACACAGGTCAGAAATCACTGATGGCTGCATTTAAAACAGAATTACAACAGTTATGAATAAAATGCACCAGCAGCTTTCAGAGTAAATAAACTGAACTTTGGGAAGTTATAACTTATAAATGAATTATAAAACTTGTGCACAAAAGCAAATATGATAATTTTATGGGTTATAAAAAAGTAGGAAAATACATTTTTTGTTGAATATTTTGTCAGAGTTTTAAACCGCTTTAATAACACAGTAGAGCCCCTATGCAAATAACTTTTAAACCTGAGTTTTCTCCTAGGTGATATTTTCAAACTTCTCAATAAAATGCCTTTTAAACCACCAGAATGTAAAATAATAATCTAATGATTTTAATACTATTTATTTACCTACTTTTTGGTACTTTTTCCATTGCAAAGTGGTGAAAAGGTATTTTAAATTGAAGATGAAAAATAATCTCCTAGGACAAAACTCTGGAGAAAAAGTTAATTGCATGTGGACCCAGAGCCCTTATTCAATTGACTTTTTCTCCTAAGTTTTCTCCTAGGTAAACTTAAAATGCATTTTAAGCCTGCAACAAGCAAGAAAATACTCAAAATCATTTTTCCAGTACTTTTACACCTACTTTTTGGTATTTTTGGTATTCACAAAGCTTTGAGAAGCAGGGTTCTGCCAATCAGGCAGTTTTCTCCAACTTGTCCAACTGGCTGCAGAAAGGACTGAACAGGCAGCGGGAGATCTCCTACACATGCCAAACACGCGTTTTGCTGATCTATGTGGTCGGCCAACAATTTTGGTGAGCGTATAGTGTTACCATTGTATAGGAAGTGTGATACTATAGCTAAAGAAACTATTGTGTTTCTGAGAATAATGGGATCTGAATGAATTGAACTCTGTATGGTGTGGAGTTGTTAAAACTCACCGATGGCTCTTTGGAATATTTATTCAATTCAGATTGTGATACAAACCCCTATGGTTATAGTGTGTTGTACTACATTTTTTAATAATGTGGATACGGTCCTTTCTGTATTGTTGAGCACTATGTCTTGTATAGGAAGATTTATATTTGTGAAGTACGCACATTAATGGCAGATAGCGATCCAATTAAATTTTAATCGATTTTATTCATTCTTGTATTCATTTTTTCATCTGTTAGAGGAAGTGTGAGGAGTGCACGGAGCATTTCTTGATATTATATTAGAGAGTAACCAAGCAGCTCAGGGTGACCCAAACTACTAGGAATGTATAGGGGGATAAAAGGGAGCAAAAAGCCCTCCTACTAAAAAAAGCAAAGCTTGGTGTATTTGCCTTCTTAAAACAGAAGGAAATCTGCAATAATTCAGCTATAAGTGAACATTTGTGGTTACCCACAATGCACTACTACTGATTATGCAAATTATCCCTTTTCGCCCTTGGTGAGCCAGCAAGCATCCAGAACCGCTGGTGTATAGCAAGCCTATTGCTTTACATTTTACACAGTCATATCAAACCCACATGTAGACAGCCTGTTTTGGACTTTTGGTCCTCATCAGTACATGGCAGGGATTGATAAAGCTGTATGAGATAGGGCTTGGACCAGTATATTAACAGGATCTGTTCACAATGTCAGTCCAGAACGGAATGCAAAAATCTGATCTGCACAATTCTTCCAGATAGCAGATGCGTTTCCCATGAAAAGCCTATGGTGGAAAGGTGTCTGCTTCGGACTCCAATGGGACACAAAACACCATTGGAGCGGACACTGAACTGTCTTTTCCAATGAACTGTTCTGGCCCTATGTAAACCGAGGCATAGATGAAGGAGGGGACAAATTATGAAGTAATTTAATGAGATTACGGAGCTGGATACTAATAAAATAAAGTATGTTTGCCTTTCTTCATTACTTTTTTCCCCTTAATTAATAAAGGACAGTAGGTATCTGACAGTTATTAAAAATCATATATAGTAAGAAAGAGTACCTCTACAAAATCCACAATGCTTTTGGATCAAAGTTGAAACCCAGGAAAAAAAGACAACCATCCAGCCAGTCACAAATTACAAATGGACATCTCCAGACCCAGGGTAGTGTGCGGTATACAATTTTGACTTACTGTCAGATACCTACTGTTTTTTAAGGCCTGAAAAAGAGTCATAAGAAACAAGCTGGCCTTGTTGCCTAAAAAATGCAGCATATTATTACAAAGAAGCTCCGTATAAACCCCGAAATATTCCTTCTAACTCCATGTTTCTTTAAAAGGAATATGCCCATTTTGGCTAAAATATCTATTAAATGAATTTACTAATTTTGTATTTTTGGTTGTGCCTATTGCTCTTGAAGATAATTAAGTTTGTTAAGTATTTTCCTTAATAAGGTAAGACAAAAGATTGTTGTTAAAATACCAATTGGGTTCTTGCATATTTTTTTGCATGATATATCCTTTTTTTTTATTTACAAGAAGACTTTATAGACACGCAGCATAATTAACCTCCATGAGGTAACCCCAAGTCAGGCTCAGGGTGAAGAAAAAGAAACCAGGAGCCATAATCCCGAGACTGGCTCGGGGTAGGTGCCAGGAGGTATGGAGACGCAGCGGAAGTTAGAACTCACCTCCCCTGGAATCCAGACGCTTGCAGCCCTTCTTCTTCCAGCCCTTGGAGGCTCTGGATCCCTCGGGTGAGATTGCCTTTTGTCACATGACTACAGATGACGATCTCGCTACAGTGGTACAGTGCCACCCGGTTGGAAAGAGGGAGAATAGCAGCGCTGGATCCTGGGGAGGTAAGTAATATGCAGGAGCCGCTGCAGACTATCTGCTCTATTTGTTCCTGATTTAAGGGTCTAAAGGCATATGAAAAAAATATGTACTGCTTTTAGACCCTAAAATCAGAAAAGAATCATACCACCAGGGCGGTTAATGGGAAGTACATATACAACTTTTTAGGGTCACATACAATACTACCAAGAAACAATAGGAGAGAGAGTCCTGGCCACAGAAGCATACAGGGCCGGAGCTACCATAAGAAACAATGGGCAATTGCCCCAGGGCCCCAGAGCCTGTAGGGGCCCCCAAGGTGTCCCTCCCCATCTTAACTGTTGCTCACCAGGGACTCTGCAGAGTATTTGGCAGAGTAGCGTCTCATCTGTGCTGGCGGGCAGGTGAGACACTACACTGATGTAGACACTGCAGAGATCCTAGGGAGCAAAGTTAAGTTGGAAGGTGATTGGGGGAGGGTCAGCAGCCAGCTCAGGGGCTCAGACGAGGGAAATTTGGCTGAAACAAAGGGCCCCTAATGACGTTTTTTTGGTCGGGAGGTGTCTGTTGGGGGGCCCCAAGGCTAATTTTGCCCTAGGGCCCAATTGTTGCTTGATCCGGCCCTGGAAGCATACATGGGATAAGTGATCAAAAAAAAAAAGTATACAAAGAAATTTAGTGTGCCTTGCTGTATAGCATAGGATTGGGAAACACTGACTCGGTAATTTGATGAAAGTCTTTGATCAAATGATATGCTTGTCTGCATAAGGGAATTTTGAGGTTACATTTGAATTCATCAAGGGTTGGTGAGTACTGAATTGATTGTAGGTGGGAACTCCGGATGGCTTATGAGAAGACTTACATGTTGAATTTATGAATAAACCCAACAGAATAGCATTACTAATACTATAATTTTATTTTATTTCTCCTGTTTAAGGAAATCTTGACAGGTCGAGAAAAGAAACGTAAAAACTTCTTCAATGCAAGTCAATTATGCTAACTGGTGTTAACGTAATCCTGCGAGGAATACCGAAATACAGCCATTGAAATCAGCAGCATATATTTCCTGCAGAATATTCTTCTTCACTGACTAATGGAACAAGACAGAAAGCAAATATAGGTATACTCGTTTGAAGCTGGAAATAAAATTAATTGCGGATGAATTCATTACCAGTATAAAAGGCTTTGAACTGTGCAGCATAGAGACCATTTATTCATTTTTTAATATCATGAAGCAGGAAAATAGGGCCATAGAAGACTGAGAGCGAGCATGTGGGTTTTAAGCCTCTGTGATTTCAAGATTGACATCTTTCAAAAAAAGTTACATTACATTGGATTGTCTAAAAATAGGTATTCGATACAACATACATTTTTTCCCCTAAGCTCTGTATTCAGACTTAAAGTGTACCTGAGGTGATATGTGACATGATGAGATAAACGTGTATGTATAGTACAAAACATATTAAACTAAATGGGAAGCAGAAAAAATATGAACCAGATACAGGGTCGGACTGGGACACTGGGGGTCCACCAAAGAAATTTCAACCTGGGGCCCACACATCCCATGATTGCGGTGAAAAAAGGGCGTGACCATGAACCGGAAGGTGGGCGTGGTCATGATGTTTTATGGACAGGGCCAAATGTACATGATCTTAGCAGCATTGTAATTCAGAGACACTGCTGCCCAGCAAAACTTTGCATAGAGTCCCCTCCTTCAATATAAAGTAATGTGTTACTTTGCAGAGGTTGCGACCGCAGAGGTTGCAGAGGTTGCGACCGCATCGGGGCCCTTGGGCCAAAGGGGCCCCGAAGTGCCCTAATTGATACACCAGGAGACACGCACACCAAGCCAATTCAGATGCTTAGAAAAGTGTATTTACAGTAGTAATAACATATGCTGGTCTGAGCTCTCAGTACCAGTAAAAGATAGCACCGAAGGGCCCTCCCTCAACTACAGTATTACCTCTCTATTGGTCCTTTGCTCATAATAATCACTTCCATAGATGCTTTGGACAGTGGTAATCATTAACAAGCTATTTCCCATCCCTTTCTAGCACCTCTGACACTGTATTCGCCATTGGCAGGTTTTGGTGCGTCATATCAATTGTTATGTATAGAGTGCTTAGGGGGCCCCATGGTAAAATTTGCATCGAGGCCTACAGCTCCTTAGCTACGCCACTGTTCTCAGCATGAGTGATTACAGCACTGAGAAGAGAATTTTTGTGCTAAAGGCAGCAATTGGAGCTCTGTCAGACAAGGAGGGGGGCCCACCAGAGACCTGGAGGGGGGGCCCACCGAGGGAAAAAACTGTACTACTGCGGCCCAGTCCAACCCTGACCAGATACTTAGAAATTCAAAAACGGAGACTGCACACAAAGGGCTTTAGCAACAAGCTGTATTAGTGAGCATGTCGAGGCACATACACAACATGTTTCGGGCGGAGCCCTTCCTCAGGTCTTGAGGAAGGGCTCCGCCCGAAACATGTTGTGTATGTGCCTCGACATGCTCACTAATACAGCTTGTTGCTAAAGCCCTTTGTGTGCAGTCTCCGTTTTTGAATTTCTACGTTAAGTGAAGCAGGAGTGGTGTACCTGCAGGAGAAGTGCACCGGCACGAGGGTCTATCCTGGGCCCAGAAGGTGGGTGAAGTGTGAATTTTGGGAGTTACCTGACCAGATACTTATCTAAGAAGAGAGAAGGCTCAGGGTCCATATAGAGCCTTCCCACTCCTCTCACGGTCCCCATTTTCCAGCGCTGACTCCCCCAGTAGCAGTATTCGATCGATCGGTCAAATACTGCTTCTCTGTGTAATGATCAGTGGTGTATCTGATGATCAGAACAAGCTCTATCAGCACAGTAGTCAGTATTTTATTCAGAGTGTGATCACATGTGTTAGTTGTACGGTAGAAGAACACAGGAGTACTCTTATGTGATAGCCCTTGGAGGTAGGGACTATCACTAGATACAGAATGGTCGCACAGGCAATGTTGGTAATGGGTCAGTCAGGCAGTGGTACAGAAATGTCAGGCAAAATCGTAGTGAGTAGACAGGCCAAGATCGGCAACAGATCAGATGGGCGAAGGTACAGAATCAGTAGGCTAAATCAGAGTATAGGTCGGGCCGAGGTCGGCAACAGATCAGATAGGCAAAGGTACAGAATCGAGAGGCAGAGAGTAATCAGAGGTTCAGGCAAAAGGTCATACACAGTAAATCAATATACAATGATATGTTTTTCCTAAGCTAAGTGTGAATCCCCGGGGTCCAGCCGGATCAAGCACACACGGATCTGACTAAGGTCTGAGAGCTTTCACTGCAAAGTTTCAGCAACAGCAGACAATGAGCCACTGACAAAACAGGGCTTAAATACAGACAGGCAATTCCAAACTACCCACCCAGCGTAACCCGGCCAATCAGCAGCAAGAGTCAGAACACTGCTGTCAGCTGACTGGCAGGTCAGCTGACTCGCCTTCTCAGGGCATAAAGGTCCTGTCTCCTGGTGCAAGCATGCGCTACTCTGCTCTGATGCAACCTGGAGAGACCTGTTCTGCCGGAAGGAGATCCGCGATGACGTCACGTCAGGCGCGGGAGCGGTGGCCGCACCGCTCCCCGCTGCAGAGGTAACTAAATCACTCCTAACACTCCTCTGCTGAAGGAATCTTCAGAATTCTTCAGGAGCCGGGTGCTCCCGAAGACGGGCAGCTCCATACTGCACACGCGCTCTCTGGCACTTGCGCGTGCGCAGTATGGAGCTGCCCATCTTCGGGAGCACTCGGCTCCTGAAGCCTTACGAAGCCTCCCGTGGCAGAGGAATCAAATGGGGGAGCTTGCGCTTAACGGAGAGGACCGGGAAAGAAGTAGGAAGGTTCTATGGAACCCAGAGCCTTCCCTCTCCTTAGGTAAGTATCTGGTTAACTTTTTTTTAAGCTTTCAATTAGCCTTAATAACCAGGCTGTTTTACTTGTTTTATTTTGCTGCCTGAAAGGTTCATTTCTGGGCATGGAAGTGACAGCTCCTGTCTTGTCGTTACCTTGTCTGGAATATAGTAAACATCACTGATAAGCAAATTACAGCCATAAAAGTGTTCCTAGCAGAATACAACTTCTGAGGACAGGGAGAGAAATACATGAACTACTGACCTGACCTTTTTCTAACTCTGGGACACTTAATAAGCTGCCACTGATTAGAGACCGTAAAACATTTAACCTACTTTGTAAATGTTTAAATATAAAAGAAAACACTGGGATACTTAAAAAGTCATTTTTAGGCTGAAGGAGGATAAATATAATTGTTTATCTCAATAGTTTATTTTCACCTCGGGTTCACTTTAACTATTTTAGCTGAATGTCACGTCCATTCGGCTGCTGCTGCACGCTCCCGCGCGATCTCGCACGCTCCCCTCAGTTATCCCTACCCATCCTATAGTTCCCATTTATTGATCTAAGTCCCCGGCAGAAAGACTGACAGCTTCTTTGAGAAGCTGCAATCTTTCTGAAGAAAAAAATGTTTCCTGTCTTCCCTATACTTCCTGGAAGAAAGAGCGTTCGCTTCCAGGGCTAAAAAAAAATAATAAAGAAAATTTGACTGTGGCCATCTTGTGGCCAAATAGTAATACTACATCCACATACATTTTTTTATTAAATAAACACATATTATTACATTTAAAATGAACACACCAAAAATTACCCAAATAATTTTTTTATGAAAAAAAAAAACAGTTACAATTAAAAAACAAAACCAAAACATAAACAAGTTATTTTTAAAAGTATAAGCTTGCAAATAGTGATGAACGCAAAACTAAAAAATGCACCTTTATTTCCAAGCAAAATATTTGCACTATACATTGTGATAGGGACATAATTTAAATGGTGTAATAACTGGGACAAATGGGCAAATAATACACATAGGTTTTAATTATGGTAGTGTGAGGATCCGCGTGGCTGCCTGCGCAGGCAGGCAGCCTTTTGACCACTATTCAGGTCTGCATTCTGCAGGTCTCTGGAAGAGAGACCTTTTGTCAGTATTGCAGCTTGCTGCTGCTGAGGAATTTGCATACGTTTGTCATGCAAATTGCCTAGCCACATCCCTTGTAGGCCTGCTCTATATATACCATGTGATATCACAGAACTTGGCTGGTCATAAGAGTTAGTTCCTGTGTAACACTAGCCTGGAGTGTCAGCCTTGCTCTTTGTTTGAAGATTAGCCTAGAGTAATTCATGGGACTGCACTAGGCAGGTTTCCTTAGTGCAGTTAGGATTGCTTATCTGTTTTGTTTGTCTGTTGCGATTGTCCTGTTCCAGCGGTGGTCGACAGGAAAACGTTCTGTGTGTCTGGGTGCTAACCTGAACAGCGGTTGTTACTGGTAGCCCCTTCTGATCTGTCATACCTGGATCGCACT
The DNA here is from genome assembly GCF_040937935.1 of Hyperolius riggenbachi. Lineage (NCBI taxonomy): Eukaryota > Metazoa > Chordata > Amphibia > Anura > Hyperoliidae > Hyperolius > Hyperolius riggenbachi. The sequence continues at coordinate 446,727,549 of NC_090648.1, forward strand.
GGCCTAGCGCTAGTGCTGTGGATCCTTCTGTCCTGTTTTCCTGGATCGCACCAGCCTCTTGCGCTAGTGCTGTGGATCCTTCTGGTCTGCTACTCTGTACTTGGATCGCACTAGCATCTTGCGCTAGCGCTGTGGATCCTTCTGTTCTGTCTTCCTGGATCGCACTAGCCACTTTCGCTAGTGCTGTGGATCCTATCTCTCTCTTGTTCATGTTTTCGTGTGTCTGTCTTGTCTGCTACGAACGCTTGCTGGATGGAGGCTCGGGAAGTTAACCGTTAAGCAAGCGCTCGCGCCCTCTGTTTCATGTTTGTCTGTCGGTGGTTAGTTAGACGTGCTTGTCTCTATTGTGCTTATCACGTGGAGACCGCACATAAACGTGTGCACTGTTGCGAATGAGTGCGGTGTTCGCGTTTAGCTAGCGTTTGTTATTTTCCGTATATCCTCATTGTATGTTTTGCTGTGCCTTTGCTACTCTCGTGTTCTGCTTTGCTGTAGCTTTGTGTCTCCTCTGGCAATCGCCTCTCTCGCGATTGCGTTCCTACTTCATATCTGCTGTTGTGTATGCACCGTCGCGGGTTGGCGACTAGTTTGGTGCACACACATACAATCTGTCCCTGTGCTCATTCTCTTCCGCAATCGCTTCTCTTGCGATTGCGTTCTCACTTGGTTTCTTCTGTTGTGTGTCCACCGTCGCAGGTGGTGGCTAGTTTGGTGAACACACATACCCTCTGTCGCTTTGATCTCTCCCTTTCAGGGCTATCTTGCCCTGCGTTTCTGCCCTTCGTACAATTCTTGTCTGGCGTGTGTGGCAGGGCAGAGGAGCCGTTCCTCTGCACTCCACAGCTCCCCCTGTCGACAGGAATTTTCCTCTACATGTGCATCGCACCTTTTGCTGGGTTCCCGCAAATTATACGCTTGTGGAGGATTTCCGCAGTGTCAGCGCACGTCTTGTGCGCTGATCACGGAGAGAATTCCACAATCGTTACAGGTAGCATTTTAAAGCTATAATGGCTGAAAACTGATAAATAATTGTTTCAAATGTTTTTCTTAATATTCCTGTTAAAATGCATTTAGAAAAAAAATAATTCTTAGCAAAATGTCCCAACCCAAAGAAAGCCTAATTAGTGGCAGAAAAAACAAGATATAGATCAATTTATTGTGATAATTAGTGATAAAGTTAATGGCAAATGAATGGGAGGTGAAAATTGCTCGGATGCATGAGGTGAAAAGTGACTGAAGGCTGAAATTGTTAATAAGAATAATATTAACTAACTATATCAACGTTTAATCCAGTCACAGTAATGGTGCCCATACATGGTACATTTTTTTTTTCAATTAGATAATTTTGCTCGATTATCCTGTTAGATAAAATATAAAGATTTTTCCAACATGTCCGATATGATTTTTATTGAAGAAACAGGATACACGTTAATTTTTCTTGATCAAAAAAATATTATTTTTGACTTTCATTCGATTTGATTGTTTTAGTCGAGTAAACAGGAAAATCAAATGTTTTAATGGTACAGTGTATTGGCACCATTACTGTGATTGGATTAAGCGTTGATAATTAAATTGATGTCGTCATCTATACAAAGACATCTAAACAAAGAATAATTAAGGACTCTAAGGACAAACTATAAGTGCTTTTTTGAGCACTTTTTGGCCCTCTGAGCTTTCTGAGAGCTTTTTAAAAAATGCTCCCATTGACTTGCATTAAAATTGTGGTAAAATCACTATCGCAGTAAAATCACCCATTTTTCCCGCAATGTTACCGTAATTTTAATGTAAGTCAATGGGGGCATTTTTTAAAAAGCTCTCAGAAAGCTCTGAGGGCCAAAAAGCGCTTATAGTGTGTCTGAGTCCTTACTCATATTTACAGGTACTCTGTTACAAAGGATACAATACATTTAATCTTCTTAAAGTGGAATATAACCCTGCATTTCATTTTTGCACTAAAACATTATTTACAGCATATTATATGCAACCAGCATTTTTTTTTTACTAGACCAGCATTGGAAGGGTTACACACAGAGCTTGAAAGTTGAGTGCAGGGAAATGCTGCCGCATCTGAACTTCAGATAATGTTATATTGTGTTTACTTAAATGTATCAAGTGAGGAATGTGACACATTGGGCTTGATTCACAAAAGAGTGCTAACTGTTAGCACGGCCGTTTTCGCGCAAATTTTCGCATTGCGCACGATCGCGAATTTTCGCGCAAAACGATAACGTTTTCGCGTGCAAATGCGAATTTTACCGCAAAATCTATATCGTTTTTGCACACAAAAACGTTATCGTTTTGCGAGAAAATTCGCGATCGCGTGCGATGCGAAAATTTGCGTGAAAACGGCCGTGCTAACAGTTAGCACTCTTTTGTAAATCAAGCCCATTCTCTGACTGCGGAGAAGCTGCTGGAGACAGAGAGACACTGAAAGCTTGTCTGGCTGCAAAACAGCAATGAATAAAACCAGTTATTAATAAAATGCAAAGTCAGCTCACAAAGCAAAAAACTGTACTTTTGGAAACCTATAACTTCTAAATGAACAATAATACTTATACACAAATGCAAATATGATAACCGTATGGTATATAAAAAGTAGGTAAGCATGTTTTTATTGAATATTATGTCAGGGTTTTAAATCTCTTTTTAACATCTTAATAGCGCTTTTCTCCTGTTGGACTCAAAGCATTCAAGACAAGAGCTGCAGCCACCAAGGGCACGCTTAAAAGAGGAACTCCAGTGAAAATAATGTAGTAAAAAAAGTGCTTCATTTTTACCATAATTATGTATAAATGATTTAGTCAGTGTTTGCTCATTGTAAACTCTTTCCTCTCCCCGATTTACATTCTGACATTTATTACATGGTGACATTTTTACTGTGGGCAGGTTATGTAGCTGCTCCTAGCTGTTTTGGCTGTTAGAGACATTTGTAAACAGCTAATTCCTGTCTGTGAACATTGTTACATTGTGGCAGTTTGCCCAGAGTACCGTGGTACTCAGAGCTTCTTGTGGGAGGGGTTTCAGCACAAAATCAGTCATACAGTGCCCCCTGATGGTCTGTTTGTGAGAAGGATTGTATTTTTCATGTAAAAGGGGGCATCAGCTACTGATTGGGATAAAGTTCAATTCTAGGTTGGAGTTTCTCTTTAAGGAGTCACCCAGTTTTAGGAAGTCTTGCCCAAGGACAAGGTCTTTAAAAAAATGTTTTTACATATTCCCATTAGTAACTTTGGTCTCTAACATTCATAACAAATTTATGGTTGATAGCATGTTTGGGGGCACCACAATAAAACTTAAAAAATCGGCAACATATAGCTTAGTGTAAAACGCATTAGAGAGTTAAACTTGAAACTGAAAACCAGATTTTGCCAGTTTAAAGTGAACCTCCAGACTAAAAATCTACTCAGCAGCACTGAAAAGGCTTGGCCTAAAGCTACATACACACATGTGATGACCATTCCATAACAAACTTTTCAGCTGACAAACGTTACATGTGCACACAGTGGCTGTTGATCAATACATCATGTGCGATCTTTAACGACCCCTGATGCCTGAGCATGACCGATCACAATGCTTTTTTTAAGCCCCGCCAACTGATTGAAGCTGATTGTCATCCCTCTGCCCCTCCATAGCAACAGAACACATCCCTAGCCTCAAGGCTAGGGATGTGTCTGTACAGCATTGTTCCCCGAATTGCTGCCTGGAGGATCATTTGCTGACTTTGGGCTTGATTCATTTACCATTTCAGCCTGCGGGTATTTTTCACCTTATGGATGAGAGGAGTTTTCACATTTCAGTGCTCCTCCCTTTCATTTCCCAATAACTTTATCACTACTCATCACAAAGAAATGATCTATACCTTGTTTTTTCTGCCACTAATTAGGCTCTCTGTGGATGGTACATTATGTTAAGAATTATATTATTCTAAATGCATTTTAATAGGAATAATATGAGAAAAATTGAAAAAAATCATTATTTCTCCGTTTTCGGCCATTATAGTTTTAATATACTACATGCTACCATAATTAAAATCCACACATTTTATTTGCCCACTTGTCCTGGTTATTGCAACATTAATATTATATCCCTAGTATATTGTATAATGACAATATTTTATTTGGAAATAAAGGTGCATTTTTTTTCAGTTTTACATCCATCACTAATTTTTAGCCTATGAATTATTCATAATATGCCCTCTTGACATACATATTATAAAAATTATTCCGTCAACACAGTAGGTGTAATTTTACTATTTGGCCACAAGATGTCCCCATTGAGCGCTTCCTATTCGCGTATAATATCTACGCTAAAGGAAGCAACATTGTTGCTACATTGTAACTAGGGAAGCGACGCAGGCATCAATGGATGCCTGCAATCACGGTGGCCTGCTGGGAGATTAATGAATGAGAAATTCGTTCCCATTCATAAATCTAACGATCAGCAGCAGTAAGTGGCGGAAAACAGCAGCGGCAGGAAGTGCGGCGGCTCTATTTAAGAATGAATACTGTTTTTGAACAAAAACAGTGTTTATTCTTGGCGAACAAGAACGGATTGGCACAGGGGACTTTTCCCTTGCTCCCGGCAACATCGCGATCATGGGCTTCTGCCTGCACGATCACCCGCACAGCCTCCCACGTCCCACCAGCAGAAATGTTTTACTTGTGCTGCTCTAGCAGGGTGAGTTAAAAATCAGTGTGCGCATGCTATGCGTGGAAGTGCTGCGTAGTGTGTACTTAAATTAATACTAAATTAATGTACTAAATTATGCGAGATGTATCGCAGTGCGTCTGCGATAGTTCACCAGTGCAGCCACTAGACAGAGGGCATAAAGAAGGTATCACTATGCAAGCTAAACCAGCACCTGGATCTTCAAAAATGCCAGGGAACCTCTGTAGGGTCCTCAAGGAACCCCTGGTTGAGAGAGCCTGCTCTATAGGCTCCCAATGTATGTCATATGGCATCAGGAGCCTATGTAGAGATGCTGCTGCATGGTAGTGAGAGGCACAGCGCAGAGGACAACAGGACCCAGTGATAGACCAGGTAATTGTGCTTCTTCTGCAGCCACTCTGCATAATGTGTGTGTGTGTGTGTGTGTGTGTGTGTGTGGGTGGGGGGGGGGGGGGTTACACTGGCCTCGCTCCTTCTTTGCTATAGGGGAAGTGCCACAAGTGCCACTTTACTCGTTTGCCAGGGCAGTGATGGCTAACCTTGGCACTCCAGCTGTGACAAAACTACAAATCCCATCATGCCTCTGCCTCCACCGAGTTATGCTTAGAGCTGTCAGATTATTGCAATGCCTCATGGGACTTGTAGTTCCACCACAGCTGGAGTGCCAAGGTTAGCCACCACTGGCCCAGGGGGTGGGGGACACTAGCATCAAGGAACAGTACTTGTTAAAGGGAATCCAAAGTGAAAGTGATATGGAGGCTGCCAAATGTATTTCCTTTTAAACAATACCAGTTGCCTGGCAGTCCTCCTGATCCTGTGTCTCTAATATTTTAGCCATAGGCCCTGAACCAGCATATGCAGATCAGGTACTCTGACTTAGCTGACTCCGGTGTTACTGGATTAGCCATATGCTTGTTCCAGGATTTTGACCTAGATACTACATCTGCCAGAAGATCAACAGGACTGCCAGGCAACTGGCATTGTTTGCAAGGAAATAAAGATGGCGGCTTCCATACCCCTCTCACCTCGGGTTACCTTTAATGGCGCCACTTTTGACAAAGGAGACAAAGGTTAGCACTGAATCAGTAAGGAGTTCTTGGGCAAGACACTCTAACCCTCCAGGGTGGCCTACTAGGCATGCCCTAAGTGGCTATAGTTTCCAAGGGATGCAGGAAATTACTCTACAAATGCTAGCATTTTATTTTATGTTGCAATGCACCACTATGCTGAAAACCTTTTTTTCTGTGTTATGTAACTGTTATGGAAATATGTGTGCGTGATTTGCATCCCTTATTAGTTATTGCACAGGCTGCGTGATATTGTTCTTAATAAATGATGATGGTAATGACAGTAATTCATTCTATTTTTAATGATATTTTATGCAAAAGAGCTAAGCCCAGATACAGTAAGTACCTTCAGGAACATCTGTGGACAGCTCCAGCCCACCAGGAATAACCGAGATAGAAACAGTGTACTTTAAAAGAGAATTCCCGGATGTGCCAAGTAAAAATATCTCTGTAGTTATTTAAGTTATTGTAATTAATCTTTCTATGCTGTTTTTTTACCTTTTGCATATTATATGCTTTGAAAGATTGCTAAAAACAGCATCTCTTTTATTGCGAGTATTGTGGAACACTGAGCGTAGATAACATACACTTTTTCCCGCACTTTTTGTAGCAAGAAGTATGGTAAGCTTTTTTCTCAGTCATCCCTTTAACCTCCTTAGCGGTATGCCTGACACTGTGTCGGACATACCGCTCTGTGGCCCCAGGAGTCCCCTTAAATAAATAAATGTCCCAAATGTGTGTAAATCCTCTAGCTAGCACTAGGCTAGCTAGTAAGAGTGTCTGGCACCCCTGGATCCACTGGATCCCCCGCAATCCCCCTGTTTATATGTTACCCAGCCTGGATCCAGCGATCGTGCAGCCTCCCGGCACAGCTCCGGTCTCTCTATGGAGAGGATCGGGTTTGCGCATGATGTCAGGACATCGGCGACGTCATCTGCGATCCTCCCCATAGTGAAGACCGGAGCTGCGCGATCGCTGGATCCGGGGGGGGGGGTAACGTATAAACGGGGGAGCGGCGGCGATCAAAGGGTGCCGGAGATTTCTTCTAGCTCGCCTAGTGCTAGCTAGAGGATTTACACACATTTGGGACATTTATTAAAAAAATCGGAAAAAAAAGTAACAAAACCTCCTGAGTGGCGTAATGCTCAGGAGGTTAAAGAAGACCACTATTTTTAGCTTAAAGTGGACCTGAACTCAGAACTTCCTCTCTGCTCAAAAAAATAAGCAACAACATACTAACCTTTAGAGAAAAAGCATTTCTTTATTACAGCTGATCCAAATCCTGCAATAGATCTGCAGTGTGTATATTTTCTGATTTCATGGAAGCAGATATATTGTTAATATCCTGTGTTTACCAGTTAGCTGTTCTGCTGAAACAGCTGAGAGATCAAATTATAACTAGTTGTGATTAGTCACAGATGGGGGGGAAATAGCTAAGCTTAATTCTCTTAATACATACAATGGTCCATATGCAATTCACCTTCTCTCCTGAGTTAATTCATAAGAGATCAATTTTTATCTTCTCTATCAAAATTAGTTTGAGTATTTTCTTGATTTAAAGGGCCTTTTATTAACAAGTTGTGAAAATATCACTTAGGAGAAAACCCAGGAGAAACAGTGAATTTCATATGGGCCAATGTGCTTTGATCTATGTTTTCCCTCTGTCCTGTGCAAGAGTTCAGATACACTTTAATACACAGAAAAAAATCTGTTTCTCCTGCTATCTGCAGATTTTCAATTAGGTGATTTAGCCTAAAGACTAGAGAGATTAATTTAAAGTAGAAAAAACTGACATAACATTGTGTCTTCCTGTTTTTATTACCCATACAGTTACCATATGTGTTTTTGTGCACCGGTAATATTGTCCATTTACAAATTAAAAGTTCCCAAAGTACAGTTTATCTGCTCTGAATGCTGCCATTGCATTTTATTCATAACTGCTTTAATTATACAGTATATATATATAAAAAAAACTTCTAGTGAGCTCTTCTGAACTGTGTGCATGCATGAAACAGAGAGAGATTGGTTTCAGCAAAGCTAAAAATGTAATAACAGAGGTATGTAAACAAAAGAAAATGTTATTACCGCTTCGGATGCGGATCATACATTGAATGAGCTTGCTACTGCAGAACAAAGTGCTGCGTTTAACTGTTTGAATGCTGTTCTGCTACAATTTCCTTTTGTGGTAATAGGTTTAAAGCACTAAGTAATATTTTAGAGCAAAGAAGAAATTCTGAGTTGCATTCCGCTTTAAGCAAACCTGAAGTGAAACAAAGTGTTAGGACTAATCCTAAATACGGTAGATGTTTCCTGGAATCCTCAATTCTTATTTTCTAGATGTTAAGATTGAGACATATACAATGTCATACTTACAAAGCTGCTGTTTCTTCAACTTCTTCAGAGAGAAATGACAACCTTTTCAACTCTCCTGCTACCATAAGTGTTTGCAAAGCCGCACAGAGGTTTTATGATTCCTAATCAGTTTCGGAGAGCTGTTGCTGCAGTCTGACTGCTTCAATTGCATAGAAAAAGCACCCGTTTATTAACTCTTGCAAAAAAAAAAAAAAAAAAAAGCAAAAAACAACAAATGAACAAAAAAGGAACATGAACAAGTTTTAGGTAGGATTGGTACTATATGTTTATCTCAATATGACACATGTTACATTTGTGCCTGATAACACTTAGGCTACAGTCTTCTTAATAATTTACAAGTGTTCTTATGAAATTACGTGTAATGTTAAAACTACTTAGGTTCATGCGGATGGAATGGAAAAGGAAACATGACTGCCCATCTGTTTTGAGACGACCAGCGCAGTGGAACACGTCAATTCAGAAACAACAGCAATAAATCAGTCTGCAGTGGCAGCACATTAATTTTATTTGCAATACTAAAAATTGATTTTTTTTCCCCCCTTATTGTTTTAGTATTCAACCACCTATAGCCAATATGTGCTGCTCCAAAATATTCCTTTATACAATCTGATGAGCTAAGATCACATGGCAAGATTCAAAGTATGGCCTACATTACAAAAGCAAGAGTGATTTCTTGAGATGAAGAGATGTAAGTCTTTTCTTAAGCCAATTTACTACCCAGCTACAACACATGTACATCGTTGCAGAACCCCTGGAAAGCACAACAACGTGAATATTAGTGTACAGCTTTCAATGAGCATAGCGCGGGATAGCATGGGGGAGGGGTTAATTCAGGGGCACATCTGGCTATCAATACAGGGGGCTAATACTGCATGAAAAGTACACAATGTAGCAAAAATCCACTTTTATTTGAGAATGAAATCTTATCACCAGAAATTGTGACATGTACATACTGTATTTTTCGGACTATAAGACGCTCCTGACCATAAGACGCACCTAGGTTTAGAGGACAACCCAAGGAAAAAAATATACACTGGTGCATCCATGGTGAAAGGTGGGCATCTTGTGGATTATGCCCCCTTTGTACCTCTCCCTCTGTCCCTCTTGTGTCCTCCTCTATGCCCATTTGTGTCCCCCTGTGTCCTCCGTTTGTCCCCCTGTGTCCTCCTCTGTATGGTCACAGTACAGGGAGTCTCCAACACTGCAGCGGGTTGGAGCTTCATATTGGTAGGCGTTCACAAGTCAGGAATTTCCCTGTGTCTTATACTTGGTGGTGTAGTGAACATCAAATTTTGCATTCGTGAACACGGATTTACCGCAAATGTTTGTGAATCGGCCGTTGGCAGGCGAAGAGCCACCAAATTTAGCAGGTAACAGCAAAGCCTCCGTAAGTGCTAGAAACACCAACTTTGCAGTATATGTTAAGGAGGACAGTGGGAACAAGGGGAAAACATTTTTTCAAAAAGACCTTATAGTTTTTGAGAAAATCGATTTTAAAGTTCTTGTGCTGAGTGTGTAAAATGGGTTAATGGCAGCTGACTTTAGTGGTTAATAGCAAAGCCCCCTAACATGGTAGAAGCACCAGATTTGCATGGTATATTAAGGAGGACAGTAGAAACAAGAGTAAAACAATTTCAAAAAGACCTTATAGTTTTGAAGAAAATCGATTTAAAAGTTATGATAGGAAAAAAGTATACCTTTAAATGCGGTAAATGACAGACAATGTATGAACCTAACGGTAGTGTAACTTTACCTATATCAAAAGAAAGAGCAGGAAATTTCGTGACAAGGTTTCCAGGCGGTCCGTACACAATGTGTACGGACCACCTGGAAACCACATGGAAATGTGGCAACGCTTTGGCCAAGGGCTGTATATATGGCTGTATAAGGATCCTTGGCAACTTTACTTATTTTAGGACTTTTTTTTGTTCAGAGTGTGAGAAATATTTTAAAAATGATGTGGGGTCCCCATCCCAAGCCTCTTTAACCCCTTGTCCCCCATACAGGCTGGGATAGCCAGAATGCAGAACCCTGGCCATATGGGAATTCACACCCTGAGCTGTACCAGCCCACATGGTCCATGGTTTGGGGGGCTCTTGAGGGGCAGCCAAGCCTCCCCCTCTCCCCAGTATCCTTGCCCAATCCATGCACAAGGGGCTCTTCCCCACCTTCAGTGTCCTAGGAGTAGGTGGGGCTGCAGACTCCCTGGAGGGGGTTCATGGTGGCATCTAGGAATCACCGTTAAGAAGGGGACCCCCAGAAGACAGCTCCCTCCCCAGGAGAAATGAGTATAGGGGTACAGAGTACACCTCACCCATTTCCACAAAGAATGAAATGAAATAAAAACACAACTATGAGAAACGTCCTTTATTATTCTTAATTAACCATAAAAAATGTTCCCACGCCAATATCCTCAGAAAAGTCCCACGCCAATATCCTCTAATGATCTTGGTTTAAAATCTTCATGCATCCGCTGCCACACACACTGCTCCCACTTGCTAAAGAGAGCTGCCCCATCTCTAGAGAAATTCATGGATAATTGGTAGTCATGTGACCACCACTGTGCTTATTAAAATTAAGGTGTTTATGAGTTTTTTAACCTCCTTAGCGGTAACCCCGTGTGTGTGACACGGGGTAAGCCGCCGGAGGGTGCCGCTCAGGCCCTGCTGGGCCGATTTACATAATTTTTTTTTTGCTGGACGCAGCTAGCACTTTGCTAGCTGCGCCAGCACACTGATCGCTGCCGGCCCGCGCCCGATCGCCGCTATCCGTTGCGGCACGTGCCCCCCCCCCAGACCCCATGCGCTGCCTGGCCAATCAGTGCCAGGCAGCACCGAGGGGTGGATCGGGACTCCCAATGACGTCCCGACGTCGCTGACATCGGCGACGTCATCCCGCCCTGTCGCCATGGCGACGGGGGAAGCCCTCCAGGAAATCCCGTTCTTTGAATCGGAGATCGCCGAAGGCGATCGAAGCGGGCGGGGGGATGCCGCTGAGTAGCGGCTATCATGTAGCGAGCCCTGGGAAGATGGATGGAGCCAAATAAAGGGCAAACTTGGAAGGAAACCTCTTGGAGACTGCAAAAGACTTGAGACTGGGGTGTAGATTCACCTTCCAGCAGGACAATGACCCTAAACATAAAGCCGGGGCAACAATGGAATGGTTTAAAACAAAACATATCTATGTGTTAGAATGACCCAGTCAAAGTCCAGATCTAAATCCAATCGAGAATTTGTGGCAAGATCTGAAAACTGCTGTTCACAAACACTGTCATCTAATCTGACTGAGCTGGAGCTGTTTTGCAAAGAAGAATGGGCAAGGATTTCAGTTTCTAGATGTGCAAAGCTGGTAGAGACATACCTTAAAAGACTGGCATCTGTAATTGCAGCAAAAGGTGGTTCTACAAAGTATTGACTCAGGGGGGCGAATAATTACGCACACCACACTTTGCAGTTATATATTTGTAAAAAATGTTTGAAATGATGTATGATTTTCGATCCACTTCTCACATGTACACCACTTTGTATTGGTCTTTCACGTGGAATTTTAATAAAATTGATGCATGTTTGTGGCAGTAATGTGACAAAATGTGGAAAACTTCAAGGGGGCCGTATACTTTTGCAACCCACTGTGGTGGGTGTGTGTGTGTGTGTGTGTGTGTGTGTGTGTGTGTGTGTGTGTGTATACAGGTCCTAGCATTTTGTGATAAAGTTTACATTCATTACCCACAACTGAAGTAGTTCAAGCCTTTTATTGTTTTAATATTGATGATTTTGGCATACAGCTCATGAAAACCCCAAATTCCTATCTCAAAAAATTAGCATATCATGAAAAGTTTCTCTAAATGAGCTATTAACCTAATCATCTGAATCAACTAATTAACTCTAAACACCTGCAAAAGATTCCTGAGGCTTTTAAAAACTCCCAGCCTGGTTCATTACTCAAAACCGCAATCATGGGTAAGACTGCCGACCTGACTGCTGTCCAGAAGGCCATCATTGACACCCTCAAGCAAGAGGATAAGACACAGAAATAAATTTCTGAACGAATAGGCTGTTCCCAGATTGCTGTATCAAGGCACCTCAGTGGGAAGTCTGTGGGAAGGAAAAAGTGTGGCAGAAAACGCTGCACAGCGAGAAGAGGTGACCGGACCCTGAGGAAGATTGTGGAGATGGACCGATTCCAGACCTTAGGGGACCTGCGGAAGCAGTGGACTGAGTCTGGAGTAGAAACATCCAGAGCCACCGTGTACAGGCGTGTGCAGGAAATGGGCTACAGGTGCCGCATTCCCCAGGTCAAGCCACTTTTGAACCAAAAACAGTGGCAGAAGTGCCTGACCTGGGCTACAGAGAAGCAGCACTGGACTGTTGCTCAGTGGTCCAAAGTACTTTTTTTGAATGAAAACAACTTTTGCATGTCATTCAGAAATCAAGGTGCCAGAGTCTGGAGGAAGACTGGGGAGAGGGAAATGCCAAAATGCTTGAAGTCCAGTGTCAAGTACCCACAGTCAGTGATGGTCTGGGGTGCCATGTCAGCTGCTGGTGTTGGTCCACTGTGTTTTATCAAGGGCAGGGTCAATGCAGCTAGCTATCATGAGATTTTGGAGCACTTCATGATTCCATCTGCTGAAAAGCTTTATGGAGATGAAGATTTCATTATTCAGCACGACCTGGCACCTGCTCACAGTGCCAAAAACAACTGGTAAATGGTTTACTGACCATGGTATTACTGTGCTCAATTGGCCTGCCAACTCTCCTCCTGACCTGAACCCCATAGAGAATCTGTGGGATTTTGTGAAGAGAAAGTTGAGAGATGCAAGACCCAACACTCTAGATGAGCTTAAGGCCGCTATCGAAGCATCCTGGGCCTCCATAACACCTGAGCAGTGCCACAGGCTGATTGCCTCCATGCCATTGAAGCAGTCATTTCTGCAAAAGGATTCCCAACCAAGTATTGAGTGCATAACTGAACATAATTATTTTAAGGTTGACTTTTTTTTTGTTTTAAACACACTTTTCTTTTATTGGTCGGATGAAATATGCTATTTTTTTGAGGTAGGAAATTTGGGTTTTTATGAGCTGTATACCAAAATCATAAATATTAAAACAATAAAAGTCTTGAACTACTCTTTTTGTCAGCAAGAGAGATGATAGATTACCTCACTCTTATTTTACCTATTAGAAGTCTATATATTTTTACACTTGGGTGCCTCCATCCTTATGGGTATTTACTTATTCCCTTTAAAATCAATGTTAATTACATTAAGATGACAATATTATGCTGGATACACACGGTGCTTTCCCGCACTTGATGCGCCCATCGATTCTCGCTGACTCGATTATTTCCGAGCATTTCCGAGTGCATTTCGATGATTGTTAGGTCGATTTACATGTAAAGTATGCCAAATTGACCTAACTATCCATCGAAACGCGAGTCGGACATGTCGGAAATAATCGAGTTGACGCAAATCGACGGGCGCATCGAGTGCGGGAACGCACCGTGTGTATCCAGCATTAGACTACCAGTTTTTATGCAGCCACTGTTCTATATCTTCTATCTCTGAGTCACCATGTTTAATCTGTAATTCTCAGGTCACATCGCTATAGCAATTTCTCTTCTTTGCTCCATTTATCACTTTGAAGCATTCCAGCAAAACACAATGGCATTACTCAACTTTCAATCTTTAGAAAACGGACATGACCCTCCTTGACCTTGCTGATAGCCTTCTTCATGTTCCTCGGCTCTGTCGCATTAACAACTTTTGTGCATGACACATAATCACCTGAAAAATCTGTCGATTTCTGGGCACACAGTCTAAAAGCCCATTAGAGGGGGGGAAAAAAGGATTTCGAATAGACTTTATGCTCTTTTTTATTTTTCTGAGTTAACATTTAGGATCATCGTTGGTTCTATATCTACCATTTTTAGCTGTCTGGTACTTTACTTTTACAAATTCAGCCTGTCAGAAATACATCACAATCTGTTTCATTGTACGGAAGAGAAATGAAAAGGTGACTGGTACATGATATACCAGGAAGCAAAGGTTATGGAATACTAGAGTGGGATTAGAAAGAAAGGTACAGGATAGGTCACGGCGTAAGAAGCGCAAGTGACAGCACGACATCTAATGTGCTATGTGTTATGACGTTAACATGAATTGAATTGCTTGAATTTATGAAATGGAGAGTACGAGAGTAGAGAACTTTCAGTACAGTGTTTCCACCTTATTTAGCCACTTGTGAAATACATAGAGATAGACAGAACAGCGAAATTCTAAAATAATCTCAGGTGGAATTGGACCATAACCATAACTGATGGCTTGAGGCATCATTGAAACAAGTAATGACACTCAAATAATGATCACTAGCAAAACCTAGAGTTCTCAAAGTGTTGCAAACCTTCCAGAGTCCTTAACGCTTTAGCAGCCAATTTTGTTAGAGACAAGTGTTCCAGGCCAATTCATTTTAACATATTTTTTAATTCCCTTTTTGTTACATTTCCCTGCTTCTAATTTGTACTGCTGTAATGTGTATTTATGGTCACTTGCCAATAGGTGGCAGTGGGAGACAATAACAGAGGACTTCTGCTTTTAGCTTCTATATTTTCTGCTCAGTAGAGAGAGATCAAAGCATTCCAAGAATTTACAGCATAACAAGTTCTGCCAACTGAAGTCAAAAGCAGTGCACTTTACTCAAATGAGATAATGCTATTTAAAGTTGATAATGGGTTTAAGCAAAATTAGAACCTGTAATTATTTTTTTTTTAAGTGAGCCTCCCCATAAGGGATACCCATAAAAGTGTGCCATCAGAGGGGGGTTGGAGTGAGCGTTATTACCTACAGGGTGTTGTTCCTCTGGACCTTCCCCCCCCGCTTGTCCACATGGGATACACCATCTTCATCTCTGATAGTCCGCACTGTGCCACATTTTAATTTTCCCAGCAAAGTTGTGCATGTGTTCTCACTGCAATGCATGCCAGGAGGTGTAGTCCATGGATAGGGAACATCTCTATGCTTTCATCCACAGACTACATCTCCAGGCATACATTGTAGAAAGACCTGCAAGCACGACTTTACCAGGATAATGAAAATGTGACACATTGCAGGCTCTCCATGCAGAAGCTAGTGGATCCCTTGCGGATGGGGGTTCAGAGGAACATTCAAGCAGTATTGATGCTCACCTCAATGCAGGCCCGGATTTACCTCACAGGAGCCTATAGGCACAGATGTAGTGGCACCCTAGACTTTGCCTTCCATGAACCACCAGCACAGCACTGAAACTGCCCTCATCCAAATATGCAACCACCTGCTCATGGCAAGAGGCAGAGGAGAGTGCTCCATTCTGATACTGCTAGACCTTTCTGCAGCCTTTGATACAGTTGACCATGACATCTTGATAAACAGGCTACAGGAATACTGCGGCATTGATGGCATAGTTCTCCAGTGGTTCCAATCCTTCTTGAGTGGCAGAACGCACGAAGTGTCTATGGGGCCCTTCCTGTCCACCTTTGTACCACTTAAGTATGGGCTGCCCCAGGGCTCAATCCTCTCCCCTGCTTTTCACGATTTACATGTTACCGCTTGGAAAACTAATCCATAAACATGGCCTGACATATCACTGCTATGCAGACGACACCCAACTACAGTATATCTTTCCTTCAAGCCTGGTGTGACAGACCCAACTCTAACTATAAACGCCTGCTTACATGAACTACAGCAATGGATGAATGACAACTGGCTGAAACTAAATGCAGACAAAAATGAAGTCCTTCTGATCGGAGGGCAGAGCATGATAACAAAACAACTTAACTTGCAGTCTTCACCACTGGGAATAGGAGGCACGGATCTACACAGCTCTGATCATGTGCGTAGCCTGGGAGTTCTAATTGATGGGGATTTAAACTTCAGAACTCACATCTCTGCTGTGGTGAAATCATCCTATTTTCAACTTAAGAACATCGCAAAAATCAAGCACCTTATCCTCCCAGAAGATCTACCAACTTTAGTTCATGCCTTCATAACCTCCCGACTAGACTACTGCAATGCTCTCTACACTGGCCTTCCAAAAAAGGACTTGTACCACCTACAACTGATACAGAATACTGCTCCCAGACTGCTAACCAACCAACCCCGTCACTGCCACATAACGCCAGTCCTGCACTCCCTTCACGGCTACCTATGGAATGGAGGGTCCTATTCAAGATCGGCCTACTAACATTTAAATCACTGAATAATCTGGGCCATGGATACATGAAAGAAATGTTGCAGCTGCGTAGCAATCCCCGCATTCTCAGATCCACAGGTTCTATTAAGCTAGTCATACCCAGAGTCAACTTGTAAACTTTTGGTCCCAGAGCCTTCTGTCATGCTGCCCCTACGTTTTAGAACTCCTTACCTCAACAGATCAGGACAGCTCCATCCCTGGACGTGTTTAAATCCAAACTGAAAACCCACCTGTTCAGTTTGGCATTTGCAGAAGTATAACTTTTGTTGCGTGAATACTTCATCCTACTACCAATTACTGAATCTGAGAGAGCCTAAGCGCTTTGAGTCCTATGGGAGAAAAGCGCTATAGAAATGTTATTGTATTGTACAAACCCCTACAAAACTGCACCACAAGAGTGCTGGCTGTCCCAGCTTTTACTCCTCCCTTATTCGTCAAAGGTAGCTACAGGTGCCCCTTAGTATTAGGTAGCCAGATGTACCCTCAGTATTAATTAGCCAGAGGTGCCCCTGACTAAAGGAAGATCTCATCAGTGGAATGCAGAGAGTGGGGTGAGTAATCTCTCATTTACACTCTCTTTAGAACTCTGCATAGGGAAGTAGGAAGGTAGGCATTAGAGGAGTGGAGTGAGCCGCATTTCCATCATCAGGCACCTGTAGACATAGTGACAGTACCTTATGGTAAATCCAGCCCTGCCTTAATGCCTGGACCCCCAACAGCACGCTTTTATGAACTTGCCGAATTCAATTTCATCATTGCACACTGTAGCAATGCCAAGGTCAGACAGGACCAGGATTAGACCTAAAGAAAGTGATTAGAGGAGTAGGGATGTTCATTCGGATTTTGCGGAATTGAAAATTCCGAATTTCCGAACTAGGAAGTCAGAAAATGGAACTCGGAAATTGCATTTCTGCGGAAATACTGCATTACTGCAATTTGGTAATTTCAGTCCAATCACAGAACTCAGAAGAAAAGGACCAATCAGAGAATGCAGAAACAACTCGGAAGTATTTGGCCAATCTGAGCATGTCAAAAATGACCCCCCAAAAAAACCACTACTCGGAAATCGGAAACTGATCGGAAATCCTTAGAATAGGATTTGGCAGAAATCGGAATTTCTGGGGAATCGGAAATTGGCATTTCTGACCATTCCTATAGAGGAGCAAGGGGAAAGACAGAGAGTAAGGGGTGAGGGTGGTAGGGGTTGAGGGGAGGAAAAGGACGTTGCACATAGCCAAGCTGTGTTAAGTCCTCCTCACTATTAGTAGAAATATATTTTTTTGAGTTTGATCTTTGATATTAAAGCCTAATTAATTGGATCAAACAAAGCAAAACAAAACTAAAATCGACAAAGATGACAAAGGAGCAGGTTGAGTAAGGAAGATCATGGGTTCATTTCTCATAATTATACTGTAATAGTATCCATCTTCTCTCTGCAACAAATATGAAGTAAACCTTTCCTAATTTGGATGATTATAGAAATATTAGTCCGCTGTCTAGTGTTATGTTGTCTGCAGACAGCCTGAAAAGTTAATCTGCAAGGTGCACAATTGATCTCAGACAGGTTTCATATCTTTGGCAGATAAGCAATCATTGCAGCTAAATACGTTCTCTCTTCTGAGTTGAATGTAGAAGTTTACAGAGCAGTCTGAAGACAGCTCGAAATTACGCTGGTCAGATGATCTTGCTGACTCCTGAGTACACCAAAATGTCTGTAGGCACTTTTAAAGTGGATTAAACAACACTCTAAATGACTCGGACTCTGATTTACACCTTCAAATAAAAAGAAATTGATTTAGGCTTTGGACCAATGACTTACTAACCTTTGAAATCTTTGATAAAAATCATCATTGGAGTGTAAAATGAAAGTAATACTGTACATAACAGAAGCCACTAATGAACTGAATAAAGTTGTAACTTTCCACAGTAAAATAATTAAGCATAAGTACCAGAAGTGCAATTTGGTCAGCGACTGAGTGTGAATTTTGCTTACGTGGAGTCTTGACATTCACATGTCGCTGTCAGATGGGACTTCCTTTTAATATGTTGATTTGGCACAGCGTCTTCAAAATGACTTTTCCGAAATGTCAGACAGAAAAGATAATGAAATGTGATTTTCCTACTAGCGTCCCATATACATTTCAGTAAGAGGCAAAGGTAACTTCCCGATGCTGAGTATTAACTGTCAAGCGTTACATGTCAAGTATAATGATCTGAGATTGATATAAAACTGCTCTCCTGTCAAGAAATATATATATATATATATATATATATATATATATATATATATATATATATATATATATATATGTTTGGACATATCCAGTACATAACAGAGCATAACCACACCTCCAGAACCGCTGTTAATTGTACAGAGCCACAATAATCCAACATGCATACAGACTGTTTCAGATTGGAAGATCCTCATCAGTGCATAGCATGGATTAATGTGGCTCTATGGGGCAGGACTTCAAGCACCCAGAGTTACAGATTACCCAGCAAGGTCATGGTGAACCAGAACTCCTAGAGTGTGTAAGGGGACTACAAAGGACCAAAAAGCCCTCTTACTAAAATGTTATGCAAAAGAAAAGTTAGCCTTCTTAAAACAGAAGATATATGTGATAATTCAGATGGGAGTGAGCATATGATGTCTCCTATGATGCTTCACTGCTGAATATGCAAATCATCCTTTGTTGTCCCTGTAGGCTAAACACACCTCCAGACCCGCTGGAATGCAATGATATGCCAGCTTGTTAATTGTACAGAGCCACAAGAGGGCTTTTTGGCCTTTTGTAGCCCATAAAGCAGACCCAAACCAAACATTTTTTAAATTCAAAATATTTAGTTGCACCACTCTGACACATAAAAAGATAAATAAACACTCCTTCAAGCCTATGAGCATTTCAGTGCATGCTTTTCACCCTTCTCTTTTCATAACTAGGGTTGTACAGGTGGCAGCCATTACTTCTAAACTTAGTAGGAGGTTTTAGATCATGGGTGTGTTTGTCATCAGCTACCCTCCCTCACAGGGGCGTCGTCTATGTGGAATCTCACTGAAGCTGAGATCACCTCCCCTGTGACATCATCAGTAGCAGCCTGTGTTTTGTTTTTGTTTTTTTATCTCCTCCACCAATCTGCCGGATTCTGTCCCAGCAATATGAAAGGAAGGGAGGGGTTCCTCCAATAAATGTAAAATCTTTTACATTTGTCATTATGCAGCTGAAAAAGGCTGCTATTTATTATTATAATTTAGAAAATAGTTTTTATTTCTGAAATCTTGTATTTTTACTGTGGGTCCACTTTAACACACTCCTAGTAGTTCTGGTTCACCATGACCTTGCTGGGCAATCTGCAACTCTGGGCACTTCAAGTCCTACCCCATAGAGTCACATTAATCCATGTCATGTACTGATGAAGATCAACCAATCCGAAACAGTCTGTATGCATGTAGGATTATCTAATAAAGTTACATTTAGTTTGCTTGAAAATAGGCATCTGTCCAACAGGTATAAGCAGAAAATATCCTGCAGCAATAGCCGGCACCCTTACATACAGTATCTCAGTACATCCAGAGAAATGCAAATAAAAGGCAAACATTTTTCTTTCCCTACATGTACAGATCATGTCCCCTGAGAATAAATATTTAATCTACCAAGCTTAATTGGATCACCTCTAAGTTGCCTTTTTTTACAGGCTAAATAAATCCATTGGTACGACTGAGATGCATTACTTAACATTTTTCAACATTGAATGTTATTTAATTTTAACTTTCATTTTCAGAATCAGAATCCCCTTTATTTATCAAGTATGCCCATTGACATACCTAGAATTGTTTTTGGTACACATTACAAAAGCAGTTGTACATAAGACAGACATAGCATTAACAGCAAGAATAACTTCTGCTAAACCTTCTTCTGAATTTTAGTGGTGTTCTGCTCCCATCTTAGGTCATTAGCAATGGTTGTGCCAAAGAACTGAACTCTCGGTACCCTGGAGACTTCAGTCTCCCCAATGAGGACTGGGTAGAGGGTGGAAGGGTGGTACTGGAAGAGCAGTTACCTAGCTTAAACTAGTGTGTTCTGTTTGAGAGGCAGTCTCTTGCCCATACATCCTAACCAGATCTTTTTCCAGTATGTCACTCCATTTGATAAATCTGTATAAAAAGGATAACACTGGATACTAAGGAGCCATCTTACCCTAGTTCCCAGGAGTAAAGGAGTGAATGAATGACAAGTGACTGGCTTAAACCAAACACTGACAAAACAGGAGTTTATGTGAGGACAATTCCACTCATCAGGGTTGGGAGCTCATATCTTAATAACTCTGACCTTGTAGAGAGTCTGGGTTCATTAACTGAGGGGGATTTTATCATCAGAAATAAAATATCTGGCGGTGTAAAACTTTTCTACCTTCAATTACAGGATAAAAACAAGTACAATGTCACTCCAGAGAATCTACCAAGCCTTGTTTACATTTTCATCACATCAGACTAGATATTAGCAATGTCGTCTTCACTGACCTTCTCAGTGGCGTACCTAGGGAATTTGACACCCTGTGCTTATTATTTACAGACTCCCCCCCCCCCCCCCCCAACAACCAATTTGAATTTGTTTTTTGTTTGATGGGAGGGTTGATGGGTTGGGGTGCCGTGTGTGTTGCTGCAAATTGTGGGGGATTTTAGGGGAAAAGGAGTCATCAGGATGTGGACCATTATGAAACTGTACTCTATACAGTGCTGCAGAAGACATCAGTGTTTTATAAATACACAATAATAATATAGTAGATCATTAGGCTATGGCTATAGTACGATTAAATTGTGACCTCCTCTGAGGACAGAAAGAGGGGCATATGAAAGAGGGGGATGCATAGGAGAGGGGGGGGGGGAATAACGAGGTAGAGGCACAAGACAGAGAGCCTGGTGAGGGAGGAGAAATGGCAGGAAAAACTGTCATCAGGACTGCAGACATCACCGGTGCTGTTTGGCAGTGACATGCTGTTAAAAGAAGCCACTGAAATCTTAAAAGAGGAAAAGGTAGTGGGGGAAGACAACAGGGTGGGAGGGGGAGCTGGGAAAAGAGATAAGATTACCTGCAATAAAGCTAATTAAATTGCCTGGAGCTTGCTTCTCTGTTCACTACAGAAGTTGGCTGTCAGCACCTATATCAATGGCTTCCACAACAGCAGACTGCCCTGCATTATTGATTAATTACTCTGATCAGGATAAATCAATAGTCTAGGGCACTCTGGTATTACAGCAGCCAGTGCACATGGCTAAACAATAATACAATACAATAACATTTGTAAAGCGCTTTTCCCCGTAGGACTCGGAGCACATGGTTGTGTCTTTTAGATCAATACAGGATACTAATGACAGGCTACTTCTGAAGCACTAAACACATCCTGCCACCTCTCCCTGCCAATGTCTCATCTGCAGCACAACAAGCATTCTCTCTACACACCCAGCTGCTCTGCACATTCACTCACTGCAGGTTGTATGTAGAGAGCGAGGAGACACATTGCCCATGCAACAGGAAGGGGGAGGGGTGCTCCTTGTAGTGCAGGAAGTAGTATAGTCCCCTGCACTGCCTGCTGCTATTTTCCTGAATGTTGCCCAAACTATGAGAAAAGGTCCCAGGTGGAAGAACATTGTTACTGAGCACAACAGCAGCATCCCTAGCTAAGGCTACACCTGGTGCTGTGAGCACTTGCAGCCTTATGGTAGGTACGCCACTGGACCTTCCCATTTCCAAATAAGTACCTGTGCTGCCTGCGGCTAGTACAGAAAACCATTTCCAGGCTGTCTTAAGTCCTGGCTATCTTAAGGATTTGTTGCATTGGGTAGTATGATGGAGTTGTGGATAGCACTCTTAGTATAGTCAGCACTCTCAGATAGTCTCTGAATACTTTTTAAGATGAGCAATTCTACTGCATATGTGTGAGTCCATGCTGGCACATGCGTAGCTCATCTTCAGAAGTACTCAAAGACCCAAATACTTCCGTAGCCTTCCAAGGGTGAAGGCTTCTTTGACATTAAAGTCAGATGCTGTAATGGGGGGCCCGGCGGTGTAACGAGGGGATGCAGAGAGGATCAGAAAACCTCTATGGGATCCAGAGCCTTCCCTAAAGTCGGAAAATTGTAAAATTTAAAATACATGTAAATATATACAAATTAGAAGTACCCTTGTTCCAGAGTAAAATGAGCCATAAATTACTTTTTGCCTATGTTGCTGTCACTTCCAGTAGGTAGTAGAAATCTGACTGAGCCGACAAGTTTTGGACTAGTCCATCTGTTCATTGGGATTCTCAGAATGGCCTTTATTTTTTATAAAGATACTCCTTGAAAAAGATTTGTATGAAGATGCTGGCCGGCCTCCCAGCTCGCTGCATACTTTTTTGGCAGTTGGATGGAGCAACTGTCATTCACTAAGTGCTTTTGAAAAAGGAAAAAATCCTAAGAACCTCCCCTTGAGGAGGAGATAGGCTAGTCCAAAACCTGTTGGTTCTGTCAGATTTCTACTACCTACTGTAAGGGACAGCCAGGTGGGAGAAAAATAATTTATGACTCATTTTACTCTGGAAGCGATGTACTTCTAATTTGTGTCCATAAGTATTTTACAATTTTGGCAATAGTGGTCCTTTAAAGATAGCCTGAGGTGAGCTCATACTGTAAAAAAAAATATGCTACCTGATCTGGGGGGCTGTGCGGATCAGGTAGCCGCCAAAACCGCTGCTCCTGTGGGCCGCACTGGCACACTTTCACTTTTGTGACCTCCGGGTCACGACGCTGGAAGAAGAGATTGAGTCTCTCATACAGCATGCAGGGAAGCAGGGGAGCGGCAGGGGCGAGGCAGCTCGGGAAAGCCTGTAGCAATGCCCCTAGTGGGCGTTTTGAGCAGGGAATTCCTCTCCTCTATTTACCCCCTGAGATAGCGACAAATATTCTTGCAAATTTTGGGGGGCAGTAGTGCGGTGGTGGGGGGAGGCAGAGAGCAGCGGTGTGGGGACACAGAGGCATGTCATGAGGCCGAGAACATGAATCTGTGTCCCATTTGCCCCCCAAGAAACTGCCTTGGGTTCTCTTTAACCTCCCTGGCGGTATGCAGTTTTAGAGGCTGCGTCCGCGGGAGGATTTTTAAAAATAAAAGTTACTCTATATGCCTAAACTAGCACTTCGCTAGCTAATTATGTCCCCCAAGCCTCCCGGGACCCAACTAAACCCCCCAATCGCCTCTGGCAATATTTACCCCTCTGCGATCCCACGAGAGCCCAGCTTCACGATCCAGCTTCACTCGTCACTATGGCGACGATAGGACATGACTTCATGACGTCATGCGCAGTCCCGATCCTTCTCATAGCGAAGCCTGGAGCTGATTGGGAGGCTGCGCCATCGCGGGATCCCTGGGGGGTACGTATTATGGCGGTGATCGGGGGCGATCAGTGGGGACCGGAGGGACTTGGGGGACATAATTAGCTAGTGAAGTGCTAGTTTAGGCATATAGAGCAACTTTTATTTAAAAAGATCCTCCCGGCCGGGACCATGTGATCCCCTGCGGCAGCTAGCCAGACTCTAGGTGGGGCTTACCGCCAGGGAGGTTAAGTGAGTATGTATTTTTTTAAATTAAGATGGCTACAGGTATCCTTTAAAGTCATGCTGCATATATATTTATAATTTGTTATACTTCATCTTGAAGCAAATAGCTATGAAAGAGTTACAGAGCCTCCTTTCCTTGGTTTATGATCATGCCATTTTGTACCATTTATGCCACTAATGATTTACAAATTTCTTTCTCTCCCTGCAAAATTTTTTTATAGGCTCAATCAATAAATGCCTGTAGAGTTTATTGGCTTCCCATCAGATTTTACAGCACCCTAATGCTGCATGATAAAATGTTGGCAAAAAAAAAAAAAAAAATCAGATGAGAATAAGTGATCTGAAACAAAAGCTACATGCAAAAATCCATAGCGTTTTGTCGGTTAACTCCGTCATTTTTATGCATTATTACATATCTATTATTACTGTCATACGGCTGGCTCTGGCACAGGCAATTTGTTTTATTTCCTGATTGTCTGCGCCTGCCTTCTATTTAATACATGGAACAGATAGTGAATGCAAATCAGTTAGTAGAGATATGGCAGTTAGAGGGAAATGAATACACACTGACAAAGGAAGGTATACAGCTTGCATTATTAATGTCCATTAAATTTGAATAACTTTGATGAATTTCGCTGTGATATTTAAATGTCCTTTATCATAAGCGAAAGACATTCCTCTATGAATGAAAATGCATTTACTATTCACAGTAGTTAAAAAAAAACATATTTACTGTAATTATACAGCGCTTATGTATTTAGCAGTGTTTTACATACAGCATAAAGTTTCTACAGAGAATGAATGTATCAGCTTTTTATAAAGGACATTACAAGGTTCTCACTTCCAGTTCCTCTCAAACAGCACTATAACTTATTCCCAGGACCAGATTTGTGAAAATGCCACCCAAGGCCCTGGCCTGGGCCTTGGGTGGCAGCTGGCCAGGGGATGGCTGGACATGGAAGAGGGATTGCTGCATATGGAAGAAGAGGCTGCAAATGGAATACAAAGGTTACAAGTAAGGAGCAACACATGAAAATAGATACTGTAGCTGCTGCCCAAGGGACCTGTATGGGACTGAAGGAGGCTGCTGCACATGAATCTTAGACATGGAAGAGGGGGCTGCACAAGGAGTCGGGGGTTGCACATGGAAGGGAAGCTGCAAGAAAGTTAGCCTAGAAGGGAAAAAGTATAAATCTGGCCTTGCTTATTCCTGATGCAAATTTACCACTCTGACATGTTATCTCTGTATAAAATACAAGTGTCCCTGCGACCTGTCCCTGTGTCAGTGCTTTTGCGCTACTGTGCATGTCC
The DNA here is from genome assembly GCF_040937935.1 of Hyperolius riggenbachi. Lineage (NCBI taxonomy): Eukaryota > Metazoa > Chordata > Amphibia > Anura > Hyperoliidae > Hyperolius > Hyperolius riggenbachi. The sequence goes on from NC_090648.1 coordinate 446,752,781, forward strand.
TGCACCAACACAGCTGTTGGGACAGGATGCAGGACGGGGCAGGAGGCGGGCTGTAGGTGCGTGTGACGGTTGTGCCCCTTGGCGGGTGGGCGGCGGTGAAAGACCTAGAGCCTGTTTTTAAACGGGTCTAGGTCAGCTAGTCTATTGTAATAATTTTATTAATGCTAATATTAAAACACATTTTTTTTTGAAGGAATACGACTGTATGTAATACAATATAATTGTTATACAGTAAATAACAATATAATAATATAAATAACAATAATAATGTACGAGTACCTATACCCGAAGCAGGTAAAAAGGGCGCCACCATAGTCGCTAATTGTGGCAATTATTATTGCCATCTATGGCGGCACCAAAAAATATCACCGGATAGGGTTAGGCGGCAGGTCTTAAGTCTTATGCACCAACGGAAGCAGGGTCCTTAGTGTTAGGTGTTGAGGGTGGGTGTTTTAAGGGTAGGTACCACCAGCAGCAGTGGGGTAGCTAAGGAGCTGTGGGCCCCAGTGCAAGTTTTATATTGGGGCCCCCCCCAAGCACTCTAAATATTACAATTAATACAGCGCATCAAAATATGCCAAGAACAACCACAGTGCCAGAGGTGCAAGAAGGGGACGGGGAACAGCTTGTTAATAATTTCTACTATTTAAAGCATCTATAGAAGTGATTATTATCATGACAGCAGTAGAGGCGAGAAATAGCTGGCACTGCTGCGATTTGCAAACATTTATTGAACAACTGAATGCATCAAAGGTGTAGTGGAACCATCACAAACAATGAGGCATCAACCATACCATAAAGATGTGCAGTGGCACATGGTGGTACGGTGGGTGCAGGGTACAGAAGGAGCCTGACGGTCGTATCGCACAATGTTGTGCTTCTATGGAGGCTGATACCTCATTGTTTGTGATGGTTCCACTCCCGGCGCTGGCCACGCTGGCGAGATCGCCTGCACCCCCCCAGCCTCCACCTCTGGGGTGCCGCTGTGTGGGTTCCAGGCGGTGAGAGAGCCTGGGACCCCCGCGGCCCCCCGGTTGTATGAGGGCAATGGGAAGCCTCCTCGTGGCGCCCCTGGATAGTGCTATGTAGCATGAACTAATTCCCGCAGGGCGATTGTTTTGCGGTTTTTGGTTTTTGACCCTGCATATTTAGGCATGCGAAAGCAAATGCATATTTGCATGAGCAATGTCTCGTGATTAGCCAATAGGCCAAATTTGCAAAGCCAGATTTGTCAGGTTCACTTGGTTGATGCACACATTTTCTCTCTGTTGTAATTAGGTTCCACTACACCTTTGATGAATACAGTTGTTCAATAAACGTTTGCAAATCGCAGCAATGCCAGCTATTTCTCGCCTCTACTGATGTCAATGTAATGGACTATTTTTGCTAGAGCACGCTGTGGGCATCCATTATAGTGGATACGTGGCATACCACCATTTTGCACAGCTCAATATGGATGTCTTATGGCTGTAGTGCCAACCTGCTGCTACCTTTCTTATCCGTTGATTTGTAAATCAGGGACTTTCCGGGCTGCCCTCAGGATTTCAATCTTGTACCGATAATTAAGTAGTTTGGCAACCTTTTTGGCAACCAAGTCTTGGTACAGAGCCTGGTTTCGGAGGGCCCCTGGGTACCCGATTTGCATGCTCTATACAGAAAGCACGAAAAAGTTGCATATCTGGGAGAGATTCCTTCAGCCAATCTTCTATTTCAGAGTGAGTTCCCTCAGCTTTTTCAGGTATTCCGACAAAACGGAGGTTGGAACGCCGAGAACGATTCTCCAAATCATCCAGCTTGAATGTATGGCCCTCCGACACTTTCTGCATATCATCTAAGGAGGACCGAAGAGGTCTCACAGAATCCTCCATTTCACTCACTTTCCTTTCTGTTTCCTTAGTGCTATATAAATTAGCCAGGTCATGCTTAACAAACGATAACTCAGTATGTATGGTGTCAAGTCGAGAGGTAAGATTAATTTGTAGAGATCTTATGGCATCCATTATTTCTTTGTATAGAGTATACTTATAGGACAAGCAAGGAGGGACCCGCAGCATCCACTCACTGAAAGCCTGAGGGAGTCAGGAACCAGGGAGCTCAGTAGACAATGGAAGAAAAAGTTCCGCTACACCAAAGGCTGGGTGAAAATTGGTTCTCCATTTATTGGTTGCATCAGTGGATACAAAAATATGTTAAAAAGCTCACGCGTATCGGAGCTCAGGGCTCCTTAATCATAGCTGACACACTATACTAATGCAGCAGTTTAAGTAGACCAAGATCCACCACTAACGTCCATTCTGGAATTTAACCCGTGTGGGATCCCACACGGGTTAAATTCCAGAATGGACGTTAGTCTAACTTATGACTCTGGTCTTTGATAGCCTGGCCTCATGGACCCTCGTTGGTGCCTAAGTCCTTATCTTTAATTTATAGTACTTACATATTTTCTTGTCATATTTCTTAGTGTGTCTGGACAAATCACATAGTATGTTATACCAGTTACTGTGTATGTAACATTTTATTATCATAATCCATGTTTAGGCTTTTGCCATTTTTAATGTGTGATTAGATTGTTGTATATTGCTTTAAGAATTGTGGCCATGCCTCCCTCCCTCCCTAGGGCGGGTGGATCTTGGTCTACTTAAACTGCTGCATTAGTATAGTGTGTCAGCTATGATTAAGGAGCCCTGAGCTCCGATACGCGTGAGCTTTTTAACATATTTTTGTATCCACTGATGCAACCAATAAATGGAGAACCAATTTTCACCCAGCCTTTGGTGTAGCGGAACTTTTTCTTCCAGAGTATACTTATACTCTATACAAAATATTTTCTTTAAGGTGGGATAAGGGGGTTTAACCCACCTATTAGGTTGCAGCAGGAGGAGAAGTAAATTAACCAATTGAGCGTGATTGGATTTGGGGGTGAATATTTCAGGGTCCTGAGCACCCCATTGTTAATATTTTTCCATACATAACAGCAGCGCCCCTCTAGCTTCTATAGTGCATCCATTATTTTTGCACGAGAGGGCTCTGTGTCACTCTCCTCCTGCAGCATCTGACCCTGCTTGTCACTTTCCCCTTTCTTTTTACGTTGCCTGCATTTGTTATGCTTGGGAGTCTCTTGGGCATTATTTTCTACTGGTATGTCAGTGGTTGGAGCAGTAGTATGCAGCACAGCCTCTCCCCCCTCATCCTCATGGCAGGGGTCAGCGCCATCTTGGCAGCAGGAGTCAGCGTCATCTTGGGCTTCCCCATGAGCAAAGCATGCCAGTTTTTCAGCGGGGGTTAGGGCTGGCCCGTATTTTGCCATGCTTGTGGCTCGGGAGACAAATGCTGTGCCTTGGGGGACACTGTCTTGGAGCTGCCAGCACTTACTTGTGGAGCCTAATCCGGATCAGAGTAGAAATAGAGAAGGTTCGGTTAGGGTTAGGCATCGGTGGGAGGTCGTTAGGTATTGGTAGAGGTCAGGGCTTGAGTGAGAATAGGGTTGAGTTTCCTGATAGTAAAATATCTATTGGAATTACCAGTAGTACTACTGCCCAATAGTAGAATATCAATACCTTAGTAGACTGTCAATAATAGTAGAATATCAATAACTAACCAATATTCTATTAGTGGCTGTTTCCTAGTGGACACATTTCCTTGGCACCCATTTTGCATGTACACCTGAATGCCCACTCCAACATGCTAAAAGCCACAAAAGCAGAAACGTACTGATGGAAGATGTTCCAGTTGGGCAGAGGTCTATTGTGATTAATCTGATCACTGTAGACCCCCATCCAGCCTAAAAGAAAAGACCAGACTGAACCCAATACTGGTTAATGAACTGTCTAAAATAGGTTCAAAATTACTTTGCCCCAGATATTAGACAATGCCCATTCACTTTAAAGAGGTCTCTGTGGAAAGTGTGGAAAGAGATGCTGCTTTTTTGGCAGGTGGAAACAGCTGTTGTTTCCCACAATGCAACAAGGCTCCCGCAGTGTGATGCCAGTACCTAGGTGCTGACATCACACTGTGGGAGGGGTTTCACCACAATATCAGCCACACAGAGCTCCCAGATGATCTGTCTGAAAAAAGATAACGGCTTCTCGTGGTAAAGGAGGTATCACCTACTGATTGGGATGAAGTTCAATCCTGGGTTACGGTTCCTCTTTAATGTTAGAAAACTGGAATAGATACTGGAATGAATACAATATAATTCTACTTCCCTGCACTGCACCTAAAGAGGAACTCCAGCCTAAACAAACATAATGTCATTAAGTTACATTAGTTATGTTAATTAAAATAGATAGGTAATTCAATCTCTTACCCACACTGTTTTAAAAGAACAGGCAAATGTTTGATTTCATGATGGCAGCCATCTTTTTGGTTGAAAGGAGGTGACAGGGAGCATGAGACACAGTTCCAACTGTCCTGTGTCCTGAGCACCTCTCACAGTTGCTAGGCAACATGAATAACAACAGAGGAAATCCCATCATGCTCTGCACTGCATCAGGGAAAAAAGCCCTGGCTTTTTTTCTTTGATGGGTGGAGCTTAGCTAAAAATGCAGCTAAAAATGATGCTGTGGTAAGAAAAACAAAGTTCTGATGCTGTGAAACTGTTAAAGAAACACCAAGCCTTTTCAGTTCTGCTGAGTAGATTTTTAGTCCGAAGGTTCACTTTAACCTCATGTTACATATTCATAAATCAGGCCAGGTGTCACCATTTCTTTTACCTTCTTCTGTTGTATGCAGAGAACGAGGACAACCTGCTGAAGTTCCAATCATTTTCTCTTTTCATCGTCTCTATATGCAGAGCTTCCCAGCAGAACAGACTGGCATTATCACAGTGTATGATTCTCATTTGCATGCGCGCAGTGGCTTAGACCCACTGTGATCAAGAATGTACATGCAAAGAAAACCCTAGTGTACTGCTTCAGTTACACATTGAATATATTTTACAAAGACTTCCATGGCAGAGCAAATATTTTCTGGTTGATTGATACTTTCAATCACAGTTCTATTTGTTTCAGTCAGGAGAGGTTTGGGAATTTTATTTGGTAAATCAAGCAGTGATTGTGTTGTTCCAGAGATTAGTTACATTTTAATTTGTGAAAAACAGCAAGCCATTTTATTTGACCTCATACTGAAGAAAGTTGAAAGTTTTGTCCTCTGCTTCAGTCCCAGGGAAGCAGTTACATTAAAGAGAAACCGTGACCAAGAATTTAACTTCACCCCAATCAGTAGCTGATACCCCCCTTTACATGAGAAATCTATTCCTTTTCACAAACAGACCATCAGGGGGTGCTGTATGGCTGATATTGCGGTGAAACCTCTTCCACAAAAACTATGAGGACCACGGTCCTGGCAGTTTCCTGTATGTAAACCTCATTGCATTGTGGGAAATAACAGCTGTTTTACTGTTTACAGCTGCTTCCAACTGCCAAAAAAGCAAGCAGCATCTCCTGTCACTGACATCACCAGCCAGCAGTAAAAATGTCACCATGTGATAAATGTCAGAATGTAAATCAGGTAGAAAAAAGAATTTACAATGGGCAAACACTGACTAAATCATTTATACATAATTATTGTAAAAATGAAGCACTTTTTTATTACATTATGTTCACTGGAGTTCCTCTTTAAGTCAAAGACAATGTGAAGTGTTTGTATTGCTACAACTAAAGTGTCATACTGGGGCATAATTACAATTCAAGGGGCCCCTAGTAAAACGTTGAAGGGGCCCCCAGTGATCACCCTCGTTCCCTTGCCTCCCCTTGGTGCCCTTTACGGCCTTGGGATCCATCTCACAAGGATCATAATGCTGATGGAGCAGAGTGGTAGGTACAAGCAGATAGGCACCCAGTATAACAAGTTAGAACTCTTTACTGAAGAAAACATGCAGAGATAAATCCTACACAACCATCAGGTAATGCAGCTCACATAGAACAAAGAAAAAACACAAAATAAATACAGGAAGTCACAATACCATAGAGATCATCACAGCACTTTACAGACAGTAACATCTTATGATTGGTTTACTATACTGCAGGTTAAATTTCTTCTTTGCTGTAAAAGATTCTTATAACTTTAAAGGGACTCCGAGCTCAGAGTAAAAATAAAATTTGAACTTACCCGGGGCTTGCTCCATCCCAGCCCTGGTCGGGACGTCCCACGCCGGCCTCCTGGCTCTTCTCCCGGCGGCTGTCCGGGATGTCACACGCCGGCCGCCACGCGTCATGACGGCAGCCGACGTGACAACACGGCGCATGTGCGATTAAACCGCGCATGCGCCGTGCTGTCACGCCGGCCACCGTCATGACGCGCGGCGGCCGGCGTGTGACGTCATTCGTGACGTATACGGAAGGAGAAGGCCCGACACTCGCCAGTGTCGCCCGGGGGACCGGCCTGTCCGCGCTATGCGGACAGCCGCCGGGAGAAGAGCCAGGAGGCCAGCGTGGGACGTCCCGACCAGGGCTGGGATGGAGAAAGCCCCGGATAAGTTCAAATTTTATTTTTACTCTGAGCTCTGAGTCACTTTAAACCTACTAGCACAGACACAAATTGTAGCAGAACAGCATTCAATCAGTTAAACACAGCACTTTGTCCTGCCATGGAAAGCCCCTTCATCTTGGGATCCAATCCGAAGTGGAGATAACAGTATCATTCCTCAGTTGTTCCATTGTGCGTAACAATTGAAAAGGAGATCTCTGTGCTTCAAGCATACACACAGTTCAGTTATTAATATATAATAAAAAGCAGCATGAATAAAATGCAAGGGCAGCTTTCAGAGCAGAACTGTACTTTGGGGACTTGTAATTTGTAAACAGACAATATTACTTGTGCACAAAAGCAAATATAAAACCTGTATGGGTAATGGGCAAATATAATTACTGTATGGGTAATACAAAGTAAGAAAACACATTTTTATTCAGACCACCTTAAGTAATCCTGTTGATAGTTCTAACAAAAAATAAGTGTGGTTATGATGATGTTCACACCCATAACAAGTGCAGCCACAAAAACACCTGATCTGAAGTAAAGTCCCCTATATCGTAAGAAGCTCTAGGCCCCCCGCCAGAATAATAGGCCAAAAGCTATAGTCTGACGATTGCGTGATGCCCATTGTGCTGCTTGTGTACAGGCAAATACAGAGTGCGCTGCAGACCATACTTCAGCTATTAACCACTTAAGGACTGCAGCCTTAAACCCCCTTAAAGAGAGTCTGAAGCGAGAATAAATCTCGCTTCAGACCTCATAGTTAGCAGGGGCATGTGTGCCCCTGCTAAAGCGCCACTATCCCGCGGCTTAACGGGGGTCCCTGATCCCTCAAATCCCCTCGGTGCAGTGGGGGAGCACTTCCTGGTTAGGGCAGGGCTAACCGCCGCAGCCCTGCCCCACGCGTGTCTGTCAGACGCGTATCTCCGCCTCTCCCCCGCCCCTCTCAGCCTTCCTTCACTGAGAGGGGCGGGGGAGAGGCGGCGATACGCGTCTGATAGACGCGACTGGAGGCAGGGCTGCAGCCGTTAGCCCTGCCTCCAGTAAGAAGATAATTTACGACCAACTTGCGACCAAGTCTTGCGGGGGTGGGTTTGGGGGTGAAGGGACCCCCATTTAGCCGCGGGATAGCGGCGTTTTACCAGGGGCACACGTGCCCCTGATAACTATGAGCTCTGAAGCGATATTTATTCTCGCTTCAGAGTCTCTTTTATGGTGGCCATACATGGTACAATAAAAACGTTCGATTATCCGGTTTATTCGATCTAAATGATCGAATCGAATGAGAGTTGAAAATATTTTTTTTTTCGATCAAGAAATTCGAACGATTATCCCGTTTTTTTGAGAAAAATCAGATCGGACATGCTGGAAAAATCTTTATATTCGATCTAACGGAATAATCGTACTAAATTATCTAATCGAAAAAAATGAAAAAAATTGTACCATGTATGGCCACCCGAAGGACCAGACACTTTTTTTCCATTCAGACCACTGCAGCTTTAACGGTTTTTTGCTCGCTCATACAACCTACCACCTAAATGAATTTTACCTTCTTTTCTTGTCACTAATACAGCTTTCTTTTGGTTCTATTTGATTGCTGCTGTGATGTTTAGTTTTTATTATATTCATCAAAAAAACATGAATTTTGTCAAAGAAAGGATTTTTTTTTAACTTTCTGTGGTGACATTTTTCAACTAAAGTAAAATTTCTATATACATTTTTGTCTAAATGTATTATGCTACATGTCTTTGATCAATAAATAGACACTTATTGGAATTTTTTTTGTTTGGGTAAAAGTTATAGTGTTTACAAACTATGGTGCAAAAAGTGAATTTCCCCAGTTTGAAGCATCTCTGACTTTTCTGAGCAACTGTCATGTTTCATGAGGTGCTAGAATTCCAGGATAGTATAAATACCCCCCAAATGACCCCATTTTGGGAAGAAGGCATCCCAAAGTATTCACTTAGAGGCATGGTGAGTTTATAGAAGATTTTATTGATATTATTTTGTCACAAGTTAGAGGAAAATGACACTTTGTGACAAAAAAAGAAAACTAAAAAAAAGTTTCCATTTCTGCTAACTTGTGACAAAAAAAATGAAATCTTTTTCCAGACTACTCCTCATGGTTTAGGGCCCCTAAAATGCCAGGGCAGTGTAGGAACCCCACAAGTGACCCCACGGTATTCCATTGGGAGTATGGTGAGTTCATAGAAGATTTTATTTTTTGTCACAAGTTAGGGGACATTGATTTTTATTTTTTTTATTTTTTTACAAAGTGTCATTTTCCACTAACTTGTGACAAAAAAAATATCTATGAACTCACCATACACCTAACAGAATACATTGGGGTGTCTTCTTTCTAAAATGGGGTCACTTGGCCTATTCTGCCCTGGCATTTTAGGGGCCCTAAACCGTGAGGAGTAGTCTGGAAATCAAATGCCTCAAAATGACCTGTGAAATCCAAAAGGTACTCATAGGACTTTGGGCCCCTTAGCGCACCAAGGCTGCAAAAAAGTGTCACACATGGGGTATGATCGTATTCAGGAGAAGTAGTATAATGTGTTGTGGGGTGTATTTTTACACATACCCATGCTGGGTGGGAGAAATATATCTGTAAATGAGTTTTTTAATTTTTTTTTACACAAAGTTGTCCATTTACAGAGATATTTCTCCCACCCAGCATGGGTATGTGTAAAAATACACCCCAAAACACATTATACTACTTCTCCTGAGTACGGTGATACCACATGTGTGGCACTTTTTTGCACCCTAACTGCGCTAAGGGGCCCAAAGTCCTATGAGTACTTTTAGGATTTCACAGGTCATTTTGAGGCATTTGGTTTCCAGACTACTCCTCACGGTTTAGGCCCCCTAAAATGCCAGGGAAGTATAGGAACCCCACAACTGACCCCATTTTAGAAAGAAAACACCCCAATGTATTCCGTTAGGAGTATAAAGTTGAAGAGAAATCGAGAGCCCAATATGGTGTAGTATGTCAAAATTGATTGGATAAATGAAACAGTGAGATGGTAATACTCACAAACACGGGTTACCACCTAGGTAACCACTCATTAGGCAGGTGAGGAGATTAGACCTGTCCTCACTCAGGATTAAGAAGTCGCTCTCTGTAGATAGGAAGAAAGGGGGTAGATCACCCCTCCACCTGGGGTGGACTCAAATATATTGGTAGGTGAACAGAGGCACCAGAAGGATAAAAGTACATAACATTTTTTAAAAATTGCTGGGAGGAAGTGGTGGACTCGCCTCCGTTAAAGCAGACACCAAGGACTGTAAATATATAGATATACACATTTATTGAAAATACCCCAAAGATGCAACGCTGTCACAGAGGTGCTCTGCTTGCTATAACTGAATTGCTGTTGTTTATCCCCTGCTTATTGCCTGAAGAAGTGGGCTGTGCCCGTGAAACGCGTTGCATCTTTGGGGTATTTTCAAGAAATGTGTATATCTATATACTTACAGTTCTTGGTGTCTGCTTTAATGGAGGCGAGTCCACCACTTCCTCCCAGCAATTTTTTGAAAATTTTATGTACTTTTATCCTTCTGGCGCCTCTGTTCACCTACCAATATATCCGTTAGGAGTATGATGAGTTCATAGAAGATTTTATTTTTTGTCACAAGTTAGCAGAAAGTGATTTTTATTGTTTTTTTCACAAAGTGTCATTTTCCACTAACTTGTGACAAAAAATAAAATCTTCAATGAACTCACCATACTCCTAATGGAATACATTGGGGTGTTTTCTTTCTAAAATGGGGTCAGTTGTGGGGTTCCTATACTGCCCTGGCATTTTAGGGGCCCAAAACCAAATGCCTCAAAATGACTGTTCAGGGGTATAAGCATCTGCAAATTTTGATGACAGGTGGTCTATGAGGGGCCAAATTTTGTGGAACCAGTCATAAGCAGGGTGGCCTCTTAGATTACAGGTTGTATTGGCACTGAAGTGCAGGAAGCGCAGGATGTTCTCAAATCGTGACCTGGACATGGCAGCAGAGAACATGGGCATGATGTATTAGGTACGTAGACCAATAAGACCGCAATAAATTATTTTTGACTAGACCCATGTAAAGGAGAAGGCCCAAAAAATGTTAAGTTTGGAAACTTGGAGTGGTTTCCACCGAAAAGGCTGGGCATGGTGGCTTCTCGGATTGGCGGTTGCGTATTGTGTGGCATAACGGTTGGTCTCAGCCACAATTAAGTCGTAGAGATCCACGGTGCAGAACAGATGAAAAAAGTCTAGGGCCGATCCTAGATTATCTGTCTCCACCTGGACTCCAGACTGGGAGGAGAAAGGGGGCAGTACGGGTGCGGCAGAACCAGGGGATTGCCAATTGGGATTTGCCAGCACCTCTGGGAGACTATGGGTAGTACGGGCCCGTTTTGTTGGTGGCTGCGACTCGGGTCTTAATGCACGTTCCACCGAACCAGTTTCTAGAACCAGTTTCTACTACCATGCTGGTGCTCGCCACTTCACCAGGGTCTATGGTAGTACTGGTGCTATGTCCAGGAGATGCTATGCTGCTGGTGCATGCCTCACCAAGAAAACTCGGATCAGAGCTAGCACCACTCTTCTGCCATTGAGTCTGATCCTGCGCCACCTGCGGTCCAGTGACATGGGGTGTGGTACGCCTGGGACCTCAACCTCGTCATTGCTATTGGTCAGAGAGCCATTTCTGTTCACTGGTTCATATTCTGACCTGGATGATTCGTTGGATGAGGCTTCCCAATCGCACTCACCCCACTGGGCCAGAATCTCGGCAGCCTCTTCAGCGGAAAACCCCTTTTTTGCCATGGTGGACTGCTAAATTTAGGGGGTATTCCTCTGAGACTACCCAGGAAAAAGAGCACCTACCTAGTAAAAGGGAGTACTTGTGAAGTAAGAAGCTGTAGTCACTGAGTTTTGCTGAAAAAAAATCAAAACTGATCTATACAGCGCCACAGCTATTGTACAGTGTTTTTTGCAGTGATCAGAAAAAAAAATTCTGTCACTGCAGTGAGGCGGGCTGAACGCAAGTGCAGGCAAACGATTAGGCCTGATCGGTCAAACACTGCGTTTTTAGTGTATCCTAGTGATCCTAATATTTATCTGACTGCGATCAGTAATGATCACTTACAGATACTATATAGTAGCAATGCTGATTAGCGACAGTGATGATGCTAATCAGCAACTAATTAGTGACTGCGGTGTGGTGGGCTGGGTGCTAACTGATGCTAACTACCCAATGAAGGGCCCTTGCTAAAGGTCCGTACACATGCCGGACTGGAGGCAACGATGGGTCCGTCGTCACCTCCCGCTGGGTGGGCGTTCCAACGACAGTCCGGCGTGTGTACAGTCTGTCGACAGAATGATACGGCTGTTTCTCAGAAACAGCCGTATCAGTCCGCCGACAGACTGTACACACGCCGGACTGTCACTGGAACGCCCACCCAGCGGGAGGTCACGACGGACCCGTCGTTGCCTCCAGTCCGGCGTGTGTACGGACCTTAAATAACTGGCCTAACTGTTAACACTATTGATACTAAAAAAGTGACAGTTTTCACTGATCACTGTTTTTAGATCACTAGGATAGTGACAGGGGGGTGATTGGGGGGTTCTGAGTGGGATCTGAGGGTGTGGACGGGTGATCAGAAGCCCGCAGGGGGCAGATTAGGGCCTGATCTGATGGGTAGGAGTGCTAGGGGTGACAGATGGTGACAGGAGGTGATTGATGGGTGTCTCAGGGGGTGATTAGAGGGGAGGATAGATGCAATCAATGCACTGGGGAGGTGATCAGAGGGGGTCTGAGGGGTCTATGAGGGTGTGGGCTGGTGTTTGTGTGATCTGGGTCTGATCTGATGGGTAGCAGTAACAGGTTGTGACGGGGTGATTGACAGGTGATCAGTAGGTGATTACAGGGGAGAATATATGCAAGCAACACACTGGCGAGTTGATCAGAAGGGGTCTGAGGGGGATCTGAGGGTGTGGGCGGGTGATTGGGAGCCCGCAAGGGGGAGATTAGGGCCTGATCTGATAGGTAGGAGTGCTAGGGGGTGACAGGTGGTGACAGGAGGTGATTGATGGGTGTCTCAGGGGGTGATTAGAGGGGAGGATAGATGCAATCAATGCACTGGGGAGGTGATCAGAGGGGGTCTGAGGGGTCTATGAGGGTGTGGGCTGGTGTTTGGGTGCCCGTAAGGGGCAGATTAGGGTCTGATCTGATGAGTAGCAGTGACAGGTTGTGACGGGGTGATTGACAGGTGATCAGTAGGTGATTACAGGGAAGAATATATGCAAGCAATGCACTGGCGAGTTGATCAGAAGGGGTCTGGGGGGGATCTGAGGGTGCCCGCAAGGGGCAGATTAGGGCCTGATCTAATGGGTAGCAGTGACAGGTGGTGACAGGGGGTGATTGATGGGTGATTGATGGGTGATCTGTGGGTGATTAGAGGGGAGAATAAATGTAAACTATGCACTTGGGAGGTGATCTGAGGGTGGGTCTGTGGGCGATCTAAGGGTGTGGGCAGGTGATCAGGTGCCCGCAAGGGGTAGGTTTGGGTCTCATCTGATGGGTGGCAGTGACAGGGGGTGATTGATGGGTGATTAACAGGTGAATGACAGGTGATTGACAGGTGATCAGTGGGTGATTACAAGGGAGAAGAGATGTATTCAGTACACAGGGAGGGTCTGGGGGGGTCTGGGGAGGATCTGAGGGTGTAGGGGTGATCAGGAGCCCCCAGGGGGCTGATTAGAGCCTAATATAAAATATAGCATCGACAGTTAATGACAGGTAGTGATTGATAGGTGATTAGGGGGGTGATTGGGGGGTCTGAGGGGTGCTGTGGGTGATCAGGGGGCAGGGGGAGGGGCAGGATCAGTGTGCTGGTGTGATTACTACAAGGGCTGCCTCCATCCTTGGTGGTCGCTCGATCACTGAGACCACCAGGGGAGGAGGCAGCCAGTATAATACACTTTGTTAGCTTAACAAAGTGTATTATACATTTAGATCGGCAAGATCGGAGGGTTAACAACCCGCCGGTGGGTTGACGTCACAGGTGGGCAGAGGCGAATGCCAGCGGATGCGCGCGTATCCCTGTGCACGATCCCCAGCTAATTAGTCCGCCAGGTGCCGCTGCCGATCGGCGTTACGCGGTCCTGCGGGAGCCACCTTGCCGCCACCCATAGAAAGTGGGTGGTCGGCAAGTGGTTAAAGGACAACTTAAGTGCCAAACATATGGTGGCGGCCATATTTATTTTCTTTCAAACGATACCAATTGTGTGACTGTCCTGCTGATCACTTTTGGATGCAGTAGTAGTAATAGTAGTAGTGGTGTCTAAATCCCACACCTGAAACCAGTATGCAGCTAATCCCATCAAATTTTTGTCAGAGACATCTAAACTGCGCTCTTGTTTATGGTCTGTAGCTAAAAGAATTAGAGGCAGTGGATTAACAGGACTGCCAGGCAATGTGCATTGATTAAAACAAAATCAATAGGGCAGCCTCCATATCCCACTCATTTTAGTTGTTCTTTAAGAACCCTTATTTCAAAAGTGGTACCAGGATTGGTAAGACCTATATAATATCTAGGTCCTGCACAAACTATATTGTCTGCTTGTGTTACATTATACCTGAGTGCTGTTTTCTACTCTCAAGCTGCTCTTTATAATGGTTTGCACTAGCCTAGTGTGTGTTTATTACTAGACCGTCATTCGGGGTCAAAGTTGAAATGAGAATAAAAAGGGTTTTTCTTACATATATGTTCTTAGTTTGATTATATAGTATCATAACACTCCATTATTCAAATAAAAAGAACAGTTACAAATGTTGAAGATTGAAAGATCCATTGCTCAGACAATAAAGTAGCTGAATAAAAAAAATGTTACTTGCATATATTCTACAGTAAATGCCACTTTGCATTATTAGCTTAGAAAGCAGGGCGATTGTACTGCAGAAAGTATTTCCAATTGTTAAGGGCACTATACTGCGGCCATTATGCCAGCGGGAATTCATCAGAATGTTTAGAAAGGTTTTTCACTTTTAATAATGTCAAAGAACATTGCTGACATTGTGCGACAAAACTGCCTTTGCCTTCTCCTTTGTGGCTAGGAGCAAATTAGAATTTAACAGGTAAAAAATGAACTTCGAAATTAGGTCTCATGAAATATTCAGAATTAATTTGCTATACACTTTTTTTTATTGGTGGCAAGATAATACTGAAACCATTCCGGAAAGGTAAATTTTGAAACTTTTAATTTGTTTTTAATGAAGCAGTTTTTTTTTTTTGTATTTTTTTACTTCCATGTTACAGAACGGTTGGATATTGATATTGATATTCCAGATAGCACTAAAAAATGAAAGAGATTGAACAGGGAGTTAGACAATTCCCTGAAATAAAGCTCTTGTTCTTGAAACAACACTCAACATATTCTGAGAACCAAGATTTGAGCATGAAGAAAATGAAGTCCCAGTATCTTAAAAAAGCTGCCACATAACAAATTATCCAGACTGACAGTTTAAGACTATAAACACCTACATTTTTTATGTTGTGGTACAGTTTACAACTGACAGCATGTTAGTACTGTGTTTTTTTCCTTCATAGGGCTAGTCAGTGGTGCTCAGCAGAGCTCGAATATTCGAGTAGCTCGAATATTCGAGCTCTTTTTCAGCTATTCGAGCTCGGTATTCGAGCTCCGAATAGCTGGAGCTATTCGAATGGGCTATCCGAGTACACTCGAATAGCCCATTCACTATTCGAGCTATTCGAGCAACCCGGCGCTATTCGAGCTCGGTACCGAGCTCGAATAGCGTCATAGCCCAGATTGATGTCCTTAGAGCCAATCAGAGGGCTCCCAGGCCCTCTGACGGCAGCCAATCACAGAGGGGGACCCTGGCCAGCCCCTACCCTATAAATAGCGGCCGCCATGTTCCGTTTCTCCGTGCTTGCCTGAGACTTGTACAGAGAGAGAGTTGCTCCTTTGTGCTTTGGCTTAGCAAGAGCTCTATTGTGGTCATTTACCTAGCGTTTTTGCTCACATACACCTCCTATACACACCTATATTGTTGTTAGTTATTTAGACATTGTATTTTAGTTAGTAGCTTGTGTGTTACATTAGAGACAGGCAGCTGCTGCAAGCTTACAGGTTTAGGCCTCAGGGGGGCCTTGCCTCTGTGGGCAGCTGTCCTCTGTTTATTTCTCTCATCTATACCAGTATTTCTGCTGTCCTTTACTAATAGTATTGTAGTTATACTGTACTAGGAGTAGGACACTCACTGACTGTCACTGTTTATAGGCTACTAGCTAGCTCCTGCGTGTGTGCACTCACTCACTGTCTGTGTGTACACACACTCTATTTCCTTCTGATTACTGATAGATTATTGTTAGTTAGTTGTACTTACTTACTACTTACTCTTACTGTACCCGTAGGGACACTCACTGTCACTGTTCATATAGGCTACTAGCTCCTGCGTGTGCGCACTGCACTCACTGTCTGAGTGTACACACACAACACACACTCTATTTCCTTCTGATCGCTGATTGATTATCGTAATTAGTTAGTTGTACTTACTGTTACTACTTACTCTTACTGTACTAGGAGTCTAGGACACTCAGTCACTGTCCATAGGCTACTAGCTCCTGCGTGCGTGCACTCACTGTCTGAGTGTACACACACCCACACTCCATTTCCTTCTGATCGCTGATTGATTATCGTAATTAGTTAGTTGTACTTACTGTTACTACTTACTCTTACTGTACTAGGAGTCTAGGACACTCAGTCACTGTCCATAGGCTACTAGCTCCTGCGTGCGTGCACTCACTGTCTGAGTGTACACACACCACCCACACTCCATTTCCTTCTGATCGCTGATTGATTATTGTAATTAGTTAGTTCTACTTACTGTTACTACTTACTCTTACTGTACTAGGAGTCTAGGACACTCAGTCACTGTGTTCATAGGCTACTAGCTCCTGCGTGCGTGCACTCACTGTCTGAGTGTACACACACCACCCACACTCCATTTCCTTCTGATCGCTGATTGATTATTGTAATTAGTTAGTTCTACTTACTGTTACTACTTACTCTTACTGTACTAGGAGTCTAGGACACTCAGTCACTGTGTTCATAGGCTACTAGCTCCTGCGTGCGTGCACTCACTGTCTGATTGTACACACACCCACACTCCATTTCCTTCTGATCGCTGATTGATTATTGTAATTAGTTAGTTCTACTTACTGTTACTACTTACTCTTACTGTACTAGGAGTCTAGGACACTCAGTCACTGTGTTCATAGGCTACTAGCTCCTGCGTGCGTGCACTCACTGTCTGAGTGTACACACACCACCCACACTCCATTTCCTTCTGATCGCTGATTGATTATTGTAATTAGTTAGTTCTACTTACTGTTACTACTTACTCTTACTGTACTAGGAGTCTAGGACACTCAGTCACTGTGTTCATAGGCTACTAGCTCCTGCGTGCGTGCACTCACTGTCTGAGTGTACACACACCACCCACACTCCATTTCCTTCTGATCGCTGATTGATTATTGTAATTAGTTAGTTCTACTTACTGTTACTACTTACTCTTACTGTACTAGGAGTCTAGGACACTCAGTCACTGTGTTCATAGGCTACTAGCTCCTGCGTGCGTGCACTCACTGTCTGAGTGTACACACACTAAATTTACTTGTGATTACTACTGATTATTGTAACTGCTAGTTGTACTTCCTGACTGTTACTACTTACTTACTGTACTAGGGGACACTCACTCAGTCACCTCACCAACCAACCCACTCCATTAAAGTACCCCACTTTTCACCCGCCCTTTTAAAAAACTTTTGTCTATACGCCCAAAACATTGAAGATGTCTGGAAGTGGCAGCCAGCGCGGTTTGGGCAAGGGGAAGGGCAGCAAGGGAATCAGGAGGAGAGGGAGCAGCATTGTGGCAAGCCGCGGCCGCGGGCGCGCCACCATGCACAGTTCCGCAGCAGCAGCAGCAGCGTCAGTGGCTAACATTCCTCCCATAGCCACTGGCCGTGGACGCCATCAGCTCTGCATCCGAGGCCTCCACCCTCACCACCACCACCACCACCACCACCACCACCCCTGTTCGCAGCAGCCGCCCAGCAGGGTCTGGGGAGGAGGCCAGTTCACCATCACTCGCCGACCTGTCATTCAGCAGTCTTTTGACCCCAGGCATCATGAGTAAATTGTCTGCTGTTGTTGGCGATCTTGAGGAGGAGATGCTGATGGGCACTTTGGGGGATGAGGGATTGGACAGCAAGACTGTGGCGACAGTCAAGCAGCCCATCCATGCATCAGGAGAGGAGTTTGGGGGGTCCTCATCCCAGCAGGACATGTTTCAGGAGGGGGAGGATGATGATGACCCGGTGACAGACAGAGACTGGGTGCCACCACCTCCAGGGGATGTCATCCTCAGCAGCTCTGAGGAGGAGGATGCGCTTGTGGGCCTTGCAAGGAGGCGCATCATTGCAAGCATTGGCAGCGTCCCACAGCCTGCTGGTGTCTCAGGCTCAGCAGCAGCAGCAGCAGCATCAGCCAGTACCACCACCAGCCGCACCCAAGCCCCCCCCCCCCAACCACCACAGGGAGACAGGCAGCAGCGCTTCCATGCCGTAGGGGGAAGTTTCTGTCACCAATCTGGCGGTTTTTCACCATGCCCACTGTGTACAGCAAGTACGCCACTTGCAACCACTGTCAGCGGAAGTTGAGCAGAGGTGCAGACCCCTTAAAGTTCAGCACCAGCTCGCTCATCAACCACCTTGCGGCTAAACATTTCCACCAGCATGAGGAGTTCCAGAGGCTGAAGGCATCTGCTGCTGGCAGTGGCACCACACCCATCACTGCACAGCCTTCAGCAGCAGCAGCAGCAACAGCAGCCACCCGCCCTCCTGCTCCTCCAGCAGCACCAGCAGGAGTGCGGAAACGCACTGCTCCTCCCCCCTCTGCAACTCCTGCCGCCGACACTGAGGCCTGTTCTGGCAGCCAGTCCTCAGTGGCCTCCTCTGCTGTGTCTGCTGATTCCCGTGTCAGCAAAAGGCCACGCCAGAGCCTTTTGAGCGAGTCCTTCCAGGGGGTGGTTAGGGCTCTGCCTCCCAGCAGCCGTCGCGTGCGGCAGCTGAACGGCTTGCTGGCACGGGCCATGTGCTCCCAACTCCTGCCGTACACGCTCGTGCAGGAGGGGAGCGACATTCGTGCGCTGCTTGCTTGCGCAGCCCCAGACTGGCAGCTCCCCAGCAGACACTTCTTTGCCCGCAAGGCCATTCCTGCACTGCACCGCTTTGTGATGGCCAATGTGGAGCGAGGGCTGGAGCACGCGGTTGGTGAAAGGGTCCACGTCACCATGGACTCCTGGAGCAGCCGCTTCGGGACAGGCCGCTACCTGTCCTTCACTGTCCACTGGGTCAGCTTGGTGGAAGGGGGTGAGGATGGGAGAGCAGCAGCGGGCACAGCAGCAGCAGCAACACAGTGGGTGGTGCCACCCCGCAGGGTCAGGGGAACTGCAGCAGGTTCCTCCGATCCTCTGCCATCCTCCGGCACACCTGGCCAAACCCCCCGCCTCAGCAGCAGCGTGAAGGCCCGCCACTGCCAAGCGCTGCTGCACTTGGTCAGCCTTGGGAAGACCAAGCTGACTTCAACCCATGTGTTGGCCAAACTCCAGGAGCAGGAGAGGATTTGGCTGACCCCCAGAGGCCTCAGAGTCGGAGAGGTGGTGGCCGACAATGGGGCCAATCTGGTTGCCGCAATAGACAGGGGAAACCTGACCCACATCCCCTGTCTTGCCCACGTGCTGAACCTGGTGGTGCAGAAGTTCCTGCGCACCTACCAGGGGATGGGCGAACTGCTGGAAACGGCAAGGAATGTTGTGCGTCACTTCCGGCGCTCGGCTGCAGCCTGTGCGAGCCTGGAAGACGTGCAAAAGGAGCTGGATCTGCCACGCCATCGGCTGATCCTTGACGTTCCGACTCGCTGGAACTCCACCCTGGCGATGTTGGAGCGTCTGGTTGAACAGAGGCACGCTGTCAAACAGTACCTTGCCCTGGCCACTGTTTCCGCAGCTCAGAGAAGGGACAAGACCAGCAACATCCCGTCCATCGTCCCCGATGATGACTGGAGGCACATGCAGCAGGTGTGCTTAGTGCTGGCTCCCTTCCTGCAGGCCACAAACATGGTGAGCAGGGACCATGCTATGGTCTGCGAGTGGGTGCCCCTGGTTTCTCTGCTGAACAGGGCCCTCGATGCTTTGCTGGAACAGGGAGCGGCAGCCTTGGACCAGCAGGAGCGGCAACCAGCTGCGCAGTCCACCTCTGAGGGGGAGGAGGAGGAGGACTTGGTGGAGGTCCCTGACCTGGCTGCTGATGAGTAGAGTTGGGCCGAACCTCCGATTTTCGGTTCGCGAACCGGGTTCGCGAACTTTCGCGAAAGGTTCGGTTCGCGTTAAAGTTCGCGAACCGCAATAGACTTCAATGGGGATGCGAACTTTGAAAAAAAAAATTAATTATGCTGGCCACAAAAGTGATGGAAAAGATGTTTCAAGGGGTCTAACACCTGGAGGGGGGGATGGCGGAGTGGGATACATGCCAAAAGTCCCCGGGAAAAATCTGGATTTGACGCAAAGCAGCGTTTTAAGGGCAGAAATCACATTGAATGTTAAATGACAGGCCTAAAGTGCTTTCAAACATCTTGCATGTGTATACATCAATCAGGTAGTGTAATTAAGGTACTGCTTCACACTGACGCACCAAACTCATCGTGTAACGCACCGCAAACAGCTGTTTGTGTAGTGACGGCCGTGCTGGACTGGTGCGCACCATGGCGAGAGTGCAGGTTTTGGTGGCTTTACAGCCCATATGGTCAGTCACCTGGCTGATGTAGCTGAATGACAGAACAGTGACTGTCCAGCTGATCAAATTTGGTCTGACCACAATGAGGCAACGACCTTATTATCGTGGGTGTGCCCCCCGAGACACTCATCTAGGCGCCGGTCATTGCTCCATTGTGATACGCAAGCCCCTTCACCACGGCAAGGTAATGATCACGAAGGGGAATGGGCGCATGTTCATGCCTTTTTTTTTGTTGTTGCAGCTGCCCGCAGTGCAGCCAGAAAAATTAGGCAGTCATGTACACGCACCCGAAAAATTATTACAGCGGCCGCTGCTAGCAGCGGCCTAAAAAATTCAGCAATCCGCCTGGAGTCCCGGACCCTGTTGGTGGTGGCGGAGAAGGTAGTGAAGCGGCCTGCAGGCAGACATGCTGTGTGGAGGGACTGGGAGCGACTTAGTCTTCTTGGGGCAGGCCAGGCAGCCAGTCACACGGCGTGCAGGCAGAGATGCTGTATGTGCGGGGACTGACTTAGTCTTGGGGCGGGCAGCAGCCCTCCGGGATCCATGCCTCATTCATTTTTATAAAGGTGAGGTACTTAACACTTTTGTGACTTAGGCGACTTCTCTTCTCTGTGACAATGCCTCCAGCTGCGCTGAAGGTCCTTTCTGAGAGGACGCTTGCGGCAGGGCAGGAGAGAAGTTGGATGGCAAATTGGGACAGCTCTGGCCACAGGTCAAGCCTGCGCACCCAGTAGTTCAAGGGTTCCTCATCGCTGTTCACAGCAGTGTCTACATCCACACTTAAGGCCAGGTAGTCGGCTACCTGCCGTTCCAGGCGTTGGTGGAGGGTGGATCCGGAAGGGCTACGGCGAGGCGTTGGACTAAAGAACGTCCGCATGTCCGACATCACCATGAGATCGCTGGAGCGTCCTGTCTTTGACTGCGTGGACACGGGAGGAGGATTAGTGGCAGTGGTACCTTGCTGGCGTTGTGCCGTCACATCACCCTTAAAGGCATTGTAAAGCATAGTTGACAGCTGGTTCTGCATGTGCTGCATCCTTTCCACCTTCCGGTGAGTTGGTAACAGGTCCGCCACTTTGTGCCTGTACCGAGGGTCTAGTAGTGTGGCCACCCAGTACAGCTCATTCCCCTTGAGGTTTTTTATACGGGGGTCCCTCAACAGGCAGGACAGCATAAAAGACGACATCTGCACAAAGTCGGATCCAGTACCCTCCATCTCCTCTTGCTCTTCCTCAGTGACGTCAGGTAAGTCAACCTCCTCCCCCCAGCCGCGAACAATACCACGGGAAGGTTGCGCAGCACAAGCCCCCTGCGACGCCTGCTGCGGTTGTTCTCCTGCCGCTGTCCCCTCCTCCTCCTCCTCCTCCCCCAAAGAAACACCTTGCTCATCATCCTCTGAGTCTGACTCATCTTCTGCACATGACCTCTCTTCTTCCTCCTCCTCCCCCCTCTGTGCTGCCGCAGGTGTTGAGGAAACAGCTGGGTCTGATGAAAATTGGTCCCATGCCTGTTCCTGCCGTAACGGTTCCTGGTCACGCTCATTCGCAGCTTCATCCGCCACTCTACGCACAGCACGCTCCAAGAAGTACGCGTAGGGAATTAAGTCGCTGATGGTGCCCTCACTGCGGCTCACCAGGTTGGTCACCTCCTCAAACGGCCGCATGAGCCTGCATGCATTTTTCATCATTGTCCAGTTGTCGGGCCAGAACATCCCCATCTTCCCAGACTGTTTCGTTCTACTCCAGTTGTAGAGGTACTGGGTGACGGCTTTCTTCTGTTCTAGCAGGCGGGAGAACATGAGGAGGGTCGAGTTCCAGCGAGTGGGGCTATCGCAAATGAGGCGTCTCACCGGCATGTTGTTTTTACGCTGAATTTCTGCAAATCGTGCCATGGCTGTGTAAGAGCGCCTCAAATGCCCACAGAACTTCCTGGCCTGCTTCAGGACATCCGCTAAGCCAGGGTACTTTGCCACAAATCTTTGAACCACCAGATTCATGACATGTGCCATGCAGGGTATGTGTGTCAGCTTCCCCATATGCAAAGCGGCAAGCAGATTGCTGCCGTTGTCGCACACCACGTTGCCTATCTCCAGGTGGTGCGGGGTCAGCCACTCATCCACCTGTTTCTTAAGAGCAGCCAGGAGAGCTGCTCCAGTGTGACTCTCCGCTTTGAGACAAGCCATGTCTAAGATGGCGTGACACCGTCGTACCTGGCATGCAGCATAGGCCCTGCGGAGCTGGGGCTGTGTAGCTGGAGAGGAGAACTGCCACTCAGCCAAGGAGGAGGAGGAGGACAGCGAAGAGCATGTAGCAGGAGGAGAGGAGGTGGCAGGAGGCCTGCCTGCAAGCCGTGGAGGTGTCACAATTTGGTCCGCCGCTTTCTGCTTGCCATCGTTCACCACCAGGTTCACCCAATGGGCTGTGTAGGTAATGTAGCGGCCCTGCCCGTGCTTGGCAGACCAGGCATCCGTGGTCAGGTGTACCCTTGACCCAACGCTCTTCGCAAGAGATGACACCACTTGCCTCTCAACTTCACGGTGCAGTTGGGGTATGGCCTTTCTGGAAAAATAAGTGCGGCCTGGCATCTTCCACTGCGGTGTTCCGATGGCCACAAATTTACGGAAGGCCTCAGAGTCCACCAGCCGGTATGGTAACAGCTGGCGAGCTAACAGTTCCGCCACGCCAGCTGTCAGACGCCGGGCAAGGGGGTGACTGGCCAAAAGTGGCTTCTTCCGCTCAAACATTTCCTTCACGGACACCTGACTGCTGCTGTGGGCAGAGGAGCAGGAACCGCTCAAGGGCAGAGGCGGAGTGGAGGAGGGTGCCTGTGAAGGTGCAAGGGAGAGAGCGGCATAAGCAGATGATGCACCTGAAGGAGGAAGAGGAGAAGGAGGGTGACTTTGCTTTTGTGTGCTGCTGCTGCTTTTGCTCAGGTGGCCATCCCATTGCTGTTTGTGCCTTTTCTGCAGGTGCCTTCGTAAGGCACTTGTCCCTACGTGAGTGTTGGCCTTTCCACGGCTCAATTTTTGTTGGCAGAGCGAACAGATGGCTTTGGTCCGATCTGAGGCACACACATTAAAAAATTTCCACACCGCTGAGCCACCCTGGGATGTGGGCACCTCAGCAGCTGATGCTGAAGGGCAAGTTGGCTGGCTGTACATAGGTGGCGAATCTGGCGATACATGGTGCCGGACTCTGCCACCAGCTGTTTCTGACGAAGAGCTGCCCCAGCTTCTTTCAGCAACTTCTATCCTCCTACTACTCTCTGACTCCCCCTCTGAACTGTCCCCCTCTTCATCTCCTCTATTGGGAACATACAGAGGATCCCTATCATCGTCATCATCGTAATCATCCTGCCCAGCTTCGCTTGCCTCAGAAAAATCCAAATGTGTAGGTCCTTCATCCTCCTTACACGTTACATCCATAGTGTTGTCGCGTAACGCAGACATATGAGCTGGTGAAAATTCATCTGGCTGTAACAATGGCTGTGCATCAGTGATTTCACCACCACTAAATAATTCTTGCGAAGTGTCAAATGCAGCGGAAGTGGTGCTAGTAGTAGCGCTGGTGGCTGAGCAAGATGAGGTGTTCTGTGTCGCTAAATACTCAACCACGTCCTGACAATCTTGGGAGGTGATGGGACGTGCCTTCTTCCGAGCACTGTACTGTGGGCCAGGTCCACACGAAATTACATTTACACGACCTCGCGCAGACCTGCCGGGTGGCCTTCCTCTGCCTCTGCCACTACCTCTTCCTCTTCCTCTACCTGTTTTGTCCATATCGGGTATGCACGGAGTGGTATATCACACTGCGTGCACTCACGTAGGTAGGTGGGTTCACTTAACTGCACAGGTATGCGCACTGATGCGGTGGGTTCACTGAACAGTACAGGTATACAGTGGCGGGTTCACTGAACACAACAGGTATGCAGTGGCGTGTTCACTAAACAGGTATACAGTGGCAGGTCCACTGAACAGAACAGGTATACAGTGGCAGGTCCACTGAACAGAACAGGTATACAGTGGCGGGTCCACTGAACAGAACAGGTATACAGTGGCGGGTTCACAGAACAGGTATGCAGTGGCAGGTTCACTGAACACAACAGGTATGCAGTGGCGTGTTCACTAAACAGGTATACAGTGGCAGGTCCACTGAACAGAACAGGTATACAGTGGCGGGTTCACAGAACAGGTATACAGTGGCGGGTCCACTGAACAGAACAGGTATACAGTGGCGGGTTCACAGAACAGGTATACAGTGGCGGGTCCACTGAACAGAACAGGTATACAGTGGCGGGTTCACAGAACAGGTATACAGTGGCGGGTCCACTGAACAGAACAGGTATACAGTGGCGGGTTCACAGAACAGGTATACAGTGGCAGGATCACTGAACAGGTATGCAGTGGCAGGATCACAGTACAGGTATGCAGTGGGCTGAGGGCTCACTGAACAGAACAGGTATGCTGTGGCAGGATCACTGAACAGCTATGCAGTGGCAGGATCACAGTACAGGTATGCAGTGGGCTGAGGGCTCACTGAACAGAACAGGTATGCTGTGGCAGGATCACTGAACAGGTATGCAGTGGCAGTATCACAGTACAGGTATGCAGTGGGCTGAGGGCTCACTGAACAGAACAGGTATGCTGTGGCAGGATCACTGAACAGGTATGCAGTGGCAGGATCACAGTACAGGTATGCAGTGGGCTGAGGGCTCACTGAACAGAACAGGTATGCTGTGGCAGGATCACTGAACAGGTATGCAGTGGCAGTATCACAGTACAGGTATGCAGTGGGCTGAGGGCTCACTGAACAGAACAGGTATGCTGTGGCAGGATCACTGAACAGGTATGCAGTGGCAGGATCACAGTACAGGTATGCAGTGGGCTGAGGGCTCACTGAACAGAACAGGTATGCTGTGGCAGGATCACTGAACAGCTATGCAGTGGCAGGATCACAGTACAGGTATGCAGTGGGCTGAGGGCTCACTGAACAGAACAGGTATGCTGTGGCAGGATCACTGAACAGGTATGCAGTGGCAGGATCACAGTACAGGTATGCAGTGGGCTGGGGGCTCACTGAACAGAACAGGTATGCTGTGGCAGGATCACTGAACAGCTATGCAGTGGCAGGATCACAGTACAGGTATGCAGTGGGCTGAGGGCTCACTGAACAGAACAGGTATGCTGTGGCAGGATCACTGAACAGGTATGCAGTGGCAGGATCACAGTACAGGTATGCAGTGGGCTGAGGGCTCACTGAACAGAACAGGTATGCTGTGGCAGGATCACTGAACAGCTATGCAGTGGCAGGATCACAGTACAGGTATGCAGTGGGCTGAGGGCTCACTGAACAGAACAGGTATGCTGTGGCAGGATCACTGAACAGGTATGCAGTGGCAGTATCACAGTACAGGTATGCAGTGGGCTGAGGGCTCACTGAACAGAACAGGTATGCTGTGGCAGGATCACTGAACAGGTATGCAGTGGCAGGATCACAGTACAGGTATGCAGTGGGCTGAGGGCTCACTGAACAGAACAGGTATGCTGTGGCAGGATCACTGAACAGCTATGCAGTGGCAGGATCACAGTACAGGTATGCAGTGGGCTGAGGGCTCACTGAACAGAACAGGTATGCTGTGGCAGGATCACTGAACAGGTATGCAGTGGCAGGATCACAGTACAGGTATGCAGTGGGCTGAGGGCTCACTGAACAGAACAGGTATGCTGTGGCAGGATCACTGAACAGGTATGCAGTGGCAGGATCACAGTACAGGTATGCAGTGGGCTGGGGGCTCACTGAACAGAACAGGTATGCTGTGGCAGGATCACTGAACAGCTATGCAGTGGCAGGATCACAGTACAGGTATGCAGTGGGCTGAGGGCTCACTGAACAGAACAGGTATGCTGTGGCAGGATCACTGAACAGGTATGCAGTGGCAGGATCACAGTACAGGTATGCAGTGGGCTGAGGGCTCACTGAACAGAACAGGTATGCTGTGGCAGGATCACTGAACAGCTATGCAGTGGCAGGATCACAGTACAGGTATGCAGTGGGCTGAGGGCTCACTGAACAGAACAGGTATGCTGTGGCAGGATCACTGAACAGCTATGCAGTGGCAGGATCACAGTACAGGTATGCAGTGGGCTGAGGGCTCACTGAACAGAACAGGTATGCAGCCAGGAAGAAGTTAAGCCTAACTAATCTTTCCCTGAGAGACAGTCTGCAGCAGCTCGCCCTACTCTGACTAATGCAGGCACACGAGTGGCCGTAATGGCCGCCGCTGCCTGCCTTATATAAGGGGGGGTGGGGCTCCAGGGGCTAGTGTAGCCTAATTGGCTACACTGGGCCTGCTGACTGTGATGTAGAGGGTCAAAGTTGACCCTCAGGTGCATTATGGGGCGAACCGAACTTCTTCCGCAAAAGGTTCGCGTGCGGTACCCGCACGCGAACCACCTAAGTTCGCGCGAACCCCGTTCGCCGGCGAACCGTTCGGCCCAACTCTACTGATGAGGGGGATCAGCACAGCGCAGCTGAGTTGGTGCGGGGGTGGAGAGAGGATGAGGCGGCAGAGGAGGAGGATGAGGACAGCACTGACGTCGATGTGCCAGCAGACGTGGCCCGCCTCTTCCCAATGGCAGCGCACATGCTGACGTGCCTGCGCAGGGACCCCAGGGTGATCCAGATGAAGCAGAGGGAGGACATCTGGATCAGCATGATGTTGGACCCACGCCTCAAGGGGAAGTTGAGCCAGTTCCTGCCGCCTGCAGGAGGAGACCCAGCGCAACAAATAAGGAGCTTGCAGCAGGCCCTTGTTGAGCGCTTGGAGGAAGCCTTCCCCCAGCCTTCCACCCCCACTGTCCAGCAGCCAGCACAGAGGCAGCAGCAGGTGCCTGCATCCAGCAGCAGCAAGCGCCCCACAGACCTGCTGTCTCTCAGCCACGAGCTCTACAGGACTGTAGAGGCTCCGGCAGCAGTGACTAGAGAGGAGATGCATGCAGCAGCATCCTCCTCCGGTCACAGCCAGCGCCTGACCCGCATGGTGGCTGACTACATGGGGTCGTACAGTGGGCTTGACAGCGATGCCCCTGATGATCCCATGGAGTATTGGGTCAAGCGCATGGAGATCTGGAGCGAGCTGGCGCAGCACGCCCTGGAAGTGCTGTCCTGCCCCCCTTCCAGCGTGCTGTCCGAGCGCTGCTTCAGTGCAGCTGGTGGCGTGGTCACCGAGAAACGCTCACGTCTGTCTCACAAGTCTGTGGACAGACTGACGTTTCTCAAGATGAACCAGGCGTGGGTGGAAGGCGAGTTCCTGGCCCCTGTTGTCGGCGAGAGGGGGACATGAACTGGCTGCCGGAACCATCGTTAATGTGCCTTACCACCCTTTACCACCTCCTGGCTCCTGCTCACTAAGCCAGCCTGGTTCACTTTGACTATTACGTCGCCTGCAGCCACACATTTTACACCTACAGTGGGCTGCTGTGTACTGCCCTTCTGCTGTCTGTCTGTGTTTCCCACTGCCAGGGTACACAGAATTACCTTCTTCTGCTGCCACTCTGCCACCAGCTATTACGTCAAACAATAGCTATATTGGTTGCAAAACCAAAACCAAACAAACCATTAAAAAAAAAAAAGGTTTAATTTTTCTGAGGTGCCCGGGTTGAAAACTGTGTTGTTCCAGTTGTGTATTGGACACAATGTGGGCTGCACGACCGCTGTCTGGGACCTCCTGTTGTGTTTATTTACAGCCCTGGTATCACCGCTAGGTACCAGGGCTATTATGTCACGCTGCCTACCTGCTGCCACACTCACACTGCTCCTCCATACCTCCTCCTGCTGCTGCTGCTGCTGTCTGTCTGTGTTTCCCACTGCCAGGGTACACAGATGATTTACCTTCTGCTGCCACTCTGCCACCAGCTATTACGTCAAACAATAGCTGCTCGCCTACTCCTCCATTCCTCCTCCTCCTGCTGCTGCTGTCTGTCTGTGTTTCCCACTGCCAGGGTACACAGATGATTTACCTTCTGCTGCCACTCTGCCACCAGCTATTACGTCAAACAATAGCTGCTCGCCTACTCCTCCATTCCTCCTCCTGCTGCTGCTGTCTGTCTGTGTTTCCCACTGCCAGGGTACACAGATGATTTACCTTCTGCTGCCACTCTGCCACCAGCTATTACGTCAAACAATAGCTGCTCGCCTACTCCTCCATTCCTCCTCCTGCTGCTGCTGTCTGTCTGTGTTTCCCACTGCCAGGGTACACAGAATTACCTTCTTCTGCTGCCACTCTGCCACCAGCTATTACGTCAAACAATAGCTATATTGGTTGTAAAACCAAAAACCAAAAAACCATAAAAAAAAAAAAGGTTTAATTTTTCTGAGGTGCCCGGGTTGAAAACTGTGTTGTCCCAGTTGTGTATTGGACACAATGTGGGCTGCACGACCGCTGTCTGGGACCTCCTGTTGTGTTTATTTACAGCCCTGGTATCACCGCTAGGTACCAGGGCTATTATGTCACGCTGCCTACCTGCTGCCACACTCACACTGCTCCTCCATACCTCCTCCTGCTGCTGCTGCTGCTGCTGTCTGTCTGTGTTTCCCACTGCCAGGGTACACTACACAGATGATTTACCTTCTGCTGCCACTCTGCCACCAGCTATTACGTCAAACAATAGCTGCTCGCCTACTCCTCCATTCCTCCTGCTGCTGTTGCTGTCTGTCTGTGTTTCCCACTGCCAGGGTACACAGAATTACCTTCTGCTGCCACTCTGCCACCAGCTATTACGTCAAACAATAGCTATATTGGTTGCAAAACCAAAACCAAACAAACCATTAAAAAAAAAAAAAAGGTTTAATTTTTCTGAGGTGCCCGGGTTGAAAACTGTGTTGTCCCAGTTGTGTATTGGACACAATGTGGGCTGCACGACCGCTGTCTGGGACCTCCTGTTGTGTTTATTTACAGCCCTGGTATCACCGCTAGGTACCAGGGCTATTATGTCACGCTGCCTACCTGCTGCCACACTCACACTGCTCCTCCATACCTCCTCCTGCTGCTGCTGCTGCTGTCTGTCTGTGTTTCCCACTGCCAGGGTACACAGATGATTTACCTTCTGCTGCCACTCTGCCACCAGCTATTACGTCAAACAATAGCTGCTCACATTACTCCTCCATTCCTCCTGCTGCTGTTGCTGTCTGTCTGTGTTTCCCACTGCCAGGGTACACAGAATTACCTTCTGCTGCCACTCTGCCACCAGCTATTACGTCAAACAATAGCTATATTGGTTGCAAAACCAAAACCAAACAAACCATTAAAAAAAAAAAAAAAAAGTTTAATTTTTCTGAGGTGCCCGGGTTGAAAACTGTGTTGTCCCAGTTGTGTATTGGACACAATGTGGGCTGCACGACCGCTGTCTGGGACCTCCTGTTGTGTTTATTTACAGCCCTGGTATCACCGCTAGGTACCAGGGCTATTATGTCACGGCGAGCTGCCTGCCTCATTGACTGCCTGCTGCCACACACTCATCCTCCTCCTCCTGCTGCTGAATTTACCTCCTGCTGTCTTTGTGTTTCCACTGCCAGGGAGCACATACAATGGCGCTTCCAACATGCGTGCGCCCACCAGCTATTTGTTACGCTCAAAAATAGCTGCATTTCTTTAAAAAAAAAATTGAAAAGAGAAATACGTGAAGAAGAAGAAGACGATATTGAAAAAGAAGGAGAAGGAGAAGATGAAGATGAAGAAGAAGATGAAGAAGAAGATGAAGAAGAAGATGAAGAAGATGATGAAGAAGATGAAAAAGAAGAAGAAGATGAA
Organism: Hyperolius riggenbachi; assembly: GCF_040937935.1. Taxonomy (NCBI): domain Eukaryota; kingdom Metazoa; phylum Chordata; class Amphibia; order Anura; family Hyperoliidae; genus Hyperolius; species Hyperolius riggenbachi. The sequence goes on from NC_090648.1 coordinate 446,782,920, forward strand.
GAAGATGAAGAAGAAGAAGATGAAGAAGAAGAAGATGAAGATGATGAAGAAGAAGAAGATGAAGAAGAAGAAGAAGAAGATGAAGAAGATGAAGAAGAAGAAGAAGATGAAAAAGATGAAGAAGAAGAAGAAGAAGATGAAGAAGAAGAAGAAGAAGATGAAGAAGAAGAAGATGAAGAAGATGAAGATGAAGAAGAAGAAGATGAAGATGAAGAAGAAGAAGAAGATGAAGAAGATGAAGAAGAAGAAGATGATGAAGAAGAAGAAGATGAAGAAGAAGAAGATGAAGAAGATGAAGATGAAGAAGAAGAAGATGAAGATGAAGAAGAAGAAGAAGATGAAGAAGATGAAGAAGATGAAGAAGAAGAAGATGATGAAGAAGAAGAAGATGATGAAGAAGAAGAAGAAGAAGAAGACAATATAGAAGAAGAAGAAGAAGATATAGAAGAAGAAGATCTAGAAGAAGAAGAAGAAAGATAAAGAAGAAGAAGAACAAGTATATACAGTAACACTACTGAACAAAATTAAGGACACAACTTCTCTTTCCACCTTTTTTTTTAAAGGAACATCCCCACATAATCACTTGCTGTTGTTACTTGGAAAAAAAGATGTTTCTTGCATCATTCACCCTCAAAACAAGTGTTGGAAGCTATTTAAGGCCAATTCGAATAGTCAGCTCGAATAGTGAGCTCGAATACCGACTCGAATAGTGAGCTCGAAGTCCGAGGTCGAATCGAATAGTAAAAATTATTCGACTCGAATATTCGACTGACCTCGAATAATTTACTATTCGAATTCGACCAAACTCGAATTTTAAAAAGGGGTATTTGAGCATCACTAGGGCTAGTACACAACTAGAGTTGGGCCGAACGGTTCACCTGCGAACGGTTCCATGCGAACTTCAGTGGTTCGCGTTCGCGTCCCGCAGGCGAACTTTTGCGGAAGTTCGGTTCGCCCCATAATGCACCATGAGGGTCAACTTTGACCCTCTACATCACAGTCAGCAGGCCCAGTGTAGCCAATTAGGCTACACTAGCCCCTGGAGCCACTCCCCCCCTAATAAAAGGCAGGCAGCGGCGCCCATTAGGCTCACTTGTGTGCCTGCGTTAGTGAGAGTAGGGCGAGCTGCTGCAGACTGTCTCTCATAGGGAAAGATTAGTTAGGCTTAGCTTGTTCCTGGCTGCATACCTGTTCTGTGAACCCACCACTGCATACCTGTTCTGTGAACCCACCACTGCATACCTGTTCAGTGAACCCACCACTGCATACCTGTTCTGTGAACCCGCCACTGTATACCTGTTCTGTTCAGTGAACCCGCCACTGCATACCTGTTCTGTTCAGTGAACCCGCCACTGCATACCTGTTCTGTTCAGTGAACCCGCCACTGCATACCTGTTCTCGCCATGGTGCGCACCAGTCCAGCACGGCCGTCACTACACAAACAGCTGTTTGCGGTGCGTTACACGGTGAGTTTGGTGTGTCAGTGTGAAGCAGTACCTTAATTACACTACCTGATTGATGTATACACATGCAAGATGTTTTAAAGCACTTTAGGCCTGTCATTTAGCATTCAATGTGATTTCTGCCCTTAAAACGCTGCTTTGCGTCAAATCCAGATTTTTCCCGGGGACTTTTGGCATGTATCCCACTCCACCACCTGGGGGTCCAGGTGTTAGACCCCTTGAAACATCTTTTCCATCACTTTTGTGGCCAGCATAATTTTTTTTTTCAAAGTTCGCATCCCCATTGAAGTCTATTGCGGTTCGCGAACTTTTACACGAACCGAACCTTACGCGGAAGTTCGCGAACCTAAAATCGGAGGTTCGGCCCCACTCTATACACAACAAAAATCACTAAGGGCCTGTTTCCACTACACGCAGATTGGATGCAGAATGGATGCAGAAAAACTGACTCCAATGAATGTCTATGGGCCTGTTTCCAATAAACGCAATTTTTCTCATGCATATTTTCCCATAGGCATTTATTGGAGTCCAATCTGCGTGTAGTGGAAACAGGCCCTAAGCGTAATCACAAAAGCTTAGTGGTTTTTAGTAGCGATTTGCAGTAGCATGTTCCTAGCAATTTTGTATTTATGCCTAGCAATTTTGGAGCATTTGTGTTTAGCTATGTGTATAGATCCATCACCAGGGGGGAGGGGTCACTCCCCCCCTCTATCCGTGCTCACCAGATTCTTTATTTAACCACTTTATCCACCACTACAGTATATCTACATCCTCTGGGACTTCATCTAAGCCACGAGGACATAGATATACATCCTGTAGCTGAAGCACAGCTGTGCACAATTGGGCATTGCTTTTGTGACAACCTCCAGCACTATCTGCTGCAGCACTAATTGGTGAAAGGGAATATATGTTCACTGTGCCAATAAGATTGATTTTTACCAATAAAAATGCTTTTATTTTCTCAATTCATAGTAAAAAATACACACTTAAGCATTATTTCAGAATCAAATCTCCTCACCATAAATTATGACAGGAACATAATCTAAGTTTTGTGAATGGTAGAAGAAGCCAAACATAATTAGAGTTTTTTTTTTCTATAATAGTTTTTATTTTTATACTGGAATTGGTTAAACTGAGAAATGTGTTTTTTCCCCTCTTTTTACTATTAAAATGCAAAGACAATTAAATTATTCAAGGTAAAAAATGTCATATAATAAAAGTCCAGGTTTTCTTGGAAAAAAACAATATATATTTCATTTAGGTGTCATAAGTATGGATAAAGTTATTGCTGATTAAATAAAGACATGGCAAAGATGTCAAAACTGCTCTGGTCCATAAGGGGGAAACAAGGTAAAGGTTGGTTAATTTCAACCCTCTCACTGTTGTAGCCCCCACCAAGGGGCACTGTGTGTTTTGCCATTGTATTGAATGATGAGTAAATCCTGCCCATTTTGATTGTTTACTTAGTTTGCTTCATTTGTTTATACAAAGAACCATACTGACAGCTCGATCCACAGAAATAAATTGCCTAGATTGTTGAGGTGAGACTTGGAAGGTGGTAGGTGGATAACCTTGAAAAACATAAACAAGGACAACTGGAGCCCAATAGGGTAGTATTCCCTGAATATGTAAAAAGTATCACGTGGACTGATGGATACTCACAAAGTTGAGATTCTAAATATAATAACCACTGATAGAGCCTGTGGAGAAAAATCAGTCTCCACTGAGACATTATTGGTGTCTCAATGGATTTGATAAATCCCAAAAAATCACACACCGCATTCACCTGTTTCAGGGCTGCTGGACCAAGTGGCTGAAGTAATCCAGAGTAACAAAGGGAGGTCCGCACAGCACACTTTTAAGGAATGTGAATTTATTGTTCCATAACCATACCTATCTGATTGTATTGCCAACTATTGTTTCGGGGCCACGCTGTGCTGTGCCTTAACAAGAGGCACCCTGCATGATCCCAAAACAATTATTGGCAATGTTTTTGGATGTGTTTGGTGAAGGAACCATAAATGCAAATTCCTTAAAGTGAACCCGAGGTGAAAATAAACTGATGAGATAAACAATTACATTTATCCTCCTACTCCTAAAAATGACTTTTTTTTAGATATCCCAGGATTTTATTTTATATTTAAACATTTATAAAGTAGATTGAATGTTTTGTTGTCTCTGCTCAGTTGCAGTCTATTAAGTGTCCCTAAATGAAAATACATTAACTATATTGGCCCTTTCTCTCTCCCTCTGCTCTCAGAAATATGTAGAAAATATTTATTGTGCCAGGAAAACTTTTATGGCTGTAATTTGCTTATCACTGATGTTTACTATATTCTTGGTCAGGTACTGACAAGACAAAAGCTGCCACTTCTATCCTTAATTATTAACTCTTTCAGGCAGCAAAATAAAACAAGTAAAACACCCTGGTTATTAATATGTTTGGCACTGTACATACACATGTTTATCTCATCATGTCTCATGCCGCCTCAGGTACACTTTAAGAGTGTGGTGAGTGGACCTCTTAAAGGATCTGGTTCCTCTCTTGAAACTGTTAGGGAATAACTACCACAGGAGGTAGGAGGTCTATCACAAGAGGTAGGAGGTCTACCACAGGAGGTTTGAAGAGGTACCCATTTTTGATAAAATATATTAAAAACAATAAAAAATGTTGTGGCTTACCTTTAAGGTGGCAAAAAGATTGGAATAAAGAAAACTTTATTTGCACTATGTTCAGGTGAGGTTTGACAATTCTTTTTCTCTGACCGGGACACGAGTCTGTTCGATAAGTGTCTATTTAGTACTTCTATTAAAGTACTGCATTTAAATAATACATTCCAAAAGTGGAATTTTACCTTCATTTAATATGTATTTCTTTTTCTAGGTTTATTGCAATAGTTTTCCTATGAGGTTTCACAGAATTGCTTAGAATTCATATTTCAAATGCCTTTTTTTTCTCTACACTTTGGTCAAGGTCATTGATTTCCTTGCAAGACGCAAAGCCTTTGATCCGTGTCTGTAGAACATCAATACAGAGCAACCATCACAGGTTTCTTTGTATGAATTGTAAATCATACAGTCTTCACATTGTGAAATTTCACAGGACATTTGATTAAACAGTTTGTTAAAATTTAACATCAATTAGAAGCTAATACAGAGAATGTCAAGTCAAAAACAGATTTAAAGGGAAATTCCAGCTTTATTGAGAAAAAAAAGCTTAAAGATAACCTGAACTGAAAATAAAAAATCAAAATAACCAAACACAGGTCATACTTACCTCCTGTGTAGTCTACTACTTATTTTTTTTCTCCTCTCCTGAGTCCCATTTGTCAACTGTGATCAATGGATTTCTCCGTCCTCCATTTTAAAAATGGCCATTACCTACTAACAGCTTCCTGGTCAGCACACTGTTAAACTGCAATAGCATCCACTTGAGCCATAGGGAGACATGGACATTACCTTGCACATTCAGTTGTAACTGACAGTTGCTGAAATATAACTGACAGCAACTGGTATGTTTCAGCTCTGAGAAAATATTGTCAGAATTGGAAGGGATCACTGTAAGAAGAAAATGGTGAGCTTCTGAGAGTAACTGACGGTGAGGTTAGTATGCAATATTCATTTGCAGCTACGTCATGTGTTTATTTTAAATAATTTCCCTCACTTCAGGTTCCCTTTAAAGCAAACCTGAACTGAAAATTAAAAGTCAAAATAAACATACATTTCATACTTACCTCCGGTGTAGTCTAATCAATCTCCTTTTCCTCTCAAGTTTGTCCACTGTGATCGATGGAATTCTCCGCCCTCCATTTTAAAAATGGCAATGACTCTGTAACATCTTCCAGGTCAGCATACTAAGTGTAATATTACCCACTTGAGCCATAGGGAAACATGAACATTACCTCGCACATCAGTTTTCCTTTCAGCTACTATAGCTGACAGCAACTGATATATAACTGACAGTAACTGATATATTTCAGTTTTGACAAAATCTTGTCAGAGCTGGAAGGAATTATTGTTATAAGAAAATGGTGAGCTTCTGAGAGGAACTGAAAGGGAGGTAAGTATATAATATTAATTTGCAGGTACAGTACATGATGTGTTTATTTTAAATAATTTTACCTGGTTCAGGTTCCTTGGAACCAGGAGGCTGCCATAAGTATTTCCTTTTAAACAATACCAGTTGCCTGGCTAATCCTGCTGATCGTCTGTGTTAAATACTTTTTAGCCATAAACCCTGAATGAGCACATGCAGATCAGGCGTTTCTGACATCATTATCAGCTCTGACAAAATGTGGTGTGATTCAGATACTACTTTTGCCAAATATATCAGCAAGGCTGCCAGGCAACGGGTATTGTTTTAAAAGAAAGTAAACAGGGCAGTCTCCATATAATTCTCGCTTAAGTTACCCTTTAACCATTTATGCTGCCTGGACGTGATTTTCACGTCCAGGTGGCAGCTGCTGTGCTGCGGCACACTCCCACGTGTGATTGCGCAAGCGCCCACATGCTCCCTTGCCATCACCCATTAGCCCGGAGATCAATGTATTGAAACATAGTTCCCATTCATTGATCTAAGTCCCCGGTAGAAAGACCGACGGCTTTTTTTCAGAGGCTGCGGTCTTTCTGAGAAAAAAAAGCTTCCAGGACCAAAAAAAAAATGTCACTGTTGCCATCTTTTGGCCAAATAGTAAAACTACATCTACATACACTTTTTCAGAAAAAAAAACACACATTATTACATTTAAATTAACTGTTTACCCCCCCACACCAAAAATTACCCAAATAAAATTTTTAATGAAAAAAAAATTACAAAAAACAAAAACATAAATAGTTACCTAAGGGTCTGAACTTTTTTCTATATGCCCGTGAAGAGGGTATGTTATGAGCATCTTTTAAACTATAAGCCTGTTAATAGTGATGGACGCAAAACTGAAAAAATGCACCTTTATTTCCAAATAAAATATTGGTGCCATACATTGTGATGTAGGGACATAATTTAAATGGTGTACTAATAGGGACAAATGGGCAAATAAAATACATAGGTTTTAATTATGGTAGCATGTGTTATTTTAAAGCTATAATGGACGAAAACCTGGGAAATAATGAATTTTTTCAATTTTTTCTTAATCCTCCTGTTAAAATGCATTTACAAATAAATAATTCTTAGCAAAATGTACCACCCTTAGAAAGCCTAATTGGTGGCAGAAAAAACAAGACATAGATCAATTCTTTGTGATAATTAATGATAAAGTTATTGGCGAATGATTGGGAGGTGAAAATTGCTCTGATGCATAAGGTGAAAAATTGCCGGGGGCTGAAATCGTTAATGATTTCTGTTTGACATTATCTATTGCATAGATTACTAGCAAACGTTTTTCAGCACAATTAATGTGTCTGTGTGTGGATATAAAACATATTTTCACACCTTGTCAATGAAATGCCTTTTAAACCCCCAGCAAGCAAGAAAATATACCAAAAACATTTTGATATTACTTTTTCTACTCTTTTGGGTATTTTTTTTTATTGCAAAATGCTGAAAAGTTATTTTAATGAGAAGATTAATTATTATCACCTAGGAGAAAACTTCAGAGAAAACATGAATTGCATATGGACCAGGGTGTACTAAAACCAAACAGAGGTTGACCACAGTTTGCAGCAACACAGATACAGAGACATGGAAATACTGTGCAATAGTGTTTATTGTTAATATAATGTGTAAAAGCTACACATACAAAAATATCACAGTATAATGCAAATTAAATGCAATCCATAAGCATAACGCCCTATATACAGGGAATTTACCATACACATAAAAAGCAATGTGCACACACATCCAAAACTATGAAGTTTTAAACCAGGATGATACTATCCAAAATCCTTAACTATTTAACTAAATATATACACAAACTATATATATATATATAAATCTACATCTTCTGCAACAGTTGAACAGATTAGTAATTATTCATCCATTCATCCATTTCTAATTGTTAGACTGTTACTCCATTTTGACAGTAGTTGTTATATTGTGTCTCTGTCTATTTAACCACTTCAGCCTACAGTGTTGTTCACCTTATGCATCTGAGCAACTTTCACCTCCCATTCATGTTCTTATCAATGTCAGCTGTTCAATATGGCTGTGCTGACAAGGAAATCCTGGATCAGTGAAGCACAGCAGTGAAAAGGTTAACATAATATGTTCCACATATCGGTCAAAGTGAAGTGAGGAGCCAAAAAGCTGAAGGATAAGAAAGGAACATTATCAGCACCTTTTGTATGGATAAGTCAATTATCATGCAAAGTGAACAATGAAGGTTATTGAATTGTCTAGTTCCAGCTGCTTCTCACTGTCAGATAGAGACAGACAAACTGTCAGTGTAGCAGTTGACAATGAGGGATCATTAACATAGTTTGATATATATTTAACCATGGAAGAACATATACTTAACCTCCCTGGTGATTATTTCCTGATTTAGGGTCTAAAAGCTGTCCAATTTCTTCACATGTTTTAAGACCCTAAAAACAAGAAAAAAACAGGATTACCGATCTGAGCTGTAGATTTCCTTCCTGAGCCTGATTAATGATTACCGCTAAGGAGGTTAAAGAACCATCACAAAAAATGTTAATATATACTTGTAAGAAGTACATTTTATTTCCAGAGTAAAATACACCGTGGATTAAGTGTCTCCTATGTTGCTTAATGATGATGGTGGACTGCTAATTACTATTACACAAAATTTTGCGTACATTTCCACAATTATGGCAATACGTAATTAGGAATTGGACAATCAATTGATTTCTAGTACTCCATTAGTAATTTCACATAATTTTTGCGTAATTTTTGCATAATTTGGTATGGACTTTAGCGGTTAATAGCGAAGCAAATTGATTTTAAAAATGAAAAGGAAAATGGTTTTTAAATAGTCATTTATCTGAGTTTAAAAACCATTTTTCCTTTGCATTTTAAAATCGCGTCTTTTTGAAAAAAAAAGACTTCTTCCCACTTTCTCTATAGTGAGCACAATATAGTTCACTGAAATCAATTGTTTGAGATTATCTTTTACAAGGGTATGTACAGAAGTCAATGACTCACCCTTGACACACAAGTACCCAGTCCACATAGCAGGAAAGCAAGCTGAGCTAATATGGACTTCCTGTTCAACATTGTATTTATGGTAGGTTGGTGATCATTGGCATGCCTAATGAATAGCTTGTCCTGAAACACACAGTGGGCTTGATTCACAAAATGGTGCTAACTGTTACCACAGGCATGCTAAAGAATTAGCATATAAAGTGCCGCTCGTGGTCTTAAGTGATAAAGTCCGCTTTATCATACGCAAATGTCCGCGATTATGGGGCTTTGCGCATGTAAAAGAGTGGCACTTCGCATGCTAACGGTTTAGCACGCCCGTGCTAACAGTTAGCACCGTTTTGTGAATCAAGCCCAGTGTGTGCTACACATGCAATAAAGTGAGAACATAAGTTCAAGTCAGTGGTGTGCCTTATCCTTTTCTAATTGTGACCAGGAGTCTCTCAACGTCCACTAAGAACTCATTAGTAATTTGGATTTTTGGAATTTTGCGCCCGATCATTACAGTTATTTGACACCAGCTTGCACCTGGTTATCATCCCCTCTCCTATCCATAGAGAAAAATATGCTGCCCAACCCGTATTTGTACAATGATGACAAAACAACCACCTGAAATTATCTATAAAGACTATTTCAAGGGAAAAAGATTCAAAGTGTGTGTGTTTTGCCTTCTAAGGATATGTACATGCTTAACCACTTGAGGACCACAGTAGTAAACCCCCCCTAAAGACCAGGCACATTTTTAATAAAATGGCCGCTGCAGCTTTAAGGCTAAGCTGCAGGGCCGCACAACACAGCACACGAGTGATTCCCCCCCCCCCCCTTTTCCCCCTGCCAACAAAGCTTTCTCTTGGTGGGGTCTGATCGCCCCCCAGTTGTTTATTTTTTTGTAAATATTTATTTTTTTATTTTTATAAATTTTTTTTGCCACCCAAACCCCTCTCTCCTCCCAGCTGGCCAATCACGGCGATCAGCTGTTATACGCTTCTGCCTATGAGAGCCGATCGCTCTCTTGTCCCCCAGGGGGACAGCCGTGTCACATGGCTGTCCCCAGTACAGCGCTGCTGCTGATCGCAGCGATGTACTAACAGTAAAGATAGCGGTTTTGCTGTCTAACAGTCTCCCGAGCGGGGATCGCCGCTTGGAGACTGAAGGCGGTGCGGAGCTCCACTAACGAACAGGAGAAGCGCGCGCAGCCTGCCCACGATCTTCTGCAAACTGCAGCCCCAGGACTTGACGCCGATCAGCGTTAGGCGGTCCTGGGGCTGCGCTGTGGCCACGCCCATCGGCGTTAGGCAGTCCCCAGGAGGTTAAAGGCCAACTATTAGGAACATTTGTAAAATGTAAAATACGTGTGTATGAGTGTGTATGAGTTGCATATTTGTTTCAGATTAAAATGCACTATAAATGTTTTTCTATGTTGTTGTCATTTACAGTAACTAGCAAAAATCTGGCAGACTTGATAGATTTTGGGTTAGATTTTCTTTATTCTTTCAAAAGAATTCCCTGAAAAAGTACCTTTACAATGCTACTGGAAAGCCAATCTGCTTTTGCGCACTCCATTCTGGCAGCTTGAGTGTGCCACTGCCACCCAGTAGTGGGAATGGCAGAAGCAGTACCTAGGAATGAGATTTCTCAAAATTCCTCAGTCTGACTTTCTTATCTGACTTTCTTATCTGACTTTCTTATCAGGCTTTTTTCAAAAAAGAGAAAAATCTCATTCATGTAAAGGGAAATGAATGAGAACGTTCCATTTTCGGTAAAAATTAAAAGGGAAATGACAGCCTATTGTAAACGTACTTTTGTAAATTTGCACATATTTAACTTCATGTTATTGAAAAAAACATATTCAGAATAAATTACAATTTAGCGATTTCGAAATGCAAACTAGGAATCCGCAAATCTGGAATTCAATGTGAAAATCTTGAATTTGCTGGTTTCAGAATTCAGAATTAAGATTATCCCTACCAAAAAGTTTTCCAACATCTCCAATCACCACCAATCAGTATACTGACATTGACAGACATCTGAAGGTGCACCTAGATAGTGACCTAAATCAATAATATTATAAAATTTATATTAAATTACTGTTTTCACTAACTAACCCGCGGATCGTTCAGAAACAGCCTTATCAGTCCGCCGACAGACTGTACACACGCTGTACTGTCTGCTGAAAACCCGCCCAATGGGAGGTGACGACGGACCCGTCGTTGCCTTCAGTCAGACGTGTGTACGGGCCTTAGGCTTCAAGCATAGGGAACAGGGTTGCTGTGATTCAGGGGCGTAACAACAGCTCCTTTGACCTCTGCAATTGTGAGGGGGGCACTCCTGTACCTAATGCAGAACAGCAGTGGAGCCATATATTACCAGTTTCTGGTGGCAGAACAGCGTCTCTGTTTAGGATGGAAATAACTAAGGTGTGTTTGGGAGGGGAGGTGGCTTGTGGGGGCTCGGCCGACAGATCTCTGCAAGGGGGGCCAGTCGGCCAGACCCCCTTACCCACTGCTCACTGTAGTTACTCCCCTGCTATGATAGAGTCACCAGGAAAGATGAACATACAGTAGAAACATGAATATCTGCAGTTAAAGAAGTGTCGCAAAAATCTTAAAATTTAAAACACATACAAATAAGAAGTACATTTCTCCCAGAGTAAAATGAGCCATAAATTACTTCTCTCCTATGTTGCTGTCCTATGTTGCTGTCACTTACAGTAGGTAGTAGAAATCTGACATTACCAACAGGTTTTGGGCTATTCCATCTCTCCATAGGGGATTTTATGTATTCTTTATAAAGACATTCCCTGAAAAATATTTATACAATGATGCTGGCAAGCCTCCCTTCTCGCTGCACACTATTTTGGCAGTTGGACGGAGCAACTGCCATTCACTAAGTGCTTTTAAAAATAAAGAAAACCCTGAGAACCCCCATATGAAAAGATGGGCTAGTCTAAAATGTGTCGGTAAAACGTCGGATTTCTACTACTTACTGTAAGTGACAGCAACATAGGAGAAAAGTAATTTATGGCTCATTTTACTCTGGGAGAAATGTACTTCGGATTTACGAAAAGTGTTCCAATTAGTACCACAATAGTGCTCTGCTATACGCGCTCTCAAATGGCGAGTAGTGCACCCCACAAATTGTAAACAACATGAGATGCAAGATATAACATAAATTGTACATTTCGTATTGTATTTTCTCGCACTCCGATGTGGCTAGCCACAGTGGGTTCATACCCTTGTAGTTTTTCTACATGCAATTATTGTCAGTGTAACAAGAGAGGCAATTCAATATTCTCCTTTGTGTACAACAAGAATTTTCCTATCAAACAATATATAAACTGCAATACAAAATGTACAATTTATGTTATATCTTGCATCTCATGTTGTTTACAATTTGTGGGGTGCACTACTCGCCATTTGAGAGCGCGTATAGCAGTGCACTATTGTGGTACTAATTGGAACACTTTTCGTAAATCCACTGTATCTAAACACTTTGAAACTGTGCACAGGGGGGATTTATCTGCTTTCAGGTTTCAGGGGGTGGAGCAGGTGGTTTGTCCAATCAGAGGGTGTGATATCCAAAGACTGTTGCTAAAACGCAAAGTCTTTTGGATCCATCGATTGGGTACTCGCACACCACAGGGTTTAAATAAAAAGTGGGATTTAAGCTTAGTTTATACATATTGAGAGTTGAGAGTATGTGCATATTTTCTCAATTGCATAAAGAGTTATGTCCGTTTATTATACTGTATTTTGTGCTGCTTTTGTTCTCTTCTTTCTTGCTTATGTATTTATATTGGTAATTCAGTGGTTACTTTTTATACATCTCTTTCAATGTTATTATAGTGATGCTTTTGTATACCGTATATACTCGCATATAAGCCGACTCGCATATAAGCCGACCCCCCAACATTTACCCCAGAAACCAGGAAAAATGACTGACTCGCATATAAGCCGAGGATAGGAAATGTAGCAGCTCCTGAGACTTCCCCTCCCAACCCCCTACTCGCTTTTCTTTGCTTCAACACTTGTTAGCGCAAATGTTTACTTTTGTGGTGCTGAGAGAAGCAACACAAATGAGTTGTGTAGCAGATAACTCCTGCCTACACTCATACCACCAGTACCGAGTCCATTCATACCACTCATTAATTAGCATATAGAGTCCTGCTAAAGCACACTAGTGTGAGAGTATGGGAGCCACCCTGATCTGCATGGAAGGACATGTTCTATGGAAAACCCATCCACATTTTGCTGTGGGACAGTGTGATTAGTAGTTACCCCCTACCCCAAGAAAAAGAGCTGAATTATTAAACAATCACAGTTTTGAAAAAGTGTACTCTCCCAGAGTAAAACAAACCACCGTACATACCCTTCCTCACAGAATGCAGTGGATTGGTGAGTTCGACAGTGCATACTGATGATGTGCCTGCAGCGACGTTTTTCTAGTGATCGGGGCTGATGAGGAGCACACAGAGAACATCTGATGACAGGCAGTGATCCCATGCACGGGGAGAGCAGATCAGCTGCTGTGTGATACAAAACGAGCCTGCAGTGGCTGGTATAGTATAGCCAATGGGGTCGCAAGGTGCAGAGACAGCAGGAAGCGCAAGATTATGTACATGGAGGAGCGCTCCTGCTGTGACTCTCTGGGTGGCCAATCATTGCTCTTGCTTTGATCTCCCCGGGCATCCGATCGCCGCTAATCCACACACACCCCCGGGCATGTAATCGCTCCCTCTCATCAGCGGAACTCCGTGCAGCCCCGATCAGCTGGAAGCATCTTGCACTGCAGGCTCTCTCTGTATCACAGCAGCTGATCTGCTTTCCCCGGGCATGGGATCTGTCATCAGATGTTCTCTGTGCGCTCCTCTTCGGCCCCGATCACTAGAAAACCGTCACTGCAGGCACAGCAAGCCTGCTCAGAATCACCGCTGAGCCCCATGATAAATCCCACCACAGACACTAACAGGTGACTCGCATATAGGCCGAGGGGGTGACTTTTCAGCACATTTTTTGTGCTCAAAAATTCGGCCTATATGCGAGTATATACGGTAAGTGTTCTCTGAGAGTGTATGTTCCTTTAAGGAGTAGTTTGTGTGTTCCTGGGGGCGGAGCTTCTCCTCCCTGGTTCCATATAAATTCCTCCTTATACAGGTTCACTTTTAACTATGATTAAGGGCAGATGGTAAGCCCGATACGCGTGAGTTGATCCTGTTATTTTATTGCACTGTCTGTGGATTTTTCAAGTAAACATATCAGCCTTTTTCTACTTCAATCTGGTCTGGCTTGCGGATCCTTTTTTGTTCATTTATCTCGCATGGCCTGGCTGACCTGATCCTGCACCGAATGATATGATGTTTGGGGGTTTGCGTTTATGAACTTTCTTTGTAGCTTAAATTTGGCAGTGAATCGCAAAGCCCCCATTTGCTGACACCAGAATTGCTAAATTAGTTAAGGAGAATACTGGGAACAAGTTAAACAAATAATTAAAAAAAAAAACTTGTAGTTTTTGAGAAAATTGATTTTAAAAATGCAAGGAAAAATGTTTTTTAAACTCAGAAAAATTACAGTTTACCTCTTAAAGACTACTGGATGAATATATGTGTCCAGTGTTGTTGTGGAGAGTGCACCACCAGTTTGTTACTAAAGGGGGCACATGTGGTATCAATTTAACCGTGACGAGTTGTAAAATTCATTTTGGTGTGTCTGAAAGCTGTTACCCCCGTCACATGAAAAATAGGTAGGGACAAACTTAATCAAACATAAAAATTCATTTTCAGAATTATGATCAAACTTGGGAAAGTTTTAGCAACACTACAAGAGACATACGTGGTATCATTTTAACCGTGATAGGTAGTAGAATAGAGTTTAAAGAGGATTAGAGTTGAAGCCCATGTCTCCTGCATTCTTTTTTGTCACAAACTGAATCAAAAGAAATTAAAATTTTGCATATTATGTACCAAAATAAAAGACTTGTAAAATGAAAAGAGAGGGACAGAATATAAAAGAAAAAAACAATATTGTTACCTTAGGAACCTATCTTTTTAAAAATGTATGCCATGAGGGTATATTACTATTATTTTTGAAAATAAGGTCTTGTAATGATCGATAGTGTACAATAAGAAAGCAAAAAACATAAAACAGAAAAAAGACACCTTTATTTCCAAATACAATATTGTCACCATATTTTTGCTAGGAACATAATCTAAATGTTGCAATAACCAGGATGGATGAGCAAATAAAATTAGTGGGTTTAACTTATAGTCAGCACTGTTTAATGTAAAGTTATAATGGATGTAATTGGAGAAATATACTAGTTTATTTTATCTATTGTTTCCCTTATTTTCTCTTTAAAATGCATAGAAAATAAGGTGATTACTAAACAAATGAACACACACTAAAAGCCTAATTTGTCCTGAAAAAAAAACCAATATATAGATCATTTAGGTGTGATAAGTAGTAATAAAGTTATTGGCAAATGTATGGGAGCAACACCTATATGTGAAAATTGCTCTTGAATCGGATGGATTACATTTACATGAGAATTTTATTAAAACATTTTTTTTAATTTTGCATAAAAATTTTGCATTGCGAATTTACGATACAAAATTACGACTATGCAAAATGTGTGCTCTACTAAAAAGATCCCTCTTGTAAATATGTTGGATCCAGAGGTGTAGCAATAGGGGTTGCAGAGAATGTAACAGCACTAGATCCCTTGGACCAGAGGAGCTCAAAGGGGCTCCTCCTTCAATAGCTTTCTATTAGTGCTAGGCTTCTAATGATCACCTCTATATCTACATTAAATAATAGTAATTATTAACAAATAAATAGATTTCAGAACACCTTTATCTGGCTGAACAAACAATCCAAATAATGCTAAGGTGCTGAAATGGATAAATGCTAACAACTTTTTTTTTGTTGGGAACTAAATGAGCCAGATTTTGCATTGCACTTACATGGCTGCTGTGCGCACTTCAGTGATCAATTTTAGCATCCGAAAGTGACAATAAGAACGTGATACAGCAAGAGAGTCTTGTATGCGGTTACAACTACACATATAGTTAATTATCTTTTATTTTATCGTTTATTTTTAATTAGGGCCAGATTTAACTTTCCCTCAAATGGGTTCATGTAAGCCTTACCATAATAATAGTTTACTGATCCTGCCATGTACTAAATCCAATTTTAAGCTATCCATATAGTTATCAAATGTCATTTACTGTAGCTTTTAAAATCTGGGGAAACCCAAAATCAACTAGCCATACATTTATCAATTGCTACTCGACATGGTACAACGATCAATCATTTTCTAATTAGAAGCTGATCAGAGAGGGATTGATTCCTACCACACATTCCACATTTATAACCAAAATTTTTCGAAATAAAATGTACTGAAAATAAGTTAAACGCACTGCAGTGCTATGGCCCACTGATCAACCCCACTCTCAATCAATGGAAATTTTACATCCTGCCCAATCAATCAATCAATCAATCAGACAGGTTGAGGCAATAGATTTCTAGCAGATTTGACCTGAGTTTGAATGGAATCAAATGGGAAAATAAATAATTGCATTACCATTCTAATTAGATTCAGTATGTTTTTGGGATATAGGCGGAAACCAGAGTGTTCCCAGAAAACCCACTTATGGCTGGTGCACACCATAGTGTTTCTGGAGCGTTTTTTAAAATGCTTGTAGGGGGACAACTGCTTGGCTAATGAAAGTGAATGGGCTGGTGCACGCCAGAGCGGATCGTTTTCTCCACAAACGCAAACTCGGGGGCTGCAGCATTTTTTAGATTTCTGAGACGTTTCTACCTCAATGTTAAAGTGTAGGAAAGTGGAAAACCGCTCTGAAAAACGCTAGATTAGAGCGGTTTTCCAGGCGTTTTTGTTACAGAAGCTGTTCAGTAACAGCTTTACTGTAACAATATTTGAAATCTGCTACACAAAAACGCTCCACAAAACACTAGGCATGTTTAGAAAACCTCTCTAAACATGCCTGGAATTGTTTTGAAAATCTGCTTCAAAAACCTCTAGCGTTTTGCAGATCTGCTAGAGGTTTTTGGTGTGCACTGGGCTATACAAATACCAGGCAAGTTCAAATCTAGAGTTTTAGTGCTATAAGACAAGAGTGTAGCCACAACACCACAATGCTGCCTGATCAGACGCTTCATAATCCATAGATTATCCTAATAGTAATCCTATAGTGAAAAGGCTAACATTTGCAGAACAAAGTATCCAAGCGGAGAATCTTTTTTTTTATTTCTCATACCAAGTATACTTTAAATTGTGATTAAAGTGGACCTGAACTGCAAAGGACGGTAGGAAAACATAGAGAAATGCAGACTTTATGTATTTAGAGAGTTTAGCCTGTCTGATTCCCCCTCACCCGCAACTAATCACAATTGTAATTTGATCTCAGCTGTGTCAGCTGGCTGCCTCAGCAGAGCAGCTAATTTGTAAACACGGGGTGTTAACCCTATGTCTGTTTCCTTGAAAGCAAGAAATTGAGACACTACAGATTTATTGCAGGATTTGTATCAGCTGTAACTGTAATGCTGGGAATGCACGGTACATTTCTGCTGGGCCGGCCTTAGGTTTCACAGCGCCCTGAGCGTAACCAGATTTTGGTCCCCCCCCCCCAATTCATCCTCTTTGCACGCGTGCACACACACACACATGGCCATTCGCAAGATCCCCTTTAGTGTACGTAGGCAGATCCCCCTTTTGGTGTATATAAGCAGATTCCCCCCTTTAGTGTATATAGGCAGACCCCCCTTGTAGTGTATATAGTCAGATCCCCTTTTAGCGTATATAAGCAGATCCCCCCCTTTTAGTGTATATAGGCAGATCCCCCTTTAGTACATATAAACCGATCCCCCCGTAGTACATATAGCTAGGCAGATAAATAGTGTATAGTATACGAGCAGATTCCCCTTTAGCAAATATACACCCCCCCCCTTCCCCAACCAGGAGGCAGTTGGGGAATCTTACTTTTCTGCTTGTAGCTGGGGACAGAAGATGGCCAGGAGTCATCAGTGACAAGCAGGTGTCTCTCTGCTTAGTGCGCAGCGCAGACATCGCCTGTAAATGAGAGGCAGCACCAGGGGCGTAACTAGGCCCCACCGGGCCCCCCTGCAGAAATCCTGAGCGGGCCCCCTCCTGGGGCCCGCTCTGTTTTGGGGGGCTGGAGGGGTCGCAGCATGAGGGGAAAGCCATGCCCACAGTCAGCGGGGAGGGAGGACGGTCCCCCCCTCCCTCTCCTCGGGGCTCTCCCCTCTGCACTCCCCTCCAGCTTAATGAGTGTCCGGGCAGCGGCGGGCAGCGGCAGGCAACGGCTGATACATACCTTCCGTCTTCCATGCGCTCCAGCGTGCGCTAAAGTGTATGTGGGTGTATGTGTGTGTATGTTTGAGTGCATTTTACTTTTTGGCCACAAGATGGCACTGCACTTAACTTCAGAGTACGTAAACAGTACTCGGAAGTAGTTAGTGTATCTGTTTACATGAATGAAATGCCGGCGTCAGCGTGATGCTGGCATTTCATTAATCGCGGGGACAGCGATCCGGACGGGAACACGCTGTTCCCAGTCCCTGATCAACTTAGCGGCGGAACTGCGGCAGAAATGAGCGTCGGCAGTGCGGCGATTCTGAGCGGCGAGGTAAACAATGCGGGTACGTGTATTTACACCCCTGGTTGTAAAGCAGTGTGCAGGGGGGCGTAAATACACGATCCGGCGGTGGTGACGTGGTTAAGCTTGCCTATCCTGTATTTTTTTGTGTTAATTGACTAAC
The DNA here is from genome assembly GCF_040937935.1 of Hyperolius riggenbachi. NCBI lineage: Eukaryota > Metazoa > Chordata > Amphibia > Anura > Hyperoliidae > Hyperolius > Hyperolius riggenbachi. The sequence continues at coordinate 446,801,273 of NC_090648.1, forward strand.
TCAGATTTAGGAGAAATGTGATAAGAAAAAGGGATAAATAATATTTTTGCTGGCTTCTATCTTTGAAATCACACTTGGAACACTGCACTCATATAAGGGACTACTCAATCCTCAAGGAATTTATGCTGTGAATCAATTTAAAATTTCATGCAAAAGTCCATGTACAAGCACCAAATAACCAATAGTGTGCTGCTGTATTCAATATACACAATATAGAATAAAATAACACTTGGAAAACTGCACTCATGGGGCTTGATTCACAAAGCGGTGATAACCCAGTTATCACGCCTAAAAGACTTTAGGCGTGATGACCTTTTCACCACTGAGTTATCACCGCTTTTTCCTGCTCTTCGCGCGAAGTTACCGCGCGTACGGTAACTTCGCGCGAGTTTCTTCTTATCATGCCTAAAGTGAGTTTAGGCGTGATAAGGGCCTTTTCACCAGCGTGCAAACACTTTGCACTGCTTGGTGAATCAAGCCCATATAGTGGACTCCTCAATCCTCAAGGAAAATGTACTGTGAGTCAGTTAAGATTTTGTGCAAAAGTCCATGTACAAGCACCACATACACACTACAGAGTCTTATATTATGTAACAGGTTTGGATCGCTTCTATTCAGTGTGTGTACCACTCATAGACATAAATAGAGGATAATAGCTGCGCTTCTGTTTGTGCTTGTGTTTCTTCCGGTATAAAACAATCAATGGGTAATACAACACCCCCATCAGGTGGGGACTCACCGGATGGTGCGGCCTGCAGGGCCCGATGTCACGTTTGGGGTATTGGCCACCCCACAGCCTCTCTGGCACCTCCCGTCCGGTCCTTCAGGTACCAGAGAGGCTGTGGTGTGGCTAATACCCCAAACGCGACATCGGGCCCTGAAGGCCGTACCATCTGGTGAGTCCCCACCTGATGGGGGTATTGTATTACCAGTTGATTGTTTTATACCGGAAGAAACACAAGCACAAACAGAAGCACAGCTATTATCCTCTATTTATGGCTTCTATCTTTGCTGTTTCTCTGTGATGCCAAAGGTGACATCACTTCTGCTTTTTTCTTTTTTTCCCCAATCTAGCTCAATGTTAATTTTCCCTCCCTACTGCCACAGCAAATATCCCCTAGATAAAAGGCTTACATCACTGTGTAAACTCTTCAGTGGGGGGAGAGGACTAAATTACCTTCTGGTCATAGTGACCTTAACTTATCTGAAATAGTAAAATGAAGTTTCCTGTTATTTGGATGCTGAGATAAGCTTGTTACTGTAGATAAAAAAAGCAATATCCCACAATCCCGCTGACACTGCACTTTTCCTGCAGTTAGGCAAAGGCCCCCAGACCAGGTAAAAAGAAAAAGACAATGAAGGACATATAGGGACCTATTTTAGGCAAAAAAAATGTGTACATATATTTTTGGAGCACTAACTATTTTTTTTTTTTTTTTTTTAAATAAATAAATAATAGACCTTCACTGGTGCCCATATTGACCCATATTCACAAAAGCATTGGAAAAGCTTTGACAGACAAGGTAGCACGTGTTGTGCTCCATGCATACAACAACTTTGACTGTGCTTTTGCGAATATATGGATGCTACAATAATATATGGATGTTATAATATTATAGTATGATAACAATATTATATAATAATATAAAAATAACTAAATATGCTTTGTTAAATTAAGAAACAAATAGTAAGTCAACAAAAAACATGCTTTAAAGATGTGAAGAACAATATGGTTTCTGCTACTAAAGCAGGGCATGGTTTATGGTACTTTCACAATAAATTAAATTTCAACAGTTAATCCATCTAAGCCTTCCATTTATTTCAGGGACAGATATTAATGAACACAATTAAGAAAAAATAAGCTGATATTGTCCTGGTAAAGACAGATGAGGCAGATTAATTTCTCCCAGCTGTAGTGACATCTATCAAATGTCATTAGCAGTCTTGAATTAGTTAATTGATAATATTGACTTGCGGTATGCTACAAAATCATACAGCAAAGTAGATTAGCCAGAGCTCTTAAAATATCACTGTTACAGTCATGGCCAAAACCTTGTCTCGTGAGTGACTTAAATATCGTGTTTTCACAAACTTTTCTGCTTTGGCACTTTACTATGGTATACTAAGCAACCATTATAAACATATCGTAATTATCACATATTTTTATTGCCAAATATATGAAATGCAGAGAGGGAGAGAGGACCAGCAGAATAGTCAGGCAATGTGCATTGTTTAAAAGGAAATAAATATGTCCACCTCCATATGTCTCTCACCTTGGGTTCCCCTAAACAACTAAAACAGTCTAAAAAGTAGGCAAGGAAGTAATATCAAACTTATTTGGGGTATTTTATTGCTTGCAGGAGGCTTAAGAAGTATTTTATTGATAATGTGAAAAAAAAATATCCCATGGGAGTAACCGCAAGAGAAATGTTAATTGAATAGGTGCGATATTCTTCTTCTGTTTTATTATAATTGCTGCAATTGTTGAATATTAGTGATGAGCTCAAATTTTTGCTTGAAGTTTGCAATAACAATACAAAATGATAATGAAAAAATTTCTGTCAAATTCTTAACCATTTAGGGACAATGTAACGCATTAAAACGTCATGTTCGCCGCTATTAATGGCAACAGGACGTTTTAATAAGTTACATTGTAACTCTGCTGCTGTGTGCGAGCGGGCGTGCTCCCGCTGCGCGCGCACGTCGGGTCCCGCGGCTTGGTGATTGGACCAGGGAATCACATGGTCCCTGGGCCAATCAAGTGCCAGTAACAAGGCAGATCATTGTTACAAGCCAGTAACAATGATCTGTCCTGTAGTGTCTGTAAACAAAGTTGCTTTCTCCCTCCCAGCTCATCTGTCACCTCAGACTGCTGTCAATCAGCATTCAGAGGTGTCAGGAGCTGTGAGGGAGAAAGACTGTGATTGTGGTAGGATTTTTATATTTTTAAATACAATTTTATCCCCATACTTTTTTATTAACCCCTTATCCTCCCCCTCCTTTGCCATTTACTGATTTTCTGTTTTATTTTAGTACTTTTTAGTACTTCTTAGTACTTTTCTGTACTTCTTCACCCCTCTTTTACCCTTTCTCTGATATTTCTATCTATACTTTCTTTCTATCTATATCCTTTTTTTCATCTTCATAAAAAAAAATAAAAAAAAATAAAAAAAAAATCTTTCTGTTATTGATCAATTGCTCGGTTGATCGATCGATCTGTCTGTCTGTCTATCCCATCCATCCATCCCATCCATCCATCCATCCATCCATCCATCCATCCCATCCATCCATCCATCCATCCATCCATCCCTCCCTCCCATCCATCCATCCATCCATCCATCCATCCATCTATCTATCTATCTATCTATCTATCTATCTATCTATCTATCTATCCCCTTTGCTTACTATGGCGAGGAGACTGTATTCTGTTGGGGAGGCAGCCGCCTTCCTCCAGCAGAGCAGCAGCAGTGGGGACGATTCAGGGAGCGAATGGCACCCAACGAGCAGCAGCTCTGAGTCAGATTCTGACAGTTCAGAGAGCGTTGGGCAGCCATCTCGCTTGTTCAGGAGGGATGATGAGTCCACTGGTGAGGGCCCTTCAGAATCCACCGCAGGGGGCTCGGTGGGTAGCACAGCTGCAGCTAGCAGCACAGGCCAGAGGGGAACCACTGTCCAGGGCCCTTCAGATGCCACCGCAGGGGGCTCAGTGGGTAGCACTGCTGCAGCTAGCAGCAGAGGCCGAAGGGGAGCCAGGCAAAGGCAGGTACGCCCACCGGTACCTGAGGACATAATTCGGGGCACCTGGTCACCCGCTAACCTTGTAGCACCCAACATCCCGCCTTTTACAGGGGCAAGCGAAATATTAGTGCCCACTGACAACTTCGGGCCTGCTGACTTCTTCCAGCTCTTTGTGGGTGATGATTTGCTGCAGCACATTGTGGAGCAAACTAATTTGTTTGCGCAGCAGTATATTGCCCAGAAGCCCACCTGCTATTTGGCTGAGAAATGGGAGCCCACCACCATACCTGAGCTAAAGGTGTTTCTGGCCCTAACACTACACATGGGCATACTCCAACAGCCAGAAATAAGACTGTACTGGTCTAAGGACTTTATGCACGCAACACCCCTGTTTCCAGCTTCCATGAGCAGGCAGCGCTATGAGGCTCTTATGAAGTGCCTGCACTTTGCCGACAATTCGGACAATGTCCCCAAAGGTGATCCTGGCCATGACAAGCTTTTTAAGCTGAGGCCCATCCTCACCCACCTCAGTACAAAATTTAGCGAGGTGTACACCCCAGAGAGAGAGGTTGCAGTGGATGAATCCCTCCTACCCTTCCATGGCAGATTAGGGATAAAACAATACATTCCAAGTAAGGCTGCCAAGTATGGGATAAAATTTTATAAACTATGTGAGAGCAGCACTGGCTACACCTATTCTTTTTTCCTGTATGAGGGCAAAGATAGCCATTTGCAACCAGCTGGGTGCCCACCATACATGCCAACCAGTGGGAAAATTGTGGTGGAACTAGCCAACCCACTCCTCCACCAAGGCTATCATTTGTACGTGGATAACTTCTACACCAGCATTCCCCTTTTCAAATTTTTATATTCTGCAGAGACTGGTGCCTGTGGGACAGTGAGGCCAAACCGCAAAGGCCTCCCACCACAGGTGGTTAATAAAAAATTATCGAAAGGGGAAACACACAGTCTCAGAAGTGGTGAGCTCCTGGCTATAAAATTCAGGGACAAGAGAGACGTAATGGTCCTGACTTCCATTCACAATGAAGAAGTGGTTCCTGTCACAACCTCCAGAGAGCGGATCGAGAAGCCAATGGCATTGGTTGACTACACAAAAAATATGGGTGCGGTGGATCTTGCGGACCAAATGCTCTCCTACTACTTTTTTTTTTTTAAAAAAGAGGGCCTGGTACAAAAAAGTTTTTTTTTACCTCCTGCAGATGGCCATGCACAACGCATTTGTGCTTTATAAAAAGAAATGCCACGGTGACAGCTACCTCCCGTTTATGCGACAAGCTTTGAGATCGCTGATCAATGAAAGCATCAACCTTATGGAGGAATTCAATCCAATGCAACTGGATGGCGCAGTTCGCCTAAGGGGAAAACATTTTCCTGCCCTGATCCCACCGAACCCAATTAAGGCGAAGCCACAGAAGCGATGCCGGGTGTGCACCAAGCACAAGAGGTGGAAAGACAGCAGATACCACTGCCCAAAGTGCCCCTCACAGCCGGGACTCTGCGTTGCCGGCTGCTTTGAGGCATACCATACCCTCAGCAGCTATTAGACTTTTTTTTTTTTTTTCCTTCTTCATTACCCTAAATTTCCACTGGACTTTTTCCTCTCTACTTTTATTTGCCACTTACTGTCCCTCAAAGGAGCTCACAATTACCACTAGTTAACATTACCACCTTTTTTGGGGTGTGGGAGGAAACCCAGAAGCTTAGAGGAAACCCAAGACTCCTACAACCTGCAAATAGTTTTTTCCCATTTGGACTTGCTGCTGCAAGGCGAGAGTGTTCGCCACAAGACTTTACTCTGCAGACCACCCCCCATCTTCTGACCACTGGCTTGCCTTGGCGTATGACCTCTGGCCTTTCTCCATCCTGCTAGACCTGCAATGGTGAGTTCCAATGTATCTGTCATTCATGTTATGGATAGTGATTTAGGCCTCACTTAAATTATTCTATTTGCAACTGAGTAGGCCTGAGTCTCTAGTTTTCAGAATGGTAACATTTGTGTCTTTTATTGAATGGTCTTACACTCCTGGGGCTTTGAGAAGAAAGAATTACATTGTTGCATTTGGTAAAAAAGGGCCTTAAAAAGTACATTGGCGCTGCTCATGATTAACAGTGTATTATGTGGCCAAAACACTATCTGATGATGTGTGTAGGGTATCATTTTAACCGTGACAAGCAAGAGAAGAGAATTTGGGGTGTTTGAGAGATTATGCATATGTCATTTGAATTGTTTTTTTTGTGCCAAAGTAAAAAAAACTGTAAACAAATTCAATTTTCTAAGTTACGGTGCAATTTCAGCAAAACCGCAAAAGTGCAAATGTTACAAAATATGTATATTTGAGTAGGTCTGGTTCTCTAGTTTTCAGAATGGTATCATTTATGACCTATATCCAATGTTCTGAGACACCAGGGGTTTTGCTAGGAAAGAATGACTGTATTGTTTCTGGTGCAAAACATGGCCTTGGAAAATACATTGGCGCTGCTTATGATTAACAGTGTATTATGTGGCCAAAACACTATCTGATGATGTGTATAGGGTATCATTTTAACCGTGACAAGCAAGAGAAGAGAATTTGGGGTGTTTGAGAGATTATGCATATGTCATTTGAATTGTTGTTGTGTGCCAAAGTAAAAAAAAACTGTCAAAAAATACAATTTTCTAAGTTGCGGTGCAATTTCAGCAAAACCGTACAAGTGCAAATGTTACAAAATATGTATATTTGGGTAGGTCTGGTTCTCTAGTTTTCAGAATGGTATCATTTATGACCTATATCAAATGTTCTGAGACACCAGGGGTTTTTCTAGGAAAGTATGACTGTATTGTTTCTGGTGCAAAAAATGGCCTTGAAAAATACATTGGCGCTGCTCATGATTAACAGTGTATTATGTGGCCAAAACACTATCTGATGATGTGTATAGGGTATAATTTTAACCGTGACAAGCAAGAGAAGATAATTTGGGGTGTTTGAGAGATTATGCATATGTCATTTGATTTTTGTTTTTTGGCAAACTGAATGAGAAGCAATAAAACTGTTATTTCCATATACTCTGTACCAAAATAAAACACTTGTAAAAAACACCAAAAGTGACAGAATTGAAAACCGTATGCATAAATAGTTACCTTAGGGACTCAGCTTTTAAAATATATATGCTATGAGGGTGAACTACTGTTATATTTGCAAATAAGGGCTTGAATTCATTGGTAGTATGCAATGAGAAAACAAAAAACACAACATAGGAAAAATACACCTTTATTTCCAAATAATATATTGTCACCATACTTTGCACTAGGGACATAATTTATATATTGTGATAACCAGGACAAATAGGCAAATAAAATGTGTGTGTTTTATGCACATTAGCAGTGTTTATTTTAAAACTATAGGGGATGAAAATGGAGAAATTGTGTATTTTTTCATTTTTTTCCTTGTTTTTCCCTTTAAAATGCATAAAAAGAAAAGGTATTACTGAAAATAAATATCGCCTCCAAAAAGCCTATTTAGCGGCAATAATTTGCTGTGATACGTAGTGAAAAAGTTATTGGTGAATGAAAGGGAGGAGCGCTGAAAGGTGAAAATTGCTCTGGTCCGTTAGGGTAAAAACCCTTGGGGGTGAACTGGTTAATTAATTGCACTCATAACCGTAATTAGGATCTGTAATTTTACAATTACGCTTCTTTACACACACAAAAAAGTTTGCAATTAATAGCAAGGCCCCCATACATGCTATCATTCACAGGTGCTGGGTACGTTAAGGGTAATAGTAGGAAAACAAAATTGTTTAAAAAAAAAGACCTTGTCGTTTTTGAGAAAATACATTTTAAAAATTCAAAGAAAAATGCTTTTAAACCCAGTAAATTACATTTTGCTGAGGCACACTTTATTATATACTACTTCCAAGCTATTAAAACAACTTGACCAGCACTGCAATCTCTTCTATGACACTCCCACCACCAACACCTAATGGAGAGTGACTCATCGAGTCAGGTGGACCACCAGTAACAATGGCCTTATGCGCATGCGAGGCATTTACAGGCTGCCCTCGCCTATAGCTTTAGCCTATAGTAGGATCCTGTGGTGGATTCACTTAATGTTATCCTCAAATGAAAAAAACATATCTCATGGTGCAACATTGCTTGAACAATAAAAAACATTTATTCCAAGTTTGCACTTACAATATGGAGATATATATCAGCGTATAGAATTTTTCCCGCAGGCTCTCCCCATGCGGTCTCCCGGGCTGACCATGTGGCTTCCTAGATTCTTGCTGGTATCCCCCGCGCTGACCTTTCACCATCCACTTGCTAGTGAGAGACGCCGTCTGCAGCTCCGCAAAAATCAATTTTGTCACGCTTTTGTGACTCATCAGGGGCTCGTTACTTCCAAGCTATGTATACACATTTTAAACATTTTAAGAAAATGGACATTGTGGGGTCCTCCTCCCTCCCAAGTCCCTTTAACCCCTTGTCACCCATGCAGGCTGGTATAGCCAGACCCTGAGCCATACCAGCCCACATGATCCAGAATGTGTGTGTGTTTTTGTGTTTGTGGGGGAGGTGTTCTGGAAAAGAAGGGCAGCAAATCTACCCCCTCCCCTTCAAACCCTTATCCATACCATGGATGGAGGAAGGGCTGTACACCCTGGGGGGGTTCATGGTGGCATCTGGAGGTCTCCTTTACCAAGTGCATCCCCAGATGCCCAAAAACCCTGGTGAAGTGGGTATAAAGGTACTTGACAATAATGAAATAATAAATAATACAATAATTGTGTTATTCTAATTAGCTATAAATACCTTTAAATTTAACTATCCTACACCAATATCCTCTGCAATTTGGGGTGCCACCCAGGCTCCCCATTGGTCCTTTAACAAACCAATGGGAATCTCTCCTAAAAGGAGGATTCCCACTGGTCTGATTAAGGACCACTGGGGGGACCTGGCAGCACTTTAAAAGATGCTTTGTTGGGGCCTGCTATACTTCAGTATAGCAAGCCCCCGTCCCACATACAGTGGGTTGCAAAAGTATTCTGCCCCCTTGAAGTTTTCCACATTTTGTCACATTACTGCCACAAACATGCATCAATTTTATTGGAATTCCACATGAAAGACCAATACAAAGTGGTGTACATGTGAGAAGTGGATCGAAAATCATACATCATTCCAAACATTTTTTTACAAATAAATAACTGCAAAGTGGGGAGTGCATAATTATCCGGCCCCCTGAGTCAATACTTTGTAGAACCACATTTTGCTTCAATTACAGCTGCCAGTCTTTTAGGGTATATCTCTACAGCTTTGCACATCTAGAGACTGAAATCCTTGCCCTTTCTTCTTTGCAAAACAGCTCCAGCTCAGTCAGATTAGATGGACAGCGTTTGTGAACAACAGTTTTCAGATCTTGCCACAGATTCTCGATTGGATTTAGATCTGGACTTTGACTGAGCCATTCTAACACATAGATATGCTTTGTTTTAAACCATTCCATTGTAGCCCTGGCTTTATGTTTAGGGTCATTGTCCTGCTGGAAGGTGAACCTCCGCCCCAGTCTCAAGTCTTTTGCAGTCTCCAAGAGGTTTTCTTCCAAGTCTGCCCTGTATTTGGCTCCATCCATCTTCCCATCAACTCTGACCAGCTTCCCTGTCTGTAACGATTGTGGAATTTTCTCCGTGAGCAGCACACAACGCGTGCGCTGATACGGCGGAAATCCTCCACAAGCGTATAATTGCAGGCACCCAGCAAAAGGTGCTACGCACCCGTAGAGGGAGATTCCTGTCGGCAGATGGCGCTGGGGAGTGCAGAGGAACCAATCCTCTGTATCTCCACAAATGCCAGACAGGAATTGTACGAAGCGCAGAACGCAATCGCAAGAGAAGCGATTGCGAATGCGAACAAGCAAAGGGACAGGTTTGTATGTGTGTGCGCCAACCAGTGCACACACAACAGCAGATATGAAATAGGAACACGATCGCGAGAGGTGCGATCGCCAGACGTGACACAAGGCTACAGCAAGGCGGAGCACGAGAGTAGCAAAGGCACAGCAAATAATACAATGAGGAGATACGGAAAATAACAAACGCTAGCTAACCGCGAACACCGCACTCATTCGCAACAGTGCACGCAGTTATGCGCGGTCTCCACGTGATAAGCACAATAGAGACAAGCACGCCTAACTAACCATCGACAGACAAACATAAAACAGAGGACGCTAACGCTTGCTTAATGGTTACCTCACCGAGCCTCCAGCTAGCGGTCGTAGCAGACAAGGCAGACACACGAAAACAGGGACAAGCTAGAGATAGGATCCACAGCACACGCGAAAGTGGCTAGCGCAATCCAGGTACAGAGTAGCAGAACAGAAGGATCCACAGCACTAGCGAAAAGTGGCTAGCGCGATCCCAGGAGACAGAACAGAAGGATCCACAGCGCTAGCGAAAAGTGGCTAGCGCGATCCCAGGAGACAGAACAGAAGAGATAGCTGGTAGCAACCGCTGCACCAGCTATACTCCAAGAACAGAGATCAGAACTATTTCCTGTCGACCACCGCTGGGACAGGACAACAGCAACAGAACAAACAAACAGATAAACAATCCTAACTGCACTTAGGGAATCTGCCTAGCACAGTTTCCAGGAATTACTCTAAGCTGATCTTCAAACAAAGAGCATGGCTGACACTCTCCAGAGTGTTTCACAGGAAGACTCCTTATGAACAGCAAAGCATTGTGGGACACACATAGTACTTATAGTACACGCCTCCAATGAATGTGGCCAGGCAATTTGCATGACAACGTATGCAAATTCCTCAGCTAGCACAAGCTGCAAAACTGACAGAAGCTCTTCTTTCCAGAGTCCTGCAGCATGCAAACCTACACAATGGTCAAAAAGCTGCCTGCCTGCACAGGCAGCTGAGCAAATCATCACACTGTCCCTGCTGAAGAGATGCACCCCCCGAGCATGATGCTGCCACCACCATATTTGACAGTAGGGATGGTGTGTTCAGAGTGATGTGCAGTGTTAGTTTTCTGCCACACATAGCGTTTTGCATTTTGGCCAAAAAGTTCCATTTTGGTCTCATCCAACCAGAGCACCTTTTTCTACATGGTTACTGTGTCCCCTACATGGCTTGTGGCAAACTGCAAACGTGACTTCTTATGCTTTCTGCTAACAATGCCTTTATTCTTGCCACTCTTCCATAAAGGCCAACTTTGTGCAGTGCACGACTAATAGTTGTCCTATGGACAGAGTCTCCCACCTGAGCTGTAGATCTCTGCAGCTCGTCCAGAGTCACCATGGGCCTCTTGACTGCATTTCTGATCAGCGCTCTCCTTGTTCGGCCTGTGAGTTTAGGTGGACGGCCTTGTCTTGGTAGGTTTACAGTTGTGCCATACTCCTTCCATTTCTGAATGATCACTTGAACAGTGCTCCTTGGGATGTTCAAGGCTTTGGAGATCACACACAGGTGCCCTCTATTTAGTCATTAACACTCATCAGGCAATGTCTATAGGCAACTGACTGCACTCAGATCAAAGGGGGCCGAATAATTATGCACACACCACTTTGCAGTTATTTATTTGTAAAAAAATGTTTGGAATCATGTATGCTTTTCGTTCCACTTCTCATGTGTACACCACTTTGTGTTGGTCTTTCATGTGGAATTCTAATAAAATTGATTCATGTTTGTGGCAGTAATGTGACAAAATGTGGAAAACTTCAAGGGGGCTGAATACTTTTGCAACCCACTGTAAGTACCTCCAGGATCTTCTACCTTATTCCCGCTCCCCCTTCTGACACCAAGAGAACACCCCCCAGCACCCACTGCTGCCATGCACAGCTCCCCTGACACCCACCGCCACCCCCTACATTGCCTCACTGCTGTGACCGATGCTCACTGTGCTGGTTACTAATAGGAGACCCCAGCATAAACATCTTTACATTTGCCACCAGAGTTGTATATTAGTTTTTACCCTGACCAATGCAATCTTTTTATGTTTCTTTTTATGTTAAAGGGGATCCCCAAGAGCCACCTTCACACTCTCCCTCCCTGGGGCATACACCCTACCTCCTCCTCCTGGGCATCAGTGTGATTTTGCCATCCCTGTGACACGCTAACTGCTACCGGGGCTGCGTCGCATATTGCATAGTGGATGCTGTAAAACTGCTTGTTTTGGGCATTCGCCCAGTGTATTTTGTACTGTATGTTTGTACTCCTAAAATCCTGTAGTCTATGTGTAATTATATGTATGCTGTCAATCATAGTTATGTTCCTGCCCATGAAGGTTTGCTGCTCTGTAGTGCCAACAACAATTCCTTGTACGATCCTGTACTTGGCGAATAAAATCTATTCTGATTCTGATTCTGATTCTGGTATATCTAAGGTCTAGGTCTAAAACTGTACTACACAGTATTGTTGGATTGGAGTCTACATCTTCTTGTTCATCCCTTCTGTGTTCACAGTTATTTAATTGATCCATAATTCTTTTCTTAGCACTACTCTTCTACTTTTTCTAGTGCTATAGCGGTGCCCAGTTATTGTGTTTGACGCTAAGCACTGCGCCCTGAGACCACCTGCTTCAATCTGCCTGGCCTGCTTTCCAATATTTTTTGTGTTTTATAGGTTTTTTTTCTTCCATTTTTGATTCTGTTCTCACAATTATAGCAAACAAAATAAAATGTTCCAACATTTGCTGTTCTTTCAGTAGCAACACTTTGTTCACTGCTTTCTGGCAAAGAAATGTGCAGCAAATCAATTGCTCTGCAAGTATTGTCATTGCTGATTCTATTCCATTGTTTCCTTTAACTACAGTTGCTGTTCTGTTGTTTGCTAAACTTATCATGTACAGCACTCCAATCGCTGATGCTTCCGGCTAAACATATTCTAGTCACCTTTTTTAAAATTATTTGTAATTATTTTATTAAAACTTTTTTTTTTTTATCATTTTTCTGCCAGGCATCTACATTCTTTTTTCTGTAAGTGAGTATTGTTATTGCTTTACCAACTGACCTTACACAAGGACATTGTTTCAACTGGTACGTGAGTACCTTTAACCTCCCTGGCGGTTAATTTTTTTTTTCAAATAGTAAAAAAAACTTTTTTTCTAATTTTTTTTTTGTTTCATGTAAAGCTACCAGAGTGGTAGCTACATGAAACACCACTAGAGGGCGCATGTGGCCCTCTAGTCCGATCGCCGCCGGCAACAATAGCATACAGGGGAACGCGTATATAACGCGTTCCCCTGTTTGGCTTCTCCTGTCGCCATGGCGATGATCGGCATGACGTCATGGACGTCAGCCGACGTCCTGACGTCAGGCGCACTCGATCCAGCCCATAGCGCTGCCCGGAACTCATTGGTCCGGGCAGCGCAGGGCTCTGGCGGGGGGGGCCCTCTTCTGCCGCTGCGTGCGGGCGATCGCCGCAGAGCGGCGTCGATCAAGCTGTGCGCGCAGCTAGCAAAGTGCTAGCTGCGCGCACAGCACTTTACATTGTGAAAATCGCCCCACCAGGGGCTGAGATATCTCCCTGTGCGGCATAGCTCATGCCGCAGAGCTCAGCTCGGGCTTACCGCCAGGGAGGTTAAAGTAACCTTAGGACCCTTGCACACTGTACACATTGCATAATGCACAAATTATAATGACTGACACTGCATTGGAAACTAGACATAGGGCCATATCCTATCAAAAACTCACCCAGCTAATTCTTTACAACCTATCCTATTACATTTTTCATACTGCCAGGAAGTGATGCTTCCCGTCAGACATGAGCATTAGCTTAGACCTGCAAAAAGCAGGTCTACGTGTTGCACTGCTGCATCTGGAGGTCTCCTTTAATAAGGCCATCCATGATTGCTGAAGCCCCCCGCAGCTGAGCCAGGCATTTACCTTCAGCCGCTGAACATCCGCTGCCTCTCGCCACAAGTCCCAGCGCTGTAATTACAGTATCTTGGAGCCCGGGCAAAGCATCTTTGAAGCTCCTGCTGGGGCTCCCCATTGTCCAGACAGTGGACCAATTATTATAGTGGGCGCCCTTTCAACAGGACTCTCCTGTTCTTTACAAATTGGATTATACTTTGGCTGAGTTGGACCAGCACCCTGATGAGCGGATTCATACCACAGTGACAACTTATGCACTTTCTATTTTTTCTTTTCAACAGGATGTCTGGGGTGAAGGTTTGGTGCTCATGGTTGAGGGTTGGGTTAAGTTAGTTGCCCACTAGGGGGTGGGGGAGTTAAGATTAAGCACCATTGGGGTGGAGGGTTCTGTGTAAGAGTAGAGAGAGGTTAGATCATAGTAAAATATTGATAAATATTACTGATATTTTACTAATTTGCAAATTATTATACTGCGCTCCAATAGAAATTCAGATACTCAGGGGATCGCAGCAAAAAAGGGTTCACTTCACCTTGCTCAACAATCCACAATGATTCACTGCGCTTTCCCGACCCTGAAACAGTTAAAGCACGCACATAGTGCAAAGTATTGTCCTTTAAAACCACAATCTGCACCCCGTGCATGCACTCCTGGGGGTAGTGCCTCCACCGTATATGGGATACTAATCACTCTCCCAATGTGAATGCACTCACCAGAAGTGCATCTTGAGTATTGGCATATCACATATAGCATAGATGTCAGCCAAGAAGGATTCTCCACATGTGAAACCAACTTCCAAGTTTATTGCCACAGATATACAGGTTGACAGAGGGTACATAGGAATAGGATCCTACCGCTGATATAACAGAGTTGCACGTTACCACACTGTCTCTCCTGCTTCCTTCCCGTGTTCCCATGGTGTCAGCACGCACACCTCCGACTCCGCCCTACGCGTTTCGTCACGTTATGTGACTCATTCAGGGGCACACGGGGCAGGGGATATTTTACTATATGAGTGAAGTAGTAGAATATAGGTAAATTCACCAGTATTCTACTACCGGCTATTTCCTGTGCCCTTTTTTACAAGGGCCTTTATCAAATATATTGCATGTGAACAGCCCCATAGAATTGTATGGCAATGAGTAGGGATGCCAAATTATTCTGCAACATAATGGACATAGTGTGCTAGGACATTCATTTTAACCTTATTGATACACCAGAAACATTATCTTTATTTCAATATTTTGTCCATTATTCAAAATTATATTTCTTTAATATTTATATAAACAAATATTTTTAATTAGAAAATAAATATAAACAGAGTCTCCAGATCATTTTTTTCAGCGCTAATTCAGAGAATCAGAGAACAGCGTAAGCTGGTTAGGAATAGATAACATTTTTATCAAATATTTATAGCCTATATTCAGAGACTTTTGGGAAACACTGGAAACAGAAACAAAATACAGCATCTTTCAGTTACAAATCAATGGAATTTACAATATATATCAAGGATATCGTGGTGGAAAATTTGTAGAAAACATTCTATCCCTGTATTTCAGAGCATTAATTCAACACCATATTTTCTCTATATAGTTTTCTTTTTGAGATTTATGTATTGTTTTGTTTAACATTAATCATGGATAGCATTTACTTAATGCTGTCACAAATTATTAATGGCACAGATGTGTAAATCAATAAATAATACACCTGAAACAAATGCATATGTTGCAACCTGTTTGCAGTACAAAATCATAAACCTCAGTACAGAAATAGATGCTTGGCAAGCATTGCTTGCGCCTCTGTGTCAGTTCAATATTTAAACTGCAACAAAAACACAACACAGACTATTAGTGAGTTCAACACAGCACAAATGTTTCACATAGCAGAAAGAAAAATGAAACATTAAAAACAGAGAAATGTGACTATTAACCCACAGGCAATTCCCAGCACAAACATATTTATTAAAGCGGAATATAACCCTGCATTTCAACTTTGCTCTAAAACATTATTTACAGTATACAGGATCTTCTCAAAAAATTAGCATATTGTGATAAAGTTCATTATTTTCTGTAATGTACTGATAAACATTAGACTTTCATATATTTTAGATTCATTACACACAAGTGAAGTAGTTCAAGCCTTTTATTGTTTTAATATTGATGATTTTGGCATACAGCTCATGAAAACGCAAATTTCCTATCTCAAAAAATTAGCATATTTCATCCGACCAATAAAAGAAAGTGTTTTTAAAATAAAAAAGTCAACCTTCAAATAATTATGTTCAGTTATGCACTCAATACTTGGTCAGGAATCCTTTTGCAGAAATGACTGCTTCAATGCGGCGTGGCATGGAGGCAATCAGCCTGTGGCACTGCTCAGGTGTTATGGAGGCCCAGGATGCTTCGATAGCAGCCTTAAGCTCATCCAGAGTGTTGGGTCTTGCGTCTCTCAACTTTCTCTTTACAAAATCCCACATATTCTCTATGGGGTTCAGGTCAGGAGAGTTGGCAGGCCAATTGAACACAGTAATACCATGGTCAGTAAACCATTTACCAGTGGTTTTGGCACTGTGAGCAGGTGCCAGGTCGTGCTGAAAAATGAAATCTTCATCTCCATAAAGCTTTTCAGCAGATGGAAGCATGAAGTGCTCCAAAATCTCCTGATAGCTAGCTGCATGGACCCTGCCCTTGATAAAACACAGTGGACCAACACCAGCAGCTGACATGGCACCCCAGACCATCGCTGACTGTGGGTACTTGACACTGGACTTCAGGCATTTTGGCATTTCCCTCTCCCCAGTCTTCCTCCAGACTCTGGCACCTTGATTTCTGAAAGACATGTAAAAGTTGCTTTCATCCGAAAAAAGTACTTTGGAACACTGAGCAACAGTCCAGTGCTGCTTCATTGTAGCCCAGGTCAGGCGCTTCTGCCGCTGTTTCTGGTTCAAAAGTGGGTTCATGCTTCCATCTGCTGAAAAGCTTTATGGAGATGAAGATTTCATTTTTCAGCACGACCTGGCACCTGCTCACAGTGCCAAAACCACTGGTAAATGGTTTACTGACCATGGTATTACTGTGCTCAATTGGCCTGCCAACTCTCCTGACCTGAACCCCATAGAGAATCTGTAGGATATTGTGAAGAGAAAGTTGAGAGACGCAAGACCTAACACTCTGGATGAGCTTAAGGCCGCTATCGAAGCATCCTGGGCCTCCATAACACCGGAGCAGTGCCACAGGCTGATTGCCTCCATGCCACGCCGCATTGAAGCAGTCATTTCTGCAAAAGGATTCCCGACCAAGTATTGAGTGCATAACTGAACATAATTATTTGAAGGTTGAATTTTTTGTTTTAAAAACACTTTTCTTTTATTGGTCGGATGAAATATGCTAATTTTTTGAGATAGGAATTTGGGGTTTTCATGAGCTGTATGCCAAAATCATCAATATTAAAACAATAAAAGGCTTGAACTACTTCAGTTGTGTGTATTTGAAACTAAAATATATGAAAGTCTAATGTTTATCAGTACATTACAGAAAACAATGAACTTTATCACAATATGCTAATTTTTTTAGAAGATCCTGTATTATATGCAACCAGCATTTTTTTTTTACTAGACCAGCATTGGAAGGGTTACACAGGCTTTAAAGATCCTGGAGATTTCTGCAGATGCATCCGAAGCTGAAATAGATACATTTTGTTTACATAAATGTATCTAAGTGTTGAATGTGACTCACTCTCTCTGATTGAGAAGGAGCTTGGAGGACAGCCAAAGAGTGTGTAACATTTCTCGATAGATACATATAACTAAATAGAATGTAACAATCTGAACTTCTGCATATCTCTCCACGGAACTTTAAACCTCTGTGTTTACCCTTCCAATGCTGGTCTAGTAAAAAAAAAAATGCTTTTTGCATATAATATGCTGTAAATAATATTTTAGAGCAAAGTTGAAATGCAGGGTTATATTCCGCTTTAATAAGACAAATATCACTGTATGCATGAGTCACACATTTTATTTATTTATTTTTTATTAATTTTAGAGAGAAACTGGCATTTCAACTGAAAAACACTGTAGCTGAAACAAATCTGAACCCTATGCATTGTTACTTCAAATTGAAGGAACACTGGACATCTACTGATATTTTAAAAACACTCTAAATATAAGTTCATAAAAGTATCAGAGGCAGAGGATCAGCAAGGCAGCCACGCAACATGTACTGTATTGTCTAAAAGGAAATATGGCAGCCTCCATATCCTTCTCCTTTCATGCATCATTTAAAACAAAAGTAAAGTAAAAATAAATTATTATGCTAATCTCAAAGATTTCTAGCCTTTTCATTGTTTTCCTACTTAAAGAGTAACTGTCAGGCTGAAAAAGCTAATTTAAACCTCTATTCTCCTGTGTTAAACAGTTTAGAAGGAAGCCAAAAAGGCAATATTGCAGTTAAAAATCTCTCTTACTTTAGATGTTTGCTGACAGCAAGGCTCCGTATTCCCAGGCTCCTAAGGAGGACGCAAGCCGAATAACAGATACTGCAAAGCATTCTGGGGCCCTCCCCTGGCTGCTAGTGAGGCTCAAGTTACAACAGCATGTAACAGTCTAGCTCACAGCACTAATAAATCTCAGGGCAGAGTACACTGCAGGAGTCCGCTATTTTTCCTAGCCACATGGCTAATTAATATTCACTGCACAGTAGTGTTATTCATTACCAGAGTTTGTGAGAGTGGAATCATCAGGAAGCAGGCAGGACATGACGACACATTTGGCTACATAGGAGACAGACAAACATGGAACCTGCCATGAACTGTCAGGAGCATCATTCTCTGCAAATACTATATACAAATTATGTGAAGTACAAACATGGACAGTGAAATGCATATGTAATGTAAGTACAGCCAATCTTTAGCTACTGATATATGTGTTTATTTTCTCTGAGATCCTATACCTAACAGCTCCTCTTTAAAGTGAACCTCCTGACTAAAAAGCTACTCAACAGAACTGAAAAGGCTTGGTGTTTCTTTAACAGTTTCACAGCATCAGAACTTTGTTTTTCTTACTAAAGCATCATTTTTAGCTACATTTTTATCTAAGCTCCACCCATCAAAGAAAAAAAGCCCAGGCTTTTTTCCCTGATACTGTGCAGAGCATGATGGGATTTCCTATGTTGTTATTCACGTTGCCTAGCAACTGGGAGAGGTGCTCAGAACACAGTACAGTTGGAACTGTGTCTCATGCTCCCTGTCACCTCCTTTCAACCAAAAAGATGGCTGCCCTTATGAAATCACAAACCTTTGCCTGTTCTTTTAAAACATGGTGGGTAAGAGATTATATTACCTATCTATCTTAATTAACATAACTAATGTAACTTGATGATAGTATGTTTGTTTAGGCTGGAGTTCCTCTTTAACAGATACGCTTGGCAAACACAAAAATGTAGACATTATTCTTCAAATGTTGTATGTAAACTGCTCTGTACTATCAAAGGTTTGCCTGTATGGACACAGGTGGTTCATAAAGTTAACCACTTGATGACCCACCCTTTACCCCCCCTTAAGGACCAGCGCTGTTTTTACTGATCTGTGCTGGGTGGGCTCTGCAGCCCCCAGCACAGATCAGGTAGCAGGCAGAGAGATCAGATTGCCCCCCTTTTTTCCCCCCTATGGGGATGATGTGCTGGGGGGGGGTCTGATCTCTTCTGCCTGCTGGGTGATGCGGGGGGGGGGGGGCACCTCAAAGCCCCCCTCCGCGGCGAAATTCCCCCCTCCCTCTCCTACCTGCTGCCCCCCCGGCGATCGAGGCTGCACAGGACGCTATCCGTCCTGTGCAGCCAGTGACAGGACGTCCCCTGTCACATGGAGGCGATCCCCGGCCGCTGATTGGCCGGGGATCGCCGATCTGCCTT
The DNA here is from genome assembly GCF_040937935.1 of Hyperolius riggenbachi. Lineage (NCBI taxonomy): Eukaryota > Metazoa > Chordata > Amphibia > Anura > Hyperoliidae > Hyperolius > Hyperolius riggenbachi. The sequence goes on from NC_090648.1 coordinate 446,820,792, forward strand.
ACGGCGCTGCTGCGCAGCAGCGCCGTACAAATGTAAACAAAGCGAAAATTATTTCCGCTTGTGTTAACATTTAGCCTGCGAGCCGCCATCGGCGGCCCGCAGGCTATACACGAAGCCCCCCGCCGTGAATTGACAGGAAGCAGCCGCTCGCGCGAGCGGCTGCTTCCTGATTAATTAGCCTGCAGCTGGCGACGCAGTACTGCGTCGCTGGTCCTGCAGCTGCCACTTTGCCGACGCACGGTATAAGCGTGCAGTCGGCAAGTGGTTAAAGAATGAAGGTTATGAGAAGAAAGAAAACTGAGCAAGAGCAAATTGGCAGCAAGAGTTACAGATAAAGAGTAACAATACTAAAGGCAACAATAAGAAATTGTTACAGGTCTGCACATAAACCAGCGAGGGATCAATACTTGCAGCAGTACTAATGACTTAACAGAGGAATATGGTGAAAAAAAGGGATTTATTAGAAAAGCGCACTGTATGCGCATCCGATAGAACATCAAATAACCAACACTACAGGAATCAACCTCACAATAAACAGCAAACCTAACTAACTAACTAACTAACTAACTAACTAACTAGCAAGCAAACAGTGTTTACAAATATACGATCAGATGAAGCATTGTGCAGGAGACACGTCAAGAACATAAATATGATCAAGCAAAGAAAAAGAAGTCAAGAGAGTCAATAGAGTAGGCAGGTACAGTTTCAAGGGAAAGACCAGGAGTTTAACAACACCACATTGATATTGCAATATTCTAGATCAGAGGTCCCCAAACTTTTTCGGTCAAGGGCCGGGTCAACATACTTCGGACTGCAGGGGGGCCAGAACATACATTATCTAGGTATCCATTCCCCCAAGTCATGCCCGGAGGAGAGCTTCCAGCAGCAGGCATTCAGTCATGCGGCTCCCCGAAGAATGTCTTTGTGCGCCAGTGAAGCATACACAGGTGCCAACCTGCCATCCAGTTGTTGTCACCTGGTGCAGAATTGGATTGGAAGCCAGCGAATGACTGCTCGCTGGCTTCTACAGTATGTGGATGGGTGGTGTCAGCATTGCTATTCTATATGTGGGCCGCTGATATTTAAGGGTGCAGTAAGGCCACATCTATAAGTTATATATTTTGGTTTGGGGGGCCAGTGAAAAAGCTTTGGGGGGGGGGGGGCGCATTCGGCCCACAGGCCTTAGTTTGAGGACCACTGTTCTAGATGCTACATGAAAAATATATATGAATAATGCAAGTTGTATGCTCCAGGGAGTGGCAGCAATGGGGGTAGGAAGCTGCACTAGACCACTAAGGACTAACAGGGCAGGGGGCAGCCCTAGACCACCAGGGAGGGAAAGATATATAAGTTAGGGCTACAGTGTGCATGTTGGAGGGATGTGGAGTGAGATAGGGTTGAAGGTGACATGGGGTTGTTCTGTGAGGGATGTGAATGGTGTTATTTTTTAGCTTACAAGGGGGAGGGTGAATGTGTATTGGAGGGCAAAATCAATGTGATGAAGTGTGTTGGGGGGTGTACATTAGTGGCCACTCCCACAGGTTGGGTGCTCTGAAGTGTGGGAAATTCCCACAGGAAATGAACAGCAGAGGGATGGGAATAGTGTGTGTGTGTGTGTGTGTGTGTGTGTGTGTGTGTCCGTGTCTGTGTGTCACACACACACACACACACACACACACACACACACACACACACACACACACACACACACACACACACACACACACACACACACACACACACACACACACACACACACACACACACACACACACACACACTAGACAATAGCTCTCAAGTCCTGTATACAAATACACTACTTTTTCAAGTAACATATTTGTTGTTTTAGTAGCTGAAGTAATTTCTACTGTAACGCTACCATAAAGTCTTGATGTACCACCATCATTATCCATAAGAAATGTGAATTGTTTACATTTACAGCCATTTTGCACTAATACATTTAAATGCACATATTCATTCTCCACTCTAATGAGCACAGCGGTTGCTTTATTATAGCGCATTCAAGTTTTGTTTATGCAGCTTTCTATTGTTTACTGACACAGTCAGCTTTTTTGTTTTATTGCACTCATCAAATATACATGTAATTGTATTGTGTTTCGCTTATATTTCACCTCCAGTGCAAAGCGATGACTTTTACATCAGCAAACGTTTGCTATTTGATCTACCTGCTGTATGTACAGAAGAGAATTTGAAATCATAGCGAGAAAACAGGAAAGATGGAAGATGAATCTGATTAAACAGACTATGTACTATATGGCCCTATTTTTTAATGTCGAACATTTAAGGCAAATTTGTTTTACAGCATTTTATTTTGGTTCGTAAACTTTGTGATGTCATACTATAACTACTTTTGCATGATAATCTATTTTCTATCCTAATAAATGCTTCATTCATCCAAATCTCCATGTGAATGAGCGCCGGCGATCAATGAAATGCTGCGTCGATACTTACACATCCACACATTTCTTCCTGCTTAGCATACTAATAGTATGCAACAGAAAGTAATACACGAGGACATCTTATGGCCAAATAGTAAAATTACACCTACATATATTTTTTTTTTTAATAAAAAGTCCCACATTTACATTTAAAATTAAATCTTTCCCTCCCACACGCTCCCATAGTGCCTATTTTTTTAATTGAAAAATAATAAATAAAAAATGAACATGCAGTAAAGTACGGTGAGGTTAGTATGTAATATTCATTTGCAGCTGCATGGTGTGTTTATTTTAAATAGTTTTAGGTTCCCTTTAAATCACCCTACCATTGAATCAGTTCCTTTAAATGAAGATGTATGGAACTGCTTCTGCTAAACCTGGAAAGTTTTATAAAGCACTTTCTATTACCCATGTGTCCTGAGTTTCCTTCCTAAAAGCTGCTATATGAAGCTTGCTGTGAGAGCTTTTATCCGTCACATCTCATTATTATTGTTTAAAGAGGTTTCCACTTTTAACTAACAGAAAAGATATGCTATTGATTCCACTACAGTTCAGCAGGTTGTTGTTCCCTGCAGTGCTAATGCTGGCACTTTTGTTTTCACTTTGGAAATAGGTATTGGAGTGCATCTAGAGAGTTATAATGTAGCCAGGTCCATTATCCAAAGTCGAAAGGAACAGACTTGAACTGACCATACTTGTCCTGACTTTCACCAGTCATTTCTCGTATCCGAGCATTGCGTGAAATAGTAAGGTTATTAGAGTACAAATGGTAGTTTGCATGCAACGTGGGAACATTAGCATATTCGAATCAGCTTTATTTTGTCAAGTACAATGGGTAGTTGGACCCAGAATTATCTTTAGTAATAAGCTTTGTCGCAAAAATTCAGACAGCCAGGCAGGGATGTACAAATAGCTCCTGCAACCCCAGCTGTTACAGGGGGGCCCGGGGACTACCGTATTTCCCCTAAAGTAAGACATCCCCTGAGAATAAAACCTAGCAGGAATTTCAAGAATGCTTGGAATGTAAGACATTCTCCGAATTTAAGCCCTAGCAACATCCCACATGACACCAGCAAGTCACGCTCAATACAAAGCCTGGATACAGGAGAGCAGCAGTATAATGTGAGTTCTACACAGTCCTATATAATTCAGGCAATTTGTGTTTTTGTTGGAGCCAGCCCTTCTGATCTGTTGTGATGATAAGCATCACCTGCACATCACCTCTTCACCTCTTCCCAGGACACACACACAGCTTATCCTATCATAGCTCTGTGGAGACTGACAGTTCTCTGCCTGCAAGAAAACTCTTACCCACATGCAGAATCAATTTCTTGTAATTGAGAGCCAATATCTGCAAACCACAAGCTCTGTGTATGTTGCACACGGCATACAGTATGTACATTTTGTATAGGAAAAATACCAGTGTGTTTGCCCAAAAATAAGACATCCTCTGAAAATAAGCCCTAGCACATCTTTTAGAGCAAAAATTAATATAAGACAGTGTCTTATTTTCGGGGAAACATGGTAGGGAGGCCAAGAAGCAGAGCACGGCAGTGGAAGTAACTTCTAGTGGTGCCGCCTGGTGCATGTACTATGCGTCTAAAGAGAGGAGTGAGGAGGATGTTTTGCTCACTGGGCTGACATGTATGCTGCTTCTTCTGCCACACTCTACCTGTTCGCGGGGGGGGGGGGGGGGGGCAAAGCCAGAACCAAAAAACAGGAAACAACAGATAGTCTCCTTTAAAAATGTATGCGTATGTCCTACTTTTTAGTTGTTCCTAGGGGCAAGCTATATATGGTCTGATTTATCTGTAGAGATACTAGGGGGAACTAATTTGGATGTAGTTAAGAAAAAGAGGCAACTCCCCATCGCCCTGAAAATTCACCTTATGGAAAATTAACTTCATGCTTGCAAAGAATTCACCATATTCAAACCGGCTGAACTATGAATTTGACCTTCAAATATCCCATGGTCATTCTTGCTGTACACATGAGGAGTGGGTCGCTTGCAATGGGAGGCAGAAGAACCTTTTCAGCAAAGCATCCTTGTTTATAAAGTCTTGTTTCCTGTTCCTCACCTCCGTAGTCCTGTTTCCTCTACCTCACCTCCATATGTTCCTCTTCCTCACTCATTTATTCCTTTATAAAGTGAGACCCTGGCAACATAAGCTTTTCCATATTGTCCCACATCCTTTTTTTAGGACACTAACGTGGGAAATAGTCCCTTGTCCTTCAAATTCAGACTCAGACAAGAGGGCTTTGCAAGAATGCTCTCGGCCACAGGAGTGCAATAGGGGTGGGTAAGTTTGGCTGGCCAGCATCACGCATGCAAATCCTAACCTGACTGGCTCAGCAGGGGACTTTACCAGGGCTGACAGCAGCACAGCATAGAGGACTGGGAAGATGATGGGACTAAAGTGGGCTGGAGGAAGCCTCAGGTGGATACAAATCCTTTTGTTAGAAAGTTTCAGATACACTTAAAGAGAATCTGTAACAAAAAAAAAAGTCCCCGGGGGGGGTGGGGGGGGTACTCACCTCACTAGGGGGAAGCCTCAGGGTCCCAATGAGGCTTCCCCTTTGCTGTAGCTGCAGGCAATCCAGCGCTGGCTTCCCCAAAGTATCCCGAAATCCGGGCTCGACAATCTCAACATGGCTAATATATTTACCTTCCCTGGCTCCAGTGGGGGCGCTGTTGAGGCACTCAGCATGAAAATAGGTGGAAATAGCCGATCTCCGTTGGGTCCGCTCTACTACGCAGGGGCAGGAGACTTGCGCCTGCGCAGTAGAGCGGCCCGACAGAGATCAGCTATTTCCACCTATCTCCGAGTGGAGAGCCGATACTGCACCTGCGCTGGAGCCGGGAAGGTAAATATTTACATCCCCGCGGTGCCAGGAGCTTTTTCGCTGCTGCCGTGGGACACAGGAGGTTGGAGGGCTTCCCCCACCCGAGGTGAGAACCCCCAGGGGAACTTTTTCTCATTACAGGTTTGCTTTAATAAAATATATTTTGTTGTTTCTTCTGAAGAAATGTTACTTCACTTTGTTCCCAGGAAGAGTCTCCCAACTTGAACAGTCACAAACAATCAAAAAAAGACCCTAAAATGTCCCCGCCATATTCAAAACCAAAATAAAGGCTGTGTCTAGAGCTGGGGCTGTGTGGGCAGAAAACATAAAGTGCTCACATTTTGACATGATCCTAATCATGTCGTGTAGCATTAATTTTAAATAGGCCGGATCACGTGCTGTTCAGCCATCTGTATTTAATGGTGTGCACAATAGTTCTCAGCAGGGAAACTGCTCACTACAGTAAATAGCAAAGAATAGGCAGCAGCAGGACGGCTAACACAAAGAGCTCAGAGAGACTTTGTTTCAGGAAACTTTTGCATTGATATTTCACTTAAATGTCAGAAGTATTATGAGACTTCTCATTGCTACTTTTAGTTTTTCCTTTCAGCTCGAAAAGGGATGTTGAATCATAATACTGTATTGCAACAGCCTATAATCAGACTTTTGCTTTTTGGGAATATTTTGGCTATTATTATTATTAAAGGGAATCTGAAGTGAAAATAAACTTATGAGATAATGATTTGCATGTGTACAGCTAAGGAATAGGACATTAGTAGCAAAGAAAAGAGTCTCATATTGTTTGTAGCGCAGAAAGAGTTAAAAAACCTCCGTTGTTATCTATGCAAAAGAGATTCTCTGAGCTCTCTGACCCAACATGGGTGGAAGACAGTGCTGTTTTCTGAAGCACTTATACATCAAAGAAACACCAAAAGACAGCTTCAGATAAGGTTTTGCTGCACGTTAAAAGAGTCATTAGCTCTGCTCGGTTTCATCGTTTAAAATATAGAGTGTAGTTTGTAAACTGCAAATATGACAGAAATATGCAATGTTATAGTAAAGAAAAAGCTATATAACTGAAGATAAAAATATGAGACTCTACTTTGCTACTAATGATCTATAAATTATCCGTACTACACATACAAGACATTATATCATGATTTATTTTTTCTGATTCATTGTCACTTTAATAATACATACCAATGACCATAGAACAAAATCTAAAAATGTTCTTGCCCATTTGGAGTACATGGCACTAAAACTTTATTGAATACTTTTTGATCAAGAAGGGCAGAAAAGGGAGGGCTTTCTTTGGTAAAGTTATCCAGCAGGTTTAACGGTACACACCAAAAAATGTCATTGGACTAGCCCATAACTACAGGTTATTGCAGAGATGAATTTAGATAACATGGAGCCCTAGGCATGGTAGTAGATGTGGGCCCCCCTTATTGTATTTTTGGTAAGCTGAAGTGAAGACAGGTCAGAGAAGGTGGCTGGTGGGCCCCTTAACACCCACAAGGCCCTAGGCACCTGCTTAGGTTTCCTAGTGGATGATCCTGCTTTGGGTTAATGTTTGGGTGTATGGAGCAGCAAGCTGGTATTAAACACAAATCTCATAAATAATGACTTTTAAAATAACATGTATACTATTTCATAATTCATTTTAAAACTTAGGTTTACAGATAAATATTTAATGCAATGTACATCTGTAGAGCTACATTTTCAAAGACTGTTAGCTTTTCCTATAAGAAGATCTGCTTGTATGCCTAGTGGTGCCTTCTGTAAAGCGGCTAGGAGTATTTGCTATTTGCTGCAAGGTATGGAACTTTCATGTAAATCGATTTGTGAGAATGTCTGGTTTGGAGAACTACAGCTGTAAATTGACTTACAGGAATCTGGCTGTTTGTAGTGCTGCCTGCTACTATTTTACTCAAAAACAAACATTTATATAAACAAACATTTGTTGCTTTTATAGTTATAAAACCAGCCAGCAGTGGCCAAGCTTATGACAGGAGAATACTTTTGTATTTTTTAACAGATCAGAGTCAGCCTTATTGGTCCAGTACGATGGGGGGTAGGACCTGGAATGGTTTTTGGTACAGACTGGATCAGCGATTGTGCAAATTAATAGACAGAAAAATTGTCAATAAATCAGGTAATACAGATAATGACATACAAAAAAATAAGTAAACAAAATAAGAACAAGCAAGTATTCCAGTTGAAAAATTAGAGTGAGGGAGACTGGGGGGTGGGGGGGGGGGAGAAAGTGTTTTTGTGTTTGGAGGTTTTGGTGGAGATGGCTCTGTAGTGGTGACACTGAAGGTAGAGTGTTAAGATAGTGATTTACGGGGTAGGAAAGATCATTCACTGTCCTGATAGCCCTGGTCCTCAGTCTAGAGGTGTAAATGATGGCATGGATGTGCCAATGTTCTCCACAGTGCAGATGCCTTTCTGTAGTTTATTCCTGTTGCTAATGGAGGCACCTACATACCAGATGATGACAAAGGAGCAGAGGACTGGTTCAATGGTAGCAGATGGTAGCAGAGAAGAAGCTAGTTAGTAGGTTCTGAGTCATTCTGAATATTTGACGTTTTTTAATTGATTATTTTTTTTAAAGGAATACACATAGTGATGACCGTAATGAACAAATTACGATTTCGCTATATTTCACGTACATTTTCGCAATTACGCTTTGCAAATTCAATTGATTTCGTGTAGTCATTCGTAATTTCGCATTCAATTTCGCAAAATTTTGCAAAATTTTGCTTAATGTCTTGCCGACTTTAGCAGTGAATAGCAAAGCTCCCATACATGCTATTGACACCAAAATTGCTACGTATGTTAAGGAGAATCTTGGGTACAAGCCAAAAAATTAATTTTGCAAAAAGACCTTGTAGTTTTTGAGAAACTCGATTTTAATAATGCAAGTAAAATATGGTTTTTAAAGTTCGAAAAACAACAGTTTAAAAAACATTTTTCCTTGCATTTTTTAAATCAAGTTTCTCAAAAACTACAAATCCTTTTTGAACATTTATTTTTGTGACTTATACCCACTATTCTTCTTAACATATGTAGCAACTTTGGTAGCAATAGCATGTATAAGGGCTCTGTTATTAACCTCTAAAGTGGGCACAAAATTACACAAAAAATTACGCAAAATGTTGAAATACTACCACCACTGAATACACAATACAATATACGGTCACAGACTGGGTCAGAAAACCCCCATATTACCCACTTCCTATGGACTGTGGTCCTCCACCATCAACACAATAAGGATATAGGAACTCTGATTATATTGTTAAGTTATATTTTTAGGTTGTCTTAGAGATATTGGTCACCTAGAAACAATGAAATAAGGAGAAGAACACCAACAAAGTCTCAATGAGCCAATGTAAAGTACTCATAAATACATTATTTATTACATTCTTTAAAAGGAGGAAGTATCAGAGCTAAATGAAACGTACCCCCTCCTGCTCTTTGGTGCTAAAATGATGTTGAATGCATGTGTTCGTGTTCCAATCAGTGTAAGTACGGCAGTGCCATACCCCCAAACTGCATTGCAAGGTGGTCAATGAGATTTGTGCCACACCACTAGCCCACATAAAGGTCACAATGATCTTGTCGATACTTTTAAAAACACTGTTAGTCTTTATAAGGTTGATTCTGCCTATAAGTTAAAGTGGCATTTTAGCCCAAGCCACACACTATCAACTATGGGCAACAGGAGAATACTTTAACAGTAGTTCCGCTTATGTCTATTTTTACCTAGTTTAACTGCAGCTTTACACTTTGAAAAATCCCCTTATGAGGCCATTAAATTAATGAAAGGGGACACTGAATAGTCTAAGACTCTAAGTATTTATGTTAGCCTACTTTTAAACAGATAAATGTGGCCACTTGGGAGCTATTTTTTTCCTGTAGCTCACACAACTTGCTAAGTAACGTATGACATAACTGAGAAACAAAATAAGTCTAGCAGAGTATACTTAAAGGTTATTCAAGCTAAAAATAAAAAATATATAGTTAAATACAGTACCCCAGGCACACCACCGTTTCTCCCCAATTCATCCTGTGCTTTGCCCCAACCAGTGGCATAACTAGAATTCATGGGGCCTCCCAGTTAGACTTTGATGGAGCCCCCCTTAGGCAAGCCTATAATATTCACATATAATTGTAGTAATAGTATTGTAGGACCAGCACTAGACAGCTGGCTAATAATACTGAGGGTATGGTGTACTGTACTGTGCCTCCAGAATCAGGATCAGTATAGCAATTTGTAGAAAAGAAAGTTTTCCGGGCACTAGTTGCAGTAAAAAAAGTGGACACCTTTATTTTATCCTCAAATAGAGAGATTAAAAAAACAGATGTAAAGCCTGACAACCTGTTTCGCAGAGTCCAAGCTCTGCTTCTTTGGAGGCAAAAGAATTACACTTTATACATCAGTGCAATGCTAAACAGCCTTACCGCTCTACAGGGCACTCCCCCCAACGAGCGAAGCACGAAGGGCGTCGCTCCGAGTCGCTGCCGTCAAAGAGGGCCCCGCCCCTTCCGGGTACGTCATAGCCAGCAAACCAACACAGGGAGCCAATCACGAACGACAACTGCGGTATCAGGGTGGAGTGGAGATGGGCGTCTAGTTACCTAGGTAACCCATCATAGAGCAGGAAGGCTGCAAGTAAAAACAGAGACAAATTACATTAAAAACAAACAAAATGCAAGCAATTGGAGGAACACGACATAATAACACTGTACATATTAGCATCAAGTAAAATGACTTTTTGAGGAAAAAGCTTGGAGAAGCACCATATGAAACAAGGCAGTGGCCAGTGGTGCAGACAGAATAATCCCCATATACCGATCGAAATCGCATGGTGCTGACCAGGGTCAAGATAGATACCTTAGCAAAAAACAACAACTCCGGGTGCAAAAACGAAGGAAAAAGGGGGACCATCTATAGTACCTAAAAAAGTATTGCTTCAAGGATTTTTGATTACCAAAACCGCCTAAACTTTTAAAGGAGGGTGACGGGGGGCATACCCAATTATTAATTAGGGAGATAGAAAACTGTGTCTGCCCCCAAGATAACCACAGTGGGCTAAAACAAAAAAAGAGAAAAGAGAAAGAGAGGAGAAAGAAGGAAGAAAAGAAAGGAGGAAGAGGTAGAAGAGGGGAACAGAAAAGGGAAGAAAAGAAATGGGAAAAAGAAGAGAAAAATGTAGATAAGAAAAATGCCCGCAATCAAAAAGGTTATAACCAAGTTTCATTGGTGTTTATCCAGGAAGCACCATAACTGAACATTACGTTCATTTAATCCTAATCTACCGCAAACATCTGTAAGAGAGATAAGCCTAGCTTCCTTCCTGCGTAGCCATTTATCCCTACAGACACCTCTTGGCGGTACCGGGACCATTTTTAGACCACAAAAATGGAGGCAGTCTGGATTACCTCCATGTGCCTCCCTTACATGAGCAATTAAGCGGCCTGCACCTTTCCCGGTCTTTATTGAATTGTAGTGTTCTTGAAATCATGTACCCAGAGGCCTGGTTGTTTTGCTAATGTAATACTGTTTACATGGGCAAAGCACAGCATATACCACAAACAGGGATTTGCAGTGGTGAAGTTCCTTAAAGATGATTTGTGGTCCACCCAGGCAGATAGATTTTCCAGGGAGAAGTTGGTGGCAGTGAGTACAATTATGGCACCGGAAGTTGCCTTTAGGTTTCACTTGGGTTAGCCAGTCAGCCTCCCTTTTCTCCCTAAACTCGCTTTTTACCAACACATCACCAATCATCCGTGCTCGTCTAAAGGTGATCAAGGGTTTATCTTGTAACTTGGCCCCAAGTTGGTACCATTTACCAGTTCTGCCCAATTTTTATTTACAGATTGGCGGATCCTTCGAGCCATAGGAGAGAAATCAAAGACAAAGGGAATCGCGTATTTCCCAGTGTTTGGTTTAAAAGGTTTTTTTCTTTTTCTTCTGATGAAGAAGGTTCAGACAGAAAAGAGAGAACCTTCTTCCTCGGAAGGAAAAGAAAAAACCTTCCGCCAGCTACTTTCGGTTTCGCCGCCGAAAGGATACGCTTGGCCAGAGCCTCGCTGGCATCAACTTACAAGTCGAGGTACAGGACCGAGCGGCAACGGGGGAACAGAGACTCGTTGAGGAGCGACGCGGGACAGGACAGCTGCTGGAGGCTTGGGGAAGCCCCAGGTAAGTGAAACAATGTGTTTATTTTAAATCTACAGTTCCGCTTTAAGCATTGCATTGATGTTTAAAGTGTAATTCTTTTGCCTCTGAAGAAGCAGAGCTTGGACTCTGCGAAACAGGCTGTCAGGCTTTACATCTGTTTTTTTAATCTCTAACTGAGGATGAAATAAAGGTGTCTACTTTTTTTGCTGCAACCGGTGCCCAGAAAACTTTCTTTTCTACAAATTGCTATGATATGTATATGCTATGTATTGTACAGTGTATTGTTTTTTTTAAATATTATGTTTGATGCCAGCCAATGTAATTAAGATCCTCTATTGTTGCAGCTCCAGATAGCTGGAGGTGACACATGTTGAGTTGTCTATAGACTTCATTACTTAAAGTGGAGCGGTTACCCATACTATCTCAGAAAAAAAATTCATGTATGAGTAGATAAATACTTGCTTTTTGATTTTTGATTTTAGTGATTTTTCTGTAGTAAAAAAAGAGAACATTCTTAAGATTTTCCATCTTGTCTGTGTCTATCTTGAAGCCAATCCTGAAATCATTTCCTCCCTTACTATATCTGCGTATCATTGGCCACCCTCCTCCCAGTCTTCAGACACTCCCACCCAGCTCTGCAACATAAAGTGCATTGAGAAATATTGGCCAATCAGAGAGGAACAGAGGTATGGGAGGGGAAAACAGGAGGGAAAAAGGCTTCAGTCAATCAGGCTGAATTTGTTAAAGCAGTAGGATCAGCCATACTATGCCAGGGAAAAAAACACATATATAAGTAGATAAATACTTGATCTACTTACATAACACATGTACTATACTGTCCACGTTTTGATTTCAGTGAATGTTATATAGTAAATTACGAGAATTCTGTTCCTGGTGGGGGCCATGTCTTTTACCCACAGTAAAGGCTAACCCGTGATGTCATTTCTGCCCTTTACTTTTTTTCTTGTCTCCTCCAATCACTGAGTCACCTCAGCCTTGCTTGTAAACACAAGTGAGTAGGGGATTAGGTTTCAGATAAGAAGCTGGCAGGGAAATAAAGGGAAGAGGAGGAATAGATTATAGATAAAAAGAACCTCCAGCATGAAATTCTTTGGCACGACTACTAAAGGGCCAGTGCTCCTTAAGTATGTGATAACTCCAAATCATAACAGCAGAAAAAGTTTTGAAAGTTTTGAATGCAGGATTAGCATCTTTATCACTTAATACACTCAGACCAGTTGCTGTTGAAATTTGATTTTTATGGTGACAATACCGCTTTAAGTCTGAGGGGAAAATAAAGAATAAAAAAAGAAAACCCAATATGCCCTGCAACTTCCTTGGTGCGGCAGATGTACCAAATAAGAGCCAGTGAAACTGGGGAATGATGTTCTATGGAGAAGAAAAATAGGAGTGAGTTTTAACTTTTGGATTGCGTAGTTAGCATCCTTATTACTTGTTTACCAGATAAAAATAAGAATAATTTTTTTATGTTATGCCCGGCAGTTACTCTTTAATGAAACAATAGGCTTGCTGGAAACTTCTGTAGCCTTAGATAAGACCTATTGTGATCCAGGCTTTTCTGGAAATTTCTGTGTAATGCCTATAAGAGCCAGGTGAGCTGTTTTTAGAGGCAGAATTGTGTTGAGGTTGGGAATGAGCAGATCTGCTGTATATTCTTTGGATGGAACCTTGGAGTGTTACTACTGTGTGGTATGGAGGTTTACTACTGATTGAAATGGAATAAATGAGTCATCATATAACTGTCAGTCTGCTTGTGGTATATGGACCCTCATCATCCCTTCACACCCCCCAATGTTCACAACCTTTCCCTAGCCTCCCTTCACAGGCTTGAGGCCCATCTCACAAGGGCCATAAAACAAGTGTGGCCATCATGATTTTCACTCTCATAACAAGTGTAGCCACCATAATACTTAATCTGAAGTATTGTTCCCAAGTATCGGAGGAAGGGACCTTTGAACTGGACCTTTAAACTGGATATAGTAGCTGTCACACATGTGTAGTTGAATCCTGAACATCGTTCTTGTTGCGCTCCCATCTTCACGTACACTGATGATAGTGCTGTGAGCACGCACGCCATAATAAGGAAGCTGTGAGGAGCATGGCTAGAGTGGTGTCCAGGATCCAACTGTGCATGCGCAAAAGCTACTATATCAAGTTCAAAGGTACCGACTACAGGTAGCCAGAGCCTAGTATGAGATAAATTGCGTAGAAACCAAGACTTGAGGGGGGGGGGACAGATGACAGCCCTGGACTGGATATCCTTGTGGATTAATGTATTTACTGTATTTATTTAACTGTGTTTTTTTTAAGCTCGGATACCTTTTAGATACATATTAATGCATGCAAGGGAACACTGGGTCCTGCAATCTACCTGGAAATTTTGTTGAATTCACCATTGTTTCTCTGCCCTGTATGTGTCTGATCAACTCTGACTTAGAACCCATATCATGCCTCACACTTGCTTTGAACACAAGCTAGATGTTTCTTGGCTGATGGGGCTGGCAATGCTGACAAACAGCAGCCCCCATTCCCCCATATTTGTCAGCGAGAGATAGGACTGGTGCATAAGAGTCTATTCTTCTCTTATTTACCACACCAGTTCCATGCTGCTCTGTTGTGTGCTGTGCTATTGTCCCTCCTCCCCCTCCATAGCAACAGGATGCATTGCTAACCTGTGGGCTAGTGACACATCTGTGTAATACTTGGCCCAGGACTGTTGCCTGGGGAATTGAATCCCAATCCCTGTGTTGCAACAATATTTGTGTGTGTGTATACACACCTTAAGATCACTATTCGGATCAGTGCCTATAGGAACTGGACACTGCTTATTAGTTTACTATTTTGTTATCTCCTCTTTCCATTTAATTGTGCATTTTATGTAGATGCTAATTTTTCAGATGAGTTTACTGACCACTTTCCCCACTATCTAGGATCACCCTAAGGATGGCTGCAATTGAGGAGCCAGGGGTGTGTCTCGGAGGCATCCTCATCCAGAACACCTAAGTTGCCAGTCCTACAAAAAAGATAAAAAAACGAATTAGATACTTGAGTACTAGTAGTCTTCATATATTTATACTATGGACCTAATCCCATAACTTGCATTTTCTAAATAGATCTGAGCCAGTGATATGCAAACTTGGCTCTCCAGCTGTTAAGGAACTACGAGTCCCACAATGCATTGCAGGCGTCTGAAAGCCACAGTCATGATTGATAAAGGCAAATGCATTGTGGGACTTGTAGTTCCTTAACAGCTGCAGAGCCAAGTTTGCAGATCAATCTAAGCTATACCTAAAACACATAATTTGTGCCACTGCTTTCAATGGAAATCACATCTAGAATTCTGCCATAAGAAATGTATTTAACACGCTTTTCTTAAATAGGTTTTGAGGGGCCATTTGCTGGAACGGTGGGCTGTAGGAGCATTTAGGAACTCTGGATCATCCAGGGGCTCCCCACTACTAAGGCTGATCCTTGCTGATTGGATATTCCTGAACAGGGCTGTCCAACTGGTGGCCTGCGGACCGGATGTGGCCCCCGTGCCACGCTCACTAGCTCAAAATATTTTTTGTGTCAGGCAGACAACTTCACCAACAGACACATCTTTTTTTCTAGGAATTTTTGTTGCTTTTGTGAATTGGTCCATTTATGATGCTTAAAGGGGAATTTCAGCCTAAACAAACATACTGTCATTAAGTTACATTAGTTATGTTAATTAAAATAGATAGGTAATATAATCTCTTTACCCACCCTGTTTTAAAAGAACAGGCAAATGGTTGTGATTTCAAGGGGGCAGCCATCTTTTTCATGGGGGCAGCCATCTTTTTGGTTGAAAGGAGGTGACGGAGCATGAGACACAGTTTCAACTGCCCTGTGTACTGCTCATCCCTCCCAGCTGTGCGCTCTAGGCTTCAAATCTCAAATTCAAAATTAAAAAAAAAATGTGCATCAAAACAGCAGACCAAGAGCAACAACATCAGACATCCCATCATGCTTTGCACAGCATTAGGAGAAAAATGCCCAGGCAGTTTTCTTTTGTGCAGCTAAAAATGAGGCTTGAGTAAGAAAAACAAAGTTCTGATGCTGTGAAACTGTTAAAGAAACACCAAGCCTTTTCAGTGCTGCTGAGTAGATTTTTAGTCTGGAGGTTCACTTTAAGGTAATATAAGTCAATTCACCCAATATCTGTATATTGTTTGTACATGGCTACAGGTAAGCCAATTTGTCAGCAATGCCACATTTATTGATACTGTTTATAGTGATTAGACCAGGATGCTTCCTTTTCCAAATACCTCCCACAAGTCAGATACAATAAATAGTCCCTCCATTTTACTGAAAAGATTATATACAGTATTAATACTGTCAAGTTTTGAAATATTTATTTAGAAAATTTACTTCATGTATTTCTCGTATTGATATAGCACAACACATTATTAAAATGCATTTTACGGTGTATTTTTCGGTCTTGATTTAAAATGATAGACAGTTGACTTAACATACTGTGAAGTAGTTTGTGCTATTTCAGACTCATAAAGGAATTAGACAACGTTTAAAAAAATATACATAAAAAAACAAACAAATATAACAGACATAATAACATTTTATTGTGAAGTGTAATAAATTATGGTGGTACAATATAAATAATTTTGCAAAATGTGTTTGAGTCATTCGCTGCTGTAGCATATGTTTAAGAAACCTGCTCTACAGCTGTTGTTGAAGAAGAGCATACTGGGATTTGTCATTCAAGGACCTGCAGAGCCTGATGTTGGCTGCACTTCTCAATGCCTTCCTACTCAGGGGACCACATTGACTTAATCCTAGGGGAGCTTGTTCACCTTTGTGTTTAAAATGATGAGCAATTCTTTCACATCAGCAGGAATAACAGGACACGGTTCTCCATACCATTAAGTTGTACTCTCTGCTTATTTTTTTTTTATTTATTTATTTTGTTGAGGGTAAGATGTTATACATATATTATTTGTGTAAAGTATTTTTCTTATACAGAATTAGAATTAAAGGGATACTTAAAGAGGAACTGTAGCGGAAATCTTACAAATTTAAAACACATACAAATAAGATGTTTCTACCTGAGTAAAATGAGCCATAAATTACTTCTCTCCTATGTTGCTGTCACTTACAGTAGGTAGTAGAAATCTGACATTACCGACAGGTTTTGGGCTAGTCCATCTCTCCATAGGAGATTATCAGCATTGTCTTTATTCTTTAGAAAGACACCCTGTAAAAGATTTATACAAAGATGCTGACCAGCCTCCCTGCTCACCGTACACTTTTTTGGCAGTTGGACGGAACAATTGCCATTCACTAAGTGCATTTTGAAAATAAAGAAATCCCTGTGAATCCCCCATCAGGAGATGGGCTGGTCCAAAACCTGTCGGTTCTGTCAGATTTCTACTATCTACTGTAAGTGACAGCAACATAGGAGAAAAGTAATTTATGGCTCATTTTACTCTGGAAGAAGCGTACTTCTTAACTGTATTTGTTTACATATACTTTAAATTTTAAGATTTTTGTAACAGAGGTCCTTTAAGTGGTACAAAATAAGGCCGTTTCTACCACCCCCCTCCTGTTGCCCTGTGCCTGCACCGGTACTCAATGAACCTCCGGTCTGTTGCCAGCCGATGTGCCTGCTCTGCCCTGCCCACACATGTCCTCATTCGTGCTACCGTCAAGCGCAGTATAAGAAAATCTTTACAGCTCCTGTGCAGGATGCTCCCGGCATTGAGAGTACAAATGAGAATACGCAGCCCCAGTGGCCGGCAACAGGCTCAGTCGCCGAAAGTGAAACTGAGCCACGGCGGGGTCCGCAGGATCGTTGAGTACTAGTGCAGGCACAGTGTAACTGCAGGGACCCAGTAGAAACACCAGGTAAGTAAAACTGCCTTTTTTGTACCACTTAAGTATCCCTTTAAAGTGACAATGCACTTGTCAATTTTATGCCTCGCTTATTATTATTATTATGTATTGTATTTATATAGCACCAATATATTACTCAGTGATTTACAATAAATAAGGCTACAGACAATGATTATTGGGGTGACAGATAACACAATACAGTTAATAAGAAGTAAGTCACGCAATGCCAGATCATACACTGGAGTAGTAGTCCAAGTAATACAAGTTCATGTAATTCTGCTAGCAGGGTGCACAATCAGGTAGGATACACAAGAAGGGAGGGCCCTGCTGAAGGCTTACAATTTAAAGGGAAGGGGTGGTGACACAATAGGAGGGGGACTGCATCAAGATCAAGATGGTCTGTCCCGGCTGGGATGGCGTTCAGCAATCAAACTGAGGTTATCAAACAGAGGAAGTTATCTTTGGTGTGCTGCAGAATTGTGTTAAATTGCTGATGAAATCTGGTAATTCCAATGTTCCACACTTAAAAAAAGCTGTCCTTTAAAAAAAAGCATGCCCAGCTGACATGCCACTCAAAGCTGACTGGATGCATTTCTTATATAGATAGCCAGAGCAAAGTCTAATCAGGAAAGCCTCCTTAGCTGAGAGTAGATATTAAAGCGGAATATAACCCTGCATTTCAACTTTGCTCTAAAACATTATTTACAGTATATTATATGCAACCAGCATTTTTTTTTACTAAACCAGCATTGGAAGGGTTACACAGGGCTTTAAAGTTCCTTGAGATTTCTGCAGATGCATCCGAACCTGAAAAAGATACATTTTGTTTACATAAATGTATCTAAGTGTTGAATGTGACTCATCTCTCTCACTGAGAAGGAGCTTGGAGGACAGCCAAAGAGTGTGTAACTGTTTATCAATAGATACATAGAATGTAACAATCTGAACTTCTGCATATCTCTCCACGGAACTTGAAACGTCTGTGTTTAACCCTTCCAATGCTGGTCTAGTAAAAAAAAAATGCTTTTTGCATATAATATGCTGTAAATAATGTTTTAGAGCAATGTTGAAATGCAGGGTTATATTCCGCTTTAAGCAGCAGGGAGTGGTCGCTACAAAAGAAAACCAATCAGGGTGTAAGGCTTACAGACTTTGTAACTCTGTAACTTGTTTGAAGTTACAGATACCCTTCAGGTAATAGGTATGAAACAAGTGAGGCCAGAAATACAAACAGTAGTAATGAAAACCACTATATGCAATCCTGCAATTAGTAAATATGATGAGGGCAGATCACATCAGATGGAATGGGCTATACACAGGCAATGCTTGTAAGATGGAGTGGTTTGTCAGATTCATGTGCAGTCAGATGGAATGGGATTGAGTCTTAGGAGGGGACTCCGGCTAATTGAGGGGAGTGTCCTCTATTATATATAGTGACTGTAAGCCACAGGAGGGAGTGGCTCATGCTGAGATGGCCTGACACTGGAGGAGCAGTGTAGAGTGAGAGCACCAAGGAAGTAACTGTATTGGTGTGTATTGATCTTTTGTATCTATTCCCTTCATTCAGAATTATCTCTCTTTCATGCACCAGTTTTATAGCCTGTAATTAGTTTATCAGTAAAGGTGGTCATACATCAAACAATTTTGATGCAGATTCTAATAATAATTATCGAATCGGATGGTTGATCAGACACCAAGTCAACAGATGTATGGCCACCATAAGAGTTACACTATACTCTTACCAACATTCATTTGATAAGAAGCTGTTACTCAGAGCCCTGTAATTTTAACCCTTACCATGAGAAAAAAGATAAAAAGGAACACAGCCTAGTTTCATGTAAGCTTAATGTCACATACCACTTAAGACAGCCTTTAAAATGGGTCTCTGAACAACAAGTGTGTTCATATTACTACTTTTTCTTCTGTTCTACAATTACATTTTTTCCTTCCAATTTGTATATTGCATAACATGAGCCAGCAGCAGTCCATACACCCATACACCCTCACTGTGCTTAGTATAGATAGGTACTAATGCGTTTTGAGAGTCATTTAACATTGTAGAGAGAGAGCATAGCTTCAAAAATGTATTATTTAAAGGACCACCTTGATGGAAAACTTTACAATTTAAAATACATGTGTACACAAATGTATAAGATATACATCTGTCCTAGACTACATGCTCTTTATTGATTTCCTACACAGCTGTCACTTATCATAGGTAATATTAATCAAATGGCCCTGAACTTCTCTCTGAAAGGTTTTGGTCTAGTCCTCTCAAGGTTCTCAAGGTTACCTTTATGCTTTTAAAGTACTCCCTGAATGACAGATGTACAGTCCAAAGGTCAGAATAGTTGACCGGCCAGCCAGTATCTTTGTATAGATCCTTTTAAGGGAAAGATTTATAAAGGTTAAAGGGAAAGTTTGAAATTCCCTATGAGGAGATGCATTAGTTCAGAATTGAAAAGAAAAAAAAACATTCACAGCTTTGATCTATAATACAGTTATATAGGAAATACATCATTTACAGTGTGACAAATGTTCATGTTATACAAAAAAAGGATATGTCTGTTTAATAACTTGCTTAATTATTTGAAATCGATGTATCTTTTGAAGCCTGTAGAGCTATATTTAGCAGCTATTTGACTTTGATTTTTTGAATTTGATCTTTGTTGCATCTCCTAGATGCAAGTTAGTAGAACAGACCTGCTTAGCTACATATCTTGTCATGTGAAAATCACCCTGGAAATGGCCAGAATGATTAAAGATGTAAACTAGTCCAAAAGACCTTAAAGCAACCCTAAACTGAAAAATAAAAGTCAAAATAAACATACACACGTCATACTTACCTCCTACATCGTCTGCTCATAAAACCCATTCTCCTCTCCCGCATCGTGTTTTTCCACTGTTCTGGAATTCTTCATCCTCCATTTTAAAAATGGTGATGACCCCAGAACAGCTTCTAGATCCGCACCTTAACCGATTGCTTGAGCCACAGGGTGAGACATTGCCACATTACGATTATTCTCTGGTGAGACATTGCCGCATTACGATTATTCTCTGGTGAGACATTGCCGCATTACGATTATTCTCTGGTGAGACATTGCCGCGTTACGATTATTCACTGGTGAGACATTGCTGCGTTACGATTATTCTCTGGTGAGACATTGCCGTGGTACGATTATTTTCTGGTGAGACATTGCCACATTATGATTATTCTCTGGTGAGACATTGCTGCGTTACGATTATTCTCTGGTGAGACATTGCTGCGTTACGATTATTCTCTGGTGAGACATTGATGCATTACGATTATTCTCTGGTGAGACATTGCTGCGTTACGATTATTCTCTGGTGAGACATTGCCACATTATGATTATTCTCTGGTGAGACATTGCCACATTATGATTATTCTCTGGTGAGACATTGCTGCGTTACGATTATTCTCTGGTGAGACATTGATGCATTACGATTATTCTCTGGTGAGACATTGCTGCGTTACGATTATTCTCTGGTGAGACATTGCCGCGTTACGATTATTTTCTGGAGAGACATTGCCACATTACGATTATTTTCTGGAGAGACATTGCCACATTACGATTATTCTCTGGTGAGACATTGCTGCGTTACGATTATTCTCTGGTGAGACATTGCTGCGTTACGATTATTCTCTGGTGAGACATTGCTGTGTTACGATTATTTTCTGGTGAGACATTGCCACATTACGATTATTCTCTGGTGAGACATTGCCGCGTTACGATTATTTTCTGAAGAGACATTGCCGCGTTACGATTATTTTCTGGTGAGACATTGCCTCATGACGATTATTTTCTGGTGAGACATTGCCACATCACGATTATTCTCTGGTGAGATATTGCCGCATTACGATTATTTTCTGGTGAGACATTGCCACATTACGATTATTCTCTGGTGAGACATTGCCACATTACGATTATTCTCTGGTGAGACATTGCCGTGTTACAATTATTTTCTGGTGAGACATTGCCGCATTACGATTATTTTCTGATGAGACATTACCACATTACGATTATTCTCTGGTGAGACATTGGCACATTACGATTATTTTCTGGTAAAACGCTGCCCCATGATGATTATTTTCTGATAAAACATTGTCACATTATGATTATTTTCTGGTAAAACATTGCCACATCACGATTATTTTCTGGTGAAATGCTGCCTTATTACGATCATTTTCTGGTAAAACTCTACCGTATTACAATTATTATTGCGGCATTACGATTTTTTTCTGGTGAAGAGCTGCCGCATTTCGATCATTTTCATGGGGGCACGGCACGGGGGGGGGGGGGGGGGGTTGCAGGTTTTCTTGCCTGGAGTGACAAAATGGCTAGAGGCACCCCTGACTGGGTCACCTCAGCCTTGCTTGTAAACACAAGTGATCAGCTAGGCTGAGAAATAAATGGAAGAGGAGGAATATATTATAGATAAAAAGAACTCCCAGCATTTAAAAGAACTCCCAGCATTCAACTTTTTGGCACTGTTTGGCACTAGGGTCAGTGCTCCTAAAGTATGTGATAACTCCAAACCATAACAGCAGAAAAAGTTTTGAATGCAGGAATAGCATCTTTATCACTTAATACACTCAGACCAGTTGCTGTTGAAATTTGATTTTTATGGTGACAATACCGCTTTAAGATACATTTCTTTTACTGGGATAGAACCATTATAGTTCTTACTTGATGCCACAAAATGTGTACAAGCGCTCCTGGCTACACTTCCATACTTTCTATCTCACTCATGAATTTAATGACACTCTAAAGAGTGCTGAGAGGAATTGCCTTCCGCCGTTATTTCCAAATCAGTTTACAGTCAATTAACTCTGTTCCTCTCCTACAGACACACATGCATACACTGGGTCCAGCTAGGATAGAAGCTGATAAATGTAGTGCTCATTATGTAATATTTAATAAAGCAAAAATAATTCTGAAAATACATTTCAGTAAGCGTATATTTGAAGTTTTCATTGTTAACATACTCTTCTAAATTTAAAGAGGCACCACAACAACATATAGTAGAATGTACTACATTATTCAAAAAAAAATTGTATTACATTAAAGGGAACCTTAACTGAACGGGGGGTAAAGAGTTTCACTTACCTGGGGCTATTACCAGCCCCCTGCAGCAGTCCTGTGCCCTCAGAGCCGCTCTGGAATCCTCCGGTCCCCTGCTGTCACTTAGTTTCGTTTTTTTTCACGACTCACCAGTCGGCCAGCCGCCATGCGTATTATTGGACGCATTCCCTACTGCAATTAGCGTTGTTGCGGACCGCAACGCGTACATAAATACGCGTTGCCGCATTCCGTACGCGTACCCCGTTCAGTTAAGGTTCCCTTACAGTTAGTGTATCTACAAGTTAATATTGCTATATATTGGTATTGGTAACCCTGCCCTCCCAGTGATGTTTAACCTAGGGTATGATGTCACAAAGCCCTCTCCTCCCAGTGCACTCTGGGAGACCAGTCCCCACATGGAATTTACTTTTTCTCCTGAGTTTTCTCCTAGGTGAAATTTCCACAACTTGTCATAAAATGCCTTTTAGGCCACCAGCAAGCAAGAAAACACTAAAAAATGTATTTAAAAACACCTTTTCACCAACTTTTAGGTTCTTTTTCAGTTGAAAAATGCTGAAAAATTAGTTTAAAGCGAAGACGAAAGTTATCTCCTACGATAAGTTTAAAATTTTCACCTAGGAGATAACTCTGAGTTTTCTCCTAGGTGAAAATTTTAAACCTGTCAATAAAATGCATTTTAAGCCACCAGCAAGCAAGAAAATACTCAAAATAATTTTAATAGTACTTTCTCACCTACTTTTTGGTCCTTTTTTTAGTTGAAAAGTTCTGGAAAGATATTTTAAATTGAAGATTGTACAACAAACAAGCATTCCACAATGATGCATCTTGCCAGGAATAAAGAGTAAAATAAGTTGCTACCTGTGATACATTTAAGAGTGTAAATCAGATTGGACAAAGATTTCACAGTAGGCAAACACTGTCTAAATAGTTTCTAAAGTAATATCCTCCACCCTTATGTACTTTGTGGGCTCCTACACTGTTGTCCTGGGCGGCTCCATTCTTATGCAATTTTCCCTGGTAATAGGGTCCAGTCGCATGCAGCCCGCTCTGCACATGGCAGAATGCTCCAGGCCCCGCATGCGTAGTGCAATCTGACTGGACCCTACTTTCAGCGAAGATTGCAGACGGACAAAACCACCCAGGAGAACTACAAGGGAGCACACAAAGTACATGAGGTTGGAGGAAGTTCCAGGTAAGTATAAATGCTACTACTTAATACAAGAACACATTAGCCCTCCAAAAACCGCATTGCTTACTTGTATTACATTAATGACTTTAGTCTGAAGAATTTGAAAATAAAATATTTATTTTGTTAGTATATGTTCATTTTAAAATCAGCATATTGCATTAAAATAACATATGATTAACACTCGTTCATTTTTGTTGGAGAATACGATGCAAAAGCATGTGGCATGGCACATACAAGCAGCTCTGAATGTCTTTAATATTTATAATTGTCTGAAGTATAATAGTCCATTGTAAACTAAGAAAACAGATCACAATTTCAACAGTTATAAGTTTAACCAAACTGTTTTCTAACCTAAATTGAACGTTTGAAAAAGAAGACTACTTCAAAGTTGAAAAGTGCAACGTACAGTGCTGTATCCTCCAGCTGTAACCATTGTATAGACAGGGGGATCCCATCTTAGCTCAAGCAGGGCACAGCCAGAGCTCTTTATGACTCAGCCACGTACTTGTGTGCCAACAGATAACATATCCAAACATTTGATGCTTAAGTTAAACTGCACACAAACAAACAGAAATGTTTACTCTTGGTTCCTTTCCTGACTTTGGTAATTGAATTGTTCTTTCAAAGTAATTAGGTATAGATCTTGATTGAAAGTAAATATTTATTAGGAGAAATAAGAAAATATCATTGTAAGGGACAAACAAAAAAACAAATGATAAAAATGAGAATCATATTGAAAGTAGGGATGGTTAGAATCTTTTTTGTTATTTTATTGCATTCTCTGATTGGCCAAATACTTTTGATTTAAACTGCATTCTCAAGATCATTTGTGGAAAGCAAAGGAGCCCAATTTAAAAGAATAGCCACTTTAAATAGCCTCGACGAGTTTTTAGCTCCACATGTTCTCAAGTTCTCCCTGTCCACAATTCAGTCAGATGTTCAACAGCAATCAGCTTCTAGACAAGCAATGAACAATTTATCCAGTTGGTTCAAACAATTACCAGATGAGGATCTCCCAAACAAAATCCTAGAGGGGTATAGAGTGGTTCACAAACTAATTATTGGGGAAAATTGGCAGGAATCCCACCTTAAAGAGACACTGAAGCGAAAAAAAAATTATGATATTATGATTTGTATGTGTACTACAGCTAAGAAATAAAACATTAAGATCAGATACATCAGTCTAATTGTTTCCAGTACAGGAAGAGTTGAGAAACTCCAGTTGTTATCTCTATGCAAACAAGCCATTAAGCTCTCCGACTAAGTTAGTCGTGGAGAGGGCTGTTATCTGACTTTTATTATCTCAACTGTAATTGAACTGTTTACTTTTCCTCTGGCAGAGGAGAGTTCATTACTTCACAGACTGCTCTGAAAGACTCATTTTGAATGCTGAGTGTTGTGTAATCTGCACATAATATAGAATGATGCAATGTTAGAAAAAACACTATATACCTGAAAATAAAAAGATGAGAATATTTTCTTTGCTGCTAATCTTCTAGTAATTATTCATAGTACACAACCAATTCACTATATCATATTTTTTTTTTCTGCTTCAGTGTCTCTTTAAGTTCATACATAAACAAAGTACGCCTTTAATATCAAATACAAAAACCCTCCAGCCTATTATAATCCAAGATACCCTAAATGTCTTCACCCTGATGCAGATGTATTTTATTGTATTTGGAGCTATCAAGTGATATCAGATTTCTGGAATAGAGTGCTAAATTATATTAAATAAATGTGTAAGATCCAGTCACAATTACTTCCCTTTTTGTTATTATTTAATTATGAGGAACCCTCCCCAGAACAGGAGGGAGGTCAACAATCTACCAAAAAGGGTATGAGTAAGCTAGCACATTTAGTTCTAATTGCTGCTCGAAAAGTAATCTTTAATAAATGGATATACTCAAGTGTCCCCTCAATCTGGGATATAAAAGAGGAACTTATGCACCTGTACCACTTGGACAGACTGGATGCAATGTGCCATAAGGATAAAAAAAAAACTAAGTCATTCTTCAAAAAGTGGAAATCTTTTATTCTATTGACTTTCACTCAACAGGAAGTTAAAGAGCTGATGAAACATTTCAAATATACAAAATGATATCTCACGGAACACTATTGGGCACTCTGGAAGGATTAGATATATCATGATACCTTCAAAAGGAAATGACAAGAGGGAAGGGGGAGGGACTCAGGGAGGGAGTGGGATTGGGCTAATCTAGACGATTGTTTCTATGCCATATATATGTACAAATTTCACAAAATGTTCTTCACTAATATATATCGTAATACGAAATGTACATCTGATATACCTGGATTTTCCCAATGGGGTTGCTGTTATGTTAAAAAATTCAATAAAATGTGTTTAAAAAAAAATAAACTGCATTCTATAACTGCTCAAATGCTTCCGAGTTCTGATTGGGATAAAATTACCATGTTGTGGTAATGCAGAATTTCTCTAGAAATCTGATTTCCGCTCTCCGATTTCTGAGGGGTCTTTTTTTTTTACATTGCTTAAAGCGGTTTAACACCCAGCATTACAACTTTGCTTTAAAAGATTGCTTACAGCTTACAAACTATTATGCCAGATTTTTTTTTTAAGCAGAAATTCACTGAATGGGTTAAACATGACATTTTAGTGTTGGATTTAACTAGGAATCCGAATCCATTCTTATCTGTAGTTACAAATGTATCTTTATTTGGAATACAAATAGACCTTTGAAAAGCCTGCTGGGGAAGCCCTCTTTGTTCTCTCAGAGCAGTGTTTGTTTGTTACATTGTAGATAGATACATTTGTAACTAAACAAGCAAGCACGGAGGAGGATTTCTAGCTAAATGCAGCACTAAAATGTCATGTTTAATCCATTCAGTGAATGTCTGCTAAAAAAAAATCTGGCATAATAGTTTATAAGCTGTAAGCAATCTTTTAAAGCAAAGTTGAAATGCTGGGTGTTAGACCACTTTAAATAATGACCAGTAAAGATGATACCAGTTTTTGGTAAAGCAACCTTATGAAGTGTACACAATTCTTTGGCAAAGAAATGCATTAGAGGAATGGAGAGGATTTCAACAGCTTAAGAATGGGGAGGCCCACTGTACTAGCCCAGTCTGAAAGTGGGTTACAATGATCACAGCATAACTATGTGAATCAATCCCAGTACAACCCACTAAATCATTTACTTTAGTACAAACTGAATTTAAAAATGACTAGAAGGAGATGTTATAGCTGCAGTCTTTGAAGTGGATCATTGAAATGAAGTCTGTGTGATCATCATTGATAAACGAGTGCCGTGAAATCATGGCATTGAGAAACCTGCCAGGAGAGACCTGATAAATCTAACTTAAGAGGTTACCAAGGAAGCAACAACATAACATGATCACAACTGTCAAGAGGAGGAGGTCCCAAGTTTCATCTCCAAAAGCATAAGTGGTTGCCTAACTAAAAATTGTGTGCATTTGAAAAAAGCCACGAGTTAAAATTTACCAGTATTCTACTACCTTATTTTACCATTTTTAGAATATCAGTAAATGTACCAGTATTCTACTATGACTTAACTGTTACCTAACCCTCACGTGGGCCCTCCTCTACCTAAACCTAACACTAACCTCCTACCATAACTATGCCTAAAGGTGCGTACACACGCACTACGGCCACCAACGATGGGTCCGTCAGACCCTCCCGCCTGGCGGACTTTCAGGCTGAGCGGATCATTCAGAAACAGCCTTATCAGTCTGCCGACAGTGTGTACACATGCGCTACTGTCGCCTGAAAGTCCGCCCGGCGGGAGGGTCTGACGGACCCGTCGTTGGCGGCCATAGTGCGTGTGTACGCACCTTTACACTAACCTTCTACCAACTCCTAAAACCTTTGACAATAGCCACTAATTATCTCACGCTGGACTTCCACTATAGTATAGCGGAACTGCAGCAGCCGCAATCGCCACTAACTATCTGCTATAGCATTGTGGGACCCCAATGCCCACTATATCAGCTAATTATCCCTCACCCAAATTACTGATATGGCATGGTCATAGCCACAATTTGTACAGCAGCCTATGGCAATGCCAAAATTATCAGGTGCAAACCACGCCCAAATTAACTGATTTACCAAAATTTTTTTATCCACATGTAAAAATATTTTCAGATGTACACCACTAAGGTAATACACCTTTCTCATTTGCTGATTCCTACTGTCAGCAGAGAAGATAAGTATGGTTGATTCTTCCCACAGGCCATTTTATTCATTGCTTGGATTTCTACCTTAAAGTGGACCTCAACTCAGAACTTCCTCTCTGCTCTAAAACATACGCAATAGCCTAATAACTTTAAAGAAAAACATTTCTTTGCTACAGCGGATACAAATCCTACAATAAATCTGCAATGTTCTGTTCATGGACACAGACATAGGGTTAACATCCTGTATTTATAAATTAGCTGCTCTGTCGTGGCAGCCAGCTGACACAGCTGAGAGATCAAATTACAGTTGTGATTACCAAAGAGAGATACATTTGGTTGTAGCGCTCCATTATTGATATTTGGCTGCAGGGGAAACTGTGGGGTTGATCCTACCCCACCGACATCAAAAACAGTGAATATAAGAAACACCTGCGCCTCAACTTAAAGTGGATCCGAGATGAACTTTTACTCATTGCATAATTGTGTTCCTTTCCTATTGTTTATAGGGCATTCCTCAAGCCAAATACTTTTTTTGTTTTTGTGTTAATACTCTAATTCCTTATAAACTACACAAGGCACGCCCACAGGTTTTCAGAGAGCCAAGGCACTTTCAGACAGTAGCAAGGGCTCATGGGAGCTCAGTCTGGGCAGGAGGAGGGGGAGATATTACTAGCCAGAGATTTCAGAGGCAAGGGGGAGGAGGGAGGAGAAGAGGGGATTAGTTTTTTTTGCTCAAGTTGCAGATAAGCCTGCCTCTGTGTAATGTTTACAAACAACATGGCTGCTGTCATTGTATCACAGGAATAATCAATCATATTCTGTTAAAGCTTGCAGCTAGATTTGCTGTGTAAACCATCTAAACTTGGGGTAACATAGATAGACAAGTTACTTGTTATAGTTAGTTTTTCATCTCAGATCCGCTTTAAATTATGTCGCAATTATTTATTCAAGAAATGTATTGAAACATATAAAAGCTTAATTAAACTGATTAAATATTCACTACAATTGTGATTAGTCACAGATGAGTGGGAATTAGACAGGCTAAACTCTCTAAATACATACAGGGTGCACTTCTCTATGTTTTCCTTCTGTGTTGTTTAAATGTTCACTTTAAGGATTAGTACAAAAAAAATCTAAGTTAAAAACGAGATATAATTGGGTAAAATCAGGAAAGACACACAGATGTTTTCCCACTGCACTGGCTGATTGCCATGGTAAATGTGCCCCATTTAGTGTAAGTTTGCCATCCTTGATAATTTGCACAGTGTTAGTACCTCGTAAATCCTCAGTGAATTGAATTAGGCAACGGGCAGTCCAGTCTGGAACAAAAAATTAAATAATGTAGGAATGTAGCACAGAGAAAGCTAATTATTTTGCTCTTCAGGCACATTAGAATTTTACTCAAGCTTCTGTTATTTTTATACACACAGTGTGAAGTCTTAATATGCAACTGGGTCATTTGGTACAATAAACAGTGTGATTCGACGTGAACAAAATCTTTTAACTCTATTCTGAAAATGGACACTACATTAATCATTTCTATTACACAGTTATAATGAAAATTAAATGGACCCTAGATGGAATGGTGGCTCTTAGGATTAGTGGAATTATAATGGTTATTGCCGTTGTTCCTGTAAGTGAAGGTTTCGGCACACTGCTTTATACAATGCGGTGACTGGATAATAAATCATTTTGACCAGTAATGGCAATAAAGACATAAAATCCCTAAAGAAGTAACATTTTGTCAGATAAAGTCATCTGTGTTTCTCATCCCCGGGGACAATCTCTTCATTCTCTGCTAACGAAGCTAAACTTTCGGTGATAAATAGAGATGTAAAAAGTATGTTGAGATATTTTAACATATGGAATTAACACATTTCTGTTCTGTATAATGGAATCCTAGACTACACTTGAATTGAAAATGCATAGTGGACTTCAGAAAGGAAAATATTCCGGTGACATATTTGTAGCTACCTGACACTTCCATCCATGTAGAACAGTTTCCCTTCAATTGCCCAGGATATTCGATTCAGCCGAATCAACACTGAGGTATTTATTTATTTAAGTATTTATAAAGCACCAACATATTACGCAGCGCTGTACAGAGTATAACTTGTCTTGTCTCTCAGAGGGGCTCCCAATCTAGTCCCTACCAGGTATGTTTTTTTTCCAAATGCTGTATTTTGTTTCTTTTCTTTAGCAGTACACCTCGGCATCAAACAACAAGACTGCTGCCCAGTGGTGTATCAATAGGCAAGAGGTTGAGACTGCACTAGAGCCCTTGTACCAGAGGTGGAGTTTCCAGCATCAAATAAGACTGTTGCCCAGTGGCGTATCAATAGGCAATGCAGAGGTTAAGTACGCAAAAAAAAAACCCTTGTACCAGCGGGGTCCACTAGGGGTCCTCCCTCAACTACAGTATTAGGTTTTCAATGGTGCCGTGCTGGTAATGATAACTTTGATATATGCTTTGAATAGTGGTAATCATTAACAGACTGTTCCCCTCCTCTGCTTACACCCCTTATACTGTGGATATCCTTGGCACGTTTTATTGTGCCCTATGAATTGTTATGTATAATGTATAGAATGCTTGGTGGGCACAATGTAAAACTTGGGGCGCAAAGTTCTTTAGCTACGCTGTTGCCTTTGGTTAGTGTTGTTCAAATGTGGCTTGAGGGACCTCAGGCAAAATTGGGCACAAATTATAAACAAGCAGGGTTAGTGTGAGAATAGGGTTAGGTTTAATGATAGATGTTGGAGATATTGCAGCGGGGGTTAGTTAACCATTTCAGCCCACGGGGATAAGGTGAAATATGGACGAGAGGAATTTTCCCCTGTCAGCGCTTCTCCCTTTCATTCTCCAATAACTTTATCAGTACTTATCACAGCGAAATGATCTATACCTTGTTTTTTCTGCCAGCAATTAGGCTTTCTTTGGGTGGTAAATTATGCTAAGAATAATTTTAATCCAAATGTATTATAATGGGAATAATAGTAAAACAATTGAAAAAAATTCATTATTTTTCAGTTTTCAGCCATTACAGTTTTAAAATAATGAATGCTACCATAATTGAAATCCACACATTTTATTTGGCCGTTTGTCCCGGTTATTGCAACGTTAAAATGATACCCCTAGTGTAATGTATGGTGACAATGTTTTATTTGGAAATAAAGGTGCATTTTTTCAGTTTTACATCCATCACAAATTTTTAGCCCATTATTAATTAATTGTATGTCCTTTTGACATAAATAATCATTTTTTTTTATTCCTCAAAGTCAGTAGGTGTGTTTTACTATTTGGCCACAAGATGTCCCTACTGAGCAAAAATCCCATTAGCGTACAATGTACGCTAATTGGGATACAATATATCACTACATTGTAACCAGGGAAGTGACGTAGGCTTCCATCCGAAGCCTCCGATCACAGCGGCGGCGGGGTGATTATGAATGGAAACATTGTTTCCATTCATAAATGTAACGATCGGGCGGTGAAAACCGGCAGAAATCGCGGCGGGAGGCTCCATTTACAGAATAGACACTGTTTTTGAACAAAAACAGTGTTTATTCATGGCGGACATGTCTGCAGCCAATCCCCCCTGCTAGCAGCAGCAGCGCGATCGTGGGCATCTGCCCGCAGGATCGCTTGCAGACGCCCAAACTTCAGGGACGTGACTAGCGCGTCCCTGCGGCTCTAGCACCTGCTGCTGTGGACGTGAAGCTCACGTCCGTGCAGCTAAATATGGTTAAGGTTAGGCATCAGTAGACAGAGGGCTTGTGTGATAAGAGGGTTGGATTAGGTGTAAATAAACCATGTAGGTGCTGGCTCCTGGATCTTACCCCCCACCCCCAGCAGAGGAGTGGCATGGCACTCTCTATATCGGAGATAGAGAGTGCTGCAGAAGTGCCACAACCAGGGATGCTCTCAAGAGTAATAATGAGTGCTTAAGCACTCGAATTCGTGATTGAAATGAGCTTTAATCTGCTCAGGTGTGCGGCAGGGAGTAAAAGGGTAGGGGAACAAGAGTGTGCTCCATAGTGCATTACATGGGGTTTGCTATTTTCACAAAAATAAAATCATTACACTCACATTTGGTGATAGTGTCTGTCTCTGTGCCTCTAGCCCGTCTGGCGGGTCGCCTCGTACCATAGATAGCCTGGCCAGGGCCAATGGTGTGGATGGAATATGGGAGGGACGTCCATCTCGGGCGAGCAGTGCACAGACTCTGCCGTCTGACGTCACTACCGGTTTCGGTGTAAGTCCACGCCTTCCTCCCGTGCGGCAGGGAGTGAAGGGGTTTATTTACCCATAAGTCCGTGTCCTCCAAATAGCTTGCACGCGTCCTATTGGTTGCATTGCAAGCCTCACCACCACGCACATCCTCCTTCCATAGAGATCACCTGACACAACTACCAGTGATACATATCAGAATGTAAATCAGGGAGGGAAAGATTTTACAGTGGGCAAGCAATGCTTAAATAATCTATAGATGAATATTGTAAGAAATAAGCAATTTTATTAATTATATTATTTTCAGTACAGTTCATCTTTTAATTCTTTTTAAATCAGCCAAAATGACTGAGAATTAGACTTTCAGTGAAGTCAACACAGCAACCAATGTCTGACCTTGCAGCAGGATCCTGCACTATTATTTGTTAAAGGGAATCTGAAGTAAAAAAAACAAAACTTATGATATAATGATTTGTATGTGTAGTACAGCTAAGAAAAAAAACATTATTAGCACATATATGACTCTCATATTGCTTCCAGTACAGGAAGCGTTAAGAAACTTCAGTTGTCATCTATGCAAAAGAGCTTCTGTGAGCTCTGCAACTTTATAAAGTCGTGGACAGTGCTGTCTTTTGAAGCTCTTATCTCAACTGTCCCTCATTGTTTCTTCTTTGTTTTCTGTAGAGAAAAGTTCAAAAGGTCAGTAGGCTGCTCTGTGAAATCATTTAAAATGCTGAGTGTACTATATTGTGGAAACTGCAATTATTAGAGAATGATGCAATGGTATAAAAAAAAAAAGCTGTATACTGAGAATAAAAATATGACACTATTTGTTTTGCTACTAATGTTCTATTAAATATTACACAACCAATTCATTATATCATGAGTTTTTTTCCGCTACAGTGTCTCTTTAACCTCTTGCTGACCGCGTCACGCCTATTGCCGCTCGGGAGACTGATAGACGGCGTGATCGCCGTCTATTTATATAGCGATCAGCAGCAGCTCTGCACTGGGGACAGCCGTGTGATATGCGATCAGCAGCAGCGCTGCACTGGGGACAAGAGAACGATTGGCTCTCATTGGGTGAAGACTATGAGAGCTGATCGCTATGATTGGCTGGCTGGGGGAAGGGAGGGTAAGTATTTAAAGAAACAGGGTTTTTTTCTTTAAAAATGGCAACACTAATATTTATTTAAAAAAAAATAAACATGGGGGAGCGATCAGACCCCACCAACAGAGAGCTCTGTTGGTGGGGAGAAAAGGGGGGGGGGATCACTTGTGTGCTATCTTGTGCGGCCCTGCAGCTTGGCCTTAAAGCTGCAGTGGCCAATTCGACTAAAAATGGCCTGGTCACTAGGGGGTTTAGCCCTGCAGTCCTCAAGAGGTTAATAACTTCGGTTAGGAATAAATACCTGATGACTCTAGCCTCAGATCTTATCAATCCTATTAACCAGATCGCGGGAAGGCTTCCAAATAAGGCAAAATTCATTCAGCCAACCATTTATTACTATTTATTACTATCTAAGGATTTGACACTGACCTACTTCATAGTATGCATTAATGAAACATATTTCTCTATGTAGCAGAAACCTATTAAATAGACTAGCTATTTAATTAATGATAGATCACGCTCAGCATATTTTAATAAAATAATTCCAGCAGTCAAAGTAACATATTCTTTTGCCTATAAACTTCGGAATGATTAGTGAAATGAGGAGATGGGAATTACAAGTTCCCAAAGATACTACATTCCGTCCCGCATTCCTTCTATCTGTGTTGCTGGAGGAAAACTGCATTTATCATGCAATGTGCACCCCATGGCACCCGCTAGTCACTCTGTGTTGCATAACTAATCATCAAGAACTGTACAGCAAATGTACTCATTTGTGGGGGGTTCATTTAGATTAGATGTTAATGCATTTCCCATTAATGTTTAATTAATATACGTTTTAAATTTTATGACATTTCTAATTCCTGGCAAGTTATTCGCAAACCATGCAACGTTTTAAATGAGACAATACAATGTCATGTTTAAAGAGACACTGAAGCGAAAAAAATATATGATATGTGTAGTACAGTTCAGAAATAAAACATTAGGTGCAGAGACATACTGTAAGTCTAATGATGTTTCTAGTACAGGAAGAGTTAAGAAACTCCAGTTGTTATCTATGCAAAAGAGCCATTGAGCTCCACGACTTTCAAAGTCTCAGAGAGCTCTGAGTTCTGAAGGTTGTTATCTGAATTGTCAGTCAAGGATTTTCTTTTTCTCTGTCAGAGGAGAGGTCAATAGTTCACAGCCTGCTCTGTAAAATCATTTAGAATGCTGAGTAGTGTGAAAACTGCACATATTAGAGAATGATTCAATGTTATGAAAAACACTATATAACTAATAATAAAAATATAAGAATGTTTTCTTTGCTACTAATCTTCTACTAATTATCCGTACTACACAACCAATTCATTATATCATAATTTTCTTTTTTAGCTTCAGTGTCTCTACAAAATATCCAGATTTGAGGACATTAGACCGAATTTAAAAAGTGAAGCTAATATATATATATATATATATATATATATATATATATGTATATATATATATATATATATATATATATATATATATATATATATATATATATACAGTATATATATATATATTTTTTTTTCCCTTTAACTGCTGTGAAAATGTCAAATTAATTTTCAATATTGTAAATGAATAATAAAATACACTCATTAACATACATCCATTCCCTGAAATGGATAAAAGAAAGAAGCTTTGAATTAGGATGGTACTATTTATTGGCTAACTAAAAGATAAATAAAAAATAAGCTTTTGGATACTATGGGCTTGATTCACTAAGACAAATAGCATGCCTTATCCAAATTAACATGCGTTATCAGAGATAACACACCTTATCAGAGTATCATAGCGAGTGCTATGAACTTATGCCTGCTAATTGGCAATGATGAGAGCTCCACTCGTCCTGCCCTGAACCCCTGTGGGTTCGTAGCGCTCGCTATGCTACTCTGATAAGGCGTGTTAACTTTGATAAAGAGTGTTATCTTTGATAAGGCATGCTATTTGTCTTAGTGAATCAAGCCCTAAGCCTTCTTCAGATTTAGCTCCTGTATATAAACAAAATGTTAACACACACAGCTTATATACACTGGGCATTATTTCCAGTGTACATAAGCTGTGTGTTTAACATCCTGGAACCCACTAGGGAAATTTTGGCAGCATTTTGGGATCATTGACAATTGCCGGGGATTCCCAAAAATGCTTTGCCAATGAAAGTGGGTGGTTGGGAACCCACTAGTTCAATTGAGATTAGGGGTAATTGCAATTGCAGGAAATGTAGCATTTGAGCACATTAGCGATCAATGCTAAAGTGCTGCAAAATAGCTTTCAAACTGATTTTGCAATGCTTTGGGGGTTGAGTAATTGTGCTTTAAATAAAACCTTATAATACTCACTCGGTGTCTGGATTTCCTGCTTTAGTCTGTAGCCCTGCCCACTGATTGGTCATAGAGAAGCACCTATGACCTCTTCCTTTAGGGGCAGAGCTACGAACAGAAGTCAGACACCTGGTAAGTATAATAATATTTTATTTTTAAAAAAATGTGCTTCTAAGCGTTGGGTTATTGCGACTGCTAGGAATAGTTGCAGCTGTGGCGACTTTAAAGTACAGCAGTAGGAGATGGCAGCGCTTCCAAATGCATGCTGCACCTGAATTGACCAGCTGCATAGATGTGCAGAGCCCAACCACAGGCAGATTACACAACTTGCATTTAAAACAGACAACAACTGGTGATTTTAAAGTGCTGCAGCAATTCCTAGTGGGTTTCAGGCCTAAGGTTTATTAGTCAAAAGCTTTCTTTTTATTTACCTCTAAGTTAGCCAATAAATAGAGATGGCCGAACGGTTCGCCGGTGAACGGTTCCCAGCAAACTTCCGTGGTTCGCGATCGTGGAAAACCACAAACTTTTCCGGAAGTTCGGTCCGCCCCCATAGTGCACCATGAGGGTCAACTTTGACCCTCTACATCACAGTCAGCAGGCACATTGTGGCCACTTAGGCTACACTCCCTCCTGGAGCCCCCCCCCCCCTTATAAAAGGCAGGCAGCGTCAGGCATTGGACGCAGGTCGTGTGCCTGCATTTATTAGAGAAGGGAAAGCTGCTGCAGACTCTCATAGGGAAAGCTTAGTTAGGCTCTTGTAAGCTTCTTAGATTGCTCCTTGCTGATTCTTATTGCTAAAAAATAACCCCTCAACAGCTCTTTTGAGAACTAATCTTGTTCTTGTGATCTATTTTTTTGTGTGTGTGTATCCCACTGACACTTGTCTTGCATAGACAGCTGTCACCCACTCTTCAGGGTATATAAGAAAGGCTGGGTGACAGCCTCATTTGATTGCTGACCTTGCTAGGGAGCACAGCTCCCATTTTTTGTTCTTCTTGATCATGTATTTGTAAATAGCTGTGTCTACTTTCAGTTATGCACTTTGCACTCTAAGCACTTTGTTATTGTAGCCCTGACGACGACTATATTTTTAAGGAGTCGAAACATGTCGGTTTTAGGTGGAGGGTTTTTTCTTATTTAGAAGTAACTCAGCATATACTACTTCAGTGCCCAGTATTGGGATAGTCAAGGAATTATTAATAAATACAGGACGGTTTTGCCTAATTACCTCCTGAGACTACCATACTGGGTTAATGTGAATATAATTATGAATACAAGATTTTAATATAATAAAATAAAAGTTATATTTTAGGAGGTCCCGTATAAGGTCTGAAAAAATGTGTTAAATTTAAGAAATCAGATTTGTGTATTTTGCATAGACAGCTGCCAGGCTCAGCACAATTAGTGACTACCTGTGTGTGTGACAGGTGCACATTGTAATACTCATCACTGCATATACATACTACCTGTTGCTCACTGTGCACCCACCTAGCTACGTGAGCCCACGTAGTGTCACTGTGCCTGTCCAGTACCTGTCTGTGTGTGACAGGTGCACATTGTAATACCCATCACTGCATATACCTACTACCTGTTGTTCACTTCAGTGCGCCCACCTACCTACGTGAGCGCACAGAGTGTCACTGTGCCTGTCCGGTACCTGTCTGTGTGTGACAGGTGCACATTGTAATACCCATCACTGCATATACCTACTACCTGTTGTTCACTTCAGTGCACCCACCTACCTACGTGAGCGCACACTGTGTCACTGTGCCTGTCTGGTACCTGTCTGTGTGTGACAGGTGCACATTGTAATACCCATCAATGCATATACCTACCTGTTGTACACTTCAGTCAGTGCACCCACCTACCTATGTGAGCGCACGCAGTGTCACTGTGCCTGTCTGGTACCTGTCTGTGTGTGACAGGTGCACATTGTAATACCCACCACTGCATATACCTACTACCTGTTGTTCACTTCAGTGCACCCACCTACCTATGTGAGTGCATGCAGTGTGATGTACCACTCCGTGCATACCTGTTAACTGCACCTTTGTGACTGCACAATGAATTACTCAAGTCAGTGCATACCTTTCACTTCATCCCCCCCGATATGGACAAAACGGACAAAACAGGTGGAAGCAGAGGTAGAGGCAGACCCAGAGGAAGGCCACCAGGCAGGTCTGTGCGAGGTCATGCTGATGTGATTTTGTGTGGCCCTGGACCAAAGTACAGTGCACAGAAGAAGGCATGTCCCATCAACTCCCAAGATTGTCAGGACGTGGTTGACTATTTAACAAAGAACACCTCATCTTCCGCAGCCACCAGCGCTACTACTAGCACCACATCCGTTCCATTTGACAGTTCGCAGGAGTTATTTGGTGGGGAAATCACTGATGTACAGCCATTATTGTTACAACCAGATAAGGGCGCTAAGAAAGTTACAGCACCACCTCATATGTCTGAGTTAGGCAACACTATGGACGTAACGTGTGCGGAAGAGGATGATGAAGTACCTGCTGTTGGTGCAGTTTTGGAGGTGTCTGAGGCAAACA
This sequence comes from Hyperolius riggenbachi, assembly GCF_040937935.1. NCBI lineage: Eukaryota > Metazoa > Chordata > Amphibia > Anura > Hyperoliidae > Hyperolius > Hyperolius riggenbachi. The sequence goes on from NC_090648.1 coordinate 446,858,886, forward strand.
AAGCTGGGCAGGATGATTATGATGATGACGATGATACGGATCCCACGTATGTTCCCAATAGAGGAGATGAACAGGGGGACAGTTCAGAGGGGGAGTCAGAGAGGAGTAGGAGGAGACGAGTTCCTGAAAGAAGCAGGGGGAGCTCGTCATCAGAAACAGCTGGTGGCAGTGTCCGGCGCCATGTATCGCCACCTATGTACAGCCAGCCAACATGCCCTTCAACGTCAGCTGCTGATGCCACCATAGTGCCATCACGCCAGGGGGGCTTAGCGGTTTGGAAATGTTTTAATGTGTCTGCCTTAGATCAGAGCAATGCCATCTGTTCTCTCTGCCTCTAAAAACTGAACCGTGGAAACTAAAGGCCAACACCCATGTAGGGCCAAGTGCCTTACGAAGGCACATGGAGAAAAGGCACAAACTGCAATGGGAAGAGCACCTGAGCAAAAGCAGAACACAAAAGAAAAGCCACCCTCCTTCTACTCTTCCTCCTTCAGGTGCATCATCTTCAGCCATTTTCTCCCTTGCCCCTTCACAGCCACCCTCCTCCACTCCGACTCTGACGTTGAGCGGTTCCTGCTCCTCTGCCCACAGCAGCCAGGTGTCTGTGAAGGAAATCTTTGAGCGGAAGAAGCCAATTTCTGCCGGTCACCCCCTTGCTCGGTGTCTGACAGCTGGCTTGGCAGAACTGTTAGCTCGCCAAGCCAGCTAAGATGCCAGGCCGCAATTATTTCTCTACAAATGTGATACCCAAACTGTACCCTGAAGTTGAGAGGCAAGTGGTGTCATCTCTGGCACACAGCGTTGGGTCAAGGGTCCACCTGACCACGGATGCCTGGTCTGCCAAGCACGGTCAGGGCAGGTACATTACTTACACAGCCCATTGGGTCAACCTAGTGACCGGTGGCAAGCAGGGAGTACGTGGCTGTGCAGCGGACCAACTTGTGACACCTCTACGGCTTGCAGGCAGGGCTCCTGCCACCTCCTCTCCTCCTGCTATATCCTCTTCGCTGTCGTTATCCTCCTCCTCTTTGGCTGTGTGGCAGTTCAACTCTACTGGTGCTGCTATCTCCTCTCCAGCTACACAGCCCCAGCTCCCCAGGGCCTATGCTGCATTCCAGGTATAACAGTGTCACGCCATCTTAGACATGTCTTGCCTCAAAGCGGAGAGTCACACTGGAACAGCTCTCCTGGCTGCTCTTAACAAACAGGTGGATCAGTGGCACTTATGCTGAATCTAGTCATTCAAAGATTTGTTTCAAAGTACCCAGGCTTAGAGGACGTCCTGAAGCAGGCCAGGAAGTTGTGTTGGCATTTCAGGTGGTCTTGCACGGCCATGGCACACTTTGCCGAGATTCAGCGGAGAAACAAGTTGCCGGTGAGACGCCTCATTTGCGATAGCCCAACTCGCTGGAATTCGACCTTCCTTATGTTCTCTTGCCTGCTAGAACAGGAGAAAGCCGTCACCCGGTACCACTACAATTTCAGTAGAAGGACACAATCTGGGGAGATGGGGATGTTCTGGCCCAACAACTGGACACTCATGCGGAATGCATGCAGGCTCATGCGGCCATTTGAGGAGGTGACCAACCTGGCGAGTCGCAGTGAAGGCACCATCAGTGACTTGATCCCGTACGGTTACTTCCTGGAGCGTGCCATGCATAGAGTTGTGGATCAAGCTGTGGAGGAGCGTGAAGAGGAACAGTTATGGAAGGAAGTGTTGTGGGATCAATTTGCATCATAACCAGATGTTTCCTCAACACCTGCGGCAGCACAGAGGGGGGAGGAGGAGGAAGAGTCGTGTGGGGAAGAGAAGTCAGACTCGGATGATGAGGAAGGTGTTTCTTTGGAGGAAAAGGAGGAGGCGGTGGCAGAAGAACAACTGCAGCAGGCGTCGCAGGGGGCTTGTGCTGCTCAACGTTCCCGGTGGTATTGTTTGTGGCTTGGGGGAGGAGGAGGACTTACCTGACGTCACTGAGGAAGAGCAAGAGGAGATGGATAGTACGTCTGTATCCAACTTTGTGCAGATGGCATCTTTCATGCTGTCCAGCCTGTTGAGGGACCCCCGTATAAAAAAACTCAAGGGGAATGGGCTGTACTGGGTGGCCACGCTACTAGACCCTCGGTATAGGCACAAAGTGGCGGACATGTTACCAACTCACCTGAAGGCAGAAAGGATGCAGCACACGCAGAACAAGCTGGCAACTATGCTTTACAATGCGTTTAAGGGTGACGTCACAGCACAACGCAATAAAGGTACCACTGCCAGTAATCCTTCTTCCATGTCTACGCAGGCAAGTACAGGACGCTCCAGCGATCTCATGGTGATGTCGGACATGCGGACACTCTTTAGGCCAACGCCTCGACTCGCCTTAGCGCTTCCAGATCCACCCTCCACCAATGCCTGGACCGGCAGGTAGCCGACTACCTGGCCTTAAGTGTGGATGTAGACACTGTGAGCAGCAATGAACCCTTGGACTACTGGGTGTGCAGGCTTGACCTGTGGCCAGAGCTGTCCCAATTTGCCATCCAACTTCTGTCTTGTCCCGCCTCAAGCATCCTATCAGAAAGGGCCTTCAGCGCGGCTGGAGGCATTGTCACTGAGAAGACAAGTTGCCTAAGTCACAAAAGTGTTCAGTATCTCCCCTTTATCAAAATGAATGAGTCATGGATACCGGTGGGCTACTGCCCGATCCAAGACTAAATCAGTCCCCACACACAGCATCTCTGCCTGCACGCCGTGTGACTGCCTGCCCCAAGACTAAGTCACTCCCCACACAGCACCTCTGCCCGCAGGTCGCTAGCAGCGGTCGCTATAATCATTTTTATGGTGCGTGTACATGCCTGCCTAATTTTTCTGCCTGCACTGCAGCTACAACAACAAAACAAAAGGCATGTACATGTGCCAATTCCCCTTCGTGATCATTACCTTGCCGCGGTGAAGGGGCTTGCGTTTCACAATGAAGCAAAGACTGCCGGCTATATGAGTGTCTCAGGAGGGGGGGCACACCCAAGATAATAAGGTTGTTGCTTCATTGTGGACAGACCAAATTTGATCAGCTGGACAGTCACTGTTCACTGTTTATCATTGAGCTACCACAGCCCAGCGACCATATGGGCTTAAAAACCACCATGGCCTGCACTCTGGCCATGGTGCACACCAGTCCAGCACGGCCGTCACTACACAAACAGCTGTTTGCGGTGCGTTACACAGTGAGTTTGGTGTGTCAGTGTGAAGCAGTACTCTAATTACACTCCCTGATTGATGTATACGCATGCAAGATTTTTTAAAGCACTGGGCTTGAAAACCGCCATGGCCTGCATTCTGGCCATGGTGCGAACCAGTCCAGCATGGCTGTCACTACACAAACAGCTGTTTGCGATGCATTACACAGTGAGTTTGGTGTGTCAGTGTGAAGCAGTACTCTAATTACACTCCCTGATTGATGTATACACATGCAAGATGTTTTAAAGCACTTTAGGCCTGCAATTTAGCATTCAATGTGATTTCTGCCCTTAAAACGCAGCTTTGCGTCAAATCCAGATTTTTCCCCAGGACTTTTGGCATGTATCACACTCCGCCATGCCCCCCTCCAGGTGTTAGATCCCTTGAAACATCTTTTCCATCACTTTTGTGGCCAGCATAAGTGTTTCTAGTTTTCAAAGTTCACCTCCCCATTGAAGTCTATTGCAGTTCACGAAAGTTCCCGCAAACCTGAACTTTTGCGGAAGTTTGCGAACCGAAAATCGGAGTTTCTGGCCATCTCTACCAATAAATGGTATCATCTTGATTCAAAACTTCTTGCTTTTACTGATGGCTAACACGGTACATTACTCTACTGCTTCTGAAATGGATAACAAATATAATGCATCCACATTTAGCAGTGAATCGCTTTCCCTAGCCATGACTTGACCTAAACGGAGAGGTGAATATCCTGGTTTATTTTCTAAGCCTCTGCTTGAGACGCCCCGCTGAAGTTCAGGTTGTCTTTTTCATTCTAGTAGGCCCTGTGCCAAGTCTCCGCTTCAACATGAATCTCAATGGGGACCCATGCTGAGGAGCAAAGGCCTCCCCTCCTATCTCTTCAGCCTCTGGCTACCTGCGGTCACATACAATGTTCTGAATCAATCTTTACATAACATTAGTGATAATAACTTTTTGGGGGCAAGCAGGGTTGGTTGAGTAATGTCAAATGTATCTCTCTATTTTACTTTTCTTTTCTGCACAAAATTAAATTTCCAGTTGTTCCATATACTGTATAAATTACTTTATTACTGAAGTTGCATTGATTACAAAAATACTTTTCAGCTTTTAGATATCATCATGAAGGATAAAAACAGTAGTTAAATTGAAGCTTGACCTAAGTTAACACATATCTTCTCTATATTTTAAAGCATACCTGAAGCAAAAACAAACTTATAATAAAATGAACACAATATTCAAGGCGCACACTAAATCCTCTCACAACACAAATAAAAATGGTGCGCTGTCACAGTTTTCCACAAGATAATTCACAGTCTATATAGCGCAACACACTTCTACGCAGCCTATTGCTGCGCTTGTATTGTTAAAATGTCCCCTTTATCTTGATTGCTGGTCCTTATAGTTCACCGCCACCACACCAAACTATTGGAATAGAACTCACCCTTTACTCAGACCACTATGGGCTTGATTCACAAAAGGGTGCTAACTGTTAGCACGGCTGTTTTCGCGTGATTTTTCGCATTGCGCGCGATCGTGAATTTTCGTGCAAAACGATAACGTTTCCACGCGCAAACGCGAATTTTCCCGCGAAATCGATATCGTTTTGCGCAAAAATTCGCATTTGCGCGTGAAACCGTTATCGTTTAGCGTGAAAATTCGCAATCGCGCGCAATGCGAAAATTCGCGCGAAAACAGCCGTGCTAACAGTTAGCACTCTTTTGTGAATCAAGCCCAATAAGTCTGTATGATGCCTTGGGGTTATTCCCGGGTCACCCTCGACCTCTGCGACCTTATGAGCACATTTCTGCCTTCTCTCCTTTTGTATGTGGGTCTTTAAACCCCCAAATAAAAACTGCTCATAGCATAATACCATTTTAAAAAATAATTGGCTAAAATGTATTGCACTTACAATCTCCACGATAAAACATCAGCATGAGTTTTTCTGGGCTCTCCCCCATATCGGTGGCCTCTGTGTGTAGTACAGCTAAAAAATAGACACTAGTAGCAAAGAAAAGAGTCTCATAATGTTTTCCAGTGCAGAAAGAGTAAAGAAACTTCAACTGGTATCTATGCTAAACCCAGCTTGGGTTGAAGACAGTTCTGTTTTCTGAAGCACTTAAAAAGAGCTCAAGGTGGGTTCATAGAATAAAAAAAGTAGGCCACCTGATCCTGGGGACTGAGCAGATCAGGTAGCCATAAAAACTGCCACTCGTGTGGACCACAATGGCCCACTTTCACTTTTTTTTTACCTCTGGGTCACGACGCTAGAATGAGAGACTGTCTCAGAGCTGCCCAATGACAGCTCTGGAAACCCTGTAGGAACGCCCCTGGCAGGCGTTTTGAACAGGGAATCCCTCTCCCCTGTGTTTACTTCCGAGAATGTGACAAATAATGTCACCAAACTCGGGGGTTAGGGAGCGGCGGTGGAGGGGACACAGATGCATGTCAAGAGGCAGAGAACATTCCTCTGTGTCCCATCTGCCCCCCCCAAGAACCACCTTGGGTTCTCTTTAAAGAACCAAGAAACAGTGAGGGACAGCTTGAGACAAGGTTTTGCTGCAGGAAAGTTCAAAGGTTCATTAGCTCTGCTCTGTTTTAAAGTTTAAAATACGGAGTGTGGTATGTAAACTGCAGATTTTACAGAATGATGCAATGTTTTAAAAGAAAAAGATATATAACTGAAAATAAAAAATAAGAGACTCTTTTCTTTGCTGCTAATGTTCTATTCACTATCTGTACTACACATACAGTTTGTTATACTATGTTTTTTTTGTTTTTTTTTAGCTTCAGGTTTTCTTTAAGTTGATCTTCTTAAACTATTAATGTTATCATTATTATTTAGTATTTATATAGCGCTGACATCTTCCACAGTGTTGTACAACGTATATATTGTCTTGTCACTTAATTGTCACTCAGAGGAGCTCACAGCCTAATCATAACATAAAACATTCACAAGAATTCGTTTGCCAATGTACAAGGATTAACATCAAACTTTATTTCAGTTTAGATACATTATTATTATTTGTGCATAGGAAGCCTACTAATTATGTTTTTTACACAGAGAAACTGAAAGATTTGCGTGTTTGGTGTAGAAATTGAATGGTAAAGGACTAGAAGCTCCTACTTTGTGCAGCTAATTGTTCTTGCAGAAAATAGATTTTTCTTTTACCTGTGCGTTCTTCAAAAAGAGTACAGATGCCATGCATGTGAAAGAGTGCAGTTTGAGATTACAGAACTATTTGCAAAAGCAACACACTATTCCTTAACAAACAAAAAATGAGTTTCACTTAAAGTGGCACTGAAGCAAAAAAAAGCCAAAAAATAATAAAAATAAATGATCTAATGAATTGTAAGTGTAGTACAGATAATTAATAGAACATAAGTAGCAAAGAAAAAAGTCTCATATTTTTATTTTCAGTTATATATAGAGATGGATTGAACCTCCGATTTTCGGTTCGCGAACCTCCTGAGAAAGTTCGGTTCGCGCAAACTTTCTCAAACCGCAATAGACTTCAATGGGGAGGCGAACTTTGAAAACTAGAAAAATATATGCTGGCCACAAAAGTGATGGAAAAGATATTTCAAGGGGTCTAACACCTGAAGGGGGGCATGGCGGAGTGGGATAGACGCCAAACGTCCCGGGGAAAAATCTGGATTTGACGCAAAGCAGCGTTTTAAGGGCAGAAATCACATTGAATCCTAAATTGCAGACCTAAAGTGCTTTAAAAACATCTTGCATGTGTATACAGTACATCAGTCAGGGAGTGTAATTAGGGTACTGATTCACATGGACACACCAAACTCACTGTGTAACTCACTGCAAACAGCTGTTTGCATAGTGACGGCCGTGCTGGACTGGTGTGCACCATGGCGAGATTGCTCTTCCTCACTCAGGGATGTCAGGTAATCTCTGACTGCCTTATCAACTTTCGATGGTTCTTTCCCTACCATTGTTAACCTGCTGAGCGGTCTGGACGAGCTCAGCTCGTCCAACACCGCCAGAGGCTGCCGCTCAGGCCCTGCTGGGCCGATTTTAGTCAAATAAAAAGCAGCACACGCAGCCGGCACTTTGCCAGCCGCGTGTGCTGCCTGATCGCCGCCGCTCTGCGGCGATCCGCCGCGAGCAGCGGCGAAAGAGGGTCCCCCCAGCCGCCTGAGCCCAGCGTAGCCGGAACAAAAAGTTCCGGCCAGCGCTAAGGGCTGGATCGGAGGCGGCTGACGTCAGGACGTCGGCTGACGTCGATGACGTCACTCCGCTCGTCGCTATGGCGACGATATAAGCAAAACAAGGAAGGCCGCTCATTGCGGCCTTCCTTGTTTATTCTGGGCGCCGGAGGCGATCGGAAGATCGCCTCCGGAGCGCCCTCTAGTGGGCTTTCCTGCAGCCAACTTTCAGTTGGCTGCATGAAATAGTTTTTTTTTTATTTAAAAAAAACCCTCCCGCAGCCACCCTGGCGATTTAATCAGAACGCCAGGGTGGTTAAAGCTTACATCTATTTTTTTAAATACTTGTTCTGGTTGCTGTTCAGTACCTGCATCGGCAATCATTTATGGAGGGCAAGTCTGCCATTGTGAGTGACCACGGGTAATGGCCGGGGAATCCTGGTTCGATTCCGGTCCGGAGTGGGAGCCTAAGAAACGGCTACCACCACCACACATCCAAGGAAGGCAGCAGGCACGCTGTGGGCAAAGGAGCAGGAATGGCTTCCACACATCCAAGGAAGGCAGCAGGCATGGCATGAATGCATGTCCCGAGGTAGTGACCAAAAACAATGTGCACCCTAGCTATGAGTAAGGACCAGTAGGTCCGAAACATGTCAGCTGGTGATATGAGATGACTTTTTGGATACGTCCATGAATAAAGAAACTTGCTTTTAGGGGCATCGTGTGGACATCCTTTCATTCTAAGTGCACCTGTCACACACAGACAGGTAGCGGACAGGCACAGTGACACTGCGTACGCTCACGTAGGTAGGTGCACTGTGAACAACAGGTAGGTAGATAGGTATATGCAGCAATGGGTATTACAATGTGCACCTGTCACACACAGACAGGTAGCAGACAGGCACAGTGACACTGCATGCGCTCAGCTCACGTAGGTAGGTGGGTGCACTGAAGTGAACATTAGGTAGGTAGGTATATGCAGTAATGGGTATTACAATGTGCACCTGTCACACACACAGGTAGTCACTGAATGTGCTGGGTCTGGCAGTGGCACACACAGTATGAAACACACAGAAAAAAAATAGATCACAAGAACAAGATTAGCTCTCAAAAGAGCTGTTGTGGCGTGCTATTTTAACAATGAGAATCAGCGAGAAGCAAGCTAACAAGCCTACAAGAGCCTAACTAAGTTTTCCCTATGAGAGTCTGCAGCAGCTATCCCTTCACTAAGTACTGCAGGCACACGAGTGAGTCCACTGCCTGACGCTGCCTGCCTTTTATAATGGGGGTGGGGCTCTAGGGGGGAGTGTAGCCTAATTGGCTACAATTTGCCTGCTGACTAGAGGGTCAAAATTGACCCTAATGGTGCATTATAGGGGCGAACCGAACTTCCAGAAAAGTTTGCGTTCACTGGCGAACGTGAACCACCGGAAGTTCGCCAGGAACCGTTCGCTGGTGAACCGTTCGGGCCATCTCTAGTTGTATAGCTTTTTTTTATAACATTGCATCATTCTCTATTATTTGCAATTACAAACCACACTCTGTATTTTAACCATTTCCCTACCACAGGTTTTTTCCACTTCAAGACCAGAGCAATTTTCACATAACGCACCTCCCATTCATTCGCCAATAACTTTATGACTACTTAACACACTGAAACGATCTATATATTATTTTTTCTGGGACAAACTAAGCTTTCTTTGGGCAGTACTTTTTGCTAAGAATTATTTTAATATATTTTGTTTTACAGGGATGAAGAAGAGAAAAATTGCAAAAATTCATCATTTATTAGCTTTCAGCCATTGTAGTTTAAAAAAAAGTCACATTTTATTTGCCTATTTGTCCCGGTTATTACAACACTTAAATTGCATCCCTTGTATTAATATACCGACATAACATATATATTTAAAAAGTCCCTAAGGTAACTATTTATGTTGTTTTTTTTTTTTTAATGTTGTAATTTTTTTTTTACAAGTTTTATTTTGGTAACTAGGGGTTAGGGGTGGAAGGGGTTAAACAATCTATAAATATAATAGAGTAAGTGCCTCAACCTTCAAGCAAGAAGAAGAAGTAGTGCCCTGCCCCCAGGGCCGGTCCAAGCAAGAAGAAGGGGCTGGTCCAAGCAAAAAGAAGAAGTAGTGTCAAATCAAACCAAGGGCAAAGAGGGATAATTTGCATATTCAGTAGCAGTGCATTGTGGGTAACCACAAATGTTCACTTATAGCTGAATTATTGCAGATTTGCTTCTGTTTTAAGAAGGAAAATTACACCAAGCTTTGCTTTTTTTAGTAGGAGGGCTTTTTGGTCTCTTTTATCCTCCTATACATTCTTAGTAGTTTGGGTCACCCTGAGCTGCTTGGTTACTCTGTTGTACTGGTCCAAGCCCTATCTCATACAGCCTTATCAATCCCTGCTATGTATTGATGAGGACCAAATGTCTGAAATAGGCTGTCACATGTGGGTTGATATGACTGTGTAAAATTTAAAGCTATAGGCTTGCTTGATTTACCAAGGTTGAAAAGGAATAATTTGCATATTTAGTGCAGTGCATTGTGGGTAATCACAAATGTTCGCTTATAGCTGAATTATTGCAGATATTCTTCTGTTTTAAGAAGGCAAATTACACCAAGCTTTGATTGTTTTAGTAGAAGGTCTTTTTGGTTCCTTTTAGCCACCTATACATTCTGAGTGGTTTGGGTCACCCTGATCTGCTTGGTTACTCTGTTATACTGGTCCAAGCCCTATCTCATACAGCCATATCAATCCTTGCCATGTACAGATGACCAAAAGTCTGAAACAGGCTGTCACATGTGGGTTTGATATAGCTGTGTAAAATTTAGAGCTATAGGCTTGCTATACACCAGTGGTTCTGGATGCTTGCTTGGCTTACTAAGGGTGAAAAGGAATTATTTGCATATTTAGTAGCAGTGCATTGTGGGTAACCACAAATGTTCACTTATAGATGAATTATTGCATATTTCCTTCTTTTTTAGGAAGGCAAATTACACCAAGCTTTGCTTTTTTTAGTAGGAGGGCTTTTTGGTTCCTTTTATCCCCCTATACATTCCGAGTGGTTTGGGTCACCCTGAGCTGCTTGGTTACTCTGTTGTACTGGTCCAAGCCCTATCTCATACAGCCGTATCAATCCCTGCTATGTACTGATGAGGACCAAAAGTCTGAAACAGGCTGTCTACATGTGGGTTTGATATGACTGTGTAAAATTTAAAGTTATATGCTTGCTATACACCAGCGCCTCTGGATGCTTGCTTGGCTTACCAAGGGGGAAAAGGGGTAATTTGCATATTTAGTAGCAGTGCATTGTGGGTAACCACAAATGTTCACTTATAGCTGAATTATTGCAGATTTCCTTCTGTTGTAAAAAGGCAAATTACACCAATACAGTGTGCGGCATTGCAGGAAGTGACGACAGTGGAATGCACAATGGAACACGGAAGAAGTGAGTCATCCCCGCCCGCTGCCTCTTACTAATAGTGGCGGCTGCTACTGTGCTTAAGCAGGAGGGGGAGCGCACATGGGGGACCCAGTTGAGGGGGGGTCCAACCCCCCTCCCCGCCGCTGTGCCCAATACCCCCTTCCTGCTCTTTACCCTCTTATGCGGCGTATGCTACGCCGCGGGTCAGCGAGTAGTAAATATTTAATAAATGTTTGAATGTAAAAGTGTCTTATGGTATATTGTGGTGTATTTGGTTGAATTTAACTTTTTGGCCACAAGATGGCACTACACAGGTTACTGTCTGCTGTTTACATTTTCTTGGGGTTATGAATGAGAGATGCTCTCTCTCCCATTCATAATGGCACGGGGATCAGGGCTGAGAATAGATTATACTCATGCCATGATCACAGGAAAATGGGGATGCAGCGGAAACGGCGCTGGAATGGTGATTGGCAGCGGTAAGTAAACAGTGCGTATATATACACCCCTGATCTGCTAAGGTAAACACAGGGGCGTATATACACGTAGCAGAAATCTAGAACTGGTTAAACTATGAAACAAAGCAGAACTAATGACCCATTTGAACTCCACTGCAGTAAAACCTTATCTGAAGCTGCCTCTCACTCTTTGCCTCATGTTTCTTTGATGTATAAGTGCTTTAGAAAATATGACTGTAGCTGACTCAAGTTGGGTCGGAGAGCTCAGAAAAGCTCTTTTGCATAGATAACAACTGAAGCTTCTTAACTCTTCCTGTACAGGAAACAATATGAGACTCTGTTACTTGCTACTAATGTTCTATTTCTTAGCTGTACCACACATACAATTCATTATATCATTAGTTTATATTCACTTCAGATTCCCCTTAACCACATTGGCCTAGTCTTAGAAAATGTAATATTATTTATTTTTGCATTCGTATATTTTCATAAGAATTGTTAACTGGGAGATATGTATGCAAATGCAGTTGAATATTATTCATCCAACTTAATTCATTTGACACTTTTATTTAATTTATGTGTGATTTCTTTGATTGCGAAATTAAGCATTGTTTTCTAGATAACAGGTTGTATTTTGCCTGACAACTGATTATCTGAGATGTGTTAAATGTGGAATATGTATTAGAAGTGTTTCATCTATTTACCTATAGAAGAGAAATGCTTTCAAAGCACTGTATAGACAAAGAAGATGTAAGAAAAATAAGTGAGATAACAGTTTGAGTTCAGCTGCAGAAAAATGTGCTGCTAAATTATGCAGCATGATTAAATGAGTCACATTGTATAATGTCAGCATTAGAGACACACTGGAAATATATTTTCATTTCCAAAACAGAACTTCTCTGATATTGTCATTGTCACGGACGGTTGCGGGGCCGCAGGCGCGTCCTGTAACCACCCGTGAAGAAAAAGCGATCGCACTCGATTCCCTGCATCGATTGCGCTTCAAATCGATACAATCTGGGTTGAGTGTGTAGGGGGAGCTGAAGTCCTTTTCTTAGCAGAGAGAGCACCATCCTAAAGGCTGGATGGCTCTTTTGATATGCTAATGAGCCTGAGCCTAATCTGCCCCGGAGATTCCCTGGCTTCAAGCTGTGCTGATGGCCCATCCATCAGGTATAAGGTGACAAGCACCATGGCAGAAGCAATCTAGTTGGGCTAAAAGCCAGACCCGCTGGCTCCCTCCCAGCAGGGGAGGCGACACCTCGCTGGCTGCTCCAAACTTCAAAGAGCCTTTGCCTGGGAATAACCTGAGTCTCATAGCATATCCATAACTTCCCAGATCTGTCATATTTCTGGGGTTCCTGAGATGGCAGCTTCGCCAAACGTGGGGGAAGTGTAGCATGAGCCCCGGTGCTGGTTCTGAGGAAGTTTCAGAACATTCTGAGGTAAGGACTGCCAGTTAGGCAGTTTGGAAATGCCCTGATGATACCACAGGGGTCCCACCCCTCATGTCTGGTATCAGGGCGCTGGGTAAATCGAGACAGACCTGAAAATGTTAATAAGTCCGCCCTGACCTTTACGGTTCTGTGAGATAGAGCCCATATATGGGTAGATATGATTTCTAGCCCCCAGGACAAGGGGAGGGCTCATCTCATCTTCTAAGGGGGTGTATGGCTCCCCGCCCTCACTCCCTCCTACTGAAGCAGGGGCATAAGAATGGCAGAGGACCCAAACTCAGTGTCCTCCACACTGAAACATCTTGAACTCATCAGATGCCAGCTTGAGGATATGCTGGCATCCACCTGGTCTGAACTCTGAACTCAAATTGAAACCCAGAACTCTGTTTTCCCACAAAAAGGACATCTTTCCAGGAACTAAGTATTTTTCTCCCTTCTTTTATTTTTTATACTGGCTATTACTGTCTTAATAATTGTGATTTTAATAATTGTCTGTATATATTAATTATTTATATTGCGTGAATAAACGACTTTCTCCAAGTCATTCACTGTCCGCTACCCTGCTTATCAGCACACACACAGAACTGATCCTGGGTCTCTGAAGATACGCTACTGTTTGTTTGTTGTTGGCTAGACAGAATACCGTGTGTTTAACCGTTTTATTCGCAGGACTAGTCAGTCAGTTAGTGGGCTCCACGGTCCCATGGTAACCGCGGTGGTGGCAGTTTACTCTGAACCAGTAGGTGACGTTGTAATTACCCGTGTCTCACAGGCTCCCTTCTGAGTTGTCTGCGGCTAATTCTTAACGGTTCCTGCGCATTGACTGCGACCAGAGTTCGCACGATCTGTGCGCTGGCACCGTTTAGAAGGCTAAGTGCGGTCAGCCACTAGGGCTCCTGTGACAGTGTTAGGCAGCGGTTGGGACCTGTGTTGTGCTGAAAGTATCTACGATAGCGCTAGCGCTATCAAAAAACGAACTAATTCGTTGGTGTAGCTGGAAGGCAATATATTTTTTATATATACAGAGAGACTGTGTAGCCAGTACCCCTCCCCAAAAGTTTTATTTTATTTGGCATGGAAATGTCCGGGAACTACCAGAACATGTGCCTAGCAGACCTGGAAAATCTTTGCGAAGAGAGGGGCATTGGCATCCTCCGCAAGAACAAACGGGACCTGATAGCAGACTTGTCCAGATGGGATGCCCAGCAACTGCGGGAGCCGGGAGTGTCCGCTGAAGTGGATACCAGCCCATCTGACAGTCTAGGGGAACCAGAGACTGAGACTCCTGACCATACAGAGGTTGTGCATCCTGAGGGCCCTGCATCAACAGTTACGCAGGAGAATGTCAGTGTGGACCCCAACCCCAGAGTTTCTGACAGTACTCGCTCGGAACTGGCCAGTACTGGACTGTCCATGGGTGCTGACCCAGTAATGCAGCAGGCATTACAAAAGCTGATGGAGACTGACCTGGAAAAGTACATGCAGTACATGGAAGCCCGGGAGGAGCGGGAACGCCAATCTGCATAACGCAAGGCTGCTGCTGCTGCTGCAGAACGCCACGCGGAGAGGGATGCCGCAGAGGCGCGGGAGAGACGACAGCATGAGCTCAACATGGCAAAGGTTCAACAGGCCAGCCGGAGTTCACCGCCCAGCCTCCCTGCTGAAGGAGCTGCACCACCCGTAAGTGCAAAATTTAAATTTGCTAATATTGAGAAAGACACAGACATTGACTTGTTTTTTCGGTCTTTTGAAAAAGCATGCCGTCAGTATCGTCTGTCCCAAGACCAGTGGGCCAGACATCTGACACCTTTGCTGCGCTACAAAGCGCTTGATGCCTTCGCAGAATTGCCTGCGGAGAAGGATAATGATTATGCTGCTATAAAAGACGCTATCATTACTAAGTACCAGCTGACGCCAGAAGCCTATCGGAAAAAGTTCAGGGCCTGGCAGAAAAAGCCTTCGGATTCGTACCGAGATGTGGCCAGCAGCTTGCTCACCACACTCCGCCAGTGGACACTAGGCCTCACCAAAGGGTCTTATGATGTCCTGGAGGACTTGATAGTCCTGGAACAATTTCTGAACATTTGCCCTGCTGATGTACGCCAGTTTGTGCTAGAACGCAGGCCGGCTTCAGCAACTGTCGCTGCAGACCTTGCTGAGACTTTTGCAACTACCCGGGTGGCTGATACCCGCAGAACTGTCCCATCCAGCTGGAGAGGAGGTCAGCCCAATACCTCGGCAGACCCTCCTGCCCCTGTGAGCCGTCCGCCACAGAGGCCACCCAGCGCAGCTGCTGCACCCAGGCCTGCAGCGCCTGGAGAGGTCACCTGTCACTACTGCCGCCAGCCCGGACACATGAAATTCGACTGTCCGGAGCGGAGACAGACACCACCAGCACCTGGATCATCTGCATCACCTGCACCTCACCCACAGCAGAGGCAACCCGCCAGCGAACCACAGCCTGGATCATCAGATTTTGTCCTGTTTGCACGCGGACAGGAAATCCGCGACCGAACCGACCAGCAGCAACTTGTTAGAGTGAACGGCAAAGTTGTCACCGGATTTCGAGACACCGGAGCTGACATCACGTTAGTTCACTCACATCTTGTGCCAAAGGAGAGCATCAGCTCCAGCCGATCCCTTGCCCTTACTGGAGTAGAGGGCACCCTTTTTCACATAGCCCACGCGACAGTGAAGCTGGATTGGGGAGTGGGAGGAATCCAAGAAAGGGTTGTTGGGGTTATGAAGGATCTCCCAGTCCTTGTGTTGCTGGGGACTGATTTGGGCAAGCTTGTGTCCTACTATGAACCTGCCACGACCGCCTTGTCGCTCACGGAAGGAGACGGACTCTCCACCCACCACCAGGTACTTTATACACTTGGGGGAGCACCAGGGGGAGGTGGGTTGAATGTGCCCAGTTCAAGGGTACCAGGTTCAATAGTGCCTGCTTCAAAGGCACCTGAGTTTGATGTACAGACTGTCTGTTGTGATGATGCTGTAACTGTACCTGAGTTTACTGTACAACCTGTCTGTAATGAAAAAATGTCTATACCTGTCAATGTCATTACTGCATGCAATGATGATTTGAGTAATGTCCGTCTGTGCCATTCTGACAGTGTACCTGTGCTAGCAGTACCGCGCAGCTGCACTGCTCAGAACCCGAGCTCAGAACAGGTGGAGGGGGTTCCGGCCTCCTCCCCCTCCTCTGACCGCAGGGATGAGACCTTTCAGCCGCTGGCCTCGTGTGACATGAGCCAGTTGGCTGAAACTGACAGCGCCGTATTCTCAGCCGCACTACAACGTGACCCAAGCCTGGAGGTGCTCAGGCAGCAAGCCGCTGAGCCCCTCGCAGACGGGGCCGCTTTCAAGGTGTACTGGGAAGGTGGGATACTGTACAGTGAGTCTGTACAGCCCCCTACAGGTAGATCCCACGCGAATACCAAATGGCTTGTGGTCCCGAGTGCGTTCAGGGGACATGTGCTGAAATCCGCACATGGTAATCCTCTGACAGGGCACTCAGGGGTCCGCAAGACACTTGCCGGTATTCGGAAACAGTTTTATTGGCCCCGGATGAACAGGGATGTAGCAAACTACTGCAGAGCATGTGCCGTCTGTCAGGAGCTGGGAAGGTCCAGGGATCCCCGCGGGGTTCCCTTAGGTCCACAGCCACTTAGCAGCCACCAGCGTGGGCTGGCTGTTGACCTAACCAACCCACTGCCCGTTGTCAGCAGTCCCGGCAGACACCACGTCCGACTGCAGTGGCACAAACGCCCTGTCCAGAATGGTCCATGTCGGGTCAACCCTGAGGGTAGCAGACCGCGCCCGGTCCAGGGGAACCGAGCCACAGGCTCCAATAGGTTTTCCCGCCGCACCGGCAACCCGAGACCCGTCAGCCAGGTTGGCCGACACGCAGCGGGCAGCCGACCCCAGAACGCCAACGGGGAACTAGATCAGATCTCGCAGGTTAGCGGCAACGACACACATCTTGCTGATGAATGTCTATCTGCCTTCTCCCCAGGGAGGGCTGTCACGGACGGTTGCGGGGCCGCAGGCGCGTCCTGTAACCGCCCGTGAAGAAAAAGCGATCGCACTCGATTCCCTGCATCGATTGCGCTTCAAATCGATACAATCTGGGTTGAGTGTGTAGGGGGAGCTGAAGTCCTTTTCTTAGCAGAGAGAGCACCATCCTAAAGGCTGGATGGCTCTTTTGATATGCTAATAAGCCTGAGCCTAATCTGCACCGGAGAGTCCCTGGCTTCAAGCTGTGCTGATGGCCCATCCATCAGGTATAAGGTGACAAGCACCATGGCAGAAGCAATCTAGTTGGGCTAAAAGCCAGACCCGCTGGCTCCCTCCCAGCAGGGGAGGCGACACCTCGCTGGCTGCTCCAAACTTCAAAGAGCCTTTGCCTGGGAATAACCTGAGTCTCATAGCATATCCATAACTTCCCAGATCTGTCATATTTCTGGGGTTCCTGAGATGGCAGCTTCGCCAAACGTGGGGGAAGTGTAGCATGAGTCCCGGTGCTGGTTCTGAGGAAGTTTCAGAACATTCTGAGGTAAGGACTGCCAGTTAGGCAGTTTGGAAATGCCCTGATGATACCACAGGGGTCCCACCCCTCATGTCTGGTATCAGGGCGCTGGGTAAATCGAGACAGACCTGAAAATGTTAATAAGTCCGCCCTGACCTGTACGGTTCTGTGAGATAGAGCCCATATATGGGTAGATATGATTTCTAGCCCCCAGGACAAGGGGAGGGCTCATCTCATCTTCTAAGGGGGTGTATGGCTCCCCGCCCTCACTCCCTCCTACTGAAGCAGGGGCATAAGAATGGCAGAGGACCCAAACTCAGTGTCCTCCACACTGAAACATCTTGAACTCATCAGATGCCAGCTTGAGGATATGCTGGCATCCACCTGGTCTGAACTCTGAACTCAAATTGAAACCCAGAACTCTGTTTTCCCACAAAAAGGACATCTTTCCAGGAACTAAGTATTTTTCTCCCTTCTTTTATTTTTTATACTGGCTATTACTGTCTTAATAATTGTGATTTTAATAATTGTCTGTATATATTAATTATTTATATTGCGTGAATAAACGACTTTCTCCAAGTCATTCACTGTCCGCTACCCTGCTTATCAGCACACACACAGAACTGATCCCGGGTCTCTGAAGATACGCTACTGTTTGTTTGTTGTTGGCTAGACAGAATACCGTGTGTTTAACCGTTTTATTCGCAGGACTAGTCAGTCAGTTAGTGGGCTCCACGGTCCCATGGTAACCGCGGTGGTGGCAGTTTACTCTGAACCAGTAGGTGACGTTGTAATTACCCGTGTCTCACAGGCTCCCTTCTGAGTTGTCTGCGGCTAATTCTTAACGGTTCCTGCGCATTGACTGCGACCAGAGTTCGCACGATCTGTGCGCTGGCACCGTTTAGAAGGCTAAGTGCGGTCAGCCACTAGGGCTCCTGTGACAGTCATCATAAACCTCATTAATTGTACTTACATGTGATTACAAAGGCCGCTGTTAAGAACTTTGGTCTAGTAATACGTCTGAGGCAGCTTGTCTCATGCATGGTATGTGAAGGCTGCCATATTTATATCCTTACTGTCCTAAAAACCTTTTTTTACAGCCACTAGTGTGTAAACCACACATTTTAAACATGCATGTGGCTAGTGTAAGCCATTTTTTGTTACAGCACCTGATCTGCATATCTCAAATCTGCATACTTGTTCTGGGTCAGTGGCAGAGCAGGATTATCCACCGGGCAACCTAGGCAGGTGTTTGGGGCCTAGTGGGTGTCAATGGGGCCCACCCTTCCACCTTCTCTGACTTTTCTATACGTTAGCTAACCAAAAAGACCACAAGGCTGCCCCAAAATGTACTACCTTGCCTAGGGCCCCATTACATCTTAATTCATCTCTGGTCAGTAAATCAACGAAGGGCTGGCGCTGCCATTAAGGCAAAGAGGGAAATTGCCCCTGGGCCCCCGACCGCTGCTGTGTCCCCTTCCACCCTGGACTTCCCATGTGGTCTCTCCCTGATGAGTCCCCGGGGCCCCTGCATGATGATTGTAATAACTCACCTGTCCTGGAGCGCTGCTCCATCCATGCTCTGTCTTCATCCCCACTACCTGCCTCTTCTCCATAACCCAGCACATTGTATTTACACATAACATGCAGCGCATGGAGAAAGTGCAGGCAGCAGGCTGGAGAAAGAACACGGATGGAGAACCATGTAGCACTCAACAAAGAAGCATCCCATTAAATACTGCACCACACAGTATGTACTAAATATAGAAATACGCTTTATTGTATCAAATAGGTAGCATCAAAATAAAAACAATTAAAACAAATTGTGCAGGGTCAACACCATGTACAATAGTAATGTTAAATGCAAGGTAACCCACTCACTTCCTTGACCCACAAATAAATCAATCAATATCATATAACATTGCAAGGGAAAGCAAAGTGTCCGTGCTCATGAAAGAGGATGCCCCCATATATACATGTGGAATTGCATGTACACATTGAGGCATGCATAGAACAATGATAAAGTGCAAAAATAGTGCAGCGAAATGGGATAATCTCACATGAAACCAAAGTGATAGCAAAAAATGGAGGCTGAATGAGTGAAAGACAAGTGGAGAAAGAGCTCACCGATCGCAATGGAGGGGAGAGGAAGCATGGTGTTCCCTAAACCGAGCCTTCGCAATTCGCTACTGACTGTAACCATGCCTAGCAGAAGCCACACTCGGCAGCGAATCGCGAAGGCTCTGTCCAGGGAACATTGTTTTTTTTTTTAATGCTACCTATTTAATACAATAAAACTTATTTCTATATTTAGTATATATTATGTGGTGCGGTATTTATTGTAATGCTTCATTGTTGAGTGCTGTGCTACATGAGTTTGTTAAGATCCCTTTCTGCACATATTTTTTGCAGTATGACATTGAAGGATAAGCTGATTACTTTAGCACCGGTGCTAGCCCAATGAGTTTAGTAACAACGGATGGAGAACCACACTCGACAGATAAGTTATTACAGTGCAGCCACACATCATGCAAGGGCCCCAGGGAGCAGTCAGAGGAGACCATGGGAGGGGGGATTCTGGTATTCTAAGAGGACTCAGGGGTTAACTTTGCTAGGGTGGTATGGGCAGAGCCAAATTTGTACTTTTTTACTGCTCAAGGCCCACTATCACCAGCTGCCCCATTCCGACAGCATCCTAAGCCCCCTCACCCCCAAAAAAGCAGGGATTATATTATAACTTCCTCTGAGGACAGATAGTGATCTGATGACAGGGATTAGATTTTAAGCTCCTTGGTGAGTTCCATATTCTGTGCGTGACAGGTAGCTCAGAGGTCACTGTAAGTGCCCATTTTCTGCCCCCTTATCCCCCCCCCCCCCCGAGATCCGGCTGTTGGAAGCCACTGACCACTATGTACAAACTTTGTAGCATGATGAATGTTCAGCAGGCTAACTGCTACTGCCCACACTCCTCTCCTTGCTTTCCTTGAGCCCTAGGCCATGGCCTTTGTGGTCTTCCCTGAAATCCGGCCATAGGTATGGGGCGCCTAAGATATCTTTACCCTGGGGCCCCCACATGCCGTGTAAACTGGCTCTAAGAGGCACAGAATCAGCAGTACAGCCAGGCAACATGCACTGTTTAGAAGGAGACCTTGATAGGCTGTTTAGAAGATGTCTGTTCTTGATACAGGGATCTGGAGTTTGGCATTACCTAAGACACAAATAAGTATCCTGTGTTTTTACTCCAGATGTTTTCGATTGTGTCAAACATCTGACACTCTAAAGTGAGTTTTAATTTGTTGGTCCCAGCTGACATGAGAGCCAGAAAACCAATAGTGACAGCACTAATTATGGTGTCTGAAGCCTATACAAGGCTTATTTGACAGAGCTCCAGTCAGGGAAAGGCCTGCAACATAAATGTAAGTATCTCCATCCTATGTGATAGTGAAATATGTGACAACCACTTAGTCTTACAGATTCACAATTACAAGTGGGATTTATCAGGCTGCTTCTTCTGAGGCTAATCCACACATTTGTGTGGGTCACCCTCAGAACAAGCACCATCGTGCGAAATGGCCATCAGGCTACCCTTCTTCACCAGCACCCTCACTTGTAACCATAGGAGATATGCTACTGCTATGAATGTTGCTGTAACATACAGTGCATGCAGATTTGCACTGAATGCAGAATGTCACTGTTGTGGAAGTACTGAACACCAAACCATGGGATAAAGGTGTAATAAAGTAAAGGTTTATTTACAAAAATGGAGAATATGTACAGGTGAAAATGCAATTGGTGCATACATACACACAAGCGTATTCAATCGGCTGTACAAAATAAACAATACGACTGCAAACACTGGCAATACGATTGCAGGCAAATGTCTTGCGATCAGACATACAACAAACCAAATATAAAGTATATACAGTGTGCACACAGTGAACCCCGGACCCTGTCTAACTAAGCTAACTAACATATATATATATATATATATATATATATATATATATATATATATATATATATATATATATATATACAATAATATATATTCAGGCAAAGTACATAATGCAGCAGGCAATTGGAACGTCATACAAGCCAAAATCAGATACCAGGAAGTCATTCAAATACAATCGATAAACAATAAAATAGTTGAGCAAGCCAATATCATACACCAGGGAGTCAAACAATCAGGTAACAGGGATCAAGGAAACAAGTATCAAGGTAACAGGAGCAGTGACCAGAACACAGGCTCTTGGGCTATCCACATCAATGAACTAGCAACAGTGTTCTGTTGGAGCTGGACTTATATACTGTGCAGGAAGGTCATGTGACATCTTCAAAGGCTGCAGAAACACAGTTCTTGAGTACAGAGACCTCTTCTGGTGGGCAAAGGGAACTTCAGAAGGAATGTAAAATGTTCTTTCTGAGAGAGGGGACATCTGCTGGTGAACCGAGGAAGTCCATGCAACAGTTCACAAATGTCACCAGCAGGAACAGATTGTTACAGTTGCATTGTATGTACATAATGCACTAAATGTCACTACTGAAATGAATGCCTCAATTTGCACTGCAGTGCCACACTTTGCTGTCACTAACCTGAACTGAGGAACAGAGTTTGGCCACAGTTTGCAGTAACATAGACACTGGGACTAGGGAATAAGGTTCAAAATAAACTTTAATTGCAAAACAGTAATGCAAGCGTACATACAGCTGTGAATGCAAATATGATGCAAACCCACGCACAGCACACAGTATATACAAACAACCCGGGATAGCAGTGACAAATATATACAACACCCTGACTATCTATCTCA
This sequence comes from Hyperolius riggenbachi, assembly GCF_040937935.1. Classification (NCBI taxonomy): domain Eukaryota; kingdom Metazoa; phylum Chordata; class Amphibia; order Anura; family Hyperoliidae; genus Hyperolius; species Hyperolius riggenbachi. The sequence continues at coordinate 446,880,945 of NC_090648.1, forward strand.
GTACACGATAATATGTACAGTTATTAACAACATACAAATATATACAATCAGGTACAGTACCTAAGGATCAGGCAGAATATCAGAGTCAGCAGGAGAGCAAGACCAGTAACAGGTTATCAGAGAAGCACGGTACCAGGGATAAGGCAAAAACAAGGTCTAGGCAGGATAAACAGGTTCAGTAACAGATAGGTAAAAGACAGGGTTCAAAACAAGGAACAGAATACCAAGATGTCCAGAAGTTTAGGCCTGGAAGCACAAAGTTCTGTTAATCAGCAGGAGAAAGAGGCAGATCTTAAATAGTCCATGTGATTAGTGAACACAGGATGCAGCTGGTGGTGAGAGTTAACTTGAAGCCATCCGGAGGCCAAACAGGGAACTGGAAGTCCCTATAATAGTATTAACAGGCTCCCTGCTGGTGGATAGTAAAGGTTCAGGACAATGCAAAGTCTTCATAGCCATCTACTGGTGGAATAATGGAATTCCATGACAGTCCTGATCCATGCTGCCATCAAGAGGCAGCACAAAGTACCTGACATATCCTCCCTTTAAGGAGTGGCCTCAGGATGCTCCAGGGAGAGCGAGGAGAAGAGGTCATCATTAGGGAAAAGCAGCTTGTTGTGCTGTGTGAGGAGTCTGACAGTGCGTGAGAAGGGGCAGGCAGGAGAGCAGCAGTGTTTCATTTGGCTTGCACAGCAATAGGGAGGAGGTGGCACTACAGTCTGACTGAGGAGGGATGGAGGATGGCAACTGGCTGAGGGTGAGCAGTTTGTTTGCCAAAGACTCACAGCCAGCCAGCATGTTATTTTGTTGAGCTACAGCATAGCATGTCCCTATTTTTTGCATATGTTCCCTAATGCTGACTGAGAACAATAAATAAAGCAGAGTGAATTGTCGGCAGTGTTGCTCAGATACCCCATAAGCACGGATCCGAATGCAACCGTTTTTATTGGTGCCACATCCGGATCACCCATGATTGCGACCCGTATTTTTGTTATGCATAACCGGCCCGACCCGTCTTTTCTCCGGCTACGCACGGCTACCATACACGGCCGTGATCTGGAAACTTTATGCGTACCTGTATGCCCGCATGCGTAAAAATGTACGTGTGGACAGAGGGACGATACTTTATGCGTACATACATGCCCGCATGCGTAAAAATGTATGTGTCTAAAGAGATAGTGTATGCGCCCTTATTTTCCCGTATGCGTAACAATGCGCTTGGATGTGATCTGGATACTGTATGCGTGCATATATACACGTATGCGTACCTATGTAGGAGTTTGGATTGCTCACGATGTGGCTGGCAATGCGTAACTACTTTATGCATCAAGTAATGTGTATATTGCTCGGTATTCCAATGCTGAATGCACATGAGCATGCGTAATTGTCTCTCGTACACGTAAAACGTTTTTACACCAAAATGCCCTTGCTTGTGACAGAAATGGCCTGGAGATACTCTCTCAGACCACAGTCTCTTGCAAGGACGGAGTTTCTGATAATGGCCGCTGGTTATATACAGGAGGGGAGGGCATAGCCTCCCCTCCTGTGATTGGTTGCTCTAGCCTGCGTCAGGGGCCTCTGATTGGCCCAGTGACATCTTTTGAAAAATCCGCAATCACGGCCGCATCACGGCTGCGATTACGGGCCGTGACCCTTATTTTTTTTACGCATGCCGTGATCCAGATTTGACGCAATGCCGTGATCCATGCGGATCACGGCATGCGGATCACGGCCTTCGTGTTGCGTACAAATGGCCGTGAATCACGCGTACCCGTGATCACGACCATCCGTGATAGCAACACTGATTGTCGGGTGCTGTGCAATCAGGCAGCAAAAAGTCTAGGACCGGCCCTGTATACCGGTAATCATTCTTTACGCAGAAAATGTGTAAACTTGGATTATAGCCTTTGTCTCTAGAGCTTTGATGCTGCTTTGCTGCTGCTGCTTCTGCCTTTGGATTATTTGCTTATTTCTGAGCTGATAAACGGATGGCTACAATTGTTTAAAAAGAACTGTAACAAGACTGATTCATTTTCCTATTATTGTTGTCTGCTTGTTTCACCCAGTCATGTTTTGACAGGTTGCTGTAAAGAAGCCAAGCTGTGGAAGTATTTGATGTCACAGTGGTGGTTTTGATGTATCAAACAACTGCACCAGTTGTAACTAACGTCTAATCAAAGAAACATATGTGGCCAATTTGTATGTTGCATATAACAGTCTGGACCAATAAAAGAATAGAACAAGATTTTCTGTTTGTTAGAATGAACACTTAACTCTCTGAGATATTTTCCAATGTGCAGGGAAGACTTACAGTAACAGATACCTAATCTTGTCCATTTTTGTGGAGATTGTACACCACATAGGAACAAGTTGGTGGGATTGACAAAAATCTTGTTTTTGGCACAAAGAATTTTTTGACGCTTACGTTACCATTTTTTTTTGAAGATCTTTATAATGTTACATTGAGCAAACATTGTTAATGCTTTCAGAAATGTACACATGGTCAGATTTTCGTTTTAATTTCACGTTTTCAAAACACCTAATTCCTCTGTTTTAGATTTCATTTTCTTGATCTATTTGGATTATGTAAAGTTATCTTTATTGCTTCGATGCTCAAATAATTCTTGTTTGGCCAATATATATATAACTAGGTTTCACTTATTTTTTTGCATAGTGAAAAATTAAGATGTGAATGCATTTGCATATTGCTGACTTTCAGAACTAGAGCCCAGCCCAAGCCTTGTTCCCATAGATTTTAGCTTTGAGACAATCCCACCAAGAATGTATGGTAGTTTTGAAGGATTTTTTAAAACGGTACCTGAAATTCTGAATCATGAAGTGAGGTCATCTACCATCTTTAAATCAGTTTAAAGGAATTCCCTTTGTGGTTATTTATTTTATTTATTATTTATTTATTTATTGTATTTATAAAGCGCCAACATATTACGCAGCGCTGGACAATAAATAGGGATACATACAATATTTAGGGGTGACATACAGCAAAATGACAATACCTGAATACAATAAGGACCAGATCATGCAGCATAGTAGGAGTACAAGGTAATGCTTAGTCAGTCACTGGAGGGGAGCAGGAGATTAGGCAAGTTAGGTTCACTCAGATGCATAGCATGGGTTCACAGTAATGGAGGTGCATGATCAGGTTGGACACAAAAGGAGGAGGACACTGCCCAAAGGCTTACACGATATATGGCTATGCATGATATATACAGATCTTTAAGGGCCTCTTCTCAAATAGCTTCAAAGAAACACTATAATAAATAGTTTTACTTTTCTTATTAAATATTTATCTGGATATATTCCAGAACTAAGGTTGGTGATTTTTTTCCCCTATGAGTCAGACAATAATGGGGTTAGTAGCTTTCATAATAAATGTAGACACAGAATAATTCCATAGTTACATTAATATCTGTGAAAAGTGAGTGTTTCTGTGACCTTGGATGTTTCTTAGGGTACAGCAGTGACAAGATTACTGATATCTGAATTGAGATCACTTCAATTTTAACTTACTTGGGTTCTGGATTCAACTGAATATAACTAGCCAGGTTAAAAGGAATCCTATATAACCAAAACTCTTGAGCTAGTCTTCCCTTAGATATACAAGAACTCACTCTGTATTTTTATTGGTGCATATGAACAATATTATACAGTTTGAAAGCTGCTGTTTTGGGGAATGAGATGGACAGTGCTTTAAAATGAGATCTTGCCAGTAGACTCTTGTTTGTTGAAAAAAAAAAAAAATCCTCCAAGCCAAGATATGTTCATGGGTTTTCAATGACCTAAATCAGTGCAACATTTTATTGGGATGTACCCCTTGTGAAATCCTGTATTAATCAAGGAATGGATCCCTTGGCATAGCAAAGTTTATTATAGTGGCTGGAAGGTGTACTGGTTAAGGGCTCTGCCTCTGACACAGGAGACCTGGGTTCGAATCTCGGCTCTTCCTGTTCAGTAAGCCAGTAATTCAGTAAGGAGCTCTTTGGGCAAGACTCCCTAACACTGCTACTGCCTACTGAGTGCACTCTAGTGGCTGCCTCACAAGCGCTTTGAGTCCAACAGGAGAAAGACGCTATACAAATACTGCAATTATTATTATCCACTTAATTCACCTCTACAGTATATCTAAGTCCTCTGTGACTTTATCTAAGCCACGAGGATGTATATATACGTCTTGTAGCAGAAGCAGTGATGTGCATGATTGGGCTTACTCCTGTGCACAATTCTGGCACCATCTGGTGCAGCACTAATTGGTGAAAGGGAATATACGTTCCCTGAGCTAATGAGATTGATTTTTTTTTTCAGTTCAAAGTGAAAAATACACATTGTAGCATTATTTCAGAATCCAATACTATATCTTCACCATAAATTGTGACAAGAACATAATCAAAGTTTTGTGATAAGTGGTAAGAATAGCCAAACAAAACTTGTGTTTTTTATCTACAGTTGGACTTTTTATTTTTAAACTGGAATTGGTGAAACTGAGAAATAATGTGTTTTTCTATTTTTTTCATTTTTTCCCATTAAAATGCACAACTTTGTTCAAGGGAAAGAATGTCATACAATGAAAGCCTAGTTTGTCCTTAAAAAACAACAACAACAAAAAAAACAATTCATATTTAATTTATGTGTCATAAATAGGGATAACGTTATTGCTGAACAAGCTAAACTGTAAAAACTGTTCTGGTTCATAGGGGGGAAACAAGGCCTTGATGCAAAGTAGTTAAGTACCCCTGGACAAAGTTATATGTAATTGTAGGACATGGTTATTGAGGCAAGTCATTTGGTGTGTACTCTTCACGCTGCTGCACCCAGGTCAGGGTGCCACCATAGACATAATGTTGTTATGTCTATGACCACGCAGCAGTGTAATTCTGGTGCTGGCAATAGCCGGGCCCCAAATTGCATCTCCCTCTGAGTTGCTATGACACAGAGGGGGAATTAACACCGCCCAAAATTTGAGCAGCAGAAGGGCAGTAATTCGGCTTACTCTGCGCCAAAGTGTAGCCATGGTAAGTGTTTCTAAACATTTTTCAAGCACGTACTCTTGCGTTTAATACTAAATTCAGGATGTTGTTTATATAGGATTTATAATTTTCGAAAACTTTACATTTATTATACTTAAGTATATAAAGCCTGAGCACCCCCTGGACCCATCAGAAGTACCCCCATCAGAAGTACACATGCCACAGGCTGGCAACCTAGGATCTAGATATTTGCAAGATGGCCAGTTACATTTCCATATGCTCAATTTAAATATCTTATCCCTTAGATTTACTTATATTTATTAAGAAACCCTAAATCCAAAATCTAGATAACATGCCAGAGATGTATAGCAGAAACATTAGGGGTTCTGAGAGAGATATGTTGTCTGCAAAACGCATCTTTGTGCCCCTCTTCCATGGATCCAAGTACACCCATTCTCTACTGTGAAAAGTTTTAGCGGCTAGGAGTTTTATAAATATGCCACATAAGAAGAATCCCTGATCACTGCACTACTGACACGTTGCTTGCATGCTCCGCTCCACAAGTCAGGGGACACAGGCAGTCTTTTGCAGCTCACTCTGAACACTGTGCTGCAGGGAATGGAGGGCACGGACACATCACAGTGCAAGCTGATAACAGCAGAATCACTAGTCTGTTCTGCTCCCCTGATTTGCGAATAAGCCGAGGGAGTAACTTTTCAACACATTTTTATGCTCAAAAATTAGGCTTATACACAAGTACACTGTATACAGTAAGTGAAATTTACTAATACAGTCACCAGTAGGGAGAGATATACCCCTCTTTTTTCACTATTAAGCACTTAAAAAAGTACAAAATGTTTTCTTAACATGATAAAAAAAAATCTTTGTGTTGCTGCTACTACCACCTCCTAGAGTATAGTGATGACCAGGGTTCACATTGCCAATATACCATTATAAGTATGTTCATGGCCTACGTTTTATAAGTATATCTACAAGAGGGATTTTCCAGGTTAAAGATGCACATTGTAGTAGTGGTGAAAGTCACCAGTTGTTAATAGACCTCCATAACTTAACTGGATATTCACTATCCAGTTAAAGAGGAACTTCAGCCTAAACAAACATACTGTCATTAAGTTACATTAGTTATGTTAATTAAAATAGAATAATATAGTAATATAATCTCTTACCCACCCTGTTTTAAAAGAACAGGCAAATGTTTGATTTCATGATGGCAGCCATCTTTTTGGTTGAAAGGAGGTGACAGGGAGCATGAGACACAGTTCCAACTGTCCTGTGTCCTGAGCACCTCTCCCAGTTGCTAGGCAACGTGAATAACAACATAGGAAATCCCATCATGCTCTGCACAGCATCAGGGAACAAAAGCCCGGGCTCTTTTTCTTTGATGGGTGGAGCTTAGCTAAAAATGCAGCTAAAAATGGTGCTTTGGTAAGAAAAACAGTTCTGATGCTGTGAAACTGTTAAAGAATCACCAAGCCTTTTCAGTTCTGCTGAGTAGATTTTTAGTCCGGAGGTTCACCTTAAGTCAAACAATCTGTTCACAAAAAAATATATAACTGTATTTTCTCCATGCTTGATTCAACGTGACAGACGAATTCTACATTGAAATGATAAAAACCAAGGTCAAAATACAATATGTAATTCTATAATTTTTTTTTAATCTATGTGTCTTCCTGAGTTTGGACTGTAGTCTCTCTTTTTTTTTTTTTTTTTACTTACTTAGTAGCCAAATAAATACATTTAAATTAGAGAAGGTTTAAATTAGAGAAGTTTATCCTAAAAAATAAATATGAAACCAGACTTTGTTAGATAATGACAACGTTAAATCTAATGATATTAGCAGTATTGCCTTCTTGATAAATATATAGTACATATACAGTGTTTGAACACATCTTGTATGTTATTTACAATGACTACAGTATATTGATCATAATGACCTTACTAATTTAAATATAGTTTTGTTTCAACACATGATTTATGCTACCTATGATGTCTTGAAGCTGCAATTCTGCACATTTTACATGGAGTCAATAACAATTTTGATAGTTAATGAACAAAACTATGTAAAAACTGAATAAGAAAAAATATACACACTTCTTCTATTCTATGGCTCCAAATTGCAATCTTACCATTATATGATTTTATTTTCTTTTAAAATCATAAGACACTTCTATAATGTTTTACTCACCTTGGTTGCTTTTGAAAAATATAGCTGCCAACAATTATTCAGCAAGCATGAAACATCAAAAGGTTTTCAAAATGTGCTATACTACTGAAGTCTGTAATCAAATCCTCTGAACCCTGATGAAACAACAGTGTGAATGCAAACATTTGCAATGCAGGCAGAATTAACAAGATTCTCTGTTGGCAGAGTTAGGCATTTTTACCTTTTTTTGTTGCAGTAACAAAATCATTCTTTTAAATAGTGTAAAACAATGCTTATTTTACTTTGTTTCACGTTGTTTTAGTTTACTTTATGTTTTAATATGAAAATTTCAATGGGTATTTTAATAACACTCAGCTTTGGGCAATGCAATAAATCCCATATCCCAAACCTCATCTTAAAGGGGTTCTGTGGATCTTTAAAAAAACAAAAACTGACTGGGGCTTCTATCGGCCCCCTGCAGCTGCCATGTCCCACGCCATCCTCCTAAGATCCTCTGTTTCCTGCTGCCGGTCCTGGTCCAATTATTCGTGTGATGCTACCGCGGCTGCGCGGCCGTGGCTGCACAGCGTGCTCGCTCCCTTCCGGAGCCTTCGCAGTAAGCTCCCGGAGACACGAGCGGGAGATAGCACTATTCGTCTAATTGGACCGGGACCAGTGGTGGGGAACGGAGGATCTTAGGAGGACGGTGTGGGACATGACAGCTGCAGGGGGCCGACAGAAGCCCCAGGAACGTGTCTGATTTTGTTTAAGGCTTTTAAAAAAATGTACAACTTACAGTAAGTAACTTGAAACAAACATTCAAAATTGCTTGGTGCCTTTTTTAAGAGTGTGCAGGTACCTCCCTTTGTTAGCCAATAGCTCGTTAGCCATTGCACATGCTGGAAAATGAGGCCTGACTGTTTTCTTTATGCACCACTGCAACCAACAGTAGGTCACTACTGCTCATATTACCCACTCTCGTCTCCATAGAAAGACCAAAGAATGGTACGGGGAAAAGACTAATAAGTGTTTTGGCTGTCCATTATTACAGGTGAGTATACACCTTTATCCTCTAAACAGAAAATGGTGGCATACCTCTTCTCAGAACCTTTTTCTTTGTGCTGGTAATACAGCACCATATTCATGTCTATAGGTGGAAGAAATTGATGTTATACATTAGTGATCCACAGTAATGATGAGTATAAAACATGGGAATCTCCACTGATTTATGAATGCATAGAAACTGAGACAGTGGGTGACAACCAACTAGGGGAAAGCTGGGTAATTAACCAGCAGTTAAATGTTTTGATTAGTTACATTTCATTAATTAACCACTTCACCCCAAAGGAGTTTTTACCTTAACGGACAAGAGCGATTTTCACCTTTCATTGCTCATCCTTTTCATTTGTCAATAACTGAATCACTACTAATCACAATGAAATGATCTATATCTTGTTTTTTTATCCACCACTAATTGGGCTTTTTGGGGTTGGTATTTGTTTTCAGTAATTATTTTATTTTCTATGCATTTTAAAGGGAAAAACAAGGAAAAAATGAAAAAATACACTACTTCTCCAATTTCATCCCCTATAGTTTTAATATAAACACTGCTACTATGCACAAAACTCATGCATTTTATTGGCCTATTTGTTCTGGTTATCACAAGAGTTTAATTATGTCCCTAGTACAAAGTATGGTGACAATATATTATTTGGAAATAAAGGTGTATTTTTTCTATGGTGTGCTTTTTCCCACTATTTTTACGTGCACGCGGGAGTTCGCACATGCACACGCAGGAGCCCGAACACGTGCACACGCAGGAGCCCGCACACGTGCATGCACGCACGTGCATGCGCACAGTGGCAGCAGCACTTTTTGACCTATAAAAATCATCCTAGAGCCGTTAAGAGGCTCTAGCAGGATGTTTTTATAAGTCAGCTTGTCATTAAGTGGTTAAAAGTGTTGTGAGAATTTTTTGTTTATCATTATTGCACTTTTTTGATGTAATTGCTGAAATTAGTTTGCCATTTTTTTAATTATAAAGCAGATTCATTTGAATGAGCATACAAGAAGAGCTTTTGTTTGACGTTGGGCTTAAGCCCTTTCCTCTCAGATTGCAGACCACACAAAACTGTAGGCCATTAGTTGTGGATCATGAGATAGTGGAATTGTCAACCATTCTATCATTGGCTGGTCAACATCACATATTTTTAAGCATCTGGAAGTTTAGTGTACCACTAAACTTCCAGATAGAAAATGCAAGTAGTGCAACACACGTTAGGCCAGCTAAGTTGGTGTATAAGGCATGTTACACAAACTGCATAACTTGCACAATGTAGTTTGCATAAAACCTGGTAAAATATAAGAGTACTCTCTGAAGTTTAGTGAATACACCTCATGGGGCTTGATTCTCTAAACGGCGCTAACTGTTAGCCCGGGCGTGCTAAACAGTTAGCACGCGAAGTGCTGCTCGCTGACTTTTGCGCGCACAAAGTCCCGCTATCACGGACATTTGCGCACAATAACGCAGAATTTTGCGAGCGATTGGCCCACGATCGTCACTTCTAACAGTTAGCACTGTTTAGAGAATCAAGCCCATTGTGTGATTAAAAATTGCACAATAACTGGATACAGTTCCGTTCTGTTACAAGTGGATTTGAAGATTGCACAAAAAATTTCTCTGTACATTACAACAGTAAAAAATAAAAAAAAAAATGTCATAATGGATGGATATTATTTCCTATCAAGTAAGAAATAAATAGGCCATTAAGGTGATTTGAGCAATCCTTAGGATCGGTTTTGTGCAAGCATGTGCAGTGGTAAACAATAAGTTAGCTTAAAACTTAATGTTAGTGCAAGACACTATCAATTAAAGTTATTGCTAGGCTTAGTTTATGATTAGTGTTAAGATTAATTTAAAGGATACCAAAGCCCTACTGCTTCTGTTATAAAAAGTCATGCTGGGAGCTATGGTGCATCAGTTGGGGGCATGTTGGGGGCTGTGGCGCCTCTTTGTGGGTATACTGGGTGCTGTGGTGCCATGCTGGGCACTGTGATGCCTTTATGGGGGCATGCAGGAAGTTGTGGTGTCTGAATGGGAGGCCCATGGTAGCATGGGAGGGGGTTCACTAGAAGGCCAAGGAATGCTTTGAGGAACTGCCAGATAACCTGGTGGCAGGCCAGCCCACCCAACCGAAAGCCAGACATGCCAACACAGAAGCCAGGCAACTCTGCCTATTTATATTTAAGTGACACTGTATTTATGTCAGATGCTGCATTTTTTTGTATTAATGGAGAGGGGGCTTCATCCAACAATTTGCTGGGCAGGCCTACTTAGACCACTGTGTTAAGTTCATGTAATTTTGGCTCCACCCATGACCACACCCATATTCTAGTGCATGGCCATACCCATTTTCCACCTGGAATGCCTTAACCTCCTTAGCGGTAACCCCGTGCTGGACACGGGGTAAGCCGCGCAGGAGGATTTCTCAGGCCCTGCTGGGCCGATTTGCATATTTTTTTTTAATACATGCAGCAAGCACTTTGCCAACTGCGTGTTACTTACGATCGCCCCCGCCCCGCGCCGATTCGCCGATACCCACCGCATCAGAGGGTGCCCCCCCCGAGACCTGTGCGCTGCCTGGCCAATCAGTGCCAGGCAGCGCTGAGGGGTGGATGAGGGGTGGATCAGTGACGTCATCGCGCCTGTCGCCATGGCGATGGGGGAAGCCCTCATGGAAATCCCGTTCAGAACGGGATTTCCTGATGGGCATAAGCGCCGGCAGGCGATCGGCACATACGGGGGGACGCCGCAGGGAGGGGGGGAGCATGTAGCTAGTGCTAGGCTAGCTACATGCTAAAAAAAAAAAGTTAAAAGAACCTTGCGGCCGTGGGAATCATACCGCCAGGGAGGTTAAAGTGCCCTGGATCTCTTAGGATGCTAGCAACGCCCTGTGCCTGTCTAAAGGTGGCCACACACCATACAATTTTTTTAAAATATCTGCTCAATTTAAGAATTGCAATCAATTTTTCTGACTGATTGTAACATTTCAAAAATATGACCAATGTACCACACACCTATGTTACATTTTTTCCTCAATTATGATAAATCGAAACTCAGAGAAAATTGCTAAGGTGTGTATATTAATAAATTAACAATCCAACACACACCATACAATCTTTAGTAGAAATTGAAGAGAAATATCTGGAATTCTGGATCGATTTAAATCGTAAAAAACAGGAAATTTGATCGGATTTTTCAGTTGAATGAAAAAACAGCTTTTGATTTTTTCGAGAGATAAGGTGGCCACACACCATACAATTTTTTAAATATCTGTTCAATTTAAGAATTGCAATAAATTTTTCTGACTGAGTGTAACATTTCAAAAATATGACCAATGTACCACATACGTATGTTCAGTTTTTCCCCAATTATGATAAAAAATTATTGGAAACTCAGAGAAAATTGCTAGGGTGTGTATATTAATAAATGAACAATGTAACACACACCATACAATCTTTAGTAGAGATTGAAGAGAAATATCTGGCATTCCGGATCAATTTAAATCGAAAAAAACGGGAAATCCGATCTGATTTTCCAGTCGAATGAAAAAAAAGCTTTCAATTTTTTTGAGAGATACGATCGTTTTTATCGAATTACTGTAAAATCGGATCATTTTATTGTATCGTGTGTGGCCACCTATACGATCATTTTTATCGAATTACTGTACAATCGGATCATTTTATTGTATCATGTGTGGCCACATTAAGTGATGTCAGAGGAGCTTGGTCACGGGAAATATGCATGTGCATGAGCAGCGTAGTATTTCCATACTGGTCAATTGGGTAGGGAGCCAGAACGTGCCCAGGAACAGGGAGAATGGAGGCATGCAGCGGCTACAGAGGGAGCGGTAAGTGACCACGAACCCTCTTCCACCAGCACAATATGTTTTTCTTAGCAGAAGTGGTTGGGCTCTGGTATCCTTTAAAAAGTTATGGTTAGGGCTACAGTTAGAGGGTCATGGTTAGATATGCAAGGGCAGTAATAGATGGTGAAATCAAGTTAAATTCAATTTTCAAGTTAAAATGTTTTTGAAAATAAGATTTGTGTTTTTTTCGCATTTTCACAGTAAAAACATTGTTTTCATGCTTTTTCAAAAATTTGATAACTGCATTTTTGCAAAAACTTTCTATAAATTAAAAATAGCAATATCGATGTGAAAATGACTGTGAAAATTAGCAAGCAACACTAATTTCAACCCATATGCACAAAACTGATCTTATTAGTTATTTCTCATACCTTCAGAGAGCCTAACTAGCACAGAGTGCTGAAAATAAAGAGAGACAAGTAAAGTAAATTAGAAGCTCAATGGTGCCAGGTGTATAAGCTGGGTGTTTGTGCTTGGCTATTATAAAGTTGAGCCCCAGCAATCAGGAAATTGGGTTCCAGCACGTGGCCTTATGGGCACCTGATTGGGCACCCAATGGATACACTATATCCAATATCCAATAAAACATGGATATAATATAGCACCCAGACGTAAGTGAAAGCATATAGATTCCATAACAGTGGGAAGGGGCTAGTGCCAACATAATCTGTAGGCAGGAAATGCATCATTTGCATATATCAGAGATATCATTTATCTGCAATCCATCTACTGAATTTTAGTGGAGTCCATAGGAGAAACTTTACGTGCAGCAAAAAAAAAACAACAAAAAAAAACTACCTGTATTCTAATTTTGGCTCTGCCACTACTGAAAGGCAAATGTCCCAGTGGGGGCTCTGCCAGGGTGCAAGCAAAGCAAGCCCCTGCTCACTGTCCCTGGCGGGCTGCCTTGTGCTCCGCGATCCCCAGCCTCTTCTGCCATAAGTACTAACATGCCCCAATCCAGCGCCGCATCTCACCACTCTCCTGCCTCCGGCTTCATGCCCTGTCACCATGGTTACTTCCAGCGCCTCTTGTCATGATATCATGTCATGTCAGAGGTGATGGCCAGTAGTAACCATGGTGACCGTAGCTAAGTGGCGGGTAAGAGAGCAGTGAGATTTGGCTCACTGCTTTTCTGCCCGCTGCTTAGCTCTGGTCACCATGGTTACTTCTGACCAGCGCCTCTGACAACATGAGAGGTGATGGTGACAGGGGCCATGGAGCACAGCACAGGGACTCAGGAAGGAGGATGAGGTGACAAAGACACAGGGGGACAAGAGGTGACACAGGGGGACAAGAGGTGACACATGGAGACAAGAAGTGACACAGCGGGACCAGAGGTGAGCACAGAGGGGGACAAGAAGAGACACAGGGAGACACAGAGGTACGTCTTGCTAGTGCTGAGTATGACCTTTTTTGCCATCAGAACTGCTTTAATTCTCCACCCACATCATGTCATGGTCACACCCATTTATTTTGCTTTGGTGCACCTAGTATGCTTCTCCCTTTAGTGTGTGTGTGTGTGTGTGTGTGTGTGTGTGTGTGTGTGGGAGTCACAAAAACCTTAGCAGCACCCCTGTGTATTCGTTAAACCTGAAACATAGAGGAACTGTATTTCTATACCAATGTGCAAAACAGATCCTTATGTAGGGCAATTATCCAACATGCATTCAAAATCAAAATTTGTGACATCTATTTTATAAACCCAATCGAAGACATTAACGGCATTGCCATAAATTTAACTGTATTAAGTTTCAAGCCAGACAGATGATTAAGAAGGTTCATCAGTGTAAAAGAAAATGGATAATGAGGTTAAAAGTTGAGTAATAAATAACATCAAAGCTGCCCCTTGCTTATAATTCTTAATTTCAGGAAGGCCTTTTCATAGTGATTGCAAGAAGCACCATGCCCAAAGCAAACAGCAAGATTTGGGAACTTTCCTTCCTGGAACCTCTAAATAAAATGATCAAATCTGGACCGTTACCAGGAATTCTTATTTTAGATTTTAGTTTATTATGCAATACGGGCAGCACAGTGGTGTAGTGGTTAGCGCTCTCACCTTGCAAGTGCTGGGTCCCTGGTTCGAATCCCAGCCAGGTCAACATCTGCAAGGAGTTTGTATGTTCTCCCTGTGTCTGTGTGTGTTTCCTCCAGGCACTCTCGTTTCCTCCCACTTCCCAAAAAGCATACAGATAAGTTAATTGGCTTCCCCCTAAATTGGCCCTAGACTATGATAGCTGCACTACATGATATATACATATGATTATGGTAGGGGCTAGATTCTGAGCCTCTCTGAAGGACAGTTAGTGATAATATATAATCTGTACAGCACTGCGTAATATGTCGGTGCTATATATATGCTTAAATAAATAATACTTCAATATTGTTCCTCATCATGTACAGCCCAAAAAAAAAAGGGCTCTAGTACCAAATGTCTTTATATTTAATAAATATTATTTATGGCACGGCTGACATTGTCTACAGTCCGTTGTAGTATGGAAGTGGACGTTGGTGAAACAGGTAATTATGGGGTTCACTTGTACCTGGTAATTTTTGTCGCCCCATGGACAATAATGTTAAAGGATACGTGACATGTGGTGACATGCGACATGTCGAGATAGACATGGGTATGTACAGTGCCTAGCACACAAATAACTATGCTGGGTTCCTTTTTTTCTTTCTCTACCTTAAACAGTTAAATATCAGGTATGTAAGTGGCTGACTCAGTCCTGACTCAGACAGGAAGTGACCACAGTGTGACCCTCACCGCTAAGAAATTCCAACTATAAAATACTTTCCTAGCAATGGCTTCTAAGAGCAGGAAAGAGATAGAAAGGGTCAATAGTTCATAGATTTTAGCTCTGGCATACTTCAATTAATGTGTCATTGAACAAAAACAATAAAGCAGTTAAAACGTAAAAAGTAAATTTAACCACTTGAGGACTACAGTCTTTCTAACCCTTAAGGACCAGGCACTTTTTTTCCACTCAGACCACTGCAGCTTTCACGGTTTATTGCTCGCTCATACAACCTACCACCTAAATGAATTTTGGCTCCTTTTCTTGTCACTAATAAAGCTTTCTTTTGGTGCTATTTGATTGCTCCTGCGATTTTTACTTTTTATTATATTCATCAAAAAAGACATGAATTTTGGCAAAAAAAATGATTTTTTTAACTTTCTGTGCTGACAATTTTCAAATAAAGTAAAATTTCTGTATACATGCAGCGCGAAAAATGTGGACAAACATGTTTTTCATAAAAAAAACCCCATTCAGTGTATATTTATTGGTTTGGGTAAAAGTTATAGCGTTTACAAACTATGGTGCAAAAAGTGAATTTTCCCATTTTCAAGCATCTCTGACTTTTCTGACCCCCTGTCATGTTTCATGAGGGGCTAGAATTCCAGGATAGTATAAATACCCCCCAAATGACCCCATTTTGGAAAGAAGACATCCCAAAGTATTCACTGAGAGGCATAGTGAGTTCATAGAAGATATTATTTTTTGTCACAAGTAAGCGGAAAATGACACTTTGTGACAAAAAAAAAGAAAAAAAAAAAGAATCCATTTCTTCTAACTTGCGACAAAAAAAAATGAAATCTGCCACGGACTCACCATGCCCCTCTCTGAATACCTTGAAGTGTCTACTTTCCAAAATGGGGTCATTTGTGGGGTGTGTTTACTGTCCTCGCATTTTGGGGGGTGCTAATTTGTAAGCACCCCTGTAAAGCCTAAAAGTGCTCATTGGACTTTGGGCCCCTTAGCGCAGTTAGGCTGCAAAAAAGTGCCACACATGTGGTATTGCCGTACTCAAGAGAAGTCGTAGAATGTGTTTTGGGGTGTATTTTTACACATACCCATGCTGGGTGGGAGAAATATCTCTGTAAATGACAATTTTTTCATTTTTTTTACACACAATTGTCCATTTACAGAGTTATTTCTCCCACCCAGCATGGGTATGTGTAAAAATACACCCCAAAACACATTGTACTACTTCTCCCGAGTACGGCGATACCACATGTGTGGCACTTTTTTGCACCCTAACTGCGCTAAAGGGCCCAAAGTCCAATGAGTACCTTTAGGATTTCACAGGTCATTTTGCGGAATTTGATTTCCAGACTACTCCTCACGGTTTAGGGCCCCTAAAATGCCAGGGCAGTATAGGAACCCCACAAATGACCCCATTTTAGAAAGAAGACACCCCAAGGTATTCCGTTAGGAGTATGGTGAGTTCATAGAAGATTTTATTTTTTGTCAAAAGTTAGCGGAAAATTGATTTTTATTGTTTTTTTCACAAAGTGTCATTTTCCACTAACTTGTGACAAAAAATAAAATCTTCTATGAACTCACCATACTCCTAACGGAATACCTTGAGGTGTCTTCTTTCTAAAATGGGGTCATTTGTGGGGTTCCTATACTGCCCTGGCATTTTAGGGGCCCTAAACCGTGAGGAGTAGTCTGGAAATCAAATTCCGCAAAATGACCTGTGAAATCCTAAAGGTACTCATTGGACTTTGGGCCCTTTAGCGCAGTTAGGGTGCAAAAAAGTGCCACACATGTGGTATCGCCGTACTCGGGAGAAGTAGTACAATGTGTTTTGGGGTGTATTTTTACACATACCCATGCTGGGTGGGAGAAATAACTCTGTAAATGGACAATTGTGTGTAAAAAAATCAAAAGTTTGTCATTTACAGAGGTATTTCTCCCACCCAGCATGGGTATGTGTAAAAATACACCCCAAAACACATTGTACTACTTCTCCCGAGTATGGCAATACCACATGTGTGGCACTTTTTTGCACCCTAACTGCGCTAAAGGGCCCAAAGTCCAATGAGTACCTTTAGGATTTCACAGGTCATTTTGCGAAATTTGATTTCCAGACTACTCCTCACGGTTTAGGGCCCCTAAAATGCCAGTTCAGTATAGGAACCCCACAAATGACCCCATTTTAGAAAGAAGACACCCCAAGGTATTCCGTTAGGAGTATGGTGAGTTCATAGAAGATTTTATTTTTTGTCACAAGTTAGTGGAAAATGACACTTTGTGAAAAAAACAATAAAAATCAATTTTCCGCTAACTTTTGACAAAAAATAAAATCTTCTATGAACTCACCATACTCCTAACGGAATACCTTTGGGTGTCTTCTTTCTAGAATGGGGTCATTTGTGGGGTTACTATACTGCCCTGGCATTTTAGGGGCCCTAAACCGTGAGGAGTAGTCTTGAAACCAAATGTCGCAAAATGACCTGTGAAATCCTAAAGGTACTCATTGGACTTTGGGCCCCTTAGCGTACTTAGGGTGTAAAAAAGTGCCACACATGTGGTACCGCCGTACTCAGGAGAAGTAGTATAATGTGTGTTGGGGTGTATTTTTACACATACCCATGCTAAGTGGGAGAAATATCTCTGTAAATGACAATTGTTTGATTTGTTTTACACACAATTGACCATTTACATAGAAATTTCTCCCACCCAGCATGGGTATGTGTAAAAATACACCCCAAAACACATTATACTACTTTTCCTGAGTACGGCGGTACCACATGTGTGACACTTTTTTGCAGCCTAGGTGCGCTAAGGGGCCCAACGTCCTATTCACGGGTCATTTTGAGGCATTTGTTTTCTAGACTACTCCTCGCGGTTTAGGGCCCCTAAAATGCCAGGGCAGTATAGGAACCCCACAAGTGACCCCATTTTAGAAAGAAGACACCCCAAGGTATTCCGTTAGGTGTATGGCGAGTTCATAGAAGATTTTATTTTTTGTCACAAGTTAGTGAAAAATGACACTTTGTGAAAAAAAACCAATAAAAATCAATTTCCGCTAACTTTTGACAAAAAATAAAATCTTCTATGAACTCGTCATACACCTAACAGAATACCTTGGGGTGTCTTTTTTTCTAAAATGGGGTCACTTGTGGGGTTCCTATACCGCCCTGGCATTTTACGGGCCCAAAACCGTGAGTAGTCTGGAAACCAAATGTCTCAAAATGACTGTTCAGGGGTATAAGCATCTGCAAATTTTGATGACAGGTGGTCTATGAGGGGGCGAATTTTGTGGAACCGGTCATAAGCAGGGTGGCCTTTTAGATGACAGGTTGTATTGGGCCTGATCTGATGGATAGGAGTGCTAGGGGGGTGACAGGAGGTGATTGATGGGTGTCTCAGGGGGTGGTTAGAGGGGAAAATAGATGCAATCAATGCACTGGGGAGGTGATCGGAAGGGGGTCTGAGGGGGATCTGAGGGTTTGGCCGAGTGATCAGGAGCCCACACGGGGCAAATTAGGGCCTGATCTGATGGGTAGGTGTGCTAGGGGGTGACAGGAGGTGATTGATGGGTGTCTCAAGGTGTGATTAGAGGGGGGAATAGATGCAAGCAATGCACTGGCGAGGTGATCAGGGCTGGGGTCTGAGGGCATTCTGAGGGTGTGGGCGGGTGATTGAGTGCCCTAGGGGCAGATAGGGGTCTAATCTGATAGGTAGCAGTGACAGGGGGTGATTGATGGGTAATTAGTGGGTGTTTAGGGTAGAGAACAGATGTGAACACTGCACTTGGGAGGTGATCGGACGTCGGATCTGCGGGCGATCTATTGGTGTGGGTGGGTGATCAGTTTGCCCGCAAGGGGCAGGTTAGGGGCTGATTGATGGGTGGCAGTGACAGGGGGTGATTGATGGGTGGCAGTGACAGGGGGTGATTGATGGGTGATTGACAGGTGATTGACAGGTGATCAGTGGGTTATTACAGGGAAGGACAGATGTAAATAATGCCCTGGCGAATTGATAAGGGGGGGTCTGAGGGCAATCTGAGCGTGTAGGCGGGTGATTGGGTGCCCGCAAGGGGCAGATTAGGGTCTGATCTGATGGGTAACAGTGACAGGTGGTGATAGGGGGTGATTGATGGGTGATTGATGGGTAATTAGTGGGTGTTTAGAGAAGATAACAGATGTAAACAATACATTTGGGAGGTAATCTGACGGCGGGTTTGCGGGCGATCTAATGGTGTGGGTGGGAGATCAGATTGCCCGCAAGGGGCAGGTTAGGGGCTGATTGATGGGTGGCAGTGACAGGGGGTGATTGATGGGTGATAGGTGATTGGCAGGTGATTGACAGGTGATCAGTGGGTTATTACAGGGAAGAACAGATGTAATTAATGCACTGGCGAATTGATAAGGGGGGGTCAGAGGGCAATCTGAGCGTGTTGGCGGGTGATTGGGTGCCCGCAAGGGGCAGATTAGGGTCTGATCTGATGGGTAACAGTGACAGGTGGTGATAGGGGGTGATTGATGGGTGATTGATGGGTAATTAGTGAGTGTTTAGAGGAGAGAATAGATGGAAACACTGCGCTTGGGTGGTGATCTGATGTCGGATCTGCGGGCGATCTATTGGTGTGAGTGGGTGATCAGTTTGCCCGCAAGGGGCAGGTTAGGGGCTGATTGTTGGGTGGCAGTGACAGGGGGTGATTGATGGGTGATAGGTGATTGGCAGGTGATTGACAGGTGATCAGTGGGTTATTACATGGAAGGACAGATGTAATTAATGCACTGGTGAATTGATAAGGGGGGGGGGGGGTCTGAGGGCAATCTGAGCGTGTGGGCGGGTGATTGGGTGCCCGCAAGGGGCAGCTTAGGGTCTGATCTGATAGGTAACAGTGACAGGTGGTGATAGGGGGTGATTGATGGGTGATTGATGGGTAATTAGTGGGTGTTTAGAGAAGATAACAGATGTAAACAATACATTTGGGAGGTAATCTGACGGCGGGTTTGCGGGCGATCTAATGGTGTGGGTGGGAGATCAGATTGCCCGCAAGGGGCAGGTTAGGGGCTGATTGATGGGTGGCAGTGACAGGGGGTGATTGATGGGTGATAGGTGATTGGCAGGTGATTGACAGGTGATCAGTGGGTTATTACAGGGAAGAACAGATGTAATTAATGCACTGGCGAATTGATAAGGGGGGGTCAGAGGGCAATCTGAGCGTGTTGGCGGGTGATTGGGTGCCCGCAAGGGGCAGATTAGGGTCTGATCTGATAGGTAAAAGTGACAGGTGGTGATAGGGGGTGATTGATGGGTGATTGATGGGTAATTAGTGGGTGTTTAGAGGAGAGAATAGATGTAAACAATGGATTTGGGAGGTGATCTGATGTCGGATCTGCGGGCGATCTATTGGTGTGGGTGGGTGATCAGATTGCCCGCAAGGGGCAGGTTAGGGGCTGATTGTTGGGTGGCAGTGACAGGGGGTGATTGATGGGTGATTGATGGGTGATTGATGGGTGATTGACGGGTGATTGACAGGTTATCAGGGAAGATAGATGCATACAGTACACAGGGGGGGGAGGGTCTGGGGGGGGGGGGTCTGGGGAGAATCTGAGGGGTGGGGGGGTGATCAGGAGGGGGCAGGGGGCAGGGGGGGATATAAAAAAAAAATAGCGTTGACAGATAGTGACAGGGAGTGATTGATGGGTTATTAGGGGGGTGATTGGGTGCAAACAGGGGTCTGGGGGGTGGGCAGGGGGGGTCTGAGGGGTGCTGTGGGCGATCAGTGGGCGGGGGGGGGCAGATCAGTGTGTTTGGGTGCAGACTAGGGTGGCTGCAGCCTGCCCTGGTGGTCCCTCGGACACTGGGACCACCAGGGCAGGAGGCAGCCTGTATAATACACTTTGTATACATTACAAAGTGTATTATACACTTTGTATGCGGCGATCGCGGGGTTAACATCCCGCCGGCGCTTCCGTATGGCCGGCGGGATGTTACGGCGGGTGGGCGGAGCCAGTTGCCGGGGGAAGCGCGCGTCATCAATGACGCGATCGCTCCCCCGGCATGCCTAAAGGACGCGCCGCCTGAAGGCGTATTGCGGTCCTTTAGGCGTCCACTTTGCCGCCGCCCATGGGCTGTGGGCGGTCGGCAAGTGGTTAAACATAAAATAAAGCTGTGGAATATCTTAAAAAGTTTTAGGAGAAGGAAGAGAGATACAATTGTTTATTTCATTAGTTTATTTTCGCCTCAGTTGTCCTTTAACCATTTCAGCCCGCGGGGATTTTTCACCTTATGCAACAGAGTAATTTTCACCTCCCATTCACTCGCCAATAACTTTATCACTACTTATCACAATCAATTGATTTTTATCTTGTATTTTCCACTACCAATTAGGCTTTCTTTGGGTGGTACATTTTGCTAATAATTATTTTTTTCTAAGTGCATTTTTACAGGAATATTAATTTAAAAAAATGGAAAAAAATCATTATTTTTGGCCATTATAGCTTTCAAATAATACATGCTACCATAATTAAATCCTATGTATTTTATTTGCCCATTTGTCTCAGTTATTACACCATTTAAATTTTGTCCATATCACAAAGTATGGTGCCAATATTTTATTTGGAAATAAAGGTGCATTTTTTCAGTTTTACCTCCATCACTATTTACAAGCTTATAATTTAAAAATTTTTCGTAATATACGCTCTTCACATGCATATTTAAAAAGTTCAGACCCTTAGGAAACTATTTATGTTTTTTTTTTTTTTTTTTTTTTTTAGTTGTTTTTTCCCATAAAAAATGTATTTGGGTAATTTTTGGTGTGGGAGTTAACCACTTGAGGACCACAGTGTTAAATCCGCTAGTGACCAAGCCATTTTTTGTAAAATAGGCCACTGCAGCTTTAAGTCCAAGCTGCAGGGCCGCACAACACAGCATACAAGTGACCCCCCTTTTTTTTACAAATATTTATTGTAATTATTTTTTATTATTTATTCTTTATTTATTTTCCCCTAAACCAGCCCTCTCTCCCCCCGCTAGCCAGTCACTGTGATCAGCTGTCATAGGCTTCAGCCTATGACAGTGGATCACCGTCTATACTCTGGAGGGGACAGCCTTGTCACATGGCTGTCCCCAGTACAGCGCTGCTGTAGATCGCAGCGATGTACACCCTAAATTAGACGGCGGTTCTACCAAGCATGAGATGCGCACACAGCCTGCATGCAATCACCTGCAAAACAAAGCCCCAGGACTTTATGCCGATCGGCATTAGGCAGTCCTGGAGCTGCTGCCGTGGCCAAGCCCATCGGCATGACGTGGTTGGCTAGTAGTTAAACAGTTAATTTTAAATGTTATGATGTGGGTTTATTTTCTTTAAAAAAAACGTATGTAGATGTAGTTTTACTATTTGGCCACAAGATGGCCACAGTGAGATTTTGAGAACTCACTTCAGGGAAGCAGTAGGAGGATGGGAAACTTTTGTTCTCAGAAAGACCACGGCCTCTGATAAGAAGCCGTCATTTTTTCTGCCCAGGACTTAGATTGATGAATGGGAACTATATTCCCATTCATTGATCTCTGGGCTAACGGGGGGCGGCACCGGGGCGCTCCCAATCGCACGCAGGAGCACACAGCAGCCCAGCAGCTACCGCCTGGATGTGACAACCATGTCCTGGCAGCAGGAATGGTTAATATTGTACTTATCGGTGACAGCTGTGTAATAATTATAGTGCTTGTTACTTAGTGGGAAAAAGAGGCGTCCAGGGTATGATAAAAGTATAGAACAGCAAAAGATTGTCAGCGCTACTAAACAGGCTCCAAATGAAATGAAAACCAACATAGATGTTCAGAGACCCCCAGTGACTTAAATATAGACCTTGAATACAAATCAGATACAAATTATGCACTAATCCCTAATTTAAATATTTGAATGCAAACTAATACACATGGATGCGGCTAGCCATAAGTAGACTTGCATTTTTGGTACAAGAGATATTGGCAGCGCTTACAAATACAAACTGCACACGTATTGACTAGTTGCATAGATGGGCAGAGCTCAAAACACAGGCATATTACGTAACTTGCATTTAAAACAGATGCAGTAAAGGAAGGCATTAGCTTCAACAAACAGTATGTGCACAGCTTGGTTCCTACTAGACTCTTCCATGGCAATGACGCACCCTCATGGAATAGACCTAACCACTAACCTAACAGTTAAAACATTATTCTTACCTATGGCTGCTAACCATAAATGGTCCACACATTTTTTCCACAGAACTGCAATAGACTGGCAACGCTCCTAAACAGGCTGCAAATGAAATGAAAACCAATTGCAGCCTGTTTAGGAGCACTGCCAATCTTTTGCTGTTTTGTGGAAAAAATGTTTATTGAAGCTAAAGCCCTTCTTAACTGCATCTGTTTTAAATGCAAATTGTGTAATCTGCCTGTGTTTTTCGAGCTCTTCCCATCTATGCAACTAGTCAGTTCGGGTGCAGCCTGTATCTGGAAGTGCCCCCAATATCTCCTGTTGTATGATAAAACTATGTTAAAAGAAACTAACATGAAAAAAAGTTTGAGGTGGCTTACCTCAATGATGACATGTTCAAATGATTTGTAATGTACTTTAATATGCACCTGGCTCTGAACATCCAAGTGCATATTAAAGTACGTTACGAAATATTTTAACCTGTCACTATTGAGGTAAGCCACCTCAAACTTTTTTCATTTTAGTTTCTTTTAACATAGTTTTATCATATTCTGGGTGCCTCTTTCTCCCCCATTGTGTTACCAACCCTCCTTCGGCAGGGGTATTCAATTTGGCCAGGAGGCCTAACACCAAGAAAACAACCACATCCAGCCTGGCTGATCACCCGAGGGGAGTAGGATTTGTGCATCTCCACCTGCCTACAGTGGTTGGTTGCTCGCCTGCAACCTTCCTTTGTGAGTACATTTCATTGACTCTACAACACTTTCTTATTGTCGTGATTTACTGCACCATCGGGGCTCTCTGTGTTTTTTTGTTTTTATCCAGCCCCCCCCCCCCCCCCATTTTTTCACCCTACCTTTGCACTCGGTACTTAGTGGCTAGATTTAGTGGTGGATCGAATTAGCGGTTTCAATTAGTGGCAAGTAGAGGTGGGTTAGTGTTATATGTAGTTAGGGAGGGTTAGTGTAAGGAGTAGGTAGGGGAGGGTTTTTGTGAGCATTAAAGTTACAATGGACAATAATAGAATATCATAAACATTACTGACATTCTACTACATCCATCGCACAAAATTAAATTCCAGCTTTTACCATGCGCCCAAAATTTCCAAGCGCTGTTTTCACTTGGGGAATAGGAACTGGCAACCAGGGTAGGACTAAAACTTAGAGAAATCATTTTTATTTTCACAATTGAATGGGGACAGGTTTTAATGGTATACAGCTCCCATGTTTAACTACTGACCTTTTTTATCTTTTCCCTGCACTAAGAAGTGTTTCTCTGCCATGCATGCGATTAAACTGCGCATGCACAGTACTGCCATGCCGGCGTGATGACACGCAGTGGCCGGCGTGATCATGCGCAGCGTCACCGATAAGGAAGTGGGAGTCCGACACCCGGCTCGGGGTTTTGCCCAGGCTGTATTCGGTAGCGGGACAGGGAGAAGAGCCAGGAGGACGCCAGGGACCTCCTGACCTACGGTGGGCTGGAGAAAGTAAGTACCAATTTTGTTTATTTTTACTCCTCACACTCCCTTTAACCTTCCTGGCGGTAAGCCCGAGCTGAGCTCGGGCTATGCCGCGCAGGAAGATATCTCAGCCCCTGATGGAGCGATTTGCTCCATTTAAAATGCTGTACGCGCAGCTAGCACTTTGCTAGCCGCGCGTACAGCTTGATCGCCGCCGCTCTGCGGCGATCGCCCGTACGCAGCGGCGCAAGAGGGCCCCCCCCCCCGCCAGAGCCCTGCGCTGCCCGGACCAATGAGTTCCGGGCAGCGCTATGGGCTGGATCGGAGGTGTCTGACGTCAGGACGTCGGCTGACGTCCATGACGTCATTCCGATCGTCGCCATGGCGACAGGAGAAGCCAAACAGGGGAGCGCGTTATATACGCGTTCCCCTGTTTGCTATTGATGCCGGCGACGATCGCACTAGAGGGACACATGCGCCCTCTAGTGGTGTTTCATGTAGCTACCACTCTGGTAGCTTTACATGAAACACAAAAAAAAAAATTAAAAAAAAAAGGATTTTTGCCATTTTGGCAAAAAAAATTAACCGCCAGGAGGGTTAAAGTGAATCTGAGATGAACTTTTACTCATTGCATAATTGTGTTCTTCTACTATTGTTTATAGGGCATTCCTCAAGCCAAATACTTTTTGTTTTTGTTTTAATACTCTAATTCCCTATAAACTAAACAAGCCTCACCCACAGGTTTTCAGAGAGCCAAGGCATTTTCAGACAGTAGCAAGGGCTCATAAGAGCTCAGTTTATCATGGGGTTAATTACTCAAGTGATGTAGCATGTTGCATAGATAGTGGAACTCATGTTATCTAGGTAGTATGTGTATTGTTTAGTGTAACAAGTTATGTTACTGGTATAATGTGCATTGTAGAAGCAATGTATTCCTTGCCTACATGATGCAAGTTGTGCCATTTGAGCAACATACACCACATCAATTGCTTAAAGAAAACCTGAACTGAAAATTAAAAGTCAAAATAAACATACACAGTCATACTTACCTTCCATGTAGTCTACTCCTCTGTGTCTTTCTCCTGTCCCGCATCCTGTTTGTTCACTGTGATCAAGGGAATTTTCCGTCCTCCATTTTGAAAATGACCATTACCCATAACACCTTTCTGGCCAGCACACAGTTAAACTGTAACATCGCCCACTTGAGCCATAGGGAAACATGGACATTACCTGGTACAGCAGTTCTCATCTCAGCTATAACTGACAGCAACTGATATTTTACTGACAGCAACTGATATATTTCAGATCTGACAAAATATTGTCAGAACTGGAAGGGATTATTGTCAGAAGAAAATGGTGAGCTTCTGAGAGGAACTGATGGCAATGTAACTATGTAATGTTCATTTGAAGTTACCTCATGTGTTTATTTTAAATATTTTTACTCAGTACAGGTTCTCTTTAAGTAACACTAAAACTGCTGTGCTCGTTTTTAATAGCAGCCTGTGAATCAGCCTATATGTCCAAGTCAGTTTAGGTACTCTTGAAATGTTCCTTGGTACAGGGGTGCCATCAGATATTTGCTATGGGGCTGTGCTGTGCCATTGGTTGGCTGCAGATACAAACTGAAATAACATTTTTAATTATATTCATAGCCTACGGGACCACATTGCAATGCAAACTAAAGGGTCAGGGAAGTGGGGTAACTAAGGAACTTCGGGTCCCAGTGTGAGTTTTACTTGGGGCCCCAAGAACTGTATTGATATGGAGCCCCAACACCTTCCAAGGACAGCTACATTGTCCATGAGGTGCAATCAGAGTAAGAAAATAGCTTGTTAAGGCTTACTGCTATGCAATGCACCTATAGAGTTGCTCATTATCAGCATAACACCAATAAAATGCTAATCCGATGGATGAAGGAAGGCCCTTCGTGGGCCTCTCTGATCCAAGGACACCGGTGCGGTCACAACCTCTGCATCCCCCATTGCTACTCCACTGGGTCAGGGATATTGTCATTGCTTAAAGTGTACCCAATTTAGAGCAAAATAAAAATAAAATAGATACTTACCTAAGAAGAGAGAAGCCTCTGGATCCTTCAGCGGCTTCTCACGTCCTCCTGGCTCCTACCATTGCTGTTGATAGACCCCCTAAACATATCTGAAAGGGAACTTGTTGGATATGTTATCATTGCTGTACTTCTATTCATGGAAAATCATGGCAATACTGGACTTGCACGAATACAGCCATGCTTTCACAATTGGCTCCATGCTACTGTATAGGCATGGCCATATTCACATAGGTGCAGCACTGGTGCACAAAGAGGAGCGTGGATGTGAACCTCCAGAGTGTTCTGGCCAGTGGTGGTGGTCTGAAGGATGATGTGGGAAACCTCCTGGAGAATCCAGGAGGATCAATTTTCTTAGGTAAGTATCTCATTTTTCATTTTACTCCACCTAGGGTTTTCTTTAACCTTCTTAGCAGTAATCACGAAATCAACTTGTGGGGGGAAAAATCAAGCCAGGAGCGGTAACCCCGAGCTGAACTTGTGGTAGCCACCGGGAGGTCTGTGCAGAGCAAGGCCCGGGGGATTCTTACGTCGCCCGCCATTCTTCTTCCTCTCCCCCAAGGCTCTGCTTCACCTTGGTGAGATCACCACCTGTCGTCATGATGACAGCCGGCAATCTCCCTACAGGATTACAGTGCCACCGGGAGGACAGACGGAAAACTGCCGCGCTGGATCCCAAGGAGGTGAGTGAGTGCTTGGGTGCTACAGAACTCCCTAGCAACATGATTTTTTCAGGTATTGAGGATCTAAAAGCATGCAAAAAAAATGGTGCCACTTTTAGATCCGTAAAGAATCATAACGCCAAGGGGGTTAAACGTGTCTGAGGTCTCCATCATAATTTTGCAATGAGATCTCATAACTTGACTTCTTGATATGCTACTGATTGGCTGCAGATCAAAACTGAGAGAGACTTTTTAATGTTAATTTAAATAACTAACACTTCTTTGTAGTTTTTTTTATCATTGTATATTGTATTATACAAGTAGAATGCCACTTAAAAGCCTTCCAAGCCTGTTGGAAGTTCTGACATACAGCACAGTAAAAGATGGCAATACATTCCTTTATTATTTATGGTTCTGATCTATAATCCACTTGATGATGGATGGAGCTTATTCATGAAAATTAGATAGTGAAACATTGCAATAACTCTTTGCTATGATAAATGGAATTATTATGTAATAAATGATGTCTATTAGAAAGGTCTGGGGCAGTGTTTAATGGGTTAATGTAAATAATCTGCCATACAGAAAAAATGAAGAAAACCTCAGAATAGAGGGAATGTGATCCTGATCATTAGTTGGATTTATGATTTCCTTCTGACAAGATGGGCTGCATATCTATAATATATAATACTGCCTGACAATGCCAATCAATCAGCTTAAAAGAAAAAACAAAGGAGTGATATGTGATTTTCACTTGAGTCTAGTCATAAGGATAACTTAAAATAATACTTTTCTTTATTTTACCAAAATGTAGGATAGCTGATAATAATTCATAACAGCCTTTAAGTGCTGGGTACAATGGTTCAAATGATGGCTAAGAGGATATGTTGAAAGATTTGATACCTACGGTCTTGATAAAGTCCAAATCACAGGGCGAAACGATCGTCGACCTTCCTCCACACCTCTCTTCTCACTGCATGTGCCGATAAGTATAATTTGAACGCTGTTTTTATGCCGATGTTCTTTACATGGATTATGGATTTGGATTAAAGTTTGTTAGTTTTACAAGAAGATACAGGGTATTTGCTCCTGGATCAAAGGACTTCCGAGGCCAAAACAAAAAAAAAGTTATATACCTGCATCACATTTGAAGGCACGGAGGACTCCGTCCGCGCCCTCCATCCCGTTCCGCCGGGACCCCGCTGCTCAATAGCCCCCCGGGCCGGCTCCCGACCGCACAGCCCGGGTCGAGCTCTCCCGCCTCCACTAACATGGCTGCATGAGCTGGCCGCTGCTGCGCAGTATGCATAGCCGCTAGTGCGGCTGCACAGCTCTAGGGCCTACTCCCCGATCCACGCTACAGGCTGTTTCCTGTAGCGTGGATCGGGGGTAGGCCCTAGAGCTGCGCAGCCGCACTCACGGCTATGCTGACTGCGCAGCCATAGCCAGCTCATGCGGCCATGTTAGTGGAGGCAGGAGAGCCCGACCCGGGCCGTGCGGTCGGAAGCCGGCCTGGGGGGTTATTGAGCAGCGGGGTCCCGGCGGAACGGGATGGAGGGCGCGGACGGAGTCCTCCGTGCCTTCAAATGTGATGCAGGTATATAACTTTTCTTTTTTAGTTTTGGCCTCGGAAGTCCTCTATATGCAAGGAGCGCTTAGTATATTTATCTCCGACTGCAACTACTAGTAAACCAAAATATGGTTTCCATTTTGTAGTTACATATTTCCTTACTTTGATTAACTGGTTGTTTAATTACCTGCATTCATTTATATTGCTGTGCATGAGTTATTATTATTATTATTTATTTATAAAGCGCCAACATATTCCATGGCGCTGACAATGTAAGAAACAAACAAGGGATACATAGTGATACAGACAATGATATACATCAAATATGAACACTGGTACAAAATACAGAACTGGTGATTACAAATTGCAAATTTAACATGATAACTAAAATGTATAAATGTATAACAGAGTGCAAGCAATTAAAATAACATTCCATGACACAAAAGGGTGAGAGCCCTGCCCTTGCGAGCTTCCAATCTAAAGGAATGGGGTGGAAACAAGAGGTTAATGTACATTGCTGATAACGTTTCTTATTTATGTTCCTTGCATTTGTTAATAAACTCCCTTTTATTCATTTATTCCTGGCTTTGGTATTTTCCTCTATTTCCTGAACCGTGACATTTCTGTTTTATAGCAGGTCTTGTGCATTGCTCATGAAGTGCTATGCAGAATGTGCAATGCATGATTCTTATGCAATCCTTAAAGTGGTTTATTTGAAAAAAAGTCATTTTTAGAAGTAAGAGGATGAAGGCTTGGAATGCACTATGCAGAAACGTTAGCGTGGCACAAAACACTAGCGCTCATTTAAAAACACTAGGCTAATTTAAGTCTGTGGGCTGCATGTAAAAAGGCATATATGTGTTTTTTTTTTGAGAAATGCATAACTTGTTGCATAATTTTTAAAAACGCATGTAAAACACACATAATGTATCTCAATGGAGATACAAAGGAAGGGCCCTTTTCCACTGGCCGCAATCCACTTCAAAAAGCAAGCACGGTGGCGTAGTGGTTAGTGCTCTCGCCTTGCAACGCTGGGTCCTCGGTTTGAATCCCAGCCAGGTCAACATCTGCAAGGAGTTTCTATGTTATCCCAGTGTCTGTGTGGGTTTCCTCTGGGCACTCCGGTTTCCTCCCACATTCCAAAAACATACAGATAAGTTAATTGGCTTCCCCCTAAATTGGCTCTAGTCTACAATACACTACACGATATAGACATACAACTATGGTAGGGAGTAGGACTAGATTGTGAGCCCCTCTGAGGGACAGTTAGTGACAAGACAATAAACACTGTACAGCGCTATGTAATATGTTGGTGCTATATAAATACTTGAATAAATAAATAAAGCGAATTGCAGCCCTTTTGCTGATAATCGTGGTGCTCATTTCCCACTAGTGCACGTCACTTTTTCTTGCTGCGATCGCGCTCCGTTCCGACTGCTATACGGCACAATCGTGTCTAGTGGAAATTGCTGCTTGTGCACTGACAATGCAGTGCATTCGTGGGCGGAAACACAAGCAATAGTGGAAAAGAGCCCTTATGCATTTTTACATTGTTTTAATGTGTTTATTTAAATATGTTACTGTTTTCAACTCCATCAATTAGGGAAATTAGTAAAAAATGAAAATGTAAAATGCACAAAAAAAAAATGCATGAAAAACGCAAATGCAAAACACAAACATAATCACATACAAAAACGCAGCAAAAACAAAAATGCACAGTGCAGAAAACACATTTTTTTTGTGCTGCCTAGTGTGTTCCCAGCCAAATACAATTGTTTACTTAATGAGTTTATTTTCAAATACGATTCACTTACAGGCTGGGTGCACACTAGACAGTGAAGAAAACATTTCCCTAGTCAATGTAGTAAAATACATTATCATTTCATAAAAAACAAAAAAACTAAACAAAAAAACCCCATCAAAAACGCATATAAAAACATGTGCATTTTACATGCGTTTTTGAAAATTATGCAGCAAGCAAGTTGTGCGTTTTGCAATGTAAAACGCACATATTTTGTTTTCACAATAGACTGTCATTAGCAGACAGAAACGCTAGCATCTTCCACAACGCTAGCGTTTCTACCTAGTGTGTTTCTGGCCTAAGGTACCTACTAATAATACAACTTTGATTGTACAATCTTACCATTTCTATGTAATATGAGGGTCTACCTGAAGAATCCAATCAAAGTATATCCACTCAGTGATGTCAGTGGTACAGCTAATTAGTAAACAAAGGATGTTATTTGGTGTATCCAGTGATTTGTGTGTGGCAAAAGATCTTGTCTGAGTTACATACACACCAATCAGTTAATCCCTGTACAAACACATTGTCAGTAGACGATGGTTCCAATTTCCCTGAGGTGAAGCAAATAAGTTCTGAGTCTGTTTCATTCCCCAAAACAACGGAATGTGTGAATTCTGAAAGTCTGTTTCCCATGGCAGCTGCTTGTGTGGAGTTTGAATCTGTGCGATCTGATGCTTTTATCTCAGGTGTTCCTGCAAATTATGATCAAAATAAAAACAGATCTTTTCCTCCCAGTAATCTTTTAAGATCTTCCATTTATGAACTTGCTATAGGGAAAATTGCTAAATGATGCAACTTTAAGAACAATGTTAATGTGTCAAATAAAATTTCTCGTGTTTCTGTCTCAACTTCTTCTGCAAAGAAACCTATGCCTAACTCTGTGGACACCTGTGTAAACACACTGCCAGATGAAAATTGTTCCAATTTTCCTGTCCTTGACATTCCCCAACCGAAGGCGGTGTGGGATCCGCAAATTTTGCGTTCTGACTCCCCTGATTCGGCATTGTTGGCCGAGTTGTGTGAACCTGATACTGAGGAAACTTTGTTTTGTCCAGAAAATGTTTTTGTGAGCTTGCCCTGTACCATGAATTAAACAATGTTGTCCAGCCTAACTGACATTAGTGAATCCCTTTCTTGCTCCACTGAAAGTACTGACTTTACTCCCTGTACTCTGTATGACTCAATAGTGCCTGGTATACAATCTCCAGCAGAGAGTTCAGAAGCTCTTTTTGGTGTTGCAGTTATACTCACCTGTTTTTCTGCCATTCTGGAATTGCAGTCAAGTTGGACTGCTATGCAGGATTCTGTGTTTAATGAAACCAAAGTCAGGGAGTCAGGGTCTGTTCCAGCAGATATTCCTGTGCAGTCTGTTCATGTGAATAAAATCCAGTGTGTTGTAGAACCATTTCAAAAACCTCAGCCCTGTCCTCTGAATGTATTTGACGTTTTGCCCTGGGACATGGATAGTTCAGAATCATTGAATTTACCAGAAAATTTGGGAATTTGTGTTCCTGAAGCTTTATGTGATGTTTTGTAGACCTCTGAGCTCCTGCCTAAGGGTGCAGAGCTTTTAAGATATGCTTCCTGCCCCCTAAGTCCCACTGAAGTAATGCCCACTTCAGTGGGCATCACTATTATGCTGACTACTTTTGCAGCTCTTTTAGAGCTTCAGTCATGTGTAGTCAATAATGCGTTTTTGTTGGATACAGTTGTAGTTGCAGTGACTTATAAATCTGATTCTGAGTTTCCTTTTGAAAGTCCAGTACCTGTGACCATTGGTCACGATGATTTTTTGTCTTGCTCTGAATCTGGTCTGGCTGTGTCGGATTCTGAGGTCTACAGTCCCTCAGCATGCCCAGTGGTTGCTCCTGTTCCAGTGTGCCCAGATGTTTTCTGTGATCCAGCATGCCCGGAGGTGCCCTTTGTGTTTATGTGCTCTGATGTCCCCCTGGTGGTGTCTCGTCCAGAAGGCGTCGGAAGCGCCACATGCCTAATACGGTTCTGATTCCTGAAAACTCTGTTTGTGACAGTTGTCCTTGTGACTTTGGCTTAGGGGTTTCCCTGAGTCATGTGAGAGGTCCTGTTGGATCACCATGTGCCTCTCTGGGGTCTTCCAATCTCTTGGGGTCTCTTTGGAATTGTGAGTCATTCTGGGAGATTCCTGGGGGTTCTTGCCTTGGTGCTGTGGACTGGTCCAATAATGAGTATTATGCTGGAGAAGACAGTTGTAGTGGGCACAACTCTGAAGTTCTCAGGTTCTTTGGACTTGACCTGGGGGACTGGGTGTATCATGCCAAGGCTCTCGGTGGGCATTGTTCTGGTAGTCGCGGTACTCATGGGTATCACTTTGGAACTTGTTGTACTGGTGGGCATGGCTTTTGGGGTTCTGGGGCTGATTGTTTCCATCATGGTTTAGTCAGTTCAGGAAGCATGCCCGGTTTGTCCACCCCGGCCGTTCTGAATTATTTTTTGTTGTTGTAGTTTTGCGGCAAGGAGAATCTTCCGTTTTGAAAAATGTCTGGAAACCGTTTTTAAAGGGGGGGGGGGGGTAATGTCAGAATCCGCTCTGCTGGCCTTGATTCCCTGGACTGCTTTGTTTCCTATGCAGCTTGCATAGTTCAGTCCAGGGAAAAGAGGCCTTTCTGTCAGTTTGCAAAGCTGACTGATTTGCATCCACTTGTCATGCAAATTGCTTGTCTGGCTGTTTTCTTTGAAGGTTTCTAGTATAAATGCCACTTCCTCCCAGAATTCCTCGCTCGACATACTTCCTGAATAGGGAAACTAACCTTAGAGCCTCAGCATCTTTGTTACGATATTATAGTGTAGTTAATTCTTGGGGAAGGTTCCTTGCACTCCTATTTAGTGCAGTCAGGTTTGTGGTTTAATTTGTACTGCCTATTCTGTCTTGTCTTGTCCGTGCAATTGTACTGTCGCCAGTAGTGTCTGACAGTGAATCGTTCTGTCCTGTTCTTAGATCGTATTCGCCCTAGCGTTAGAGGTGGCGGATCTCCCTTGTCTGAATCTTGGAGTATAATCTTAGCTGCGGTTGCTACTGGTTACTCCGTCTGTCTTGTCTGGAGCGAACACTTGCTGCTGTCTGGTGTGAGGCAACCGATTAGCAAGCGTTTGCGTTATCTGCTTGTTTTCATTGTCCGTGTTCATTCATTAGTCAGGGTTCGTACGTTTTGTCACTGTTGCGCTTATCGTGCGGTGGCCGTACCATTAACACGCTTGTCTCTGTTGCGCAGATCGTGCGGGGACTGCGCTTAGCTGGATCATTTGTTATTTTCCTTGGCGTTCAGATTGTGGTGATTTGCTGTGTCTTCCTTACTCAGTTCACGCTCTGTCTTTACTCAGTCTGGTGTTGCTGATAGCAATCGCCTCTCTTGCGATTAGCTTTCTTACTCTGGTCTGTTCTGATGTGATATGTCTACCGTCGCTGGGTGGCGACTAGATTGGTAGACATTCACATAGTCTGTCTCTGTTCTTGCTTTCTTCTGAGTTGCTACCTTGTTGCCCAGTCTTGCTAAATCGTACAATTACAATCTGGCATCTGTGGCTGTACAGAGGACTTATTCCTCTGTACTCCACAGCTCCATCTGCTGGTTGGAATTCTCCTCTACAAACCTATACTGGGTACTTTGCTTCTGTGACTGTGGAGATTTCCTTCTGCTTCAGCGCACGTGGTGTGTGCTGACTGGAAATCGCTACATGCATAAAGTGAAAACAACTGAGGGCTTAAGTGGTTAAAGATCACACCTAAAAACAGATAAAAAGGAGAGAAGTTCACTTAATATTTGCATTGTGTGTCCGTGTGTGCCACATTAAGCATGGACAACCCGAAAGAGGAGAAGAGAAATGTCTGAGGACTTGAGAACCAAAATTGTGGAAAAATATCACCAATCTCAAGGATACAAGTCCAATTACAGAGATCTAGATTTTCCAACAATTTCGGCCATAACTGTATAAGGTAGTTTTATTTAATGAGTTCACTTTAACCCATTAGCAGCTTCAAACAATTTTTTTTCTTTTGAAAGCTGCTGTGCATTCTAAACCTCTGCTGGCAAATTTTGTTTGGCTGCCTAGTGCAGCCAAACAAATGGGTGGCAGGGAGCAGTTATAGTTACCTGTTCCAGACGGCTTCTTCACTTTCCCCACCAGTGGCTCTGAACTTCCAACATGTCTTCTGGGTCCCAATCACATCAGATCACATGATATGACATGTGATCGGAGATTCTGAATCCAGAAGACAGTGTCAGTGTTACAGCACCACCTGGTGGTGGAAGAGGAGAAATAGAAGTGATGGAAGAGATTCTTCCATCACGCCTCTCCCAGCACCGGGTGGAGCTGTAATGCTGACATGGTCTCCTGGATCCCAATCACATGTCATATCATGCGATTGGGACTTGCGATCGGAAGACATGTCTTGATTCCTTCGCTGCCACAGTGAAGGAAGAAGAAGCCTATCTAGCAGTCCCGACAGGTAATTATAATAGCTCCCTGCCGCCCACTCTGCGTACCCTGCTGAGCCTGCCAGGCTGGGGAAGGCACACTCTCCCAGCAGAAGAAAAATTGGGCCCTGCAGCCAAATTAAGTTTTACATTATTTGGCTGCTAAAGTGTTAAAGAGGAACTGTAACATAAAAATATCCCCTGGGGGGTACTCACCTCGGGTGGGGGAAGCCTCCGGATCCTAATGAGGCTTCCCACGCCGTCCTCCATCCGTCAGGGGTCTCGCTGCAGCCCTCCGTGGAGTCCGGGCAGCGGTGACGTCATTATTTACCTTCCTGGCTCCTGCGCAGGCGCTCTGACGGCTTTCCATTCCGAACTACACGGAAATACCCGATCGCCGTCGGGTCCGCTCTACTGCGCAGGCGCAAGTCTCCTGCGCCTGCGCAGTAGAGCGGACCCGAATGAGATCGGGTATTTCCGTGTAGTTCGGAATGGAAAGCCGCCACAGCGCCCCCGCTGGAGCCAGCAAAGGTAAATATTGAAATGACAGTCGGCACAGTCGCCGGCTGTTCGGAGGGCTGCGGAGAGACCCCCGTGGGACAGAGGACGGCGTGGGAAGCCTCATTAGGATCCGGAGGCTTCCCCCACCCGAGGTGAGTACCCCCCAGGGGATGTTTTTAATGTTACAGAGTCTCTTTAAGAAACCCCCGACACTAATTTCAAAGCCTTTTGATTTGCCAAATTCAGAAGATCATCCCAATGAAAAATATTGCACTTAGTCACAAATCCATAAATTGCAATGGAAACAGAAATAGGAGTAACTCAGAAGTTGTGTAGCCAAGTACAGCACCTCTGTTTTGGCTACACAACTAAGTTACTCCTATCTTTATTATTGCCTGAGGAAGTGGGCTAGAGACCCACAAAATGCGTTGCATTTGTTCTGGAGTACGAATTAAATCTTGTTTAAACCAAACATAGTGGTTGTGTTTGGTTTCGGGGAGGTAAGTCCACCGTTGCCCTCCAACGTTTATCTGTTTTTACCTATGATCAATTTTTACTCTGCTGGCGCCTCTGTTTCCATTGCAATTATTGTTATCCACTTGGTGGATGGGTGAACACCCTTTCTTTTCTTCTACAGAGAGCGACTTTTTAGCCTGAGTGGGGACAGGCCTAATATCCTCATAAGTGCCAGAACCCATATTTGTGAGTATATTTCTTATTGCTGCTACCTTGGCATTCCTTTATCATCAATAATACATTATTGGGGCTCTCGATTGTTTTTCTTTCTTTTACATAAAAATCCATGAATGTCAGGCAGTTGTGTCCATCTTCAAATATACTGTGTTATGCCTTTTTTCCCAAGCGTATTGCTCCAGTGGAGCCCCCTTGTCCAGAATTCCTCAAGCCTTAAACACACGTATAATTTTACTGAAGATTATTGGATATTAGCCAGGTGTCAAATCCCTCATATTAGGTGCCGGCAAAGCCATTCAAGCTCACTTTCAATCCACTTGTCAATTCATGCTTCACAAGCAGCCCTGCTGGCATTAAATGTCACGGCTGTAATAGTACTAATCTGCTCATCAATATTTATCCACGCCTGTTAGAACACTATTTAGCTGTGTATTCTGTGTTAGCTTTTTTTTTTTTTTGGGAGTTTTGAATTTCTTTTCGTCTATGGAACCCAGTCAAGGTGCTTTTATACGGTGTTTCAGGTAAGATTAAACAGGATAATCAGTCAACAAAGAAGATAACCTTTTCAGACTGTTACAACGCTCACCTAATTGGAAAAAAGGGAGAAAAACTCAGAAAAAAAGGAGCAAAAGTAGTTTCTTAATTAACACTGCTGAACAGTAACTACCAAGATTCAAAACAAAGAAATTATATAGTGACAGCTGAAATATTGAAATGTTTTAGTTGTGATTCCTAATAGCTGCTCCGCTGCAGAGTTAATTAAGTATTTTTTTTTTGTTGCTTCTCTTTTTAAGAGTTGTTTTTATTCCCATTTAGGTCTTGATTGTAAAAGCCTGAAAAAGATTGTCTGTGTTGGAAAAATTATCCTCTTCAGTTTAACCTGTTCAATATTAGTATGAAAAAGCTTCAGCTCTTATGCAGTTCTATACTTTAAATAATTCCACGCAGTGTTCATCATAACTTTAGTGTCAGTTAACCATAATAAGTGTAATCCTGTGTGTATGTGTGTATATGTGTGTATGTGTGTATGTGTGTGTGTGTGTGTGTGCCTGTGTGCGTGCATGCGTGCATGTGTGCGTGCGTGCGTGTGTGTGTGTGTGTGTGTGTGGGTGTGTGTATATGTGTGTATGTGTGTAGGTGTGTGTGTGTATGTGTGTGCGTGTGTGTATGTGTGTGCGTGTGTGTGTGTGTTACACTTTACCAGGTAGGCCCTCCTCCCCCTTAGGGAGTAATGCTATTATACATAAGGGTCAGCTCGCATTATATGTCTACATATGTGTCTAAATTGTTTTTTTGCTGAGGCAGACCCTGAGTAATCCTCATATGAGGCGATACATTAAGGCGGTCAGAGTGGCTTGGTCAAAAACCATGAATCTTTTTAATTAGTCCCATAGACAGAGGTGGGGCGGGACTACCACACATTCAGTGGGTGACATCATGGCATACACATTAACTCTGGAATTAGAGCAAGATATTGAAAGAGCATTCAAAGAACAGGGACAGGGCAAGGATGAGGCGGAAATGATTGAAGACATTGAACCTTTGTTTAGAGAACATAAAAAAATTATGATGAAGTCATTAAGAAGGAAGTGGGATATTTCAACATTGGAGTTTTATATTAAAGAAAAGGTGGTACCTTGGGGATTTAGGGAACGCATTATCCCGGCAGGACATTTACGAAATCCTAGATTTATGAAAGTGTGGAAGGAAAAAAGCATCAAAAGGGGGATCCATGTGATGAGGATGATTGTAGAGGAGGAAAGAATACAATTTGAAGAACTCAGAAAAGAATTAGAGGAAAGTAAAAATAGATTAGATGCCTTCCAGACACATGGGACGTTTGAGCAATTGAATAGACAGTTAAAATTGAAATAGAAAAGAACCAGGTAAGGATCAAAAAGGAAAAACAACAAAAATTCCAGGAAGACAGTAAGTCATGGAATGAAGGTGAATTCTATGAATGTAAAAGAGGGAGATCCAGAAGTAGGTCTAGGAATAGGATATTCAATTGGAATTGTGCTGAGGAAAGACAGGAAGAAGAGTGTGGAGATAAAGGGGTGTCTTTTTTAGGCCAGGATTCAGAAAACGAAAACGGAGAGACAGGAGACGAGGAAGAGGGAGAAAAAGAGGAAGAGTAACAAAGTGGGAGGGGGATATTGAAAATCCAGAAAGACAAGCCCAAACAGAAAGTGAATGAGAAAGAGAAGGTGAAAGAGGTAGAGAAAAAAAACGAGGGCACAATTAGCCAAGAGTCAGAAAGAGAAATAATGGGGAATAATGTAATCAATCTAGTAGAAGCACCGTTGGTTTAAGATAGTGTGTCCCTGTTGGGCAAAGGTCTCTCTTTTGCGCCCATGTGTGGTGGTGATGAATTCACTGTATACCGAGATTTGTGTTTTTTCCTCAGGCGTGTAGCCTTAAAACTCATGTTTGGGGAAATAAATAAAGGTGAGACTTTCAAAGAGATGTTGTAGCCACCACAGGTTTAGATTTGAAGGATAGGGTGTTGTTGAGAGACCTTGAAGCCCTGAAAGATGAGGCTGAAAGCCATGGAGCCCCTTTGGAGGGCCCTGAAGTTTTAAACCCAATCCCCACAGGTGCTAGAAAGAAATCGAAATATATGCCACCCCTGAATCATAAATTGAAAACATTTAGAGATTTAGTGCAAAGAGATCTATATACAGTTAAGTGGAAACCATTGAGAGGTAAGGATGACCTCTCAAAAGGTGAGAGAGAAGCGTTGGATAGATTAAAACAGAGAGAGGATATCATCATAAGAGGGAGTGACAAAGGAGGTAATGTGGTGATCCTATCGGCTGAATACTATGAGGGTGAATGCCTGAGGTTATTGAGCGATCAGGATACCTACCAGAAGTTGCAGGAAAATCCCTTTATGATGATAAAACAAAAAATTAATGGACTCGTCAAAGAAGGAAAAAAGTTGGGAGTGTTGACTAGGGAGGAAGCTGCTTTCTGCAAGATCAACTCCTTTCCAAAGGTTCACAAAAATCTTGAGCGTCCCCCAGGCCGACCGATTGTGTCGGGAATTGGGGGACCGATGGAAAACCTTGGAAAATTGTTGAACGGAAAGCTGAAACAGATGGTTGAGGAACTCCCATCATATGTCGAGGATACCGGCGAAGTGTTGGTCGCTTTAGATGGGTTCGTTGTTGCGGAGGACGATTTG
This sequence comes from Hyperolius riggenbachi, assembly GCF_040937935.1. Lineage (NCBI taxonomy): Eukaryota > Metazoa > Chordata > Amphibia > Anura > Hyperoliidae > Hyperolius > Hyperolius riggenbachi. Next base: position 446,920,361 of record NC_090648.1, read on the forward strand.
TTGGTTAGTATTGACGTTGAGGGGTTATATACCTCTATACCCCATGAGGTTGGCCTGGCAGCGGTGGCTTTCTACCTGAAGGAACACTTCCCTGAGTCCCCACTGCACAACAAATTTGTCATTGAGGCCCTGGAGTTTCTACTTGGATATAACTGCTTTGTGTTTAATGGTCGGTTCTACCGCCAGTCCAAGGGGGGCATCCTGCGCTCCGGCATATGCTTGCCTCCACTAGGGACTTTGGGAGCGTCAGGATGTGTACCCTATGTGCCTCTTCCAGGAGCATGTGTGGCTCTGGTTGAGGTACATAGACGACGTGGTCCTGGTCTGGCGGGGAACAAAGGAGACACTCGAGAAATTTGTTGACCAATTAGGTAGCAATATAAGAAATTTGAGTTTCACGTATGTGTGGGACAAAGAGGAGATTTCATTTTTGGATTTGAACATCAGGAAAGAGGATGGTCACTTGATGACTAGGACATACAGGAAGCCAACAGCAGGAAACACTCTGCTTCACTTCACGAGTCACCATCTACCAAGCCAGAAAAAAGCAATACCAGGTGGACCATTCCACAGATTAAGAAGAAACTGTGTGAGGGATGGTGACTTTGAGGTGGAGGCAGAGGATTTAAAAATGAGATTATTAGAAAGGGGCTACCCTAATGAATTACTAAACCAAGAGAAGAGAAGAATCCAAGAGAAATCAAGATGGGAGATTTTAGAAAAGATTAAAATAAGAGGAAAACAGGATGAGATGGTTAAAAAAGGTCCTATGAGAATAGTAACAACATTTGGCTCCCACTTGTTTAATTTGCAAGAACTTTTACAAAAACATTGGCATGTGATGATGCTGGATGAGAAAATTAAAGCCTTAGTGGGGGAAAGACCATTTATGACAGCTCGTAGGGCCCTAATCTTAAAAATGAATTGGTTAGGTCTGAGTATAATAGTAAAAAGAAGGGAACCTGGTTAGCAAAGTATCCGAAAATGAAAGGAATGTTCAGTTGCGGTAATTGTAAAGTATGTAATTATGTTGATAGAACAAAAGTATTTAGAAATGCGAAAAGTACTAAAACCTATGAGATAAGGGATATGATAACATGCGCAACAGAAAGAGTTGTGTATTGTATAGAATGTCCTTGTGGATTAGTGTATATAGGAAAAACAAAAAGGAAACTAGGAAAACGCATCTGTGAGCATTTATTAAATATTGAGGAAGCAGATAAAGACAGTCCCCTGGGACAACATTTCAAGGACCTCCACAATGGTAAACCTGCAGGACTTCAAAGGAATAATAAAACAAAGAGTATCAAATAGAGGTGGAGATGTGGAGAACGAACTATATAAAATAGAAGCCACCTGGATTTATAGATTAGGTACAAAAATTCCTGGTGGATTGAACTCAGACCTCAATTTAGCGTATTTTTTGTAAAAGATTATGTGAATAGATAAAGTGTTTCAATCTCTTAGGAGAAAGACCAAAACTATCTAGTCATAGAGTACACTACAGAGAGAAAAGGAAAAAGTGTGAACTATACCTGCAATCCAAAAAGGCCTACCTGTCCCTTTAATTTGAGTGTTGAGGGAGAAGAAAATAAAAAGAAATGTGAACCAAACCTGTAATCCAGAAAGACTGGTCTGTCTCCTTAAGAATATGTGGTGTGGAGGCAATACACTATGGGCTATAAAAGGAGATGGCTCTGTAGAAGAAACATGGCCAAATAGAATGCCCTCTGCCCAGCGAAATGACAAGGAGTAAGGAAGAGTTCTGATTTAAAATTGGAATATGTCGAGAGATCACATCGGGAGCGAAAAGTACAGAGTGATGTGTATGTGTGGAGGGGGAGGTCCCCAGGAGGCTGCCCGGCCCCACTCAAGAATAAGAGGACTTGCACTGATGTGAAGCACAACCCTCTATCACTTTGAGAAAGCCCCGGTGGGAGGGGCGAAACACGTCAGTGGGAGGAGTCGGAATGGGAGTGAGCGCTCACGTGACGCCCGGATGCCATACAGATACATCCTATGCCGCAGCAAGTCGCCGTGCACGGCGTGGAAACGAGTTGGCTGGCGGAGGTAGTAAAGGCAGAGGCTCGCTCTACGAGCTGGAGCACTGCAAATAGACCCACAGAGCCATATGGATCAGCGATCGATACAGCAGGTGTACACTGTCGGGCAGTCCAGGACAAGGAGCCGTGAGTAAACAGACAAAGCCCTACGGGGGAGTTGCACGCTGAGAAGAAAAGTTTATTGTCATGTTGAAACATCAGAGCAGGGCTGGTTCACACGTTGATATGGGCATTGTCTCTGTTCTAAAGCAAGTGCACAGTATAAGTGAAAAACAGCCAGAGGTATTGCTTTGAAGTGAACTGGAACATATGATAGATGTCAGCAAGGGTGATGGATGTCAGCAAGTTTACCATAGGTGTTGGCAGTGCCTGAGAAGAGAAGTAAGAGCTCAGAGGTTTTTGGAGTGTACCTGGAGGTGCCTGCAGCTGCTTTTGTGAGGCCTCTGTGGTGTGCGTCGGTGGTGGGTCCACAGACAATCAGACCATATTGGTGGCAGGGGCGATTTGCATAGGCCAAGGCCGGGCGATCACCCTTGGCAGTTACCTAATGGTGATTGGTGGAAATTACTGTGAAGGAGCGCTCCCTCCCATTCCTCTGTGTTTTTAAGCATTTTATATTGTGGGAAACTGAGTCACTCGTGACTGCAAATTTTTGTATCAATTAAGTTTTTTCATAAGCACAGGTAAGGCCACTGGTCTTAATTTACTACAGTGTGTATGTGTGTATGTGTGTGCATGGTATTGCGTGTGTGTTAGAAACACCGATGCGAATAGCTGATCCACTGCTCCTTACGCTATGAGTGAAAAAAGGCAGCTTTTGATGACAAGTTTATAACAAAGAAGGAAAAGATAAGGAGGGAAGGATCCATTTTCAGAGTGATTGAAACTAATGATATATTGCCTCTTACTATCGCCTCTTCATAGCCTAGGGGGACAAAATGTATAAAACTGGCCTTGATGCTTATTGGTTGTGAGTGACTGTATGCAATGCATCTTGAGTACAACAGACAACCTGGGTTTGAATCTTGGCTCTTCCTGTTCAGTAAGCCAGCACCTATTCAGTAAGGAGTCCTTAGGCTAGACTCCCTAACCCTTCTACTGCCTACTGAGCATTTCCTAGTGGCTGCAGATCAAGGGCTTGATTCACAAAGCGTTGCAAACTGTTAGCACGCTGGTGAAAATCCCCTTATCACGCCTAAACTCAGTTTAGGCGTGATAAGTTTAGGTGTGATAAGTTTAGGTGTGATAAGTTTAGGCGTGATAACTATAGCACTAACTGGGTTAGCACCGCAGTGCACAGCTGATCAAAAGTTTTGCGCTAGCAAAGTCTGGTGCGCGAAACATCGCATAGAGTTTAATGGGTCTGCTTTGCATGATAAGGGGCTTTTCACCAGCGTGGTGCAATGGTTATCACGCCTAAAGTCTTTTAGGCGTGATAACTGTGTTATCACCGCTTTGTGAATCGAGCCCCAAGTGTTTTGAGTCTGCTAGGAGAAACGCGCAATATACATGTTATTTGTCTTGTATAATATGGCTACTGTTGAACTTTTATATAGTGTCAGCATCTTCAGTGATGTTATACAAAGAAATAAATAGTGTATAATACGAAGGATTCACATGGACATAGCAAAATGTAATGCAGGCAATAACTGGAAACTACATTGTGTAATCATACACACAGATAGGACAGCAAAGTCAATACTGAAATGCTAAAATATGTAAGGCAAGATCATTTGTAGAGCGCAGGCTGCATTTAGGAGCGCATAAAACATATATGCAAGTGATTGAGTGGTTAACTGGAATATGTTAGCTTTGAAGTACAGCATGCCTCCAACGTAAGTGTTTATATAATTTGCCTTCTTAAAGATGAATCAGGATGTCACATATTTATATTAATGACTGTTGTTAGAAAAAAAAAAACTAGTGCTGCTTTTTTCCCAAAAAAGTTATCAACTTAAAAGTTTCCATAAAGTAGTCCTTGATGACTCAGAAGCCGTAAAAAGTTACTTTTCTAAAGGTCACTTTAAAACTCATTATATGGATACACAAGAGGCTGGAACTCAACATGTACTGGTCAAGAAAGCATTGAAGAACTGTTAAAAACAAATATAAATCTCCAGCTAGCATTATGTTTGTGTAGAGCAAAAATAAACACTCACAGAATGATTTGGTGCTCTAATTAACACTGGGCATTGGATTTTCTTCACAGAGTGTAGTGTTATGTCAATTAAATGTTGTAGGATTAATTGACAACTTCTTGATTTATAGACCAAAATTATTTTTTTCTAAGTTTTTAATCTATTTTTTTCCCACAATTGGGGAAACATTTAACACAGAGCACTGGATTTCCTTCACAGATTGTAGAGGGTGCAGAGGTGATCACACATGATAACATTTTATTTTCAATTTGAGAGCTACAATATTTTTTTTCTCATTGATTGTAACATTTTAATAATCTGACCAATGTATCTCAATAAAACAAAAACAAAAAAACCAAAAAAAAAAACATACACCTAGAAAATAAAATAAAATAAATAAAAACTAAAATAAAAACATCTAAATATAAATAAAATGTTATCATGTGTGATCACCTCTGCACCCTCTACAATCTGTGAAGGAAAGCCAGTGCTCTAAAAACTTAGAAAAAAATAGTTTTGGTCTATAAATCAAGAAATTGACAAGTAATCCTACAACATTTAATTGACATAAAATTGATCAGAAAAATCAGCCACTCCCAACTGACTTATATCAATAAGAAAGGAAAATTCAATTGGATTTTTCACTTGAATAGAGAAAAAAATGATCTTCCTGTACAACCAACCTTTTGATCAAATTGCAGTGAAGCCTTATGTTTTTATTGTATCTTGTGTGGCAACCTTAATCTCCCTGGTGGTAAGCCCTACCTATGCTCGGGCTAGATGCCGGAGAGGATCACATGACCCCCGGAGGATTGTTTTTTAAATAAAATTTGATTGAAATGCTTAAGCTAGCACTTCGCTAGCTAACCATGCCTCCCAGGTCACTCTGCTCTACCCCAATCCCCCCTCGATCACCATCCTTATACGTACCCCCCAGGGATCCCGAGAAGGCGCAGCCTCCAAATCAGCTCCAGGCTTTGTTATGGGGAGGATCGGGACTGCGCATGATGTCATGTCCGATTGTCGCCATAGCGATCACTGAACCTAATAATGAAGTTGCGGCTCTCGCGGGATCGCGGGCGGGTAAATATTGCCGGCGGCGATCGGGGGGATCAGAGCAGTGATGGGGGACTTGGGGGGCATAGTTAGCTAGCGAAGTGCTAGCTTAAGCATTTAAATCAAATTTTATTTTAAAAAATCCTTCCGCGCACGCAGCCTCTAAACTGCATACCGCCAGGGAGGTTAAAGCTAACCTGCACCTGTTTCTAGTTGTATTTGTTGTTGTTGTTGTTGTTGTTTTAATTAACTAACAACATCAGAGCATCCATAAACTCTGTTAGAGTTTTTCTAACTAGATTATATGTATTGGTATCCCTGCCATACAAATTTTCAGTTTTAACCAGCAGTATATCTGCTTAAAGCCTACCTCCAGTGAACAAATATTTCAGTTGTGGATAATGTAGAAGTGTTTTAAAGTTCCTAGGGGTTTTTGCCATTGCATATTTTCCCATAGGTGAGATTTCCCCTAATTTCCGGTCCCTGATACCTCCATGGATTTCCATGACATTTCTATGAACACTGCGTCTCTGCTCTCTATTGCATGAAATAAGAAATATGAAAGTAGTTGTGGAGCACTCCTCAAAAGCAAAGCGGATGTGCCATGGTTAGACCAGCTGCACTCCAGTCGTTCAATTGTAGAAAACAGGAAGACCGGCACCATCCATTCAGTATTCAATATAGCTCTTTTATTAGCTCTTCAAAGGCATAACAGCAACAAAAGCGACGTTTCAGGGCAACCGCCCCTTTATCAAGCTATGCTGTGCAAGAGACAATCTAACAATAAATCTCACCATCTATATATACCCCAGCAGCCCACCAGTACAGCCAATCAGTAAATCCCACTATCAAACTGACCAATCCTTCCAGTCTCACCTTATGCGGACCTGATGGGTGACTGTTTTCCTGGTTCTGCTATTGGAGGATTCAAACTGTGTTCTCCCCACCTCACCCATCTCGCCAATGGATGCCTCTACTCCGGCGCATGCCCTGCGCTGTAACCATTCCCACCAGGCCGCCGTGAGACATGAGAAGTGGAACGAAAATCATACATGATTCCAAACATTTTTTACAAATTAATAACTGCAAAATGGTGTGTGCATAATTATTCGGCCCCCTTTGAGTGCAGTCAGTTGCCTATAGACATTGCCTGATGAGTGCTAATGACTAAATAGAGTGCGCCTGTGTGTAATCTAATGTCAGTACAAATACAGCTGCTCTGTGAGGGCCTCAGAGGTTGTCTAAGAGAATATTGGGAGCAACAACACCGTGAAGTCCAAAGAACACACAAGACAGGTCCAAGACAGGTCAGGGATCAAGTTATTGAGAAATTTAAAGCAGGCTTAGGCTACAAAAAGATTTCCAAAGCCTTGGAGCCTTCCAAGGAGCACTGTTCAAGTGAGAATTCAGAAATGGAAGGAGTATGGCCCAACTGTAAACCTACCAAGACAAGGCCGTCCACCTAAACTCACAGGCCGAACAAGTAAAGCGATGATCAGAAATACAGTCAAGAGGCCCATGGTAACTCTGGACTAGCTGCAGAGATCTACAGCTCAGGTGGGAGACTCTGTCCATAGGACAACTATTAGTCATGCACTGTACAAAGTTGGCCTTTATGGAAGAGTGGCAAGAAGAAAGGCATTGTTAACAGAAAGCATAAGCAGTCCCGTTTGCAGTTTGCCACAAACCATGTGGGGGACACAGCAACCATGTGGAAGAAGGTGCTCTGGTCAGATGAGACCAAAATGGAACTTTTTGGCCAAAATGCAAAACGGACAGGGAAGCTAGTCAGAGTTGATGGGAAGATGGATGGAGCCAAATACAGGGCAAACTTGAAAGAAAACCTCTTGGAGACTGCAAAAGACTTAAGACTGGGGCGGAGGTTCACCTTCCAGCAAAACAATGACCCTAAACATAAAGCCAGGGCAACAATGGAATGGTTTAAAACAATACATATTCATGTGTTAGAATGGCCCAGTCAAAGTCCAGATCTAAATCCAATTGAGAATCTGTGGCAAGATCTGAAAACTGCTGTTCACAAACGCTGTCCATCTAATCTGACTGAGCTGGAGCTGTTTTACAAAGAAGAATGGGCAAGGATTTCAGTCTCTAGATGTGCAAAGCAGGTAGAGACATACCCTAAAAGACTGGCAGCTGTAATTGCAGCAAAAGATGGTTCTACAAAGTATTGACTCAGGGGGCTAAATAATTATGCACACCCCACTTTGCAGTTATTTATTTGTAAAAAATGATTGTGGAATGATGTATTATTTTCAATCCACTTCTCACGTGTACACCACTTTGTATTGGTCTTTTACGTGGAATTCCAATAAAATTGATGCATGTTTGTGGCAGTAATGTGACAAAATGTGGAAAACTTCAAAGGGGGCCGAATACTTTTGCAACCCACTGTATATAGATGGTGAGATTTATTGTTAGATTGTCTCTTGCACAGCATAGCTTGATAAAGGGGCGGTTGCCCTGAAACGTCGCTTTTGTTGCTGTTATGCCTTTGAAGAGCTAATAAAAGAGCTATATTGAATACTGAATGGATGGTGCCGGTCTTCCTGTTTTCATGAAATAGGAAATAGCTTTTTCTTCTAGGTAATATTTTCACACCTTATCAATAAAATGCCCATTAAAGAGGAACTCCAGTGAAAATAAGGTAATAAAAAAGTGCTTCATTTTTACAATAATTATGTATAAATGGTTTAGTCAGTGTTTGCACATTGTAAAATATTTTAAATCCTTGATTTACATTCTGACATTAATTACATGGTAACATTTTTACTGCTGGCAGGTGATGTAGTGGCTGGATAGTGTAATGGTTAAGGGCTCTGCCTCTGACACAGGAGACCCGGGTTTGAATCTTGGCCTGTTCAGTAAGCCAGCACCTATTCAGTAAGGAGTTCTTGGGTGAGACTCCCTAATTCTGCTACTGCCCACTGAGTGGGCTCTAGTGGCTGCCTCACAAGCACTTTGAGTCTGACAGGAGAAAAGCGCTATACAAAGGCACACTAGCTACACTACATTAAGCCCTGTTGCCCCTACCAGCTAAACTAGACTACACTACACTGATCCTTGCTGCCCACTAACTAAGCTACACAACAATACACTACACTTCACTTAAATTAAACTACACTACACTGCACTACAGTACACTACACTACAATTAACTAAACTACACTACAATACAATTTCATACTATACCTGTTCCTGCCGCCGTGATCCTCTCCCCTGGCTCCATCAGTGATCCTCGCTTGCATGTCATCTCCTCCTTTCTCTCACAGTACGCTCCTTTTCAGTGGCAGCGGTAGGCAGGGACACCAGCAGCCTACCCATATGCTGAAGAGTGTGTTCCTCCATACTGCTGCCTGCATCCATGCCGTCTCTGTACACTAGTGATGAAAGTGCGTCGGGGGTCACGCAAGAAATCATGCATGACCCCCGGTGCATGTGCCCCTCTAGTGTACAGAGACGGCATGGATGCAGGCAGCGGTATGAAGGACCCGGCTGTTCAGCATAGTGGTAGGCGGCCGGTAGCCCTGCCACCACTAAAGAAGGGTGCGCTGCGGGAGCCAGGAGGAGAGGAAGATGCAGAAGAAGATTGCTGTCGGAGCCAGAGGGAGAAGATTGCATTGGCAGGGGCAGGTAAAGTATAGCAGTAGCTTCCTCTGCATTCATTTTTCTATATCTGTAGAATATCGCCCGGCACCAGGGGGTAGAGCGGAATACATATCCTCTCTGTAGAATATAAGACACACTCCCTTTTCTCCCCAAATTTTGGGAGAGAAAAAGTACGTCTTATGTTCTGAAACATATGGTACATGAAATTTGATCTCTGATCAGCCCTAGTTCTAAGCAATGATAAGACAACTCTTAAAGGGGTTTTCTAACAACACATTAAACATAATTTAAATATATAATTACAAATTACAAAGCTACACTATAAAGGCAGATGACCATTGGAGCAGCCTTGAAAAAGGCACTAACTGTCCGCAGGGGAGAGAGAGTGCCATAGAGGGCAAGACCTTAGGCAGTTTTCAACTCAAAATAAGGGAGAATGGTTATGAAGGGAGATACATGTGGATAAATTGTGGCATGGAATATTGGACGTAGCATTTCTGAAACTCTTGTGCTTTGACAATGCAACCCCGTTTTTGTTAATGTCTTGGTTATATTTCATTATTAGTAATTATGAGTCCCACTTTGTAAATGTGGTTGTTACAGAAGAAGCGATGTAAGGGCAAGAAAGTATGGAAGTGAAATCCTATCCATAAAAAACTTCAGCCATTGTCTGTGCATGGGGATCAACTAGAAGACAACGTTATTTCTCTTGACCTAAAATATATGCCCTCAGCACTAGCAAATGTGGGCTACATGAGGTAGCATAACATATGCTCGATGAGCTTACCTCTTGTGTTGCAAAATGTGTTATCGGAAAGGGTTCTCTCTAGATATGCTCTAGGCAGATGGGGTTGGTGACCACTATTCCAAAAACAATATGGATCCATGGGCGTAGGGCCCGCGGTAGCAGGGGTCGCCGTGGCGACCGGGCCTGCCTCCTAAAGAGGCGGAGGAGGGGCCCGGGGGCCTGGATCCCCCAGGTGTTGAAACTGGCTCCCGGAGGCAGAGCAGGATCCTGCAGTGGAGCAGCCAGTTTCTCCCGGAGGCAGAGCAGGGCTATGGCAAGATGGCTGCCGAAGCCCTGCACTAGAGACTATTTGTGTCTCCAGTACAGGGCTTCGGGCGCCATCTTCCCGTATCCCTGCACTCTGCCTGTCAGCGAGGGAGAAACTGGCTGCTCCACTCGCTGCAGGATCGTCGCTGGAGGAGCTGCATGAGGGAGGCTGGTTGCACGTCGGGGCGCTCACGTCAGAGGTTGTCCAGGTGAGTGAATTTTTTTTTATTTGTACAGGTTTATTTTCTGGTGACTGTCCCCACATAACGATTATTTTCTGGTGACTGCCCCCACATAACGATTATTTTCTGGTGACTGCCCCCACATAACGATTCTTTTCTGGTGACTGCCCCCACATAACGATTCTTTTGTGGTGACTGTCCCCACATAACTATTATTTTGTGGTGACTGCTCCCCACATAATGATTATTTTCTGGTGACTGCCCCCACATAACAATTCTTTTCTGGTGACTGCCCCCACATAACGATTATTTTCTGGTGACTGCCCCCACATAACGATTATTTTCTGGTGACTGCCCCCACAGAACGATTCTTTTCTGGTGACTGTCCCCACATAACGATTATTTTCTGGTGAGTGCCCCCACATAACGATTCTTTTCTGGTGACTGCCCCCACATAACGATTCTTTTCTGGTGACTGCCCCCACATAACGATTATTTTCTGGTGACTGCCCCCACATAACGATTATTTTCTGGTGACTGCTCCCCACATAACGATTATTTTCTGGTGACTGCCCCCACATAACGATTATTTTCTGGTGACTGTCCCCACATAACGATTATTTTCTGGTGAATGCCCCCACATTGCGTTTATTTTCTGGTGAATGCCACCACATTGCGTTTATTTTCTGGTGAATGCCCCCACATTGCGTTTATTTTCTGGTGAATTCCCCCACATTGCGTTTATTTTCTGGTGAAAGCTCCCACATTGCGTTTATTTTCTGGTGAATTCTCCCAAATAGCGTTTATTTTCTGGTGAATGCTGAGCACATAACGATTATTTTCTGGTGACTGCTCCCCATATTGCGATTATTTTCTGGTGAATGCTCTCACATTGCGATTATTTTCTGGTGAATGCTCCCACATTGCGATTATTTTCTGGTGATGAATGCTGTGCACATAACAATTTTCTGGTGAATGCTGCGCACATAACAATTATTATCTGGTGAATGCTGCGCACATAACTATTATTTTCTGGTGAATGCTGCACACATAACGATTTTCTGGTAAATGCTGCGCACATAATAATTATTATCGGGTGAATGCTGCGCACATAACGATTATTTTCCTTCAGACTGACATCTTGCTACTAATTGCCCTATTTCCTCTGGGTGCTGCGTATGTTTGCAAATTGAACGTGGCACCCATGCTGCTGGAAAGCGGAATTGATATAGCCATGCCATGCACAGCTATGGGGATTTGGATATGTGTGTGCTTCGGGTGTTGCGAGGGGGGGGGCTGTTGTTGCTGGGAGGGGGGGGGGGCCACATCCAGATTCCGCATCGGGGCCCAGAGGTTTCTAGCTACGCCACTGTATGGATCACCTGACATTTATATGGTTTGGATCTCAATTTTTACAACATTTTAGCTGCAGCATGCTACTCCATATGTCTAAGTGTATAATAGAAAATATACTTACTAAATAAAGAACATTCACTTTTCTCCCTAGACATCTAATTTGAAGCCGGATTAATGTTTTCTTAGGAAGACTGTTCCTTTTGCCTCTCATTTGAGGACTGCCTACTGCCTAGATTTTCTAGGAAGAAGACACCCCTTCATTTCCTTTTATGCTCTTTGTTGCAGGTACTAAGAAAGGAACCCTTTTGTTGACTGGAAGACTGTAGGAGGCGCCCTTGTTGTAGTTTTAGTGATGTTGTATAGGGTGCAGTATATAAAGGTGAAGTAAATCGCCTACCTTATGAAACGACACTTCACTAGGTAGGGATGATGAAAAGCATTTATTGGTAGAATGCACTCTGGACAACGCGTTTCATGGTGTAAGGTAGGCGATTTACTTCACGTTTATATACTGCACCCTATACAACATCACTAAACCTACAACAAGGGCGCCTCCTACAGTCTTCCCGCATACGTTTAGCATCCCACGAAGTGGGAGTGCTATTTTTTACCACAGGCTTGTGGTGAAAAAACTTTTTCCAAAGGAGCTGCGACCATCTATTCTAAAGACCGAGTGGGAATGGGATTTCCCCACAGGCCTGCTTGAGTGGTTGCCTATTAGCAACCCACACTTGTGAGTAATTTTTTATCTATTCCTACACCGGTTTACAAAGATAATACACTATAGGGGCTCCCGGTGTCTCTGTGGTTTTTTCATTTTTTGTCTATCACAGTTCCCTTTTGTTGACTGTCAGTTTGGAGTTGAAGGTTTTTTGGAGAGAACACAAATACCATTTGCTAAAGTGACAAAGGTTGACCACAATAGGAATGCTTTTATTGTAACTTATGCTTCATTTAAAAAAAATGTGGTTTCCACATTTTTCCATTTTTTTTCCATTTCAAAGTAGGTTTTGATATCTAAAGCAAAGCATGAACTCATTGAGAGTCCCACAAGTGGTAGTCAGTATTTCTGTAACAATGATTGCAGCATTAGAAGACCTGATTTAAAAAATGCTCTCTATTTAGGAAGGGTTTCTTTACAGAAAGAGTTGTTACATTGTGGAATATTTTACCACAGGTAAATGACAAATAGATATTACAAATGACAGGTAGATATGACAAATTATATATCTACGTTTAGAGGAGGCCTGGATGTTTTCCTTGCACTGAAGGACTTTCATGGCTATAATTACTAGGTTATCCCCAGCAGAGTTGATCCAAGGATTTTATTTGATTTCCTACAGTAATTGGAAAGGATTTTTTCCCCTTAAATGGTAATTGTCCCAAACCTTAGAAGGTTTTTTTTTTTGCCTTCCCCTGGATCAAGTGAGATAAGTGAGGGTGCAGAACAGAACCTAATGTTAACTTCTTTTATTTTTATTATTCTGGTTGGACTTGATGGATGAATGTCTTTTTTCAACCAAACTAACTATGTAAAGTGAAGGATTTGGCAATTTCCATGTTGCCCTCAAAGCTGTACAAGATGGTCTCTCCCAACAGTTGTGCAGATTTCTTCCCCTTTATGTAAAAAAAAAAAAAAGTTCCTCAGAGATTTTATGGCCTTCCTATGTTACCTTGGAGCATTTGGCCATTGTAGCTGCTCTCCAGAAACCAAAACAAAGTAACTAATTTATTCCACCTGGCTACAATGGTACTCAAATGTAGAATGTCCTGAATCCAGGATATGTTGCCCTATTTGCCCTATTTGGTCAAAAAATCTAAAAAACAAACAGAGGCATATTAAAGTAACTGCACCAACAGACCAAGAGCCCCAGTATGAGCATATTTGAATTTCTCACTGAAATTTCCCATTGGTCCAGGTAAATGGACCAGTAAGAATCCTCAGGAGCAAATACAAACAAACAAAAGGCACAAATTACATTTTTCTTAGATCATCCACGCTAACAGAAATGCAACAAATTTGACATAGTTGATCATGAATATTTAGGTTTTCCATGTGCTTTATATTCTTGCTTGATATATTCTTGCATTTAAACTGAAAACAGTTTTGATTAATTATATAGGTTACTTTACTAGAAACCGTCACTGGTGAATATGTACATTTCAAATGGGTGCTGTAGGAATATGGCCACTAGAGATAGCTGCAAGTAGAATATCAGTATGTGTTCATCTAAAGGTTAAAGCCAGTGTTAAACTTACTATACGGCTTCACGTTAATGCTATCATAAGTACTAGGCTTATTGAGAGTAGAGATGGCCTGAACGGTTCAACCGCAAACTTATTTGCGCAAACTTCGGTGGATCACGTTCGCGGATGAACGCAAAATTTATGGCGGTTTGACCCGCCTCCTATACTACATCATTAGGGTCAACTTTGACCCTGTACATCAAGACTTTTCAACCTGTGTTACGCGTACCACCGGTGGCACTTTGCTGTTGGCCAGGTGGTACACAACAGGTTTCCCTGCCACTTTATTGCCCGCATGCCACTTGTGCTGGTCCTGTCCTGTCTCCACAAAGTTTGGCTCCTCCTCCCTCGCTCCTTGCTGTGCAGCTCTGCAGCATACTTCAGATCAGTGGGGAAGAGAGCCAGGCGAATGGTGCACAGTGATGGCGCACATACAGAAAGTGGCATCACTGCTCATTTCCTGTATTTGAAGTATAAGCGCCGTCACCGCGCACTGTTTGCCTGGCTGCCTCTTCACTGCGGCTGGCTTACCAATGATCTGAGGTGTGAACTATATCGTAGGGTAGCACAGCAAGGAGGGAGCAAGGGGGGAACCAAACTTTGTGGTGAGTCACTGCCTAGCTCTCAGCTCTCTGGTGAGGGGGCCAGGCTATGTATAATTAAGCGGGGGTGGGGCGAGTGCTGTAATGACAGCGCAGGAGATTTGGGCGCAGCCGGCGCCATCATAGACTGTAATAGGAATTACGGCTATAGCGGCGCACAGTCAGTAACTTCGGGGCCGTCAGAAGACGGAGCTGGAGTTTCTTTTAAAACACTGTAATTTGGCTTCCAGCAATAGCCGTATACCAGCTGTATCCTGTGCCCAAGTCTCCCGGCGGCCAGTTCATATGTATGCGGTGGGGGGGGGGGATTGCAAGGCTACCTATATTGGCAATCTACATACAGATTGCCAATACTGACAATCTGTCGGCTAACAATCTAATTGTAATATTTTTCCCCACCAATGCCTCCTATTTTTCCGCTCCCATATGCCCTCTTTTCTTGAAGTGTACCTGTAACAAAAACGTGTGGAGAGGGTGTACTTACCTCAGGGAAGGGGAGGCCTTTGTATCCTAAAGAGGTTTCCCCCTTCCTCCTCAGCAGAGGAGATCCAGTGCTGAGAGCTCCAAAGTTCTCCTCATCGGTGTGTGCGCTTGTGCAGTAGCTGCTCTCCGTTCAGGCTCTAGCAGAAACAACCAAGCCCAATCGCATCCAAACTACTGTGCAGGCACACTGGTGGTACTTTTTAGGTGATAAAAGTTGTAGAATTAGTGAAAAGCCCTGCTCTAGTCACACACACACATACACACACACACACACACACCAGACACACACCACTCACACCACACACACACCCACACCACACACACACCCACACCACACATACATTCTCAGCAACTATATTTGTTTCTGCAGTGCTTGAGTTTAGGTCTTATTTAAAGAGATTCTGTGGGATTCTAAAAATCAAACAAGCTGACACTTACCTGGGGCTTCTATCGGCCCTCGGCAGCTGTAATGTCACGCGCCGTCCTCCTGCTATGCTCCGTTCCCCCGCCGCCGGTCCTGGTTTAATATTCATCTATGGGCCCTTTTACACTTAAACAGTTGGTATGCGTTAGTGTGTGTTAGTACGCGTTGGCAAGCGTTTTTTCCATAGCAGTGCATTGGAAAGAAGATTTCAGTTAAAACGCGTTAAGTGTGAAAGGTGCCATAGGAACACATGGGACTTACTTTGAAAATCAGTTTTCTTTCCGTTTTAACTGAGAGCAACTGATTAAGTGTAAAAGGACCCTAAACAGACAAATAATGCTCACTCCCGCTCGCGTCATCGGGAGCTTACTGTGCAGGTGCAGTACGATGCTTGGAAGAACAAAGAAATCGAGAGCCTAATATGGTGTAGTATTGTTAAGTTGGTTGTGGGTTAAAGCAAAATATTTAGATATACTCACAAACATGGGTTACCCAAAGGCAAACACTTCAAGTGCAGCTGGGGAATATTAGAAACCCCACTCAGGTTTTTAAGATGTCGCTCTCTGTACATAGGAAACTGGGTAGCACCCCTCCACTGAGGGTGGAATCAAGATTTCAGCAAGGCTTGGTGTACATAGGCGCCAGAGTAGAATAAAAACGTTTAAAAACGGTGTAAAAAAATTTTTTGGGGGAGTTAAATAAAACATTTTGTTTTGATATATTGTGACTCAATTGAGTATTATACTTTCCAGGGAGGTAAGTCCACCTGAACATACCCCTCTTTTAGATGGTTTTTAAACGTTTTTATTCTACTCTGGCGCCTTGGTACACCAAGCCTTGATGAAATCTTGAGGTGCAGTACGAAGTTTTCTTGTACTACGCCTGCGCGGTAAGCTCCCGATTATGCATGCAGGAATGAGGACGCGCGCGGCCATGGTCTCGCCGCCGCAGTATAATCACTCGCATAATTCCCCCGGGACCGGCGGTGGGGAACGGAGCATCTGAAGAGGACAGCTTTTTTCACTGTAGTGGAAATAGTTAAACAGTTTAAACAGTTGAAATGTGACAGTTGGAAAATGACAGTTTAAAAAAGACAGTTAAAAAATGGCAGTTTGAAAATGGCAGTTGGAAAATGGCAGTTGGAAAATGGCAGTTGGAAAATGACAGTTCAACTGTCATTTTTCAACTGCCAAATTTCAACTGCAATTTTCCAACTGCCATTTTCAAACTGTCATTATCTAACTGTCATTTTTCAACTGTCATTTTCCAACTGCCATTTTCCAACTGTCATTTTCCAACTGCCATTTCCCAACTGCCATTTCCCAACTGCCATTTTCCAACTGCCATTTTCAAACTGTCATTTTTAAACTGTCATTTTTCAACTGTCATTTTTCAACTGCCGAATTTCAACTGCCATTTTCCAACTGCCATTTTCCAACTGTCATTTTCCAACTGCCATTTTCCAACTGCCATTTTCAACTGCCATTTTCCAACTGTAATGTTTCAACTGCCATTTTCCAACTGCCATTTCCCAACTGCCATTTTCCAACTGCCATTTTCCAACTGTCATCTTCCAACTGTCATTTTCCAACTGTCATTTTCCAACTGTCATTTTCCAACTGCCATTTTCCAACTGTCATTTTCCAAGTACCATTTTCCAACTGCCATCTTCCAAACGTAATTTTCCAACTGCCATTTTCCAACTGGGATTTACCAACTGCCATTTTCCAACTGGGATTTTCCAACTGTCCATCCAACTACACCGTGAGGAGTTGGACTAGTCCAAAACCTATTGGTTCTGTCAGCTTTTAAAGCGGACCTAAACTCAGAGCTTCCTCTCTGCTCTAAGGAGATAAGCAACAGCATAATAAAGTTAAAGAAAAACATTTCTTTGTTACAACTTACAGAAATCTTACAAAAACCCTGCAGTGTTTACTTTCTGGTGTCCTAGGAGCACAAAAGGGTTAACCTCCTGTGCTTACATATTAGCACAAACTATGGCACACAGTGGCACACCTGACAACCCTAATTTACACTTGCTGTTTACTTTCCGATAAGGCCTAATTAGACGGGCTAATCTATCTAGACCAGAACTTTGCACCTGTGGTACGCGTACCACCGGTGGTACTTTGCTGTTGGCCAGGTGGTACATTCCAGGTTTGCCTGCCACTTTATTGCCCGCATGCCATTTGTCCTGGTCCTGTCCTGTTTTCACAAAGTTTGGCCCCCCCTCCCTCACTCCTTGCTGTGCAGCTCTGCAGCATACTTCAGACCTCAGATCAGTAGGGAAGAGACTGGCCAACGGTGCACAGTGATGGCGCACATACATAAAGTGACATCACTGCTCACTTCCTGTATTTGAAGTATACGCGCCGTCACCGCGCACCATTTGCCTAGCTGTCTCTTCACTGCGGCTTGCTTACCAATGATCTGAGGTGTGAACTATATCGCAGGGCTGCACAGCAGGGAGTGATCAAGGGAGAGCCGAACTTTGTGGTGAGTCCCTGCCTAGCTCTCAGCTCTCTGGTGGTGGGACCAGGCTACCTATAATTAAGCGGGTGGGGGGGAGAGGAACTCATTTACACTTCACACTCGTTTACATTTAATCAGTTGGTATGCGTTAGTGTGTGTTGGTACGCGTTACTATACGTTTTTCCCATAGCAGTGCATTGGGAAAAAGCTTTCAGTTAAAACGTGTTAAGTGTGACAGGTGCCAAAGGAAAACATGGACATTACTTTGAAAATCAGTTTTCTTTCAGTTATAACTGAGAGCAACTGATTAAGTGTTAAAGGGCCCTAAGGCTATCTATATTGGCAATCTACCTCTAGATTACCAATACTGACAATATGTAGGCTGGCAATCTAATGGTAGTCTTTTTCCCCACCAATGCCTCCTACATTTCCCCTCTTTTTCTTTAAGTGTACCTATTAGAAAAAAGTGCCCCGGGAGGTACTTACCTCAGGGAAGGGGAGGCCTTTGTATCCTAAAGAGGTTTCCCCCTTCCTCCTCAGCAGATGGGATCCAGCGCTGAGAGCCCCAAAGTTCTCCTCATCGGTGTGTGCGCTTGCGCAGTAGCTGCTCTCCGTTCAGGTTCCAGCAGAAACAGCC
This sequence comes from Hyperolius riggenbachi, assembly GCF_040937935.1. Classification (NCBI taxonomy): domain Eukaryota; kingdom Metazoa; phylum Chordata; class Amphibia; order Anura; family Hyperoliidae; genus Hyperolius; species Hyperolius riggenbachi. The sequence continues at coordinate 446,938,702 of NC_090648.1, forward strand.
AAGCCCGATTGCATCCAATCTACTGTGCAGGCACACTGGTGGTACTTGAAAATTTTCAGGCAATAAAAGTAGTACAATTAGTGAAAAGGTTGAGAAGCCCTGCTGTACATCACAGTAAGCAGGCACATTGTAGCCAATCAGACTACACTCCCTCCTGGAGCCCCCCCCCCCCCTTATAAAAGGCAGGCAGCGTCAGGCACTGGACTGGAGCATTGGACTCACTCATGTGCCTGCAGTAACTAGAGAAGGGAGAGCTGCTGCAGAGAGAGCTAGAGGTAAAGCTTAGTTAGGCTCTTGTAGGCTTGTTAGCTTGCTCCTTGCTGATTCTTATTGCTAAAAAAACACCCCTCAACAGCTCTTTTGAGAGCTAATCTTGTTCTTGTGATCTATTTTTTATTTTTTTTTTGTGTGGCCCACTTGCATTATATAAAGCCCTGTCAGTCAGTCGCAGCTGGCCTTTGGCCCCTTCATTCCTACTGTGCCACTGCCAGGCCCAGCACATTCAGTGACTACCTGTGTGTGTGACAGGCAGCTGCACATTTGTAATCCCATCCCAATCACTGCACCTGTTCACTGTTCAGTGCGCCTACTTACCTACCTACGTGAGCGCACGCATTGTTAATACCACCAGTCATTGCACTTGTTCACGGTACGTGTTTGTGACAGGTGCACATTTGTAATACCCATCACTGCATATACCTACCTGTTGTTCAGTGCACCCACCTACCTACGTGAGCGCACGCAGTGTGATATTTAATACCACTAGTCACTGTACCTGTTCACGGTATGTGTGTGTGACAGGTGCACATTTGTACTACCCATCACTGCATATACCTGTTGTTCAGTGCACCCACCTACCTACGTGAGCACATGCACAGGACAGGACAGGACAGGACAGGATGCTCCAGCAATCTCATGGTGATGTCGGACATGCGGACATTCTTTGCTTCCGGATCCACCCTCCACCAATGCCTGGACGGCAGGTAGCCAACTACCTGGCCTTAAGTGTGGATGTAGACACTGTGAGCAGCGATGAACCCTTGGACTACTGGGTGCGCAGGCTTGACCTGTGGCAAGAGCTGTCCCAATTCGCCATTCAACTTCTGTCTTGCCCTGCCTCAAGCATCCTGTCAGAAAGGACCTTCAGCACAGCTGGAGGCATTGTCACTGAGAAGAGAAGTCGCCTAAGTCACAAAAGTGTTCAATACCTCACCTTTATCAAAATAAATGAGGCTACTGCCCACCCGAAGACTAATGGCCCATACTCACGGGCTACAATCGTTGCCGCAACACGCGGCGCGTGCGTGTTGTGGCGACAGGTCACCCGTGAGTATGCGCCGTTGCACGGGCGCACCCCGAACTGTCGCTCGACGCTGATGTCGCCAGGCAATTGAACTGCTCAATCGCCTGCTCCGCCGCAACTGTCGCTAGTTCATGTGAGTACGCGGACTAGCGACAGCAACCTCCATTGAGGAAAATGGAGCTTCCGGCGGGGGGAGGAGGAACGTCGCCGACAGCTTCCGTCGCGCCGCTGGTCCCTCTTCCGCGTGTGTACCCGGAGGGACCTGGCGAGGAGCTATCGCCGGCCTGTCGCCCACACGCTCACGTGTGCTGGCGACAGGCCCAAAAAGTTGCCCGTGAGTATGGGCCATAAGTCAGTCCCCACACACAGCATCTCTGCCTGCACGCTGTGTGACTGCCTGCCCCATGACAAAGTCGGTCCCCACACAGCATCTCTGCCTGCAGGCCACTTGACTGCCTTCTCCGCCACCACCAACAGGGTCCAGGACACCAGGCGGATTACTGAATTTTTAAGGCTGCTGCTAGCAGTGGCCGCTATAATATTTTTTCTGGTGCGTGTACATGCCTGCCTAATTTTTCTGGCTGCACTTCAGCTGCAACAACAAAACAAAAGGCATGTACATGTGTCAATTCCCCTTCGTGATTGTTACCTTGCTGCAGTGAAGGGGCTTGCGTATCACAATGAAGCAATGAGCGATGGCTATATGAGTGTCTCGGGGGGAGGGGCACACCCAAGAGTCGTTGCTTTATTGTGGACAGACCAAATTTGATCAGTTGGACAGTCACTGTTGTTCTATCATTGAGCTACCACATAGAGTTGAGCCGAAATTTTCGTAATTTCGCATTACTATAATTACGCATGCGAAATTTGCGATTACGATGCGAAATTACGGTAGCGTAATTGCCATTAAAATCGTAATTGAAAATACCGTAAGCGTAATTTTCAACGCGTAATTTCGCGTTTCGCTCATGCCGTAATTTCGCATTAAACGCTACCGTAATTTCGCGTTAAACCGTAACGCTCCGTACAATGTAAAAAAGACGCCGACTTTAAGGGTTAATAGCAAAGCCCCCTTAAATGCCAAGAGCCTCAAATTTGGAGAATATATTAAGGAGATCAGAAGGAATAAGAGGAAATTTTTTTTCAAAAGGACCTTATAGTTTTTGAGAAAATCGATGTTAAAGTTTCAAAGGAAAAATGTAAACATTTAAAAACCCGCCGACTTTAACGGTTAATAGCAAAGCCTGCTTAAAGTTTAGGAACACCAAATTCCAAGGGTATATTAAGGGGATCAGTGGGAATAAGAGGAAAACATTTTTTTTCAAAAAGACCTTATAGTTTTTGAGAAAATCGATTTTTAAGTTTCAAGGGCAAACATGTCTTTTAAATGCGGAAAATGTCAGTTTTTTTTGCACAGGTAACAATAGTGTATTATTTTCATAGATTCCCCCAAGTGGGAAGAGTTTTACTTACTTCGTTCTGAGTGTGGGAAATATAAAAAAAAAACGAGGGTCCCCCCTCCCAGACCTCTTTAACCCCTTGTCCCCCATGCAGGCTGGGATAGCCAGAATGCGGAGCACTGGCCGCGTGGGGCTCCGCACCCTGACTATACCAGCCCGCATGGTCCATGGATTGGGGGGTCTCGGAAGGGGAGGGGCAGCCAAGCTTCCCCCTCCCCCTCCGAGCCCTTGTCCAATCCAAGGACAAGGGGCTCTTCTCCACCTCCGATGGGCGGTGGAGGTGGAGGCCGCGATTTCCTGGGGGCGGGTTCATGGTGGAATCTGGGAGTCCCCTTTAAAAAGGGGTCCCCCAGATGCCCACCCCCCCTCCCAGGAGAAATGAGTATAGAGGTACTTGTACCCCTTACCCATTTCCTTTAAGAGTTAAAAGTAAATAAACACACAAACACTTAGAAAAAGTATTTTAATTGAACAAAAAACATAACCACGAAAAAAGTCCTTTAATATTCTTAATTAACCATTAATACTTACCTGTCCCTTTAAATAAATGATCCCTCGAAATAGCCTCGGAAATGTTCTATCAGTTACAATGTAACAAAGTTATTACAATGTAACAACTTTGTTACATTGTAACTACGCCGCACCCGACGTCACTCGCCGCTCAGCCGCCGCATACGAGTCTGCGCTGCACAGACCCGACAGAGCTCTGAGCTATATATTGGTCCTTAGCAGACCAATGGGGTTCCTTATGCGGCGGCTGAGCGGCGAGTGACGTCGGGTGCGACGTAGTTACATTGTAACTGATAGAACATTTCCGAGGCTATTTCGAGGGATCATTTATTTAAAGGGACAGGTAAGTATTAATGGTTAATTAAGAATATTAAAGGACTTTTTTCGTGGTTATGTTTTTTGTTCAATTAAAATACTTTTTCTAAGTGTTTGTGTGTTTATTTACTTTTAACTCTTAAAGGAAATGGGTAAGGGGTACAAGTACCTCTATACTCATTTCTCCTGGGAGGGGGGGTGGGCATCTGGGGGACCCCTTTTTAAAGGGGACTCCCAGATTCCACCATGAACCCCCCCCAGGAAATCGCGGCCTCCACCTCCACCGCCCATCGGAGGTGGAGAAGAGCCCCTTGTCCTTGGATTGGACAAGGGCTCGGAGGGGGAGGGGAAAGCTTGGCTGCCCCTCCCCTTCCGAGACCCCCCAATCCATGGACCATGCGGGCTGGTATAGTCAGGGTGCGGAGCCCCACGCGGCCGGTGCTCCGCATTCTGGCTATCCCAGCCTGCATGGGGGACAAGGGGTTAAAGAGGTCTGGGAGGGGGGACCCCACGTCGTTCTTTTTTATATTTCCCACACTCAGAACGAAGTAAGTAAAACTCTTCTGTTATGATCGATTCTGCAGCGTTTACTGCTGACTGCAGTGGTATTGCAAACCAAGCAGTTCTAATGTCATTACATGCATTTGCTTGCATAGTTTGGTTTGCACTTAAACTAGTTGCTGATTACATCTGCAGTCGCTCTGAAGTTAATGACAGTTTAATATGCTTTTGTGTAAACAAACATTGTCTGCTGCAATGGAGGGGCAATCCCTTTCCTGCAGGCTGCATATCATTGTCTGCCTTTTCCTGCTATCAGCCTGTGATTAATTACCATTCACTTGTGTGGGAATCTGCAGGTCTGCTCCCATTGGATGACCTCAGTATAAGGAACTGCTTCCTGCAATGCCTCATGGGCTACCATAGTCTCAGATCCTGTCTGTTACTCTGCCCGTGCCCCACCTTGTTCCTAGTCCGTGTGGACTGCGCTGACTCCTGCGAAGGGGTCAGCGAGTCCTCCTAGTTCTGCTCTTGTTTCTAGAAGTTGTTACTTTGCTTGTCTTGTGTCATATATTGGTTCATCGCCAATATATACGCATACTTGCACGTTTATTATTTTCCTTGTATTCGTGTTACGTTGATACATCAGTGTCGCTGATATATACGTACACGAACTGTTTATATCCTGTGTTCCGTTAGTCAGCGTTCCAGCACGCTGAGCTAGTTATCCTGTTCCTGGTCCTGTTTGTGGATTGCGTTCATCTCTGCGAAGAGATAGCGAATCCTTCTGAGTCCTGTTCCCTGTATTACTCCAGTCTTAGTCAGAGTTCCTGCTTATGTCATATATCGGTTCATTGCCGATATATACATATGTTAGTCAGATGTTACAAATAGTTTCATTGATAGCTGTAATTGTAATACGCTAGGAAATCATACTTATTGTATATTTATCTGTGTTACGTTCATCTATCTTGATCCTGCTATTTCCTGACTATCCTGTCCTGTCTTGGTGAGGCACGCCATCGCTGCAAACGCATTGGCTACCTCATTCCAGTCTGTTTTATTGTGGACGCTTGCTGTCACTAAGTAGTGACTAGTTAAGCAAGCGTTCATTCTGTCTACCTGTCCTGATCTCCTCAGTCCTGGTTTATGCGTCTCAGCACTACTTGCGCTGAGACGTTATTTTACGAAAGTGTTGTTTGTGGCTGTTCGGATCTGCACCGGCTCTGTGCACCACAATCTCCTATTGGAGTCAGTCCTCTCCTCCACTAAACTGGGGATATCCTGATTCCTTGTGCTGGTGTGTGTACCTCCTTCACGTCAGCTTATGTGTTGCATGCTGACGGTGGAGATTACACCTCCAAGCTTAACATCTTCCCACTTGGGAGAATCTATGAAAATAATACACTATTGTTACCTGTGCAAAAAAAACTGACATTTTCCGCATTTAAAAGACATTTTTGCCCTTGAAACTTAAAAATCGATTTTCTCAAAAACTATAAGGTCTTTTTGAAAAAAATGTTTCCTCCTATTCCCACTGATCCCCTTAATATACCCTAGGAATTTGGTGTTCCTAAACTTTAAGCAGGCTTCGCTATTAACCGTTAAAGTCGGCGGGTTTTTAAATGTATACATTTTTACTTTGAAACTTTAACATCAATTTTCTCAAAAACTATAAGGTCTTTTTGAAAAAATTTTTTTCCTCTTATTCCTTCTGATCTCCTTAATATATTCTCTAAATTTGAGGCTCTTGGCATTTAAGGGGGCTTTGCTATTAACCCTTAAAGTCGGCGGCTTTTTTACATTATACGGAGCGTTACGATTTAACGCGAAATTACGGTAGCGTTTAATGCGAAATTACGCCATGAACAAATACCCATTGTAATGCGGAAATTACGCGAAAATTACGCTTGCGCGAAATTTCGCGAAATCCTTCTTCATTACGATTATGTACTTACGGCCATAATCGTAATTATACTAATTACGCGAAATTTCGCGAAATCGTAATTACGTCATTACGCTCATCTCTACTACCACAGCCCGGCGACCACATGGGCTTGAAAACCGCTATCGTCTGCACTCTGGCCATGGTGCACACCTGTTCAGCATGGCCATCACTACGCAAACAGCTGTTTGCGGTGCATTACATGGTGAGTTTGGTTGTCAGTGTGAAGCAGTACTCTAATTACACTCCCTGATTGATGTATACACATGCAAGATGTTTTAAAGCACTTTAGGCCAATGTGATTTCTGCCCTTAAAACGCTTGTTTGCGTCAAATCCAGATTTTTCCCCGGGACTTTTGGCATCTATCCCACTCATCCATTTCCCCCTCCAGGTGTTAGACCCCTTGAAACATCTTTTCCATCACTTTTGTGGCCAGCATAAATGTTTCTAGTTTTCAAAGTTCGCCTCCCCATTGAAGTCTATTGCGGTTTGCGGAAGTTCGCGTTCGAGGTTTGCGAACCGAAAATTGAAGGTTCGAGCCATCTCTAATTGAGAGAGGATTAAATTAGTTTTAGGCTACTGAAAACTGGTACTCAACATTTTAAGATATTTCACAATGATACATTTTAATACAAATTTGACATCAATATGGTCATCCTATTGATGTCAAATTTGTATTAAAATGTATCATTGTGAAATATCTTAAAATGTTGAGTACCAGTTTTCAGTAGCCTAAAACTAATTTAATCCTCTCTCAATTAGAGATGGCTCGAACCTTCAATTTTCGGTTCGCAAACCTCGAACGCGAACTTCCGCAAACCGCAATAGACTTCAATGGGGAGGCGAACTTTGAAAACTAGAAACATTTATGCTGGCCACAAAAGTGATGGAAAAGATGTTTCAAGGGGTCTAACACCCCTTGAAACATCTTTTCCATCACTTTTGTGGCCAGCATAAATGTTTCTAGTTTTCAAAGTTCGCCTCCCCATTGAAGTCTATTGCGGTTTGCGGAAGTTCGCGTTCGAGGTTTGCGAACCGAAAATTGAAGGTTCGAGCCATCTCTAATTGAGAGAGGATTAAATTAGTTTTAGGCTACTGAAAACTGGTACTCAACATTTTAAGATATTTCACAATGATACATTTTAATACAAATTTGACATCAATATGGTCATCCTAGGGCGCATGCGCGGCGCTGAGCAAGATGGCCGCTTAACCTGGGAGCTCCGCCGATGGCTAGCTTAAAATAGACTCGACCACGTCAAATACCTGGCTTACCTGAGCTAAAAAGGCTTATCCCGGTTCCCCATCGAGCACTGATTCATATGGGACCAAAGAAGAGGGGCAGATCGGCATCCAAAAAGAAAATTGAGGCATATTTCTCCCGGCCTGCCAAGCCTCCGCCTACATCCAAGATGGCGTCTCCTAAATCTCAGCATGGCGAGGAGCAGCCCGATACTTCGGACTTTATAACTAGGGCCATACTGGAAACCTGTCTATCCGACTTGCATACAAAGATATCAGGTACAATAAAGGATGCGATCTCCTCAGCCCTGGAAGGCCTACGCTCGGATGTTAAGTCCTCACTAGCGCGGACCACGGCACTGGAAAAATCAGTTGCGGCCTTGGAACAACGCTGCGCATATTTAGAGGAGGAGAATGATAGACTAACGGACACAGTCGGGGAACTACACCGCTCTATGGAAGATCACGAGAACAGAGACCGGAGGTCAAACTTAAGGGTAAGAGGGGTGCCGGACTTTGTCAAGCCCCCGGATATTAAGCAATACCTAACCGATCTATTCACAGACATTGCCCCAGACACCTCACAGGATATGTGGCGGTTTGACCGTGCCCACCGAGCGATAGGGCCACGTCCAGAAGGAGCACCTCAACTTCGGGACATAATAGTCCGCTTCCACTATTACGAAGCAAAAGAGAAGGTGGCCATGAAGGTACGCAATATAAACTTTTACAAATTTCGTGACCACGAAGTACAAATCTTCAACGATATATCCCCTATCACGTTGGCTAAACGCCGAAAGCTTAAAGCTGTCACAGCACTTTTACGGGAAAATGATATCCAATACAGATGGGGATATCCCTTTAAGTTGATTGCGGTTAAGGAAGGCAGATATCACGCCATCTCTGCTCCAGAAGATGCACCAGATTTACTCAAAGGCCTAGGCCTACGCATGCTGGGGAAAGTTGAATCTCAATCCCAAACAAACGGTTCTCCTGCTAAATTCCGGGATCAAACAGCATCACCACCCTGCCTCTCACCTGAAATCCCAGCTACTTAAGCTTGGAACCGGGACGTTACCCAAATTTTTCTTCTTACAACTCAGGTTTATTTTTTGAAAATTGTAAAGTTTTTGACATAAAATGATCATAGTATATGGTACTATAATATATAGCCTGTCGGTGCGGCTCCGGGACACCCGGCCGCAAGGTGCCAGCATGCATTCCCTCTATGGGTGTGTAGTGGGGCGCACCCACACAAGGGATATGTATACCCTTGTTCCTTCTAGAATTGTTTTGATGGCTTTGCATATTCAGATTACGGTTATTTCACTGTTGTTCACTATGCAAAACTCAGTTTATGAAAATATTAAGAGGTTTGTTCCCCTAAATTTAGGGGTTGGTCTTCTTCTGTTTCTATTCTATCTTCTCCCTTTTCTTTTCTTTCCCACCTTTACCTCGCTCCCTGAGCATCTTGCCTGCCAGCCATTTTTCATCATATGTTTGGTGTTGGATAACATATTGTGTGTCTCCCTACGCTGGGCTCACTGCATAATTAAAGATGGCTTTTATAACCCCTCATCATGGTGAAGTTAGTTACACTTAATGCCAAAGGGCTTAACTCGGTTCGCAAACGATACTTAGCATTACGGGATCTAGAGCGCATCGGGGCAGACTTTGTTTTCCTTCAGGAAACTCGGTTTTCCTCAAGGCGACCGGGATATCTGAAAAGCAAGGCCTATCCAACTTCTTTTATGGCTAGTGCTACGGAAAAAAAAGCGGGAGTCGCACTTTTAATACATAGCAGATGCCCATTTCTAGTCAAAACTGAATGCAGTGATCCCAAAGGTAGATTCATAATATTACAAGGTACCTTACATGGACTAGAAATTGTACTGGTAGTTGTATACGCACCAAACGCTCATCAGCTACAGTTTTTGGAAAAAGTATTTAAGAAAGTTGAACAGTTAAAATGCCCAAATGTGATTATAGGGGGGGATTTTAACCTGATAAGCTTCCCCACAAGGGACCGTAGATCCGAGTTCATCCCCTCTAATTTCTCCACTATTTGTAAAACTGCTAAGAACTTCAGGCTGCTGCAGAAACAGTTTGGACTATGTGATGCTTGGAGAGCTCTGCATGCAGGAGATACTGATTTCACTTTCTACTCTCATAATACTTCCACTTACACTAGAATAGATCATTTTTTTATAACCCCTGCCTTGCTGAATACTTTAATTGCATCCGAGATAGGCCCAATTTCCTGGTCAGACCATGCCCCACTAGATTTAACCTTAAACTTAGCAAACAATCCAAAAATCCCCTCGGTTTGGAAGCTAAACGACAGCTTACTCTTAGATGAGGAAGTTTACCAAGATATCTTAGAGAGCTTAAATAGCTTTTTCCAAATAAATACAGGATCCGTTACTGATTACTCCACTGTCTGGGAAGCTCATAAGGCAAACATTAGGGGTAAACTCATTGCAATAGCAAGCAGAAGGAAAAAAGTAGCCCTTGCAAAAGTAACAGCTCTCCTCACTCAAATTACTACACTTGAAGAATCACACAAAAAAAGTCCTTCCAAACAGTTATTTCAAAAACTGGAAGATCTGCGCAAACAATTAGCAGATCTTCAATATACTTCAGTAGAGAGATCTCTGCTCTTCACGAGGCAAATGTTCTATGAGAAAGGGAATAGAGCCCATACACTACTAGCCAAAAAACTTAGGGATATAAAAACACGCAATGCAGTCCTTTCCCTCAAAGATAAGAAGGGGGTGATACATCATGACCTCCGCCACATAGCCCAGATATTTAGGGAATATTTCTCTGAGATTTATAACCTCCAAAAAACAGAAAACTACTCACATCCTACCCAAACAGAAATGAAAAATTATCTTAAATCATGTGGGCTCCCTACACTGTCAACAAATCAACTAAACATACTAAATGCAGGTATAGAACAGGAAGAGATTCTTGAAGTTCTTAAAAAAGCTCAGCCCCACAAAGCCCCTGGTCCTGATGGATACACAATGGCCTATTACAAAAAATTTCGAGATATTTTGGCTCCAAAAATGGCTTTATTATTTAATAATTTCATGGGAATGGATCCTATCCCAGAGACAATGCTAAAATCCCATATGGTGGTACTGCCCAAACCAGATAGAGATTCATTAGACCCTAAGAATTACAGGCCAATATCTCTGCTGAATACAGATTTAAAAATATATTCTAAAATCCTAGCAAATCGCCTTTCTCCGCTATTACCATCCCTGGTAGACAAGGACCAGGTGGGATTTGTCACAGGTAGATACGCAGGAGATAATATTCGACGAACTATAAATTTAATAGATTTTATTAACCATTCAAAACTTCCATCCATATTATTAAGCCTCGACGCGGAAAAGGCCTTTGATAGGCTGAGCTGGCCTTTCCTGTTCCAAACTTTGAGGACCATGGGCTTTGAGGGAGCGTTTTTGAACACTCTCTACAAATTGTATTCCAATCCTCAGGTAGCCCTAAAAATCCCATTTACAGACCCCCATCAATATTTCTCAATTTCTAATGGTACTCGACAGGGCTGCCCCCTGTCCCCCCTGCTCTTTGCCCTTTCTATAGAGCCCTTGGCGGCTCGGATACGGGGCAACCCGGATATAACAGGGATAAAAATTGGGGCAAATGCATATAAAATCTCGCTTTTTGCGGATGATGTGTTAATATCAGTAACCAATCCACACATATCCCTCCCTAACATGCATGCAGAGCTCTCTAAGTTCGGTCACCTCTCAAACTATAAAATAAATGACAGCAAAACGGAAGCTCTCTCTTTTCATCTTTCTTCCCTAATGGTGGACGGTCTGAAGTTGCGGTTTCCATATAGATGGCAAAAAGATACTCTTAAATATTTGGGAATTCACCTCCCTTATGAGACCAAGAAACTACTTCAATTTAATGTTTCCCCCCTAATTAATCGCATCATTAAAGACCTAAATAAATGGAAAGACTACAACATTTCTTGGATTGGTCGTATGACGGCGTTCAAAATGAACTCCCTACCTAAACTAGTTTATATATTTTCCACAATTCCTATGTGGATACCGCAAACTACACTGCTCCCCCTTCAAAAAGCCCTACTACGCTTTATATGGCATAGCAAACCACCCAGGATCTCCAAAAAAATAATAACTTTGCAAAGACAATTTGGAGGCCTCTCAGCTCCAAATATCTACAACTACTATGTAGCAAGTCAATTTAGGCAGATGGTAGCATGGTTTGAGAAAAGACCCCATGCAAAATGGGCACAAATAGAGTTTGAGGCATTTAGCCCCTTTCACCCAAGTGCTTTCCTATGGAAAAATAATTTCCCTCCTGTGGAGGCGAGGGAGATATACTCCTCCCTACGGTCTAATTTGAAATTATGGATGGTTGTGGGGAGGCGTATATCCCTCTTTCCGAAGGTTTCAGTTATGACTCCAATATTTGGCAACCCCAGATTCCCCCCAGGTCTTAAACGCACCACAACATCATTATGGTATCAAAATGATATTTGGTTTATTTCAGATTTAATGAATCCTTTCACAGGGAAACTATATACCTATGATGACCTCAAGGAAAGAATAGGACTTACCAACGCTCACTATCTGCAATATATGCAAATACGACATTTTGTAGCATCCATCTCTCCCAAGCTGGAATTTTCACAGAAAACGGAGTTCGAAATAATTTGGGATTCAGGTCCTACACAAAAAGGACTAATTTCCTCCCTATACACATGGCTAAACTCTCCGCAACGTAAAACCCTGGAGTACCAACACCGTTACATGATATACTGGGACCAAGCACTGGAAACAGATACTACTCTCGATTCATGGTCAAGGATCTGGATAAATGCCTCTAAATCCTCCATCTGTGTGCTTACAAAAGAAAACATATACAAAATAATGCTACTTTGGTATCAAACACCAGCACGCTTACATAAATGGAACCCCTCTCTTTCCCCGGCATGCTGGAGGAACTGTGGTCAACCCGGCACCCTTCACCACCTATTCTGGTTCTGTCCGGAAATTCAAACCTACTGGTCGGATGCTCTTCAGCTAATAACTCGCTATACTGGTTTGGAAATTCCTAAAGATCCTTGGATCTGCTTGTTGGCTAAACCTATACCGAAGATGAAACCCCACAACCAACGTTTGCTTAATCATTTTCTGACAGCAACGAGATGTGTTATCTCCAAACATTGGAGAGACACCTCCCCACCTAATATCTCTGAAGTGCTAAATAGGGTGAAATATATTTACAAACTAGAATATCTTACGGCTGTAATGCAGGATAAGATTCACATCTTTCAAAAGGTATGGAAAGATATTGATCTGTGAGCAACAAACGGGGGATCGTAAGCTAAGGGATGATTCCTCAAGCGCTTTATTAGGATTATATGATTTGGTGGGCTGGCAGGCCACCCTTCTCTCTTTTCTTCTCTCTTTTCTGATCTGAATTTCACCTCTGATTCTTCTCTCTTCTCTCTACTTTTCTCTTACTCCAAAAGAGGGACCTATATCCCTCCTAGGACAAAGATCTGGCGGAGCCACCCCATCCCCCTGAGAAAGCTGACAGATTTAAACCCATGAGAGACTTTCATGGCGGATTGGGTGACTCTCGATTGGGTCATGGTAAAGATATAAATAGATAATGGATATAAGATATAATTGGTTTCCACATGATTAGTACTGAAATTATTGATCCAAATGTTAATACAATATAGCTAATCATTCTGTAATGATCCTTTAAAATTCACTATGTGGATTGTACTGTATTATACTATGCAAAGAAAAAATAAAAATTTAAATAAAAAAACAATATGGTCATCCTAAAATTGCTGAGGCCAAGCCATTTATTTCAATAATGTAACCTACTGCAAACTCAAGGTGTCAGCCGCTTTAACCCATCAGCAGCTTTAATAGTTATCTAGTTTGAGTGCTCTGCTTTTGACCTCAGTCAGCAGAACTCGTTGTGCTGTAAATTCTTGGAATGCTTTGATGTCTCTCTGCTATCAGAACATATAGAACCTATAGAAATCCTCTGTTATTGTCTCACAATGTCCTCTAGTGTCAATTGGCCATTAATACATGTTACAGCAGTACTACTTACGGCAAGGAAAAGTAACAAATAAGAAATAAAAAAAATGTGCTAAAATAAATTGGCCTGGATCACTTGCAAGCCTCTAAATACATTGGCTGCTAAAGGGTTGAGCTTGCTACATAGTATTCAATTACTACTTGATTTTGTTTTATATCAATATTACAGTCATTATTATAATAATAATGTTAAAGGTTAAAATTGATAAAAAAAAAATAGATTGGCTATGGTGATTTTTAGTCAGTGGTAAAATAGAACAAATCGATTGTAATATGGATGAATGGGAACAAAACAAAATCAAGTGATAATGGAATTGAGTAATGTAGAGTCAGCTTTAATTTTAGAAAGCCCCTTTCATATTGCCATATTTTTTTTGTCTACTCTAAATTATTGAATAAAAATTGTTGATTTTGTTTAAAATAAATGGACAAAAATAATAACAAAACAGTATAGTGTATAGTACCTTTGAGATTGTGTATTTAATAAAACATGCATTATCAAAAAATCGTTGTGCTATGTTAATTTTTAGTAAAAGATCATATTGATTGTAAAACGGATGACTGAAAACAAAAAAATCAAGTGATATAATTAGATAGTGTAGATCCAGCTTTAACTCTAGAAAGCCCCTTTAATATTGAAATTTTTTGTCTACTCTCTAAATTATTGAATAAAAAAATGTTGATTTTGCTTAACATAAATGAACATAAATATTAAAAAATAACAGCATAGTATATGGTTCCTTTGAGATTGTGCATTTAATAAAACATGCATTGAAACCAGGCTTCCTTTAAATCCTATTCTACACAGACATACTGCAACTGTTTATATTTTTTATTTAGTATTTTTTTTTTTATTTTTATATTAATAGGAATCATTTTAGTTCAACTTACAACCCATACTCTTACCTAAAAACCTTAGACTGACATTGGTTACATTAATTAAGTCCTGGAGAAACTACGGTAGATTGTATCCAGTTACTCCTTTTATACAATCCTTTTCCACTAGCGCTAATTAAAATGAGCAAATAAAAAAGTAAAATAAAACTGTGAAGTTAATAGCCACCAGGGTCAAATCTCTAAAGCGCCATAATCGAGTAAGGAACATTTAAATTTGATGGAGACAAAATATCCTAGTATTGTTCTCCAGCTGAAGATAATATTCCGGTTCTTTAATAGGTAAGGCTAATTTTATACTCTACAATTGAGAATGACACTAGAAGGGTCGTTAATAATCAGACTGAATGTAATGTAGGGAGAAGTTATTTTTAGTGCTCTAGTAAAATACCCGCTAACAGAACTATTACAGTCAAGTTTTCCAACACTGCTCTGCTAACAGCAACAAATTTACAGTGATTGGGTGATTTCATGGCCTCCGGCTATAAAAGGTAATTTTAACAAAATACCGCTGCAAATGAATACATTTCATACATACATATATATATTTAGCCATGATGAACAGCTACTTTGTCCTTAACGAGCTAACATTGGGAAGTGCTGAATCTACCTTCTTGAGAAATTAGATTCGGGTCATTATGGATTTCATTTTTTTTTTGTAATATATATTTTACATTACCTATGTTTATTGCAAGAGGTTAAGTCTAAAGGGAATATAGAATAACTAGGGTATCTTCTATATTTTATGCTGCAGCACATTTCATTCATTTATACAGTTCCCAAAATAACAATTGCATTACCCCTTTCTGTATTAAAGTGGACCCAAATTAATTTCACTGGCGGTGGGATTATTCCCAGATTTTAGAGTCTAAAAGTGGTGCAATTTTTTCACACACCTTTAGATCCTAAAACCAGGAAACAATATGATACAGCAGTGAGAATTGCAGCAGCCCCTACACTTACTCACATCCCTGGGATCCAGCACTGCAATTCACCCTCTGTCCTCCTGGTGGCACTGTACCCCTATAGTGAGATCGCTATCTGGCATCATGACGGCAGATGGTGATCTCACCAGAGGGATCCAGAGCCTCTGAGGCCCGGAAGAAGAATGGCTGCTGTTGTCTGAATCCCGGGGGAGGTGAGTTGAAATGCCACCATGCTGCACTGTGTCCCCATACCTCCCGACAGCTACACTAAGTCAGGTTCATGATTACCGCTCCTGGCTTATTTTTTCCACCCTGAGCCTGACTCGGGGTTACTGCCAGGGAGGTTAAAACATTTGATACCAATCACATAAGACAAGTGATACATGTTAATACTCTAATGAAAGTAAAGGAATACATGTAATATTTCACTTTTTAGTTGTAATTTTTATGTTTAGTGGAGTATACCTCCATATGATGGTTGGCATGTGTCATTTGCCAGCAAGCTCCTTTCTAAAGCCATTCCCTCTTGAATATGATTATTAGCTGTGGAAGCGTAAACCTACACAAGTGATTGTCTCCCTATGACATTGTGTAACGTGTGACCTTGAGCATTCTTATATATGAAAAAAGTTACAGATTCCCCAGCAAGCTCATGGTGAACCAGATCTCCTAACTCTGGGTGTTTCAAGTCCTACCCCATAGAGCCATATTAATCCATGCCAAGCACTGGTGAGGATCAACCAATCTGAAACAGTCTGTGTGCATGTTGGATTAGTTTGGCTCTGTAATATCAACAAGCTGACACATCATTTCATGCCACATTGGATCTGGTGGTGTGTTTGTCTATCAGGGAAAACAAAGGGATGATTTGCATATTCAGCACAGCAGTGATGTATTGTGAGACACCTCATATGCTCACTCCAACCTGAATAATTGCAAATAAGTTCTGTTTTAAAAAGGCGAAATGAAGTTTTCTATTGTAAAGAAAGATATGTGAGGGAGACTCTAGGGGGGTATGTGAATATTTACTGTGAGCTGTCCAGGACTCTGCTACATGAGTCCTATGTGTCTCCTCTTTAAACCTCCCTCCCTCCTTCTCTTTCAGGAAAGTCCTGTAGAGAGAAAGCGATTTATCAGCTCCCAGCATGACTAGCACTGCACTTGGTACCTTGCTGTGATAGCATGTCACAAGGAGGAGGGAATACATACATAAATAAAGGGAAATATACCTCATTAATAAAAATAAAAAATAACTTAAAAACAAACAAAACATAATTATAAATACAAATAGGGGAGCAACGGGAGTAAATGTTAAAAGTTTAAAATGTTAAATGACACAGGTTGTTTTTTAATCCTGTTGTAAACCTTTTTGCTGTGTTCAATAAATATAACCTTGAATAATGTACTTGAATCCGTTCATCTTTTTTTCTGTAAATGTTAAGGTGGCCATACACTGGTCGATTTGCCATCAGATCGACCAACAGATAGATCCCTCTCTGATCGAATCTGATCAGAGAGGGATCGTATGGCTGTCTTTACTGCAAACAGATGGTGAATCGATTTCAGCATGAAACCGATCACAATCTGTGAAGCTGCCGCCGCCCCTTCCCCCACATACATTACCTGCTATGGCCAGCACGTGTCCCCTGGTCTCTGCTGTCTTCTTCTCCATGCTCGGCTCCTCCAGCTTCACTGAACTTCCTGGCGGGGAAGTTTAAACAGTAGAGGGCGCTCTACCGTTTAAACTTCCTGCCAGGACAGGAAGTTTAGTGAAGCTGGAGGAGCCGAGAATGGAGAAGGGACAACGGGGATCACAGTGATCGAATCTGCTGTATATCGGCGGGAAAATCGTTAGGTGTATGGGCCCCTTTAACCCCCTTGGCGGTATGAAAAATACCGCCAGGGGGCAGCGCAGCAGTTTTTTTTTTTTTTTTTTAAATCATGTAGCGAGCCGAGGGCTCGCTACATGATAGCCGCTACTCAGCGGCATCCCCCCAGCCCCGCCGATCGCCTCTGGCGACAGGCGATCAGGAAATCCCGTTCAAAGAATGGGATTTCCTGGAGGGCTTCCCTCGTCGCCATGGCGACGGGGCGGGATGACGTCACCGACGTCAGCGACGTCGGGACGTCATTGGGAGACCCGATCCACCCCTTGGCGCTGGGTCTGGGGGGGGGGGCGCGCGCCGCACCGGATAGCGGCGATCGGGCGCGCGGCGGCAGCGATCGGGGTGCTGGCGCAGCTAGCAAAGTGCTAGCTGCGTCCAGCAAAAAAAAAATTATTTAAATCGGCCCAGCAGGGCCTGAGCGGCACCCTCCGGTGGCTTACCCCGTGTCACACACAGGGTTACCGCTAAGGAGGTTAAAAGTGTTTTTACTTTAACCACTTGAGGACTGCGGTGTTAAACCCCCCTAATGACCAGGCCATTTTTTACTGAATGGGCCACTGCAGCTTTAAGGCCTCACTGCAGGGTCGCACAACTTAGCACACAAGTGATTTCCCCCCCCCCCCCCCCCCTTTTTTCAGATCGCCCCCAGGAATGTTTATTTATTTTTTATAATTTGTTTTATTACATTCCCTATTTTTTTTATTATTTTAACAGCCCTCTCACCCCCAGTTAGCCTATCACAGCGATCGGCTGTGATAGGCTTAAGCCTATCACAGTGGATCGCTCCTGTGCCCCCCAGGGGGACAGTTGTGTCACACGGCTGTCCCCAGTACAGTGCTGCCTTAAATTGCAGCCCTGTAAATGGTTCTCTGAGCGGTGATCGCCGCTGGGAGACTGAAGGCGGGGCTACATCATCAGAGCAGAGATGCGCACGCATTGACGTGCACGCTCTCCTGCAAGCCCCATAGGAAGCCATTCACGCCAATCGGCCAATCGCGAAAATAGAGAAAACTAAAAGGCGTAGGGCGACGATTTATGTGTCGTCAAAAAGAGGAGAAAGAGAGCTTTAAAATTATATCCATCTTTCCATAGTTACATTGTATTACACAGGGCGACTTTTTCTGCTGAATGGAGCTGCTGACTTTGAGAAAAAGTCACCCTGTGTAATACAAGTAACTATGGAAAGATGGATATCATTTTAAAGCTCTCTTTCTCCTCTTTCTGCCGACACAGAAACCGCGGTCCTACGCCTTTTAGTTTTCTCTATTTTCGCGTTCAAAATTGCGGCCACGGCAATTTCGATCGTGAAAATAGCGAAAAATAAAAGGCGAAGGGCGGGGCTTTATATATCATTGGAAAGAGGAGAAAGAAAGCTTCTAAATTATATGAATCTTTCCATAGTTACATTGTATTACACATGGCGACTTTTGAGAAAAAGTCGCCCTGTGTAATACAAGTAACTATGGAAAGATGGATATCATTTTAAAGCTGTCTTTCTCCTCTTTCTGACGACACAGAAACCGCAGCCCTACGCCTTTTAATGTTCTCTATTTTCGCGTTCAAAATTGCGGACACAGCAAATTCGATCGCGAAAATAGCGAAAATCAAAAGGCGTAGGGCGGGGCTTTATATATCTTTGGAAAGAGGAGAAAGAGAGCTTCTAAATGATATGCATCTTTCCATAGTTTCTGCACTGCTCGGAGTCCCTTTAAGGAGTGTTCAGGATCATGAGCAAAGTCTGGTCACAGTCATCCACAATGAAATGATGTGCAGGAAACCTTTATAAAAAGTTCATAGTTCCTCATTTTTTTTCTTTCCTTTAAAATAATGTTCTACTAAATGCATTAAAAAACTGTACTTGGACATAAATGTAAAAAATAAATAAATAAATAATCAATTAAGGTTGATTTTTGTCAGTTTCCCATTAAATTTCAAAATATGTAAAAATGTTTAACTACAAATGAGTACTAGAACTACTTGGGCTGCAATGAGGCATAGTTGGTACTCTTGCCAGGCAGTACTAAAAGACACAGGACAGAACACTGTCTGCATTGGGTTTGTGTGCTCTTTCTGCTTTTACTCCCAAATTCAAAAAGCTTACTGATCAGTTCATTTTTATAGGATCTTTTAGAATTGGCGTAGTATGTATGAGGACTGTTGTCCGCAGGGATCGGGACTCAATCTCTCAGGCAACAGTTTAGGGGTGGGGTCTGCTTCTGTACAAACATGTACCTAGCCTGCAGGCTACTGACACATTCTGTTTCTATAAAGGGCCGGCAGCTTGGTGCACAATGGAGGGAAGGGTGGGGTGAATAGGAGAACAATGCCCCTGGTCTGGGCTCAGACGGTCAAACATCAGGAGCATTAAATTCCAGCGAGTCGGGCTATCGCAAATCAAGCGCCTCACCGGCAAATTGTTTCTCTTCTGAATATCGGCCAAGCATGCCATGGCCATGTAGGACTGCCTGAAATGCCCACACACCTTCCTGGACTGCTTCAGGACCTCCTGTAAGTCTGGGTACTTAGACAGAAATCTTTGAATTATTAGATTCCGCACATGTGCCATGCAGGGTACATGTGTCAACTTTCCCAAACTCAAAGCCGAAATGAGATTGCTGCCGTTGTCACACACCACGTTGCCGATCTCCAGTTGGTGCGGGGTCAGCCACTGATCCACCTATTCATTCAGAGCAGCCAGGAGAGTTGCTCCAGTGTGACTCTCGGCTTTGAGGCAAGACATGCCCAAGATGGCATGACACTGTCGTACCTGGAATGCAGCATAGGCCCTGGGGAGTGTGTAGCTGGAAAGGAGATTGCAGCACCAGTAGATTAGCACTGCCACTCAGCCAAGAAGGAGGAAGAGGACAACAGCGAAGAGGATGTAGCAGGAGGAGTAGGAGGAGAGGAGGTTGCAACAGGCCTGCCTGCAAGCCGTGAAGGTGTCACAACTAGGTCCACTGCACAGCCACGTACTCCCTGCTTGTCAGCGTTCACCAGATTGACCCAATGGGCTGTATAAGTAATGTACCTGCCCTGACCATGCTTTCCAGACCAGGCACCCGAGGTCAGATTGACCCTTGACGCAACGCTGTGTGCCAGAGATGACACCACTTGCCTTTCAACATCATGGTACAGTTTGGGTATTGCCTTTTTTGAGAAATAATTGTGGCCTGGTATCTTCCACTGCGGTGTCCCAATCACCACTGAAGAAGATAATGCACCTGAAGGAGGAAGAGGAGAAGGGGGTGGCTTTGCTTTTGTGTGCTGCTTTTCCTCAGGTTGTCTTCCCATTGCAGTTTGTGCATTTTCGTCATTTGCCTTCGTAAGGCAGTTGTCCCTACGTGGGTCTTGGCCTTTCCACGGCTCAATTTTTGGTGGCAGAGAGTACAGATGGCATTGCTCTCATCTGAGGCAGACACACACAAAAATTTCCACACCGCTGAGCCCTGGGATGATGGCACTATGGTTGTGTCAGCAGCTGACTTTGAAGGGGATGTTGGCTGGCTGTCCATAGGTGGCAATACATGCCGCTGGACACTGCCACGAGCTGTTCCTGACAATGAGCTCCCCCTGCTTCTTTCAGCAACTCATCTCCTCCTACTCCTCTCTGACTCCCCCTCTGAACTGTCCCCCTGGTCATCATGTCTATTAGGATCCCATGTGACATCCATGTTAGAATCATCATCATCGTCATCATCATAATCATCCTCCACAGCTTTGTTTGTATCAGACACCTAATAAACTGGACCAACAGCAGGTACTTCATTATCCTCCTCACACCTTATGTCCATAGTGACGCCTAACTCAGACATGGTGGTGTAACTTGCTTAGCGCCTTCATCTTATTGTAACAATAATGGATGTGAATCAGTTAATTCCCCACCAAATAACTCCTGCGAAGTGTCAAATGGAGTGGATGCGGAAGATGAGGTGTTCTTTGTTAAATAGTCAACTATGTCCTGACAATCTTGGGAGTTGATGGCACGTGCCTTCTTCTGAGCACTGTAATTTGGTCCAGGGCTGCACAAAATCACATCAGCGCAACCTCGAACAGACCTGCCAGGTGGCCTGCCTCTAGCTCTGCCTCTGCCTGTTGTTTTGTCCATATTGGGGGGAAGAAGTTAAAGGTATGCACTGACTTGACTGATACAATGTGCAATCACACAGGTGCAGTAAACAGGTAGGCACGGACTGGTATTACAAATGTGCAGCTGTCACACACACAGGTACCGTAAACAGGTATGCAGTGACTAGTATATAAAACTGCGTGTTGTCACACAGATGCAGTGAACAGGTATGTACAGATTGGTATTACAAATGTGCAGCAGTCACACAGGTCAGGTGCAGTGAACAGGTAGGCAGCTGTCACACACACAGGTACCGTGAACAGGTATGCAGTGACTGGTATATAAAACTGCATGCTGTCACACAGGTGCAGTGAACAGGTATGCACAGACTGGTATTACAAATGTGCAGCAGTCACACAGGTCAGTTGCAGTAAACAGGTAGGCACACACTGGTATTACAAATGTGCAGCTGTCACACACACAGGTACCGTGAACAGGTATGCAGTGACTGGTATATAAAACTGTGTGCTGTCACGCAGGGGCAGTGAACAGGTATGCACAGACTAGTATTACAAATATGCAGCTGTCACACAGTCAGGTGCAGTGAACAGGTAGACACTGAATGTGCTAGGCCTGGCACAGTATAGCTATTAGCAAGGGCCAGCTGCGACAGACAGGGCTCTATATGCAAGTGTCAGTGGGCCAAAAAAAAAAACAGATTACAAGAACATTAGCTCTCAAAAGAGTTGTTTTGGGGTGCTTTTTAGCAATCCACAAGGAGCAAGCTAAATAGCCTAACAAGAGCCTAACTAAGCTTTCCCTAATCTCTGCAGCAACCTCTCTCCCTTCTCTCACTAACAACGCAGCACACAGAGTGAGAACATGACCGAAGCAGCTGCCTTTTATAAGGGGGGGAGGGGGGCTCCAGGAGGTAGTGCAGCCTGATTGGCTACCAGGTATCTGCTGACTGTGATGTAGAGGGTCAAAGTATAGCCCACTGAAGTAGTATAGGGGGCAAGTCGAACTCGCATAAAGTTCACGGTCGATTGCGAGCGCAAACCACCGATGTGAATAAGTTCGCCGGCCATCTCTATAGTAGATATTTGGCGTGAGGATAAGTATGCAAAAATTCAAGAACCAATAATGTTGTGACGCCGCAAGAATCATATAACTGTTAAATACACTTGTTATTGTTAACCACACGTAAACAGCAAGAATATTAAGTTATTGTAACAATCCCATTATTATTTAACAATAGGGCTTGCAGACATTGTACTGCCTGAAAATTGCACATCACAGTAATGAAAAATGGGTCTGTGCCTATCGACTATTATTCTCTGTGAGAGAGAAATAATAGGAAAATGTGACAGAACAATCCCCAGTCCTAATTAAGTTTACATATCTCAATAACATTAGTCCCACTGGTTTACAATAGGCTCAGATTCACATGGGCATGTATTACAACAATAATCGCACACACAGGCATTCAGAATGTACAGTGCTGCATTGACACACAAAGCACCAAGTCCACAGATACCAATGATATTTCAAATATAAGACCAGTAAGTATCCAGCAGCCACTTAACAACTTAAGACTGGTTTACAAATCAGTGTCTGCTTCTCTAGAGTTTGAGTTGTTTAACTCTTTAGCAGCCAAATAAAGTAAAACTTTATTTGGCTCTAGGGAGCACATTTTTCCTGCTGCTGGGGAAGTGTGCCTTTCCCAGCCTGGCAGGGTATGCAGGGTGGGGGTGACAGCAGGGAGCTCCAATACATACTTTGGACAGCTGGATTGGCTTCTTCTTCCTCCACTGCAGCAGTGACATACTCCCAACATGACTTCTCTGTTCTGATCATATGATATGACATGTGATTGGGTTCCAGGAGACCGTGTCAGCATTACAGTACCACCCGGTGGTGGAGGAGGAAAGATGTAAGAGTCTCTTCCATCTCTTCTACCATCATTCCTCTTCCATCACAGGGTAGTGCTATAATGCTGAAACAGTCTCCTGGATCCTGATCACATGTCATATCATGTGATCTGGATCCAGAAGACTTGCCGGAAGTTCAGAGCTGCAGGTGAAAGAAGATAAAAAGCATTCTGGAAGAGGCAAATATAACTGCTAACTGCCACACACTTGTTTGGCTGCACTAGGCAGTCAAACGAGATATGCTGACAGAGGCTGTCACTGCACAAGCAGCTTTCAAATGAAACATTTTGTTTGAAGCTGCGAATGGGCTAATAAGTTTAGAGTCACAAATACAACTCAATTCTTATCCAAAATCTATGTAAGGGCTTGTTCTTCTTGCACTTTAGAGCATTTTCCGGTTTTGAAAATCACCCTAAAAGCGCTTGTGCAATGATTCCCTATGAGAGTGTTCATATCTGCATGGCTTTCCACTCCCCATAGAGCTGCCTGTACCATTTTCGTGCGATTTGGCTATAATGGAAGGTATAGGGAAATCACAAAGTGCTTAAAAAAGCACTTTGTATAGCAATTTCCTGATCGCTTCTATGAATAGCAAAAATCTATTAACCCTTTGCACTCTCGCATGCAAATGTTCAAACAAATGCATTCACAGATTCACTCCGGTGTTGGTGTATGTGCATGGTGCGCATGGATACATTACGTTAGCTCCTTTGTGCGATTGGTAAGATGCACTGTCTGTCCCAGGAGAGGACGTCAGGATGTGTGTGTAACGATTGTGGAACTTTCTCCGTGATCAGCGCACATCGCGTGCACTGACACGGCGGAAATCGTCCACAAGCGTATATTTGCAGGCACCCAGCAAAATGTGCTACGCACCTGTAGAGGGAAATTCCTGTCGGCAGATGGCGCTGAGGAGTGCAGAGGAACCAATCCTCTGTACCTCCACAAGTGCCAGACAGGAATTGTACGAAGCGCAGAACGCAATCGCAAGAGAGGCGATTGCGAATGAGATTGAGCAAAGGGACAGGTTGTATGTGTGTGCGCCAATCCAGTCGCCACCCCGCCACACACACAACAGCAGATATGAAATAGGAACGCGATCGCGAGAGGTGCGATCACCAGACGTGACACAAGGCAGATCAGAATAGAATACGAGGGTAGCAAAGGCACAGCAAATAATACAATAAGGAGATACGGAAAATAACAAACGCTAGCTAACCACGAACACCGCACTCATTCGCAACAGTGCACGCGGTTATGCGCGGTCTCCACGTGATAAGCACAATAGAGACAAGCACGCCTAACTAACCATCGACAGACAAACATGAAACAGAGGACGCGAGCACTTGCTTGACGGTTACCTCACCGAGCCTCCAGCAAGCGTAGCAGACAAGACAGACACACGAAAACAGGGACAAGCGAGAGATAGGATCCACAGCACTAGCGAAAAGTGGCTAGCGCAATCCAGGTACAGAGTAGCAGAACAGAAGGATCCCCAGCGCTAGCGAAAAGTAGCTAGCGCGATCCCAGAAGACAGAACAGAAGAGATAGCTGGTAGCAACCGCTGCACCAGCTATACTCCAAGAACAGAGATCAGAACTATTTCCTGTCGACCACCTTTGGGACAGGACAATGGCAACAGGCAAGACAAGACAGAACAGGCAATACAGATAATACAACCTGACTGGGCTAGAAGGGGAGCCTAAAGCAACCCCTAGGAATTAACTATACTAGATAGCAATGGCTGACACTCCAGCAGTGTCCATCAGGAACAGACCATGGAAAGGAAATGACCAGCAAAGCCTTCTGGGAATCATAAAGCTCTTATAGTGCCAGTCATCAAAGAAGGCAGGTAGGGGATTTGCATAACGAATGTATGCAAATTCCCCAGCAAGAGAACAGACCAGAAACTTGCAATGGAAAGACAGGTCTCTGTTCCAGAGACCTGCAGCCCACAGACTAGAGGAATGGACAAACATCTGTCTGCCTGTGCAGCCAGCTGAGCGGATCATCACAGTACCCCCCCCCCCCCCCCCTCTAGGGATGGATTCCAGACATCCCTCAAAACTAGTATCATCACAAAACTCTAACTGAAGACTCATGAAGGTCGGGACAGCCCGACAAGGCCCAATTCCAGAGTCAGTCCATCCGAAACCGACCTCATCGGAAGCAGAAGCCACCGAAACATGCCCATCAGCACTACAAGTCTCAGCGTAACACCCATCAGGACTGTGGACACCAGAGAAGAAGCCATCGACACCCTCCAGACAATACCCACCACCTTCCAAGGAGCGTCCAAGAATACCAAACCTGCTGCAATACCTGTTCGAAGTGTCCCTTACAACACCAAAGCCATTGCTGATCGTATTCAGGGCACCAAGCAAAACCTTTCCCGGAATCTCCCAGAACGCCTTGAAGCTCAGCAGAGATCCCAAGAAGCCAGAACGCTCACCAGGCTCACATGGAGAACCACCAAGAACCCCTATGGAACCTATGATCATTCCAGACTCAAAATTAGCAGGACACCCATCAAGATCAGGACTTTCAGGGACCACTTCTGGGCATGCAAGCAGGCAGGCTATATCAGAACATGTCTCCACTGAGGAAGCATCTGAGTACGCTGGTAACCGAGGCACACTTGGGCTTTCTGGGTCACAGAGCACATCGGGGTACACTAGTACAGGAGAAACCTCAGGACATGTCGGGGAACTGCCAACCTCAGAGTCCGACACGACAAGACCAAAACCAGTACCGGGCAGAAAATCATCACGAGTAAAGGTCACAGGTACTGGTCTTTTAAAAGAAGACTCGGACTCAAATTCAGAATTTTCTGTAACTGTAATATCATCATTGACTACACATGAATGAAGCTCCACAAGAGCTGCAAAAGTAGTCAGCAAGGCAGCAATGCCTACTGAAGTGGGCAACACCTCAGAAGGACCTGGGGGGCAGGAGACATCTCCTACAAGTTCTGCACCCTTTGGGAGGAACTCTGAGACCTTCAGATCATCAAACAAGACCTCAGGAACATCATTTTTCAAGTTGTCTAAGAAGGATTCTGTACTATCCATGTTACAGGGCAAAACTGAAACTTTACTTTGAGAACAGGGCAGATGTCCCAGGTAAGGTTCCACCATAAACTGAGACTGAATTTCATCATCATGAGTGGAACGTACAGGAATATTCACTGGACCACACACTGACTCCCTAACTTTAATCTCGCTGCACCCAGAACTCTGCGTAGTAGTCAAACTAGCTTGCAACTCCAAAACTGCAGAAAGACAGGTAAAAATAGCAGCAATACCTAGACGAGCCTCTAGGGGCAGGGCAGGAGATATTGTACAGGAGGTATTGCGAATGAGATTGAGCAAAGGGACAGGTTGTATGTGTGTGTGCCAATCCAGTCGCCACCCCGCGACTGCGCACACACACAACAGCAGATATGAAATAGGAACGCGATCGCAAGAGGTGCGATCGCCAGACGTGACACAAGGCAGATCAGAATAGAATACGAGGGTAGCAAAGGCACAGCAAATAATACAATAAGGAGATACGGAAAGTAACAAACGCTAGCTCTCCGCGAACACCGCACTCATTCGCAACAGTGCACATGGTTATGCGCGGTCTCCACGTGATAAGCACAATAGAGACAAGCACGCCTAACTAACCATCGACAGACAAACATGAAACAGAGGACGCGAGCGCTTGCTTAACGGTTACCTCACCGAGCCTCCAGCAAGCGTAGCAGACAAGACAGACACACGAAAACAGGGACAAGCGAGAGATAGGATCCACAGCACTAGCGAAAAGTGGCTAGCGCGATCCAGATACAGAGTAGCAGAACAGAAGGATCCCCAGCGCTAGCGAAAAGTAGCTAGCGCGATCCCAGAAGACAGAACAGAAGAGATAGCTGGTAGCAACCGCTGCACCAGCTATACTCCAAGAACAGAGATCAGAACCATTTCCTGTCGACCACCTTTGGGACAGGACAATGGCAACAGGCAAGACAAGACAGAACAGGCAATACAGATAATACAACCTGACTGGGCTAGAAGGGGAGCCTAAAGCAACCCCTAGGAATTAACTATACTAGATAGCAATGGCTGACACTCCAGCAGTGTCCATCAGGAACAGACCGTGGAAAGGAAATGACCAGCAAAGCCTTCTGGGAAACATAAAGCTCTTATAGTGCCAGTCATCAAAGAAGGCAGGTAGGGGATTTGCATAACGAATGTATGCAAATTCCCCAGCAAGAGAACAGACCAGAAACTTGCAATGGAAAGACAGGTCTCTGTTCCAGAGACCTGCAGCCCACAGACTAGAGGAATGGACAAACAGCTGTCTGCCTGTGCAGCCAGCTGAGCGGATCATCACAGTGTGCTCCTAATCACTAGATAGGTTTGATGCAATGAATGTGTTTGCATGTCTGCACTATGCATGTTACAGGGCAAGAGTTAGGACACCTATGTTTACCTGGGTACTTCTGCGCAGTATAGGTGACTAAGCATAAGAATGCATTCTTCTGTGAACTAAGACCCCGGCTTTTAACTTAGCTGTAGGGATAACAGTGGTGCCTGGATGAGTGAATCTGTGAATGCATTTGTTTGAACATTTGCATGCGAGAGTGTGAAGGTTTAATAGATTTTTGCTGTTTTCTGGCCACACCCTCTTTAGCACCTCCCTTTCCTTAATAACTTATTTAATGTCCTAACTAGAGGTGATGTGCCTGGGTATATGTGTTTTTTTCTCGCTTCTATGAATCAATACATTTTATTCATTTCCAAGTGAAAGAGTTCACTTCCTGACTGACATCAGGAAGTGAAAAAAAATTGCTCTGCAAAAGCACTTATAAAGCGTTGTGAAAGGGTTTTTTTAAAAATTGCAAACAAATTACTCAGTGCTTGAAATAGTGCTGGTGATTTATAATTTGAACATAGCCTAACTCACGTCATCTCAACACAAACCATTTTGTAATTAAATGTCAATGAATATGATCTTCAACTTCAATCTACATCTGCTTTACTATTTTCCTAAAATTATTGAAAAACAGAAAGTAAAATATTCTGCATCCCATTTTTCCAGCAACATTAACACATCTGTTCCATTAGGTGAAGGGATCAGTCAGATTCTGGGCAAAGTGAATGTGGCAGGTGGGTGTAAATACACCAATCCTAGTAACAACAGATCAATGAATGACAGTTTTTCTTTCCAGTGAAACATACAGAGAGGTTCAGAGGAGAGATCCGGGCAACACCAAATAAATACTTAAAATGTATAAAGAATGAATTAAAGAAAACTCTTGTACAGGACACCATGAAAAGTCTTTATTCCACATATAGTTGCTTAAGAAGTTCACTGCACTGTGCTCTGTGTTTGTTTAGGCACATCAAATTGTCTACTTATCAGTAGCTGGAAATAGACGGCAGGAGCTCTTCGGAAATCTCTGCCGATGATCTCTGCTCTCTGCTAAACACTGAGGCTTAAGCCTTTCGGTGACTCCTGGAAAGAGAATCCAAATTAAGTTCTGGGGTTTTTAGGATTTACATAAATTGTAATGGATTTTTTCCCATAAAGGTTATCATGATGTGGCTGCATTTTATATGTGGGCAATTGCTGCATTTTATATAGGGGTGATAGTTGCATTTCATGGGGGGGGGGGGTAATTGTAGGTGCCGTGAAAGCACAAAATGAGGCACATAGCAGATAAAGAGGAAGCATTAAACAGCGAGGCACAGAGGAGACAATAATGCATATCTGCATAATTTTAAACAAACCAATTGGAAGCGTCTATGGATGTGTATAGAAGCCCCATTACTTCCAGTAGCTTCCTCTCATCCAGTTTTTATTTTTGTAGTGCAAGGCAGTTAAATCCTTTGTGTAGGGAAAAAAAACATGAATGTGACATTTCCTTTAGGTCTGCATGAGATCATGAACCTTGAATGCCTAGTAGCAATAACTGTGTATGAAGAAAAATAGGCATTCACAAGTGATTTCTATTACTGGGCATGCATGGTTCATGAACTTTAGCATGTGCAGTCCAAAGGCACTCACTCATGTTCTGTACACAAGATTAATAACATCTGCTCAGGGCCACTGCCAGCTTTAGTCTTTTTGCTGCCTGAAGAAAACTTTGGAAGATGCACTGCTTTGCCCCCCACCTATCAGATATCAGTGCTACTGATCAAGTGCAGTGATTGGCCCAATGATGGTGTTGTGGTCCCACCCACAAGACTATCAGCACCAGTTAGCAAAAGGAGCAGCGGCCGGCTGTGATTGGCCAGTCTGGAGCCAGCACCCCTGCCTGATTGGTTGCATGCCAAAGCTTCTCCTCTGATCTCTCACAGGTGATGGGGTTTCACCATTGCATGCCTCAATAAGAGCCCGAGGCCACTAACACAGTTGTGTTCACTTTTTAGCTACAGATCAATGTTACACATGCTGAAAAGCAGAGAGAAATGGACACAAATGCGTTAGTGAGCTTAGGCCGTAGGAGGCATATATAGACATCTCACCTAGTTATGATATCATAAGGAAGGGCAGCAGATGCCACCAGTCAAATGATGACAGGGGTACAGGGATGCATGGTTGAGGAGGATAGTGTGTGTGCTAGGAGAGCAGGTGGGAGAGTGGAGAGGAGGCAGGCACCAAGTGGTCCAAACTGTTTGTCCAAATGCCTCTTCTTAGATTGTGCCATCTAAATCATGTGATTCAGGTGGCTTCATGGTAGCTCCACCCCTGCATCTGCTCTCAAGGAATGGGAGGGAGCGAAGAAGCCAGCAAAACCATATAGATCTTCTAAATAATTGTATGAACATCACTTATTTAAAAGGCAGGTCATCAATCATCAATCATGTTTGTTTTGGTAGGAGGGAGGACATCCTAAGTTTTGTTTGAGGCGGGAGGAGGGGGGTCATATATGGACCATCCAAAGTTTATCAGCAATTCCTAGTTGTGCCCCTGATTGAAATATATGCATGTTGAATTATTTGTGTGCTATAGCATTCAGCTTGAAGTTAGAACAAAATCTGCTCATGTGTTATTTAAGCAAAATACATTGTTACTTTTTTTCCCATTTCGGTTTCAGCTAAGATGAGCCAAATCATTGTGACATTTCAGCATAATAAAAGGCTTAACGAAAAGGGCACTTAGTTATTTTCTCTGGCAATACAATGGAATACAATATACATTTTAATTTAGACTCCCGTGTAAATAAAATGCTACAGGCTAGCTATCTGTTATTATTTCTTTGCCTGGGATATTTAGCTATAACTTGCTGCTGATGTTATCGTTCTGTTCATTCTGATGTTATTTTAGGATTTTGTACTTAGTGCTGTTTCTTCTTCTTTTTTTTTTAATGTATACTCAAGGAAAGAGAGATCACTTCTCTGAAGTGTTCACTGTAATGGGAAAACCAGTAATGATGTTATTTCAATTTAACATTTGTAAAATGAAACACTTAAATATTAAAATCATGAGAAGTAGCAATTTGTGTTACATGATAAAAGGCAGTTTATCAACCAAGCGTGGAACATGTTGAGTTGAGTCCAATACGGGAGAAGGGGCTGTTTGTAGATAGCCCGGGAAGCGCATGGTGAACCAGAACTCCTAGGAGTGTAAGGGGCTGAAAGAGACCAAAAAACCTCCTTATTAAAATGCTATGACAAACAGAAGTTTGCCTTCTTAAAACAGAAGGTATGTATCATTATTTAGGTTGGAGTGAGCTCTGAGGTGTCCCACAGTGTAACACTTGTGAATATGCAAATCATCTCTTTGTTGTCCCTGATAGTTAAACACACCTCCAGACCTGCTGGAATGCAATGATGTGTCAGCTTGTTAATATTCTAGTGGTTCTGGAGGTGTGTTAAACTATTAGGGACAACAAAGAGATGATTAGCATATTCAGCAGTGATGCACTGTGGGACACCTCAGAGCTCACTCCAACCTCAATCCTCCTCTCACATTCCCGTGGCAGAACAATGTGATCAAACCCCCAAATCCCAGGGCAAAATTCCTCTACTTTCCAGGTTGTTGATTTTGCTGCCCAGGTGAGGCAGAGCTTTGCGCTCTAGTTCTGCCTCCAGTCGCGGATCTCCGCCTCTCCCTGCCCCTCTCAGTGAAAGAAGACTGAGAGGTGCGGGAGGAGGCTGAAATCCATGGAGATTGACGCGAGTAGAGGCAGAGCTACTGCACAAAGCTCTGCCTCTAGCAGAAAGGAGCCCCAAATTTTGCCCCGGGGATTTGGGGGGTTTAATTACATTGGTCTGTACGGGAATGCTGTTTTTCTTCTGTTGAGTTGATTAAAACAGCTGTTCCCAATTAATCAGTGTAATTCGAATGCTGTAGAACAGCTTGAACTATTTGGAATGGGATAGAACTTTGGATTTTCCCACAGACTGTGACAGTTTGTGAAGGGTATGAATAATTTTGGACTAGACACGTTTTGCTCAAATGTAAATAAAAGCTGAAAAAAGTTTTACTTTTTCACAATAATGCATCTTGTACATCGTTTTATTATCTTTTGGGAGACACCTATGTAATTTCCCATCAAAAAATTACTTACTGGTTGAATAAAAGTAACCTTAAGTCAAAATTTTCAGGGGTATGAATTATTATGGGCAGAACTGTAGATTTTAACATTTTTTTATTTGTTTCTTTTTGAGTGAACATCCTTCAAACATAATACAGGCATCAGTTTAACACATTGCCAATGTAACAAACACACAATTTCCATTAAGTATATGATAAAGGAGATCACATTTTCTCCCCACCTCTCCCCCGGCCCAACCCCTTGTCACCCCTTCCCCCACCCCATCACCATCAGTGTGTCCCTGAAAAGAAAGAAAGAGCAAGGTATCTCACCGCACAATCTTCAAACCCCCCAAGGTGTCTTGTAGATCTGAAAGGGCATACCATTTGGTATATTTAAAGGGCTTCATTAAAGACTGAATCTCCATTGTTGTGTAAGTATTAAAAATAAACTTTTTCCAACTGGTGAAAAAAGTTTTGCTGTATCTTCATCATGTGTAACAGTTCCGCTTTAATATCCCAAGTCGTGGGCATCAACAAATATATACTGTATTTTTCTCCCTATAAGACACCCCCCCCCCCCAAAGTGGGGGAAAAAGTCCCTGCAATTTTTGGATAAATTGCAAAAAAACTTTGCATAGGCGTACGTGTTTTAGCGTTTGCGATCACGTATGGAGTTACGCAATCACAACGTATGGAAAAGGTGCTTTTTTGGTGCGTCTTATAAGACAAAAAATATGGTACATTTATTATATATTGTCTAACAAGCTGCTAGCAACATAAGATAAGCCAGTCTAGTTTTTCCTTTAGGGCCCGTTCACACTTAAAATCGCAGAACGCCGACGATTACCGCCGGCATTTTTCGGGAGTGATTTTCCCGCGATTAGCGGCGGTTTTGGAGCGATCACGATTAGCACGCTAATCACGTTCGCGGAACGCTCGTCGCCGGCAAACCGCTGCATGCAACGCGGTTGCGGTTATCGCTAACCGCAACCGCGGCAGTGAGAACACTGCCACTCGCTACATTGTGTAGTGGTTCTTGCAGAACCGCTAGCGGTTTGCTGTGAGCGGGAATCGCGTGATTCCCGCTCAGGTGAGAACAGGCCCTCAGGGTTTATATTTACAGTCACCCTTTCTGGATCAGTGGGATCTACAGTGGGATGCAAAAGTTTGGACAACCTTGTTAATCGCCATGATTTTCCTGTATAAATCGTTGGTTGTTATGATAAAAAATGTCAATTTAATATATCATATAGGAGACACACACAGTGATATTTGAGAAGTGAAATGAAGTTTATTGGATTTACAGAAAGTGCACAATAATTGTGCAGGTGCATAAATGTCATTTTATTGATTCCAAAACCTTTAGAACTAATTATTGGAACTCAAATTGGCTTGGTAAGCTCAGTGACCCCTGATCTACATACACAGGTGAATCCAATTATGAGAAAGAGTATTTAAAGGAATCAATTGTAAGTTTCCCTCCTCTTTCAATTTTCTTTAAAGAGTAGCAACATGGGGGTCTCAAACAACTCTCAAAGGAACTGAAGACAAAGATTGTTCACCATAATTTAGGGGAAGGATACAGAAAGCTGTCTCAGAGATTTCAGTTGTCTGTTTCCACAGTTAAGAACATATTGAGGAAATGGAAGACCACAGGCTCAAGTTAAGGCTCGAAGTGGCAGACCAAGAAAAATATTGGATAGACAGAAGCGACGTATGGTGAGAACAGTCAGAATCAACCCACAGAAAATCACCAAAGACCTACAACATCATCTTGCTGCAGATGGAGTCACTGTGAATCATTCTGCGCACTTTACACAAGCAGATGCTGTATGCGAGAGTGATGCAGAGGAAGCCTTTTCGCCGCCCACAGCACAAACAGAGCCGCTTGAGGTATGCTAAAGCATATTTGGACAAGCCAGCTTCATTTTGGAATAGGGTGCTGTGGACTGATGAAACTATAATGGAGTTATTTGGGCATAACAAGGGGATGTTCTGCATGGAGGAAAAAACAACACAGCATTCCAAGAAAAACACCAGCTACCTACAGTAAAATATGGTGGTGGTTCCATCATGCTGTGGGGCTGTGTGGCCAGTGCAGGGACTGGAAATCTTGTCAAAGTTGAGGGACACATGGATTCCACTCAGTATCAGCAGATTCTGGAGACCAATGTCCAGGAATCAGTGACAAAGCTAAAGCTGCTCCGGGGCTGGATCTTTCAACAAGACAAGGACCCTAAACACTGCTCAAAATCCACTAAGGCATTCATGCAGAGGAACAAGTACAATGTTCTGGAATGGCCATCTCAGTCACCAGACCTGAATATAATTGAAAATCTGTGGTGTGAGTTAAAGAGAGCTGTCCATGCTTGGAAGCCATCAAAGCTGAATGAACTAGAGCTGCTTTGTAAAGAGGAACGGTCCAAAATACCTTCAACCAAAATCCAGACACTCATCGGAACCTACAAGAAGCATTTAGAGGCTGTCATTTCTGCAAAAGGAAGATCTACTAAATATTAATTTAATTTCTTTTTTGTGGTGTCCAAATTTATGCACTTGCCTAATTATTGAACACTTTCTGTAAAATCAATAAACTTCATTTCACTTCTCAAATACCACTGTGTGTGTCCCCTATATGATATATTTAACTGACATTTTATTATCTTAACAACCAACGATTTATACAGGAAAATCATGACGATTATTATCAAGGTTGCCGAAACTTTCTCATCCCACTGTATATAATGGAATAAGAATACCTGTGGAGAAAACTCTAGGTCTACACCACATATTTTAGAAATATATACAACTTAGTCTCATGCCAAAATGCCTTAAAGAGAACCTGAGGCATTTTTATTTACTAAAGATAATAGGACACAGAGGAATGTTCTCTGCACAATGATATGCCTCTGTGTCCTTCTATTGCTGCTACTAGTCCCCCATGCAAAAAAACACCAGGCTAGAGACAATCTGATTGTCGCTAG
The DNA here is from genome assembly GCF_040937935.1 of Hyperolius riggenbachi. Lineage (NCBI taxonomy): Eukaryota > Metazoa > Chordata > Amphibia > Anura > Hyperoliidae > Hyperolius > Hyperolius riggenbachi. The sequence continues at coordinate 446,973,323 of NC_090648.1, forward strand.
CCTGCTGTTTACCTGGCAGTTGTCAATCAGTGTCCTCCTCCACCTCAGGGCCCTCTGCTGAGAGGTAATGTATGATGCTTCCACTGCCACACTCTGCATCTCATGACTAAAGCAAGCACCCTTTGGCCCCACAATAGTGGGAGCTACATGGGCTATAGCTATTAGTGGCTCTGGCTACACTGAGATTTGGGCTGGGAGATTTGAGCACAGGGTAAAGCCGGTAAAAGGCTGTCCCGGCGGCGTTAATTACTATTCCCCCTCCAGGCTGCCATGGATAGTGGGAAAGATGTAATTTGGCTTCCAGCTATTGCTGGTGGCCGAATTACAGTGTTTTGTAGTGATTTGTGGTCTGACTTTTGACGGTGCCCAAATCACTCAGTGATTGCTTCTATAGTCGTTATTCCTATTACTGCCTATGGTGACGCCGGCTGTGCCTAAAACTCCTGTGCTGTTTTTACAGTGCTCGTCCATAAACAATGTATCTTCCCAGTGTCTTTGAGCAAAGGTTGCCATAACCCAATCACTATGGAGGCTGGCAGACAGCAAAGGGGCACTTTTATATGTATACCACACGTACAATTTAACTTTGCACAATATTTGGTATATTGCCCCATTTGTTATAATGTAAGAGCTTATCTCTTGTGACATCTGATGAGATCAATACTGCAAAAAGGTGCTGATGCAATTGCTGCTCCCCTACTAATTTTCAATCAATCAGCTATTAATAATTTGTACAATAGAGGTGCTGTAATCATATATATGTGTGTGTGTGTGTATATATATATATATATATATATATATATATATATATATATATATATATATATATACTGTGTATGTATGTATATATATATATACACACACACACACACACATATATATATATATATATATATATATATATATATATATATATATACAGTATATATTACACACACTGTATTTTTGGGGCCATAAGACACTCCTGACCATAAGACGCACCAAGGTTTAGAAGACAAAAACCAGGGGAGAATAATATACTAAGCCTGGTGCATCCACGATGCAGGTGTGTCTTGGGAATCTTCTCCCCAAATCCCTCCCAATTAATATGCCCCCCCTTGTGCCTTATGTTCCCCTTTGTACCTTTGTGTGCCCCCCCCCCCCCCCTTGTATACTGTGTGTCCCCTTTGTACCTTATATGTTCCCCATGTGTCCTCCTGTGCCTGTCCCCAGTCTGTCCTCCTGACATTCCTGTTCTCCCCAGCAAAGTGCAGAGTAATCTGCTCTAAGCGCCTCCACCCAATGAGTGCCATGTGGGGGAGAAGACGCCACTCATTACTTAAAGTGAATGTTTACCGGATTTAAAAAGAAAAAGTCAGATCACCTAAGGAGAGGGAAGGCTCAGTCCTAATGAGCCTTCCCCCTCCTCTCCCGGTGCCCAGTCCCGCGCAGGATCCCCCGTGGCAGTATTCGACCAGTTCGGTCAAATACTGCCACTTCCGCATGCCTTCGGGAGCTTTCGAAAGCCTTCGGGAGCACTCGGGCTCCCGATGACGCGGCCGCCCCATACTACGCATGCGCGAGCGCCCTCTATGACACGCTCGCGCGTACATAGTATGGAGCGGCCCGTCTTCGGAAGCCCGAGTGCTCCCGAAGACCTCCGAAGTCCCTGCGGTGGTGGACACGAACGGGGGAGCCAGCGCAGCACCGAGGGCACCGGGAGAGGAGAGGGAAGGCTCATTAGGACCGAGCCTTCCCCCTCCTTAGGTGAGTATCTGACTTTTTCTTTTTTAATCCGGTACCCATTGGCTTTAAAGGTTCCTGGAGAAGCTGTTGCTTCCGCTGCGGATTACTCTGCACCGGGCGGGAGGAGCACAGTGCAGGGAGACCCCAACATTGGGACTCCCTGCATTTGGTCCATGAGACGGAATTACTTTTTCACCTCACTTTTGGGGGGGGGAAAGGCGCGTCTTATGGTCCGTAAAATACGGTATATATCATTATACTGGCTAGCAGCTATACACATACAACCAGGCGCGTAGCTTGGGGGGGTTGGGGTAGGACAGGTGCCCCCGGGCGCTGGGTCCCCAAGGGCGCCCAGCTGCAGTGTCCTTTTTTTAATATAATTATTTCTCGGCGCCAGGCCCGGGTCTCCCCCGTCAGTGACGTCACCAGTGACGTCGCCGCCGCACCGCCGCGCAGCGTCCTTAGCAGTGGAACGCTGCGCAGAGCGGCAGAGAGACAGCGCCGCCAGACCCATCCTCCCATTCGCCGCCGACAAGTCACGAGGCAGGCAGGGAAGAAAGAACGGGAGGTCAGGTGATAATTGGAGCCGGACACAGCGTGGAGCCGGAGACAGCGTGGAGCCGGACGGACAAGCCAGCACAGGGCTGCCAGGCGGAGAGGACCAGAGCCTAATAGTGCTGTGCGCACTATTAGGTATATTGACGGTAAGCCTCAGTGTGAGGAAGCCTGGCAGAGGGAGGGTGGAGGTTGCTACATATACCGGGCACATATACCCCTTGCTACATATACTGAGGACACATGTACCCCTTGCTACATATACTGGGCGCATATACCCCTTGCTACATATACTGGGCACATATACCCCTTGCTACATATAGTGGGCACATATACCCATGGCTACTTATACTGGGTGCATATACACCTGGCTACATATACTGGGCACATATACCCCTGGCTACATACAGTGGGGACATATATACACCTGGCTACTTATACTGGGCACATATACCCCTGGCTACATACAGTGGGGACATATATACACCTCGCTACTTATACTGGGCGCATATACCCCTGGCTACATATACTGGGCACATATACCCCTGGCTACATATCCTGGGCACATATACCCCTGGCTACATATCCTGGGCACATATACCCATGGCTACATATCCTGGGCACATATACCCATGGCTACATATCCTGGGCACATATACCCCTGGCTACATATCCTGGGCACATATACCCCTGGCTACATATCCTGGGCACATATCCCCCTGCCTACATATACTGGGCACATATACCCCTGCCTACATATACTGAGGACATATACATCTGGCTACATATACTGGGCACATATACCCCTGGCTACATATAGTGGGGACATATATACACCTGACTACTTATACTGGGGACATATATACACCTGACTACTTATACTGGGGACATATATACACCTGACTTCTTATACTGGGGACATATACACCTGGCTACTTATACTGGGGACATATACACCTGGCTACTTATACTGGGAACATATACACCTGGCTACATATACTGGGCACATATACCCCTGGCTACATATAGTGGGGACATATATACACCTGACTACTTATACTGGGGACATATACACCTGGCTACTTATATTGGGGACATATACACCTGGCTACTTATACTGGGGACACATATACACTTGGCCTTGAGATTACATGTATTTTGGGGGAACCACTATGGCAGAGCTCAAACTTCCCTGGCAGACCTTTTTACACCACTGCTAAGGTCATGAATATTTGGCCCCACCCATTACCACGCGCACTTTTTGTTGCATGGCCACGTCCCTTTTTGGCGCGGGGCGCTATGCGCGCCGCAGGTCCCTCCTTATAGGGCGCACTAATAGTCTTTGTCCCCGGGCGCTGAAAGCCCTAGCTACGCCTCTGCATACAACTGTACAATTGTACAAGTTTTATTCAATCTTATCACATCTACACAGTATAAATAAACATGAACAATTTATCATAATTATACCCAGTATGTGGCTCCTCATATTACTGTCAGCACTGGACTGCCCGCACTATTGATTAATCATTCTGGTGTGACCAGAAGGATTAATAATCAATAGTGCGGGCAGTCCAGTGCTGCAGTGTTCAGTGTTACAAGCTGATTGCAGATGCCTGTAGTTATGGAGCAGAGAGAATCAGCTCTCTGCAATTTAGATAAGAAGCTTGCCTCAGCTGAATAGTTCTTGGCCTGTCCACTCTCCCCGTCCAACCACATCGTCTCCTTTCTCTGCCCTCTATTTCTTCCACAGTGCAAGGATGATGGTTGTTTCTCAACATGTCTCTGCCAAACGGGACTGGTGCAGACTGAAGTCCTGGTGAAACATCTTGCTCTCCTGTCTCTTGCGTTTCTCCATCTCTCTCTTCTGTCTCTTGCGTTTCCCCATCTCGCTCTCCTTCTGTTTTGAGAAGGCACCCCCAACCTTGAACAACCCTTACGCACCCCGTGTAGTATAACATTACTGCTATGTGGCGACTAATTTGAGTGCCATGTGCTGAAACCACCTGCTTAACTCCTCCCCCCCCCCAAAAAAAACAATGCTCCAGTATAGACAGGTAGCTAAAGGTGCACTCCTCCACTATATGTAGTCACCACCCCCCCCCCCCCCCCCATAAAGGTAGTCAAAGCACCCCCACCCAGTATAGATAGCCACTCCCTGTATAGGTAGCAAATATTGTCCCTACCAGTATAGGTACTGTAACCCACTCAGTATAGGTAGAAAAAGGAGCCCTTCCCCAGATAGGGCATTGGTGTCAGTGGAAGTACTGTATGTAGCTTGTGGCTGTCTCCCCATCTTCAACACAATAAACCCCCCCCCCCCCCTAATCATCTTCAACAACATCAATCTCAGACCTTCAGATCAACATGACCCAAAAAAGGAGAGCAGTGCACAGTAACTGCATGGCACACTTCAAATGCAGAAAATGAGCAACGACCACACTTCTGTCTCCGGAGTGTACTCTGTGATCACTGCACTGTTTTCCCCTCTGTTCATATTGCCGCAAATCTGAGGTCTGTGTGAGCGATGGGGAGACAGTAGTGGCCATACAAGCCAAATATGGCGTGGCCCTGGCAGCATGAAGGCCCCTGCTGTGGATAAGCCCCCAAGCAGCTGCTTAGTTTGCCTGGGCCAAGATGCACCCCTAGTAGTGATGTTCTTCCTCTTTAACATCCATGGCGGTATGATTATTTTTGGATTTTAGGATCTAAAATTGATTCAATTTTTTTAACATGCTTTTAGACCATAAAAGCAGGAAAAAAACATACCGCAGAGAAATCTGCGGCAGCACCTGTATTTGCTCACCTCCTTGTGATCCAGTGCTGCAATTTTCCCGCCATCCTTCAGGTGGTGCTGTACCCCTATAGTGAGATTGCAGTCTGTCATCATGACGACAAACAGCGATCTTACCCAAGGGATCCAGAGCTTCTAAGGACCAGAAGAAGAACGTCTGGATCCCAGGAGAGGTGAGTTGGAACGTCTGCTGTGCCGCAGGCTCTACACATACCTTAAGGCGGCTACCCCAAGTCAGGCTTGGGATAACTGCTCCTGGCTTTTTTTTCCACCTCGAGTCTGACTCGGGGGTTACCACCAAGAAGGCTAAACTCTACTTGTTCAAGTGCCTTCCAGCTGCCCACTGTTCCCACCTCTAGATGATGCAGTTGACAATGTCAAATATATTTATAAAAGGACAGAAAAAGGACATTGCATTGCCTGACATAGAATTCCGTTGCCAAACTTTGAATAAAATAAGGCCTCATATGACATATTGTTCACTAACATGTATATACTGTAGTGGATTTTAATGTTTAATCTATTTGCCAAGAAGCAAGGACACATTTTGATAAAAAGGTCTCCTAATTTATAACAGTGTTGGATCTGGAAAAATTGTCTAAAAGTGTAAAAGTTCATGTTTTAAGAGTCCATTGAGATCTGTTGTTTCATTCTGATACTGATTACTTGCGTAAATGTGGAATTTCCCTTGTGGAAGTGGGCTAATGCGTCTCGTGGCCTTTGAACCACAATAAGTCCACAATTTCTGCCAATCAGTCCTTTCCATTTCAGAAGGAGACCCAAGGCCTCTCAAATCCCCTACTGGCGTTTTTCATGTGCACATGGGTCAAGAAGCTGATATGTTTTCCGCGAAGCACTGGAAATATTTGCTTACTTCATTGAGAGTGGTAGTTTTTGCAATCATCACCAAATGACAAAAATAAAAAAAATCAACATTCTTCAACTTGAACAAGAAATGAGAAAGTTGCACAAAACGAGCATTGATACATTGTATTGTCCTCTTGAGAAAACTTGCTGCTGTGAAAGATTCAGGCCCGGGATACTGGCGACAAAAATATTAATTTGTTTATTTTTAGGCAGAGAGGAGAGAATTGTAGAGAACCCAATTATATTTCCATAAGCATGAGTGATTAGAAGCAGCACACTCAGAAAATAGATTTTGTGACAGGCAATATAGCTATCAGCACTGTTCCTGTTGCTTGAAATTGGACATAATGAAAGTTATGAAAAATAGGATTCGCCACCGTGGCTTTTGTATGCATTACTAGCATTTACAATCATTTGAATAATAATAATTTGACTTCTTACGCAGAAAAGAAAGCCTGTATAATTTTGGAAAGGAATCTGTTTTTTGTACAGTATACTATGTTGATTTGCCAACTGTAGTTGAGAGCTACGTGGAGGCTTCCATATGTATTTCCTTTTAAGCAACACCAGTTGCCTGGTTGTCCTGGTGATCCTCTGCCTCTAACAATTTTAGCCATAGACCTTGAACAAGCATACAGCAGATCTGGGGCTCGATTTACAAAACGGTGCTAACTTTAGCACTGGCCCTTAGCACGTCTAAACTCAGTTTAAATGTGAGAAGTAGTGATCGTGCGCAAAGGGCGCTCCGCGCGAAGTGCCCACTAAAGCCAAAGGGACTCAGCGCGCGCAAAGTCCTATGCGCGCGCTGAGTCCCTTTGGCTTTAGTGGGCACTTCGCGCGGAGCGCCCTTTGCGCGCGGTACTTTGCGCACGATCACTACTTCTCACATTTAAACTGTGCGGTACTTAGCGCGCGATCTGATTGAGAAAACCAGTGCTAACCTACTTAGCACCCTGGTTAGCACGCCTAAAGACTTTAGACATGCTAAGTAGGTTAGCACCGCATAGTAAATCAAGCCCTTGGTGTTTCTGACATTATTGTCACATCTGACAAGATTAGTTGCATGCTTTTTTTCTAGGATGATTGAGAAGGAAAACAGAGAGAAATGCACCCTGTATGTATTTAGAGAGTTTAGCCTGTTTAATTCCCCCTCATTTGTGTCTAATCACAAGTTGTAATTTGATCTCTCCCCTGTGTCACCTGACTGCCACGGCAGATAAGCCCACTTGAAAGCAGAGGATGTTAACAATATGTCTGCTTCTAGGTTATTATGCTGGGAACTTGTAATTCGCAAACACACAATATACATGTGCACAGGTAACTGTGTGGGTAACTGTGCAGGAAAACACATTTTTTTTGAATGTTATGTCAGAGTTTTATCCTCCTTTAAAGGGAATCTGAAGTGAAAATAAATTTATGATATAATGATTTGTATGTGTAGTACAGCTAAGAAATAAAACATTAATAGCACAAACATGAAGAAGAGTTACACTTGAAACAAAAAGAAAAACCGAGAGCCCAATATAGTGCAGTAAGTCTAACAATTGTTGGCGAAATAATGAACAGATGTGGATATACTCACAAACACGGGTTACCACAAAGGCAACCACTTGAAATGCAGGTGAGGAGCATTAGAACCTGCCCCCCAATCAGGTTTAAGAAGTCGCCCTCTGTAGACAGGGCCGGATTTGTACTTTTTACCGCCCAAGGCCCACTAACACCAGCCGCCCCCCCCCCTCCCCCGACAACAGTGGGGTTAGAAAAGGTTTAACAAACAGGGAAAAGTGGAGAGGTTAGGGATATAGAGGAGTTAAAGTAAGGTCAAAGTAACAAAAAGGCGGTAAGGGGAAATTAAAGGCTAGGAACTTGGGAAAATTAGGGTGAGGCTATGAATTTGAGAATGGGATAATGGGAAAATGGATAACATTAAGTATCAAGTTAGGGTTACAGATCAAGAGATTAGGGTGATTAAATTGACTAAGGACATTTAAGGTAGCTATACATTTAGCTATTTGCTAAACAATCAACCATTTGAGTCCATCATTTTATAGAATCGAAAGAGAGTCGATCGAGCAGGATGTGCAAAATATCAGTTGTTCGCACAGGGATCAGCTACCGTTCACCTATCATTCAGAGCATGGTGGTACAACATCGGTCAGATCGACTAGTGAAGGTGAATCACATAGAATATCGCTTGTAGTGTGTGGGCCACTAGTCAATTGACTTTCGATCAACCACACTCAAGTTGATCGCTTAATACATTTTATTGCTTTATCGATTGAATCAGAATCACTTGATGTATGTACCTTTAGTGACATGACTGTGTACTCTGTAAAGTGCTGCAGAAGATGTTAGTGCTACAGAAATAATAATATGGTAGAACATTAGACTATGACTATGGTAGGATTGGAGTGTGAGCTCCTCTGAGGACAGTCAGTGACATGACTATGTACTCTGTACAGTGCTGCAGGAGATGTCAGTGCTATATAAATACATAATAATAATATGGTAGGACATTACACTATGACTATGGTAGGATTGGAGTGTGAGCTCCTCTGAGGACAGTCAGTGACATGACTGTGTACTCTGTAAAGTGCTGCAGAAGATGTCAGTGCTATATAAATACATAATAATAATATGGTAGGACATTAGACTATGACTATGGTAGGATTAGATTGTGAGCTCCTCTGAGGGCAGTCAGTGACATGACTATGTACTCTGTAAAGTGCCTAAGATGACAGTGCTGTACACATACTTATTAAAGTGGTTCTGTGGTGGTCTGGAAAAACAAAGTGTCACTTACCTGGGGCTTCTAACAGCCCCCTACAGATATCCTGTCCTGCGCCGTTACTGACGAATCCTCTGTTTCCCACCGCAGGTCACCGTCTCATGCGGGTATTTGTCTAACAACACGAATGTCAAAGCGGCTGTGCAGCCATGGCCGCTCGAAAAAAAACTTCACAATGTCACAACAACTGCGCAGCCGTGGCTGTGCACGTCCTCGCTCCTGTCTCCGGGAGCTTACTGTGCATGCACAGTACAAAGTTTTTTCGTACAGCGCCTGCGTAGTAAGCTCCTGGAGACGCAAGCAGGAGAAAGAACGCGCGCGGCCATGGCTGCACAGCCGCTTTGACATTCGTCTTGTTAGACAAATACCCACATGAGACGGTGACCTGCGTGGGAAACAGGATTCGTCAGTGACAGCACAGGACAGGATATCTGTAGGGGGCTGTTAGAAGCCCCAGGTAAGTGACACTTTGTTTTTCCAGACCACCACAGAACAACTTTAATAAGTATGTGTACAGCACTGTCATCTGAGGCACTTTACAGAGTACATAGTCATGTCACCAGACCACCACAGAACCACTTTAAAAATATGGTAGGACATTAGACCATAACTAGAAAGTAAAACTAGTGATAAAAGTGTAAAGTACAGAGGGGGAGTGCAAGATGGGAGACAGGGGCTCAAAGCACAGCCCCAATGACGAATTGCCAGGCACCGATGCTGAACGCTTTTCTTCTGCTTGGTAGCTGAAAAGTGTTTTAACACAAGCTAACATTAGATAAACGAGCGCCCAATAACCATCCACAGAAACTTATCTGAATCATCCCTTCTCCTGCCTCACTGCCTCTGTAGCATCCGCAATAATATCTCCAGTTTAGCTTTGTGTAAGATGTGAGATACAGACATTACTTTAAAAAAATTGTGGATTTCCCAAAAGACAGTCATCATTTTCTACAAAGCAGAACATGATTAACTTGATGTAGTGGTGGCCAGCACTGTGTAGGATTGCAGCACACTTCATATACTTTGCGTAACCCCATTCAAAAGACTAGTTAAAAAAAAATATGCCCCAGCATGAGCATGGTACCTTAGCACACACTGTGCAAGTTCACATCCCTGCACACTTCTTGCCATCTCTAGTGCTGGATGGAGCGCAGGCAACTTTCCCTCCTCCTGGCTGCCTCCCTCGTGCTGCTGTGTTTGTGTCCATGCAGAGGGGCGGGGGCGGGGCCGCTGCAGATCACATCTCCCCTGCCAGGTCACAGTGTCATATAACGGCAGGGGAGAGCCAGATAACCTGACAGGCTACACGCAGACGCTGCAGCTAATAAGAAGCATGAAGAGCAGGAGAATGCTCTCTTTGCTTTCAGCTGCAGCTCTTGACAGACGGGCCTGAACGATGTGCATGAAGCTGTACTGTTGGGATAGAGAGTAGTGTGCGCATCTCCCCACCCGCCCCTTGAAGTAGCAAAAAAGTCTCCGCCCTAGTCCCCGGCCTCGGAAGCCTGCTCAGAAATCCGGCCCTGTCTGTAGATAGAAAGAAGGGGAAAGTCCCCTCCACCCAAGGTGGACTATATACTGTGCAAATTTGGACAGAGGCGCCAGGCAGATTAAAATGATCTAAAAACTACTAAAAAGGAGGAGTACAGGTGGACTTACCTCCTGAAATAATGGACAATCGAGATTGTTCAAATCGCAAATAACAATTTATTTTGGCACTCCGCAACGCGTTTCACAGGTATAACCCGCTTCATCAGGCAAGGAGTGCAAGCTCAAAAAGGTGCCACTTGTCAATGCGCCACTATTGGACCTTTTTGAGCTTGCACTCCTTGCCTGATGAAGCGGGTTATACCTGTGAAACGCGTTGCGGAGTGCCAAAATAAATTGTTATTTGCGATTTGAACAATCTCGATTGTCCATATTTTCAGGAGGTAAGTCCACCTGTACTCCTCCTTTTTAGTTGTTTTTAGATCATTTTAACCTGCCTGGTGCCTCTGTCCAAATTTGCACATGAAGAAGAGTTAAGAAACTTCAGTTGTTATCTATGTAAAAGATCTTTTCTGAGCTCTCCAACCCAACTTGGGTCAGCTACAGTGCGGATTTCTGAAGCACTTATCTTAACCTCTCACTGTTTCTTGTTTTTAAGGTTTTACTGCACAAAAAATTCAAAGGATCATTAGCTCTGCTCTGTTTCATAGTTTGAAATACATTTTGGGGTTTGGTAACTGCAAATACAGTATTAAGGTAGCCATACACTGGTCGATTTGCCATCAGATCGACCAACAGATAGATCTCTCTCTGATCGAATCTGATCAGAGAGGGACCGTATGGCTGCCTTCACTGCAAACCCCCCTGCATACATTACCTGATCCGGCCGGCGCGAGTCCCCTGGTCTCTGCTGTCTTCTTCTCCATGCTCGGCTCCAGCTTCACTTCCTGTCCGGGGAATTTTAAACAGTAGAGGGCGCTCTACTGTTTAAACTTCCTGCCGGGACAGGAAGAAGTGAAGCCTGCCAGACTCAAAGTCCAGCGGAGAAGGAGCAGCGGTGACAGCGGGGACACGCGCCGGCAGAACAGGTAATGTATTGCCACTGTATTGCGTCGGTTGTCGGACATTCAAACGCCGCTATCGATGCACTCCTGACCTGCCGGTGATTGAGCAAAATCTTCTGCACAGACAGGAACGACGGGAAACGATGGGAATGATCGATTTAGTTCGGAAATCGATAGTTTGGTCAATATTTGCGCAACGATTTCACAGCAGATTCGATCACAGTGATCAAATCTGCTGTATATTGCCAGGAGAATCGTTAGGTGTATGGGCCACTTTAGTGAATGATGCAATGTGATAAAAAAAGCTATATAACTGAAAATAAAAATGAGACTCTTTTCTTTGCTACTAATGTTCTATTAATTATCTGTACTACACATACAATTCATTATATCATAAGTTATTTTTCACTTCAGAGTCACTTTAAATCATCCTTAATCTCCAATCAGTCTCAGATTATTAGTGATTACTACCATTTATCATAACATCTTCTGGCTTCATTCTGGACAAATGCATCCAACTAGCCACTGGCGTACCAATAGGGGATGCGACCCCTGCCGTCGCGGGGGGGCCCGGGGCCCCCCAGGGCCTGCTCGAGGACTTTTTGGGGGCAGGAGGGGTCGCAGCATAAGAGGAGAGCTGTGGCCGCAGATTGGTGGGGAGGGGGGAAATTCCCCCCCATCACCTCGGGCTCTCCTCTTAGCGCTCCCCTTCTGCAAGCAATCATTGGTGGTGCTTGTGGCAGCCGCGACGGCGGCAGGCAATCTGAGCACATACCTCCTTCTCGCCTCTGATTACTAAGAGCTTCATAGAACTTCCTGTTTACACAGGAAGTTCCATAAAGCACTGTGATCGGAGACCGGCCAGAAGGAGGTATGTGCTCAGCTTGCCTGCCGCCGCCGCGGCTGCCACAAGCACCACCAATGATTGCTTGCAGGAGGGGAGCGCTAAGAGGAGAGCCAAGGTGAGGGAGAGGGGGGGAATTTCCCCCCTCCCCACCGATCTGTGGCCACAGCTCTCCTCTTATGCTGCGACCCCCAGTGGTGCTCAGCAGAGCTCGAATATTCGAGTAGCTCGAATATTCGAGCTCTTTTTCAGCTATTCGAGCTCGGTATTCGAGCTCCGAATAGCTGTAGCTATTTGAATGGGCTATTCGAGTACACTCGAAAAGCCCATTCACTATTCGAGCTATTCGAGCAAACTGGCGCTATTCGAGCTTGGTACCGAGCTCGAATAGCGTCATAGCCCAGATTGATGTCCTTAGAGCCAATCAGAGGGCTCCCAGGCCCTCTGACGGCAGCCAATCACAGAGGGGGACCCTGGCCAGCCCCTACCCTATAAATAGCGGCCGCCATGTTAGGTTTCTCCGTGCTTGCCTGAGACTTGTACAGAGAGAGAGTTGCTCCTTTGTGCTTTGGCTTAGCAAGAGCTCTATTGTGGTCATTTACCTAGCGTTTTTGCTCACATACACCTCCTATACACACCTATATTGTTGTTAGTTAGTTAGACATTGTATTTTAGTTAGTAGCTTTTGTGTTACATAGAGAGAGACTCAGACAGCTGCTGCACGCTTACAGCTTTAGGCCTCAGGGCCTGCCTGTGTGGGCAGCTGTTCTCTCCTGTCCTCTGTTTATTTCTCTCATCTATACCAGTATTTCTGCTGTCCTTTACTACTGATTGTATTAGTATTGTAGTTATATACTGTAACTGTACTAGGACACTCACTGTCACTGTTCATAGGCTACTAGCTGCTCCTGCGTGTGTGCACTCACTGTCTGTGTAGTGTGTACACACTACACACACTCTATTTCCTTCTGATAACTGATTGCTTATTGTAATTAGTTAGTTGTACTTACTGTTACTACTTACTGTACTAGGAGTCTAGGGCACTCAGTCACTGTTCATAGGCTACTAGCTCCTGCGTGTGTGCACTCACTGTCTGTGTACACACACTACACACACTCTATTTCCTTCTGATAACTGATTGATTATTGTAATTAGTTAGTTGTACTTACTGTTACTACTTACTCTTACTGTACTAGGAGTCTAGGACACTCAGTCACTGTTCATAGGCTACTAGCTCCTGCGTGTGTGCACTCACTGTCTGTGTACACACACTACACACACTCTATTTCCTTCTGATAACTGATTGATTATTGTAATTAGTTAGTTGTACTTACTGTTACTACTTACTCTTACTGTACTAGGAGTCTAGGACACTCAGTCACTGTTCATAGGCTACTAGCTCCTGCGTGTGTGCACTCACTGTCTGTGTACACACACTACACACACTCTATTTCCTTCTGATAACTGATTGATTATTGTAATTAGTTAGTTGTACTTACTGTTACTACTTACTCTTACTGTACTAGGAGTCTAGGACACTCAGTCACTGTTCATAGGCTACTAGCTCCTGCGTGTGTGCACTCACTGTCTGTGTACACACACTACACACACTCTATTTCCTTCTGATAACTGATTGATTATTGTAATTAGTTAGTTGTACTTACTGTTACTACTTACTCTTACTGTACTAGGAGTCTAGGACACTCAGTCACTGTTCATAGGCTACTAGCTCCTGCGTGTGTGCACTCACTGTCTGTGTACACACACTACACACACTCTATTTCCTTCTGATAACTGATTGATTATTGTAATTAGTTAGTTGTACTTACTGTTACTACTTACTCTTACTGTACTAGGAGTCTAGGACACTCAGTCACTGTTCATAGGCTACTAGCTCCTGCGTGTGTGCACTCACTGTCTGTGTACACACACTACACACACTCTATTTCCTTCTGATTACTGATTGATTTTTGTAATTAGTTAGTTGTACTTACTGACTGTTACTACTTACTTACTGTACTAGGGACACTCACTCAGTCACTGTTCATAGGCTAGCTCCTGCGCGTGTTTGCGCGTGCGTGCACTCACTGTCTGTAGTGTACACACACTAAATTTACTTGTGATTACTACTGATTATTGTAACTGCTAGTTGTACTTCCTGACTGTTACTACTTACTTACTGTACTAGGGACACTCACTCAGTCACCTCACCCACCAACCCACTCCATTAAAGTACCCCACTTTTCACCCGCCCTTTTAAAAAACTTTTGTCTATACGCCCAAAACATCGAAGATGTCTGGAAGTGGCAGCCAGCGCGGTTTGGGCAAGGGGAAGGGCAGCAAGGGAATCAGGAGGAGAGGGAGCAGCATTGTGGCAGGCCGCGGCCGCGCCACCATGCACAGTTCCGCAGCAGCAGCGTCAGTGGCTAACATTCCTCCCATAGCCACTGGCCGTGGACGCCTTGGGCGCCGCCCAGCAGGAGCATCTGCAACTCACGCTGCAGAGACACAGCAGCAGCAGCAGCGTGTAGCACCTGCTCCGATTTTCCTCCAGCCGGGTCGGAAACGTCCCATTGAGGAAAAGCATGCAGATACTGTGGTGCAACTCATGACGGAGGATGAGCAGCCCGCCATCAGCTCTGCATCCGAGGCCTCCACCCTCACCACCACCACCACCACCCCTGTTCGCAGCAGCCGCCCAGCAGGGTCTGGGGAGGAGGCCAGTTCACCGTCACAAGTTGGCGACCTGTCACTCAGCAGTATTTTTACCCCAGGCACCATCAGGGTATTGTCTGCTGTTGTTGGCGATTTTGAGGAGGAGATGCTGATGGGCACTTTGGGGGATGAGGGATTGGACAGCAAGACTGTGGCGACAGTCAAGCAGCCCATCCATGCATCAGGAGAGGAGTTTGGGGGGTCATCATCCCAGCAGGACATGTTTCAGGAGGGGGAGGATGATGATGACCCGGTGACAGACAGAGACTGGGTGCCACCACCTCCAGGGGATGTCGTCCTCAGCAGCTCTGAGGAGGAGGAGGAGGATGCTCTTGTGGGCCTTGCAAGGAGGCGCATCATTGCAAGCATTGGCAGCAGTAGGCAGGTCCCACAGCCTGCTGGTGTCTCAGGCTCAGCAGCAGCAGCAGCAGCATCTGCCAGTACCACCACCAGCCGCACCCAAGCCCCCCCCCCCCAACCACCACAGGGAGACAGGCAGCAGCGCTTCCATGCCGTAGGGGGATGTTTCTGTCACCAATCTGGCGATATTTCACCATGCCCACTGTGTACAGCAAGTACGCCACTTGCAACCACTGTCAGCGGAAGTTGAGCAGAGGTGCAGACCCCTTAAAGTTCAGCACCAGCTCGCTCATCAACCACCTTGCTGCGAAACATTTCCACCAGCATGAGGAGTTCCAGAGGCTGAAGGCCTCTGGTGCTGGCAGTGGCATTACACCCATCACTGCACAGCCTTCAGCAGCAGCAGCAGCAGCAACAGCAGCCACCCGCCCTCCTGCTCCTCCAACAGCACCAGCAGGAGTGCGGAAATGCACTGCTCCTCCCCCCTCTGCAACTCCTCCCGCCGACACTGAGGCCTGTTCTGGCAGCCAGTCCTCAGTGGCCTCCTCCGCTGTGTCTGCTGATTCCCGTGCCAGCAAAAGGCCACGCCAGAGCCTTTTGAGCGAGTCCTTCCAGGGGGTGGTTAGGGCTCTGCCTCCCAGCAGCCGTCGCGTGCGGCAGCTGAACGGCTTGCTGGCACGGGCCATGTGCTCCCAACTCCTGCCGTACACGCTCGTGCAGGAGGGGAGCGACATTCGTGCGCTGCTTGCTTGCGCAGCCCCAGACTGGCAGCTCCCCAGCAGACACTTTTTCTCCCGCAAGGCCATTCCTGCACTGCACCGCTTTGTGATGGCCAATGTG
Source organism: Hyperolius riggenbachi (assembly GCF_040937935.1). Classification (NCBI taxonomy): domain Eukaryota; kingdom Metazoa; phylum Chordata; class Amphibia; order Anura; family Hyperoliidae; genus Hyperolius; species Hyperolius riggenbachi. The sequence continues at coordinate 446,989,357 of NC_090648.1, forward strand.
GAGCGAGGGCTGGAGCACGCGGTTGGTGAAAGGGTCCACGTCACCATGGACTCCTGGAGCAGCCGCTCCGGGACAGGCCGCTACCTGTCCTTCACTGTCCACTGGGTCAGCTTGGTGGAAGGGGGTGAGGATGGGAGAGCAGCAGCGGGCACAGCAGCAGCAGCAACACAGTGGGTGGTGCCACCCCGCAGGGTCAGGGGAACTGCAGCAGGTTCCTCCGATCCTCTGCCATCCTCCGGCACACCTGGCCAAACCCCCCGCCTCAGCAGCAGCGTGAAGGCCCGCCACTGCCAAGCGCTGCTGCACTTGGTCAGCCTTGGGAAGACCAAGCTGACGGCAACCCATGTGTTGGCCAAACTCCAGGAGCAGGAGAGGATTTGGCTGACCCCCAGAGGCCTCAGAGTCGGAGAGGTTGATTATTGTAATTAGTTAGTTGTACTTACTGTTACTACTTACTCTTACTGTACTAGGAGTCTAGGACACTCAGTCACTGTTCATAGGCTACTAGCTCCTGCGTGTGTGCACTCACTGTCTGTGTACACACACTACACACACTCTATTTCCTTCTGATAACTGATTGATTATTGTAATTAGTTAGTTGTACTTACTGTTACTACTTACTCTTACTGTACTAGGAGTCTAGGACACTCAGTCACTGTTCATAGGCTACTAGCTCCTGCGTGTGTGCACTCACTGTCTGTGTACACACACTACACACACTCTATTTCCTTCTGATTACTGATTGATTTTTGTAATTAGTTAGTTGTACTTACTGACTGTTACTACTTACTTACTGTACTAGGGACACTCACTCAGTCACTGTTCATAGGCTAGCTCCTGCGCGTGTTTGCGCGTGCGTGCACTCACTGTCTGTAGTGTACACACACTAAATTTACTTGTGATTACTACTGATTATTGTAACTGCTAGTTGTACTTCCTGACTGTTACTACTTACTTACTGTACTAGGGACACTCACTCAGTCACCTCACCCACCAACCCACTCCATTAAAGTACCCCACTTTTCACCCGCCCTTTTAAAAAACTTTTGTCTATACGCCCAAAACATCGAAGATGTCTGGAAGTGGCAGCCAGCGCGGTTTGGGCAAGGGGAAGGGCAGCAAGGGAATCAGGAGGAGAGGGAGCAGCATTGTGGCAGGCCGCGGCCGCGCCACCATGCACAGTTCCGCAGCAGCAGCGTCAGTGGCTAACATTCCTCCCATAGCCACTGGCCGTGGACGCCTTGGGCGCCGCCCAGCAGGAGCATCTGCAACTCACGCTGCAGAGACACAGCAGCAGCAGCAGCGTGTAGCACCTGCTCCGATTTTCCTCCAGCCGGGTCGGAAACGTCCCATTGAGGAAAAGCATGCAGATACTGTGGTGCAACTCATGACGGAGGATGAGCAGCCCGCCATCAGCTCTGCATCCGAGGCCTCCACCCTCACCACCACCACCACCACCCCTGTTCGCAGCAGCCGCCCAGCAGGGTCTGGGGAGGAGGCCAGTTCACCGTCACAAGTTGGCGACCTGTCACTCAGCAGTATTTTTACCCCAGGCACCATCAGGGTATTGTCTGCTGTTGTTGGCGATTTTGAGGAGGAGATGCTGATGGGCACTTTGGGGGATGAGGGATTGGACAGCAAGACTGTGGCGACAGTCAAGCAGCCCATCCATGCATCAGGAGAGGAGTTTGGGGGGTCATCATCCCAGCAGGACATGTTTCAGGAGGGGGAGGATGATGATGACCCGGTGACAGACAGAGACTGGGTGCCACCACCTCCAGGGGATGTCGTCCTCAGCAGCTCTGAGGAGGAGGAGGAGGATGCTCTTGTGGGCCTTGCAAGGAGGCGCATCATTGCAAGCATTGGCAGCAGTAGGCAGGTCCCACAGCCTGCTGGTGTCTCAGGCTCAGCAGCAGCAGCAGCAGCATCTGCCAGTACCACCACCAGCCGCACCCAAGCCCCCCCCCCCAACCACCACAGGGAGACAGGCAGCAGCGCTTCCATGCCGTAGGGGGATGTTTCTGTCACCAATCTGGCGATATTTCACCATGCCCACTGTGTACAGCAAGTACGCCACTTGCAACCACTGTCAGCGGAAGTTGAGCAGAGGTGCAGACCCCTTAAAGTTCAGCACCAGCTCGCTCATCAACCACCTTGCTGCGAAACATTTCCACCAGCATGAGGAGTTCCAGAGGCTGAAGGCCTCTGGTGCTGGCAGTGGCATTACACCCATCACTGCACAGCCTTCAGCAGCAGCAGCAGCAGCAACAGCAGCCACCCGCCCTCCTGCTCCTCCAACAGCACCAGCAGGAGTGCGGAAATGCACTGCTCCTCCCCCCTCTGCAACTCCTCCCGCCGACACTGAGGCCTGTTCTGGCAGCCAGTCCTCAGTGGCCTCCTCCGCTGTGTCTGCTGATTCCCGTGCCAGCAAAAGGCCACGCCAGAGCCTTTTGAGCGAGTCCTTCCAGGGGGTGGTTAGGGCTCTGCCTCCCAGCAGCCGTCGCGTGCGGCAGCTGAACGGCTTGCTGGCACGGGCCATGTGCTCCCAACTCCTGCCGTACACGCTCGTGCAGGAGGGGAGCGACATTCGTGCGCTGCTTGCTTGCGCAGCCCCAGACTGGCAGCTCCCCAGCAGACACTTTTTCTCCCGCAAGGCCATTCCTGCACTGCACCGCTTTGTGATGGCCAATGTGGAGCGAGGGCTGGAGCACGCGGTTGGTGAAAGGGTCCACGTCACCATGGACTCCTGGAGCAGCCGCTCCGGGACAGGCCGCTACCTGTCCTTCACTGTCCACTGGGTCAGCTTGGTGGAAGGGGGTGAGGATGGGAGAGCAGCAGCGGGCACAGCAGCAGCAGCAACACAGTGGGTGGTGCCACCCCGCAGGGTCAGGGGAACTGCAGCAGGTTCCTCCGATCCTCTGCCATCCTCCGGCACACCTGGCCAAACCCCCCGCCTCAGCAGCAGCGTGAAGGCCCGCCACTGCCAAGCGCTGCTGCACTTGGTCAGCCTTGGGAAGACCAAGCTGACGGCAACCCATGTGTTGGCCAAACTCCAGGAGCAGGAGAGGATTTGGCTGACCCCCAGAGGCCTCAGAGTCGGAGAGGTGGTGGCCGACAATGGGGCCAATCTGGTTGCCGCAATAGACAGGGGAAACCTGACCCACATCCCCTGTCTTGCCCACGTGCTGAACCTGGTGGTGCAGAAGTTCTTGCGCACCTACCAGGGGATGGGCGAACTGCTGGAAACGGCAAGGAACGTTGTGCGTCACTTCCGGCGCTCGGCTGCAGCCTGTGCGAGCCTGGAAGACGTGCAAAAGGAGCTGGAGCTGCCACGCCATCGGCTGATCCTTGACGTTCCGACTCGCTGGAACTCCACCCTGGCGATGTTGGAGCGTCTGGTTGAACAGAAGCACGCTGTCAACCAGTACCTTGCCCTGGCCACTGTTTCCGCCGCTCAGAGAAGGGACAAGACCAGCAACATCCCGTCCATCGTCCCCGATGATGACTGGAGGCACATGCAGCAGGTGTGCTTAGTGCTGGCTCCCTTTCTGCAGGCCACTAACATGGTGAGCAGGGACCATGCTATGGTCTGCGAGTGGGTGCCCCTGGTTTGTCTGCTGAACAGGGCCCTCGATGCTTTGCTGGAACAGGGAGCGGCAGCCTTGGACCAGCAGGAGCAGCAAGCAGCTGCACAGTCCACCTCTGAGGGGGAGGAGGAGGAGGACTTGGTGGAGGTCCCTGACCTTGCTGCTGATGAGGGGGAGCAGCACAGTGCAGCTGAGTTGGTGCGGGGGTGGAGAGAGGATGAGGCTGACGAGGCAGAGGAGGAGGATGAGGACAGCAGCACTGCCGTCGATGTGCCAGCAGACGTGGCCCGCCTCTTCCCAATGGCAGCGCACATGCTGAGGTGCCTGCGCAGGGACCCCAGGGTGATCCAGATGAAGCAGAGGGAGGACATCTGGATCAGCATGATGTTGGACCCACGCCTCAAGGGGAAGTTGAGCCAGTTCCTGCCGCCTGCAGGAGGAGACCCAGCGCAACAAATAAGGAGCTTGCAGCAGGCCCTTGTTGAGCGCTTGGAGGAAGCCTTCCCCCAGCCTTCCACCCCCACTGTCCAGCAGCCAGCACAGAGGCAGCAGCAGGTGCCTGCATCCAGCAGCAAGCGCCCCACAGACCTGCTGTCTCTCAGCCACGAGCTCTACAGGACTGTAGAGGCTCCGGCAGCAGTGACTAGAGAGGAGGTGCATGCAGCAGCATCCTCCTCCGGTCACAGCCAGCGCCTGACCCGCATGGTGGCTGACTACATGGGGTCCTACAGCGGGCTTGACAGCAATGCCCCTGTTGATCCCATGGAGTATTGGGTCAAGCGCCTGGAGATCTGGAGCGAGGTGGCGCAGTACGCCATGGGAGTGCTGTCCTGCCCCCCTTCCAGCGTGCTGTCCGAGCGCTGCTTCAGTGCAGCTGGTGGCGTGGTCACCGAGAAACGCTCACGTCTGTCTCACAAGTCTGTGGACAGACTGACGTTTCTCAAGATGAACCAGGCGTGGGTGGAAGGCGAGTTCCTGGCCCCTGTTGTCGGCGAGAGGGGGATATGAACTGGCTGCCGGAACTTAGAACCATCGTTAATGTGCCTTACCACCCTTTACCACCTCCTGGCTCCTGCTCACTAAGCCAGCCTGGTTCACTTTGACTATTACGTCGCCTGCAGCCACACATTTTACACCTACAGTGGGCTGCTGTGTACTGCCCTTCTGCTGTCTGTCTGTGTTTCCCACTGCCAGGGTACACAGAATTACCTTCTGCTGCCACTCTGCCACCAGCTATTACGTCAAACAATAGCTATATTGGTTGTAAAACCAAAACTAAAAAAACCATTAAAAAAAAAAAAGGTTTAATTTTTCTGAGGTGCCCGGGTTGAAAACTGTGTTGTCCCAGTTGTGTATTGGACACGATGTGGGCTGCACGACCGCTGTCTGGGACCTCCTGTTGTGTTTATTTACAGCCCTGGTATCACCGCTAGGTACCAGGGCTATTATGTCACGCTGCCTACCTGCTGCCACACTCACACTGCTCCTCCTCCATTCCTCCTCCTGCTGCTGCTGCTGTCTGTCTGTGTTTCCCACTGCCAGGGTACACAGAATTACCTTCTGCTGCCACTCTGCCACCAGCTATTACGTCAAATAATAGCTATATCTGTGTAATTGGTTGTAAAACCAAAACCAAAAAACCATTAAAAAAAAAAGGTTTAATTTTTCTGAGGTGCCCGGGTTGAAAACTGTGTTGTCCCAGTTGTGTATTGGACACGATGTGGGCTGCACGACCGCTGTCTGGGACCTCCTGTTGTGTTTATTTACAGCCCTGGTATCACCGCTAGGTACCAGGGCTATTATGTCACGCTGCCTACCTGCTGCCACACTCACACTGCTCCTCCTCCATTCCTCCTCCTGCTGCTGCTGCTGTCTGTCTGTGTTTCCCACTGCCAGGGTACACAGAATTACCTTCTGCTGCCACTCTGCCACCAGCTATTACGTCGAATAATAGATATATCTGTGTAATTGGTTGTAAAACCAAAACCAAAAAACCATTAAAAAAAAAAAAGTTTAATTTTTCTGAGGTGCCCGGGTTGAAAACTGTGTTGTCCCAGTTGTGTATTGGACACGATGTGGGCTGCACGACCGCTGTCTGGGACCTCCTGTTGTGTTTATTTACAGCCCTGGTATCACCGCTAGGTACCAGGGCTATTATGTCACGCTGCCTACCTGCTGCCACACTCACACTGCTCCTCCTCCATTCCTCCTCCTGCTGCTGCTGCTGTCTGTCTGTGTTTCCCACTGCCAGGGTACACAGAATTACCTTCTGCTGCCACTATGCCACCAGCTATTACGTCAAACAATAGCTGCTCACATAATTACTCCTCCATTCCTCCTGCTGCTGCTGCTGTCTGTCTGTGTTTCCCACTGCCAGGGTACACAGAATTACCTTCTGCTGCCACTCTGCCACCAGTTATTACGTCAAATAATAGCTATATCTGTGTAATTGGTTGTAAAACCAAAACCAAAAAACCATTAAAAAAAAAAGGTTTAATTTTTCAGAGGTGCCCGGGTTGAAAACTGTGTTGTCCCAGTTGTGTATTGGACACGATGTGGGTTGCACGACCGCTGGCTGGGACCTCCTGTTGTGTTTATTTACAGCCCTGGTATCACCGCTAGGTACCAGGGCTATTATGTCACGCTGCCTACCTGCTGCCACACTCACACTGCTCCTCCTCCATTCCTCCTCTTGCTGCTGCTGCTGTCTGTCTGTGTTTCCCACTGCCAGGGTACACAGAATTACCTTCTGCTGCCACTCTGCCACCAGCTATTACGTCAAATAATAGCTATATCTGTGTAATTGGTTGTAAAACCAAAACCAAAAAACCATTAAAAAAAAAAAAGGTTTAATTTTTCTGAGGTGCCCGGGTTGAAAACTGTGTTGTCCCAGTTGTGTATTGGACACGATGTGGGCTGCACGACCGCTGTCTGGGACCTCCTGTTGTGTTTATTTACAGCCCTGGTATCACCTCTAGGTACCAGGGCTATTATGTCACGCTGCCTACCTGCTGCCACACTCACACTGCTCCTCCTCCATTCCTCCTCCTGCTGCTGCTGCTGTCTGTCTGTGTTTCCCACTGCCAGGGTACACAGAATTACCTTCTGCTGCCACTATGCCACCAGCTATTACGTCAAACAATAGCTGCTCACATAATTACTCCTCCATTCCTCCTGCTGCTGCTGCTGTCTGTCTGTGTTTCCCACTGCCAGGGTACACAGAATTACCTTCTGCTGCCACTCTGCCACCAGCTATTACGTCAAATAATAGCTATATCTGTGTAATTGGTTGTAAAACCAAAACCAAAAAACCATTAAAAAAAAAAAGGTTGAATTTTTCAGAGGTGCCCGGGTTGAAAACTGTGTTGTCCCAGTTGTGTATTGGACACGATGTGGGCTGCACGACCGCTGGCTGGGACCTCCTGTTGTGTTTATTTACAGCCCTGGTATCACCGCTAGGTACCAGGGCTATTATGTCACGCTGCCTACCTGCTGCCACACAACAATAAGAAGAAGAAGAAGAAGAAGAAGAAGAAGAAGAAGAAGAAGAAGAATATACAGTACTGAACAAAATTCTGGACACAACTTCTCTTTCCACCTTTTTTTTTTTTTTTAAAGGAACATCCCCACATAATCACTTGCTGTTGTTACTTGGAAAAAAAGATGTTTCTTGCATCATTCACCCTCAAAACAAGTGTTGGAAGCTATTTAAGGCCAATTCGAATAGTCAGCTCGAATAATGAGCTCGAATACCGACTCGAATAGTCAGCTCGAAGTCCGAGGTCGAATCGAATAGTAAAAATTATTCGACTCGAATATTCGACTGACTTCGAATAATTTACTATTCGAATTCGACCAAACTCGAATTTTAAAAAGGGGTATTTGAGCACCACTGGCGACCCCTCCTGCCCCCAAAAAGTCCCCGAGCGGGCCCTGGGAGTGGGGGATTTTTTTTGCAGGGGGGCCCGGGGCTTTCTAGGTATGCCCCTGCAACTAGCCTAATAGATACTGAACTGCGGTCTGTCAGAATAATTTGTATTTGGATTAACAGAAATAACACGAATAAGGAGAAAAAGTGTATGCCTTATGCTTACTCCCAATGTTTGGTTGGCTAGGTAACACATTAGCAGACAATATTTCTCTCCTCATACATTTTAAGCCTTGCATAACAGGTATATTATTTTATTGTTAATGCATAACATTTCTTTCCCAAATGACAATCATTGCCTTAAACATTAAGCTACACTTTTATTCTGATCAAATGCAGTCCACATAACAAGAAAACCTTGCTTTAACACAATTGTTTGATATTGTTAGACATGGCCAACATTAGTAACCATAGTAATACAGGTGGGTTGAGGATGAAATTATTATTTGCCAGAGGCAAATTGGTTACAGTGGTTGCAACTTTTACATTTAAAGTTGCCTTGAGGATGACTCATTGTGAGCCAATCTTTTCCATGCATAGATCTGCACTCGCTGTTTGTAATCAATGGAATATGAGAGGAAAACGACAGTACCTGGCACCAAATGCAGCAGGGCATTGGTTGATTGGCTGAGCGCCGGATGACTGCCACTCTGAGAGGCAAGGAGGCAGTCCGTGTCACCTATTGTCCAATGGGATGGCTTATCTGGGAGAGAGGGATAGGAGGGATCACTGGCTTTCACTACAGTATTAAAGGAGCGATTTTAATGGTGTCTTTTGTACATTCTGCCTCTGAAGAAGCTGGTTTAAACCAGCAAAACAGCTGTCAGGCACTTGATACCCCCAGTGCTGTGTACCTGCTATTTTCCCCCACCGGAATAAAGGGATTTTAAGAAGTGGTGCCCCGTTTTTTCTTCTATTCTGCTGTTTGTAATCACATCTTCAATCATTTTTGCACGTCTAAACAAAATTAGTGGTCTTTCCTGCGTGATCCTGTCCAGACGAGCATCAGTGTTAGCTCTATGGTTGAAATCGCACTCACTGGCTGGCCGTCCAAACAGGAACGGCTGGTGTGCTGGAAAAGATGAGCATCAGTGGACAGAACACTCCAGTTGTTCTCTATTACTATAAACAAAAAATCAGTGCCAGGGGAATCAAGTAGTTGATCCCTGCTGAGGAAAGACAATGTCCAAAAAGTCCACGCAGATAGAACTATTAAAAAAATCTGTGCAGACCACTGTTTCACAATCAGCTGTATTTCACCACAAGTGGTCATCCAGTTTATGCCTCGAAGTGGTACACCATCACCCAAAAGGAGGGTACACCATCACCTAGAAGGGGCTTACCAGCTGCTGACAACCCACATTATAAGGTTGAATGTCTTGCATACAGTGGTAAGGAGGACCAGGAGGTGACCAAGATCCAGATTCCCAACAATCCTTATTTCATTTTAGTTCAGGCATACCATCTGGAAGATCAAAACATGCAAATAAACGGCATATCTAACTGTAAACCATTTATTGGTAAAACATAGCACATAACCATAAAAAATAGGAATAAACGTTAGTAAAACTTACATACGGGGCCCAAGCAATGGGAACCCCGAAAAAAGTTTGCACTTGTATGCTGGTCCATAACCAGTAAGACAGTAAAAGGTGCCGCCTGTCTCCTTCTCGATCGGTTTCGCAGTCTTGCGTCATCAGGGGATCAAGAGTTCTCTATTACTGACTGGGTTTTAGAGAGAATGGGGGAATTTTTCCCCATGGACTCTTAGCAGCAAATCTGACTAATATTTGCCCCCAAAGATTCATGAATTTGCATGCCAAAATTCACTGTCGCAAATGTATATTATAACCTGTCTCTGTCCTGCAAACAGGATGTCCTATAATCAAGCGGAAATGAATAGTATAAACTAGCAACTTCTTTGCTACTTCCTGGAAATCTTATTAAGATAACACATACATTGTGAGTAGATCCACTAGGACAGCTAAGTGGTTGCAAGGGCAAAATAGACTGAAGTTTTTGCAAGAGGTACAATAGTTCACCATTTCTAAAGGAGGAAGGTTTACAATGGTATCTAGGTGGGTTATTTTTCTCGCTAGGCACACAATTCCATTATTTTAGAGGTGTAAAGACCTCTCCAGGATTGTTTAGCACACAAAAAAAATGTTGCTAAAGTTAAATGGCTTAACTGTGAGGCCTTATTTCACTGGCGTGTTCAGACGGGAGTTCCGGATGTATGGAATCCCCCCCTGAGACTCCTGTACCTTTAATAAAAATTCCCTGAAATCGCTGAAGGGGGCAAGCTGGTAAATATACAAAGGGTTGCCTCCTGCAGGGTCTGTGGGAAAAACTTTTGCAGGCGTTTTTGTTACAGAAGCTGTTCAGTAACAGCTTTACTGTAACAATATATGAAATCTACTATACTGAAAACCGCAGCAGCAATCCGCAAAACGCTAGCAAAACGCCATAGAAAAATAAAAAAAAGCGTTTAAAAATCTGCTAGCATTTTGCGGATCTGCTAGCGGGTTTTGGTGTGCACCAGCCCTCACAGCCTCCTTGTACTTCCTGCGAGCTTCCGGAAGGACGCTCGCAGGTCGCAATAAACAAAAAGTTACTGTTGCCATCTTGTGGCCAAACAGTAAAACTACACCCTTAGCATTTTTTACATAGAAATAAATTAGTTTTACACTAAAAATTAACTCATTACCTCCCACACTCCCCATTTTTTTTTTTTTTTTGTAATAAAAAAAAATTAAAAAATTTACAATTAAAAAAAATACATAAATAGTTACCTTAGGGACTGAACTTTTTAAATATTTATGTCAAGAGGGTATAACAGTGTGTCTTTATAAACTATGGGCTTGTAAGTAGGGATGGACACAAAACTGAAAAAAATGCACCTTTATTTCCAAATAAAATATTGGCGCGAAACATTGTGATAGGGACATAATTTAAACGGTTTTATAACCGGGACAAAAGGGCATATAAATTTCATGGGTTTTAATTACAGTAGCATGCATTATTTAAAAACTATAATGGCCGGAAACTGAAAAATAATTAATTTTTTTCCCACATTTTTCCTATTTTCCCATTAAAACACATTTAGAATAAAATACTTATTGCCATAATGTCCCACCTAAAGAAAGCCTAATTGGTGGCGGAAAAAACAAGATATAGTTAATTTCAATGTGATAAGTTATGATAAAGTTATAGACGAATTAATGGATGGAGCGCTGAAAGGTGAAAATTGCTCTGGTGGTTAAAACCCCTCAGTGGTGAAGTGGTTAAATCACGAACAACAAAGCTTGTCCAGTTCAGCAAATAATTTAACATGTCTTGTGTTAAGGGCTAGTCGGAGCACAGGAAGTTTGGTAGAGAAGTTATTTAATAATCCATCCTCCTTATGTTAGCAATCTTATCCAGGGCTTTTCCTTGTTAATGATGCTATCTAACCTGGGCTTTGCTTTGTCAACGCTTCTCATAAAATAAAAATGAGGTTGTTGTGACATTTGCTTTGGTCTTTGCAGCCTATCTGGGGTAGATTAAGGTCCCCCACTGCTGATATCCATTGTTCTCTCCTCTCTGCATTTAGAGTTGAACCTGCAGCATGTACTGTGTTTTGGTGCCAGCTTTTACTTCCCTAGTTGCCACGCTTTTCAAGAAAGCTGATAACTACATTGTTAAAGGAGAACTTCAGTCTAAACAAACGTTAAGTTAAGTTACATTAGTTATGTTAATTAGAATAGATAGGTAATATAATTTTTTACCCACCCTGTTTTAAAAGAACAGGCAAATGTTTGTGATTCATGGGGGCTGCCATCTTTGTCATGGGGGCAGCCATCTTTTTGGTTGAAAGGAGGTGACAAGGAGCAGGAGACACAGTTCCAACTGTCCCGTGTCCTGATAACCCCTCACAGCTGCACACGCTAGGCTTCAAATGTCAAATTCAAAATGTAAAAAAAAAAAAGTTTGCACCAAAACAGCAGAACGAGAGCAACAACATCAGAAATCCCATCATGCTTTGCACAGCATCAGGGAATACCGTTTTTTCCATCCTTAACATTAGTGGATGTGCAGTCTTCCTTCTTCAAACTGTTTTGACACTTTGCATGGTTTTGATGCTGCTTATCCTGATATTTATGCAGAATTCTGATTTCCGTTTTCCAATAGGAAATGCGGAAATTTAATTACTGCACAATCCAAATGTGCATCCCTACTTTTAAGCTTACAATCTAGAGGATAGTGTGTGTAGATACTAGGAGAGTAGAAAATGTCCATTTTATGCATCTGTATCCATATCTGCCCTGAATGAACCTGAGACTGTCAAAAGATTTTAAACAAAACAAAAAAGTTATAATATCTAAGATGGAGACATAGCTTGAAATTCAGCACAGTGTCTAGACAACTCATCAAGTTTTAGCAGATCTGAGACATGTCCCATCTTAACCTTTTTTGTAGAAAAAGGTCAGATTTCTCTGAGTCTTATTCCTTCCACTAAAGTATTTGTTCAGAAAACAGTAAGATGGATTTGATCTACTCATTAGAGGCTTGTTTAACTCAATCAACTTGCAGCCAGCGTTATATAAAGCAATTATAAATATGGATGTGCCTTAGGTTTCAAGCAGAACATTTCATGCTAAGCAGCACTGAGGCAGTGGGAAATATATGGCATAAGAACTAAGGGAAATTTTAAGTTTCAATACAGAACTTAAAGACCAGAGAGGAGTAAGGAGTACGAACAATGATAGATTTTCTTCCACAGTCACCTGACCTTGGTAGGCAGTAAAATCACTGCCTTTGTTGCCACAGACTTTCTGTAAACAAAGTTGTGATTTTCTTTGTCCATGACTTCCGTTAGAGTCACGCAGTGTCCATAAATATATGTTCCCTGCTGAGCCTGCAGAGACTCAAAATAGTCCCACTGCTCAGCGCAGCTCAGCCAACCACTGCAGCCCAGCCTGAGCCTTTGTCCCTCCCCTAGTCTCGTCGGGGCCACGTTCCTCTTCTGGCACATGTGTGGTCATTCTGCACCCATTCAAGCAGTATCAGGGAGCTGCTTGTGCTTAGCGGCTTTGGCTTACTGCACAGGTGCAGTACACCAGCTACACCAGCTTCTTACTAACAATCCTGATAAGCTCCTAAGCAATTAGGTACTGAAGACAGTATTGTAAGCCTATATATGATCCAGAGGCTTTCCCTCTTCTTAGGTAAGTATGTTTTTTTTTTAACCCAAGGATTGTCTCAGGTACACTTTAACCTCCCTGAATGTATCACCATGTCAGGCTCAGGGTGGCCAAATCCGAAGCCTGTTTTGGGATAGCAGTTGAGAGGCTTGTGCAGAGCCTTAAGTGCAGTGGGCGTTTTTACTCACCTTCCCCGGAATCCAGACGCAAGCAGGCATTTTCTTTCCTGTCCTCTGAGGACCTGGATCCCTCTGGTGAATTGGTTGTGATGATGACAGCTGCCGAACTTACTACAGGGTTATAGCACCCGGAGGTCAGAGGGAGAATTGCAGTGCTGGATTCCAGGGAGGTGAGTAAGTGCAGGGGCTACTGCAGGCTCTCTAGCTAAAAACTGCATGCTTTTAAACCCCCAAATCCAGAAAAAATTATACTGCCAGGTAGATTAAGAAATCCTTTCTTTTCCTTTGCTTACGCTTCTCGCAGCTGTCTTTGAAAATACAGTTTTGGCGGTCTGTATCGTGCAATTATTATACATACAGTGCTGTAGTGAGAAAAGGAGGGAGGAATGTAGCATTTGCATTTGGACCCATGGCTTTGTAGCTACATTTGGGGCCATGGCTTTGTAATTTCTTTTTGAAACACCACAGATAAGTTTGCTTCCAAGTCACATATTAGTGGTAGGACCCCCTTTGACTCGGAGGTACCTCAGCGTTGGTGAAAGGGTCCAGTGCAGAATGCCTTTACATGCCAACCATTTTGGAAGCAAACATCCTCCATTAGTGCAACTGAATGCAAATTTCATGCAAGTTGTTTTTATAATTTACCAGAGTTCTACATAGTATGTGAAGTTGAGGGTCTCCCTGTATTTTAGAGGATATAGTGTTGTCAGTTCAGCCCTTGCATACTTGGTACTGCATTTTGAATGCACATAGTGTGCCTTACATTTCCTAACCAGCTCCTGCAGACTATTTAAAAGGCAGGTGCTGCTTGGGGATGAGCTCTTACCTATTTTGTGTTTTATTAATAGCTACAGTGCAGAAAAAGAGCCTGGCTCTGTCTACTTGATACTATTTGGTGAACTGATTTAAATAATTTGCCCTGCAATGTCAGCATCTGAATGATTAAAAAGTAACGGAAGTAGACCACTTCAACTCCCTCAGCTGCTGGTGGGGCCTGGCAATCCCTTCACAGGGTGACAGTCACATATTCAGCAAAAAGAGCCCACAGCACACAATAACGTAGTAAAATCCACAAACTTTATTTATAGCACATCCACAAAGACAAGAAAGACAGTTGACGCGTTTCAGACACGCAGGTCCTTAGTGATAGCTTACCAAGTTCAAATGAGAAATAACTTCTATACAAAAGACTCCACCCCTGGGGGTTGGACCACACACCTGAAAGTTACGTGATCATAAATGCCAGACTCAACAGGTGGCTTTTGAGTTTTGATTTAAACATCTCCAGGGTAGGAGCTGTCTTGATTACGTTTGGCAAGGTATTCCAGAGGGTAGGGGCAGCATGACAGAAAGCTCTGGAAGATGTGACACAGTTACTACAAATCCTTTAGGTGTTTAAAACCAAAACTTATGCAGTACTAATACAACAGGTTAAGATCCCACATTGCATTAACCTCCTTAGCGGTAACCCCGTGTGTGACCCTGCTGGGCCGATTTAAATAATTTTTTTTTTGCTGGACGCAGCTAGCACTTTGCTAGCTGCGCCAGCACCCCGATCGCCGCCGGGATTTCCTGAACGGGATTTCCTGATCGAAGCGGGCGGGGGGATGCCGCTGAGCAGCGGCTATCATGTAGCGAGCCCTGGGCTCGCTACATGATTTAAAAAAATTTTTTTAAAAAAACTGCTGCGCTGCCCCCTGGCGGTATTTTTCATATCGCCAAGGGGGTTAAAGAGAAACTCCAGTGAAAATAATGTAATAAAAGAAGTGCTTCATTTTTACAATAATTATATATAAATGATTTAGTCAGTGTATTCCCATTGTAAAATCTTTTAAATCCCTGATTTACATTCTGACATTCATCACATGGTGACAGTTTTACTGTTGGCAGGTGATGTAGCTGTTGCTTGCTTTTTTGGCAGTTGGAAACCGCTGTAAACAGCTATTTCCCACAATGCAACAAGGTTCACAGACAGGAAACTGCCAGGAGTATCATGGTCCTCAGAGTTTCTTGTGGGAGGGGTTTCACAGCAATATCAGTCATACAGCGCCCCCTGATGGTCTGTTTGTGAAAAGGAATAAATTTCTCATGTAAAAGGGGATATCAGCTACTGATTGGGATAAAGTTCAATTCTTGGTCGAAGTTTCTCTTTAAACCTGTCAGGAAATCTGGTACCCATCTGAATTATTATATTACCCTTTTCCTTCTTTTTGTCCCTTTTGTGCTTATTTGCCTCATTTTGTATGTACAGTATAATCTTGAATAAATCAATAAAAGCTATAAAAATGAAGTGGTTCAGTTAATATGCTTTTTAGAACAATTTTGCTATCTTTACATAGTTTAAATATTTCTTTGTTTCTGTCTGTGAAATAAAATTATCATAACCTAAAGTACTCTAAAAAGACATTTTCTGAACTTTTCTAAGCTACTATGTGGATACAGTTGCTGAGGAAACCACCTCCCTGGCAACCATGAGGCATTCACATCACGTCTGCATTTCAATTTATCTCTCACTCACAAGAGTGAAACAGCTTTTTAACTCCAAGAACAAATGTGCAATGGTTAGAACGTTCTAAAATCTGAAAATAAAATGAAGTTGTTGCCTCATTCAGGTCACATACATTCTGCTTTTACAGTTTTATCAGTAAATTTAAGACTGGCCTAAAGGTTACTTCAAAACTTGCCTTAGAGTAAACTAAAGGAAAAAAATAACACTGCAATGACGGTACCTAGTTATTTGCAGAACTGCAATGCAGCACTTTTAATCTAAAGGAATACAGATAACAAAACAGCTTTAACCATGATCATCAAGACTTGCAGGAGACAGGGGCGGTTTCTATTGGCTCTGTTCCTGTCAATCATGGGAATATCCACAAGGAAGGCATTAGAAGCTGGTTTTTGCCACCTCAGAGCTGCCTGTAATGATTGAACCTGATACTTGGCTTTACCGCATGCTGTAACCTTGATGATGAATTGACATTTACTGATATTTGTTGAGGTATTTACTGAAGAAGTCGGTAATTTACCTCACTGCTTGGTAATTTCAGCTTTCCATGCGGTAAAAGCCTTGATGAATTAATATTTTCCTAAATACTCTGTAAAGTCAGTTGTTTTCTGTAATAAATATTTGTTAGTTGCTGTTGGCAACAACACCACACCTTTGTTCGGCACCATATCACAGAGCCTGTGATAACTTGACACTTGTCACAGCAGCAGCAAAGGAGGTAGAACTGACAGACATCTTCAAACTTTAAGGAGTTTGTTTGGCAAAACAGATATAGAGCAAAAATGCAGAGTGTCTTAAGGGTGACTCTGCTAAGCAGGAATCTGAAGTTCATCTTAAGCGTTTCATGGCATCTTAAAGCAAGTCTAGTTAGGTTCATCTTTGTTACCTCACTCCAAGACCAACGCAGCCTTTGTACAAAGATACAGGTGTTGTACAGCAGAAAGAGGAAATTGCAGAAAGGTATGAATGACTAAAAGTGAGCTCTGCAGCTCAGGTTTGGCTTTTAATACTAGCCTCTAAAGAGTTAAACTTTGACATCACCTGGCAGGGACAGACCAGTCACACATCGCATCCCAAGCCTGCAATTGGCTGATAAGAGCATGCGATGGGTGATGCTGCTAGCGCCTGCTCAGATGGGAAAAGCTTAATGCCCTGAAATCCCCAGTAATATGGCCCAGGACAATTGTTTATTGGGGGTCGCTCCCCCAATGTTTATTTTTTTGTTATATCAATATTTATCTCTTTATTTTTTTATATATTTTGTCATTTTTTAATTATTTTTTTACCCATCCCTCCCTCCCACAGCCAGCCAATCATAGCGATCGGCTGTCATAGGCTTCAATGTCATAGGCTTCAGCCTTCACGCCAATTGGCATGGAGCGGTCGGCAGGTAGTTAAAAGGAAATAAATATGGCAGCCTCCATGTCACTCTCACCTCAGGTTCCTCTTAAAAGACACATGAAGTGAGAGTTACATGGCGGCTGCCACATGCATTTCCTTTTAAACAATACAAGTTACCTGACTTTCCTGCTGAACTTTCATGCATCAGTAGTGTCTGAGCCACACACGTGAAACAAGCATGTGGCAAATCCAATTAGACATCATCAGTCAGAGCACCTGTGTGCTTGTGCAGGGTACATGGCTAAAAGTACTACAGGCAGGGGATCAACAGAACAGCCAGGCAACTGGTATTGTTTACAATGAAAAAAAATACGACCGCCTTCATATCCCTCTCCCTTCAGGTGTCCTTTAAAGCTCCACTCCAGTCAGACATGTTTACCTAGTCCTGTGTAGGCTGTGTAAGTAGTTTATTTACATCTGCGTAGAAGTAGCCTTTTTTTATCTGCTGTCACATACAATACTTTTACAATACTGTAAGGAAGAAACCTCCCCATTCACTCACAATAACCGGGTGCAGGAGCGTGTGTAATGTTGAACACTCACCATTTGCTGGCTCCTAATCCCATAAGGTTCAGGGACAAAGGGGGCCCCATGCTATCATTTTTGCAGGGGGTCCCTATTAAGTCTAATTATGCTCCCAATTGGCTACATCCTGTACCACAGATTGTTTGTGTTATAGGCTGCAATCTGCTCAGAGAGATTCAGCATGTTCCCCACCCCTTTTCATTCTGAACAGTAGACTGATGTAATAAAATTAAAACCAGCAGCCCCACCCACAGTGCGTAAAACACTGAACTGTTTCTGGCCATGTGATTAAAATTGAAACATCTGATTTTTATTCTGAAGAATCCTCAATTCACACAAAAATAAGGTAACATCTGAGCATTCTGATCACATAGGTGTTAGATGGTATTTTAAGATCTGTCTAAGGAGATGAGTTTTAAATAACCCTGAGAACAGTGTGTTTCTGATGCTACTCAGAAGCGTAATCCATCATAACACACACTAAAAACAAAGCTCTTACACATCAAAGTTCAGAGTGCTTTTGTTGAGGCAGAGAGACTTTTTTTTGTAACTGCGTGGGCAAAGCTGGCTGATGTAATTGAGATAAACTTGATGTAAAAGAAGAAAGGAAAATAAATACACTTCTTGTTTAAAAAAAGATTGCTCGACATTATAACATTATATTGTGTGTCATTTTTCTTCCAGCCATGTAGAAGATGAATTTCTGTTAGATGTAGCACAAGTTCTGTCACCTTGATGTATCAGGTTCTTGGGTCTGAACCATGTGCTATACCATTGTGTAGTGTCAGATTACTTTTGTGGCACATTTTAATTTCTTCGGAGATACTCTGTTGGATAAGACAAGACAAATAACATTTATATCTCACTTTTCACCTGGTGAACTCAAAGTGCCAGAGCTGCAGCCACTTAAGGAGTGTTCCACAGGCAATCAGGATAAAGTGGACAGCTTGTTCACTTAAAACAACTGCAACAAATAACATTTGTAAAGTGCTTTTCTCCCGTAGGACTCAAAACACATAAGCATGGCTCAGACCACTAATTGGTTGATTGGTAAATCCTGGTACAGAGGAAGAATTCTATACGTTTGGAAATGCCAGGCTAAACAGCTGGCTTTTCAGTCTGGATTTTAATAACTGCAGGGAAGGTGCTGTCTTTACTGGATATAGTAGGTGTAATAAATATTTGTTGGTTGCTATGGGCACTACACCTTTGTTCAGCACCATATCACACAACGTGTGATAACTTGACACTCATCACAGCAACAGCACAGGAGATAGAACTGATTAGACGTCTTCAAAGTTTAAGGAGTTTATTCGACAAGCAGATATACAGATGAATTCAGCATCAATCTTAGTTCGTTACCTCTGCAAAGTAATCAGTCTGTAGAATCTTAAGCGTCCCATGCTCTTGGTCTATGCCCTGTGGATAGACCAGGCTTTCTCTTATGGTACATCTATGCTAGTTGCACTTAGCGTATATACAGCATGAAATTACAGTAAGGTAGAAAGTGAAGTGGAAGTTGGAAGTCTGAAGTGAAAGAAAGTGAGTTCCCTGAGATGGTCCGTTCCTTATAAACAGCCAGTCAAGAGTTAACCCTGGACTCCACCCCCAATGGGTGCAGTCTGCTGCCAGTCATCTTCTCAGCCTGCCATCCATAGGCTGGCAAGACCATATGATAGAATAACCAGCACCCTCTTAACTGCGCATGCACTGGAAAATTCCACTTTCCAATAACCTGTTCCCTTATTCTTAGGAGAACACTGTTTTCTGTTCCAGGCCATTGTTTAGCCTTAAAAAATATGAAAATACTCGATGTTTACCCCACAAGGCCTGGATTTCTGTACATCTTGAGCTTGATATCTATTCTACAGCCTTGTGGAGTCACAGCACAATGTTCTACTGAACATCAGAACTGTAATTCCTCAAAATGTCTTTATGTCATCTAAAGAGAAACTTTGCAGAGCAAGTCTTTTCCTAATACCAGTTAGGAAAAGTCACTGAGGGCTCCGAATTCAAGCATATCATATTTAAATTCCAACAGTAGGGAGCATGACAGAAAGCTCTGTTTCCAAAGATTTTGAGATGTACTCTGACCAAGTTTCAGGAACCTGCTGATCTGAGGTTGTGAGAGGTGTGGTGCAGCTTCAGCAAGTTCTTCATGTATCCAGGGCCCTAATTTTGCAGTGATTTGAATGTCAGCAGTCCAATTTTGAAGAGTATTCTCCATTCTACTGGTAGCCAGTGCAGTGAGCGAAGAATCGGTGTAATGTGACAGTGGCAAGGCTGGTTTGTTAGCAATCTGGCAGCAGCATTCTGCACTAATTGCAGGCGACGCAGGTCCTTTTTGGGGAGGCCAGCATAAAGGGCATTGCAGTAGTCCAGCCGTGATGTGATGAAGGGTGACCTAGGGTTGCAAAATCCTCTGGGGGAATCAAATGTTTAATTTTTGCAATGTTATAAGCAAATGGAACTATTTTGCAGTACTGGCCAGGCCCTTATTAAGAACTATTGTACAGTTAGCAATGCATGTACATGCACTAAGATCAGGCACTGAGGCCATGATACTGGGAAAGGTAATGATCAAGGCCATATTTCTGGAAAGGCCACAAAGGCCCAGGCTCGGGCAGCTTCAATCCAAAGGGATGGCAGGACATGGAGGAGGTGTTGCTGCATATGGAATAAGAGGCTACAAATGAAACAAGGAGGTTACAAATGGTGAGCAACATATGGAAGAGGGAAGCTGCACCACAAGGGAGGTGTATATAAAAGAGAGGGCTGCTGTGCATGGTTGGCACACAGGGAATAGGGGAGCTGCTGCTCATGGAAAGGGAGCCAACAAGAAAGCTTGACTAGGGGTACAAAAGGTATAAAACCTGCCTTGGTAATGGTTACATAATAAATGCATACTCGTATGCATTACATCTCCTTGTCTTCTTTGTGTGTACCAACTGGTCTTTGGGACGCAGCTACTGTGGAAGTAGATGAACCTAGAGGGATTTCTCAGACCAGATCAATTGGACACGTGATTGTCAGGCATCTAATAGATGACTGTGTTAGCTTTCATTAATCAGGCTCCCAAGCAGTGATTTGGGTGCCTGATGTGGTTAGTAGCCGATCGGCTTCTGCATAGTAATTAATGGTTGGAGCTGATCGTAGATAATCAGTAACAACTATTGGTAATTTGGGTGTTGGGGTTTTAAGGATAGTTTTAGGCACTTGGCCCAAGGGGCTAAGGTTAAGCATTAGGTGGGAGAGTTAAGGTTAGGCACTTATAGCAAGGTAGGGTTAGGCATAAGGTGAGGGGTTAAGGTTAGGCACATCCAGGGGGTTATGCATTAGGTGGTGGGTTCATTTATAGTGGAGGGTTTAAGTGAGAATGGGTATTGGGTACTGCATAGTTGCCTAACTCATGTGGCGGTGGTGCAATTCATATTCCATCAAAATGACCATGTATCAACTCTACACTGGCCCAAAGAGCTAAATGTATTTATTAGTTCTTAACCCTTCCCTATGATACATTATGACATTATTATTGGGCTAAAGTACACACACAAGGGGGTGGTGGGGGATAAGAGGACATGCCTAGTTCTGCCTTAAAAAACAGGGCTGCCACATGATGGCATATATCCACAAGAGATATGTAAATGGCTAGACTCACTGAAAAGAGATACAACCCTTCTGTAAAAAAAAATGTATATATATATATATATATATATATATATATATATATATATATATATATATAATTAGTATTATTATTACAAATTTTTCTTGTCATTTTGTGGTAAAGCTTTCCTAATTCATTCTCCTGCCTATTATTTACTCTTAAAGGGACTTCGAGCTCAAAATAAAAACGAAATCGGTACTTACCTGGGGCTTTCTGCAGCGACCAGTGTAGGTCGGGAGGTCCCACGGCGTCCATCTGGCTCTTCACCCAGGGCCTGGTCAGAAATGGCTCCCCGGTGGCTCCCGGTGACACTGGGCCCGAGTGTCGGGCTCCTTATTCCTGAAACGTCACGTCTGTTGTCATCACGGTGGCCGACGTGACAGTATGGCGCATGCGCGATTAAATCGCGCATGCGCAGTACTGTCACGCTGGCCACCGTGATGACGCAAGGCGGCCAGCGTGGTGACGACAGACGTGACATTTCAGGAAGAAGGAGCCCGACACTCGGGCCCAGTGTCGCCGGGAGCCGCCTGGGAGCCATTTCTGACCAGGCTTTAAAGGGAACCTGGGCTGAGAGGGATATGGTGGCTACCATATTTATTTCCTTTTAAACAACACCAGTTGCCTGGCTGTCCTACTGATTTCTTTGACTGCAGTAGTGTCTGAATCACAAACCTGAAACAAGCATGCAGCTAATCTTCTCAGGTTTTTGTCAGAAACACCTGATCTGCTGTATGTCTGTTCAGGGTCTATGGCTAAAAGTATTAGAGGCAGAGGATCAGCAGGATAGCCAGACAACTGCCATGGTTTAAAATTAAATAAATATGGCAGCCTCCATACCCCTCTTACTTTACAATGTCACAGAGAATCTACAAATCTTGAGCTGAAGCCACTCAGCACCGGAATTAACAGGGCCAAGATTAAACTGGCTGCAGTGTTACATGGACAGACAAGATTGAATGGAGAAAGTGGAGGACACATTCACTCAATTGCAAATTGTATTCCAAGCAAATAGATTAGTCATAAAAGTTCAAGACTTAACAATTCACATTGATGATGAAGGAGACTGACCATTCAGAACCAGAATCAGAATTGGTTGTATTCGCCAAGCATGACTGGGTTGTGCCGGGAATTGGACTTGACATGTACATGGCTCAGAATAGACCACCGTAGACCAGTGGTCCTCAAACTAAGGCCCGTGGGCCGAATGTGGCCCCCTGAGGGTTTTTTTACCGACCCCCACACACAAAATGTATTATAGACGCAGTCAGCTACATTTTTAAATATTGGTGGTCCGCATATAGAATGAAGCCAGAATGCAGTAATTCGCTAGTTTCCAATCAAATTCCACATCAGGTGACACTGTTGTCCAATTGGACTGAAGGTTGTTACCTTAGTATGCATCACTGTCTGGCCCGCAATGACTTCTATGTACACTCTAGCCCACCAGCAGTCTGAAGTATGTTGACCTGGCCCTCAACCCAAAACATTTGGGGACCCTTGTCGTAGACAGTCTAATATAAACAACAGCCAGAGGCAGTCTATCGGAAACAACAGCTAGAGGCCGTAGCCCTAGGGTGGAAAATGAGGGGCCGCTGAAAGGGGAAAAGCATGGAGAGAGTTCAAGAGGTTGACAGCAGAGGGGAACAAATAATTCCTATGCCTTGATGTCCTGGTGGAGATAGTCTGAAATCTCTGGCCGGATGGGAGCTGACTGAAAAAGCGTTGACCTGGGTGTGAGGGGTCGATGACAATCTTCAATCTTGACTTATACGCAATGCTTCTAACTGCCATGCGATGTGCTCATAGCGCGACCCAGTACTACATTAGCATGGTTGCTACTACGTTAATTAATGTAGTAGCGGCTGCTCTAGTGGAGTATTGTGGTTGTGCTATGAGCACTTTACGCGGCAGTTAGAAGCATCGCGTGTAAGTCAAGAGCACACTCTACCCTGACAGGACTGCGCGCAGCATGTACGGGCTGATATTAACCACACTGTGTGTGCTGTAGGTTTAATAAATCAAGCCCATTGTGACAAATGATCAATAAAATGCCTTTTAAACCCCCAGCAAGCAAAAAAATACTCAAAATAATTTTGATAGTACTTTCACACCTACTTTTTGGTACTTTTTCAATTGCAAAGGGATGAAACACTATTTTAAAGAGAAGATGAAAACTTCTCTCCTAGGAGAAAAAGTTAATTGAATCACTGCCAAAATGCTTCGTTTATACATAACCACGAAACATTGCATTAACAAAACAACGTTTTTTATTTTCTTCTTTTTCGAGGGAACTTGTTGTGCTCTATTGTTAATTTAATTATAGTTAAAGTTTTTATAAACATTTAGCCTTATAGCAGATTAGACCATTCTCCTATTTCCAATGATAATACAGAGGTCAGGGCGACACTTTTAGTTTTGCTAAACCATCTATTTCCTCAGAATAAAAAAGTATTTGCCACTTTACGTTTCATATCCTAGACGATCATAATTGGATTTTTCTATTCTGTCCTTTCTGTTTGTTCTTTTTGTAAAGAGTACTCAACATGAATTTACAGCAGGTGTTGAAATGTAGTTATATTTCTGGTACTGCAGAAGCGCAGTCAAGTGAAATGAAGTGTGCATTATCCCCATAGGGTTCACTTGAGGAAGTGGCATACAGCAGATATTTTACCATATGGGTTCTTTTTGTGCTTTTCAAACAATTTCTGAAGCTTAAGCTAAGTCTCAGATTATATGTGTGTAATGTGCACAAAATAACCTACTGTAGATATCTGTATGTGTAGCAAGTGTGAGCAAGGGTGTATTAGAGACACTTTCATATGAGCTCCTCACTTTATTCTCTTTGTCTCGTTCTATCTCTGCTCCAATCTTCTATTCTTTTGCCAAGTGTAATAAACTCTGATAAGCAGACTTTCAGAAAACAGTAGCACCTCTTCAATACAAGTAGCAGCCCTCAAAATCCAGGCTCACCTGTGATGAGGAAATATGATGCTTCCTCTTTATAATTAAATTTGCTTAAACTTCTGGTATCAGGATTTTTGTTATACTCTAAGATCTCACTGCATAAACAACTTTGCAAGGATCATTTGAATACATCTCAGGTTTAAAAGGATGTGGCTATTTCCCCTATTGATTTTAGGGGCTGTACAAAAATCTTATTTGTAGCCGCTATTTGTAGCTGCTATTTGTCACCGCTATTTGTCACCGCTATTTCTAGCCATATTGTGGGTGCCCATTTAAACAAGATGTTGGAGTTAAGGTTAGCTGGGGGGTTAAGTTTAGTTGGGATGGGGGGTTGAAGGTTTGTTGCCCACCAGGTTAAGGGTTAGGCACCACCGGGGGTGAGGTTAAGGGTTAGTTACCACCAGGGGGGTTAAGGTTTAGGCACCACCAAGGAAGAGTTAAGCGTTAGGCACCACCAAGGGGAGGTTTAAGGGCTAGGCACCACTGAAGGGAGGCGGGTGTTAAAGGCTAGGTACCACTAGCAGAGGGCTCTGTGAGAGAGTAGGGAGATGTTAGGTCATAGTAAAATATTTGCAAATGTTACCGATATTTTCGGTAGCACTACTGATATTCTACTACCGGTATCCTATGCCCTTGTAAACTTTCAAGTATATTCAGGACTCTGCTTCCTCTTCCTTCCTCTTATCGAGACCATGCCCTTTACATGCCTTTGTAGTTTTTGAGAAAATCAAAAGTTTAAAAACAATTTTTCCTTTGCATTTTTAGAATCCATTTTCTCAAAACTACAAGGTTTTTAAAAATTATTTTTTTTTTACTTTCTGCCACTATTAACATTTGTAGCAATGATGGTGACTACTGACATCAGCTTATATGGGGACTTTGCTATTAACCACTAAAGTCGGCACGAAATTACACAAAAATTGCACAAAATTATGAATAAATTACACTAAATCAATTGAATTTCCAAATTGCAATGATCTATGGTCTTAAAGAACATCCTAGGTGAAAATAAACTGATGAAAAAAAAATGTATCTATCCTTCTGCTCCTAAAATGACTTTTTTAGATATCCCACGGTTTTATTTTATATTTCAATCTGTTTTGTAATTTTTTTACTGTTTCATTGTCTCTGCTCAATTACACATTCATTGAAGTATGCCAGAGCTCAAATCTATGAATTATGGATCCCTTTTACCTCTTTCCTGCTCTTAGAAGCCATTTACTGACAGGAAAGTGTTTTAAGGCTGTAATTACTTATCAGTGAGGGTATGCTAAAGTCTGACCTGGTCCTTACCCGGGCAGAAACTGTTACTTTCACACGTGATGTTTAACTCTTTCAGGCAGAAAGAGAAAAAAAGGAACACAGCATAGTTATTTCTGTGCTTGGCACTGTACATACACATGTTTATCTCATCGTGTCACATGTCACCTCGGTTTTAATTGTAAAAAATTGAATGAAATTCTGCATAATTGTAATTGGCAGATTACGATCAACACTATTCAACCTCATAGAAGAGAACTCTCTGAGGATCTTAAAAAAATAATAATTGTGGCCCTACATAAAGATGGCCTAGCCCTAGACTATAAAGGGCTATATGATGTATATGGAAGAGGGAACATGTAGGAGGAGCTCTGGGATGATGAGCTTTCTGATTAAAATTTACATTTTTGTCTAGCTCGATATTTTTTTGAAAATATAATGGCCCTTTGCAAAATACACATTTTTCCAAAAAATTAGAACTTTCTTGAAAATGTGTTTTCTCATCCCCAATGACCTCAATGCATTTGGTGAAAATGCATTTGTGCATGCATGTCCTGACTCCTTAGTATATCTGGGCATATTTTAATCTGTGCAAAAAAAAAAAAATTCTCATGTCTATAGGCTTCAATCCATTTGACAAGAGTGTAATTTCTTCACGAAAACAAGGTAATAAAAATGGACATATTTGGTCATCACTACTCTGCATGGTGAATGGCTGCAAATGCAAAAAGAGAGGGAAGTTTAACTATATGAGAAGACTGGTATACTGAAAAAAATATCTAATTCAGTGAAAAAGTCCTTAATGAAGAAATAAACCCTTCATGAAACAAAGGTTTCTATTAATGTTCCTCATCATAATCCAAGTATTAATACAAGCTGTCCAAATTATCGCAATCCTCTGGGGTCTTCATTAAACCTTCACTGGTGTTCTCCCAATGCCCACGTAAAACCACACTGTATAAAAAATGAACTAATTAAAAGTTACAGAAAAAAAAAACTATTTGGAATTTCCAGTAAGGGATCATCACTGATCTCTTCATCTGGATCAATGGGAACCCTTCATAGGGAAAACTCCTGAGACATACTTGGATTATAATGAAAGACATTAATACAAACAAACCTTTCTTTTTTTTTACAAAGGACTTTTCAATGTTTCATTCTCTTTTTTAGTTTTTTTTCCTGTTCTATGGATCTTTTTCTATTTTGTATTAGTGGTAATAGTTTAGGAGTAATAACTTTTCCCCTATACTTATCTCCCGGGACATGTTGGTAGTTGTAGTTGTAGTGGTGGTAGTGGTGGTGTGTGTGTGTGTGTGTCTGTGTGTTTTTGGGGTGGGGGGGATCTTATTTAAGGAGTTTTTGAGTTCATTCCAAGCACCTAATACTATTACCTGGTCTTGTCCTAGATATCAGATGGGGGAATAAGACTCTTGAATTAGACATTGGATAAGGCAGATAAGGTGAAAGGGGCATACACACACACACACGCACTTACACACACGCGCGCGTGCACACACACGCGTGCGCGCACATACACACACACGCACGCACACACGCACGCACGCACACACACACACACACAGTGACAGTAACCACATGAAACAGTATTGTTCAGTCAGCAGAGCCTGAGAAATTTCAGGCTCATCTTGGAAATCGTGGCATACTTTTTTATTTAAAAGAAAGAAAAAAAATTGAAAATTCAGGCCATTTTTACATTAGTTACTTTGGATTGCGGTGTGATGCGATGCCCTTTCCGCATCACACTACAACACAAAAAACTCACTCATATGACCTTGAGTGAAGAGTGCGTCAACAGAGTCATATGCATAGTGCCGTCCCTGGTCAGTGATGTACTCCCTGCTGAACAGGAAGTATGTCACTGGGATTCCTTGAGATTACCATTAGTCTGCGCATGCATGCCGCAACACACAGTGCTCCGGCACTTACTGTGTCACCCATAGACTTCCATTACCCAAAGCAACATGCGTTAAGCACGGTTCTTGCAGTAAGGTGCTGCAGCCCTTACATAGGATTGGTAAACAAGAGTGGGCACGAATTCCTAGAAAAAAAACACAGAGCCAGCGGGAGCCCAAATGGTGTAGTACCACACTGATTTGTGATGAGGTAACGTACAAGTGTATACACAAACAGTAGTACATAAGGCGTAGTCAGGATCAGGCCGTAGTCCTACACAAAGTCAGAGGTATCGAGGTACAGAGTAGCAAGGCAATATCGTAGTCAATAAACAGGCAGGGTCATACACATAAGTCAGATGTCAGTCGTATTGTAAGGATCAGGCAATAACGAAGTCAGGGACAGGCCGAGTCGAACACGTGTATCAGATGGCAGTGGTACAGAAGGACAAGACAAGAGCGAGGTAAAGAGGCAGGCAAGAGGTCGGTACACAGATAAATATACAATAGGATGTTACTTCAAAATATTACGAAAATATATAAGATAATTACAAAAGGCAAAACTGACTAACTAGAGTACATATATATATTGTGCGTCTACACAATATATTAATGTAGCTCTCGAAACTCACTGACTTGACCAAGAATCAGCGAACTGATTAGTATCAAGGCCAGTGTGCAACTGACTCACTTGGCCTAATATATCCAGGAGGCAGAGCAGATCCAGCACCCAGGATGCGAGACCTTTGATGCACTGCCAGTGGGATCCCGGGGATGCCTTCAGAAGACGTCTGAGGGATGCTGGGGATGCCCTCGGAAGACGCCATAGCGGAAGTCTCGCCGCTGGAGACGCCGCGGGACCTGCCGCTGGAAGGTAAGATCATCACATGTAGTATGTTCAAAGGATAGAGAGAGGAAGTCAATTATAAGTAAGTACTCACAAAGGTGGGTTACAAGAAAAGCAATCATCAACTGCGCTTTAGGAGGATACTGCCTCCAAAAAGGTACAGGTCGCCGCCTGTACTGGTCGCACTCTGCATAAAAGGACCTGAGGCCCAGGGGTCTGGGAAGATAAACATCTAGCATTGGGCTAGATGTTTATCTTCAACCGGCACAGTGATTGGCCTGATTATGTGAGATGGAGCTCACGAAACGTGTTGCCTTGTGCTTAATAAATTAATTTCTTACTGTACCATAAGTGATTTCTTGTCTGAAGTAAGCCACCTCAAGTTGGTTTTAAAGGAGGAGGTTTTTCCGAATACAGAGGGAGGCGGTATGTCTGGGCAATGGGTTTACAACAACATGGAAATTTCACGAGTGAGTATACCGGCGAGGAGGGAAGTGTATTAAACGACTCGCTGTAGCTCAGACAGAGGCGCCCATGGGTAATGTAGTTTATGTGGATAGGAGGGGGGAGTTCCGTATGGCAGTATAGAGGAGATGGGATGAGGTTTAATGTGGGAGGTCCCCGGGCGTCCATTTAATCAATATTTCCGCCTAATGAAGAAACGGACCAATTGCGGAAGCCTAAGTCCTAGAGGCAGCTGGGAAGTGTAGGCTGCAGGAGGTTTTAGAGCAGAAAATTGCCCAATCCAGAAGAAGGGAAAAGTAGGGTAGCGTGCACCAATCAGGAGGCGGCTGCTAAAACCCCGAGAGCAGGATGGGTAATGTAGGCTTAATCTTAGCTAACCGCAGAATGCACCAACCAGGAGGCGGCTGCTAAAACCCCTAGAACAGGGTGGGTAATGTAGGCTGAATATTAGCCAATCGCAGCGCAAGCTGAGGAAATACACTGTAAATGACGAGTGAATTGTGCTGATACCTTGTAGCATGTGACTATGGGTTGTGGGTATATAGCGTCCTCTCACTCTGATTGGCTCAAGCCCCTGATGAGTCATGGGACGAAACTAGTTGGGCGGAGCCTAAGGAGTGAGGGACGCTTAGACGAGCTCGATGAATTCTGATATGCGCATTTGTACTGGATGTTTGTGAGTGCACTTTTTTAAAAAAAAAATTTAAATAAAAAACGGTTTTACACTATGCTGGTCCCTGTTTGAGTCTTAGGGACATTAAGGCTGGAAAAGGATCATGGACAGTATCTGTGAAGTGTGATTGCTGGTCTGTGCTGGGTCAGCCATTAAATTTGGTGAGAGGCCATATTGAGTATATGGTGGAGGAACACAAGGTGTTTTTGTAAAATCTGGGAGCACTGGTGTGTTTTTCCTGAGTGTTATTATTATGAAAACAGTATCACACTATCCGAGTGCTTCTTTGTTTTATGCCCCCATATTGAGGAGTCAAGAGAAAGCTAGGATATCCTGCACACTGGCCGGGCCAGAAACGCTATTAGCTGTTCCTGAAAAGGCAGCTTAATATCTGGTGAGCGTATACTGGTTATTATTTATTTCCGGGAAGACTCCTTGAACTTCATGCAGCGTTTAGAATTTGGACACTGTGACATATGAACTGCTGTGGGACTTTTATATGTTTATATATTTTACAGAACAGAGGAATATTTACTGTGGAAACACTTATTATCCGGTTCAGCGCCGCGGTACGAAAATCTTATGCATCCGAGCAACGTTCACCTCCCATTTATTCGCCTATAACTTTATTGCTACTTATCACAATGAAGTGATCTATATCTTGTTTTTTCCGCCACCAATTAGGCTTTCTTTGGGGGGTACATTTTGCTAAGAGCCACTTTACTGTAAATGCATTTTAACAGGAAGAATAAGAAAAAAACAGAAAAAAATCATTATTTCTCAGTTTTTGGCCATTATAGTTTGAAATTAATATACGCTACCGTAATTAAAATGCATGTATTTTATTTGCCCATATGTCCCGGTTCTTACACCATTTAAACGATGTCCCTATCACAATTTATGGTGCCGATATTTCATTTAGAAATAAAGGTGCATTTTTTCAATTTGCGTCCATCCCTATTTATAAGCTTATAATTTTAAATAATATAATAACATATTCTCTTGACATGCATAATTAAAAAGTTCAGACCCTTGGGTAACTATTTATGTTGTTTTTGTTTTTTTTTTTAATTGTATTTTTTTTTTTTTTATAAAAAAAAGTGTATGTGGGTAATTTTTGGTGTGGGAGGGAAACTGCTAATTTTAAATGTAAAATTATATTTTTTTTAATCAAAAATGTATGTGGGTGCAGTTTACTATTTGGCCACAAGATGGCCACAGTGAAAAACGTCCTGGATGCGAACGATCTCGCATCCAGGAACTAAAATGCTGGGGAAAAGTTTCCTGGGGGCAGAAATACCGCGCTCTCTGGAGAGAAAGCGTCGGTATTTCTGCGGGGAAGCTAGATCGGTGAATGGGAATTATATTCCCATTCACTGATCGGGGGGCTAGCGGCGGGCGGCGGGTACGCGCGCGGGCGCGCGCCCGATCGCGCGCACCACGCAGGGTAAACAGCAGTGCCTATCTGGACGAGGAAACTCGTCCAGATAGGCCGAACTGGTTATAGAAATATACTGTTGAGCGCCCTGTTAACTGTATAAATATTGGCTTAAAGTGATACACACACTTAACTACAGGAGCGACCCAGAAAGTGAAGAGTAGTATAGGAATTTCTATTAGGGTAAAGTGATTGAGGAGCGCACACTATAGGTTAATGTTTTGTGGTTTTAAACTTAACTTTTAATACTCTTGGGCACCTCTCCACCGTGTGTTGTTCTTACATAGGATTGGATACTTCCGGTGTGCCGCAACAGACTGCAATAGGTGTGAAAGTCTCCATAGATTTTCATTGCTTTTGCAGCCCCTTGCGGTAAAATAGGGCAAGGCAATGCAGGTTTTGACTTCTAGTATAAAAGGGGCCTCACAATAAGGATTATACATAAATAAAATAATTACCTATTTGGAGATAAAAAAAAAGAAAGTTTTTTTTTCATCTAGGGAAGTTAAAAACTGTTCACGCTTCTGTCCTTTTTCAGTATACATATATAATAAATCTAAAACACTCATTGAATAAAGAGACAACAACACAAGACTGATTTTGATGTGTTACACTTTCACCTGCGATCAGAGAAAACCTAAACTGCACAAAAAGGGTTCTCGAATATGACAAATCACCGTGTTGTAATTTCATTTAAACAGCAGTGTTAGCTTTCAAACATTGAGGACCTTAACCAGTTCACCGTAATAAATTCTGCTATAGTTTGCATTGTTTGTGAAATGGACGTGTTACACACTGACACTATTAATGCCAATTTGTAACCTTGCATCTGGACTGTTCGCAGCGCTGTCACAAGTCAGTCAGGATCTAACAATAAATTGATGTTTTCCATTAGGCATTGTAATAGGAACATAAATCAACTATTTTTTTTTATGTAATACAGGTGTTATTGGTTGTATAACAGACAAATCTGAAAAGACACAAATCTATAAGTCATCAATAACAAAGCCTACAGTTATATTTGTATGTGCGAAGCATCAGTTTCATGCCATAAAAACAGTACAGTTACTAAAATGATCACAGTGGAATGAACAAAATAAAAAAAAAAAGTTCTAGTTATAGAGAAACTACTTTCTAGTAGTAAAAATAGTAATTTTCTTTTGCCTTTCTACACCCTATCACTGATGGATGTGTATCAGAGGGAACCTTGTATTCTGCTTAACTCACATTATTGTACAACTAAATGTTTGTTTTGGCTGAGAGATTAGAAAAAATCATTGTACAAGCACATTACTCGGGTACCTGATGAGCAGCTTAAGGTGGCCATTCACCACTCAATGTATAGCCAGATAAACCATTAGATAGATCCCTCTCTGATGGAATCTGATCAGAGAAGGATCTGTTGCCTGAACACACACTACACAGAGAATTCCAATAGATTTCAGCATAAAAAATATTGAAAATTGTCCCCATGGCACCGCCTGCCGGGCTGCTTCCCCTCCCCCCATGCCCATGCCCAGTGTTTGAGGATTTTAGAGTTGAAGTAAAACATGTATTTTTTACTCACCTGGGGCTTGTTCCAGCCTGGAGCAGCAGTCTCAATTCCTCGCTGCAGCAGTGGTGATCCTCGTTGTCCCCGCTGTATAATAATGAAGACCTGCCGGCGCGGTCGGCTCTTCTGCATGTGTCCATGTCATTTGGCACATACGGCACCTGTGCACAACTACTGCGCACGCTCAGTACGTGCCAGATGACGTGGACGCATGGCCAGAGCAGACCCCGCAGACAGAAAAGCCGACCCCACCGATGGATCACCATTATTGTGGACAGCCAGTGGGGACTTTGAGGACCATCGGAGCTGCGGCGAGGGACTAAGACTGCTGCACAAGGCTGGAAGAAGCCCCAGGTGATTAAAAAATAGGGTTTTTTTTACTTCGCCTCAGAAGTCCTTTAAGTCTCAGCTCTCTGCTGGTTCAACTCCTGGCCTCCTCCAGTGTTTGGCATCACCGTAAGCATCTGTGCCATGTGACTCAACACATCCAAGCATGAGCCAATGTCATGTGGTAAAAGCATTTGCGGTGATGTCGGACACTGGAGGAGGCTAGGAGTTGCACAAGTGGAGAGGTGGGGCTTTAACACTGAGCATGGGCATGAAGAGGAGGGACACTTTACAATTGGGGGGACACTGATCAGGGGTCCACTGGTTGACCCGACACGGAATGTCGATCAAGCCCCTGTGAACATGATCTTTATTAATTCATTTCATTCCCGATACACCCAATTTGATCAATTTAGTCCAGAAATCAATCGAAAGATTGATCGGGTGGCTATGTTGCAGCACCTCTTCTGATTCAATAAAATTATCAAATTGGAAGTTCATTTGGTCTGCAATATCGAGATATGTATGAGCACCTTTACTCTTTTTTTTAGAGTGCAGGGACTGGATGTAAGGCCTTCTGGGGAAGCTTTAACAGTGCCTCCCATAAGGATAATAGTGGCTGCTAGTCAGAGAACCAACACAACATAACACTAATAACCTTGTCAATGACATCAGAAGACACTTGCATTCACACCAGATTTTTACACAGACAGGTAAACAAGTGAGATTAAATAAAATCTTTCTTTCTTTTTTTTTGATAGCTGAATGAACTGACTGTTGTGTAAACTTCAGAGTTAAAATTTAACCATTTTCATCTGTAGTAGATAAGTCTACCTATGTTGCCTCCAGAGGACCTAAAACTACATGAGGCTCCACTAACACTTGACAAGATCCCTGATGCAATCGTAGATTTACAGGTGGGCAGGGCTTCAGGGCTAGATGGTCTGCCTATAGAATTTTATAAACACTATCATAAGCATATGGCCCCTAAACAAAAGGAAACTCCCCAGCTATATTTTGCACAGGGATAACTCCCACCCTCCATGTCTGAAGCTCGTATAGTTGTCATACCCAAGCCGGATAAGGATCCTCTCCAGTGCACATCATATCGTCCAATCTCACTTCTGAATGTGGATGCCAAAATACTAGCTAAACTGCTAGCGGTTAGATTGAATAAAGTAAGTATTAAGTTAATTTACCATGACCAATCAGGTATTATGCTAGGAAAAGACACTGACATCAATATTCAGTGGCTGATCACAAATATATCTGCCCCTCACTCCAATGTAGGTCAGAGAGTCATAACCTCATTTGATACTGAGAATGCTTTTAACTTGGTTGAGTGGGGCTATCTGTGGGCTACTCTTAAAGCGGTATCGTCACCATAAAAATCAAATTTCAACAGCAACTTGTCTGAGTGTATTAGGTGATAAAGATGCTAATCCTGCATTCAAAACTTTCAAAACTTTTTCTGTTGTTATGATTTGGAGTTATCATATACCTTAGGAGCACTGGCTCTTTAGTAGTCGGTGCCAAAGAATTGCATGCTGGGGGTTCATTTTATCTCTAATATATTCCTCCTCTTCCCTTTATTTCCGTGCCTGCTGCTTATCTGAAACCTAATCCCCTACTCGCTTGTGTTTACAACCAAGGCTGAGGTGACTCAGCGATTGGAGGAGACAAGAAAAAAAGTAAAGTGCAGAAATGACATCACGATTTAGCCTTAACTGTGGGCAAAAGACATGGCCCCCACCAGGAACAGAATTCTCGTCATTTACTATATAACATTCACTGAAATCAAAAGTGGACAGTACAATACATGTGTTATGTAAGTAGATCAAGTATTTATCTACTTATATATGTTTTTCCCCCCTGGAATAGTATGGCTGATCCTACTGCTTTAAGAGATTTAGAGATACATGTGTAAAATGGATCCTACTTCTTTATGCCAGCCCAGTAGCAAAGATTAGGACAGTTAAGGTAATTTCACAAGCTTTTTGTCCTGAGAGAGGGACTAGGCAGGGATGCCCCCTCTCTACAGTACTTTTCGCTGTGGCCATGGAACCAATTGTGGCCCGTATCAGGCAAGCTACCTCAGTGCAGGGGCTTAAAATAGTCAGTTTGGAGAAAAAAATATGGTTGTATGTCGACGACATGCTTCTTTACATAAACAACCTGGCCAACTCATTAAAGCTGCCATGCAGTTATTTATTGATTTAAAGTAATCTCAGGAATCAAAATCAATTGGAATAAAACCCTCCTATTGCCTCTTGATGATAACTTTCAGGCTAGTCTAGGCCCTAATTTCCCTTTTGTAGTTGTGATACAATTTAAATATCTGGGGGTTCAAGTAAATAAAGATATTACAACATCTTAACATTGACCCGGTTATATGCAATCTGGAAGCCAAATGTAAGATTTGGGATAGACTGCCATTAACTTTGATTGGAAGAATCAACTTATTAAAGATGATATTCTATTCCAAATTCACATACTTTTTTCGAAACTGTCCTGATTGACTCCCAAATTCTTTATTTTGTAGACTTGATACTACTATGTTTAAGTTTATCTGGGCAGGGAAGCAACCCCGTGTAGCTTTAGATATTTTTCAGCTTCCCAAAAACAGAGGGGGTCTTGCTATGCCTCATTTACAGAAATACTATTGGGCCTCATTGTTAGTTACGATCTCAAGACGATCTCAATCTGGCTGTAACTGCTGAGGCAGTAATTTAAGGATCATATGAGCAACTCCCTAATTTTCCATATAGAGGTCTGAAATCCAATTCTCTGGCTACATTGGCTATGGCAACGACTTTGAGAGCATGGAGCTAGGGCTCCGCTGCAGGTCATCAACAAATTATCCCCTTCTATGCCATTATGGAGTAACCCACAATTTGCACATTTTCTACACATTCCGGACCTCATAATATGGGCACGCTATGGAGTAAAAAACCTTGCCCATATTATGGGTAAAAATTCTTTACTTTTGTTTGAACATGTTAAACACCAATTTGACATTCCCAATAGGCATCTCTTTTGGTACCCGCATTTGCGCCATGCGTACAATGCCCAATTTGGATCCCAATCTTTAACCCTGAGCACAGATAGTCTGCAGCAGCTATTACTTACTAGAGGTCTACCTAAAATGTTATCAGCTATCTATAATGAACTTATTACACTGAATAATACGAAAGTAGACTGACGTCTCCAAAAATGGACAACCGATGTACCTGACCTTGACAGGGAGGACTGGGATGAGATTTTAGGGGAGTTTCCCACTATAGTGGTGTCTGCTGGGACCAACTACAACAGACTAAATTCCTTCATAGAGTATACCTTACGCCCGAGCGCATGCACAAAATGAATGTCACTAGCCCAGACAGATGTTGGAGGTGCTTAGTGGACCTGGGAAATTTTATACACATTTTTGGACATGACCAATAATTGTCCCCTTCTCGAAATGATTATTGAAAATAATCAATACCTTGCTTCAAACCACTTTGTCTCTAGTCCCTGGACTGATGTTGCACGGAAAACTTGGTGAGACGACCTTGTCTAAACATAAACAGATATTAGTTAATGTGCTGTGCTTTCAAACCAGAAAAGAAATACTGATATTTTGGAAGACAAGGCTTCTGTGCCGACATTGGGCTCCTGGACAAAGGAAATTAATAAAACGTTACTCCTGTATAAAATAATTTATTTAGACAATGGCCTAAAAAGTATCTTAAAGTTTGGGGCATTTGGGAAGACGGGATTGTGGAACTCACAAGTTCTAATTTCATATCTATACTAGATTACAATGGCTGTCTCTGGGGCCTGTAGGTTGTGGCCCTGGGATGGGGAGGGGGGATGGACCAGACTTAACTCTCCTTTTTTTCTTTTTCTCTGGACCAATACAAAATGGTCATGTTCTGCAAAGAGACCACTGATTTCATTGAGGATCATTTTACTTCCGTTCTCCTATTAATTGATGGCATGATATCCTGATATGGAGCTTATGGGTCTACACTACTGTTTTCTTGTGTATTTTTCTAGAATATTAATGTATGGCTCTGCACAGTACTGTACCTTCTCTTGATGTATGTACCTTTATTACAAAATAAACATTTTAACTGTTAGACAAAAATGTAACCATTTCCACTGAAAATAGGAATATGAGAATGCAGGGAGATTCTATACATCTAATTAAGAATCTCATAGGTTTATTTTCAGTTCAGGCCTGTTTTATACCAGGGTACCTCTGCTTCTTAAAAGCCAAAAGTATAATTGCATTTTTACTTACCTATGGTTTCTTCCAACCCCTAGAAGTCTCTGTGTCCCTTGCCGCAGTTCTGCAGTCGCCAAGTCTTCTCTGGTCCCCTCTGTAGCGGGGACCTGGCCTGGTCAGTGGCTTCTGTGGGTGCTCAGAAGGTCACTCTCCTGTGGCTGGGAAAGTCCTGCGCAGGTGCAGTGTTACTGAATTGAAGATTTGGTGATTGCGAAATTGCGAAATTGCAGCAAGGGACGCAGAGACTTATAGGGGGTTAAAGAAGCCCTAGGTAAGTAAAAATGCAATTACACTTCTGGCCTCATGTATCCTCTAGGCCAGTTTTACACTGGACTTGTGCCATTGCTATGCTGTGTGAGCACTGCATCACATAGCAGAAGTGAGGCTTCATATGACCTTGCAAGAAGGTGCGGTAACAGGGTCATATGCATAGGCCCGCTGCCGGCTAGTAATGTACTCCTTGCTGGACAGGAAGTATCTCACTGGGATTCCTGTTGGTCTGTGCATGCACGTCACACCACACCCGCATCATGCACACTAACTGCGTCGCCCATTGACTTTTATTACTAAATACACCATGATGTGGTAGGCACAGATCATGCGGTAACATGCTGCAGCCTTTGCATAAGTATTGCAGCTGATTAACCTCCCTGGCGGTATGATTATTTCCAGATTCTGTTTCAAAAAGCGGTGCAATTTTTTCACAAGCTTTCAGACCCTAAAAATCATACCGCTTGATAGATCTGCAGCAGCCCTGCACATTCCACACTTCCGATGGATCCAACTTGGGATTACTGCTCAGAGATCTGTATTTCCGTCCGAGCCTGAGTTTATTGATCATAATATATAAAAAAGAAATATACAATACAACAGTATCAGAGATATGGTGGCTGGATAGTGTAATGGTTAAGGGCTCTGCCTCTGACAAAGGAGACCAGGGTTCGAATCTTGGCTCCTCCTGTTCAGTAAACCAGCACCTATTCAGTAGGAGACCTTAGGCAAGTCTCACTGATACTGCCTATAGAGTGCGTCCTAGTGGCTGCAGCTTTGGCACTTTGAGTCCTCCAGGAGAAAAGCGCAATATAAATGTTCTGTGTTTGTTTATATCTGCATCATGTACATAATATAACCGTTAACCTGGCATGCTTTCATTGAAATTTAAACCCAGAAAAGAAAACACTAAACACTACAAAGATAATGTCTGTAACTAATAAAGTTAACATTGAAGGCGTTAGGGGACGTTGAGGGGACTCCTTGAAAAAATTATTTGAAAAGGAACAATCTGGGAAGCTGATGCTGAAGTAGGATCATTTAAGATATATAAATGAATCATCTGCGGGTGCGGGGAGAGTCTATCCAGGCCTTCCAGATTCTGTTAAATTTGGCAAGAGTGCCATTTTTTCATATATGGCCTTTCTGAAAAGAAATAACTTTATTAACACAACTAATCCATTCAGAGCGAGTGGGTAGCGTAGTAAGTATCCAATACCTTGTAAGGAGCTTTTGGGCTATATGTAAGACTTCTATAGTGAAATGTTGAGTATACTTTTCAGAGAAGGAGCTTGAAAAGATATAGAGTAGACACATTCTTGGATCACATGTAATAGGACAGCCCATATAATCATTCAAGAATTTGGCTATTTGATCCCAATATGTATTGACTTCAGGACATGACAAATCATATGACAAAAGTGGCCTCTACTTACCATACATTTAGGACAATTTGGAAATTGACCCGGTTTGAATTTAGAGAGACGGACTGGAGTGAGAAATTCTCTATGCGGAACATACAGATAAATGAGCCTATCTGGGGCATGTGGAGATACTTGTATCACCCTATCAAGGGTGTCCTCCGATTCTTGATTATCCACTAAACCAACATCTGCTTCCCATATCGACTTGCGAGAGTTAGCTCTGACACTAGCATCTGGAGAGATGATTGCACTATATAGCATATTTTATTTATTTATTTATTTATGTACTTATATAGTGCTGACATATTACGCAGCGCTGTACAGAATATATTGTCTTGTCACTAACTGTCCCTCAGAGGGGCTCACAATCTAGTCCCTACCATAGTCATATGTCTATGCATGTATCGTGTAGTGCATGTATCGATATTAGATGCTTAGAAATAGTATCACCAAGAATCTATATATATAAAATCGGATGTATGTGTGTGTGTGTGTGTGTATGTATGTATGTGTGTATGTGCCGCGATCACTCGAAAACGGCTTGACCGATTTGAACGAAACTTGCTACACAGATCCCTTACTACCTGGGATGATATGTTCTGGGGGTCTCGCGGCCCCCCTGCATACCTGGGCG
Organism: Hyperolius riggenbachi; assembly: GCF_040937935.1. Taxonomy (NCBI): domain Eukaryota; kingdom Metazoa; phylum Chordata; class Amphibia; order Anura; family Hyperoliidae; genus Hyperolius; species Hyperolius riggenbachi. Next base: position 447,028,373 of record NC_090648.1, read on the forward strand.
GAGCTACAAACAGCAAATCAGATTCCACCCATTCAAGTCAATGGAAAAAATGTAAAAGGCTTCCATTCTCACAGTAATCAAGCCAGAGTCCCCACACTTGGCACAGCTGGTCACTTGGTGACCGAGGTTACAAATCCAGGAAAAGTGGGAGGAGCATAAAACAGCCAATCAAATTTCAGCCGTTCATTTTAAATGGGAAAATGTAAACTGCAGCCATTCTTAGACTGTTAATCGCAGGGTTCTCAAACTTGCCACACTTGGTCACTGGGTGAATGTGATTAAGATTCAAGAAAATTGGTGGAGCCTACAACAGCCAATCAAAATTCACCTATTGATTTTCAAGGGGAATATTTAAACTGCTGCTATTCTTACACTTTTAATGGCAGAGGCTTCAAACTTGCTACAGTCGGTCATTGGGTGACTGAGGTCCAAATTCACTAAAGGGGCAGGGCCACATACAGCCAATCAGATTTCCTTGGTGGATAAACTGCTTCCATTCACACATTTTTGATGCCAGGAACCTGACAGCTCACAAACTTGGTCATTGAGTGACTGTGTGTCAAGGTTACAAAAAGTGGGCGGAGCCAAAACAACTTTTACTGGGAAAATATAAACTGCAGCCATTCTTACACCGTTAATGGCAGGGTTCTCAAACTTTGCACAGTTAGTCATTGGGTGACAGATTAAGATTTTGGAAGGTGGGTGGAGCCTACAACAGCCAATAAAAATTCACCTTTTGATTTTCAAAGTGAATATCTCATCTGCTACCATTCTCTTATACTGGTAAAAGCAGATGCCTCAAACCTGGTACAGTTGGTCACTGGGTGACTAGGGTCCAAATGCAGGAAGGGGGCAGAGCCACAAACAGCCAGATGTGTTTACTTTTCAATGGGAATATACAAAGTATTGATACCAAGGACCTCAAAGCTGATAAACTTGATAATTGAGTGACTGTATGTCAAGCTTAGAAAAAGTGGGCGGTGCCAACAACTTCATTTTTTACATTGCAGGGTTCCCAAACTTTACACAATTGGCCACTGGGTGACTGGGATGAATATTCAGAAATGTGGGTGGAGCCTACAACAGCTAATCAAAATGTACCTATTAATTTTCAAGGGGAATATTCACACCATTCTTACACTTTTAGTGGCAGAGGCCTCAAACCTTATACAGTCAGTCATTAGGTGACTGGGGCCCAAATTCACTAAAGGGGTAGAGCCACAAACAGCCAATCAGATTTGTTAGATTGATTTCAGCCATTCTGTTATTGGCAGGGTTCTCAAACGTGACACAGTTGGCCACTGGGTGACTGGGACTAATATTCAGAAGAGTGGGTGGAGCCTACAGCAGCCAATCAAAATTCACCTTTTAATTTTCAAGGGGAATATTTACATTGCTGCCATTCATGCACTCTAACATCATGCACTCTAGAGGCCTAACATCTGCTACAGTCAGTCACTGGGAGACTGGGGTTTAAATTCTGAAGGGAGCGGGCCAAAAACAGCCAATCAGATTTGTTTATTTTCAATGGTAAAATGCAACTTATTGATGCAAAGACCCCAAAGCTCATAAACTTGGTAATTAAGTGACTGTATGTCAAGATTAAAAATAGTGGGCGGAGACAACAACTAACTTTTTACATGGGGAAATGTAAACTGCAGCTTTTCTTACACTGTTAATGGCAGGGTTCTCAAACTTCACACAGTTGGTCACTAGATGACTAGGATTAATATTCGGAAAAGTAGGTGGAGCCTACAAGAGCCAATCAAAATTCACCTATTGATTTTCAAGGGGAATATTGAAACTGCAGCCATTCTCACACTGTTAATAGCAGAGGCCTCAAACCTGCTACAGTCAGTCGTTAAGTGTTTGGGGGTTCAAATTCAGTAAAGGGGTGGAGCCAAAAACAGACAGATTTCTTTGCTAAATAAAGTGATTCCATTAGCACAATTTTGATGCCAGGAACCCAAAAGCTCACAAACTTGGTCATTGAGTAGTGACTGTGTGTCAAGGTTACAAAAACTGGGTGGAGTTAAAAACAGATTTTTCTGGGAAATTGTAAACTGCAGCCCTTCTTCACTGTTAATGGCAGGGTTCTCAAACTTAGCATAGCTGGTTACTGGGTGACTGGGATTAATATTCAGAAAAGCGGGTGGAGCCTAAAAATGCCAATCAAAAATCACATGTCACTTTTCAAGGAGAATATTAAAATTTCTGCCATTATTGCACTGTTAATGTCACAAGCCTCAAACCTGGTACAGTTGGTCATTGGGTCACTGAGGTTCAAATTCAGAAAAGGGGACAGAGCCACAAACAGTGAATCAGATTTGTTTCATTTCATGGGAAAATACAAATTATTGATGCCAAGGACCCCAAAACTCACAAACTTGGGCATTGAGTAGTGACTTTGTGTCCAGGTTACAAAAAGTGGGTGGAGCCAAAAACAAATTTCACTTGCAAAGTGTAAACTGCAGCCCTTCTTACACTGTTTATTTCAGGGTTCCCAAACTTTGCCCAGATGGTCACTGAGTGACTGAGATTAATATTCAGGGAAGTGGGTGGCGCCTATTACAGCCAATCAAAATTCACCTGTTGATTTTCAAGTGGAATATTTAAATTGCTGCCATTTTACACTGTTAATAGCAGATGCCTCAAACCTGCTACAGTTGATTATTGGGTGACTGGGGTTCAAATGCTGGAGAGGGGCGGAGCCACAAACAGCCTATCTGATTTGTTTAATTTCTATGGGAATATACAAATTATTGATGCCAAGGACCCCAAAGCTCACAAACTTGGTCATTGAGTGTTTGTGTGTTAGGCTGCTTACACACCAAGACGTTACAGGCGCACGTTAGTGCGCCTGTAACGCTCCCCCAACGCACAGCAATGTAACACAAGTGGGCTGTTCACACAGCCCACGTTGCGTTACATGTAATGCTGCACGTTCTGTGCAAAGTGCAGCATGCTACGCCGTTGGAGCGGCTATAGCCGCGTTAGACTGTTTGCACATGCGCAGTGGGGGGCAGAGAGGAGGCGGGGAGAGCCAGCTACAGTAGCCACGCACATGGCTACTTAATATTCACTGCACTGGCGGGCGCTGATTGGCCGGCGGGACCACGTGATGCGGAGTGTCTCGCTCCGCATCACGTGGTCCCGCTGGCCAATCAGCGCCACTCTGGGAGACATTATAGGACTCGAGCCGCCTAACGCGGCTCACTCTACCGTCGGCTCTTGCAGCACCATACGTTGTGTTAGGTGCACGTTATGCGACCTTAACGTGGCACCTAATGCAACGTCTTGGTGTGCAAGAAGCCTTAGGGTTAGAAAGTGGGCGGAGCCAACACCAGTCAAATACATACCCGGGCAATGCCAGGTCATCAGTGGGTGGAGACAAATACAAATTTCAATGGGAAAACATTCTTACACTGTTAATGGCAGGGTTTTTAAACGTTGCACAGTTCGTCACTGGGTGACTGGGATTAATATTCAGAAAAGTGGGTGGAGCCTACAAAAGTAACTTAAACTTCACCTGTTGCTTTTCAAGGGGAATATTTAAATGCTACCATTCTTGAACTGTTAATGGCACAGGCCTCAAACCTGGTACAGTTGGTTATTGGGTGACTGGGGTTCAAATTCAGAAAAGCGGGTGGAGCCACACACAGCCAATCAGATTTGTTTCATTTCAATGCACATTATTGATACCAAAGACCGCAAAGCTCACAAACTTGGTCAGTGAGTAATTGTGTGTTAGGGTTAGAAAAAGTAGGCGGAGCCAACACCAACCAAATACATACCCGAGCAACGCCCGGCAATCAGCTAGTATCATATAAAACAGAATCCTTTAGCTCTGCTGGTATAGAATCACACTGTTTATACAAAGCATGAGTTAGCTGCATATATTTATAAAAGGCAGTGTGGTGTAGGCGAAATTCCTCGGCTATTTGAGCAACTGTTTTAACCATATTACCTTGCAGAAGCTGAAATAAGAACTTTATTCCTTTATTTATCCAAAACTTCTATCAGTGAGTTTACAGAATTCCTTTAAGCACTGATTTTCCCAGAGTGGGAGATGCTTAATTGTACAACTATGCATTGATCTCTGATGTGCTTTATCCCAAACAATAAACATTTGTTTTAGCGTTGGAGGGAGTGCTCGGAAATGAGGAATACCTCCTTGAGGGCTCTTTCACATTAGGGCAGACTTTGTGCGTTAACCAAGGTAAGATGAAAGTCCATAGACTTTCATTTTACCTTTCACACTCGACGCTGCGTTTCGATGCGTTGCGGTTCCGACGCACCCGGGCGCAGTTTTTCCTCCAACGCACCCGCGAGCCGGCGTTTTCCATCGGGTTTAATTACCAGCTACCACCGCTGATTGCGTCGCACTGCAGATACCCGATGACACACCGCAGGCAGACAACGCGTGCAGGAGAACGGCTCCTGCTCGCGTTGTCTGATGTGAAAGAGCCCTTAATCACACAAAACTTTAGTTAACTTATTTTACTTTGATCAAACATAAAAAATGGAGCTGTAAAAACTTTTTCCAAAAAAAATAAAAAATAAAATAAATTTTAATCAAAACAAAAATCTGAAGAAAATGTGCTACAGTGGTTACAAAAAGAAAGCCCTGAAATAGACACAGAAGAGTAAGCCTTAATAACGTTTCACTGTGTGTATTCATTATACAATCTAAACTAAACCAAGTCAGAATGTTCCTCGTTGATTTGATTTATTTTCTGCAATAAATATCAAAGTGCATGTGAGATCCTTACAAAACAGTCGTTTTTTTATTGTGAGAAACTTCTATTTAAAATATTTTTAAACAAAAATACATTTCTTTTTTCTGAAGTTTTTTTTTCTTTTGTTCCTGTGGTTACAGTGATAAAACTTAAAAGGACTGTAGAAGGCAAACATATGTCTGCAAAAGAATAATCAGTTTCTCAAAGATCTAAAGAGGCATCTGGATCTCTAGATAATGAAATAACTTGTTTTTAGAAAAGTGCAAAAATCTGCCAAAAGTTCACATCATCTTTAGACTTCAAGCAACCAAAAGTAAAAGTGTTGGAAGCATATTATGAAAGCCCTTTAAATTAAATTTAAAATATGTAAAGCTCAACTCCAGCTAAATGTTTCATTAAATCTATGCCCTGTTCTTCTGCATACTAAGCTATAGAAAGAAGTGTAATGATTTAAAATAAATACAAAATCCTTATTATTTATTGTATTTATAAAGCACCAGCACCAGCATATTAGTCAGTAATGTACAATAGATAAGAGGGGTTTACATAACACGGTAGGACATACAAGGAGCGATAATGATCATGCAATGGTGGTGTCTTTCATGACAATAGTTCAAGTCTGTTGGAGTCCGTGAGCAGGGTGCTCAAAGATGAGGCTGCATGATCAAGCTGGAAACATAAAGGGGGGTGGGGCTGCCATAAGCTAATTTTGCTGTGGTCTGCGGAGTTCACATTTCTGGTCCTTTCTCAGTGTTGTTATGTGGAAGGGGACTGGTTGCCACTCATTACTACCTCTGATCAGAATGTGGGAGGGGGCATGGTAAGTATATCACTCAAACAGGTCCTATAGTATAGTATATAAGTTCAGTGGAATAAGGAAGTGAAATATACTTTAAGACCGGGTTTCCACTGCTGCAAATCCGGGCCGATTCCCCGCCCACGAATTCGGATGGATTTCAGCAGCCTATAGAAGTCTATGAGAGCCATCCGAATTCGTGGCCGAGGAAAAATCTGAGGCCCTGCAGCATAATTTCGTGCGTAGCTGTCCGAATCCCATAGCCGCGCATAGCGCGGCTAGAGGGATTCGGCTGCGAGAGGCAGCAGCTGTGCCGGCATTGCGTCTCGCAAGACGCATGCCGCCGCACAAATGGAAACCTAGCCTAACTGCTTTCAGCCAATAATGATATTTAGTCTATTTTGTTTTTATTACATCATTACCTATAGTGGATATATAAAATATATATATGGTAAAATGCTAGGTTTTTGTAATAAAAAAAAGAGAGACCCCAATAAACCTTTTTAACCTCTTGAGAACCTCGGGTCTATACCCCCCTGACTAGGCTATTATTTACAATTTAGCACTTCACTACTTTAGCCATTTTTTGCTCGGCCATACAACTTACCACCTGATTGAATTGTACTTCCTTTTCTTGTCACTAATGGAGCATTTTTTTGGTGGTCTATTTTTACTTTAACCACTTGATGACCCACCCTTTACCCCCCCTTAAGGACCAGCGTGGTTATTAGTGATCTGTGCTGGGTGGGCTCTACAGCCCCCAGCACAGATCAGGGTGCAGGCAGAGAGATCAGATTGCCCCCCTTTTTTCCCCCCTATGGGGATGATGTGCAGGGGGGGTCTGATCTCTGCTGCCTGCGTGTGGCTGGCGGGGGGGCACCTCAAAGCCCCCCTCTGCGGCGAAATTCCCCCCTCCCTCTCCTACCTGTTCCCCCCCCAGTGATCGAGGCTGCACAGGACGCTATCCGTCCTGTGCAGCCAGTGACAGGACGTCCCCTGTCACATGGCGGCAATCCCCGGCCGCTGATTGGCCGGGGATCGCCGATCTGCCTTACGGCGCTGCTGCGCAGCAGCGCCGTACAAATGTAAACAAAGCGGATTATTTCCGCTTGTGTTTACATTTAGCCTGCGAGCCGCCATCGGCGGCCCGCAGGCTATTCACGGAGCCCCCGCCGTGATTTGACAGGAAGCAGCCGCTCGCGCGAGCGGCTGCTTCCTGATTAATCAGCCTGCAGCTGGCGACGCAGTACTGCGTCGCTGGTCCTGCAGCTGCCACTTTGCCGACGCACGGTATAAGCGTGCGGTCGGCAAGTGGTTAATTAATTTTAAAAGATGTATTTTTTTAAAATAAATAATCCTTTTTTTTATTTCCCTCCCTCCCAAATTGGCCCTGACTGCGATCCTTACACTACATTACCCTCTCATAGGCATCAACCTATGAGAGGGATTACATTATGAGCCACTACTGGGGACAGTTAAGTGACGAGGGAGTCCCCTGTACTCGATTGCAGCGCTGTACAAATGTACTTTTTAGGCTTTTTTTTCTATATTACAGCCTGCCAGCTCCAATCGCGGCTGGCAGGCTGATCGCTGCATCCTCACTCTATTTACAGCCAGGGACACGTGCTCAAAAGAGCGCGTGTTCCCAACTAATCCCTGTCCACCTTACTTGATACCACTCGGCGTTAGGAAGCCCCCCAGCAGCCACGTTCCCACCGCCCATCGGCATTAGGCGGTCGAGAGCTGATTCAAACTTTTGCACCTTTAATATGACCTATGGGCTGTAAAATTAAAAATGACATTGGACTCAGGATTCATGTAAGCAGGGGCGCCTCTAGCCTTCTTGTCACTCCAGGCAAGAAATCCTGTGGCGCCCCCCCCCCCCATAAAAAATAAAACAAAAATCATATACATTATAGAACACTTCACACATGATATAAGCCATCAGAGAAGGAGGACTATGAAATGTGGCCCTGGGCAAGATAACACTTTGCCCTCCACTGATGGTCACCTGGCTTATTTAGTTAGATTTGGTGGGGGCTAGCAACCACCAGGCCCCTAAACTCTCTCTAGACCCTAGGCAGCTGCCTAAGTTCGCCTTGTGGATGATCAGCATTGTATGCCATACAGCACATGCTGCACCTCAAATAAATACAGCATCCACACTACAAGTTCCAATGGCAGTCACATTGCAAGATTGGATTATCAAGCAAGACATTCTTACTTTCAAAATAATTTTTCACAAACATTATGAGATATGCAAATATGTTACCACCTGTTAGGGTAGGACTGGAGTGGGTATATCATGACATTGAAGGCCTGATATGGTAAGGTGGTTTAAGGCCCAGTGCACACCGAGCGGTTTTAGCAGCGATCCGCCAACCGCATTTGTCTGTGAAAACGCTTGACTAATGTATTTCCATGGGATGGTGCACACCAGCGGTTTGAGGTTTTTAGCAAACCGCAAACGTGCCTCCTCTGCTAGCGGTTTTGGTGTGCACTGGGCCTAACAGTTTGATTCATAATCCATTCTGGAGATAAGCACAGTGTGTTTGTAGTGTAAGTGATACAAGAGAAGAGAAGTAGAATGGAGGGAGGAAGGGTAGTAGAGGGTCAGAATTGATGACATGGATGTGCAGATATCTATGAGTAGAATAGAGGCTCAGTGGGTACCACTACTGCATTTTAGTGCTGAGTCCTAGGCTTGAACATTGGCCAGGGCAAAATCTGCATGGAGTTTCTGTCTTCAGACACTTCAGACATTTCCTGCATCCTAAAAAACATACTAATAAGTCAACTGGTTTACCCCAAAACAATCCTATATTGAAAATATTAGACTATAACTGTGGTAGGGATTAGACTGTGAGCTCCTCTGAGGACAGTCAGTGACATGACTATGTACTCTGTAAAGTGCTTCAGGAGATGTCAGTGCTATATAAATAAACAATAATAATATGGTAGGACATTATACTATGACTATGGTAGGGTTAGATTGTGAGCTCCTCTGAGGACAGTCAGTGACATGACTATGTACTCTGTAAAGTGCTTCAGGAGATGTCAGTGCTATATAAATAAATAATAATAATATGGTAGGACATTAGACTATGACTATGGTAGGGTTAGATTGTGAGCTCCTCTGAGGACAGTCAGTGACATCACTATGTACTCTCTACAGTGCTGCAGAAGATGTCAGTGCTATATAAATACATAATAATAATATGGTAGGACATTAGACTATGACTATGGTAGGATTAGATTGTGAGCTCCTCTGGGGACAGTCAGTGATATGACTATGTACTCTGTAAAGTGCTGCAGAAGATGTCAGTGCTATATAAATACATAATAATAATATGGTAGGACATTAGACTATGACTATGGTAGGATTAGATTGTGAGCTCCTCTGAGGACAGTCAGTGACATGACTATGTACTCTGTAAAGTACTGCAGAAGATGTCAGTGCTATATAAAGTACTGCAGAAGATGTCAGTGCTATATAAATACATGATAATAATATGGTCGGACATTACAGTTTGACTATGGTAGGGATGAAATTGTAAGCTCCAGTGAGCAGTCAGTGACATGACTATGTACTCTGTAAAGTGCTGAAGATGTCAGTGCTACATAATTACACAATAATAGTTCCAAATGCTACTGACTCCCCTGAAGAGTGCTCAGACCAGTGTACATAGTTGTGCACATTGTTCCCCAAGTAGCAGTTGTTTGGTCAGAGAGACAGTGGGAGAGGGAGCATGAGCAGAGGGTGAGGGCAAGCAAAGTTAAGCTCCACACTCACCACAGTGACTGCAACAACACAGGAAGATGGATCCAGCGAGGTGTCCCTCATGACAAGCGTCCAGCGATTCATCTTCCTGCCAGCGGGTATGTGAGATGTCACGTGACATTACAGGACGGGCGCGAACGAGAAGTCAAGCGACCTCAGTACTTTACTTGATCCTCAGCGATGGTCACTTTTCACCACACAACGCTAAGCGATGTCACGACATCGTGTAAATGACTACTTGTCGCTCAAAAAAAAATATTGATGAACATCGGGAAAATCATTGGAAAAATCGTGAGGTGGTACATAGCATTAGAGAGAGGGCAAACAGACAGCATTAATGGAAATACATTATTATGCCATCTTCAATTATAAGTAGTGATGGATGTAATTACACACATTGCTTACATGTCCATTATCATTGTTTGAGCTTTAGATGCTGCCCTCCTATTCACTCTCTCACAATGAAAGACAAAACCTGCAACCCCCACTGTGTCCATTACACACTTCAAACACTGTCCTGTTGAATTCAGGGAGAAGTGCAGGCTGTGTAGGGGAGAGGATCAGATGATCCTACCGCTCCATAGCTAGTCATGGCGATCCTCCTGACATCTAGACATGCAGACATTCTAGCAGAGCACACAGCTGTCTGCAGAGTTTACTGTTTGTTTGTTTGTCTCACTCCCTCTGCAGACTCAGTAACATTTGGGGGTAGGGCGCTGTCGCTGTCTCCTCTGTGGAGGGGCAGAGAACAGCTATAAGCCAGACATCTTCTTCTTAGGGAGTATCTATAATTCTGAACTCTGAATGATTATTTAGTGACTTAGCAGAAGGCTATTTGTGAAAAGAGCAGAGTAACCAAGCAGCTCAGGGTGACCCAAGCTACTAGGAATGTATAGGGGGATAAAAGGAACAAAATGCCCTCCTACTAAAAAAGCAAAGCTTGGTGTAATTTGCCTTCTTAAAACAGAAGGAAATCTTTTTCTCTCCAGTCCCTTACAACGGTCTTTCAGGACAGGAATTTTTATTTCCCCTTGGACTGACAGTAATGTATTGCGCCTTCCCCATCAAAGCCGCTCCAAGCCGCTGCCTGGGTGGTCAGTAGGTAAAGGCGCCCCTGCATGTAAGTATGCAATGTATCTTTCTGAATGATGTAAAAGTGCATTTGTATAGTTACTTCTACATAAATAAAAAAAAAAACCTAAAACAGAATTCAGGAATTGTGTTTTTTAAGGAAAAAAAAACTGTTTTTAGTATGTATCACATTCCACCCCAAAAAGTCTCTCATTTATATTGTCTTCTATTACATAGAATATTTAAAGGTCTTCCAAATAAATCATGTCTATGGTTTTTTCATATCTTACAATGACGGTTTATATATGTGTCATACAACATGAATAATAAATGCTACTATAGGGTAATTAATCAAATCCTGTTACATTTTAATGTGCCAACTCTAGTAATTCTCATTGGAGTAAAATAAGAACAGCTGATGCTTGATGAATACTACAGGCCCTCTTATTTTAAGACATATAGGGACTGTAGGGAAAACATATATTACAAAACTCTGTAATTTAATATATACATTATGTGACATTACCTGTCATGTGTGTGATGAATTATTAATAGATGCACATATGTAAATATAGTTTGCATAATTTGCATGTTTATTACTGTTACAAAATTAGACACAACCTGGCATGTTTAATGCATATAGTTAAACCATTTTACCCATAATTTACCCATTACCAAATGTTTGATGTATTTACTTGAATTAGCAGCTGGTAAGCAATGCATACATCCATCATTTAACCCTCCTGGCGGTCTATTAGAAACCGCCAGGGGGCAGCGCAGCAGTGTTTTTAAAAAAAAATGTTTTGTTAAATCATGTGCAGCGGGATCCCCCCACCCACTTTGATCGCCTCTGGTGATCTTTGATCAGGAAATCCCATTCAAAAAACGGGATTTCCTGGAGGACTTCCCCCATCGCCATGGTGATGGGCGGGATGACGTCACCGACATCACCGACGTCGTGACGTCAAAGGCAGTCCCGATCCACCCCTCAGCGCTGCCTGGCACTGATTGGCCAGGCAGTGCACGGGGTCTGGGGGGGGGGGGGGGCGCGGTGATCGGCGGCTAATTGGCGGGTAGTGGCGGCAATCGGAATGCACATGCAGCTAGCAAAGTGCTAGCTGCGTATTGCAAAAAAGAAAAATATGCAAATCGGCCCAGCAGGGCCTGAAAAATCCTCCTGCGCGGCATAGCCCTGCTCAGCACGGGCTTACCGCCAGGGAGGTTAAAGGGGCACAATGGCAAAAAATTGTAAAATTTAAATATGTGCAAATATCCTACCTAATAAAACACAAGTGTCCCTGCGTCCCATGTCCTGCACTGGCACAGCCATTGGGACAGGACGAAGGACGGGCCAGGAGGTGGGCCAGCCGAGCGTGTGTGTGTGGGGGTGGGTATGTGTGTGGGCGCATGGAGGGTGGGTGCACGCGTGGTGGTGACAGACCTAGAGCCCATTTTTAAACGGGCTTTGGTCACTAGTAAACAAATAAAAAGTATGTAAAATGAGCAATTAATTATTTTTCTCCTATGTTGCTTTCACTTACAGTAGGTAGTAAAAATCTGACAGAAGCGACAGGTTTTGGACTAGTCCATCTCTTCATGGGGGGATTCTCAGGGATTTATTTATTTTCAAAAGCACTTAGTGAGTGGCAGTTACTCTGTCAAACTGCCAAAAACTGTGTAGTAGGCAGGGAAGCTGGTCAGCATAATTGTTTAAATGCTTTTTAGGGAATACCTTTATAAAGAATAAAAGCCTTGCTGAGAATCCCCTATGAAGAGATGGAATAGTCCAAAACCTGTCGCTTCTGTCAGATTTCTACTACCTACTGTAAGTGACAGCAACATAGGAGAAAAGTAATCTATGGCTCATTTTACTCTGGAAAAAAATGTACTTCTTGTTTGTCTATGTTTGCACATATTTTAAATTTCACAATTTTTCGCCATAGTGCCCTTCTAAAAGAATATATACACTGGGATGCGAAAGTTTGGGCAACCTTGTTAATTGTCATGATTTTTCTGTATAAATATTTGATTGTTATGATGAAAAATGTCAGTTAAATATATCATATAGGAGACACACAAAGTGATATTTGAGAAATGAAATGAAGTTTATTAAATTTACAGAAAGTGTGCAATAATTGTTCAAATAAAATTAGGCAGGTGCATAAATGTGGGCATTGTTGTCATTTTATTGATTCCAAACCTTTAGAACTACTTATTGGAACTCAAATTGGCTTTGTAAGCTCAGTGACCCCTGACCTACATACACAGGTGAATCCAATTATGAGAAAGAGTATTTAAGGCGGTCAATTGTAAGTCTCCCTCCTCTTTTAATTTTCTCTGAAGAGTAGCAACATGGGGGTGTCAAAACCACTCTCAAATGACCTGAAGACAAAGATTGTTCACCATCACGGTTTAGGGGAAGGATGCAGAAAGCTGTCTCAGAGATTTCAGCTGTCTGTTTCCACAGTTAGGAACATATTGAGGAAATGGAAGACCACAGGCTCAGTTCAAGTTAAGGCTTGAAGTGACAGACCAAGAAAAATTTTGGATAAACAGAAGCGATCAATGGTGAGAACAGTCAAAGTCAAGCCACAGACCAGCACCAAAGACCTACAACATCATCTTGCTGCAGACGGAGTCACTGTGCATCGGTAAACTATTTGGCGCACTTTACACAAGGAGATGCTGTATGCAAGAGTGATGCAGAGGAAGCCTTTTCTACGCCCACAGCACAAACAGAGCCGCTAAAGCATATTTGGACAAGCCAGCTTCATTTTGGAATAAGGTGCTGTGGACTGATGGAACTAAAATTTAGTTATTAGGGCATTATGCATAGTGGAAAAACAACACAGCATTCCAAGAAAAGCACCCACTACCTACAGTAAAATATGGGGGTGGTTCCATCATGCTGTGGGGCTGTGTGGCCAGTGCAGGGACTGGGAATCTTGTCAAAGTTGAAGTAAGCATAGATTCCACTCAGTATCAGCAGATTCTGGAGACCAATGTCCAGGAATCAGTGACAAAGCTGAAGCTGCACCAGGGCTAGATCTTTCAACAAGACAATGACCCTAAACACTGCTCAAAATCCACTAAGGCATTCATGCAGAGGAACAAGTACAATGTTCTGGAATGGCCATCTCAATCCCCAGAACTGAATATCATTGAAAATCTGTGGTGTGAGTTAAAGAGAGCTGTCCATGCTTGGAAGCCATCAAACCTGAATGAACTACAGCTGTTTTGTAAAGAGGAATAGTCCAAAATACCTTCAACTAGAATCCAGACTCTCATTGGAACCTACAGGAATCGTTTAGAGGCTATAATTTCTGCAAAAGGAGGATCTACTACATATTGATTTAATTTATTTTTTGTGGTGCCCAAATGTATGCACCTGCCTAATTTTATTTAAAGGATACCCGAACTGACATGTGACATGATGAGATAGACATGTTTATGTATAGTGCCTATCACACAAATAACTATGCTGTGTTCCTTTTTTTCTTTCTCTGCCTGAAAGAGTTAAATATCAGGTATGCAAGTGGCCGACTCAGTCCTGACTCAGACAGGAAGTGACTACAGTGTGACTCTCACTGATAAGAAATTCCCCTTTTTTACCTCTTTCTTGCTCTCAGAAGCCATTTTCTGCTAGAAAATATTTTATAGTTGAGATTTCTTATCAGTGAGGGTCACACTGTAGTCACTTCCTGTCTGAGTCAAGACTGAGTCAGCCACTTGCATACCTGATATTTAAGTCTTTCAGGCAGAGAAAAAAAAAAGGAACACAGCATAGTTATTTGTTTGCTAGGCACTGTACATACACATGTCTATCTCATCATGTCACATGTCAGTTTGGGTATCCTTTAAACAATTATTGCATATTTTCTGTAAATCCAATAAACTTAATTTCACTTCTCAAATATCACTGTGTGTGTCTCCTATCCTCTATAAGAAAACCCCTTTGTCTCTGCGTCCCATCCCTGCACTTCCTGTGTGTGTGTGTGTGTCCCGTGTTTTGCGCTACTGCGCATGTGCAGGGAGGGACACAGAGACTGAGGAGAGCTGAGGGAGGACGGGGCCAGAAGGGGCGTGCAGCGGGCGCGGGGCCAGAAGGGGCGTGCGGCGGGCACGCACGGCGGGTGCGCTGTGGGGGCACGCATGCGCGGTGAATGTGTGGCGGTCACGGGGAAGGGAGGGGTAGGGAAGAGAGGGGAAGGGAGGAGAGGGAGGCAGGGTTTCAACACAGACCTAGAGCCCATTTTGAAATGGCTTAGGTCTACTAGTATGATATATTTAACTGACATTTTTTATCATAACAACTAACGATTTATACAGGAAAATCATGACGATTAACAACGTTGCCCAAACTTTCCCATCCCACTGTATTTATATGATGTATGGCGTGGCCAAAGTCTGGCACACATTGGCCAGTGCGCACATTGGTCAGCCAGTTTCCACGCTGGCCAACCAATGTGGGAAGTAGCTGAAGGGATGTGGCCAAGATCAAATGTAAGAGTGGATATTGTAGCTTGGCCAGTGAGGTGATAAAAAAGTATTTTCCTCCAAATGTGCCACCTGCAGGCCTATGGCTAACACTAGGAGAGGGGAGGTTAGTGTTAGGTGGCGGGGGAGGGGGGGTGGCAAATGTTAGGCAGAGGAGAGGGGAGCTTAGTGTTAGGCATGCGGGGGAAGATGGATAAGTGTTAGGCAGAGGAAAGGGGAGATAAGTGTTAGGCTCAGGAGAGGGGGCGGTTAGTGTTAGGCATAGGAGAGGAGAGGTTAGTGTTAGAAATAGGAGGGGAAGTTAGTATTAAGCACAGGGGAAGGGAGCTTAGTGTTAGACAGAGAAGATGGGAAGGTTAACATTAGGCACAGGAAAGGTAAAGTTAGTCTTATGCATAATAATTGTTTGTAAATTGACCACTTCACTGAGAAACTCCTTTCTCATTTAAATCCTAGGCCCTTGAAAGGATAATCCTAGCTTCCCTTGCTTGTGTGTAGTAGGGTGTTACATTCTGGTGCCTCCCCCATTTGTTACCACCAGTGATAAGCACAGGTGCATGCTAGCACACACGCTATACTCATCTAAAGCTGCAAAATAATGTTCACATTGTTTTGGCAAATCATGTGCCAGAAATGATGTGAACATACTGCAGCCTCATCACACAGTGGTAAAAGATTCTAAGCATATGGCCAGGGCCAGATTTACCATAAGGCACTGTAGGCTTGTGTCTACAAGCGCCTGATGGTGGAAAGGCAGCACACTCCCCTTCCCCTTTTCCTCCCTCTTTCCTTCCCTATGCAGAGTCCCAAGTGGATCATAAATTAGAGGTTACTCACCCAGCTCTTGGCATTCCACTGACGAGATCTCCCTTCAGCCATGGGCACCTGTAGCTACTTAGTATTAGGTAAGGTAGCCAAAGTTACATTCAATATTAAGGGACAACTGTAGCTAACTACACCAGGCAGTGGAAGTGAGGTAGAAGTCACAGTGGGGCCAACCAGCACATTTGCAGTGTGGGTCAGCAAGGGTTTGTAGGTTCGCGGTGGGTGAAGTGTAGGGTGCCAGAATATTGTTGCCTATAGGCAGGGTTGCTCGTAAACTACGCCAGCGCGAATCTACGCATCGTAGTACGCAACTACGCATCGTAGTTTGTAGGCGAAGTTTCAGAACTACACGTACGCATTTCCGCGTAGTCGTAGTCCCGCTATGCATAGCTTCGCCCGCTACGCGTAGTTGACGTATGTATTGCGAAGTCAACTACGCGTGCGGTAACTGCAAATATATGGGTCATTGCGCATGCACAGAAATTTTATTGCCCTTTATACGCATACAATTCCGCATTGGATGTTGGAATGTATGCTTATATTAGTTTGTGTATGCGCATAGTTAGCAGATTATTGCGGAAATTTTTCCGCATAAGGGCATAAGCGGTCGCATCAACTACGCTACGCAATATGTGAAGCTTGCGTATTTTAATGCGTAGTCTGCGGTATGCTAACGTAGCGAAGTGGCTGATTTCGGAGCCGTAGATTGCGAAGCGTATTTGCGTAAAAATACGCGCAGTTCCAGCGTAGCGAAGTTGGCTGACTACGACCATCCCTGCCTATAGGCTCCTATGATGTAAATCTGGGCCTGCATATGGCACATGCATCACCATCCAAGAGAGAAATAGCTGGTCTATCTCAAAAATTATAATCCACACAGTTGGGGTTTCTTAGTTTGTAGCTAATTTCATGGAATCATTTCTATTCTATCAACCATCATTTTTTTACATAATTTTATTTTAAGTAGTCTTCAGGTATAAATGCCTTCCTGGACAGGTTGATGGAAAAACATTGACATTTTTTTGCTTTCACTATTTTAAGGATTGCAGTACACCACCCAGTAGTATCTAGGCATATAATGTAATTTAAGATTTTCCTCTATTTCACTAAAGGGATTGAAAAACTCCCAGGGAAATCCAGCATCACAAATGCTGATCTTTCTTAGAAATGTAATATACTTGATGTGAAAAGATACAGCTGTGAAATGTTATCTTTATTTACAGTACTTAATGTATTTGCTAAACATTTCTGCACCTTAATAGTTCCAAAAATAGACTAGGAAACAGAATGTGAAGTTACGGATATCCCCAGGCTGTTTAAAAAGCTGATTTTCCAACCTGAAAGGAAATAACGATACAAACTTTAAATACCGGTAGTTTCTAAATGTTATTGTTTCTTGCTGAACATTGTAAATAGAATATTTACAGGACACCTGAAGTGAAAGGGGTATGGAGGCTGCCACATTTATTTCCTTTTTAACAATACCAGTTGCCTGGCAACTGGATCTTTCTAGCTTCTGTAGTGTCTGCATCACACACCTGAAACAAGCATGTGGCTCATCCAATAAAGGTGACCATACACCTATAGACCTGGCAGCCAATCGACAATCCGATTCGATAATTATTATTGAATTGGATAAAAATCGGTGCTGCCAAGTGCATGCCCGATCGGCGATGCGACCAATTTCGGGCTGAGCATGTCAATTGGACATATGGCAAGATGTAGGCCGTCTTGATCAATCGGGTGAGCTACCAGTGAGTGATATCGGGATGCAATACAACCCCTGGCATTGTCCCCCCAATGTGAAATGTGCCTCCCCGGTGCCCAGTGCACTATACTTTACCTGACCGTGTCTGCTGCTGGCTCCAGCCTCCATCCATACACACCATTTGGTTGCTGGAAGTAACGTGGCCGCATGTGTGACATCACACACGCTCATGTGTACGTCAGCAATCGTGTAAAAGCAGTACCCATACTGCATCACTTCAGGACAGAGAAAATCATTAAAAATCTTTTATACCTGTGTAAGCGACACTTGCACCTGGAACTGGAACTGATTAATAGTACATCTTCTACTTTTAGGCTAATTTCACACCAGGACGTTGCGTTAGAGGGGGCGTTAAGGTCGCATAACGTCCCCCTAACGGAACGCCTGGTGGTGCTGGATCTGGACGTCAGAGTGAGCCGCGTTGTGCAGCTCACTCTGGCGTCAGTGATGCCGTGATGTGTACTCTTGTGCGCATGCGGCATCACGTGGTCCCACCGGCCAATCGCCGCACAGAGCGGCCGCTCCAGGAAGTAAACACTGCACATCACAACGTGCAGTGCATATTAATTAGCCATGTGCCTGGCCGCTCTCCGCTCCTCCACAAGATTACTGAGCATGTGCAAGCAGTCTAACGCGGCTCAGCCGCGTCTAAAGTACTGCATGCAGTACGTTGTCTTGTGACGCAGCGTTACATTGTAACGCAACGTGGGCACTGTGAACAGCCCCATTGATTTTTCATTACTGTGCGGTGGGCTGCATTACAGGCTGCTCTAACGTCCCACTGTGAAACCAGCCTTAGGCTAGGTGCACACATAGCTAAAAAAACTAGCGTTGCTTAAAATACTGCGTTTTATGCACCAATGTTACTCAATGGGCCGCATAAAAAAATGCATGGGTATGCGTTTAGTGTTTTTAAAATCGCAGTTTTGTTGCATATTATGCATAAACACATCAAAAATGCACATAATGAAAGTCATTGGAAACACAATGTATTGCGTTTTTTTATGCGTTTTTAAATGCATTTTTTATGCAATTTAAAAAAAAAAAGATTTCTGATGTATTTCTACTTCCTGTTGTCTTCCTAGTGATTTGCATAAATGTAAATATAAAAACGCACACAAAACACATTAAAACACACGCAAACCGCTTAAAAAAACACATCTGCATTCAAAAACCCTAAAACACAGCAAAAACGCACAAAAAATACACACAACCTTAACATAAAACATGACATAAAATGCAGCCTTTCACATTATGTTATGTGTGTGCCCAGGCTTATATAAGAGCCATTTTATTTAATTTTACCTGCAGGCAGCTGTTTTATGTTGTTTCAGGCCTTCATCAGTGCAAAATGCAGCACATAAGGTTGGCTGTCTAGTCTGATTGCTCTTCTTAACAATAGCCTTGCAGATTTTAATGCCTTCATTTGCTAGTTAATGACATTTTAGAACTAAAGGCAGCCAGAAAAAATAACTGTAATATAGTTAATTGCCCCCCACCAAAACAAAACAACAACAACCAAATTGCTCTTAGACTATGATAGGAACATAAGACAATGACTAACTATGGTAGGAATTAGATTGTGTGTTCCTCTGAGGGACAGTTAGTGACATTTATTATTAGTATTATCATTTATTTTATTTATAAAGTGTTACCTTATTATGCAGCACTAGACAATAAATAAGGTTATAATAATGAAACTTTTAGGTGAGAGGCTAGATCCATAAAGTCAGTGGAGTGGTGATCGAGTAGTCCAGGTAATTTAGTTATTCAATGGGATAGGTGCAAGTGCATGATCAAAAAAAAACAAGGAGAGAGGACCTTGGGTGATAGGGATACACTAGGTCGGGGATGATATGTGGTATTGTGGTTGCTCATCAGTGGGGGTTAGGTCATTAACAAGGGATGGTAGGCCTTGAGGTGTGTTTTGAGAGCTTGCTTAAAGGTTTTGAAGGAGAGGACAAGCCTCACGAGGGGTGGCAGGGAGTTCCAGAGAGTAGGGGGCTTTAGAGAAGTCCTGTAGTCTTGCATGGGAATGGGTAATGCACAGAGTAGTCAGGTGCAGGTCATTGGAGGAACAAAGTGTGCGGCAGGGTGTGTACCTGTGGATAAGTTCAAAGATGTAGGATGGGCAGGTATTGCGGAGGTGTTTGTAGGCCAAACAAAGTACATTGATATGACTGTATGCACTATGTAAAGTGCATTGAAAGATTTCAGCATATAATAATAATAATAACAATAATAATAACAATAATAATAATATTAATAATAATTGCAACCATTACCATATCCCTTACATTTCTGAAATCTAGTGTTCTCATATTGAATTTATGATCATGTAGAAGGGCTAATATCCACACTAAACATAACAAAAATGATGATAAAAAATCATGAACAATAAAGTGAGTCAACTGAAGCGTACCTAAGAATAGTGGCCACAGTTAATATTAAAGGCTATTAGCCATTTATAAAACAACATTATAAAATGCAAGGCTGAAGAAAGATGATTCCCATAAATTGTCAGGTAAGGAACATCAGCAAGTGCTGAAGGCTCAGAAGGAAGCGGCTCTTGGGAAATCACTTTCTGCCGCACAGACCCTCCAGGAATAAATACAATGGGAAATAAATAGCTCGTAATAATATGGATTCCGTTCTAAACAAGCTAAAAGTAAATCTGGGTCAGCGATGAAATGTGCAGTACATTTTTAGAAAAAAAAATGTAAATGTAGTAACTCTTTATGGCATTACATGACAAATTTCAGGAGAAACATTGGCCCCAGGGGGTTCTGGCTAATTTATAGTGGCCTGGATATAATAAATGGTAGCCGTTAGCAAACAAACTGCTTTTTATGTGATGTGCTGTTGGTTTACTCTTGTGCTGGTGCGGAGCAGGTGGAGGCATATACAAGGGTAATTTATTGATGAAAAAGAAATACATCAACACTATACTTTGCTCGTAGTCACATCGAGCTATAAATCGCAAACTGTCATTTACAGATTGTGCCATGTTTGTTATACAAAATGCACTTTACTAGCGTCAAAGATAAATAGTTTTTACTGATATGTAAGTGTACACTTTTTATATATTGCTACTTTGTTACAGCAATTTGAAGCTCTGCTTTTTGCATTAAACCATTAAAGGAATACTATTGATGTATGCATTTATTTTTAAATGCTGTATGTTGTTGACAATGCATTTCATGAGTCTTACCTGCTTCTTCAGGACAATTTACACAGTGTCTTAAATAGAACAGCAAAGACTCAGGAGCCCCTATACATCATACTCATTCAAAAGGCTATGAAGGCAGCCATGTGTGTCAGAGAGTGCAACACTGCCTATGACCGTTTTTATAGGCTCTAATGAAGAGAAGATGGTTGTCACAATATTCTATTTCAGCCTACCCGTACTAAAAACTGCACTGTGGCATTTAAATAATTGGAGTCCTTTATAAAGTAGACCTGAACTCTTGCACAGGACAGAAGGAAAACATATAGAAATGCAGACTGAATGTATTAGGAGAGTTTAGCCTCTCTAATTCTCCCCTATATGTGACTAAGCACAAGTTGTAATTTGATCCCTCAGCTGAGCAGCTGACTGCCACGGCAAAGAGCTAATTGTTAAACACAAGGGCCTTGATTCAGTAACCGGCACTAGTGGGCACAAAATACAGCGCTAACCTTATCTGAGGTTAGTGTGCCTTATCTGAATTTAGTGCCCCTTAAGTAGCTTTGTGCACACTAAAAGATACACAAAGCTACAACGCGCACTGCACCGTCGCATCGTGTTGCACCATGCACAAAGATCGGCGCATTACGATGTGCGTGGTGCAGTGCGTGATGTAGCTTTGTGCATCTTTTAGTGTGCACAAAGCTACTTAAGGGGCACTAAGTTCAGATAAGGCACACTAACCTCAGATAAGGCACACTAACTCAGATAAGGCACACTAACCTCAGATAAGGCACATTAACCTCAGATAAGGCACACTAACCTCAGATAAGGCACACTAACCTCAGATAAGGCACACTAACCTCAGATAAGGCACACTAACCTCAGATAAGGCACACTAACCTCAGATAAGGCACACTAACTCAGATAAGGCACACTAACTCAGATAAGGCACACTAACCTCAGATAAGGCACACTAACTCAGATAAGGCACACTAACTCAGATAAGGCACACTAACTCAGATAAGGCACACTAACTCAGATAATGCACACTAACCTCAGATAAGGCACACTAACTCAGATAAGGCACACTAACCTCAGATAAGGCACACTAACCGGCTTAGCACCGGAAAACTCCTTTTTACTCCGGCGCTAACACTTAGTAATAGTTAGTGAATCAAGCCCAAGATGTTAACAATATGTCTGCTTCCAAGCTGGAAGCAGGAAGTAGACACAATGCAGATTTATTGCAGGATTTGTATTAATTGTAACAAATGAATGTTTTTCTTTAAAGGTTATTATCCTGTTGCTTATCTTTTAGAGCAGAAGGGAAGTTCTGAGTTCAGGTCTTTAAAGCATAGTTGTTTTTATTAAATTAAGAACTCATTAATACGTGTATCATAAGAGGCTTTTCCAATTCCAGACAGTCCCCGTGCTAAGCAGACACTGATATAAGCCCATTGCATCCTAAACTACATTAATTCAACATTCTTGTTTAGAGACAGACAATGATGTCAATAGACTTGTTGGGCAGCAATTAAAATGATGTACTGCATTCACTTACTGGGATTCAATTGCAGATAGCGCTGTGGCTTGAATGTTTAGTCTACGAAAGTAGATGGTTGCCGTAAGAACCGGTTTGATGATAAATGTGCTGTGCTATTTATAAACTCGGCTGGCTATATAACGTGCCTTGATGAGGTAATGTGCAATATGTTACGCCGTATGACATAGTTTGAGTATACTACTGAGTAGCTAATTAAAGTTCATTGAGTCATTAACATCTCGTGATTTATAATATATTGTTGAAGAAAAAAGTATTTTATCATGTTAGCTTAAATAAAATCATGTATATTACATGATTACATTATACTAGATTTATTCTAACTTTAATGATGTGTACCAGCTTCATTATATAAGGTCAGCTAGTTAGAGTAACACAGTGAAACTTGCTCATTTTCATTTAAATTGTTTAAAGTAAATATACATAATGTATGAGGATTATGAACAATGAATGTGTCCAGTGCAGTTTCTAGGCTAAAATGCACCCAGGGCGAGGGTGTAAAAATTGCGCCCCCCCCCGAGCAAGGTATGGGCGCCCGCAGTATAGATTAGCCAGGTCTAGTTGCACTTAGTATAGGTCCCCCCAGTATAGGTAGCCAAGAATAGGTAATCCAGAATAGGTAGCCAGCTATAGGCCCCCAGTATAGGTAGCCAGGCATAGGTGCGCCAGTATAGTTGCCCCCGGTATAGGTTAGCCAGGTAGGTGCCTCCAGTATAGGTAGCCAGTATAGTTGCCCCCAGTATAGGTTAGATAGGCAGGCGCCCCCGGTATAAGTTAGATAGGTAGGTGCCCCACTACAGGTTAGCTAGGTGGGTGCCTCTAATATAGGTAGCCAGAATAGTTGCCCCTAGCATAGGTTAGATAGGTAGATGCCCCCAGTATAGGATAGTTAGGTAGGTGCCTGCAATATAGGTAGCCAGTATAGTTGCCACCTTTATAGGCTAGCTAGGTAGGTAGGTGCCCCCAATACAGTTTAGATAAGTAAGTGCCCCCAGTATAGGTTAGATAGGCAGCTTCCCCCAGTATAGGTTAGGTAGGTCCACCCCCCATAATGGAGGGGGGAGCCGGAGCCGCGGAGAGAGGAGCCCGACCTCTCCCTCCCTCTCCCCGGGCCGCCTTCCGTGCTCCCCCCTCAGACGCAGAGGAACCTCTGTGCATAACTACTCACCTTCCTGCATTCCACTCGCCGCTGATCTCCTCTCATCATAATTAGACGCTGATACACATGTTGCTTCCGGCTAAACAGGAAGTAGCATGTGTATCAGCGTCTATGACGAGAGGAGATCAGCGGCGAGTGGAACGCAGGAAGGTGAGTAGTTATGTACAGAGCTTCCTGCTGCGTAATTACTCTGCGTCTGAGGAGGGAGCACGGAGGGCGGCCCGGGGAGAGGGAGGGAGAGGTCGGGCTGCTCCCCCCTCCTTTACAGCACCCCCTTCACAACAGCGCCCAGGGCGGCGGCACAGGCTGCACGGCCCTAAAAACGGGCCTGAATGTGTCTGTGAAAGTGGATCTATAGTGGATTTTTCTGTGCTAATTTATGGATTGTATCCCTTTAACCCATTAGCAGCTTCAATAGAGTTATCTTGCCCAAGTTTTTGAACAGAGGAGCCAAAATCCGGCAATAATCAGAGAAACTCAGAAAGTCTGTAGCATGGCCGAGCGCCTCTGTGAAGAGGCGCCTGGCCATGCTACAGACTTTCTGAGTTTCTCAAATTATTGCCTAATGAAGCAGGACTGTGCCTGCAAAACGCGTTGCAAAGTGGAGTTTTTATAATAAATGTAATTTTTTTATATCGAATAACGAATGCCAGTCTGTATTTCCTTGAGGGATGTAAGTCCACCACTTCCCCCTTTTTAAACTGATTTTAGTCGTTTTTATTCTATTTTGGTGCCTCTGTTCAAAAACGTCAGCATTATCTAGTTCACCCCAGGCGGAGGGGTGTTTCCTCACCTTTCTTCCTATCTACAGAGAGTAAATTCTTAAACCTGAGTGGGGTCAGGTCATAATTCTCCCCACCTGCGATTACAGTGGTTGCCTATGTAGTAACCCATGCTTGTGAGTATAATTTCACATTCTGTATAATTTATATCTGAATATAAGAATTACTACACTATATTGGGCTCTCGGTCTACACCTTATCTTTTCTTACAATAGAGTAATCTTGTTTGAGATAAGTGCACTGCTTTTGACCTCAGTCGGCAGAACTGTGCTGTAAATTCTTGGAATGCTGTGATGTCTTTCTGCTAGCAGCAAATAATAAAAGAAACTGAAAGCAAAAGTCCTCTGTTATTTTCTCACACTGCCCTCTAGTGACAAGTGGCCATAAATACACATTACAGCACTACTAATTAGAAGCAAGAAAAAGTAAAAAAATTGAAATAATAAAAAAATGTGCTAAAATAAATTTTCCTGTAGCACTTGCAACCCTCTAAACACATTGGCTGTTAAAGAGTTAAAGTACGCCTGAAATAAGAATAAATAAAGGATGATGTATTTATTTCATTTTAAACAATGCATATTACCTGGCTATCCTGCAGAGTCTCTGTCTCTAAAATTCTTGGCCATAGACTCCGAACAAGAATTTGCAGATCAGGTGTTTCTGACTGAAGTATGACTGGATTAGCCTCATGCCTGTTTTGGGTGTGTGATTCAGATACTACTAAAGCCAGAAAGATCAACAGGAGGCCAGTCAACTGGTATTGTTAAAAAAACAATAAATATGGCAGCCACCGTATCCCTCTCAATCCAGGTGATGTTTAAACCTTTATTGGTGTGATTGGCTGCAATGTAGTCTAGTGGGGACACTGGTACAAAAGACAAGTCAGGTCACACCCACTCACTGGCCCGCACCAATACAGAGGTTGGGAAACTATCACAATTGATGCATGCTTGCTTGAGTTTGTGTCTGAAGTCAGATTTTTTTTACCTGAGTTGAAGGACACAATAAAAAGCCTCATACACATGCTAGATGGTTCTCAGCCAAAGCAGGCTGATTGAGGCTGCCTCTACCGAGACTTTAACGTGTGTATGTTTTTTCCAAGGGTTCCAGAGTGATGGACTATCAGCTAATTGTGTTCCTCCGTCTCTCTCTTGCTCCATCATCTATCAGCCCACCAAAAGCCACAGAGCACGCCACTAGTCTCTAGGCTAGCAATGTGCCTGTACAGAACTTGGCCAATTTTCAGATAGAAGATCGGTAGGCTAGTAGAGAGTGATGATGTGCTTTACCACTTTAGCTTTCAAAGATGGATGTTCTCATGTCCATGTCAAAGTTTCAGGCAGTACAAAGGCACTACCATGAAGGCAGGAGGTGTAAAAAAAGGAATGAAGGCATAAGGGAAATATCTAATGAGAAATATCTAATGAGAGGAATATGAGGCTGCCATGTTTATTCCTGTTGAAATTTGACCTTCATTAGAGATTATGGCCGGTATGCAATTAAAAATTTCACCTAGAAGTTTTCTCCTAGGTGATATTTTCACAACTTGCCAATAAAGTGCCTTTAAAAGAGGATCTGTAATAAAGAAAACCCCTCTGGGGGATACTTACCTAGGGAGGGGAAGCCTCTGGATCCTAACGAGGCTTCCCCTTGTCTTCCAGTGGCCCAGCAATCCAGCACTGAGTCCCCCCGAAGTGCGGCGAGGTAAATATTTACCTACCGTGATCCTTTCGCAGGCTCACTAGTGGCTCTTTATTCAGGTAAGGTGGAAATAGCCAAACCAGATTGTATCCTCTCTACTGCACAGGCACGAGTCCTTTGCGCCTGCACAGTAGAGTGTATGTAATCAGGCTCGGCTTTTTCTGCCTAGTCCGAACAAAGCCGCTAATGCGCCTGCACTGGATCTCAGAGAGGTAAATAAATCCTCGCTTGTAAAGCTTGTCGTGTAAGGATTCGGGGAACCAGCGTTAGATTCCTGCTATCTTCAGAGGTCGTGGAAGCCACATTGGGACCCTGAGGCTTCCCTCTCCCTAGTTAAGAATCCCCTAGAGGTTTTTTTTTTCTTTTTTACAGAGGGCTTGATTCACAAAAGAGTGCTAACTGTTAGCACAGCCGTTTTCGCGCGAATTTTCGTGTTTGTGGGCGATCGCGAATTTTCACGCACAATTAAACGTTTTCACGCGCAAACGCGAAAATTTCCACGCGAAATCATTATCGTTTTCGCACGAAAATTCGCGTTTGTGTACAAAACGTTAATTGCGCGTGAAAATTCGCAATTCACGCGAAAACGGCCATGCTAACAGTTAGCACTCTTTTGTGAATCAAGCCCAGAGTCTCTTTAAACCACCAGCAAGCAAGAAAATCCTCAAAATAATTTTGACAGTACTTTTTTTCTTACCTGAGTTTTGCTACTTTTTAAAGTGTTGAAATTTTTTTTTTTTTAAACAGAAGATAAAAAATTATCTTCTAGGAGAAAACTTGGGTTAAAAAAGTGAATTGATTAAGGGCCCATGTACTTTGCTGAACTTGATTTAAAAAGCTGCCTCCCTGGCAGGAACGGATTTACATCAAAGAAGCCTATAGGCACAGATGTCCTAGCACCTTAGACTTCGCCCTTCACAAACCTACAAACCCCAGCACAAATGTGCTGGCTTGCCCAGCTGTCACTTCTGCCTTACTTCCCTTGCCCAACATAGGTAGCTACAGATGCACCTTAGTAGTGGGTAGCAAGAGTGACCTCATTATTAAGTAGTTAGAGGTACCCTTGACTGTAGAGAGATCTTGTCTGTGGAATGCTGAGAGCTGGGTGAGTAACCTCTCATTTACACTCTGCTCGGGACTCTGCATAGGGAAGGAGGGAGGCACTCAGAGAAGGGAGTAAGCCGCCTTTATATCACCAGGCGCCTGTAGGCACGTGCCTACAGTGCCTTATGGTAAATCCAGACCTGCTCCCTGGTGGTAATACTGGGTCCCTGGCTTTAATACTTTCTGAGTCACTAACCCAAAATGATTATAGAAAACAGTAGTTCTGACTCAACAGCACAAATGGGTGCCTGCATTAACTGCATGCTTGTTGCTGGTGTACACCTTAGACTATTTTAGCCAGGATATCAGTGGGTTGTTTGAGTAATTTTTAGTTTGTTTTACTTGGCAAGCAGTGGCAACTGGCAAGGTCCACTTAAAAAACAAACAAATCCCATTTAACCTGCTATAATGCTGATCTTTTAGTTTCAATGGTGTCTGAGTTCCACCAGGACTAGGCTTGCCATCAGTGGCATGGCAATAGGGGATGCAGAAGTTGTGACCGCACAGACGTAGACTGGAGGGACCCACTAGGAGCCCACCAGTATTGTAGTAATGATCACTTCTATGTATACTTTGAATAGTGGTCATCATTATCACAGTTTCCCTCCTCTGCTTACACCTAGTGTTGCTTGCAAATTTTTGCCACTGTCATTTTAGCATCAAAAATGCTATTTTCGTCTATATATGAATATATTCGCAAAAATACGTGGTATTTTCGCAATGTCAGTTTTCGCAAAAAAAATTGCCAACATGTTTGCCAAAATTGCCAGAATTTTCACTTAAATTGTCATTCATGGGTTAAGAGCAAATTACCTTTTAATGTTAAAAATAGCAAAAAAAAATTAAAAATTATTCTTCTGAAAGTGAACAATCGCTAAAAACTTGAATAATCATAAACGTATTACAAAATGATTTTCAAAGGCATTTTTGCTTGAAAGTCAAATTTCACATTATTTTTGTGAAAGTGAATGCAAAAATAATATCAATATTTTCGGTATCACTGCTTATTCCCATTCTGTGGATATGCTTGCCAGGTTTTATTGCGCCATTATTATTTATTATTATTATTATTATTATTATTATTTTTTAGTATTTATATAGCGCCGACATATTACGCAGTGCTGTACAGTATATATATTGTCTTGTCACTAACTGTCCCTCAAAGGAGCTCACAATCTAATCCCTACTATTATCATATGTCTATGTTTGTATTATGTAAAGTAAGTACTGTAGTCTAGGGCCAATTTAGGGATGAGCCAATTAACTTATCTGTATGTTTTTGGGATGTGGGAGGAAACCGGAGTACCCGGAGGAAACCCACGCAGACACGGGGAGAACATACAAACTCCAGGCAGATAGTGCCCTGGCTGGGAATCGAACCAGGGACCCAGCGCTGCAAGGCAAGAGCGCTAACCACTACGCCACCGTGCTGCCCACGCCATATGAATTGTTATGTATAGAATGTTTGGGGGAGGGGGGGCAATGTAAAACATATGCTGGGGTCCAAAGCCCCTTAGCTATGCTACTGCTTGCAGTCAGTGCAGTCAGATCACTTGTTCTGTATACACTCATTTTAGAGGCATTGATAAAATAGCCACGTAAGTAGTTTCTGAATAAAGTACAGATGGCAGCCTTCATATCGATTTTACTGTAAGTCTCCTTTAACTAAAAGGGTTTGCTGCATTTAACTCATTTTTCTAAGTTTGTTTGACGCAGAATGTGACATTGAAACACTGTAAAACTTTCTTTTTGACTTTATTATTTTATGATACTTTATAAAGCAATCTGCAATAATGCTTTTTTTCATAACACAATTTTTAGGAGTTAAGACTTACAATGTCAGTCAGCTGTGTGATGCAGACTATACAATATTGCTTAATTCATTTCATATGGTGTAATGCACTCTACTCCTGATCTCTGTCTAACTTTCAGAGAAATACAACCATGAACCCCCCCAGGGCTTTGTCAGCCCCCACCTCCTCCAGGGGCACCGGAAGTGGGGAAGAGCCCCTTGTCCATGGATTAGACAAGGGCTCTGGGAGAGAAAGGGAGGCTTTGCCACCCCTCTCCCCTCGAGCCCCCCATACCATGGAGCATACCAGCTGGTCTAGCTCAGGGTGTGGAGCCCCATGCGGCCGGGGCTCAGCACTCTAGCTATCCCAGCCTGCATGGGGACAAGGGGTTAAAGAGGCTTGGGGGTGGGGACCCCACATCATTTTTTTATTCCCAAAAAACAAAAAAAAGTCATTTATATACATGTTAATACATTATCTGTCATTTTACCGCAGTAACTTTGCTATTTATTTCTTTTAGTTTCAACATAAATTTTCTCAAAAACTATAAGGTCTTTTTGAAAAAAAAACCTATTTCCTCTTGCTCCCACTGCTGTCCTTACCAATTTGGTGTTTCTAGCACGTTCCAGTGCTTTGCTATTAACCGCTAAAGTCGGCTGCTGTTGAAACATTTCCCACACTCAGAATAAGAACTGTAAAATCGACTATCTCAAAAACTATAAAGTCTTTTTGATTTTTTTCCACTTGTTTTGCTTCTCCTTCTTAACATACCCTGCAAATTTGGTGTTTCTACCACCTACAGGGGCTTTGCTATTGAAAGCTAAAGTTGGTTCAGCTGGCATTTAAGTCTATGGAGCCTGCCGTGAACGGCCAGTTTGCAAACATTTGCAGTAAAAATTTTATGTTTGATACATCACTATTCATATAATCTTCTGATAAAGGCAATGATTGCTAAAACACGTAATGATGCCATAGCACGCTGACACTGGATCCACCTCTGAGCTGGCTTCTCTCTCGGTAGATTTGAGTACTTCAATTTACACCCACACTGCCGGTCATGGTTTGAGGAGGTAGGACGGAACTAGGCACCACTAGAGAGAAATCTTGCTTTTATTATATGCTTGCAACTTTTACATTTTAGTAAGTGCAGTATGGTTTTATTATTAAAAATAAAAAAGATTAATGCACGACAGCACGCTCCTTGTTCTCCTTCTTAAATATCCATTACTGACCTACCCAAGATTTACTCGTTGCTATCTCAGAAATAGAGATGGCCCGAATGGGTCGCCGGCGAATGGTTCCCGGCGAACTTACGTGATTCGCGATCGCAGAGAACCGCAAACTTTTCCGGCAGTTCGGTTCGCCCCCATAGTGCATCATGAGGGTCAACTTTGACCCTCTACATCACAGTCACCAGGCACATTGTAGCCAATTAGGCTACACTCCCTCTTGGGGCCCCACCGCCCCTTATAAAAGGCAGGCAGCGTCAGGCATTGGACTCACTCGTGTGCCTGCAATAATTAGAGAAGGGAAAGCTGCTGCAGACTCTCATAGGGAAAGCTTAGTTAGGCTCTTGTAGGCGTGTTAGCTTGCTCTTTGCTGATTCTTATTGCTAAAAAAGCACCCCTCAACAGCTCTTTTGAGAGCTAATCTTTTTCTTGTGATCAATTTTTGTGTGTGTGTGTGTGTCCCTGACACTTGTGTTGCATAGACAGCCTTGGTAATTCCTACTGTGTGTGCCACTGCCAGGCCCAGCACATTCAGTGGCTACCTGTGTGTGTGACAGGTGCACATTGTAATACCCATCACTGCATATACCTACCTGTTGTTTACTGTGCACCCACCTACCTACGTGAGCACACGCAGTGTCACTGTGCCTGTCCGGTACCTGTCTGTGTGTGACAGGTACACTTTGTAATACCCATCACTGCATATACAGTACCTACCTGTTGTTCACTTCAGTCAGTGCACTCACCTACCTACGTGAGTGCACACAGTGTCACTGTGCCTGCCTGGTACCTGTCTGTGTGTGACAGGTGCACATTGTAATACCCATCACTGCATATACCTATCTGTTGTTCACTTCAGTCAGTGCACCCACCTACCTACGTGAGCGCACACACTGTCACTGTGCCTGTCCGGTACCTGTCTGTGTGTGACAGGTGCACATTGTAATACCCATCACTGCATATACCTACTACCTGTTGTTCACTTCAGTGCACCCACCTACCTACGTGATCGCACGCAGTGTCACTGTACCTGCTCGGTACCTGTGTGTGTGTGTGACAGGTGCACATTTGTAATACCAGTCATTGCATAATTGTTCACAGTACCTGTGTGACCGCATGCTGTGTAATATACCACTCCGAGCATACCTGTTAACTGCACCTGTGTGACAGCTGCACATTGTATTGTAATACCAGTCACTGCATACCTTTCACTGCATCTGTGACTGCACATTGTATGATACCTGGCAGTCAGTGCATACCTTTCACTTGAATGGATGGCAGACTTGCCCTCCATAACAGATTCTCGTTAAAGGTAGTAAAGTCGATCAGTGTCATATACAGCAGGGCCTCAAAAGTCCTCCTGTATTGTTATTTTGTATCACTACCTCAGGACTCGCATGCCATGCCTGCTGCCTTCCTTGCATGTGTGGTGGAAGCCGTTTCTCAGGCTCCAACTCCGGACCGGAATCGGACCCTGACTTCCCAGCCGTACGCTTTCTTTAACAATGGTAGAGAAAGAATCATTGACAGTATGAGCAGCGATGGACTACTGGGTGCGCAGGCTTGACCTGTGGCCAGAGCTGTCACAATTTGCCATCCAACTTCTGTCTTGCCCTGCCTCAAGCGTCCTGTCAGAAAGGACCTTCAGCGCAGCTGGAGGCATTGTCACTCAGAAGAGAAGTCGCTTAAGTCACAAAAGTGTTCAGTACCTGACCTTTATCAAAATGAATGAGGCATGGATCCTGGAGGCCTACTGCCCGCCCCAAGACTAAGTCAGTCCCCACACACAGCATCTCTGCCTGCATGCCGTGTGACTGCCTGCCCCGGCCAAGACTAAGTCGCTCCCCACACAGCACCTCTGCCCACAGGCCATTTGACTGCCTTCTCCACCACCACCAACAGGGTCCAGGACTCCAGGTGGATACCTGAATTTTTAAGGCAGCTATAATAATTTTTCTGGTGCATGTACATGCCTGCCTAATTTTTCAGCTGCAACAACAACAAAAAAAGGCATGTACATGTGTCAATTCCCCTTTGTGATCATTACCATGCTGCGGTGAAGGGACTTGCGTATCACAATGAAGCAATGACTGCCGGCTATATGAGTGTCTCGGGGGGGGGGAATCTGTCCACAATGAAGCAACGACGAAGATAATAAGGTCGTTGCTTCATTGTGGACAGACCAGATTCGATCAGCTGGACAGTCACTGTTGTTCTATCATTGAGGTGCCACAGCCCGGAGACCATATGGGCTTGAAAACCACCATGGCCTACACTCTCGCCATGGTGCGCACCAGTCCAGCACGGCCATCACTACACAAACAGCTGTTTGCGGTGCGTTACACAGTGAGTTTGGTGTGTTAGTGCGAAGCAGTACTCTAATTACACTCCCTGATTGATGTATACACATGCAAAATATTTTAAAGCACTGCATGTCATTTAAAACGCTGCTTTGCGTCAAATCCAGATTTTTCCCCAGGACTTTTGGCATCTATCCCACTCTGCCATGGCCCCCTCCAGGTGTTAGACCCCTTGAAATATCTTTTCCATCACATTTCTGGGCAGCATAAGTGTTTCTAGTTTTCCAAGTTTGCCTCCCCATTGAAGTCTATTGTGGTTCGCGAAAGTTCGCGTGAACCAAACTTTGCGAACCGAAAATCGGAGGTTCGGGCCATCTCTACTCAGAAATTGATTGGTCCATTTGCCCTGTAGCGCAGGTGTCTTACTCTACTATCAATATGTTGTCATGTAGCTTTTTACCCCAGAGCATTCTGGGAGATCAACTGATGTTCCTGCTCATTTAACAAAAGGGGGATCTCACAGTGATTCACCTTGGCAGCAGTAAAGATGCCACCATCTCTGATCAATTTAAGAATGTAAATCAAGATGAGGTAAGATTTTATAATGGTCAAACATTGACGAAATAATTAAAAAATTAATACTGTAAAAAGTTCCTTTTTAACTTCTCTGTCCATAAACGTTCTGTGGTGCTGACTGAGGTCAGGTGACCATAGGGGAAAGTCTATGTCAATCCCCTTTATTCTTCTCTGGTCTTCAAGTGTTTGACTTCTTACGCTTTCTCTTGGCTCTGATGTCATATTTCCCACTGTCTCAGTGCTGCTTAGCATGAAATGTTCTGCATTAAACCTAAGGCACATCCATATTTATAATTGCTTTATATAACGCTGGCTGCAAGTTGATTAACTTAAACAAGCCTCTAATGAATAGATCAAATCCATCTTAGTGTTTTCTGAACAAATACTTCAATGGAAGGAATAAGACTCAGGGAAATCTGACCTTTTTCTACAAAGGAGTTAGAAGGGGACATGTCACGTATCTGCTTATGCTGGGAATACACGGTTCGTTTTTGCCTTCGTTTAAACCTTCGATTCGTTCGGTAAACGAATCGAGTGTTGAAAACGTATGTGAAAATAGTCATAATCTCATTATAGTTTCGATTAATAGACCCCAAAAACGAACGACTAGTGATCGAACATGTTTGATATTATCTCTCTTTATCCATCTAATCGAGCCATTGGTAGGCTTGATGGCTGTTCAGATCGATTATATATTCGTTTATGCTAGTCCGTCCCTGTAAAAAGGGATTTTCGTTTCGTTTCTTTGCAGCCTTCGATCATTGGAAAAACGAAACCATCAGAATCGAAAAAAAAAACGAAACCGTGGGTGGTGATATTAACCGTATGACCGATTATTTCGGGATCGAAAAGGACAAAAGGCACAATCGAAACGAAGGTTTAAACGAAGGCAAAAACGAACCGTGTATTCCCAGCATTAGATGTGATGAATAGCCTAGAAATAGTGCAGAAATGTGGGTATTTCTTCCTTTACATGTCATAACTGTTTTGTTTTGAAATATTCAGAATGATAAACATGTCTATGGATAAAGGGTGCAATGAGGTCCAAGACACAAATTCATATTAAGATTTATATGTTTTCTCAGTGTTTAAAGGAAACCAGAGCCGATTAAAAATAAAAGTGTTATACATACCTGGGGCTTCCTTCAGCCCCATCCGCACAGATCGCTCCCACGCTGATTTCCTCAGCCTTCTCCTTCACCATAGTAGAGAAGGTGGTCACTGTGGGGATACCACGGTCACCTGTATGATAAACAATCCGAAACAGTCTGTATGCATGTTGGATTATTTTGGCTCTGTACAAATTAACAAGCTGACACATCATTGCATTCCAGCGGTTCTGGAGGTGTGTTTAGCTTCTAAGGGTACAATGGTTAATTTGCATATATTCAGCAGTGTTGCTCTGGGAGACATCTCAAGATCACTCCAACCTGAATTATCGCAAATTCTTTCTGTTTTAGGAAAGCAAACTTTTGTTTTTCTTAACATCTTAGTAAGGGGGCTTTTAGGACCATTGTAGTCCCTTACACGCTCCAATGAGTTCTGGGTCACCATGAGCTTGCTGGTTAGTCTGTACCTCTCGGATTTACAAGCCCTACTCCATAGAGCCAAATTAATCCATGCAATGCACTGATGAGGATCAAAAAATCTGAAACAGTCTGTATGCATGTTGGATTATTATGGCCTTTGCACAAATTAACAAGCTGACACATCATTGCATTCCAGCATATCTGGAGGTGTGTTTAGCTTCTAAGGGTACAATGGTTAATTTGCATATATTCAGCAGTGGTGCTCTGGGAGACATTTCAAGCTCACTCCAACCTGAATTATCGCAAATTCTTTCTGTTTTAGGAAAGCAAACTTTTGTTTTTCTGTATGATAAGGAGAGACCAGGAGCCAAATGGTGCAGTATTGTGGGATATTAGATTGTAGTACAAGAGTATTTATACTCACAAAGGTGGGTTGCAGTCCCTGCAACCACCGTATATCGCCAACGGGGAAATAACCGTCCACACTCGGTATTCCAGGTCTTATTGGAACTGGATGGTCGCACTCCTGGTTGGTCCTTGTTGTAGAAAACACCACACCTGAAAGGTGAACACCTCCAAAGGAGATGTAATGAATAGTACTGGGGGTGGAGGTGCCCAAAAATAGGTAAGTAATGAAACAAAAATATCATGGAGGGAGAGTGTCTTTACCACTCAAATGGAAGAACCCAAACCATAGGGTTAATGTAAAAAGATTAAATTATTTATTCAGCATGATTAAAAGGACAACGCAATTCACGGGTCTCAGCCCGCTTCTTCAGGTCAATACAAGTGCCTTTAAAATATGGTCACAATCATGGACACCAGAAATCTAATTTCTGGCGTCCATGCTTCTGACCATATATTAAAAACACTTGTATTGGCCTGAAGAAGCAGGGTGAGACCCGTGAATTGCGTTGTCCTTTTAATTTTGCTGAATAAATAATGTAATCTTTTTACTTTAACCCTGTAGTTTGGGTTCTTCCATCTTGAGTGATAGACACCCTCTCTCCACTATATTTTTGTTTCATTACATTACCTATTTTTGGGCACCTCCACCCCCAGTACTTCTCCTGCAATGGTACTGGGCCCCATAACTTCCTCCAGTAATGACCAGTCTGCGCAAGAGAAGTGCGCCCTCTACGTATCTCTCCGGCGGCTGCTGTCAGCACAGTTCCAGCACCGTCAGCCGCTGAAGATCCGCCAGCGCTCCAGGATCATAACATTCCTATGTGAGCATCGCAAGAGGCTCACAAGAATCTTCTGGATCATCCAGAGGCTTCCCTCCACACAAGTAAGTCACAGGCTTGATTGTTTAGCTGGAAAGATTAGGCATGAACAGTATAATATTTGGTCTTTAGCCAAAAGCCAAATTGACTGAGAAGGATAAAATACCAGAAAGCGTATTGCGTAGGATACCTTACGTCTTTAGCTTCTTGCAGACTGGTTTGTTCAGCGCTGTTTGTGTTTTTATTACGATTTACTGCTTGCTGTATGGCTCTTGGCACACGGGGCACTGGATTAACCAAGCATAGGTGCATAAATCTTAGGATCTGAAGAACCGACATCATTATTAATATTACCAATGATTAGGCTTCTCTTAGAAAAGGGAATGGGAAAAACTCCCAACATCATATAACAGAATCTAGTTAGCTATTAACCATTTTCCTTACATACCTGGTTGGTTATAACAGAATCTGTTGTTCGCTGCTGTTCTGGTAAAATAAACAAAAAGCAGTCTTTTCCAAATGTGTACCCATTTTTTGTTATTTATAAAATTAAATCAAATATATATATATATATATATATATATATATATATATATATATATATATATATATATATATTATCAAAGGGAATCAGATCAGTGCTCTAAAACCTTATGTAGTTTTATTATGGTGATTATAAACACAGACAAACACAAAACATTTATATTGCGCTTTGCGGACTCAAAGTTCCAAAGCTGCAGCCACTAGGACGCGCTCTATAGGCAGAAGCAATGTTAGGGAGACTTGCCAGAGGTCTCCTACTCAATAGGTGCTGGCTTACTGAACAAGCAGAGCCAAGATTCAAACCTAGGTCGCCTGTGTCAGAGACAGAGCCCTTAACCATTACACTTTCCAGCCACTATTACACTATCCATCCACTGGACAGCTTCAGAATGGTGGTCAATGACATCTCAGGGACCAGGGTTAGATCTGTGCTTTGTGTAGAAAAACACCAAGAGAAAGTCCCTTTTTTGTTTCGGGAAAGATCTATGAATGTTGCATGAAGCAGCATCGATGGCCGTAATCCAAGTCTGTGCTAAAAAGCTTGTTTAGAAATCCCCTACAGCACTAACACATTATAAGACTGTTGGCCCTCACCATAGTGCTTTCTCCATGCAAGGCCTACAGTGCTTGGCAACAATTAGCTGATGGTGGTTATTTTGTGAACATGGGTTTTGTTATGGTATCAAACAAAAAGTTGTAAAATATCAGTGCACCTACTAATAAATCAAACTACTACTACTACTACTACTACTACTACTACTACTACTACTACTACTACTACTACTACTACTACTACTACTACTACCACCACCACCACCACCACCACCACCACCACCACCACCACCACTACTACTACTACTACTACTACTACTACTACTACTAATACTACTACTAATATTGTTTATTAAAAATAAAAAACAGTGAAAGCATCCCCTTCTCCCACACACACTGATCAACAGTAAGTACCTCCCCCAGCCATGGCAACTGAAAACAGAGAGGGATCGCATCAGCATGGGAGGGTTGCTTCCCCTAAACTCTTTTTGTTATCTTTCTATGCTTGTATTCACTTTCTGACCATAAAAGAAAACCTGAACTAAAAATTTAAAGTCAAAATAAGCATACACAAGTCATACTTCCCTCCCATGTAGTCTACTCCTCAGTGTCTTTCTCCTGTCCCGCGTCCTGTTTGTTCACTGTCATCAAGGGAATTTTCCGTCCTCCATTTTGAAAATTGCCATTACCCATAACAGCTTTCTGGTCAGCACACAGTTAAACTGTAGCATCGCCCACTTGAGCCATAGGGAAACATGGACATTACCTGGTACATCAGTTTTCCTCTCAGCTATAACTGACAGCAACTGATATTTTACTGACAGCAACTAAAATATTTTAGATCTGACAAAATATTGTCAGAACTGGAAGGGATTATTGTCAGAAGAAAATGGTGAGCTTCTATGAGGAACTGATGGCAAGGTAACTATGTAATGTTCATTTGAAGTTACCTCATGTGTCTATTTTAAATATTTTTACTCAGTACAGGTTCTCTTTAAAGCAATGCAGGTTTATGCACTTGACACTCATGCATTTGAAATTAGTATAAAACTGTAGACAGTGGGGGGCGTGGCTTGCCGATGGTGCGAGTAGGACGCTCTTGAACTGAGCTCCTCATCACGGTCTCTCCCAGGCTGTCTATAAGCATTTATCAGCTCACTGTTCGGGTCCCACATGGGTGGTAGGAGAAGTAGGAAGGAGCGGAGAAACTCTGACCACTCTCGTACATGCACTATCCAAGGTTTTATCCATCCGGTCACCCGCTCGCTCAGCACCACTGAAAACTCCAAGATGGCGGAGGAGCCTCCTCAACAAGGCAAGGCCGCAGCCATGCTGTGCTCTGAGTTGCTAGAAGGTGCGGGTACCTCTAACCCACCCTCGCCTCCTAGATCGGAAGGCACTGACTCTTACGTGGACATGGACCTACATGATTATATTCGTTCTCTCCCGACCAAAGACGATCTGGAGAAATACGTTAGCAGAATAGAGGCAACTTACCAGAGGGAGCTGGAAGAGGTTAAATCGGAGATACACCATATTGGCCACAGAGTGGAGGAATCGGAGAAAGAGCTAGAGAAGCTAGATAAAAAACAGCAAGAACTTGAGGCTCTTCTCAAACACCATTCTAACCAAATCAAAGATATCTATATGAAGATTGATGATCAAGAAAACTGGCAATGCCGAAAAAACCTCCGCATCAGAGGGATCCCTAAGTCTACAAAGGTACAAGATCTCATCCCCACTCTTACAGGCATTTTTAATATGTTTCTTGGGAACCCCAGAGACTCTCCCATCAAGATGGACAGGGCGCATCGTACTCTGGTTTCAGTCAGCACTAACTTAAACAGCCCGAGAGACGTGGTATGTCGTCTCCACTACTACACGGTCAAAGTGGCCATCTCGATTGCCGCTAGAGGTAATGGTCACATTGACTTTGATGGCGCCAAAATCACCATACTGGCAGACCTCTCACACCTTACTTTACAACTACGCAGAGCAGTTCGCCCTCTTTTGGAGGCCTTACGAGTCAAACACATTCCATATTGCTGGGGGTACCCTTATCAGCTGCAAGTATATCACGAAGGCAAATCAGCTTCCCTTTCTTCGCCCGATGATCTGCCTAAGTTCCGGGAGATCCTCGACCTGCCTACAGTTAAGCTTTCAGCTTGGTCCCTTGATCCTCCATCCCTTGAGGCACCTCCGGAGGCCCTGCAGCAAAGAAGCAGATGGCAGACAGCAGGCTGCAACAACAGACGGAGGGGCAGATCATCCAACAGAGAATCAGGCCCTAGTCATCCACCTTCTCCTTGTCAGGCGACCCCATGAACTGAAGGCCTAGTCAGTTGGTAGGAGATTAGACCTGAAGCTCCATGTACCAGATAAGTATATCTGAACTTCTTTTTAATTTTTCGCACTAATTAAGATGTTTTTTTCTCCACTTGGGCAAGTTTGACTGTTAATATGTTCTCCCCACTGCACACGCCCGGACCGGGCCTACACTCCCTAAACTGAACAGTTTGAAGGCGTTGGGCTTGCTGGCTATCAGTTATAGGTCGTTGTCTCATTATGCCCGACCACTGGTTTACTCCAGCACGGAGTTTACCTCTTCCTACACACCTTGTAGTCTGATGGACTAAGAGTGCACATTGGACATTGATTGTGAGTCTACATTATGCTCATACTTGTTCTCCACGGCCACGCTCTTGTTTTCACTTCTCAAGAGACATGTTCATTATATGATCATGGATGGACCCTGGTGCTGAGCTGCTGAACTGTCTCCCATAACTTGCCTGCTTGGGAGTTTAGGTGGTGAGACCCAGTGTGTTGTCGGCTTCTTCGCTCCCACCTATCATAGCCTGGTGATTCTAGGCTTCCTGATATAAGTGATTAATATTTTGCACTTGTTTAATAGGTTATTTAAAATGCTGATTTATGTTTTTTTTTGCTCTTCTCACATTTTATTTTCCCTTAAGAAATGCATTGTTTATTCCAAATATGTCTTATGTTGGACTATGTTCTACTTTATGCTTTCCTATGAAGTACAATGATAATTGGCACGCCTCAATGTATACTGCTCAAACCTATTATTTTCTAAGCCATGGCAGTTAGCACGAATATAAGATCTGGGGGCGAAATGTGTGGGTGTGCCTCCTTCAATGTGAAAGGCTTTAATAGTCCAAACAAAAGATCTCAGATCCTGCATAGTATGCATAAAGCCAAGGTCAAAATTCTATTGATGCAGGAAATTAACTTCAGAACTGATAACTTCCCTTTGATTAAAGAGAGTAACTACACTATGTGGTTCCATAGCACTTTACCTGACTCCAAATCTAAAGGGGTCTCTATTGGCCTCCACAGATCCCTCCTCTTCTCTGAGGTTAATACTTTAATAGACCCCTGGGTAGATACATCTTGAGTCACCTGAAGATTTGTGGCAAGCAATACACATTTGCCTCCTTTTACTTGCCTAACCAGAATCAGGGCCAAACTCTCTTGAGGTATCTCTCTAAGCTGGAAACATTTGCCAAGGGACAGATCATACTAGGTGCAGACTTAAACTTATGTTTAAATCCAGATATGGACTCCTCGGGGGTCCTCTCTAGCATATCCTCAAGCATACACATTAAAATCAAAAGCAAATTACATGCCATTAGGCTGGTGGACTGTTGGAGGGTGTTCCATCCCAGA
Source organism: Hyperolius riggenbachi (assembly GCF_040937935.1). NCBI lineage: Eukaryota > Metazoa > Chordata > Amphibia > Anura > Hyperoliidae > Hyperolius > Hyperolius riggenbachi. Next base: position 447,068,761 of record NC_090648.1, read on the forward strand.
GATAAAGATTATACATTTTTCTCGGCCCCCCTATGGGTCATTCAGTAGAATCAATGTTATTCTCCTCTCCCACAGTCTACTAGATAAGGTTTCATCATCCCATATTGGGATTAGACTCTGGTCAGACCATGCCCTGGTCTTCTGTGCTCTAGACCTTCTGGAGGGACCTAAGGGCTCCTTTACCTGGAAGCTTAATCCTAATCTCTTAAAAGACCAGATGTGCCTAGATGATGTCCACAAGACAATTAGGGACTTCATATTAGTACATGAAGCTGATGACACTCTAGATACCTTCAAATGGGAAGCTTTGAAATGTACAGTTAGAGGGGTTCTCATCTTCCATGGGGCTCGCCTCAAGAAGGAGAAAAGTACCAGACTGTTACATCTATTTGATGAAATTTCAGATCTAGAGGATAGGCTTAAAGAGGATCTGTAACATAAAAAGATCCCCTGGGGGGTACTCACCTCGGGTGGGGGAAGCCTCCGGATCCTAATGAGGCTTCCCACGCCGTCCTCCATCCGTCAGGGGTCTCGCTGCAGCCCTCCGTGGAGTCCGGGCAGCGGTGACGTCATTATTTACCTTCCTGGCTCCAGCGCAGGCGCTCTGACGGCTGTCGGCTCCGAACTACACGGAAATACCCGATCGCCGTCGGGTCTGCTCTACTGCGCAGGCGCAAGTTTCCGGCGCCTGCGCAGTAGAGCGGACCCGACTGAGATCGGGTATTTCCGTGTAGTTCGGAACGGAAAGCCTCCACAGCGCCCCCCGCTGGAGCCAGCAAAGGTAAATATTAAACTAACAGTCGGCACAGTCGCCGGCTGTTCGGAGGGCTGCGGAGAGACCCCCCTGGGACAGAGGACGGCGTGGGAAGCCTCATTAGGATCCGGAGGCTTCCCCCACCCGAGGTGAGTACCCCCCAGGGGATCTTTTTAATGTTACAGAGTCTCTTTAAGAGAGACCCCACGACGAAATCACAGCAGTTAACACTCCAACTTATTGCCTGTAGACAAATGGTTCTAACTATCCTAGATGAGCATTCCCTAGCTCAGAGAGAGAGGTTCCGGGGGGGGTTTATACGAAGAGGCTGACTGTAACGAAGGGTGTCAACACGCAGAGAGAGAGAATCTGATTACTGGTGATCTGTAGAATCACCCGCAATGCAGATATACACCAGATTATGGATGATCTGCAGTATCACCAATAATCCGGGTATGTCTAACCTCTGCACACCAGTATAATGTGAGTGTTTGGTGTAACAGTACAACTCTGAGCATAGACCACCAGGGACCCCGGTGGCCTGAGTGACTTGAGGAATACTCCCCTGACTGTGGGGAATATTCCTGTAGCCTGAGGACTCCCTAGGAAAGGGACCCAGGCTGGGTTGCAGGAAGCCCTGCTGCTAATATGAACAGACTTGCCCTAACTAGGTGTGAGGGCCTATTCTGTATGCCCTGGAACTGGGCTAAGGCAAATACACATACAATACAATCCTAGCTCTGGGTGTGAGGTCCGTGATCACAACACCCTGGAACTAGCCTACCGAATACCCTAGTCTTGGGTGTGAGGTCCGTGATCACAACACCCCGGAACTAGTCTAGTGCATAACATAGGAATGACACAGTATCCTAGTCTTGGGTGTGAGGTCCGTAGTCACAACACCCTGGAACTAGTCTAAAGCATAACATAGAACTGACACAGTATCCTAGTCTTGGGTGTGAGGTCCGTAGTCACAACACCCTGGAACTGGTCTAAAGCATAACATAGAACTGACACAGTATCCTAGTCTTGGGTGTGAGGTCCGTAGTCACAACACCCTGGAACTGGTCTAAAGCATAACATAGAACTGACACAGTATCCTAGTCTTGGGTGTGAGGTCCGTAGTCACAACACTCTGGAACTGGTCTAAAGCATAACATAGAACTGACACAGTATCCTAGTCTTGGGTGTGAGGTCCGTAGTCACAACACCCTGGAACTGGTCTAAAGCATAACATTAAAGCCACAAGAGTAATCTAGCTCAGTGTGAATCCCCAGGTCCACCTGGCTCTTAACACACTGTAGGATCTGTGTGCCAACACATACGCATTCGCAACGGCAGACAATGTGAGACTGAAGGACAAGCAGCTATATAGTGCAGCGCAGATCAGCGCCACCCAGTCCCCTTCAGCCAACCGCCGTTTGTTCTGGGATCAGCTGACCCGTAGAGTCAGCTGACCCCTTTCTGCTTCCCATAAGGCTTCTGCCTCTCGGCGCGCGCGCGCGTATTCCTCAGCCTATGTACACAGGAAGGCTGAACCACATCAGAAACATGTCGCCGTGCAGAAACCGCCGGGCTGAACGCGAAACTAGCCGCCGCGCGGTCAGAGCATGCGGCGGCTTTTCCGCAAGCCTTCACACTTACAAATGCGGTACAATCTTGGCAAGATATCTCCACCCCAGGAAAACTGCCACCTACATTCCTTCTATTGCCCCCACAAAAGGTCCCTTAGTGCATAAGGCTAACCAAATAGCAGATGCATTCAAATCATACTATGAAGATCTGAATAATATCAAAAGCAAATTTGGAAATATGAACCCACTAGATTTATCACAAAAATTGAAATCAAACATACAGAAAACTGGACTTCCAGTTATAGATAAAGCAACTATTAAGGATTTAGAGGAGCCATTTTCAGAAACAGAAATACTCTCGGGTATAGCAATGCTCAAACCGGAGAAATGCCCTGGGCCGGACGGATATTCTGCAGCCTTCTACAAACATTTTGCTTCAGATCTGGCTCCCCTGATGACTAAAACATTTAACTCAATCTCAGAAATTAACCTGTTTCCATTTCAGGCCCTGCAAGCTCACATTGTGGTACTTCCTAAAGAGGGAAAGGATCCTAATTACCGCCCTATCTCCTTGATTGACCTTGATATCAAGGTGTTCTCCAAGATAATTGCAGAAAGATTGAAACCCATTCTACCTAACCTCATCTTTCCGAGAGGCTAGAAATAATACTCTTAAATCCATATCAATAATACATAGAGCCCAAGGGGACGACATCCCTCTCTGTGTCCATTCGGTAGATGCCGAGAAGGCGTTTGACAGGATTCACTGGGGGTTTCTGAAACAGACTCTCCAGCAAATTGGTTTGGGCCCCTCTCTCCATTACAAGATCTTGGGACTTTATAGTTCCCCTTCTGCAAAAGTAAGAGTCAACGGAATCCTGTCGGACGCCTTCCGCATTGATAACGGGATGAGACAGGGTTGCCCCCTGTCCCCCTTACTTTACATACTTTGCATGGAACATTTTGCAAATGCTCTTCATTCCAACCCTGACATTAAGGGCATACAATACGGAGATCATCAAACTAAACTACCCTTATACGCAGATGACCTGCTTCTTTATATCTCTGAGCCCATAACGACGCTTCCCTGTTTCTTAAAGGAGGCAGAGGAGTTTGGAGCCTTGAGCAACTTCAAAATGAATGTATCTAAAACTGAGGCCCTAAACATATCACTACCCCCTGAGCTGCTTCAACATCTCCAATCCTTGTTCTCTTTTAGGTGGGTTTAAGGGGCTCTGAAATACCTCGGAATCTTCCTTCCAGCTGATCTCACAAAAATTTATGAACTTCATTTTCCTCCCCTGGTAGATAAAATAAATAAGGACTTAGTGGCATGGAACAAACTTAACCTATCCTGGTTGGGCAGAGATAATGTTATCAAAATGGATGTCTTGCCAAGATTGTTGTACGTTTTCCAGGCTGCCCCGGTACTGGCCCCTAGTTCTTTCTTCTTAGGCCTCAAACAGCAAATCAGCTCCTTTCTATGGCAGGGTAGAAGATCCTGGACCAACGTCAATTTAATGTTTAGATCCAAGGAGGATGGAGGTTTGGGTTTACCCAACTTCTCTAAATACCATGATGCTACCCTTCTGAAATTAGTATTAAAGTGATTTTATGGGAGGGATCAAAAACAGTGGGTTCATCTGGAATCCAAGTTAGACCCAATAGATCAACGAGCACTCCTCTGGACATCAAACAGCAAGAGACCCCCTCTCAATATCCTTCAGTTTTGGTCAGCAGTGGTACTTAGTAAATGGGACAGATTGTCCAAAAAATACAATCTATCTGCCACCCTCAGTCCCCTCACACCCATTCTGGATAATGTTGACATTGATCCTGGAGTCCAGAAGAAAGATTTCATAGGTAGAGGCAGAGAAAGGTGGCCACAAATTAGGCGCTATATTGGGTCTACCTCCCTTATGTCGCCAGATAACTGGAGAGGTAGAGATGATTCTCCCCACCCAAAGTGGTTCCTCATCATCCAGTTCCACCAGTTTTATAAATACTTGCTTTCATCTGGTAATATGCATAGACGTCTCTCCCTGTTTGAAGAACTTTGCTCATGGGCCACCAAGCCTTCACACATGCTCTCCCAAATTTATAAAATCCTGATAGCTGACTCGGGGACCTAGCCCTTCAGAAATTACAGGAAACCTGGCAGCACTGGTGTAACAATAGGGGATGCGACCCCTGCCCCCACAGGGGGGCCCGGGCCCCCCTACGGGGCCTGCTCGAGGCCGTTTTGGGTGGCTGGAGGGGTCGCAGCATGAGGGGAAAGCCATGGCCACAGTCGGTGGGGAGGGGGGATGGTTCCCCCCCTCCCTCACCTTGGGGCTCTCCCCTCTGCACTCCCCTCCAGCTTAACGAGTGTCCGGGCAGTGGTGGGCAGTGGCAGGCAACGGCTGATACATACCTTCCGTCTTCTGTGCGCTCCAGCGTGCGTTCCTTACGCAGGAGGAACCCACACTGGAGGAATGCAGTGAAGAACGCACGCTGGAGCGCACGGAAGACAGAAGATATGTATCAGCTGTTGCCTGCCGCTGCCCACTGCTGCTCGGACACTTGTTAAGCTGGAGGGGAGCGCAGAGGGGAAAGCCCTGAGGTGAGGGCGGGGAGGACCGTCCCTCCTCCCCGCCGACTGTGGGCATGGCTTTCCCTCTCATGCTGCGACCCCCCCAGCCCCCAAGATGGCCACGAGCGGGCCAGGGCGGGGGCCAGCTCCGAATTTCTGCAGGGGGGCCTGGTGGGGCCTAGTTACGCCCCTGCCTGGCAGAAAGATTTAGGAGAAAAATAGACCCGGAGGACTGGGATAAGTAATTTATTCTATTACATAAAATGTCACCCTCGGTGTTAGCTCAGGAACGGAATTATAAGTTATTCACCAGATGGTACAGAGATCCGGTTAGACTGGCTAAATTCACATCTAGCACATGCTGGCGGTGCGGTTCTGCGGAAGGCACCTACTTTCACATATGGTGGCAATGCCGCATATTACACCCTTTCTGGCAAAAAGTATTTGACCTGCATGAAATTTTATACCTTCAACATATGCCCTGTACCCTGTACTGTGTAAAATTGGACTACTTTCCATAATTCCGAGTTCATTGGCTACTGCTAAAAAAATCAGTGTTCCGATACCTCCTGATATGCGCTCGACTGCTTATTACCAGAAACTGGAGGAAACAGCTAGCCCCCTCTCTATTAGAGTTTATTAATCAAATGAACCACATTAACCACTTGCCGACCGCACGCTTATACCGTGCGTCGGCAAAGTGGCAGCTGCAGGACCAGCGACGCAGTTCTGCGTCGCCGGCTGCAGGCTAATTAATCAGGAAGCAGCCGCTCGCGCGAGCGGCTGCTTCCTGCCAATTCACGGCGGGGGGCTCCGTGAATAGCCTGCGGGCCGCCGATGGCGGCTCGCAGGCTAAATGTAAACACAAGCGGAAATAATCCGCTTTGTTTACATTGTACGCAGCAGCGCCGTAAGGCAGATCGGCGATCCCCGGCCAATCATCGGCCGGGGATCACCGCCATGTGACAGGGGACGTCCTGTCACTGGCTGCACAGGACGGATAGCATCCTGTGCAGCCCGGATCACTGGGCATGACAGGTAGGAGAGGGAGGGGGGCAATTTCACCATGGAGGGGGGCTTTGAGGTGCCCCCCCCCGCAACATGCCTGCAGACAGGAGCGATCAGACCCCCCCTGCACATCATCCCCATAGGGGGGAAAAAAGGGGGGCGATCTGATCGCTCTGCGTGCCCGTTGATCTGTGCTGGGGGCTGCAGAGCCCACCCAGCACAGATCCCAACAAACAGCGCTGGTCCTTAAGGGGGGGTAAAGGGTGGGTCCTCAAGTGGTTAAGAGAATGTATGATCTCCTTCTCTCTGCCCAAGACAAATATAATGTATTTACTCTCAGATGGATGGTATGGATTGATTTCTGTGACTCTGATGCCCTCTCCACTTTTCTAGCTGAGGAGTTTGCCCGCTCTTGCCCCTCCACACTCCTATACCACACAAAACCTGATGCTTGTGCCCTTCATAGCTCTGTCCACTTTCAGATATATTGAGTCCTCCGTCATATTGATTGGTATGACTACAAAATTGTACTTCAGGTCCTTGTTCTCTATCTAATAAGACGTGCATTTTTTATTGGTATGTTCTGGTTCTACCTGTCTCCCTTTACCCCCCCTTCTTTGACAGTCACCATCTTCCTCCCCCTCTTTTGTCCCCCTTCCCTCCCTTTCTATTGTAAACTGGTAAAGTAGAGATGGATGCACTTTCTTACTTTTCAATAACATATTCCTTACTCTGTTATTTTTGCTTCATTTTGATAATGTATGTATTTTGATGCTTTGACTTTAGTAAAAAGTGATTTTTGGAAAAAAAACAAAAAAAGTAAACAGTAAATACATAGTTGTGGCACAATAGTGAAGTGATTTGCACCCTTGCCTTGCAAGGGGCTAGAACCATATATGCATGAAGATTGCATGTTCTTCTTGTGTTTGCATGGGTTTCCGTTAGCCACTCTGGTTTGATCCCACATAACAGATTATTTCCAGAATTGAACTTAGACTATACTATGGCCCTAGGACTATGAATATGGAAGATAATAAATAGCAATCTCCTCTGTGGGACAATCTCATGACATTTGAGAAATATAGCAAGAATTAAACACCTTATCCCAGCTGAAGACCTAATTAATCTAGTTCATGCATTTGTATCCTCCCGCCAGGACTACTACAATGCCCTAGTCACATGATCCCCAAATAAATCTGCGCCCCTTACAAGTAATATAGAAAGCAGCAGCCAGACTCCTAGCCCCTGCCCCCCCCCCCCTGCGTAGCTCACTCATCTCCCCATAAGAGTAGGCTCACACTTGTTTTAAAAACATATCCATCTGTTTTTTGGCCCGGATCAAAAACGAAGCCACGGATACCAATGTAAAAAATAGCATATAGTAGCAAATATATCAGCGCCAAGGGACAATGGAACCGTCGCTGAGAAGAACAATGTCCAAAAGTTCAGAAGTCAGGCATACATCAAAGGTCAGCGCAGGTTTAGAAAGTCATTGTATGTAGGGAATGGTAAATTCTTCACCACAATATATCAAATGCTCAAAGGTAGGTTTCCGCCAAACATCAAAACTAGAAAAGGCTTACCAGCTCCCAACAACCCACATTATAAGGTTGTGAAATGGCTCAGGTCACAGATAACGTCCAGGGAACATCAGACGTCGTGAAGATCCAGTGGACATCCGTATGGAGGTAAAGTTTCAGGAATTTATATAGGAAAACAAAAACGGCAATATCTAAGCGTAGCCCGTTTATTTAGATAAAATTTCTTTAAAAGGCAGTAGACATAAAAACGATACCTCACATACGGGGCCCATAAACAGGGAACCCCAGAAGATTAGCGCGCATGTAATGGTCAATCGTAGATCAATAGACAATGGTGCCGCCTGTTACCTTCCCTCTTCACTCAATTTAAAAACGGCTCCGTCTGCGTTCAGGGGGATCCATGTTGAAAACCTGAACGGACGGTCCGGATTTGCAGGATTTTCACGGAGAGGTAGTGAAAATCAATAGGAAAACGGATCCGTTTTCTGTGTCCCAGCCTGTGGGTGGGGAGGGGGCTGCCATGCGGGAGGGGGTAGAAGCCAGGATGGGGGGGGCAGCGGCAGCAGGGAGGAGGGTCATCATCCCCCATCCCTACCTGGGTCCCCTGTCCCCGCTCCCCCTCCAGCTATTTGTGCAAAAATGCTATAATGTATGTAGGCAGCGAGCAGAGAAGCTTACCTTCCTTACTTCTTCCGCTCACCGCTTCACTTCCTGTATTGCCACCCTTCAAAGTGTAGAGGGCGGCATTGCAGGAAGTCAAGCAGCGAGTGGAGGAATGCAAGGAGAGAAGGTAAGCTTCCCCGCTTGCTGTCTACATACATTATAGCAACTTTTGAGAAAAAAGCTGGAGGGGGAACGAGGACGGGGGTCCTAGGTGGGGGAGGGGGGCTACCCCACCGTCCTGGCTGCTACTCCCTCCAGCATGGTGGCCCCCTTCCCACGGCCAGGGCTGGGCATATATTTCCACGGACTGGAAACGTATGCTGCAAATACAATAAATATACAAATACAAAAACAGAGAGAATTTTTTTTTTACCAAATCGGATCTGTTTGAAATGGATACGATCTGCAACGGACAAGTGTGGACCTAGCCTTACTGCAAACTCTTCACTGGTTGCCTGTAAAATGGAGATTCCATCTTAAGATCTGCCTGCTGACATTCAAGGCTCTAAACCACATGGCCAGGGATGCAGGTGCAGCCATGGCGGGAGACCAGAGGATTGCTCCAGGATGGCGCTGGCACAGGGCGACTGCAGGGGGCTAGCAGAAGCCCAGGTAAGTGAAACTCTTTTTTTTTAAAGTTATTTCAGGTTCCCTTTAAGAAAAGGCTAAAAAACGGAGCCTTTGAGACTGTAGAATGCAGGGTCAAAGCACTCAGTGTCCTCAGGGAGAAAAACACTATAAAATACTGTTAATATTATATATTATTTAAAGCACTGCAGAAGATGTCAGTGCCATATAACATTCATAATAATAGTAATACTACTACTACTAAAAATAATAATGTAGTAACATTAGACAATCATAGGGATTGGATTGTGATTTCATCTAATGGACACTTAATGACATGGCTGTGTACTCTGGAAAAATTGTGTTAGTGTTACATAAATAAACAGTAATAACAATGTTTTTTACAAGCTTTATTCTTTTTCTTTTTTCAATTTTTCACGTCTCTTCTCTGGTACCGTATCAAAATCTATTACATTATATTATGAAGTGCAATTTATCATGATAAACTGGTTTATGTTAAAATGCAGATTTTTTTTAAACTCCACATAAAAAATAAATAAAAGAATAAAAACAAACATAGAGTGTTTATTGATGTAAAAAAAGTCAATTGTGAACATGAACTCTGTAAAGGATAAATAAGAGAAAAAAAATACATACACACTGATTTTATTACTTCTACTGATCTTTAACATCAAGACAAAATACAAGCAGATATATAGAAAAATACATTGATGGCTAAGTTACAGTATAATGTAAGTGCTACAGTATATGCATAAAGCAAGAGAGGGTCTCACATTCCATGCGCATTCAGTTGCATCAAAAAGGTCACATATAATCCGCTACCTTCCACTGTGCTGCCTACGTGCTTGTCCTTGCAAAATGTAACAGAGCTTGGTTTAGATAAATTGCCGATACTGCCATGCTTCTTTCCAGTTCAGTAATGTGTGTAAGTGCCTGCAGAAAATTAAACAAGATGTTAAGAATTTAGAATTCCAGGTCCCGGCAGATGGGGCATGTTATCCTAATTACACAGGGCGAATGGGTGTGTTTCCGAGAGTTATTACACTGAAAGTGTATGACAGCCAGCTGAAGCGCATCTTTTCAATTGTGATAGATCTACGTTCAATAAAAACAAGCTGTTTCAGTTTTTGTATTTATTTTTTCAACTTTTATTATCCCAATATGTTGAGAACAGTCCTTGCACTATGCGCTTAATTTTAAGAGACACTGAAGCAACATTTTGTTTATCATATAATGATTTGTATGTGTAGTACGGCTAAGAAATAAAACATTAGGAGCAGAGACATAAGTCTAATATTGTTTCCAGTACACGAAGACGAAGAGTAAGCAACTCCAGTTGTTATCTATGCAAAAGAGCCATTGAGCTCCACAACTTTCAAAGTCGCAGAGAGCTCTGTCTTCTGAAGCTTATTATCTCAAGTGTCAAGTGTTTTTTTTTTCTGCAGAGGACAGGTCAAAAGTTCACTAGCCTGCTCTGTAAAATCAGTTAGAATGCTGAGTAGTGTGTAAACTGCAAATATTAGAAAATGATGCAATGTTATAATAAAAAAAAAACTATATAACTGAATATAAAAATATGAGAATATTTTTTTTTTTGCTACTAATGTTCTAGTAATTATCCTTACTACACAACCAATTCATTATATCATATTTTTTTCGCTTCAGTGTCTCTTTAATGTGACGTGCTCAAGGAGTAGCAATTGAATTCCCTCTTTTTTTTTTTTTAATAAATATTAAACCCAGTATTTCTGCTACATATAACCCTTACCATCGCAACACAGCACCAGAATACTGATTGGTCAGAAGCACAGAAACTTCCAGGCCACACCTACTGAGCTTCTCTAAGAGACACCACCCACTCACCAATTACAGGACCGGGGTGGTGGTGGGGGGGGAAGGCACAGAAGTTTTGTTTTTAAACTTTTTTCAGTCTATCCTATTATAACTTCTACTGCCTGTGCTGACAATGTAAATTCTATTTTTATGCTTGACGTGCTCAGCTTTAAAGCTATGTCAAATCTTGAGTGACATTTACGTGCAAGAAATAGTCCCTCAAGTATACACAGGTGCGGTTTCCTCATTCCTTGTGTAAACAAATTAAATACAGTGCATGTCTTGCATGCCAGAAAGAGCCATAGGGCAGAATGGTAATAGCTTTAATCTAATTTAATTTGCTTAGAGAAGCAGTAGTGTGCTGATGCAGCTTGGCAATGGCAGCAACAATGCTCTCAAAGCATAATCAGATGATCAAAGAATTTTCAATATCACTGATGCCAGGATGCCCTGGAACAAAACATCTAGAAGAAAACATCCTTTACGCAAGCAGATTCTGTTATTAAACAAGAGCAATATCTACTTCATATCAAGTAGCACTTGAGGGAGACCAAGATAACCATAAAAATGTCAAAGATGATGATTTGAAAAAAAAGGCCAGTTTGTTTGGGGTGCAGCATCACAGACTAATAAAAAAAACGATACAAAGGAAGGCATACAAATGGGAATTTAAACGGGAAATATTGGAGTCTGGTTGTAGGTGTGCTGTTTTTTTTTTTTGTTTTGTTTTTTTTGGGGGTGGGTTGTTTTTTTCTCTTTTGACGGGAGACAAATACAATTTGTTGGATATTAAGCCTACTTTGTCAGAGACAGTTGTGTTATTCCAATAGTTCCATGTTTGAAACACAAGAGTCAGTCCCACTATCCCAGGGAAAAAAAACACATATATAAATAGATAAATACTTGTTCTACTTATGTATTATACTGTCCACATTTTGGTTTCAGTGAATCTTATATAGTAAATAGAAAGAAAACCGTTCCAGGCATTTTCCATCTTTACTGCCTCTGACTAAATTCAGTCTAGTTTTAATTTCCTCCCTTACTCCTCTGCCTAAAATGGTGTATGCAAAAGTGCCCTGTCATATATAGTTTGCTTTGTAAACACATGAGAGCAGAACATGGATCAGATTTCAGCAGCTTCTGCAGAGGGGTGAGGTGATTTATCTACTATTTCCCTTCTTCTGTCACACAGAACTGCCCTCAGCCAATCAGCAAGGAGCAGGAATGTGAGAGTGGAAGAAGGGGAGGTGACAAGATGTTTTTTAGCCTCCCTCTCCCTGGCAATGTATGAGAATAGAGCCAGGCTGAAGATAAGGTTCATTACAGCAGACATATTTATGATTATATTGGAATGCTTGAAATGCAGGGTCAAGATGTACACTTACATAATAAAAATAGAGTATTAGGTAATAGAAATGTGTTATTATGGCTGACAATCCCACTTTAACCACTTGGCGACCGCGCACTCATACCGCGCGTCGGCAAAGTGGCAGCTGCAGGACCAGCGACGCAGTATTGCGTCGCCAGCTGCAGCTTAATTAATCAGGAAGCAGCCGCTCGCGCGAGCGGCTGCTTCCTGTCAAATCACGGCGGGGGGCTCCGTGAATAGCCTGCGGGCCGCCGATGGCGGCTCGCAGGCTGAATGTAAACACAAGCGGAAATAATCCGCTTTGTTTACATTGTACGGCGCTGCTGCGCAGCAGCGCCGTAAGGCAGATCGGCGATCCCCGGCCAATCAGCGGCCGGGGATCGCCGCCATGTGACAGGGGACGTCCTGTCACTGGCTGCACAGGACGGATAGCGTCCTGTGCAGCCCCGATCCCCGGGGATGACCAGGTAGGAGAGGGAGGGGGGAATTTCGCCGCGGAGGGGGGCTTTGAGGTGCCCCCCCCCCGCCACCCACAGCAGGCAGGAGAGATCAGACCCCCCCAGCACATCATCCCCATAGGGGGGAAAAAAGGGGGGCAATCTGATCTCCCTGCCTGCACCCTGATCTGTGCTGGGGGCTGCAGAGCCCACCCAGCACAGATCACTCAAAACAGCGCTGGTCCTTAAGGGGGGGTAAAGGGTGGGTCATCAAGTGGTTAAAGTCTCATTATTAGGCCTTCTTCCACAACAATATTAGGTAAAACATAATATTGTGTAAGTCCCCCTTGTGCCACTCAAACAGTTCTAACCTGGTGACATATGGACTCCACAAAATTGAACAGATGATGCTTTATTGAGTACTTATATCATCTTTAATTGCAAGTCAGAAGGCTGCTCCTCCTTTCTAGTGTCCAGAGTGCCACTGGTCATAAGTGGACAATCTGCAGAGACACACTAGCACCACTCCCACTCACATTTGGCATCCTACCCAGACTGCTTCAGCAACATTTGATGCCCCTACCTAATTATAATTAGTTTATAGGCTGTGGGTAGAAGAGCAAAATATAGACAAAGAAACATCAAATAATACAAATTAAGCAAAACAGAGCAATAAACACCTATGATTATGCGGCTCAGTAGAGCAGAAGTCTATTTAGGTAGAGAAAAAGTCGATTTAAGTGGTCGTGTGACTTAGAATCAACAACTCACTGTTTTGTTTGCTGGCTTGTTTGTTTCAATAGCAAGTGAGGGTCTAATTTGCACCCCTCTCCAGATCTTTGGACACCGGACATCTGGGATAACTGGTATTTAGTCAGGGCCATTTCAATGTCCAATGGAGCCCCGGGGCAAAGGTAACCTGCAACCGGTAACCAAGCAAATTCAGCCTCCAGGGCCTTCAATCTTCCTCTTAACACCTCTGTGCTCTCTGGGGCTCCTGCATGATAGAAGCATATCACCTGTCCCTGGGGCCGGCACATTGCTCCCCATCTTCTTCCTGCTGCCTGCCTTTTGTGACCCGATGCATGTTATGTGCAAGCATACTGGCATGCACCAGTCACAAGAGGCAGGCAGCAGGATGAAGAAGGGGAGAAAGCCACCAGGACAGGTGAGATACAATTCTGCTATCGTGCAGGAGCCCTGAGGAGCACATATGATTTAAGGGGGATATAAGTAAATTTAAAAACAAGGGTAACACATATAAAACAAAAAAAAACTGATATCAGATAATCTGAAAGATGAGTCATGGGATAAACTTGACTAGTGAATTTATAATCGTCCAGATATAAGTCCATGTAGGAATCTGGAGGGGGTTTAACACCCGTGAATAAAAAATGTTGGAAAAATATAGCATATAGTCCAAAAATATAGCATATAGTCCAAACCCTCACTGCACGCATGATCTATTCACAATTGCCATGTCTTTTGGAATTAGTCTAATGTATCACTCATGGCCAACATTATCTCATAGATCATAGGTTTATGTACACTATGAACCACTGGTTCCAACACTAAATCAGGTTTGCACCATTTGGAGGCCAAGGGCCATATCCTATTCAAGGTGATAAGTAGCTTGCAGATGCGAGCTACTTATCACCTTGCCATCGCGTGAGGATTACCGGCAAATCCTATTGCCCATATCCTTCGCGCGATGGCCGATCGTTAGGGAGCATTACTCAGGCGAAAGCCTGAGCGATGCTCCCTGTTACCGAGCGATGGGGAGTGAGGTTTACGCTGTGGTGCTGTCCATCAGCACCACGGCCTCACTCCCCACACATGCGCACTCGTCCGCCGAACATCGCCGACATCTTCCGCCGCAGCATCTGGGGGTCTCCTTTAATAAGGAGACCCCCAGAGCTCCCCGTCGGGTCGCCGCACAGTTTAGAAGCCAGCGCGCAGCTCTGCACCGGCACCCCTGCATACATACCGCCGCAGATCACCCGCCGCCTCTCGCCGCAAAATCCGTCGCGTAATTACAGAGTATCTAACACTGTAATTACTGTCGGCATAGAAGGAGCCCGGGCAAAGCATCTTTGAATCTGCAGCCTGGGCTCCCCATTGGTCCGCTGTCTGAGCCATTTTATTGGTTTAGACAGCGGACCAATGGGGAGCCCAGGCTGCAGATTCAAAGATGCTTTGCCCGGGCTCCTTCTATGCCGACAGTAATTACAGTGTTAGATACACTGTAATTACGCGACGGATTTTGCGGCGAGAGGCGGCGGGTGATCTGCGGCGGTATGTATGCAGGGGTGCCGGTGCAGAGCTGCGCGGGGGATTCTAAACTGTGAGCGGCGACCTGACGGGGAGCTCTGGGGGTCTCCTTATTAAAGGAGACCCCCAGATGCAGCGGCGACGACGTGCGTTAGCTAGTTTAGACCTGCTTTTTGCAGGTCTAAGCTAACGCTCATGTCTGCCGGGAAGCATCGCTTCCCGGAGACATGATAAGGGTAATTGGATTTGGTGTTAAGAACTCGCTGGGCGATTATATCGCCCAAGCGAGTTCTTTTCCGCCTGGGGGGGTCTAAAGTTTTATTAGATTAGGCGATGCCCCCATCGCCTAAGTTAAGAACTCGCCAGTGCTTAGCGCTGGCGAGTTCAGCAATAGAATATGGCCCCAAGTGTCTTAGTAGACGTAGCTGCCATCACAATGAACTGAAATAGGCAATGTGTCAGGAACTATCTCCCCCCTTTCTCATGCCCAAGAGAAACACTGCAGGGTTCTTAGAAAAAGGTCTCTTAAGGCGGATCCGAGATGAAAAACTAATTATAACAAGTAACTTGTCTATATATGTTACCTAAAGTTTAGATAGTTTACACAGCATATCTATCTGCAAACAGCTTCAACAGAATATGATTATTTCTTCCTGTGATACAATGAGAGCAGCCATGTTCTTTTTGTCACAGGCTGCTATCAGCCATCAGGAGATGCTATCAGCTTGCCTCTGTGTAAATTCAGTCCCCCTCTCCTCCTCCCTCCTCCCTTCTACCTCTGAAATATCTGGCTAGTAACCTCCTCCTCCTCCTGCCCAGACTGAGCTCCTATAAGCCCTTGCTACAGTGCCAAGGCACAAAAGGTGCTGTGGGCGAGGCTTGTTTAGTTTATAGGGAATTAGAGTATTAAAACAAAACAAAAAAAGTATTTGGCTTGAGGAATGCCCTATAAACTATATATAAAAAGGATCACAATTAAACAATGAGTAAAAGTTTATCTCGGATCCACTTTAAGTACCTGAAAGATTAAGGGCTTGATTCACAAAGCGGTGCTAACCTACTTAGCACGTCTAAAGTCTTTAGATGAGCTAACCAGGGTGCTAAGTAGGTTAGCACCGGATTTCTCAATCAGATCGCGCGCTAACTTTGCGCGCACAAAGCTTTACGCGCGCAAAGTTTTACGCGCGCTAAGTCCCATAGGCTTTAATGGGCACTTCGCGCGGAGCGCCCTGCGCTCTGTGCAGTACGCACGTAAAGTTTTACGCGCATAAAGTTTTCCGTGCGTAAAGTTTTATGCGCGAAAAGCTTGTTTAGATGTGCTAAGGGGGTTTTCACAGGCGTGCTAACAGTTAGCACCGCTTTGTGAATCAAGCCCAAAGTGTGCAACCCTATTCCAAAAGTAGAGGCATGTGCGAATTGCCATTGTATGGTGCTATAAGTTCCCTCTCCCTTACAATCTGGAAAGCAATACCTGCATAGAGCTTCAAGCCCTCTTAAAGACACAACTGGGATCGTTACAGATGAGACAGGTGATGAACACCCAATGGAGGATGTTTACTTTCAAAAAAGTCACTTAAATTGGTATGCAGGAGCTTTCTCCAGTAGTGATAAATTTGAATAATTTAAAAAACTTGCGATAGTGGTCATTCAAGGCTTTATCATGACATCATCAGATAACATTCATCATTCTTCAAGCATTTTACAAACAAGTGACACAATATCATTTTTATTTTAGCTCTTTATTTTTAA
The DNA here is from genome assembly GCF_040937935.1 of Hyperolius riggenbachi. Lineage (NCBI taxonomy): Eukaryota > Metazoa > Chordata > Amphibia > Anura > Hyperoliidae > Hyperolius > Hyperolius riggenbachi. Next base: position 447,085,120 of record NC_090648.1, read on the forward strand.
TTTTGAGTTCAAGAATTACACAGCCAACATTGTTATATTTACATGCTGCAACGTTCTGCAATAAATTCAAGAAAATAACTTTTTTTTTTTTGCAACTCATTTACAATCATTAGATTGTGATCCCATGTCTTATGAGGCTGGCAGTCTCTTTTTCTTATGAACACTAAATCAATATTTATTTCCATAATCTTTTTAGTGTTTCAAGCCTGTAAAAAAACTGCATTACATGCATAAAAATTGGGTTAAAAAGTCATCAATAAGACCAATGAATTTTGACAGAGCAAAGCAATGTGGATGTAAAGCAATTCCATTTTTGTATTCAGCATACAAAACATATGTTAAAATCACATGACTACGCTAGTTGGTTGTTTTTATGTGTAAATATAATCTATTTGTTTTATTTAGGAGATATAAAGCTTAATTTTGATTATCAAAAAAGGATTCATTTCTGCTAAAACAGCTCTCTAACTAAATAAATTGTGTGAATATGTGATTGACCTGTAATTCTATTTGTAATCCTTCTCTATTTCCTGTATTAGCTAAAACAGGAAGCAGAAGTGATGTCATTCAATAATCAAGACCAGTCAGAGACTTTCAAAGTACGCACTTGCACCTCCCTAATTTCTACAGTAGGAGAATTAATGTTTGAACATCTGATCACCTGAGATGTGCCCTTACCAATAAATATAGATATGTCATAGATACATCTCTCCTTACCAAGACACAAAAAAATAAGAAGAATATTGCACAAAAACTGTGTCCAGTACAGAATGGTAAAGGTGTCACAGTGACTCCTACAACAAATATCCATAGGATATCAAACATGTTGAAATGCAAGACATGCTTATATCAGAGCGTCATCTGCACGTTACAACTTTAAAACTATTATAAAAATATAGTTTAATTGCACTTATAACCACATTTTCTCTGGTACTCTCTGTTATTATCATCCAATAAATCAATGCAGACATTTAGATTCTCCGAGTGTGGGGTCTAGTAGCCACTGAAAGCTCTACTGATATGCACCTCGTGTTTTGTCTTAGTACAAGTGGTCATACTATAATATAATAAAAATAATCATTTTATTCAGGAAATTATTATTATTATTGTTATTATTATTAGTAGAAGTATTATTATTAGTAGAAGTATTATTAATATTATTTATATAGTGACAACATCTTCTGCAACTCTTTACAGAGTGTCTAATCGAGAAATGCCTCTAAGAGGGTCTTACAATCGAATCCCTACCAAATGAAACTCATGCCGGAGGACACTCGAGGAGCTGTGAGGGCACAGGACGGCTGCAGGGGGCTTGGGAAAGCCCCGGGTAACTGAAACTTTTTTTAGTTTGCAGGGTTAAGGTTCCCTTTAAGTCAACCCCTATACTTTTATTTAGTGAATCAGACTTACATTTCTAGACTTATAGTCGAGTATATGCAGTAGTTTGTTTTTGGATGCTGCTTAAATGTTTTTATAAACATAACATGAAAATAGATAAAGCAAGATAATTCCTGTAAAACATTTTGCAAATCAACCCGCCAAATTTCTCTCCCTTGGAGTTAATTACTCATACAGGTCGTTGGAAGTTTCTGGAGAGGGATGGTCAAAATTGCCAAATTCTGATTCCAACAGAATTCTGAAATTTCACACATAATTCAGAACAAATTCCAAAATTTCTATTTCTGTGAAAAAAAATGTCATGCATTACACAAATGTTTTTTCACATAACATTGTGAATTTAAATGTTGGAATTTTGTGAATTTTAAATTAGAACTCGACATGACCAAATTCCCAGGGAAAAGTTGAAATTCATATTTCTGCAAATTCAGTTTGCTCATCCCTATTTCTGGACTGTCTTAAAGTAACAGTACCACAGAACACAAAGAGTACAAAGATACAAAGAAGAGCTATTTGAGGTTTCTGCCAGTCTTGTTATTGTTGTTTGTTCTTAGCTGGCTGTAACTTGAAATATAAACATCATTTATATTAAAATAAAAAATTCCAAAAAGACTCATGCACCACTGACTAATATTTGTTTCATTTGTATTACAATAGGGGAATTACCCCTTAAGAAAGGAGTTAAGGAATGTATAGATGCTAACTCTGCAAAGTTATATGTATTTGATTAAAATACTGATGTTGACTAATAAAGAAAATTAAGTGGAAAACAACATAACTTTCTCTAAACTTGATTGTGTGCTTCACCTTAAACAGAGCCCTCAAGGTTTTCTAGCTGTTAAATGAGCAGCTTTGATCTCAGATACTCTTTTACTCTCAGGCAGTGTACTAATGCCTAGGTATTTGTGTCACTTGTAATACAAGGAAGACAAGTTTAACTTAATTATCATGGGACTGTTAGAGCTAATAGGTACATAAACAGTATTGTTTCTGAAACTTTTAAACTGCCTAATGTTAGGGTGATTTTCCACCTTTCTTAAAAAAGATGCTATAACGTATCAGGACTACACAAGCCTTTTGATACTTTTATAATAGTAAGTTGTAACTTTCTTTTTCACTTTGCAAGATCAAGTAGTGTTTTTTTTTTTTAATTTCTCTTTTTGTGACATTAGTGTTGAGGTCTCAGGTTTTAATCTTTGCCAGTCTATCTTCTTATAGTCTGTATGTTCTCATTATGTTTATGTGGGTTTCCTCTGCACACTGTAATTTCCTTCCACATTCCTTAACACATAAGTTAATTGACCCCTCAGAAATTAGCGTTAGGATATCCTACCATCATCATTGTATGGATTAAATTGTAATCTCATCTGAGGCACAGTTTTGTGACATTAATATGTATTCTGTAAAGTACTACAGAAGATGTCAAAAGCTGTCTTTTGTAGATATGACAGTTGAACGGGTTTGCAAACCTGGATTTGCCTTGGGATTTGCAGGTTCACAAACCCATGTACCTCTGAACACTCAATCATAGATTCACCAATTTTTCGATTATTCTAACTGGCAGGGGAGTCAGGCTGATTTCACACCAAAGTCAGGAAAGTGTATAGGAGAGCAATACTCTTGACTGAGTTACAAAGTTACAAGCAACCAGAGTGCTGTTCTCCATCATATTGCTCATCCCCTTTTATCGTATCTAACTTGATCATGCACCACCATCAGTGGGCATCCTTCCCATGGACTGACTTAGACCTAAATTGTCTGGTCTCCTAGATTTTAATCCTGCTGCATGATCTCGTATTTTGTTTCTTGTACTATGCTTCTTGTTGTCTATTACCCTGTATACTTTATCTATTATGCACTGCCGTGCAATACGTTGGCATTTTTTATAAATGTAATAAATAATAATAATAATCCATCCCACCCATCCAGCTCTCTAGGCTTTCTCCTTGGCTTGGGTGCAACATCAACCTGGCTCAGTGCATTGCTGAGAACAACATTAAGCAGGGGAAAGGGAGAACCTCTTTCCTCCCGTGAGCAAAATACCTTCGTTTAGAGAATAGTGGACTAGATGTGCTTGCTTTTAGTTTAGTATTAATTAAAGCGTGCCTGAACACAGTTTTTTTTTAATTATATAATTACCTATCCCCCTCAAGCTTACTGTTTTAGCGCTGGGACCCTCAAAACCTATACAACAAGGGTCACACTCCCGTTCATGAGTAAGCACAGCCGCACTGTGCAGGAGCTAGGTTAGGACCTGTTCTTTCAAATTAGCACAGATCCACTCATGCATGGCTTTTTACTCCATGCATGAGTGGCTCCATGTTACTGTGCAGACATGCGCCATCAAGAAACCTGTGAAATATGGCAATGCTTGTTAATGGATGGGAACATGGTTGTGAAGAAGTCCTAGGAACAAGTGGTAGGCTCAAGTAGGACCAAGGCTTCCCTCTACTAAAGTGTGTGTATATATAAATATATATGTATATATGTTATACACATACTGGCACATAAACATACTGGCACTGACACATATACACATACTGGCTGATGGCCCAGCATTGCCTGGGTATGCATTTGGCTGGTGTTGTCTCCGCCCACTTTTACTAATCCTAACACACAATTACTCAATTACTTAATGACCTAGTTTATGAGCTTTGCTGTCTTTGGCATCAATAATTTGCATTGAAATGAAACAAATCTGATTGGCTGTGGCCCCACCCCTTTTCCGAATTTGAGCCCCAGTCACCCAATAACCAACTGTACCAGGTTTGAGGCTTGTGTCATTAACAGTGCAAGAATGGCAGCAATTAAATATTCCCCTTGAAAATCAATAGGTGAATTTTGATTGGCTTTTGTACGCTCTACCCACTTTTCTGAACATTAATCCAAGTCACACAGTGACCAACTGTGTCAAGTTTGAGAACTCCACCATTAACAGTGTAAGAATGGCTGCAGTTTACATTTTCCCAGTGAAATTTGTATTTGTCTCGATCCACTTTCTGGTTATGGGGATAAAAAGTATCCTATTTGTTATTCCAGGTAATGTACTGAGCGTGTGCCAAATTTCATTCAAATCCATTCAGCCATTGATGCATGATTGAGCAACAAACATCCAAACATCCAAACTTTCGCAACTATAATATTAGTGATAGATAGATAGATAGATAAAACAAATGTATTCTGTGAAATTGATTTTGTGCAAAAATCCACCCTGTCTATGATGTACAGAGGACACAGCGGCATTGCTTGAGATCATGATTTTCTTCTCAGTTTTCCACAAACAGCTTAAAGTGATTTCAGGCATTATTTAATCATCTTTGAATAAAATTAGAAATCCTACATAATTTGACATAATGACGTCACACAATGCTTTCTCATCTCTATATGTTGAGACAGACATACAAAGCACATCTAGAGTGCAATGTTTCAAACCAACAGCAACATGTGAAGGGTAGCCAATCAGTTTATAATGGATCTAAACAATTACATTACACACACACACACACACACACACACACACACACACACACACACACACACACACGCACGCACACACACACACACACACACACACACACATTACAGGCAACAACACTAGTTATTAACCAGGTTAATGGCTTTATTTTTTATGGGGACCTCTGGCTCATCTTCTGATCCTGTAGCAGCCCCATGACCACAGGGGGAAGGGGGGCAACAGGGGGTAGGGACCGGGGCTTTTTCCTTCTCCTTCTTCCTCCTCCTGTGTACCCCTGGCTCTGCCACTCAGACCTACAGATCAGTGCAGTGGCAGTGTCAGAGCTTACCTATTCTTCCATTGGTTCCCTCTAGTTTCCCCACTGCAACCACTAGGTGTCACTTTCCTTCCTGCTCTATGCCTTCCTCTTGAAAAGGGTCAGTGGAGCACAAGAGGCGGGACCTGGTGGAGGAAAGAAGAAGTCTGGGCCCCAACTTTCCACTGGGCAAAAAGGTAAGGGGGATCTGATTGTAGGAAGGGGCTGTTAAACGTTTTACAGGGGGATCCTTGTTACACCCTTGACCTGTAACATGTTTATAACACAGGAGAACTTATTTAAAAAGCAAAAGTGTTGCAATCTGAGATTCTTTAACCTAGTACCACTGTTGGGATCATAGTCATCATCAGGAAGCAGTATGTAGAAACTGAGGACTTCTATGGATTTGCATATCTGGAGCTGTGAAAGTCTCAATATTGTTAGAGAAAAGTGCATGTTTGGGTGATTTTTAGTATATTTCTTACAAGGTACCGACAAGACAAAAGCTGTCACTACTTTTGCCTAGAAATAAACTCTCGGACAGCAAAATAAAACAAGTAAAACAGCCTGGTTATTAATATGTTTTGCACTGTACATACATATGTTTACCTCATCATGTCACATATCGCCTCGGGTACACGTTAAACATAAGTGCACCAACATATTAACAAGCTTTTAATTTGTTTCGTTCTGAGTTGCTATATTTGTAGAAACTCTCCTTGTTTATGTATGTAGGCTAAGGATAAGACACAGCAGAATGATGTATAAAATGTAGTGCTAGTCAGATAACAAAGATTAAGAACATTTTTGATTTACTTGAAGACTTGAATGTTCTGATCAACACAGAGGGTTGATTGACATGCCATCTATCAGCAGAACATAGTAGCCAAATTAAAATTATTTTCTCTTTTAATCCATTGACCTGACTGAGTTAGAGAAGGGATAAAAATGTAGAGTTAAGCAGAACATTTAATTGACTAAGAAACAGCGATGAGTGAAAATGCAGACATTCTTTTCACATTAATTTTCATGAAAATAATGTTAAATTCAACTGTCGAACAAAAATGCCATCAAAAGTAATTTTGTTATAAGTTTGTGACTTTCTGTGAAATTTCACACTAAAATAAATGATTTTTCTTAGTAAAAATACAGTTTTTTAGTGTTTTTGCGAGTTTTTGCCATAAAACGAAAATACTAAGTATTTTCATGAAAATTTGCTCAAAATTCAAAATTGCCATTTTCGATGCGAAAATGACTTTGGCAAAAATTCAGAAGCAACACTGATAAGAAATTTACAACAGTAATTGTTTGACAAAGTTTAGGTCCATTCATTAGGTATAAATGAACTCTAAATTTTTCTGCTTCTCTGTATAGAAAAAAAAACAGCTCATCACTACCTTTTGTAAGAATGTAAAGACAAGTGTCAACTTCATATAACTAAAAGAAAGGTGAAAAAAGCTTTAATAAACTATCTATCAAGTCTCACCTTGCATATATTTCATTTTGTTAGCTAGGCCTGTGGAAAATAGCTTGACACATTTTACATCATTTGCTGGATCTTGGCATTAATCTTATAGAAACATAAGAACTTCTGGAATATATATATAATACAGTACAATACAATTTCATGGTTCATGTGTTACATTATGTTAAAAACACCTACAGCTAGTCCTAGAGGAGTTAGATATTCTACATTGTTAAATATTTCATGCTGAAGTGTAGTGATACACTGTTCAAGCAATGTCTTATTAGCCACATTGATGCCCTCAATAATTCTGTCACTAATAAATGTTTTTAGAAATAAATGCAATTAATATTATTTGTTAAATATGCTAAACTAAAAGAAATATAAAAAATACTAAATATCAGAAATGTTTTACATCCACAAATGATTTAATTATACTGTAAAATCAATACATTGTAATGAAAATATATATATAAAAGAACAAGCATTATCGCACCATGATGTCATAAATAAACATGCAAATAAAATATAAAAATGCAGTGCTTAAAAAATCGTGAGAAGAAAAAATTTCCATCCTGATCAGTTCATATAATTCAGTTCATATGATTGAATTGGAAGATATTTTGCTAAAAGTCAATTGTATGGCCTTCAGTGCTTACGTTTGACCAGATCCATGACTCAATCAAAGGATTTAACCTAGCCTGAAAATGATCCATACCACAAAAAGCAGAAAAAATATTTAGGGTGTCAGCTTAAAGCTGTAAATTAAGATGTGAAACATGGGCATAAACATGAAAAGAGGTGAGCTATTGGCGGAGAAACCTTTTCTCGTTAGTACAGCAGTAGAGATTAATTGTATGGATCAATCCACGTCTCATTGCACTCACAAAGTAGGATTTTATTCCTAATGGAGATGCTGTTTAAATTGAAACAGAAATATTCTTAAAGAAGAAGTCCTTGATAAAATAAAATAAAAATATCTACCAGTTATATCATTATTGCAATTATTAAAACATTGTTAAAGCAGTGTTTCCCTTACTTATAGTTAGGGATGCTCATTCAGATTCTGAGGAATTGAAATGTCCACATTTCCAATTGGAAATCTGAATTTCCAAACGAAATTCTGAAATCAGAAAATGAAAATAAGAAATCGGAATTCCGTCGGAATCTGATTTACCGCAATTCAGTAGTTTTAGCCCAATCACAAAACTCGGAAGCATTGGACCAATCAGAGAATGCAGAATTTTTTCTAAAAATTGGATAACCACAGTAATCTTAGACCAATCTCAAGATTCTGTCTTTCTGATTTCCTTTTTTTGTGTCATTTTTGCATGCTCTGATGCAAAAAAAAAAATGACAAATAAAATACTCCTCAGAATCTAGAAAATTGGAAAAACAGAAAATCAGAAAATCGGAAAACCGGAAACTACAAAAATGCAAAAGTAGAAAAGTAGGAAACGGAAAGCCAGAAATCAGAAACACTGAAATGGGGCATTGGCGGTAATTGGAATTTCTTTGGAATCAGAAAAGCGGGCATTTCCAGCCATCCCGGCTGTGCTTACTCATGAACGGGAGTGTGACCCTTATTTTGACATATTGCTATAGTTCTCCTATCCCCAACACTATGGATTGAGACTGAAATAAAGAGTTTTTTATACACTTCCTCTTTCTTTAACACTGTTAAGCTGCTTCTTTCAGGTTTCCTGTAATTACTTAATGCTAAGCTTTTGCTCCCTGCAGCTGCAATGCAAACAATATGTTTGTCTGCCTATGTTCAGACTCATTCAAATAGGTTAGTCAACCAGCTGGCTAAAGAAAGTACTTAATTTTTTGCAGCTGAAAACTTTTGGAGGCCAAGATATTTTTTTTGCCTTCATCTAAGTGAGTATTTGAAATGGTCACAGTGAAACCTCACTGCTGTTAATTCTATTCTCAAAGAACAACCCCAGCATCAAGTCCAAATTCAACAATGTAATGCTATCAAAATTGAATTTTTTATTTTCATGGCCCGTTTGCCATTATTGTTGGGGGTTACGTAGCAGTCAGAAAGAGTTAGGAGTGCTAGGCATGGGAGAGGCAGTGGTGAGCCGAAATTTCTGAAACATTATTTTAAACAGAAGATTTTTATCTCCTTGGAGGTAAAATGTGAATTGAATAAGGGCCTCTTTGTCGGACAATACATTTATCTCTTCTCCATTGTTTGAGTAATTTATTTGACACCTTGATAGAGATCTGCCATACATAAACATTCATTATTAAACTGTATATATTAAATTAGGCAGGAGACATTATTCCCCAAGCAACTGTGCTTACAATAATTCGTCAGAAAAGCAGCATATTTTAAGAAGGGAGTGCCACTGAATATTAGGACTACTAAACTGGTTCACAACCCAAACCAATGTTTCTGGAGTCAGAATAAGGGATTCCCATTGAATCAATGGTAAAAATACTGGTTATACAAATAAACATTGGGATACTTTAGTATTTTGTTAGGGTAAAACAAATAAAAACTCAGTGAAACAGAATGAATCATTTAATTTTTCCATCATCTCTATCTACTTCTCTGTCTGATGTAACAATAATAACACCCCTATAACGTCAGTTCCCTAAACACATTGATTAGGGGTAATAGTTTTCTCATCTCTCTTCATTGCACACACTGGGCTCAATCCAATGCACTTTTTTCTCCTACGTTTTCTCCTAGGTGATATTTCATATCATGTCAATAAACTGTCTTTAAACCACCAACAAGCAAGAAAATATTTAGAATAATGATGACAGTACATTTTCACTTAATTTTTGGTACTCTTTCAATTGCGGAAAAGCTATTTTAAACAGAAGACAAAACATTATCTCTTAGGAGAAAACTTGGGGAAAAAAGGGAATTGAATCTGGCCTACAGTATTTACTCTGTAACCAATTCCTGTCTGGTGATGATGAGCTCAAATTTCACATTGTAATAATCTGTAAGTGAAATTCACAATTATGATGAAAAATCATGATTCTACTATAAATTATTGTGAAATAATTTTTTTCACATAATTATAATAAAAATATATTATTTTGGATTGACTTTTCATTTCCAGAAATATTAATCTATGCAAAAAATGTGCTTGGTGAAAATGTTTTTTCTTTTTTGCATGCATGCCTACTATGATTTTTCACACATAGTCATACTTCCAAAAAAAGGGGTATAAAATATATTAGCAAATTCTGCATTATTTTGCATAACATGTGAAAAATATGCAAAATCAATATTATATGCAAAATGCTAATTACACGAAACTGTACGAAAGCAAAATTATCCATTACGACCAACGCTATATACTTTAGTTTCCAATTCAAGAACATAATTCACATCTGATTATTTCTCATTTAGGACACTATTAAAATGCTAATGCATGTCCTACTAATATCTCCATTTGACTACTGTAATATCTTGCTCCATGGCTTATGGCTTATTAACTAACTAACTTGCAACCCTCCCATCCATACCAAATTGAGCCACTCAAATCATCCACAACTCATCTAACTTCTCAACTTGTGTATTGTCTTTGTCAAGCTCTTCACTGGCTGCCAAATCAACCAGAGGATTCACTTCAAACTGCTAACTCTAAAATACAAAGATCTCCACAATCTTCCCCCCCCCCCCCCCAAAAAAAAATCTACTCAATTGTTTTCCCATACCACCTTAATTGCAGCTTCTGCTCTGCATATGACTTCTGCTTTCCTTTAGAGTCAGCTTGTCACATTCAAACAAGACTTCTCACAAGCATCTCCTCTCCTCAGGAATTTCCTTCAATCTAATGATGAGCAGAAATTACACCTATGCATAATTATTCATCGTAATTCGCGATTACGCATCATAATCGCAATGAAAAATTTTGGGGAAATTATAATGAATTTTGTATGTAATTGTATTTTCGCATAATTTTTTGTGTAATTACGACATATGTTAAGGAGAGTAGTGGGTACAAGACAACATTTTTTTTCCAAAAAGACCATGTAGTTTTTGAGAAAATAGATTTTAAAAATACAAAGAAAAATGGGTTTTAAACTGTCATTTTTTTAAGTTAAAAAAATTTTTCTTTGCATTTTAAAAATACATTTTCTCAAAAACCACAAGGTCTTTTTGAAAAATTATTTTTCAACTTATACCAACTATTTTCCTTAACATGTGTAGCAATTTTGGTGTCAATAGCATGTATGGAGTCTTTGCTATTCATTGTAAAAGTCGGCACAAAATTACAGGAAAATTATGTGAAATTTTACGCAAAATTACGAATCACTGTATGAAATCAATTGAATTTACAGATTGTAAATTACATACAGGCATAATTGTGAAAATGTACACAAAATTTAATGTAATCGTAATTAGCTGATTATGATCATTACTACTTCAATGCAACCTTTGTGACCTTTAATTGCACTTTTAAAACTCACCTTATCAGCCAAGCATATGTTCTAATTTAGGAATTTCTATTTCATCCTCTAGCCAAGCTCTGCTTCTTTGCTGGATGTAATCTTTAAAAACACACACACCATATGTATTGCCCCATATCTTTCCTTACTGGTGGATGGAGAAACGGTTATATCGAGGATGTGGCTCTGCCCAATAAGGCATAGGATAAATATCTACCAAAACCATCAACTTCTATAGGTAACCTCAATACAAATATGTGGTAAAACTGAGCACAGATCAAACAATCTAATTATCAATGTAAGTGGCCAATATAAGCTTCCACTAAAAAAAATAAATCTTAATAATAATTTCCTTAGAACATTTAATGTGCATGACCATTTATAAAAGTTTCCACAAGCTCCTAGCACCTTGTTTTAAAAAAAAATTCTGTACTATGATGCTACAATTAGTTTCACTGTATACAGAGTAAAACAAAAAGGTTTTCACACACACTTGATAATTGCTTTAGTTTATCCTCTACTGCTCTGTAGTTTCCATCTTATAACCTTTAGATTGTAAAAAATTGTTCAGCCCTTTGGGGTTGATTCACACAACGTATCTCAGTCATGAATTATCACACTTTAATTATTAAGTCATGATTTATCTTTCTTTATCTACCCCAGCTTCTAATGTATCCCTTCATATCTGTTTATCTCATGAATTAGCTCACCATATCTTTTTATCTCATAAATTAGCTCTCCTCATAGTTCAGGTGAAGAATAAGTATGAGAAGATTATTCCATGATTCAATGACCTGTGGGAACCAGTCCCTTTCTGGCAGTTTCTCCTGTCACAAAAAAAGTTACAGTTTCTATATGGGAATAATTTACACAATTTTAGCTTCAAAGATTTTTCAAATGGATGGAAAGATTATATTCTCACAATTTATTATGTTTCTGCCCACTGACATACAAGAAGTACAGTTTATTCTGTAGACCAGTTTTCATTTCAATGTATAATTTGTCCTAGCTCTGAAATATTCTTTCCACTTATAACCTAATCCCCATCAGCGTTCACAATCAATGAAATCCAAGGAAGAAAAATGGTGTTATGGTTACGCAAAGAAAAGCATTTTCATATGCAAACTAGACATAGGTGAGTGCACAAAGCTATCATCAAATCATTTAAAGCACTTTTCATTATTTACACATAAGCTTAAACATTTGAATTGAACATTTACATTTTGCCTTGCCATTAAGTATAAATAAGAATTTAAAAATGTTTTAAGAAATAGTTTTTTTTTTACCCTTATTTACAAACGGTCAGCTTTGATGGGTGCTCACATTGTATGACTTGACCTATATACATACAGGTATAGCGTAATGTAAAGCATCACTACAATTACAGTGAATCATTATTTATAACACTTTACTCTAGTTTCTAAAAATTGTCATATTTTTGCTTATCTTGGTAGTTTAAGAAGTTGTATGTATTGTTTATGATTATCAGTATTGATATAAAAATAGGAAAGAGACAGGCAATGTGGGGACTAGGCTAGTGGATGATGCGGGGTGATTTCTAAAGTACTAATCTATGTTGTACTGTGTTGAATACTTAAAGGGGTTGTGTCAGGCAGTTTTAACTTTTGACTTTGCATAAATCTAGAATAAAGAATAAAGAGAAAGTTTTCTATTAAATAATAATGAGACATTAGAAGGTTTAGTAGAATAATCAGGCAGCATGTAACAGAGACTAGAACACCTTCCTTCCAATTGCTTCCATGTTGCAGACGTTTGTCTTACTTTTTGTAGACACAATGGCCTCAATTCACTTTGCTTATCTCCTGTCTTTAATAACTCTTCTAGAGTTGTTACCATGGTGATAAGGCATGTAGTATTCAGGAAACATTTTACCTCAGGCAAACCTAAAGTTAACTTTTCTGTCTTTAAGTTAACTCTTTAATCCTTAAAGAGTAACTGTCAGGCTGCAGAAGCTAATTTAAACCTCTATTCTCCTGTGTTAAACAGTTTAGACAGAAGCCAAAAGACATTACTAAAGATAAAAATCTCTCTTACATTTAATGTGTGCTTATCACCAAAGCTAAGCTCCTAAGGAGGACGCAAGCCGCATTCCATACTGCAAAGCATTCTGGGGCCCTCCCCTCGGCTGCTAAGGAGAAGACGGGATCAAGTTTCAGCAGCTTCTAAACTCACAGCACAGATAAATCTCCGGGAAGATTACTCTGCAGGAGTCCGCTATTGTTCCTAGCCACATGGCTCATTAATATTCACTGCACACTGTGTTATTCTGTACGAGCTGTTCTGTGATCAGAAGCAGGCAGGACATGACGACACATTTGGCTTCACAAACATGGAACCTGCCATGGGCTGTCAGGAGCATCATTCTCTGCATATACTATATACAAATTCTGTGAAATCCAAACGTGGACAGTGAAATGCATATGTAATGTAAGTACAGCCAATCTTTAGCTACTGATATATGTGTTTATTTTCTCTGAGACCTTATACCTAACAGCTCCTCTTTAAAATAACTCCAGAGTTAAAGACAGGCTGTTCATTAACTGCGTGTGAAAATAACTACAGAGGAGGTAAATTAACTACAGAGGAGGTAAATTAACTACAGAGGAGGTAACTTAAGGAATGAAGAGATAAAATAACTCTCTCACTGTGTGGAGGTAAGTTTTCTCTTAACTTATTATCTCCAGCATGATCTTAGTGAATTGAGGCCAATGGCCCATACTCAATTAACTTTTATCTGAGTTTTTTCCTAGGTGATATGTTCACACCTTTTCAATAAAATTCCTTTTCAACCATCAACAAGCATGAATATAGTTACAATAATTGTGACAGCGCTTTTTCACCTACATTTCGGTACTTTTTCAATAAAAAGGCGCTGAAAAGTTATTTTGAAAAAAACATGAAAAATTATCTCCTAGGAGAATACTCAGGAGAAAAAGTAAATTGCATATGGACCCGTGGCCCAAATCTTATACACTTTTCTCATTTTCTCCTAGGAGATATTTTCAAGCTTCAGCAATACAATACCTTTAAAGGAACACTGTAGGGTAGTCAGGGAAAATGAGTTGAAGTTACCCGGGGCTTCTAATGGTCCCCCGCAGGCATCCTGTGCCCGCACAGCCACTCATCGATGCTCCGCCCTGGCCTCCGGTTCACTTCTGGAATTTCAGACTTTAAAGTCTGAAAACCACTGCGCCTGCGTTGCCGTGTCCTCACTCCTGCTGATGTCACCAGGAGCATACTGCGCAGGCCCAGTATGGCCTGTGTCTGCGCCGTGCGCTCCTGGTGACATCAGGGGAAGAAAGGACACGGCAATTCAGGCGCAGTGGATTTCAGACTTTAAAGTCTGAAATTCCAGAAGTAAACCGGAGGCGGGGCCGGAGCATCGGTGAGTGGCTGCACGGGCACAGAATGTCTGCGGGGGACCATTAGAAGCCCTGGGTAACTTCAACTCATTTTCCCCTGACCCCCCTACAGTATCCCTTTAAAGCTTTCCCCAAGCAAGCAATCAGTAAAAATAAGTTTGATATTACATTTTTAACTATTTTTAGTAAGTTTTCAGTTATTTTTAAGATAGTATGAAAAATTATCTCATGTGAGAAAACGCAGGAGAAAAGTTAATTGGATATGAGCCTGTGTGTCATTTACCCACATTTTGTTTACTGTAATATTGCTGCTTGCAGCAGCTAACAAGAAATACTCACTAAATTAAGAGGTGTGGGCAGCTAGGAAGGTATGATTCAGAAAAAGCAAGCAAAACCCATTCCCGATGGGATTAAAATGGTTGCCTTGCTAAATATGTTAAATGGTGCACTCCCCTTAACTAGACTCAAAAACATCCTAGAAAAAGCCCTTTAATACTTTAATTGGTATGTGTTCAGTGAGTGTTGGTTATGTCTCATCCTATGAGCTCCATGGTTTCAAAAATTACTTGTGCCATGATGACTTCTGGGAGGAGAGGCATGACCAAGGTGCACACCACCCCTCCCAATCAGGACAGGAGGGGGTGTTACTAAGCTGCTACTCAACCACTCCTGTCCTTACAGATAAAGGATGTAAGTGACTAGCAGGTGGAGTACACTCTCATTTGCAGGAGTCTGCCATGGAAAGCCTGCCCATCATTTGTAAGTAATAAGGAACTGCAACTATCACATGACAACCGCTGCTCGTATGAAAATTAGAGTATCTATATAGGCTTTTTATTCATCTTATAGTTCTATTGCTAGTCTAGGAGGGTACACTATTTGGTAATAAAAAAGTTTAGTTAAACAGGGGCTTCAGTAGATGGGTGTGGGCAAAATGTAAAAAAAATCTTCTATGTATAGAAACATTTACTGGTATTTTGTATTTATATTATGGTCTGGAGAATTATGTCTATTTTTGAAACTTATTTGTTTTATTTGTTTCTTTGTGCTAAAGAAAAGGAAATGAAGCAGTGCGGTTACTACAATGTGCACAAAATGACTAGATTGAAATTAAAAGTGGACAACAGCAGTGCTATCAAAAATCCTTGGCAAAAGTTTTTGTTTTATGATTCAAGCAGATTGAATTCTGAAAGGTGAATATTTTTTTACTGTGCATGTCTTACTTGGCTTCTCATCTGCACTATTTAAGGAATCGACAGGAGATTATTTTCTTTATGTTTTGCCTACACAACCCCTTTAATAATGCATCCTAGAATGCCCAGTCTACAGGACACAACCAACAGGATTTTGTACTAATTGATCAACATATCCTGTTGTTACTGACCCATAAAAAAGTGGTATTAGCTTATTCCTTGATCATCGTTCATTCAAATACACATACATAATTTGATATGTATATTAATTGCCTAGCTACAATTCAAGTACTTAAACCTTGACCGAGAAGTGATTCTGATTTCATATCACTTTAAAACAATTATGACTGGTCAATGGGATTACTATATTATGCAAGTGATCAATTTGCTGCTATGAAGTTTGTGCTTTTTTATCGTAAAATTAAATAAATGCATCTTATTTATATATTCAATGTAAAAAAATGTTCTAGAATTTTATAACCTCTTTACATACATTTATATCTATATATATAATTATATATATTAAGAATGAGAAAGGATTGTATCTATAGACATTGTAAAATAATTTACCCAATAATACCCTGCATTTGTATTGAATATAAACAAAACATTCTTCATGGGTTCATCACAGACACTTAATGCATGAGTTCTTAGTTTTGGAAATGCATACTATCATACTTGCTAGCAGTCATTTACAACAGTTATATACAGACACATCTCTTTAAAGCTGTACCATAAAATAGTCCATAGTTTAACTCTACATTTGGAAAGGTCATCAGCACATTGCTCTGCAATATGTTGCAAACTCACCACTAACATTAGAAAAGAAGCTATTGCGCTCTGCCTCTGACCTCAGAACTTTCAAAAACACCTTATTTGCTGGATTGTCAACTTGCACAACATTGTTTGTTAGCAATAAAGATTGACAATGCATTTTTAATGCATTTCATTTTGCCTGAATGATAAGGAAACATTGTCAATTTCATGTTTCCTTCATAATATGGCTGTGTCTGTATGTCATAACTTTGATTGGTCCAGCTTTTCTCACAAAGTACAACATGGCCTCAAGTAATTCTGAGAAGAAATTGTATGTAATCTCAATGGAACTGCTCTCCTTTGATGATATGGGCATAGCGTCCTAGATTAAAAAAGAAAGAAATATATTTTAAGGTCTGCAATCATTCTGGCCATTTGTTGAAAGATTATATTTTTTCCTTTATCACAACCTTGATGTAAAATAATTTAGAGATGTACATACTTTAATTTTATTATTTTCTTCTTTGAGGGTAGGAAGTAAACACACTAGGCATATGCGTTGTCAACCATGTGCTATGGAAAACACATACACAATTCTGCCTAGTGTGTTCCTACCCTCCAGAAAATGTATAATAATTTTTTATTCAATTACTAGATTTAACAATAAAATTGACTTTTATTTCTTCAGTAAATTTATTTAACTAAAATTTAATTTTAAATAAATATGGGCTACAACAAATTAAAATATGATATTTTGAGCACCACTTGCTTTTTTTATTTGTTTGGTAAGCTATCTAAGGAGGAACATATTTTCATTATTACAGTAGCAAACTCTGATGAGTGATCAGAATCTTCTGGTATAATATGTTTCTCATAATGCAGTGTACGTTTTTTTTAAAGCAAAACAATTATATTTTGCGCCTAATAAACTACCAATCTAAAAGGTGATCTACAACGACAAAACATTTTTATTTGTAAATGTTCATAATTTTTCATACTAAGCCTAATAAAAAGACAAAATAAAAAAACAAAAGGGCAACTTGAAAAAAAATCATGATACATTTTCTTTAAACTATGCAAAAACAATGCTACTGAAGACTGTTAAAAACCAATCAGTGCATGTTGTATTCATCTAAGTGGCCTTCATTACTCTATTATTGCTTACAGCATTGCCCCGTGCATTATATTATTATTATAGAACCAGAGCTGAAAACCAATGTCCTACAAACAGCTCTGAAAATTATACTTCAGATTCCTATACAGAAATCTAAGGCCATTTAAATACCAGTGCTTTCATTGGAAACTTGGTAGCATTAGTATGGATATACAGTATGTTTATAAAATGCTTAAGAGCCTGGTATAGAATTTATGATCATGTAATAGATAACCATTATTAACTTGCAGTAGTAATTTTAATGATTAGGATAATAATAGTAATAATGCATTATCCAATGTTGACACAGTAATAGTTTTTCTGACAAAATGTTTAAATCTTAAAGGATCCACTAAGTATACTACTAAGTATTGTAGGAAACAATGACTTTTATTTTTTATATTTAGTGATGAATGAATATAGAGAGTTTTGCTTTTCTGAAGTCAATGGAACACAAGAACATGCATTTCTGTGTGTATGCAGACTTCCCCCCAGATATTGTATTTTTTTTAAACTCAATATATTTTCACTGATCCTCTCCCATAATGAAAATCTTTTTTATCTTTGTAAGATAATTTCCAATTTTAAATCTTCTTAAGGATCCATTTATCATACATATGTTGATGAGAGGTGACATGACATAAAACTCTGTTGCAATATAAAAGTATGTGCTGTAATTTTAAACATTATCACAACAGTTCCCTTACATTCAAGGTGGCAGGCCAAAAAAAAAATGCAGGCCATATCATAATGCTATGTATTGTTAGTTTGGATGAGCCCTTATTGAATCCAAAATCAGAAAACAAGTTTTGGATTATATTGAATTATGGACCTTTAAAATAAATAATGTAATTGGTCAGAACAGTCAGAACAGATAATTTTCAGCACTGGTGGTACTTTTGTAAAATGGGTGCTGCACAGACCCCGACATTAATTGCTCCTATATCTACAACAATGAGGTGATTTGGGAGGTGAATGAGATTTGGGGGGTGAATGACAAATATCAGTAGTAGGCACCAAAAATATTGGCAAAGCGAGTTTTTAGCAGTGAAGGTAGCGCTGATTGGAGAAAATAAGGGGGGTGGGGGAGTGGGTTAGTGTTATACAATTGTGGAGGAAGGGTTAGTGTGAGAATAAAGTTAGGTTGGGAGATACAATATTAGTAACATTGCACGTATTCTAATCTATGAATTAGCCACTGATCAATAGTAGAATAACAGTAATTTCCCAATATTCTGCTAGCAGCTTTACTCGGTACCCATATTACCATGGCACATTTTTTATTTAGACTAACCATTTAGGGTATCTAAATGACTCAACCCACTAATCTTGAGAATCTTTTCATCTATTATTTAATTATTTGTTTACATTTAAAAGGACTTCATTTAAGAAAAAAAAGGGGGGGGGAACTAAGTTGAGACAATGGCAAAACTAAGTCTTAATGTGTCTTCACCCATTCATATTACTACTCAGTGCAGTCTTCTAAAACTGACTCTTCTCAGAGGAGATTTAGAAGATGGGGCTAACTTGATAATCAAATACACCCCCCCCCAAAAAAAAAAAAAAAAAACATTTTAAAGCCCTGGTGAGAAGAAAGCTTGAACCTTGTATAACAAATACTGGCATGGGTCTGCTGTTTCTAAATTTAGACAAAAACAGCCCACACTACTCTGCAACTTAACAATAGATTTCTGTTAAGAATGTAATATTTTCCTACTATTTATAATTGCAGAAATAAGAGCACATCTTATTTTACTTTCCAATTGCTTCTACTGAAGCTAAGCTCAGAGATAAAGAAGTTGATCAGGAGGCAGGAAGCATGTATAAGGTGATTCTGAATAATGCTGAATGATGTCCTCCAATGCTGCCCTTGTAACTTTTGTCCCCTCTGCACAGAGCCCTGTAATAATGCTAACATGCAATATGTAAGGAGCTGATACAGTTCCTTATCTCAACAAAGCAGGCAAAGCTGATAAATGTGGCACTTGGTTAAGGAAGCTACAACATGTACATTCTATTCATAAGTTTACATTCTGTATTTTTTTCCTATGATAATCCTAAATTCACATTCTAGTGTACAGTGTATACATGCTTTCCATGACAATATGATCCAAAAGCACATTAAAATAGAAATTAGCATCTCATGGTTATGAATGAAGTAGACTATGAACTCGACTATTTTTCAGTCACCTTTAGAATACCATGACCAAGGCTGGCAATTACCACAAGCAGTGTGCTGCGCTCATATTTCTGTGTAGCATTAATAAACTGATAACGCAATCTGTAAAGCAAAAAGATTGTGAATGAAAAACACGAAGACCATTCTGTAGATGATTAGAACATCGAGTTCTTCTACCTTTAATAGCTTTCAACCAGAAGTGGCTTTGAAAAGACTCTGGTTCTCCATATTACGGAAGGGCAGACCTCTCTAATTGATTGTATTCATTTTATTAATACTCTTTATTAATTAATTTCTTCAAGCTACAATATTGCATATATTAAACCTTTAGTGGCCATACAAAAATTGGCTTTTGAACATGTTAACACTTGAGCAAACATATATACTTGCAGTAAATTTTGCCTCAACTGTAAAATACATTTGACTGTGGAATTTATAGATACTGGTAGAAGATGCTGAGTTTACACTTTGCTTTCTATACATGGTCGTTTCATGTAAGAAAATGTGCCATGCAATACAAGTAGGTAGATGTGTATTTCATGTGGCTGGATAGTGTTATTGTTAAGGGCTCTCCCTCAGACACGGAGGACCCAGGTTTAAATCTTGTCTCTTCCTGTTTAGTAAGCCAGCGTCTATTTAGCATGGAGTCCTTGGGCTAGACTCCCTTGCACTGCTCCCTTGTGGCTGCAGCTCAAGCATTTTGAGTCCACCAGGACAAAAGCACAATATAAATGTTATTTGTCTTGTGTGATTTATATGCTTAATAAGTTTTGTTTTTTTTTACTGTAAACTATGGTCTTAGGTGAAAAAGTATAATAGTTTGAATACTTTCCATAAAATAAGCTAATTGATGCGTTTATTGCCAATGGTGATGAAAACTGTAGTGGTTGACCTAAATTAATGTATATTTATTGTGTAAAAGATCTATTAAGTTTTAGTAATAAATAAATAAATAATATGTCAGTGGATTTTTTTTTTTAGAAAATGTGGTAAGCGCAGAAAGCCGGTCATTGGCATTTTAAAGAACTTCAACAAGAGGCACAACAATTTTCAAGTTTATGTATATAGAAAAATAAATCAGTAATAAAAAGTAAAATATTCACCAAAACAAATGTAGGTGCAAGAGATATGTAAGCTTGTTATTGTACGGAACAGTAAAAAGCAGATGAAAAGCTAATAATTAGATGCATTTGGATAAACATGTAGAATATGAGACAGTCTTCAGTGTACTTTTATGTACACAGGGAAAAACCTTATCATGTATATAAAAGCAACCTCAGTACTCATAAAGGAGATGGAAGGTAATTATGCTTCTAATGAGTCTTCGGTGAATTTGTACAGCTTACAGCATGGTAGAAAGTGCCAGCAACTAAGGTGTTTTAAATCAGCTTGCGTCCTGAATATTTTTTTTTTATGTAAGCCCCCGCTTCTTGTTTCTCACATATACTGAACACACATCCAGTTCTTGTCTACTGCATGGCTTTTAGTCTTAGTTCACGTAATAGAGCCAGTAGACAATGTTGAAGAATGAAAAAACCACGGGAAAGATCATGCGTGACCATCTGTCGATGGCATTCACATCAGTCAAGTCGGGTATTGTTATTTTCAGCTGCGATGCACGTCGCCGTAGTCTGCTTTTTTTTTGAACCACATGTCGTTCTAAGGCATTTCGTCCAAAGCTATGCCTGGGTAATCCTGCTTTTCGGTACTGAATGGTTGAGGTGTCGTAAGCCAGCATAGTGCTCCTTGGATCACCAAGACCCATTACAGCTTCTGATGCTGCCATCTCATTTTTAATTTCAAGTGTGCTTAATAAGATGTTTTCATGTGGGTCCATCTGAAAATAAAAAAGAAGCCATGATACCTTTTCTCACATGTATCTTTTATTATAATCTCAGGTTAATAATACATTAAAGGGTTAAATATTACAGTTAATGCCTTTGGTAAGATAAGTTTGAATTTAGAAAAAAGAAGAAAGTAAACAATAGCAACCTGATGTAAAATTGTATGAGGAAAGTACCAAAGGTTATGTGTGTTAACAGCCAGTTTTTGTCAAATGCAAAAAATAGAACTTTATAACCAATGTTTTGTAACCCACTTTACTTTAAAGCTACAATATATTCACATTGTTGCAGAACCCCTGAAAGGCTCAATGGTGAAATGTAAGTCTATAGCTTTCAACAAGCACAGCGTGCATGCTAGCACATGCCTGTGCTCACTAATCCCCCTAACTATACTAACTACAGAACCCCATTTTGGGGTCCATTCCACCCACCTGGATGATAACTCAATAAAGATATCTCACCTGTCTTCATTCCAGCAGTGATTGAGCTCCCTTCTGTACAGTACCACTCTAAGCCTTGGATCAGGTCCTCGTTTGATGACATCATTAGGTTCATTAGGCATTGTGAGGCTGACAGTGGCACTGCATGGAGGGAAACCCAATCACTGCTGGAAACAGGACAGGTGAGAGATCCTCACTGAATAATGCTGTAGGTGCCTTCAGTATAGGTAGCCAAGCATAGGTGTCCCAGTATGGGAAATCAGGTGTAGGTATCTTTAGTATAGGTATCCAAGCATAGGTGCCCCAGTATAGGAAGTCAGGTGTAGGTGCCCTCAGTATTGGTAGCCAAGTATAGGTGCCCCAGTATAGTAAGTCAGGTGTAGGTGCCCTCAGTAGAGGTAAACAACCATTGACCATCGGAGGTGCCCCTATTATAGGTAGCCAGGTGTTGGTGCCCATCAGTATAGGTAGCCAGGTGTAGGTGCCCCCAGAAATGGTAGGTAAGCATAGGTGCCCAGAGTATAGGAAATTGGGTGTAGGTGTTCTCAGTATAGGTAGCCAGGCATAGATGTCCCCAGTATAGGAAGTCAGGTGTAGGTGCTCCCAGTAAAAGTAACCAGGTGTAGGTCCCCCAGTATAGGTAGCCAGGTGTAGGTGCCCACAGTATAGGTAGCCAAGCATTGGTGACCCAGTATAAGAAGCCAGGTGTAGGTGTCCCCAAGAATAGGTAGCCAGCTATAGGTTCCCCCGGTAGCATGTGCTGGCAGCAGGTCACTTACTAGCTCCATGCGTTCCAGCATTTTCTCCCTCCCCACTTCTCTGCCTTTGCTCCATAAATAGTTAGAGCAGGGCTAAAAAAAAGTGGCCGCCAATGTCTGCAGAATGGGGTGATGCGTAAATGTGTCATGGCACACCGGTTGGAAATGCATTCCTCCAGACTTCAAAATAAATCATATTTTGAATTGGAATGTTCCATTTACCTTGTTTTCCACCTTCTTGTTAAAAAGAAAACTGGTTTCAAACAGAAGAGTACATTTACATTGGAAGTATTAAACAAAATACCACAAATTAAATACCCTTAGTATTATGACTTCTTATTATGGCAGTTATAAATTCAAGCAGTTTAGAAAAAGCATACCTTATTAACTTCCATTCGCATTTGCTCATTGTTGTCTCTGGCCGCTCTTTCTGCTGCCTTCTTTTGTCTCTGTGGTCCCCTTCCAAAAAATATGTAGTTGACCAGTGCATACTCTAATAATGCCATGAAGACGAATACAAAACAACCCATTAGATACATGTCAATGGCTTTTACATAGGGAATTTTAGGTAGGGTTTCTCGAAGGTGAGTGTTGATGGTGGTCATGGTGAGCACAGTTGTGATCCCTGAAAAGAAACACGTAACCATAATTACTTAATTTATTTAAAATAAAATCAGTAAATGCTTGGTTAATTGATTAAATACATTTGTCTTGAACAATTGTTCCAGTTTTTACTGCCAAACTGAACATCAGAGCTTTAAAATCTTTACTATTTTTTTTATTTATTAAGAATTTAATTTTTCTGCAGTATTTTTTATGTTGACTGCAATTTATACTAATAGACTAAGCAAGGGAGGAACCCTTCGTGGGTCAGAGTCCATTATTGATCCGTTCACAAGTCATATCTTAAACAGAAGTGTCATCTCCTGGTGCTTACTACTTGATTGAGCTTGGCCAGGCGTAAGAAAAGGTGGTAAATGATAATGTACAGTTACGTCCATAAATATTTGGACAAAGAGATTTTTTTTTAATCGTTGTTCTACGTAGTTGCTGTTTATCTGTGGGCCTTTCTGCCCCGAACTTTAGTCTTCAAGAAGTGAAATGCATGCTCAATTATGTAATGATCAGGTGACTGACTTGGCCATTCAAGAATGTTCCACTTTTTTTACTTTAATAAACTCATGGGTTTCTTTTGCTGTATGCTTTGAGCCATTGTCCATCTGTATTATGAAAACACATAATCAATTTGACTGCTTTTAGTTGGATTTAAGCAGACAGTATGTCTCTGAAGAATTCAGAATTTGTTTGGCAGCTTCTGTCCTGTGTCACATCATCAATAAACACTAGTGTCCCAGTGCCACTCACAGCCATGCACTACTAAGCCATCACACTGCCTCCACCCTGCCTTACAGATGATGTGGTATGCTTTGGACAATGAGTTGTTTCATAAATTCTCCATACTTTTTTTCTTGCCATCATTCTGGCCCAGGTTAATCTTGGTTTCATCTGTCCAAATAATGTTTTCCAGAACTGTGCTGGCTTTTTTGATGTTCTTTAGCAAAGTCCAATCTAGCCTTTTTATTCTTGAGGCTTGTGAGTGGCTTACTGACTCGCACCTTGCAGTGCACCCTCTATATTTACTGTACTTTTATGCAGTCTTCTCTTTATGGTAGTCTTGGTATTGATACACCTATCCCCGGACTTGGTAGGCTGTTGTGAAAGGGTTTTTCTCAGTGCTTGCTTTCTTTCTCAGGATGTACTAAACCGCAGATTTTGCCAATTGTAATATTGTAGCAATTTCTCAGATGGGCTTTTCCGCTTTTTGCAGATGGAGAGCTCCTTTGACCGCATGTTGTCTGTTCACAGCAAAATCTTCCACATGCAAGCACCACACCTCAAATCAACTCCGGACCTTTTACCTGCTTTATTGATAATGACATAACAATGGACTTGCCCAAATTTGCCCATGAAATGGCCTTTAAGGCAATTGCCCAATTACTTTTGAGCCCCTGAAATGAAGGGATTGTATGAAAAAAATGCTTTAGTTGCCTCACATTTTTATGCAATTGTTTGTTCGCTCCACTGAATGAAAGCTGAATGTTTGCATTTCAACTGCATCTGAGCTGTTTAATTTAAAATTCGTTGTGGTAATGTACAAAACCCAAAAAAAAAAATGCTGTCTCTGTCCAAATATTTATGGACCTAATTATACATTGCACAATATGAAGTGAAGACCCATATCCCCCGGGTGATGGGTTTGGACGGATGGAGGAAATTGCACAGTAGCAATATTATGGAAATCAGATCAATATAGAAGAACAGGGTCTAATCCTACCAGGTATATATTAGCAGCCATCCCAGGCTGCCCTCATCTGTCAGCAAATGTCTGTAAGAGCAGCTGGAGTCCTGCCCTAGGTCTGATCCCAAGTTCTTTGCTGTTACGGCATAATTTTACACTTCAGCTTCTGATTAACATCATTATGTGAACCGATGTGTAAAATGAGAGAACAGTGTTAATAACCATGCCACAAGGTGCATGAGTAATTATTTGTAGATCCACCACCTAGCTCAGTGAAGTGGCCGCCTGGCATATACCTGCCGTAGCTTCCAAGTTTGAAAATACAGGTGCTGGATCATGCTGTCAGTTAAAAAGCATATCCATGGCTACTGGGGGAGTGGTAACTGAAAAACACACATCTACTTGTCCCTTCTGGACTATTTGAGCTTTATCAAAGTGAACAAAGCTTGACTCTCATATGATTTCCTCACATCCAACAGATTCGGTGTATTAGCTGAACTAGTTTTTGTTTCCTAGACTCCTCTAAGTGACATCTGTCTTTAGTCTAAGGCAAAGAATGCCTAATTTAGGGGGGAAGTTGGCTGAGTTTCATCTAGCTTGTGTACAGATACCTGGGAGAAAGATTGATTTGACCAGGTAAGAATGCATTTTTTTTTATAAAAACAAAAAACATTGCCACCCTCAGTGTCAGGCACACTACTGTGTACATACAGATCTTCAGTAAACAAAGGACATATAGGTCCAGTTTAATTACAAACTCTACTGACTGCATGATTGCCAGGATTGGTTGACAAACATCTTAGTTCTCTGGCCAATTTTTAATAATGACAAGCATTTGATTCTGATAAAGTCAACTGTTCGACTACAGTACTAAATATGATGCCTTAAGAGGGGTTTTTCTAAAGCTTTCTTCAAATTCCACCTTTAGAGTTCTAGATAATGGCACCTTTTTACTTGGGGTCATTCACAAAACACGCACTACTAGTGGCACCTTAGGATTGCACTGAAAAACAATTTTAGAACGTGTTTTTTTCCAAGTAAGAAATCAATCATTGTGGGGAAAGCAAAGAGAGGTCATGCCTTCTTAATGCAGAGCAGAGTGCTATAAAGTAATGAAGTTATAGCAATTTTCTGATGTTGGAATGTATAGATTGAAACCTTCTAATTCTCTACGGACTATCGAGGGAGAGATTGATTAATTTCTGTCTGGTGCTCTTTTGAAAAGGATTCATTCCAATGAATTAGGAAAAGCTTTGCTATGTGATTAGCAGAAACCAGTACTATATATGCTCTCAAACATCTACTGAAATGTAGACGTTAACGCTGCTTTATTTTTTCTTTTTTTTCTTGAAATAGGTTGCTTATTGTCCAAATCTGGACAGAAATCGTTACTCTCCTTCTCAGTGTCTGACCCCAACCAATTCTCTCAGGGCTCGTTTCCACCATAGCGAATCCGCATGCGGCGCCGACATGCGGATTCGCTTGGTACATTGAAGTGGCCGGGGCTGTTTCCATATGTGCGGCGTGTGGGAGCGATTTGGCGGCGGGCCAAATCTGCACGACGGGACCCACAGAATTCGCCTGTGTCGGGAATCCATGCGAATCGCCGCTAATGTATTTAATAGGAAAAACGCATGCGTTTTTTACATGCGTTTTTACCCGCGATTCGCGTGCGATTTCGCACCTTTTTCAATGTTATTTTGCCCTGGCAGAGTCATGGTTAATTGCGCATGGCACCCTGCCATGCGAAATCGCATGCGAAATCGCGGGTAAAAACGCATGCGGAAACGCATCCGCATGCGTTTTTACAAGCGTCGGGATGTCGGCGAAATCGCGTCGCAACAGTGGAAACGGGCCCTCAAGAAAACTTTTTCCTGATGCCTAACCTTACCCTTCCCAAAATGCCCTTCCTGACATTGAGGCTGTGTGCACACGTTACATAATGTGAAAGGATGCATTTTATGTCATGTTTTATGTTAATGTTGTGTGCGTTTTTTGTGCATTTTGTGTACATTTTAATGCGTTTGCGGCTCGCATATACAAAAAGCATATGCGTTTTGTATGCGTTTTTCATGCATTTTTAAATTTCCATTTATGCAAATCACTAGGAAGACAGCAGGATGAGTAAATACAGCATAAAAAAAATATTTTTGGGAAAAATGCATATAAAAACGTATGAAAAATGCATACCATTGAGTTTCCATTGACTTTCATAATGTGCGTTTTTGATGAATTTTATGCAACAAAACCAGCATTTTAAAAATGCAGGTTTGAAAATGCATATAAAACGCATATGCATTTTTTTATATGTGTTTTTTCCTGCGGCCCATAGACTTCCATTAGCGGCAAAAATGCTGCGTTTTAAGCAACACTAGCATTTTTGCTATGTGTGCACCCAGCCTCAAGCATGACCAAACCCCAAATATAAACCACCTTCTTGATGCCGAACTATAAACTTTTCACCTTAATAAAAAGTCTAATGCTGCTGAGACATGTAATAATGGTGCCTATTAAAAAGGGCACCCCGTTCACATGAATACAAATCTTTTCTCAGTTGGCGCTAACTGTATAAAAATATAAAACAACTATATCGTTTTTTTTCAATAACAAGTTATAAATAACTCATGTGCATTATGACCTTGTGTTACAAAATATAGTTTCTAAAAAAATTACCTATACGTTCTCTCAAAAAAGTAATTTTTATTTTAAGTTTTGACTCCACTATGGTCAACTTTTTTTGATTCTGAACTAAGTGAATGCACAAAAGATAATATGTTCATCTGTATAACACAAACAAATTATAATCTCTTATCTTTTCTTTTCCAGAATTATTCTCCCTCTAGATTGTAAGCCTTCGGCAGGGTTCTTCTTCTTGTGTCTCCTACTTGTTCACGCACCTCCATTACCATACACCCATCCTAGGGATCTGAGTGAACTCTTGAGTGAACTTGACTTGCCTAATCTCCATACTCCCATCCAGTG
The DNA here is from genome assembly GCF_040937935.1 of Hyperolius riggenbachi. NCBI lineage: Eukaryota > Metazoa > Chordata > Amphibia > Anura > Hyperoliidae > Hyperolius > Hyperolius riggenbachi. The sequence goes on from NC_090648.1 coordinate 447,113,162, forward strand.
ACTAACTAACCATTACTTTGTTCTCATACTGTGCTGCTTAAAGAGGTGCTCCAGCCTAAACAAACATACTGTCATTAAGTTACATTAGTTATGTTAATTAAAATAGAGAGGTAATGTAATCTCTCACCCACACTGTTTTAAAAGAACAGGCAAATGTTTGATTTCATGAGGGCAGCCATCTTTTTGGTTGAAAGGAGGTGACAGGGAGCATGAGACACAGTTCCAACTGTCCTGTGTCCTGAGCACCTCTCCCAGTTGCTAGGCAATGTGAATAACAACATAGGAAATACCACCATGCTTTGCACAGCATCAGGGGAAATAAGCCTGGGGTTTTTTTCTTTGATGGGTGGAGCTTAGATAAAAATGCAGCTAAAAATGCTTGGGCAAGAAAAACAAAGTTTTGATGCTGTGAAAACTGTTAAAGAAACCCCAAGTCTTTTCAGTTCTGCTGAGTAGATTTTTAGTCCGGAGGTTCACTTTAATCTGTTTTGCATGTAATTCTGTATTGTCTTATTGCTGTATGTCACCCCTAAATATTGTCTGTAACTAACTAACCCAACTAATGTCCAGCACTGTGTAATATGTTGGTGCTTTATAAAAACAATAAATGAATAAATAAATAATTCACCCAGGTTTCCATTTTAAAACACATACTGTATGTACTTAAGATGGATTTTACATGCAGTTTGTACACTTTTTTTGAAGCCTTTACACTCATGCATTTTACATTTAAAGCACACCTGAAGTAAGAGGAGTATGGAGACTGACATAGCCCCTGAACAAGCATGCAGATCATATTCTCTGACTGACATCCGACTAAATTAGCTGCATGCTTGTGTCTGGTCTGTGAAAAAATCTGGTAACTGCTATTGCTTAAAAGTTAATAAATATGAAAGTCACCATAAGCTTCTAACATCAAACACCTTTAATTGTTTAATGCGCAGTAAATTCACTTAGAAGTACAAATAAATAAAGTACAGTAAATGGACCCTTGGTGGTCCCTGGGCTTCTCCCACATCAAAAAGTGTAGTCTATAGCAACATTTTGATAAGTCATTTCCATATGTATGTGCTGTAAAGCACAACTATTAATTAATAACATGTTTTTTTTAAACTGGTATGGGAATAGTTTGTCTTGGTGTTCCTAAGTATATGCTGTATACTTCCCCCTGTTTATCTCTTCCTTTCATGTCATCAAATTCCTTTCATTATACATTGAAAGAGGGTTTGGGACCAGTGTGTTGGACCAGTGAATCATAAGGGGAAGGGGAATCCCTCTCCCTACATCGGTTAACCCTGTGTGTACTTTATATCTTTTGCAGATGACAGGTCTCACTAGCTTAAACTGCAGCTGCTTGACTCTCTGAATGAACTGACAGGGATGTCCAGAATGTCCAGACAGGGATGGCTGTCTGTGGAGAGTAACATAACAGATACATGGCCTCCTTCTTTTCAGTGCATTGTTATGTATATGCAGCATAAAAAACATTCTCTGTAGTGTGTGTACATGCGTGTGTGCGTGCGTGCGTGTGTGTGTGTGTTCGTGTGTGTGTGCGTGCGTGCGTGCGTGCGTGTGTGTGTGTGTGTGTGTGTGTGCGTGCGTGCGTGCGTGCGTGTGTGTGTGTGTGTGTGTGCGTGCGTGTGTGTGTGAGAAACCTGATACCAAGGCAGGATTTTCATTTTTGAAGTAAAAAAAAAATCTGTAATCTTCTGAGATATATACAGAGACCGGCACTGGATGTATTGTCACATTTCTCACAAAGCACAGACTCCCCTTTGCTAATGAATCCTTCCAATTCAGCTACAACCTACCCACAACCACTTACAGCTTTTGCCTCTTATATTTAACATGAAAAGTGGGAAAATGCTTACACAGCTACTAGGACATTATTTGTGCATTGTATTTTAGAACCCCTGGTTATTGTTAGCTGTCCTTTTAGTGTAGGAAGATAAACCTGAAAGTTAAGAACAAAGTACAGATATCTGATGGGACCTTTAGTGCTGCCTGTTTTCTTTAGGGCCCAATATTGTGGGGCAATTGCACTGCAAAACAATAAACAACTTTTGGCCCTCACCCTCAGTAACCTCCATATGCATAACTCAGAGCAATGACAGATAAAGAAACAGAACACAGACTGAAAAACAACCTCAGTAGGGACATAACTTAACTTGGCTTAAATGGGAATGGCAAAGCACAGTGGGCACAATAGAGATTTAAGGAAAGTCATAATTAGGGCTTAAAGCAAACCTGAACTGAAAATAAACTCTAAAGAGAATTAATTGTATGTGTATGGGCAATAGTATATAGAGCTTTCCTTGAGTCTCACGCTGCTATTTTCATTTCAGAGGCTAAATCTGATCTCTGAAGTGTGCACAGCAGTCATGTCAGTGTGAGGTTAAATGTGGTTCATCCAGCTCCTAACAATAAAAAGTAATTATCTTTGAGTAATTCAGCACTCTGGTGCAGCCAGGATTGTTTGCTAATGCAGATAAAATTGTTTTGACTTCTATATACTTTTCAGAAGAGCTGTGGCTGCATTCCACTGCCTCATTTGCACAGGTAATGCACAGGTTTATTAGCTCTTGCTATGAAAATACAGGCACGCTTTAAATAGGCTTAGTACACTATGTACCTATGTTTATCTTATCATGTCACATGCCACTTCTGGTACACTTTAACCACTTCACCACTTAGGTGTTTTTTTGTTTAAAAGAAAAGCAGAGCAACTTTCATGTTTCAGCTCTGCTTCCATTCATTCAGCAATAACTGTTTTACTATTTATCCCACCTCATTTGTCCCATGGTCTACATATAAGTTTTTTTTTTTTTTTGGATAAACTAGGCTTTGTTTAGGTGGTACTTTTTGCTAAGAATTATTTTATTTTGTATGCATTGTAAAAGGGATAACTAGAAAAAAAAACAAATCAATATTTTATTTGGAAGTAAAAGTGTGTTTTTGGTTTTCTCATTGTACTGTATAAATGATTGCAAGCCCATATTTGCAAAAATAACAATGATACACACTAATGGCAAACACATATAAAAAGGGAAGTTCTTAAGGTAACAATTTATTTATTCTATTTTAAATTATGTCACTTACACCCTTTTCTTTCTTTTGTTACAAGTGCTTTATATGGGGACAGGGTAGGGGGCAGAAGGGGTTAATGGGATTGTCATAGGTATGGATTATTTTGTTTTATTGTAATATGAAATGCATCCACTAGATGTCCCCACACACTGTCTCCTGTCTATTTAGAATGCTGAATCACAGCATTCTGAGTTAACAGGAAGTGATAGTTTGTTGTTTACTATGAATGATCACTGCTACTGGCTGCAGCAGTGATCATTTGCTCAACAGCTCTGTGTGTGATGTGAGGGGCATGGGTGTATGTGAGTGCTGCACTCATTAATACGCAGAGACACATATCTATGCCACTGGGAGTGACGTTTTTAGGGGCGTAGATATGCATACCAAGGAAGGGCAAGTGGTTTAGGTTAACAGTTGTAACAGTAAGGATGCAGAAGACAAGACTTATATTTTAAGAAAAAAGGTTATAGAATAGTCTACAGTAGTAGAAGGCAGCTAGAGTGATCTAAATAAGTCCTAATCATGGGCTATGGTGTAAGGGAGTAGTAATAGAAGACAAAACGGTTATTATCATGGTAAAACTTGAAATATAAGTTTGAAAGCATAGATACAGTGGCTTGAAAAAGTATTCACCCTCCTTGAAGTTTTCCACATTTTGTCACATTACTGCCACAAACATGAATCAATTTTATTCGAATTCCATGTGAAACACCAATACAAAGTGGTGTACATGTGAGAAGTGGAACGAAAATCATACATGATTCCAAACATTTTTTACAAATAAATAACTGCAAAGTGGGGTGTGCATAATTATTTAGCCCCCCTGAGTCAATACTTTGTAGAACCACCTTTTGCTGCAATTACAGCTGCCAGTCTTTTAGGGTATGTCTCTACCAGCTTTGCACATCTAGAGACTGAAATCCTTGCCCATTCTTCTTTGCAAAACAGCTCCAGCTTAGTCAGATTAGATGGAAAGCGTTTGTGAACAGCAGTTTTCAGATTTTGCCACAGATTTTCGATTGGATTTAGATCTGGACTTTGACTGGGCCATTCTTTTTCCATCATAAAGTTTTTATTGGAAAAAACGAATAACAAATAACATATCAAGCAACAAGAATATACAATTATATATGCATATTATACAGTATCAATAGTAATGTCTTGGGTACTAAGTGCCCCTCTTAACTGTCATTTACTTAACCCTGAGGGCTGACAGGGAAGAGCACCGCCTATGAACTTAACTGGCGGAATCAGGTGGCTCAATAGAGCCTCCGTCAGTCTCTTGCTGATTCCTAAGTGTAACAATGCAAAGTACTAGGAGTGGGTAGGAAAGTAGGATTAGAGAAAGACATAACATAAACATACCCTAGAAGAGGGGAACATAACAGTAACATATTCTGACAACGAGAGAAAATGCATAGAGATTAGTGTGTTTTTGATGTGTGTTCATACATATAAGCTCAAGTGGTGTTTCCACCATGGTGTGGATACGCTTCTTAAGGTTACGCCTATAGTGAGATTAATCCTCTGTCTCCACAACTTGTAGACAGGTGCATAATTGTATTTATCGGGGAGATTAGAGATATGACTAGAGGTGTTGAGGGTTAAAATTCTCATGCGCTAAGAAGAGTCTGGCTCTGATTTTATATTCCAGGAGCAGGTTAGCTCGAGTATTGGCTAAAAGCTGAGAGATTTCAAATTTTTCTTGTGATTTCCAATTAGCCGTAATTAGGTGTAGAGCGCTTAATATAATGTGGCAAATGGTTGGTTGTAGTGTCTGGGGGATATTATTACAGTCCACTAGCAGAATGGCTAATTGTGGAGTGAGGTGGAAGTCTGGCATTAAAGAGTGGCGTATCAGGCACTCAACCTCATTCCAAAATATTGACACTAGTGGGCATTCCCAAAACATATGGATGTAGGTTCCTATTTGATTGTTGCATTTCCAACATATCTGTGTCACTTCCTGTGTGAAGGAAGCTATCTTTCTTGGGGTCATATACCACCTGTATAGAATTTTTCGTAACATCTCCCAGTGTGTGTTGCATTTCGAGATGGACGATATTACTCTATGGGTTTGGAGAAGTTGGAGGCTTGAGATATTGATTTGAAGATCATCCGACCAGATATTTGCATATTTATTAAGTGCGGTTTGTGAATTTACCAGTAAAGCTCTATACCAGACTGACAGCCGCCTCTGTAATATCCCTTGTAGTTAAGCATAGTTGCAATATTGGGATATAGTTTAGGTGGGGTTATTTTGAACCCTTTAATTATATGTAGTACTCTATGATATGTAAATAGTTGCGTATCAGGAAGGTTATATGCCTGTGTTAAACAATTAAAGGATCTTACTTTATTCCCTATAAACAAGTCATTTATGGCAGTTAGGCCTAGATTGGCCCAAGGATTAAGATTGAGGTCTCGGGAGAGAAGTTCGAGAACTTTTATGTTTGCTTTAATTGATATGGAGAAGGTAGGGTCTGGACGATTTTTAGTGAAATATTCCCATGAACGTAGGGTTGCTTGGATCGATAGGAATGGGGATTTAGGGGGTTTAGCGCCCATCTGAATGCTAAGAAGAAGGTCTTTGAGGTCACACCCCAACTCATTTCGTTCAAAAGACACCCATGGTTGAGCTGCCGAGGAGGACCACCAAAATCTAATCATGTCTAAATTTGCGGCATGATAATATGTTTTAATGCATGGGAGACCCATGCCTCCCAGTTGTTTGGGTAATGTCATAATTTGGAAAGAGGTTCTAACTTTCTTACCCCCCCCCCCCCCAAACATTTGTGTTGATACAATTTTTGATATCTATAAACCACTGGGACTGGATAGGAATTTGGAGTGTACGAAAAAAGTATAAGATTCTAGGTAGAATGAACATCTTAAAGGCTGCTATCTTTCCTGACCAAGAGAGCCAGAATTTGGACAAGCTTGCACATTTCTGTTTGACTGCAGACAGGAGTGGGAGAAAGTTGTTTTTATATAGTTCTGACGCTTTTTGCGTTAGTTGGATGCCCAAGTAGGACACTGCTCACTCTGCCCAGGGAAATGAGAACTGGTGGGATATATGATCATGAAGTTTTGGGGGTATATTAAGTCCTAAAATGTATGATTTGTGGTTGTTCAATTTATATAGAGATACCGCGGAGAAGGCTTGGAGGTCTTGCGGTACAGCTTGGAGGGATATTAAAGGGTTAGTTAAAATTAGTGCCACATCATCTGCAAAAAGACTAATGCCATGGGTGTAGTCTTTGATTTTTACTCCTGATATGTTAGGGTTGGAGCGAATTTTTTGGGCTAATGTTTCCATGATTAACACAAATATAATGGGCGAGAGGGGGCATCCCTGGCGAGTGCCATTAGAAATGTTAAAGGGTTTAGATATAAAGCCAGCTGCGTTGACCAGGGCAGAGGGAGCGGAATATAGTGCCATGATTGCCGATACAATCGTACCCGAAAATCCAAATTTGCCGAGAGTGGCTCTCAGGAATTGCCAATGAACTCTGTCGAAGGCCTTCTCGGCATCCAAAGTAAGGAGCAGAGAAGGCCTCCGACAGAGCTCTATATGTTTCAGGATGTTGACCATGCGCCTGGTCGCGTCGGAAGCTTGACGGTTTTTAGTAAATCCTACTTGATCTAGTGCTAAAAGAGAGGGGGTGACATTCATCAATCTATTGGCCAGAAGTTTAGCGTACAGTTTCACATCGGAATTGAGTAGAGATATGGGACGATAGTTTCCCATTTCAGTTTGTGCCTTCCCTGGTTTTGGGATAACTGTTATGAGAGCTTCTAAATATTCCGCTGGGATTGAGGCTGATTTAGCAAAGTCATTGAATAATTCTGTAAGGAAGGGAGAAAGGGTGTTTGAGAAGGTCGTATAATATTCATTGCTGAAACCATTAGGGCCCGGTGATTTATTATGTTTTAAAGACTTAATTGCCTTGCTAATTTCTGGGGACGAAAAGGGTGAGTTTAATTCTTCTAATTGGGGGGGAGATAGTTGGGGTAAATTTATGGAGCCTAGGAAAGATGTTATAGCTTCCTCAGTTGGATGAATGATAGTGTTGTCAGAAATTAGATTGTAAAGCTTGGAATAATAGCCGCAAAACATATCTGCTATTTGTTTTGGATTAGATATATTCTCCTTCGTTGACGGGTGTGTTAGACTATTTATTTTGGATTTGGCTTGCCTCTGTTTCAACATTTTGGCTAGATATTTCCCTGCCTTATTACCTTGGGAGTAGTAATTGGATTTAGATTTCTGGAGTAGGTGGAGATATTGGTCCTGTAGCAGTAATTTAAGCTCTTGTCTTAAAGTGAATAGGGCTCGCTCATTTTCTATCGTGGGCGCTGTTTTATGGGTTTTTTTCTTTTTCACTGATTTGTTTCAGCAATGTATCATATTTTTCCGTCCTTTCTTTTTTGATAAAGGCTCCCTGCTTTATAAACATGCCTCTAATTGTTGCTTTGTGGGCAGACCAAATAGATGTTAGGGCCATGTTGGGGGTACTGTTAATGTCAAAGAATTCCCTGATATCGGAAGTTAACTTATCTTGAAAGGATTTACTTGATAAAAGTGTGTTATTGAGTCTCCAAAAATATGGCTTGTTTAGAGCCAGATTGTCGTCAAGTGAGATGTGGACAGGCGCATGGTCGGACCAGGTTTTCAGGCCTATGGACACATTTAAAACTTTTTGCAGTAGAATTTTATCAGTTAGAAAGAGATCTATTCTGGTATGGGTCTTATGTACATGTGAGAAGAAGGAGTAGTCTTTTTCTGAATTATGTAATATTCTCCAGGGGTCATAGAGATCGTTCCATCTCATTTGTTTATCTATGAGCATAGTTTGTTGGGGCTTTTTGGCGGATGTGTCTAACTTAGAGGGGCAAGCATTAAAATCTCCTCCTAGTAGGAGACGGCCCTGTTGCAGTGGTTTAATCTTAGAACATAATTTTTGGAGGAATGTTCGTTGGGCGGAGTTAGGGCTGTAGATAGCTACCAGGGTTAGTAGTTCATTATTGATAAGGCCTACAAAGATTATGTATCTCCCTTGCGGGTCAAGAGTGACAGATTTAGGTTCCACTTTAAGGTCACTATGAAAGGCCATTAACACTCCTCTTTTTTTTTTTTTTTAAATGTACTATGGTATATTAACGGGTAGGAGGCATGTTTGCAAAGACCGGTATGTTTTTCTAGTAGATGTGTTTCTTGTGCAAATACAATATGTGATTTAAATGTTTTAACCTCAGACCAGAATAGATGTCTCTTGTACGGAGAATTAAGGCCTCGAACATTATATGAGGAAATATTTAAAGGCATTTATAATGATGGCGGATGCTATCCAGATGCAATGAAACTATAAGGGGGTCATATATCCCTGAAATAATTGTCTCACCATGGTCTAGGGATGTCACTTTGGCAATGATATGAATCTCAAAAACATTACAGGTAGTATAGGTGCTGAAGGTACTATAAATCAGATTGATAATGAACATCTTAGGTTTGAACATATATATACACACTAACGTTGTCAGAAGAACATACAGATTATAACAGAAAGAGACTCTGAGAGTAAAGTATAGGAGTATAATACTCCCATTTATATAGCAATGAAGCAAGTGTGGCATAGTTCAGAAGCACACACTTCAGACTATGGGGGGGAAAGTAGTGACTCTGAAAGTTTACAGAGTGTTGGCCATTCAGTGCAGAAATACGTTGCTGTTTATTGTCTCCATGTGGATGATTATTTCTTCTTTTGGGTATGCCATTCTTGCAACAGTTTAGATCCACCAGGATGGTAGGGGGGTGGAACAGAAGTTTCTGGGACAGAGATACTCAGCTGCTTGAAAAGTTTGTAGCCTGTATCAGAGGACGCTACTGCGTAATGTTTGTTGTTGTATAAGAAAAGCAATTTGGTAGGGAAGCCCCATTTATATTGAATTTGAAGATCCCTAAGTGCTTTGGTGAAGGGTTGTAAAGCTTTCCTTTGTTGCAGGGTGTGAGCAGATAAATCAGCAAAAAGATGGATGTTAGCATAAGGATCAGAAAAGGAGCCGGATTTGCGTGCAGCTGTTAACAGATCCTCTTTTACCTGGAAAAATAAGAAACGGGCTATAACATCTCTTGGTATTGAGTCCGGTAGGTATTGAGGTTTGGGAAGGCGATGGGCCCGATCTATTGTAAGCTCTATCTCAGGGGTATCCGGCAGGATTGTTTTAGTGAGAGTCTGCAGATAGTGTTTGAGATCAGAAGATTAGATCTGTTCAGGAATTCCCCTAAATTTCAAATTATTGCGACGGTTCCGGTCCTCCATGTCTGCTGCCTTAGCTTTTAGCCATTCAATGTCAGTAGATTGGGATGTAGAGGAATCTACCAAAGCGTTATGTTCTTTGATGAGGCTTCCTATAGCATCTTCTGTGTGGTTTACTCTGTCTCCCAGCTCATTAATTTCAGACTGTAAATTGCCTGTGATGACAGCTATGTCTGCTAGTAGGGAAGATCTAAAAGTCATAAGGATGTCCTTAATGAAGGCCTGCGTAGCTGGGGTGTCTGCCGCTGGGAAAGCCTCCATGGAGAGTGGGCCTGATATAGTAAGTAGTGAGGTAGGAGAAGGGCTTACCCGCTCTCGTGATGGGTCTCTCCGTGGTCTGGACTTAGCCGGGCTGTCTGAGGGAGATGGGTTGTCTGCTCGTTCTGCTTCTGAGCGGTGAGCTGCTTCTCCGCTGATGGTATCTGCTGTTTGTTGCTGGATTGCGGCTGGGTCAGCGCCATCTTGGGTCTGCATAGGGCGGCGGCTGCCGTGCGGGTGGAAGAAGTCCAAGAGTTTCTTGGGTGGCTGCGGGGATTTCTTCCGCTTGTTTGTGCCGGTGGTGTCCATGGCTTCTTCCTCTGCCATCCTGGGTTGAAATCTCTGCGGTGGGGAGATGCTTTTAGCCGCTTATAATCTGCACTGGAGCGGGAGCTCGGCTACAGCGCTTCCGTCTTCTCTGCTGCGCAGGCCACGCCCCCCTTGACTGGGCCATTCTAACACATAGATATGTTTTGTTTTAAACCATTCCATTGTTGCCCTGGCTTTATGTTTAGGGTCATTGTCCTGCTGGAAGGTGAACCTCCGCCCCAGTCTCAAGTCTTTTGCAGACTCCAAGAGGTTTTCTTCCAAGATTGCCCTGTATTTGGCTCCATCCATCTTCCCATCAACTCTGACCAGCTTCCCTGTCCCTGCTGAAGAGATGCACCCCAGAGCATGATACTGCCACCACTATATTTGACAGTGGAGATGGTGTGTTCAGAGTGATGTGCAGTGTTAGTTTTCCGTCACACATAGCGTTTTGCATTTTGGCCAAAAAGTTCAGTTTTGGTCTCATCTTTCCAGAGCACCTTCTTCCACATGTTTGCTGTGTCCCCCACATGGCTTGTGGCAAACTGCAAACTGGACTTCTAATGCTTTTCTGTTAACAATGGCTTTTTTCTTGCCACTTTTCCATAAAGGCCAATTTTGTGCAGTGCACAACTAATAGTTGTCCTATGGACAGATTCCCCCACCTGAGCTGTAGATCTCTGCAGTTCATCCAGAGTAACCATGGGCCTCTTGACTGCATTTCTGATCAGCGTTCTCCTTGTTCGGCCTGTGAGTTTAGGTAGACGGCCTTGTCTTGGTAGGTTTACAGTTGTGCCATACTCCTTCCATTTCTGAATGATCGTTTGAACAGTGCTCTGTGGGTTGTTCAAGGCTTTGGAAATCTTTTTGTAGCCTAAGCCTGCTTTAAATTTCTCAATAACTTTATCTCTGCCCTGTCTGGTGTGTTCTTTGGACTTCATGGTGTTGTTGCAATATTCTCTTAGACAACCTCTGAGGTTGTCACAGAGCAGCTGTATTTGTACTGACATTAGATTACACACAGGTGCACTATTTAGTCATTAGCGCTCATTAGGCAATGTCTATGGGCAACTGACTGCACTCAGACCAAAGGGGGCTGAATAATTACGCACACCCTACTTTGCAGTTATTGATTTGTAAAAAATGTTTGGAATCATGTATGATTTTCATTCCACTTCTCACGTGTACACCACTTTGTGTTGGTCTTTCATGTGGAATTCCAATAAAATTGATTCATGTTTGTGGCAGTAATGTGACAAAATGTGGAAAACTTCAAGGGGGGCGAATATTTTTTTCAAGCCACTGTATAGACCAGAAGGTAGACAATGCCAGAAAGGCGGATCAAGAACAAAAATCAGTACTAAGGAAAACAAACTAACTATGACAAGAGACAGGGATACCGGAAGCAGAATATTTAAATATGTTTAACTTACTACTTTACTGTAGTAAAACCTTTTGTAAAAGCACAGCACAGATATTCAGGAGATTGAATGGAGTTCAGCTACATAATATAGAGAAGATTGGACAGACAAACAAAATACACCTGACAAGGAACTTGTACATGACAATAAAAGAGACAAGCTCCTTCAGCACGACAGCTGTTGTAGCTGAATGTAATATTAGCTTTCCTACCCTCAATGTTTCTTGGATTCCGGGCCAGACTTAAAAGCAAAGATGTTCCAAGGGCGCAAATATCTACAGAACGGTCCAGACTGAGCAGGGCATAAAAGGAAAAACACTGTAGATGAAGCAATTGATTGTATGCTTCTGTGTTTTTGTGTGAGTAGTACCAGTTTGCGTATTTGGATTTACACACCCGATTGCTTTTGACTGTTTGTATTATTTAGTGTTCTTTGCTGCTGTGAGATACTTAATGCACCCCATGCCTGTCCTTGTTAAATAGCTTAAGGTAGTATTTCTTCTGAGCACCAGAGAAAGGAAAAAGTGGTCCAAAATATGATATTTTTTTCTTTGTATATCTGATGTTGCAGGATAATCTGTGCATTACTTTGCTGTTTTAAGGTCAGTGCAACTTTAAAGGAGTCCTGTAGTGGATATACATATGAATCTACTACTATGTCTTCTAAGAGCAATGTTAACTGAAAGAGTAGATCCTACAGAAAACTAAGCTCTGTTGAGTCTCTTTGCTAAGTCTCTCGTTATCTCCTCCCTTCTGTTGAGCCATGCTGCCTGCTGTCATAAGTGCAGAGACAAGACAGCTGCTCTGTGAGTTCAGTGCTGTCCAAGATAAGTCTGACTGTACAAAGGAGACAAACATCATGACTCATGAGATAGATGGGGTAAGGAGAGCATTAGCAGAGAGACTGGGCAGAACTGCAGATATAGTCCACTAGACTATTTTTAAGTGGTCAGTGGACTGACTACTATATTGTGTACTGACTTACAACTGGCTACACAAAATAAAAGTAGACAATTTGCTTACAAAATAAAATAACCTAATATATGCAACAACATGACTATTTTTCATGTATTGAACATAACTGCGGCTATTGCACTTAAATAGCAGATAAACGTTGACAATTACTTCCATTAAACTGATAAGCTGACAAGTGGGACATGCTTACCTAAGGCAACCCGGGCAGCTGATGCATCATAGTTAATCCAGAAGGAAACCCATGACAGAATAGTGATCAAAATAGAGGGCATGTATGTCTGCAAGATGAAATAGCCAATGTTCCTTTTTAGCTTAAAGCTAAGAGACAGTCTTGGATAGGAACCTGAAAAAAAAGAATTCAAGTATGACATGACTTTGAAAAATATGAGAAAAAATACGAGTACCACAAGCAATGACAGAAGCTGGTTCCCGTCAACAGTGATCAGTGCAGAATGCTGCAGAAACAAAATAGCAATAATAAGATAATACACAACATACACATGGATATAAAAACATTCACACCTCAACCAGGGATAAATATAGATGTTTTTTATTTGTTTGGACCTGATAGTCCCAAACCACTATTACGACCAATGGTGAGTCAAGGAGACAAGTCAAGCCAATATTGCACCAGAAATGCAAAGGCATTGTGTTGTGGGGTACAGTGGGGTACATTTTTATAAAGCTTGCAGTGGGGTACATTTTTATAAATCTGTCCCTAATGGCTGAGAGGGAGTGATCGGAGAAGGATGTAAGGTGCAAAACTATGTACGATATAAACATATGACACTAAGGGGTTATTGTACAAAACTGCTGTTATATTGCTGTGCACAGACAGCTCATGACAATATTACCGTTACTATAGTACCGACAGCAGGTTGCCATGATTTATGCTGTTAGCACCACCTGCTGCATTCGAGCACCATGAGCGTTGCTCGCATTAGTACCATAGTAATGTTCATTTTACTCAAGTACTTGTGGTCAGGAGTGTAACTAGAGGGTAGCGGCCCCAGAAATCACAGGGGGCCCAAAGCTATTTCGGGGCCCCAACTATCAACCTTCCCTTCCTCCGATACAGGGGACAGTACTTCAGATCTGATGTTTTTGTGGCTACACTTGTTATGGGTATAAAGATCATGATAACCACACTTATTTTATGACCCTTATGAGATAGGCTCCAAAGCCATGAAGGGCACCAAGGGGAGGCAAGGGAATGGGTGTGATTATCGGGAGGCCCATCAAAGTTTTGATGGGGGCCCCCGTGTATTGTAGTTATGCATATGTAACATAGGGGTACATTTAGCAAAGAATACTGAATAGAAACTAGTGAAAATATGGAGAAGGTTTCCAGATGAAGGGTTGTGATTGGTCATTCTCTGCACCCACTCTATTTATGCAGTAGATATCCTTTAGTGTTAAATGTATCTGTTCAGCTGTACTTAAGGATATACATTCGTATGGTAATACATGTTAATGATGGCCTCGCTTTTCACCACCTCACTGGAATGGTCATTCGACAAAATAATTGCTGGCAATGTATAGATTGATTTATTGTCATTTAAAAGTAACACTATAACAAAAAAAAAATGAAACATTTAAAATACATGTGTACACATACTTATAAGAAGCGAGTTATATGCACTATAAATGACTTTTCTCCTATGTTCCTGCTACTTAAATTAGGCAGTGAAAAATTGACAGATCTGACAGGTTTTGGACTAGTCCATCTCCTCATGGAGGGATTCTCTTTATTTTCAAAAGCACCTACAGAACAGAAGTGGCTCTGACTAACTGCCAAAATAAGGTGCAAATGAGTAAGCAACCTGACCAGCATCTTTGAATAGTTTCCATGGAGTGCATTTGTAAAGAATAAAGGCTATACTGAGAATCCCCCATGAGGATATGGACTTGTCAAAAACCTGTTAGATCTGTCAGATATTTACTGCTTACTGTAAAGTTACAGCAACATAGGAAAAGGTAAGTTATAGTGTATTTTGCTCTGTGGAAAATGTCCTTCTAATACACATGAATACACATGTATTTTACATTTTACCAATGTTTTTGTGGTCCTTGTCTTCAATTAACCAGTCTTTGCGACGGGAACTGAGAGCACTGTTATTCTTCTGCCATAAACGGTGAAATGCCAGCAAAAGCCAATCATTATTCCACCATCACCTGCTCCGTCAGTAAGAACTGCTATTCCAGCTCCAGCAATACCTCCCTAACATACAGTAAGAATGTCTCGAAATATGAATATGTACAGAATATTGTCTCTCCCCATTAAACACACCTGAAGTTAGAGGAATATGAAGGCTGAGATATTTATTTCCTTTTACACAATGTAAATTGCCTGGCTGCCTTGCTGATCCTCTGCCTCTAATGCTGGGAATACACGGAGCGATCCGGCGGCTCGATTAGCCACCGGATCGACTCCCGCCGCATCTCCGCTCATCCCCGCGGCCGCCCAGATTGATTCCCGCTAGTCCCCACAGGCATTTCCTTATCTTCCACTCGATTTCCACTATTGTCCGGCCCGAGCAGGGAATCGATCCGCGTGGTGATCGGACCTGTGGGAAATTATCAATCGAGCCATCAGCGGCCCTGTGGGAAATTATCAATCGAGCCATCAGTGGCTCGATTGATAAAGAAAAATGAACCGTCTATGCCCAGCATAACACCTTTAGCCATAAACCCTGAACAAGCATGCAAATCAAATGTTTCTGACTGCGGTCTGACTTGATTAGCCACCTTCTTGTTTCAGGGGTATGATTAATACGGAAACAGTAAATTCGGGCGCCTGAGGCTAGTGGACAAATCGGGCGCCGCCATTCACTTCTATAATAAATATCGTTTAATGGGCGCCCGGTAGGAAAAAAGGGCGCCGGAGAAAACTAACGTTTTAAAAGCGGCGCCCGGAGACTTAATGTTTTATTACTGTTTCTCATGATTACACATTATTTAATGATTTATACATGTTTAAATATTATTTTTAAACGAAAACCAGTACAATATTTTTTCCAAACATTATTTTTAAACGAAAAACATTACTTTTTTTTTTTTTTTTTTTTTTTTTACATTATTTTTAAACGAAAAAAATAACAGGGGGGTCTTAGGTTTAGGCACCAACAGGGGGGTCTTAGGTTTAGGCACCAACAGGGGGGTCTTAGGTTTAGGCACCAACAGGGGGTCTTAGGTTTAGGCACCAAAAGGGGGGGTCTTAGGTTTAGGCACCAACAGGGGGGTCTTAGGTTTAGGCACCAACAGGGGGTCTTAGGTTTAGGCACCAACAGGGGGGTCTTAGGTTAAGGCACCAACAGGGGGGTCTTAGGTTTAGGCACTAACAGGGGGGTCTTAGGTTTAGGCACCAACAGGGGGGTCTTAGGTTTAGGCACTAACAGGGGGGTCTAGGGGTTAGGGGTAGGTACAGGGAGGGTTACTTAGGCACCAACAGGGGGGGTCTTAGGTTTAGGCATCAACAGGGGGGTCTAGGGGTTAGGGGTAGGTACAGGGAGGGTTACTTAGTAATTTTTTTTTTAAACGTTATTATGCGTTTCATTATTTAAACGAAAGATTAACGTTTTTACAATTCCCGATTTAATACACATTATTTAATGATTTATAACGTTTAAAAACATTACTTTTAAACGAAATACATTTTTAAACGTAATCCATGTTTATCGTTAAAAACCCGGCGCCCTTTTTTCCCATCGCCCCTTTTTAACGTACGCGATTAATACACTCCTAATGCAATAAAGACCAGCAGTTCTGACCGGAACTGGTATTCTTTAAAATAAAATAAAAACGGCGGCTACCATATCTTTCTTGCTTCGGGTTCCATTTAATCCATTGGTTTTACATGAAAAACAGCCAAAATAAGGTAAAATGTGTTGCTACACAAGTCTGAAATAAAGTCATTACATTACAATGTTATTTTGGTGGTATCTACAATGAGGCAGTGTGATATATATGACAACCAGTTTATATAGAGAAAAAAAATGTTAGCTTACCAGTAGAAAATACTACGTTTTTTGAGAGAAGCTTGTAGTCTACTATTGAAAATTGTGGCAATTCAATTCTTTCTACTCCGGTTACAGCATGGTTACCTCCTCTCCAATAAAACTCAATGTCGTCCGTTGTATAACCATCTGAAATGAATGCAGACATCAGCATTAAATCATTCTGTTCCAAAATATTGCCACAGGTAATCATTCAAAAGAAAATGATTACATCAACAAATGATGGCATGAATATACTTAAAGGGAAACATCACCTTTGTTAAGAAATAAGCAGCCTTTATGATTTTAATTTATCCTTACCATGTTTTTGTGCATATACAGTAGAACAAGTCACTCCACAATTATTTTAACAGAAGCAATGTAGGGGTTAATTCACTAAACTATGCAGAATTGTTTTGTGCAGATAGATTACAGGCATTTATGCAAACAATGTAATGCACATTATGCAATGTAATAAAGCTTGTGTTATGTTCCCAACACAATGACTGCTTCTATTGTGCATATTACGCTATTTGCATAAGGCGAGTTATACACGCATTGTGTGTGAACCTGACATTTCACTTTAAAGGCTTCAAAATTAAAGGCTTATAAATAACATTTCTCCTTCATAAGGCACACTATGTTATGATCTTGACCCTCCCATAATTACTTGGATAAGGATTACCTGACTTTTAACTAAACTTAGGTTTAATTAAATCAGGCTTTAACACCCCCCCTCCCCTGGCAGTATGATTCGTTGTGGATTTGAAGGTCTAAAAGCAGCTCAATTTTTTGCAGGCTTTTCGTTCCTAAAACCAGAAAAAAAATACTGCTAGAGAGCCTGCAGCAGCTCCAGCACTTACTCACCTCCCTGGGATCCTTGGCTGCAGTTCTACCTACGTTCTCTGGGTGGCTCTGTAACCCTGTAGTGAGATCGCCGGTGGCAATCTCACCAGGGGGATGCAGAGCCTCGAAGGAAAGGAAGAAGAATGGCTGCCGGCATCTGGATCCCCAGGGAGGTGAGTGAAAACTCTCACTGTGCGCTATGCTCTGCACAAGGCCCCCTGGCAGCTACCATGAGTCATACTTGGGGTTACTGCTCCTGGCTTGTTTTTTTCCATCCCGAGCCTGACTCTATATAACTGCTAGTGTTGGGCGAACACCTGGATGTTCGGGTTCGCGAACGTTTGCCGAACATGGCCGCGATGTTCGGATGCTCGCGCCTAACTCCGAACATAATGGAAGTCAATGGGGACCCGAACTTTCGTGCTTTGTAAAGCTTCCTTACATGCTACATACCCCAAATTTGCAGGGTATGTGCACCATGGGAGTGGGTATAAGAAGAAAAAAAATATTTGAAAAAGAGCTTATAGTTTTTGAGAAAATTGATTGTAAAATTTTAAAGGAAAAAATGTCTTTTAAATGCGGAAAATGTCATTTTTCTTTGCACAGGTAACATGCTTTTTGTCGCCATGCAGTCATAAATGTAATACAGATAAGAGGTTCCAGGAAAAGGGACCGGTAACGCTAACCCAGCAGCAGCACACGTGATGGAACAGGAGGAGGGCGGCACAGGAGGAGAAGGCCACGCTTTTTGAGACACAACAACCCAGGCCTTGCATGAGGACAAGAAGCATGCGGATAGCAATGCATTTTGTCGCCATGCAGTCATAAATGTAATACAGATAAGAGGATCCAGGAAAAGGGACCAGTAACGCTAACCCAGCAGCAGCACACGTGATGGAACAGGAGGAGGGCGGCGCAGGAGGAGAAGGCCACACTTTGAGACACAACAACCTAGGCCTTGCATGAGGACAAGAAGCGTGCGGATAGCAATGCATTTTGTCACCATGCAGTCATAAATGTAATACAGATAAGAGGTTCCGTAAAAAGGGACCGGCAACGCTAACCCAGCAGCAGCACACGTGATGGAACAGGAGGAGGCGCAGGAGGAGAAGGCCACGCTTTCAGGCGCAACTCAGGCCTTGCATGAGGACAAGAAGCGTGCGGATAGCAATGCATTTTGTCACCATGCAGTCATAAATGTAATACAGATGAGAGGTTCAATAAACAGGGACCGGAAAAGCTAACCCATCACAGATGTTCATTGTTTATGTTACTTGGTTAGGGTCCGGGAGTGTTGCGTAGTCGTTTCCAATCCAGGATTGATTCATTTTAATTTGAGTCAGACGGTCTGCATTTTCTGTGGAGAGGCAGATACGCCGATCTGTGACGATGCCTCCGGCAGCACTGAAACAGCGTTCCGACATAACACTGGCTGCCGGGCAAGCCAGCACCTCTTTTGCGTACATTGCCAGTTCGTGCCAGGTGTCTAGCTTCGATACCCAATAGTTGAAGGGTACAGATGGATTGTTCAACACAGCTACGCCATCTGACATGTAGTCCTTGACCATCTTCTCCAGGCGATCGGTGTTGGAGGTGGATCTGCACGCTTGCTGTTCTGTGGGCTGCTGCATGGGTGTCAGAAAATGTTCCCACTCCAAGGACACTGCCGATACCATTCCCTTTTGGGCACTAGCTGCGGCTTGTGTTGTTTGCTGCCCTCCTGGTCGTCCTGGGTTTGCGGAAGTCAGTCTGTCGGCGTACAACTGGCTAGAGGAGGGGGAGGATGTCAATCTCCTCTCTAAAGTCTCCACAAGGGCCTGCTGGTATTCTTCCATTTTGACCTGTCTGACTCTTTCTTCAAGCAGTTTTGGAACATTGTGTTTGTACCGTGGATCCAGAAGGGTATAAACCCAGTAATTGGTGTTGTCCAGAATGCACACAATGCGTGGGTCGCGTTCAATGCAGTCTAGCATGAATTGAGCCATGTGTGCCAGAGTCCTGCCAGAATCCTCATCATCCTCTTGTGAGCGTTGTGATAGTTGTGATGCATCATAGTCGTCACCTTCTTCCTGGTCTGCTTCTGCTGACAATTTGCGCTGAATTGTGGAAGTCCAACGTGCACCATTCTGGCCCTCGTCAGTGGTGGCATGAAATTCCTGCTCCAACTCCAGCTGTTCCTCCTCCTCTTCTTCGTCATAGCTGCTGGGGCCAGCGTTTCCTAAAGCAGATGGCCTGATGTTGGTATCATCACGCTGATCGTTTTCTCCTTCAGATTCCCCCAGTTGCATCATGACAGCTGTTTCCTTGATTTTCAACATTGACTTCTTCAGTAAACACAGCAGTGGTATGGTAATGCTGACTGAAGAGTTGTCACTGCTCACAAGCAACGTGGATTGCTCAAAATTTTGGAGGACTTGGCAGAGGTCCAACATGTTGGCCCACAGAAGCTTGGCAGCTGTCCGGATGCGCCTCGGTTCTGTGCCGTCATGTACTGGACCACTGCACTCTTCTGCTCGCAAAAGCGGGCTAGCATGTGCAGCGTAGTATTCCAGCACGTAGGGACATCACACAGCAAGCGATGGTGGGGGAGATTGAAGCGCTCCTGCATCTTGGCGAGTGCCCCTGAAGCAGTACTGGAATTTCTACAATGTTTGGCCACTCGTCGCACCTTGAACAGAAGATCGGCCACGCCTGGGTATGTCCTCAGGAACCACTGAACTACTAGGTTCATCACGTGCGCCAGGCAAGGGATGTGTGTCAGCTAAGCCAACCTTAAAGCGCGAATGAGATTACTCCCATTATCACACACAACCATGCCCGGTTTCAGGTCCAGCGGTGTCAGCCACAAATCCGTCTGTTCCTTTATTTCCCTCCAAATTTCCTCCCCTGTGTGCTGCTTATCCCCAAGGCAGATCAGCTTCAGCAACGCTTGCTGACGCATGCCAACAGCTGTGCTGCACTGCTTCCACGATCCTACTGCTGCTGGGTTAGCGTTTCCGGATGAGGTACAGCTTTGAGATGCGTTGGAGGAGAAGGAGTCAGAGAGGTAGGTGCTGCTGTTGTTATCCAGTGGGAGGGACGGTGGTGCAGCTGTTTGCGGCGTGGGCAACACCTGCGCCGTAGCAGGTGAGGAATCGCTGCCAGGCTCCACAAGGTTCACCCAGTGCACGGTAAGGGAGATGTATCAACCCTGGCTGAACGCACTCATCCAGGTGTCAGTGGTGAGGTGAACCTTGCAGGCAACGGCATTCTCCAAGCTTTGGGTTATTTTGCTGACCACGTGCTCATGCAACTCAGGCACTGCAGAGCGCGCAAAGTGGTAGTGGCTGGGAACCACGTAACGTGGGATGGCCACTGACATCATGCCCTTGAAGCTGTTTGTCTCCACCACTCGATATGGCAGCATTTCGCAGGCCAGAAGCTTGGCTATGCTGGCTGTTAGTGCCACGGCCCGGGGGTCATTTGCTGGCAATTTCCTCTTGCGCTAAAACATCTCCGAGACAGACAACTGAACCGTAGGGCTGCACACTGAAGGGCTGTTGGTTGTTGTGTTTGATGAAGACTGGGAGACCTCAAGAGCACTATTCCGGAAAGTGACAGTGTCAGCGTCGTCTGATGTTTGTGAATGTTGTTGTGAACCACGCAATGGCTGGGCTACTGCTGCTGCTGAGGAGGGCCTGGTGGTGAGTCTGGTGACCCCAAGGGAGGCAGTGTTGCTGGTACCCTGTCCTGCCGCATTTGCCCACAGAGTGGGATGTTTGGATACCATGTGGCAGGTCATGCTGGTGGTGGAGAGGTTGTTAATATTTTTCCCACTGCTCAGGCGGGTCTTGCACACCTTGCAAATCACCATGGTACCATCCTCACTGCAGTCTTCAAAGAAAGGCCAGACTTTGGAGCACCTGCCTTGCTGGCGATTTCTGTTTGCACCTCTTTTGCGTCTCACTTGAACTTCCACGCTTGTGGTGCCTGAAATTTCGCGCCGCCTACCTTGTGGCACAAGGCGAACTCGTGCAGCAGTGGGTTCTTCAACAGACTCATCTGTGCTGCTACGACGGCGATGTTCTCCTTCACATACAAAATCTGGGTCTGTGTCCACATTGTCCAAACCCTCCTCTTCCATCTCCTCAAACTCGTCATATGTGATTGTGGGCCGCCGCCGTGGAGTAGAGCTCCCCAGAACAACCTTTGCGCAGCTCACTCCAACGTCGTCTTCCAGATCTTCTCGGCCGACCTCCTGCAATTGAAACCCCTCCTGCCCAACTTGCTCTGGGATTTGGGTTTCAAAGTCCTCGGACTCGCCTTGCATTTCAGTGCGCGGTGCATTTCCCACAGTAAATGGTTGTGAATCCGGGCACAACATTTCTGGCTGTTCCATTGACCTTTGAAAGGTGGAAGTTTGTTGGGCTGGGAATAGCTCCTGCGAATACCCCATTGTGTCCTGAGGAAATTCTTCGGACTGGTTATTTGGCAGTTGTGTGCGTGGTGTCGCTGCCGGTTGTGTCAGCTTTGTGCCCACTGGCTCCTTGTAACTGGCTGAGGACTCGGACCTCGTGCGTGATGTGCTGGTGCTGCTTAACCCACTGCTGGACGCTTGAGAGGTCATCCAATTAATTATCTGGTCCTGTTCTTTTGGATTTGTGAGGGTTGATTTCCTGAACAACATGGGCGGTATTGAGTGGGTTTTCTTCGGTGCTCCACTGTGGCCTGTACGTGAACCGTCAGGGGAAACACCTTTTCCCTTGCCCCTCCCTCTTTCACAGGATTTCTTCTTTATTTCACTTATCCTTAAAGTACACGCTGACTGGCAGCAGTACAGTGGCAGTACAGAAATGCTATATAGTGGTGGGTGAGCGGTGTACTACTATTCCCA
Source organism: Hyperolius riggenbachi (assembly GCF_040937935.1). NCBI lineage: Eukaryota > Metazoa > Chordata > Amphibia > Anura > Hyperoliidae > Hyperolius > Hyperolius riggenbachi. The sequence continues at coordinate 447,135,245 of NC_090648.1, forward strand.
GCAGCGACACAGAGCACAATGCTATACAGTGGTGGGTGAGCGGTGTACTACTGTTCCCAGCAGCGACACAGAGCACAATGCTATACAGTGGTGGGTGAGCAGTGTACTACTGTTCCCAGCAGCGACACAGAGCACAATGCTATACAGTGGTGGGTGAGTGGTGTACTACTATTCCCAGCAGCGACACAGAGCACAATGCTATACAGTGGTGGGTGAGCGGTGTACTACTATTCCCAGCAGCGACACAGAGCACAATGCTATACAGTGGTGGGTGAGCGGTGTACTACTGTTCCCAGCAGCGACACAGAGCACAATGCTATACAGTGGTGGGTGAGCGGTGTACTACTATTCCCAGCAGCGACACAGAGCACAATGCTATACAGTGGTGGGTGAGCGGTGTACTACTATTCCCAGCAGCGACACAGAGCACAATGCTATACAGTGGTGGGTGAGCGGTGTACTACTTTTCCCAGCAGCGACACAGAGCACAATGCTATACAGTGGTGGGTGAGCGGTGTACTACTGTTCCCAGCAGCGACACAGAGCACAATGCTATACAGTGGTGGGTGAGCGGTGTACTACTATTCCCAGCAGCGACACAGAGCACAATGCTATACAGTGGTGGGTGAGCGGTGTACTACTATTCCCAGCAGCGACACAGAGCACAATGCTATACAGTGGTGGGTGAGCGGTGTACTACTATTCCCAGCAGCGACACAGAGCACAATGCTATACAGTGGTGGGTGAGCGGTGTACTACTGTTCCCAGCAGCGACACAGAGCACAATGCTATACAGTGGTGAGTGAGCAGTGTAGTACTATTCCCAGCAGCGACACAGAGCACAATGCTATACAGTGGCGGGTGAGCGGTGTACTACTGTTCCCAGCAGAGACACAGAGTGGCAGTAAACACAATGCTATATAGTGTGGGTGAGCGGTGTACTACTGTTCCCAGCAGCGACACAATGACTGGGGGGACCCTGGCTAGCCTGGCTGGAGAGAGAACTACCCTGCCTGCCTACCCAAAGCTAAACCCACAGACAAATGGCGGAGAAATGACGTGGATCGGGTATTTATTTACCCGAACCACGTGACCCGTTCGGCCAATCAGAGCGCATTCGGGTCTGAACCACGTGACCCGTTCGGCCAATCACAGCACTAGCCGAACGTTCGGGGAACGTTCGGCCATGCGCTCTTAGTTCAGCCATATGGCCGAACGGTTTGGCCGAACACTATCAGGCGTTCGGTCGAACTCGAACATCACCCGAACAGGGTGATGTTCTGCAGAACCCGAACAGTGACGAACACTGTTCGCCCAACACTAATAACCGCCAAGTAGGTTATTAAAGCTCAGGTGATAAAATTCAGGAGTGTTGTTGGAAATTCAAATATTATACCTCCTAATGTCTACATGTACTGTACTTGACTAAGAACAACTTTGTGACTCTTCAACAAGCAAATGTGAGGTTGTCAGGTGGGAAATAAAAGGTTGATTTTTTTAACCGGCAACCAGCCTGATTTTAGCACAGGTTGTGTGCTAGTCTGATGAGGTAATTTCAAGTTTGTACTGATCTTTAACCTCCTTAGAGGTAATCCTGAGTCAGGCTCAGGATGGAAATCTGCAGCTAAGAGCAGTAATCCCGTGCCTGAGTGAGTTTTATGCAGGAGCTGCTGCAGATCTCTCTGTGGTATGTTTTTTTTCTTGTTTTAAAGGTCTAAATACATGTGAAGAAATTGGACGGCTTTTAGACCCTAAATCTGGAAATAATCATAATGCCACGGGGGTTAATGAACTTTTTACTGCTGCTATTAAAATTGTTTTGTTTGGGTCATGCAATAGGCTTATATCTTGTAGAGAGGAGTTCTCAACTTTCAATGTAGTGAGCAGCAGTTCAGAGGCATGGTTATTGTTTATGTTTTGTTACCTGTTTTTCTGTAAATATTGTAAATAATCTGCATATAGCCTGCACAGCACAAAATAACCACCAGTGTTGGTGAATCACGGTGCTGTTTCCAGGCTTTCTTTGCACCTTTTCTGTTGCAGAAGGTAAAAACCATCCACTACCAATCCTTTGGTGTTAATATATATTTTTCCCCTCCAGGGCACTTTGTCATTTTAGATACCATAAGGTGCATAAGGCGCATACGCACTATTGTTAGTCACATTTTGTACATTTTGACAGGTTCTTTAAAAGTGTCATTTCATCGTGTTAAAGATAAGAAACTATGCTTATGGAATAATCTTTACATATGGCAAGCATTTTAACAAGCTGTACAGACTTTATAATTAGAGTGTGTTAGATAAAGCTGACATTAAAGAGACTCTAAAGTCTCCTAAAAATGAGGTTTTCACTTTAAAAACCTCTTTAACCTATTTGACCCTCCTAAAACGCCGCATCCCACTGCTGACAAAGCCATAAATCACCCCAAATTACATGGGGGACATCGCGTGGCTCCTTCTGCATAGAGGCAAAGCTTTTAGCTGCAGCTCTGCCTCTACATGCGTCTGTCAGTGCGGATCACTGCCTCTCCCCGCCCCTCTCAGTCTTATTTCACTGAGAGGGGCGGGGAGAGGCGGAGATACGCGCTGATAGATGTGCATGGAGGCAGAGCTGCAGCTGAAAGCTCTGCCTCCTCTAGCAGCAAAATTCACGACCAAGAAAGTCATGGATTTTGCGGGAGTAATTAGGGATGATTTATGGCTTTGTCAGCGGTGGGGGATACAGCATTTTAAGAGGGGCAATTAGGTTAACCTCCTTGGTGGTAACCCCGTGTGTGACACGGGGTAAGCCGCCGGAGGGTGCCGCTCAGGCCCTGCTGGGCAGATTTACATAAATTTTTTTGCTACACGCAGCTAGCACTTTGCTAGCTGCGTGTGCATACCGATCGCCACCGATACCCGCCGATTCGCCACTATGCGCCGCGCCGCCCCCCTCCAGACCCCTTACGCTGCCTGGCAAATCAGTGCCAGGCAGCGCTGAAGGGTGGATCGGAACACCCGCTGACGTCACAACGTCGATGACGATGACGTTGGTGACGTCATCGCGATTGTTGCCATGGCGACGGGGAAGCCCATACAGGGAATCCCGTTCAGAACGGGATTCACTGCAGGGTAAAAGCTCCGGCGGCGGTCGGAGGGATGGGAGGGATAGCGAAGGGAGGGGGGAAGCATGCAGCTAGCGCTAGGCTAGCTACATGCTTTAAAAAAAAAATTAAAAAAAAGTGCTGCACTGCCCCCTGGTGGATTTATTGTACCGCCAGGGAGATTAAAGAGGTGTTTTTAGGAGACTTCAGAGTCTCTTTAACTGCAGTGCTTCACAGAACATATGGCCATGTCAGTAACTGTCCCTCAGTGGAGCTCACAATCTAAACCGCATAGTCATAGTCATGTGTGTCCCTATGGTCAAAAAAATATCAATTTTGGGTACACCAGTTAACTTATCTGTTATTTGCTGAGCCATTGACCCTAGTGCTGCAATGCGGGAGTGCTAGTGCCACCACCTATGATGCTATGCTGCCAAAGCAGCAAGTGTTGCATACAATAGTTCATAGTGGAAAGTGCATAATGAAAGTTCTATGTAAAAATTAAAATATGTAATTTAATCTCCTGTGTAATCAACGGGTCTTGACAGTATTTTGTATTTACCAGTATTAGGGCTCAAACCCACTAGCAGCCTTTTCTAAGTGCTAGTGATTTGAAAAGCTCTTGCTAATGCAATTCTATGGGGGATTTTTACAAAATCACATCACTCAAGTGGTATCACACCCATAGCATTCCATTAGCAACAGATTTTCAAATCACAAGCGCTTAGAAATTGCTTAGTAATGCTAGTGGGTTTCAGGCCTAAGAAAGTTCTAGCAGCTGCAAGCAGAAAGATAATATTTCTAAACATAGTCTGCCAGCTATTCCTTTATCTCTGAATGCAGGATCATCAGGAAGCTTTTGTGCACACAGCAAACATATAAAAAAAGCTGTGCAGTACCTTTGAAAAAAAAAATACATTGGCTGTGGTGTTCTTATAGATTGAACTGAATATTTAATTGTTATGCAAGATGGTAGTTGCCTATAAGAGCTAAATATCGCAGGGTAATTAAGATTAACTAGATGGTATCACTTTATCCCATTTAGCACTATAGAATAAAAAAGTGTTGGGAGGTTTTTACTGTGTTTCATAGCTTTAGCCACTTCAGCCTTTAGTGTTTTTTCCCCTTATGCATCCAAGCAATTTTCATCTCCCATTCATACACCAATAACTTTATCACTAATTATCACAATGAAATAATCTACATCTTGTTTTTTCCACCAACAATCAGGCTTTCTTTGGGTGGTACATTTTGCTAGGAAATATTTTCTTCTAAATGCATTTTAACAGGGATATTAAGAGAAAAATGGAAAAAAATCATGATTTGTCAATTTTTCGGCCATTATAGCTTTAAACTAACACATGCTACCATAATTAAAATCCATGTATTTTATTTGCCCATTTGTCCCAAGTATTACACCATTGAAATTATGTCCCTATCACAATGTATGGTGCCAATATTTTATCTGGAAATAAAGTTTAATTTTTTTCAGTTTTGCGTCCATCACTATCTGCAAGCTTATAATTTAAAAATTATTAGAAATATACTCTCTTGACATGCATATTATAAAAGTTCAGACCCTTAGGCAACTATTTATGTTGTTGTTTTTTTATTGTAATTTTTTTCTAATTAAACATTTTATTTAAATATTTTTGGGTGTGTGGGAGGTAAACAGTTAATATTAAATGTAAAAATGTCTATTCATTTTAATGAAAATGTGTGTAGATGTAGTTTTACTATTTGGCCACAAGATGGCCACAGTCAATTTTTTTCTCTTTTTTTTTGGCTCCCTGTAAGCGTACTTACAGGAAGTGAAGAGGGGATGTGTAACAGAACAATAGCGGCTTCTCCATAGAAGCCAGCGATCGTTCTAAGGGACTTAGATCAATGAATGGGAACTGCTTTCCCATTCATTGATCTCCGGGCTAACTGGCGGCCCACACACCCCGGCGGTTCTTGCCCTGCGAACCCTGGCAGCTCCATTTTTCCAGCATGCATATCTGGAAATAGGAGCTACGTCCTGGAGGCTAAAGTGGTTAAGTCTAGTAATATATGTGGAAAATTTTGTATGGACATTCTCAGATCAAATTATGAAAACAAAACTTTCCTCTGCTTTAGTTTGACAGAATATTCTAGAATATATTTCAATAAAAAAAATTGCGATTGGGGTGAATCCAGAAATGCACAATATTATTGAATGAGTTTATTGAGAATTTTTTTCCCGTTATATAAAAAAGCACCTTGACCGAATTCTGCATAGGTTTGGCAATCATTTAAACAACACGTGTGATGTTTACTGTTGTTAGAAGTATGTGACCAGTCATCCAAATACATTGGATCAGCTTTAGCACTGGAAGCCCTTATGCAATCTCCACATGTCAGGCTGTGATCAGTGAAGTGTAGAATATGAGCCCTTCCAAATGTAGCTTTTACAAAACCACCTATGACACTTTAGCTTTAGATAACATAAAAATTGCTAAAGCCATGACGAAAATGCAGTTTAAAACAGGCATCTTTTATTTTGTACAAAATACACACACTGAATCAATTTTCTGTAACCTACTTCATCCCTAAAAGACGTTCAACTTTCAACCTAGATTTTCACCAGCTCGGCAATGTACATGAAATAGATGTAATACTAATTTTGTTTATCAACCCCATTAAGACATAGTGGCAGTTACACAATTCTTTGTAGGTCCCTTTTGTTCAGAATATTATATTTGACAAGCTCAGATATGATGTGAGCCCCATGTTAAAGAGAACCTGAACTGAAAATTAAAAGACAAAATAAACATAAACACGTAATACTTATCTACTGTGTAGTCTACTCCTCAATCCCTTTCTCCTCTTCTGCATCACATTTGTCCACTGTGATCAATGGAATTCTCCGTCCTCCATTTTGAAAATGACCACTATCCCATAACAGCTTCCTGGTCAGCACACAGTTAAACTGTAATATTGCCCACTTGAGCCATAGGGAAGCATGGACATTACCTTGCACACTCAGTTGTAACTGACAGCAGCTGATATATAACTGACAGCAACTGGTGTATTTCAGTTCTGACAAAATATTGTCAGAATTGGAAGGGATCACTGTAAGAAGAAAATGTTGAGCTTCTGAGAGGAACTGACAGTGAGGTAAGTATGTAATATTAATTTGCAGCTACATCGTGTGTTTATTTTAAATAATTTTACTCAGTTTAGGTTCCCTTTAAGGATTACCTGTCACTGAGAACATACACATGTACGGTAACAAGTTTTTTCCTTACCGAAGCGTTTGATTTGCCGATGAAGCAAGAGCCACTAGTGAATTGACAGAAATATTACCTGACACCTTCAAAACCATATGGAATTTTTAGGGCAGCTCATTTCTACACAGAAAGACAACTACTCAGTTGAAATGCTTGGAATATGAGTGTTTATGCTGATGGAGTAGTATACTGAGCAGTGTGCTTTTGCCTACACACCACTTGGACATCTAAGGTCAATAAAATGAGTGTCAGTTTTTTGAAGTTTGCAAGGTAATGCAATCAGTGGCATCAATGTCACAAAGAGTCAAAGGTTTCCATGTTTGGAAAGACAGGAAATATTAGTGTGGGAGATAAGTTAAGTTAGGTGATGCTTAGAGTTAAAATTAAGTGAAATGGAAAAGGCCAATCTTAATATCAAGCAGGGAATGAAGTAAAGTTATGTGCCAGATAAAATGAGATCTGTCAGGGAATAGGGAGTATCAGTAAGGAAAGGTAATAGTATAGTTTTAATAACAGGATATAGACTTGTGAAGGCTAGGAAGAGGGGTGGGGCGAGGTTAGAGTGAAGCTACTGACACAGCTAGAAAAGGAAACTTCCAAATCATTCTGGGGACCAAAACAGAAGTACCCCTGCAGATAACAACCTACAGGACTGGTGCAACAAGCACAGGAACATAATAGACAGTTAAAAAGGCAGACGGTCACATTTCTTATGGACAGAAAACAAAAAGGCCCAGTATTCTCTATTATGACAATGTCATAAGGGAGTACGGTAACTGTGTCTTTGGTAGACAAGATACTGGATCAAAAGGATGCTAGAGGAGGAAGAATGGCAATCTAGTGAATTAAACCAAGCCAAAATTATCAAAAAAGCTGAAAAAAAGTCTGGGACTTCACCTGGTTTTAATGGGTTTAGAAACCTTAATGCGGACCTGAACTCAGAGCGTCCTTTCTGCTCTAAAAAATATACAACAGCATAATGACCTTTAAACAAAAATATTTTTGTTACAGCTGATATAAATGCTAACATAAATCTGGACTGTTTATACTTCCTGATTCGTGAAAGCAGACATATCGTTAACATCCTGTGCTTTCAAATGAGCTTATCTGCCATCTCTGCCTTGGCAGTCACGTGACAAAGGAGAGCTCAGATTACAACTTGTGATTAGACATAAATAAGGAGGGAACGAAACAGGCTAAACTCTCTAAATACACACAGGGTGCATTTCTCTATGTGTTCCTTCTGTCCTGTGCAAGAGTTCAGGTCCATTTTAATTTAATTTGTAAGTCTCACTCTAGGTGGAGTTAATCACTTTTTTTTTTAACTTTACTTGGCTTAATTTCACCCATTGAGATTGGGGTGTGTCTAGTTGTGACTTCCTGGTAACTCTTGATCTTCTACCATACAAGGGCACAGCATACCCCCTTTCATATACAAGGGTTTTAGGAGCCAGTTAGTGTCATCAATAGAAGTCAGTGATGCAGACATTCGGAATTAAAAGCAAAGTTCCCATACATGGTAGAATCACCAAATTTGCAAAGTATGTATAGGAGAACAACGGGGAATGGAAAAAAAAAACCTGGCAGTTTTATAGAGAAGGAATTTTAACAATTCAAAGAAAATTAGATATGCTGCAGGACACTTTAACCACTTGAGGACCGCAGTGTTAAACCCCCCTAAAGACCAGGCCTTTTATTGTTAATTGGCCACTACAGTTTTAAGGTCAAGCTGCAGGGCCACACAACACAGCACACAAGTGATCCCACCCCCCTTTTCTCCCCACCAACAGAGCTCTCTGTTGGTGGGGTCTGATCGCTCCACAGTTGTTTATTTTTTTTTATAAATATTTTTATTTATTTTTAATAAATGTTGCTTTTTTATTTATTTATATTCCCCTGCTCCCTCCCTCTCTCCCTCCCCCCACCAGCCAATCAGGGTGATCAGCTGTCATAGGCTTCAGCCTATGACAGCCTATCACACCCCAGTCTCAGGAGGGTACAGCCATGTCACACGGCTGTCCCCAGTACAGCGCTGCTGCCGATCGCAACACTGTACATGAAAATAGATGGTGATCACGCTGTCTAACATTCCCCCTCCAGTGGCGATTGCCGCTCGGAGACTGAAGAGGGGGTGGAGCTCCGCCCCCTGAGCAGGAGATGCGCGCACAGCCTGCGCGCGATCTCCTGCAAAATGCAGCCCCAGGACTTGACACCCATTGGCGTGGGGCGATCTTTAAGTAGTTAAGGTATGGGGGCTTTGCCAAATTTGTACAGTCAAATCAAATGTTTGTTGTGTAGAACCAAACTGAATACAAACCATCATATTCCGATTCAATATACACCATGAATTCTAACAACACTAGTCATCAGGTGATGGAGCAAATGTAAATAATAGAAGGTCTATCACTTCTTAGACTCAATAACCAAATGAACAGTCATTCAGGTTGCAAGTATGCAGCTGGAGAAAAAAGGATGTCTACAACATCAAGCTCAGCATATTGATTAAATGCTGCAATTTAACAAAGATCAAAGGAGAAAAATGTGAGTGATTTATGATTTGTGTTCATCAGTTCAAAAAACATGGTATACATTATATACTTCTCAATAAACTTAAAGTCATAATATGACCCCTTACTCGTATGGATAAAGTTTGTAAATACGTTATACTGTTATATGTAGATGTTTCCTTGCATATTAGGTCAGTCTCATCCTATCCCAAGTAACACAGAAAGGGGTTTACTGCAATCCAATGACAACATTTAAATCATCAGTATAAATTTCAGTAATTGCTATAAATTGTTAGATGCATTTGAAGCATGCTCTGAACCATAGTTTTTAACAATACAATATGCAAGTGCCATGTGCAGCTGGAGAAACCAAAGCATGTTCAGAACTAAAATATATTTAAAAGATGATGTTGTTGTAAAAGGAATAGGATGAGGAAGGAGGGAAAAAAGAGGACAACGCTATCTCATGGACAGCTGTAGTCATCAGTCACATATCTAACCTATACCAACACCAGCAATGTGGCAAGACCAAAACTTAGGACCATATTTAAACACTGGGTCCAAATCCTTACCCTAGGAAGGCCCTCACAGTAACACAATGGACATGATTCACAAAGCTTTTTGATCAGTTTTCCTCTTTTTTCCCCTTATTTATGATAATTTTTTGTTAAGCTCCCAAAGAGCAAAAATATAATATAACTAAGGTAGGAAAAGCAATATTAAAATGATGTTAATCAGGGACAACTTACTTTGAGTGATTATTTTGCTTGTAAGTGTGCTGAAAGGTTATTTTTATCAACACGGTTATAAGTCATTTATAAGAAGTTTTGTGAATAGAGCCCAATGTGTTTGATTACTCACCTTATGTTCAGCTAAGCCACCACTTGGCCAAAATGAATGCTGTACACATGGGACCGCTAGAGAGCTTTCTGACTGCAAAAAAACACTGTAGAAGCTCTTATTCAGGCTAAATGAATTCAGTCATAACTGACTGCAATGGTTTTCAGATATGGGTTAATTTAGAGTATATGCAAATCATTTGCAAATGTCAAATGCATTCCCATGAGAGGTGAGCTGAGCTTTTAGCTTCTTTTACTTCTGCAGTGTTTGTACAAGTTACCTGCATTGCAATTCAAACATTGCCTCCCCTGGATTTTTAAAATAAAGGTAGCATAGGGGCCCATAATCAATTGACGTTTTCTCTTAAGTTTTCTCCTAGGTGATATTTTTACACAATGGCCCATATGCAATTCATTATTTCTCCATAGTTTTCTCCTAGGTGATATTTTTAAACTTGTCAATAAAATGCCTTTTAAGCCACCAGAAAGCAAGAAAATACTCAGAATAAATTTGATAGTACTTATTCACCTACTTTATGGGACTTTTTTAGTTGAAAAGTGCTGGAAAGTTATTTAAAATTGAAGATGAAAAATTATCTCCTAGGAGAAAACTCAGGTGAAAAAGAGAATTGCATATGGCCCAATGGCCTCAATTCACTAAGCTTATCTCCTGTCTTTAATAACTCTTCTAGAGTTGTTACCATGGTGATAAGGCATGTAGTATTCAAGAAACATTTTACCTCAGGCAAACCTAAAGTTAACTCTTCTGTCTTTAAGTTAACTCTTTAATCCTTAAAATAACTCCAGAGTTAAAAACAGGCTGTTCATTAACTGCGTGTGAAAATAACTACAGAGGAGGTAACTTAAAGGGATACTTAAGTCAAAATCAAAAAATGATTTTTACTCACCTGGGGCATCCCTCAGCCCCCTGAAGCTGTATGGTGCCCTCGCAGCCTGGCTCCGATTCTCCTTTCCCCGCCGGCGGCTACTTCCGGGTTCGGCGACAGCCGCCGACAGGCTTGGAACGCAAGTGATTCTCCGCGTTCCCAGCCGCTATATCACCCTCTATGCTGCTATAGCATATATGTTATAAGCTATAGCAGCATAGAGGGTGATATAGCGGCTGGGAACGCGGAGAATCACTCGCGTTCCCAGCCTGTTGGCGGCTGTCGCCGAACCCGGAAGTAGCCGCCGGCGGGGACAGGAGAATCAGAGCCAGGCTACGAGGGCACCATACAGCTTCAGGGGGCTGAGGGATGCCCCAGGTGAGTAATTATCATTTTTTGATTTTGACTTAAGTATTCCTTTAACTACAGAGGAGATAACTTAGCTACAGAGGAGGTAACTTAACTACAAAGGAGGTAAATTAACTACAGAAGAGGTAACTTAAGGAATGAAGAGATAAGATAACTCTCTTACTGTGTGGAGGTAAGTTTTCTCTTGCCTTATTATCTCCAGCATGATCTTAGTGAATTGAGGCCATTGTCAATAAAATGCATTTTAAGCCTCCAACAAGCAAGAAAATACTTAGAATCATTTTGACAGTACTTCTTTCACCTATTTTTTTATAGGGATGATCACAGATATGCACATTATTCCGAGTTGATGCAAATGTATGCAAATTTCTATGCAAATGTATGCAGTTTGAAAATGGACCAATCAATTTAAACCCAGGTTTAAATTGATTGGTCCTTTTTCAAGCTGCATATATTTGCATCCAAATTTGCATAATTTTTTAGAAGTATTTGCATCTCATTGACCATCCCTAATTTTGTAGTAGTGATGAGCATGAGTTTTGCATAATTGTATTTTTGCATCGTAATTTGCAATTACTGCAAAAATCATAGTGCAACATTTCAGGAAAAAGCATAATTTATCTTGTTTGCAACAGTATTAAGTAACTTTTTTTCAACTTTGCATAATTGTTATGTAATTTTGTGCTGACTCTAATGGTTAATAGCAAAAAGCCCCCAAACATGCTAGCATTACGAACACTGCTAAGTACGGTATTTGGTATTGTACTTGTACTTTTTGAGAAAAATATTTTAAAAATGCAAAGAAAAATGTTTTTTTAAATGCAGGAAAATGACAGTTTAAAAAAAACATTTTCCTTCGCATTTTAAAATCGATTTTTTCAAAAACTTTTTTTCCACTTGTTCCCCACTATTCTCCGTAACATACACAGCAATTTTAGTGACAAGAGCATGTATATGGACTTTGCTATTAACCGCTGAAGTGAATTCAAAATTACATGAATAAACTAAAATAACACATAAATTAAACAAAAGCAAATGCATTTCAAAATCATAATAAATACCTATGGCCAAAATGGCAAAAAATGTATGAGAAACTCTGGATAACCATAATTAGCAAAATATGATTATCACTACTTTTTGGTACTTTTTTACCATTTCGGCCCTCAGTCATTTTTCACCTTATGCACCCAAGCAATTTTCACCGCCCAGTCACTTGCCAATAACTTTATCACTAATTATCACAATGAATTGATCTTTATCTTGTTTTTTCCACCACCAAATAGGCATTCTTTAGGTCATACATTTTGCTAAGAATTATTTTTTTCTAAATGCATTTTAACAGGAAAATTAAGAACAAATTGAAAAAATACATTATTTTTCAGTTTTCGGCCATTATAGCTTTAAAATAATACATGCTACCATAATTAAAACCCACACATTTTATTTACCCATTTGTCCTGGTTATTACACCATTTAAATTATGTCACAATGTATAGTGTCAATATTTTTTTGGGAAATAAAGGTGCATTTTTTCAGTTTTGTGTCCATCACTATTTAGAAGCTTATACTTTAATTTTTTTTAGCAATATAATCTCTTGACATGCATATTAAAAAAAAGTTTAGACCCTTAGGCAACTATTTGTGTTTTGTTTTGTTTTTCAAATTGTAATTTTTTATTTTATTTTTTTAGTTAAAAGTTTATTTGGGTATTTTTTGGGTGTGGGAGTAAACAGTTAATTTTAATTGCAATGTATAGTGTTTTATGTGAAAAAAAATGTATGTACATGTAGTTTTACTATTTGGCCACAAGTTGGCCAAGGTGATTTTTTTTTCTAAATTCCCATCCTGTAAGCGAGCACTCTCACTTACAGGAAGTATAAGGAGGATGAGGGGTTGTTTTGGTCTGAAAGACGGGGGCTTCTTATAAGAAGCTGTCAGTCCTTCTACCGGGGACTTAGATCAATGAATGGGAACTATGTTCCCATTCATTGATCTCAGGGCTAACGGGAGGCAACACGGGAGTGCACAGCAGTGCAACAGCAATGGTTACATTGCAGAGTGCAAATACAGTGATGTGAAAAACTATTTGCCCCCTTCCTGATTTCTTATTATTTTGCATGTTTGTCACACTTAAATGTTTCTGCTCATCAAAAACCGTTAACTATTAGTCAAAGATAACATAATTGAACACAAAATGCAGTTTTAAATGATGGTTTTTATTATTTAGTGAGAAAAAAACGCAAAACCTACATGGCCCTGTGTGAAAAAGAAATTGCCCCCTGAGCCTACAGTATTAACTGGTTGGGCCACCCTTAGCAGCAATAACTGCAATCAAGCGTTTGCGATAACTTGCAACGAGTCTTTTACAGCGCTCTGGAGGAATTTTGGCCCACTCATCTTTGCAGAATTGTTGTAATTCAGCTTTATTTGAGGGTTTTCTAGCATGAACCACCTTTTTAAGGTCATGCCACAACATCTCAATAGGATTCAGGTCAGGACCTAGCCACTCCAAAGTCTTCATTTTGTTTTTCTTCAGCCATTCAGAGGTGGATTTGATGTTGTGTTTTGGGTCATTGTCCTGCTGCAGCACCCAAAATCGCTTCAGCTTGAGTTGACGAACAGATGGCCGGATATTCTCCTTCAGGATTTTTTGGTAGACAGTAGAATTCATGGTTCCATCTATCACAGCAAGCCTTCCAGGTCCTGAAGCAGCAAAACAACCCCTGAGGCCTGCAGTTCTTTAGATGTTGTCCTGGGGTCTTTTGTGGCCTCTCGGATGAGTTTTCTCTGCGCTCTTGGGGTAATTTTGGCCGTCCGGCCACTCCTAGGAAGGTTCATCACTGTTCCATGTTTTTGCCATTTGTGGATAATGGCTCTCACTGTGGTTCGCTGGAGTCCCAAAGCTTTAGAAATGGCTTTATAACCTTTACCACACTGATAGATCTCAATTACTTTTGTTCTCAATTGTTCCTGAATTTCTTTGGATCTTGGCATGATGTCTAGCTTTTAAGGTGCTTTTGGTCTACTTCTCTGTGTCAGATAGCTCCTATTTAAGTGATTTCTTGATTGAAACAGGTGTGGCAGCAAGCAGGCCTGGGGGTGACTACAGAAATTGAACTCAAGTGTGATAAACCACAGATAAGTTATTTTTTAACAAGGGGGGGGGGGGGGAATCACTTTTTTCACACAGGGCCATGTAGATTTGGAGTTTTTTTTCTCACTAAATAATAAAAACCATCATTTAAAACTGCATTTTGTGTTCAATTATGTTATCTTTGACTAATAGTTAACGGTTTTTGATGAGCAGAAACATTTAAGTGTGACAAACATGCCAAAGAATAAGAAATCAGGAAGGGGGCAAATAGTTTTTCACATCACTGTAAGTTATTTTAATCAGACGATAACAAAATTATCTCCTAGTACAAAACTTGAATTAAATAAGGGCCGTATCTCTTATCTGCAATCTTTCCACCCAGCCTTTCTGTCTTATTGGAGAACAGCTATAAAAGCATAAGGAACATTGCTAAAGCATTCTCTATTACAGTGCAGAATAGGGTGAATTATGTGATACATCAATGAGCTATAAATCATATTAGACAAATACTCTGCAGTTTGACTTTTATTAGTAACATGAGTAATTGTATGAAGTGCATGATGGAAACCACAACATTTACACTATCTGGAACCACATTTATATGAGCCTGTGGTGTATAGACTGTAACAAAGAAGTCCTTACTCAGCAGACATACTGGCAGATGAACGTGAACAAAAGCAGGTGCAATATTACCGACTTAATGGCATTAGTCCATTGCTAACTATTTGATGTACCTCACAGCTAAATAAGGTTGAAATGGTGGGAATATTATGTTTCACAGACTCTAAAATAGAAATATAATCTTGTAAGAGTAAAGCTCTATCCCGAGTTTTAGCTGTATTGTAGGAACACTTGCTAATCCAAAGGGAATGTGATGAACACTGCTCTAAATGACCAGAAGTAACCAGAGCTCCCTGTTCAAAGCTAAAATCATTAGAACAGTTAGCATGTCTCATGCTGATAAACTCACTAAAAGGAAAAGTCTTCCTTGAATAAGGAGGATGACAGCCTGAAGACATGAATAAAAGAACATGGATTTACAATATGATACTAAATGCACTGTGAGATGGTCTTTATTCCAATTCAGGGTGGAGTTTAACCATTTCTGCCACTGGGACATGAGCCTCACGTCCACAGTGGCAGTTGTTACAGCCACAGGGATGCGCTAGTCACGTCCCTGCAGTTTGGGGGGCTGTGTGGGCGATCATGTGGGCAAATGCCCACAATCACAATGTTGCCAGCAACAGAGGGGGTTGACTGCAGGGGACAAAAGTCCCCTGACCCAATCCGTACTTGTCCACCGATAATGAACACTGTTTTAGTTCAAAAACAGTGTTCATTCTTAAATAGGCCCGACATGCTTACTCCCGCCCACTGATTTCTGCCCATTCATTCATCTCCCCTCTGGCCACCGTGATCGCAGGCATCCATTGATGCCTGCGTCACTTCTTTAGTTACATTGTAGCAACACATTACTTCCTATTGCATAGTATGGTAGGGGTGTCTTGACACCCTGGAGAAAAGACACAGGAAACACAAAAATGACAGGAGCCCAATAGCTTAATATGTTTTAGTATAAGTCTATAAGTGGTATAATGAAAATTACTCACAAAGGCAGGTTGCACTGGGGCAACCGACTGCAAGAAGCAGGTGGAGACCATAAACATGTCAGAAATTATCTATCGAATGCATCTATTGAATGCAAAAACGTATCTTGTGTACCTAACATAAAGAGGTTCTGTCCCTTTTTTTCACATTTTGGAATCAGAAGAGTGTTGTACTGTGTTAGCCATCAGTAAAAGCAAGAAGTTTCGAATCAGGATGATACCATTTATTGGCTTACTTAGAGGTACATAAAAAGTAAGCTTTTGGCTAATACACCTTCTTCAGACAGTTCCTGTATCTTAACAAGATGTTAAAACACACAGTTATATACAACGGACATTCAGAGGTGAAACAGTCTTTAGTAAACATACATAAATGTCATTGGATGCCTTAATGACATCTAATGACTAGAGATGGGCCGAACGGTTCACCGGCGAACGGTTCCAGGCGAACTTTGGTGGTTTGCGTTAGCCTTTTGCGGAAGTTCGATTCGCCCCATAATGCACTATGAGGGTCAACTTTGACCCTCTGCATCACAGTCAGCAGGCACATTGTAGCCATTCAGTCTACACTAAGCCCTGGAGCCCCCCCCCCCCCCCCTTATATAAGGCAGGCTTGCCGGCCATTACACTCACTCGTGTGCCTGCTAGAGACAGACTAGGGACAGCTGCTGCAGACTTGTTCTCCTAGAGAAAGATTAGTTAGGCTCTTAGCTTGCTCCTGGCTGATTGTTATTGCTAAAATAGCACCCCTCAACAGCTCTTTTGAAAGCTAATGTTTTCCAGAGGTGTTTTTTTTGTGTGTTTCTCACTGACATTATACAGCCCTATCTGTTGCAGCTGGACCTTGGTAATTGTTATTACTGTGCCAGCTAGGCCCTGCCTAACTATCTATACTGGGACACCTACCTATGCCTACCTAACTACTGGGGCACCTACTTACCTATACGGGGACACCTACCTACCTATACTAGGGGACCTACCTATGCCTACCTACCTATACTGGGACTCCTACCTATGCCTAGCTAACTACTGGGACACCTACCTATGCCTACCTACCTATACTGGGTCTCCTACCTATGCCTAGCTAACTACTGGGACACCTACCTATGCCTACCTACCTATACTGGGTCTCCTACCTATGCCTAGCTAACTACTGGGACACCTACCTATGCCTACCTACCTATACTGTGTCTCCTACCTATGCCTAGCTAACTAATGGGACACCTACCTATGCCTACCTACCTATACTGGGACTCCTACCTATGCCTAACTAACTACTGGAACACCTACCTATGCCTACCTACCTATACTGGGCCTCCTACCTATGCCTAGCAAACTACTGGGACACTTACCTATGCCTACCTACCTATACTAGGTCTCCTACCTATGCCTAGCTAACTACTGGGACACCTACCTATGCCTACCTACCTATACTGGGACTCCTACCTATAGTTACATAGTTACATAGTTATTTTGGTTGAAAAAAGACATACGCCCATCGAGTTCAACCAGCACAAAGTACAACTCCAGCCCGTCCCCCACATACCCCTGTTGATCCAGAGGAAGGCGAAAAACCCCCCACAAGGCATGGTCCAATTAGCCCCAAAAGGGAAAAATTCCTTCCTGACTCCAGATGGCAATCAGATAAAATCCCTGGATCAACATCATTAGGCATAACCTAGTAATTGTAGCCATGGATGTCTTTCAACGCAAGGAAAGCATCTAAGCCCTCTTTAAATGCAGGCAATGCATTCCTGTGGCAATGCTAACTACTGGGACACCTACCTATGCCTACCTACCTATACTGTGTCTCCCACCTATGCCTAGCTAACTACTGGGACACCTACCTATGCCTACCTACCTATACTGGGACTACTACCTATGCCTAACTAACTACTGGAACACCTACCTATGCCTACCTACCTATACTGGGCCTCCTACCTATGCCTAGCAAACTACTGGGACACTTACCTATGCCTACCTACCTATACTAGGTCTCCTACCTATGCCTAGCTAACTACTGGGACACCTACCTATGCCTACCTACCTATACTGGGACTCCTACCTATAGTTACATAGTTATTTTGGTTGAAAAAAGACATACGTCCATCGAGTTCAACCAGCACAAAGTACAACTCCAGCCCGTCCCCCACATACCTCTGTTGATCCAGAGGAAGGCGAAAAACCCCCCATAAGGCATGGTCCAATTAGCCCCAAAAGGGAAAAATTCCTTCCTGACTCCAGATGGCAATCAGATAAAATCCCTGGATCAACATCATTAGGCATAACCTAGTAATTGTAGCCATGGATGTCTTTCAACGCAAGGAAAGCATCTAAGCCCCCTTTAAATGCAGGTATAGAGTTTGCCATAACGACTTCCTGTGGCAATGCATTCCTGTGGCAATGCTAACTACTGGGACACCTACCTATGCCTACCTACCTATACTGTGTCTCCTACCTATGCCTAGCTAACTACTGGGACACCTACCTATGCCTACCTACCTATACTGGGACTCCTACCTATGCCTAACTAACTATGCCTAGCTAACTACTGGGACTCCTACCTATGCCTAGCTAACTACTGGGACACCTACCTATGCCTACCTACCTATACTGGGACTCCTACCTATGCCTAGCTAACTACTGAGGCACCTACCTATGCCTACCTACCTATACTGGGACTCCTACCTATGCCTACCTACATAGAAGAAGATAATAAGGTTGTTGCTTCATTGTGGACAGACCAAATTTGATCAGCTGGACAGTCACTGTTGTTCTATCATTGAGCTACCACAGCCCAGCCACCATATGGGCTGGAAAACTGCCACAACCTGCACTCTGGCCATGTTGCGCACCAGTCCAGCTTGGCCGTCACTACGCAAACAGCTGTTTGCGGTGCGTTACACAGTGAGTTTGGTGTGTCAGTGTGAAGCAGAACTCTAATTACACTCCCTGATTGATGTATATACATGCAAGATGTTTTAAAGCACTTTAGGCCTGCAATTTAGCATTCAATGTGATTTCTACCCTTAAAACGCTGCTTTGCGTCAAATCCAGGTTTTCCCCCGGGACTTTGAGCATGTATCCCACTCCACCATGCCCCCCTCCAGGTGTTAGACCCATTGAAACATGTTTTCCATCACTTTTGTGGCCAGCATAATTTTTTCTATTTTTCTAAGTTTGCATCCCCATTGAAGTCTATTGCGGTTCGCGAACTTTTCCGTGAACCAAACCATCCGCGAAGGTTCGCGAACCTAAAATCGGAGGTTCGGCCCATCTCTACTAATGACATTTATTTATGTTGCAAAAGGCTACATACAGCCTGGCTTTTAATGTTTTGCCCTCTACATACACCTGTTTATTTCATCATGTCACATGCCTCGGGTACACTTTAAGGGGTAAAAACAAAAAACACATATAAGCCCATATGCAATTACATTTTTCACCTGAATTTTTTCCTAGGTGATATTTTCACAACTGGTAAATACAATTCATTTTAAAACACCAGCAAGTAAAAAAAAAATACTCAAAATAATTTTGGTAGTACTTTTTCACCTACTTTTTGGTACTTTTTTCATTCTAAAGTGCTTAAAAATGATTTTAAATACAAGATCAAAAATGATTTCCTAGGAGAGAACTCAGGAGAAAAAAGTTAATCGCATATGGCCCATAATGTTTTGCATATGGATACCCCCAAAAAAACAAAAAAACGTTTTATATTTTCAAAAGCTCTCTTCTTTTTCCCTTGGCACCAATTTTCAATGTATCAGTCAAAAAAGGGAAAAAAAAATAAAAGAATAGCTAGTTAGGAAGTAATTTTCATCAGATTTTATGCAAAGGCAATGTTTCAATGTAGAAAGCGAGAGAGAGAGAGAGCAGTCAGCCCAGAATTGGGTCAGGTTAGTTCTGCATAAATTGCATTGTGATGTCCTATTTGTAAGGACTTTAACAGCACTAGCTGGCATGCATGCATTTAATTTTCAGGTTTCAGCTGTGTTAATAAGAAATTGCAGACTAAAAATATTCCGCCACTTGCCGATGTATTTGATTCCAGCTTTGTCTCGGAAATGTTATGATGTGCATCGCTGGGTTTACAACTCATGCTGCATTTTTAAACAACAAAATTTAAATAGGGTGTACTTTTGCATCTGGCTTGATCTGACACTTCAGATATGTGAATTTGTAAAATGTTATTTCCTTGCTGTTTAACAAAAAAGGTAAATCAGATTGTGCTGTATGTCTGAAACCTGCCAATAATTTACCTTCCCTGATTCCATGCAGTTTGAGAACACTAGTACATATGTCTGCAGGGGTAGATGTCGTCTCCTTGTATTCATAGTTTATGCAAAGCTGTGAATACTTTTAATTCAAGATAAAGGTCTAGGTGCATTGAAAAATATGCGGCTTATTATGTGTTAGTACACAAGCAGAACTGTAACCAACCCCACTCCCCCGGGGATACTTAACTCAGGAGTGGGAAGCTTCTGGATCCTAATGAGGCTTTCCCATCCTCCTAAGCCTCAGGTTGCCAGTGCTGTCTCCCCACAGCACAAAGATGTCGGCTGGGGTGCAGGTGTTGTAGTACCTGCAATATTAACCTACTGTGATCAGTGCAGATGCAGTAGCTGCTTTCTGGTCAAGCTCAGGTGGAAATAGCCGAGTCAATAGGGTCCGCTCTGCTCTAGTGGGACAAGTCGCCTGCACAGTAGAGTGGACCCGATCAGGCTCCGCTATTTCCACCTGAGCCCAGTCACAAAGCTGCTTCTGCATCTGCCCTGGAATGCGGTAGGTTAATATACAGCATGCAGCAATATACATATAGGAAGTGTTTCTGAAGCTAAAACCAGAATAATTAACATACAATTGGGTTTCCTGTCTACATGTGGGTTTGATATGGCTGTGTAAAATTTAAAGCTATACGCTTGCTATACACCAGCGGTTCTGGATGCTTGCTTGGCTTACCAAGGGCGAAAAGGGATAATTTGAATATTCAGTAGTAGTGCATTGTGGGTAAACACAAATGTTCACTTATAGCTGAATTATTGCAGATTTCCTTCTGTTTTAAGAAGGCTAATACACAAAGCTTTGCTTTTTTTAGTAGGAGGGCTTTTTGGTCCCTTTTATCCCCCTATAGTTTCCTAGTAGTTTGGGTCACCCTGAGCCCTATCTCATACAGCCTTATCAATCCCTGCCATGTACTGATGAGGACCAAAAGTCCAAAACAGGCTGTCTACATGTTGGTTTGATATGGCTATGTAAAATTTAAAGCTAAAGGCTTGCTATACACCAGCAGTTCTGTTTTAAGAAGGCAAACACACCAAGCTTTGCTTTTTTTTTAGTAGGAGGGCTTTTTGGTCCCTTTTATCCCCTATACATCCCTAGTAGTTTGGGTCACACTGAGCTGCTCGGTTACTTTGTTGTTATTCTACTATAAGTCATTGTGGTGCTTCTTTAACCTTAAAGTGGAACAGACTTAAGGGCCCGTTCTCACCTGAGCGGGAATTACGTGATTCCTGCTCATGGCAAACCGCTAGCGGTTTTGCATAAACCGCTACACAATGTAGCAAGTGGCAGTGTTCTCACTGCCGCGGTTGCGGTTAGCGATAACTGCAACTGCGCTGCATGCAGCGGTTTGCCGGTGACAAGCGTTCCGCGGTTAACGATCGTGATTAGCAGTCGCAATCGCTCCAAAACCGCCGCAGTGTCCAGTGATTTTTCTGCGTTAATCACGGGAAAATCACTCCTGCAATTTGCGATTATAAGTGTGAACTGGCCCTAAAGTAGGATAATGCACAGGTAAGGGAACTTCTACTACACTCTGCAGTGAAAATACACATTTTATACCAAGGGAAGGTTTGTGAATAGTTTCAAATGTTCTTTTATGTAACTAAGAATAGTTACTGAAATTTGAGTTTTGGGAGTATTATACCACTTTTAGTTTATTTACTTAATTTCCTATGAGTACACAGTTAATGACTTACACAAAGCTAAATGATGTTCCGTGTAAAAATTTTATTTCATGTTTTAAAAAGTTTACATTTACATTTCCCCCTACCTATTTTTTTCTTGCAGGAAATATTCTGTTTACAATCATTTACAGACCTGACATGAGGAAGAAAAAAAAGCAACTTGCGAGCAACAATCACCACCTTGTGGTAAACTGGAGAAAAAATATGCTAACATAGTAACTAAAGAATAATTTTGTTATAATAAATGTTGTTGTTGTTGTTAATAAATATGGGTTGAAAGCCACATAATCACCACAAAGTGGCAAGAAATAGCTTGAAGTACTCATTAAGAAGAACAAGGTTAAACGTGTAGGTGGCAAAGAATATTTTAAATTCAGTTTTGATAGGCATAAAGCCTATATTAAGACACGTACTTTAGACATCTTGGAATAGATTGTATGTAAACAAAGCTACTGAGGCCACAGATTGAAAGAGCAGCTTATAGCAGTTTGGCCATGTTATACGAGATAACCAGATGGATGTTTGGTTGAATGATAATTAGCAAACAAAGATGTATTAGAAATGCCCTGGCGTCTGTAATAGTGATAATCCTTTTTATGCAAACAGAGAGACTCAGTGCATGAATGCAACTAAAGGATGGGGTCTTGCAAATCTGGCAAGCCTATTTTACACTATAGCCCATGAAAGACAAGTAAAACAAATATCCCTTATTTGTAAGATTATAGCTTCAATACAATGAAAAAAAATCAGACTCCAGCTTTGAAATGTGGCATGGTTTTTACTTCTTATTCATGCATTTCTGTGGTGTACCAGGCCATGCATCTGCGGAAAACCCTGCTGACACTAATCTAGTTTTTTGAGGGGACTATAATAATCTCAGTATAAGGCACTATTGCACTTTGTTTATTTTTTTTTCCTAGGAGTTATCCAAAAAAGCCTCTAAAAAATGCATATGTTACGGCCAGAACCCAAAGTGTGGCCACTTCGCGTTCTGGCCGGCCACTTCGGGTTCTGGCCGGCCAATGTGCGAACTGGCCGCTGCGCTGTGGCCAATGTTAGAAATAGAATGTTTTACTCAGAAGATCAATGTGTTTTCTGGCCTTCTCTTGCCAAATGTAGCAAAAGTTAGGTAATTTAATGAAATAAAGCCGACGGCTTCCATTCTCTCTCCTCCTCCCTGCCTCCTCTCCTCCACAATACTAGCAGCCGGATGGGGGGGAGACATGTGTCCCCCAGAGTCGTTCGTCGCAGCAGGCAATCCTGCCGTTCCTGCAGAGCGGGTGCTGGCAGAAGCGATGTCTGCAGCCTCCCTGCTCTGCTTCCCTGCAGCCACAAACTACTCTAGGGGGGACTCGCGTGTCCCCCTCCCCCCGCAGCGCCCATAGGAGAAAGAGAGAGAGAGGCAGGGGGAGGAGAGATAGCTGAAGCCAGCGGCTTCAGCCGCTAATTGCCGCCGGCTTCATTTCATTAACTAAACTAACTTTTGCTACATTTGGCCAGAGACAGCCAGAAAACACATTGATCTTCTGAGGGAAACATTCAATTTCCAACATTGGGCGCAGTGGCCAGTTCGCACATTGGCCGGCCAGAACCCGAAGTGGCCGGCCAGAATGCAAAGTGGCCACACTGGCCGTAACACATACATCAAACTAACACACATTGATTCTGGTGATACCTTTAATGACTGAATTGTACATGGTTTCTTGCATGCTTTCAAAACGTTAAGTTTCTTCTTCAAGCATTAAACAGAACTGTATCAGAATCGAAAAAACCTCTAGATTATTCTTATAATTATTTAGTATTTATATAGCGCCGATTTCTTCTGCAGCGCTGTACAGAGTATATTGTCTCGTAACTTAACTGTCTCTCAGAGGGGCACACAAGCTAATATCTACCGTAGTCATATGTCTACGTACAGTATATATCATGTAATGTATGTATCGTAGTCTAGGGTCAATTTAGGGGAAGCCAATTAACATATCTGTATGTTTTTGGGATGTGAGAGGACACCAGAGTGCCCAAAAGAAAACCCTTACAGGCACGTGGAGAGCATAAAAACTCTGTGCAGATAGTGTGCTGGCTCAGATGCGAACCAGGAACCCAGCACTGCAAAGAAGAGAGCGCTAACCACTACGCCACCGGGATGCCACATGACCGTCATCATAACCACTTGTCTGAAGAATTATAATCAATAATTCTCTATTCTCACTAGTTTCCTCATGTATTATGTACCAGCTATTTAGTGAAGATAATCCTCTTGCCTGATCTTGGCATTAAAGTCACCCATTAAGATTTTTAAATCATATTTTGGTATTTTATAGGGAGCTTGTTCCAGTTCTTCATAGAACTCATTTTTCTCTGTGTCTTCTTTATCTTCACCATATAATACAGACAGGTTTTGAAATCTCCCTCTCAAGCATATTCTGCATAATCTTTTATTGATAGTTCAAATTCCATCGCACATTTCCTTACGTTTTTGGAAATAATGACCTTTCCTGTTTTGCAGGCCCGCTGTAGAACAAGGTGAATTCTGGTTTTTCTATCCTTCCATTTTTCTGCCATTTTCAATTGTGGAAAAGCAAGTTTTTTTTTTTTTTTTCTTTTCAAACTCAGCGTATTATTGACCCAGGTCAAGCTGTACTGGACAGCATCACCATATCGGTCAGCGGTGGGTCTTAGGTTAGCATCATAGTTTGATCCATTCTTTAATTTATTGCTCTTATTTTGGCTCGAAAAAAAGGCAATTATACACACACGTGCACCTATATATATGTGAGTCCATCTACCCACTCCCATATACATAAATATATCCATACAAATGGGCACATGCACACATACTAATACTTCTGGCCCTAACCACATGCAACTAATATGGCCCTAACAAACCTAGATCTACGTACATTTTTATTTGCAGTGCGATACTAAATATGTTAGCCAACCGTATAATCTCCACCACCATATAGTGTTAGAATAGCTATATAGCATATCTATTGTATACTTCAGTAAAATGCTATAGTGCACAACACCAAGGCATTGCAAAAACTTTTATTCAGATACAGCCTGGATCAACCCTATATCTATACCTTTCTCATTCACTCTAACTTTCAAACAAATTCAACTATACAGACATCCAGGCATTGGGGCACCTAAGGAGATGTAACGCCCCCCCACCATATAGTGTTAGAATAGCTATATAGCATATCTATTGTATACTTCAGTAAAATGCTATAGTGCACAACACCAAGACATTGCAAAAACGTTTATTCAGATACAGCCTGGATCAACCCTATATCTATACCTTTCTCATTCACTCTAACTTTCAAACAAATTCAACTATACAGACATCCAGGCATTGGGGGACCTAAGGAGAATAGGAGATGTAACGCCCGCCCCCCCCCCCCCCATGAGCCATCCATTTGATCTTTTAGCAACCAATAGTGCAATACTGTTGTGCTAATTCATCTGCAAATAATGTATAAAACTCTGTGATAAATCCATCAGGGCCTGGACTCTTACCTGTTTTTAATAACTTAGTTGCTTGCTTGAATTCTATTTCTGTGACTGGTGCGTCTAACCTATTTTTCTCTTCTTCCATAATTTTAGGTAGAATTACTGACTGCAAATATCTGTTCATACTATCAGTTGAGGTTACATCTCTTAGGCTGTATTATTCTGTATAGTATTTATTAAATGTATTGCCTATTCCCTGTGTACTTTAGTATAACTGGCCTATATTATCTTGTATTTTTTCAATATATTGAGCGCTATTTTTTTTTAATCTAGCTATTAATTTGCCAGGTTTATTACAACTTATAACATACTCATTTTTTAGTCTATTATATTCCTTTCTGCATTTTTTCGTTTAATATTTTATTTATTTTTATCCTAATTGAGTTGACTAACATGAAATTATCCTGTTTGGGTTCAGCTTTATGTGAGGCTTCTGCTTTTTTAAGTTCGCAAATTAATGAATCAAGTTGTGCAATTTTTTGTTTTTTTATTCTCCTGGTTATAGCCATCAAGGTTTCCCTAATAACGCATTTAAATGAGTCCCATAAGATTCTTTCTGAAGTAACTGAACCATGATTCTCTGCAAAAAAATTGTTTTATTTGCGTTGTGACTTCCTCTTCTACCCTGGGTCCCCTGATTCCGATAGGACAGAGATGTCCAATCTCCATCGCCAATTCACCACTTTTCTATTATTCCATTTTATACTAAGTGTTACTGGTGCGTGGTCTGAATATGTAATATTGCCAATTTTGTCTAACGCTTTTTTTTATAAAGGGACATTGACCTTGGTTAGGGGCATACAGATTTGCTAATGTAACAAATTGTCCATTTAACTTTCCTACGAGGATAAGCAGACGAGCCTCTTTGTCCTTATACACTTGAGTTGGTTCAAAATTCATCTTAGAGGAAAAAATCGTGGCTACCCTACATGATCTATCCTGAACCTTTGAATTCAAATACAATTGATTATATTTTTTACAGTATTTACTAAGGTCATAATTATATTTAAAATGAGTTTCTTGCAAAAAGGCTATATCTATTTTGTTTTTGATTAATTCTGTAATAATTTGACCCTTTTTGTTCCTGTATTCACACCATTAACAATTATTGATTCAATCTTTAAATAATTCATTAAAATTTGTTTATCAGTTTATTTTATTTGTAATAGTAGTCCTGTGGGCTGGGAGTAAGGGAAGGGAAGGGGGGTTCCCTCATACCTGTCTGTCATTTACACCTATTAGTAGCGCCCAATCGCTTTTCTGTTTGTGATTCACCATTCATACCATTCATGTCATACCAAACAACCTTAGAACTTCCTCTTGTGATCCTAAGATCTTTTGTCATCTTTCCCGTCATTTGACAGGGTCAAGAGGACCTTGTCTAATAGACAATTAGCAGGACAGTGCTAAACAATTCTACATCTGATCCTTGGAGGTGGCGTGGCTCATGCCAGCTCCCCCAGTGTCAAACTCTGCCCAGCCTGGTATGCTGATGTTGGGCAAATCAAAGTTCCTTATTAGGGGCTCAATAGGGTCTACATCTTTCAGTGTATACTTTTTGTTATCTATAGATACTTTAAGCGAGAGGGGGTACCACCAGCTGTAGGTGCCCCCTTTACTCTTAATGGCTTTATTGGCTTTAGGAGTCTTCTTCTGTAAACAGTTTGAGCGGATAAGTCATTGAATAGTTCAATTTTCCCCTCCTTGTAAGTGACCTGTTTCCGCATTCTTGCCCTAGCAAGTAACATTTCTTTTTCTTCATAGAATTGCACTCTGTTTAATTGTTCTTTCTCTTTCAATTCTATGGACTCTATCAATTTTTATTTCTGCTGTGTATTCTTCTCCTAGGACATCTTTGAGGATTGTGTGATCAACATTAAGAAACTCCGACTGATTAATTTTTGTTTGAATACCACTTACTTTTATATTATTTCTTTTGGACCGGTTTTCTAGGTCGTCAACCTTGGATAGTAAAGATTGTACTTGTTTATCTTGTGCACTGATGTCAGTAGAGTGATTTTTGATTTCTAATTGTTTTTTTCCTGTGTTTTTCTATTGTTTCCACTCTTGCTGCTAAGTGATCAATCGTTTCTTTTATTGGTCTGATTTCATCTGCTACTGCCATTTTTATTGTCGATTGTATAGTATCGACCATAACCGTCTGCCATTTACTTGCTATTCCAATAAACCATTCATTTAGTTTATCCTCCAAGCCATCTATATCCTTACGTTCTTCCTTGCCTGTCTTTTTCCACTTTTTAATTTTGTGTTGGCTTCTTCCCAAAACTCTGCTATTTTTTATAATGTGTTGAAATATCTGATAGTTTCAGAGAACCCACTGCCTTAGACGTTAATGAGTCTCTTCTTGGCGGTGTATTTAGGCTGCTGTTCTCTTTAACAGTATCTGTCATTTTTATTTTATCTGTCGCCATGTTTGTATCTTTAATTTTGTGAAAACTGAAGCCTTCCAAACCTTTGTAATTGCTATTCAGGGTTGATTGATTTTGACCTATTTCTTTCCCATATGCCATCAGCTATCACCACTGATTTGTTATATTAATCAGATGCTGGAAACCTATGCATATCCCAGAGCCTACCAACAATCATCAAAGAAGGGCTCACAGGTGTATACGTAAGGTGCTTGCAGACAAAACAGATTACCGATTGTCAGTTATGCAGTGTGCAAATTTAAGCAGATTGATATGTCATATATCACAGAGACCATAAAGTACAATGGCTAGGAGTCGCAGCTAGCAACCAGCAACCAGTAGCAGCAGAGGTGATGTCAGCCAGCAGCAGATGCAGTTTTATCTTTTTGCCTTTTTTTTTTAGATTCTAGATTTTAGATTCTATTGGTTTTACTACTCGGCCAGCAGAGAAATCAGGAGAAACCAAGAGAGGTCAGAAGAGGTCAACTGAGCAAAGTACAGAGAGAGCCAAAAGCTCTTGGAACACTTAGCAGCACATAATATGAGCATATAGTCACTGGCATCTAGTAGACATCCCCAGGGAATGTATATACCTTATGCAGGGCTGAGCTGAGCAAGGCAGACAGCAAGGCAAACAGGACAAGTAGTAGAGAGCCACTAGGGCATAGAGCTGAGTTCCAGGACTGCAGCTACATAGTGGGAGAGAAACATAACATCACCATGCACTGTAACGGCCATGTACTATATGGTACTTAGCTTAGCTTCGCTTCGGTGTAGCTTCAGTGTGTTCTGGAGTCTGGAGTCCTGAGTCTGGCGTTTGCAGATAGGAAGCTAGGAATGTTAGGAATGCACACTAAGCAGAGCGGGGCAGGAGCACGGACAGTGAAGGCTGATGAAAGACAGATAACAGGCCTGACAGGTTGAAACCTCTAACCATCCGGAAAGCAGAGACTGAGCGATGTACAGCGCTAGATGCCTGTCACTGAAGCACGCTGCACGCCATCTCCAACAGACCGGAAGCAGACGCAGATCACATCACACAAAAACTTCCGTGCAGTGCCACAGCTAACTTTTCTCATAGCAAGTAGCTGCAAAAGCAAGTTCTTGACACTTAAATTAGGACTGGTCAGCTAAGGGAGATAGCCCTGACAGAAAACATCGACCCTCCGGGATAGCTGGGAGTTGAGTGTAAGGCTAACAACCCTTTCCCCATAAAAAGAAAAATGTTATGAAACTAATACAAAAGCCTGGGAATGTAAATAGTACCAGTCACCAGACAAAGAACTATGAGGAAAGTGGGGACTAGAGATTTGGTCATGGCTAGGGATGGTTGGAAATGGCAATTTCTGATTCCGCAGAGATTCCGAGGAGTATTTTTTTGGTCATTATTTGCTTTCACTAATTGGCTGAATACTTCCAAGTTGACTCTGCATTTTCTGATTGGTCTAATGTGTCTGAATTCTGTGATTGGGCAAAAATTACTGAGTTGTGGTAATACAGTATTTCTGCAGAAATCTGATTTCTGTTTTCCGAAGGAGTCTTTTTTGGTAGTTTTTTGCCGTCTCTGATTAGTCAAATACTTCCGAGTTGACTCTACATTCCCTGATTGGTCCAATGATTTTGAGTTCTGTGACTGGGCCAACATTATTTCTGCAGAAACCCAATATCTGACTTTCCACCTGTTTTCTGATTTCCGAGTTCCGATCGGAAATTCCAATTCCTGATTGGAAATGCGGAAATGTCATTTCTGTGGAATCTGAAGGGGCATCCCTAGTCATGGCAATGTGGAATACCAAAACAATGCTGAAACCTGGAAAAATTCAAGAAATCGCACTGGAAAGGCTGACATTTGGATTTATGCTTATTGCACGGCAAGAAATAAGATGACAGGGCTCATCTATAAACAATACCTGATAGTTGGCACTTGGCTATGCAATAGTTAAACACAGGCTATACGTAAACTGTGTAGTGACATTTAGTTACATAACAGTCGAGTGCCGGTGCCCAAAGCAAACACCTTGTCCTCAATTCACTAAGCTTTATCAAACACTTTACCGAACGTTTGATAATTTACCTCATGGGTAAAATCGAATTTTGAATTCACGAAGGTGTTATGTATTTATCAAATGTTTTATCGATAAAACATTCAAGAAACCTGTAACCCCTTAGTGAATTCAAAATTAGATTTTACCCATGAGGTAAATTATCAAGCGTTCGGTAAAGTGTTCGATAAAACTTAGTGAATTGAGGCCCTTGAGTCCCTATAGCTAGTGTTGGGCGAACATCTAGATGTTCGGGTTCGGGCCGAACAGGCCGAACATGGCCGCGATGTTCGGGTGTTCGACCCGAACTCCGAACATAATGGAAGTCAATGGGGACCCGAACTTTTGTGCTTTGTAAAGCCTCCTTATATGCTACATACCCCAAATTTACAGGGTATGTGCACCTTGGGAGTGGGTACAAGAGGAAAAAAAAATTTAGCAAAAAGAGCTTATAGTTTTTGAGAAAATCGATTTTAAAGTTTCAAAGGGAAAACTGTCTTTTAAATGCGGGAAATGTCTGTTTTCTTTGCACAGGTAACATGCTTTTTGTCGGCATGCAGTCATAAATGTAATACATATAAGAGGTTCCAGGAAAAGGGACCGGTAATGCTAACCCAGCAGCAGCACACGTGATGGAACAGGAGGAGGGTGGCGCAGGAGGAGAAGGCCACGCTTTGAGACACAACAACCCAGGCCTTGCATGAGGACAAGAAGCGTGCGGATAGCATGCTTTGTACCACCATGCAGTCATAAATGTAATAAAGATAAGTGGTTCAATAAACAGGGACCACGCGGCAACGCTAACCCAGCAGCAGCACACGTGATGGAACAGGAGGAGGCGCAGGAGGAGAAGGCCACGCTTTGTGAGACACAACAACCCAGGCCTTGCATGAGGACAAAAAGCGTGCGGATAGCATGCTTTGTACCGCCATGTAGTCATAAATGTAATAAAGATAAGAGGTTCAATAAACAGGGACCACGCGGCAACGCTAACCCAGCAGCAGCAGCAGCAGCAGCACACGTGATGGAACAGGAGGAGGCGCAGGAGGAGAAGGCCACGCTTTGTGAGACACAACAACCCAGGCCTTGCATGAGGACAAAAAGCGTGCGGATATAGCAGCAATGCTTTTTGCCGCCATGCAGTCATAAATGTAATACAGATGAGAGGTTCAATAAACAGGGACCGGAAACGCTAAACCATCCCAGATGTTCATCGGTCATGTTACTTGGTTGGGGTCCAGGAGTGTTGCGTAGTCGTTTCCAATCCAGGATTGATTCATTTTAATTTGAGTCAGACGGTCTGCATTTTCTGTGGAGAGGCGGATACGCCGATCTGTGATGATGCCTCCGGCAGCACTGAAACAGCGTTCCGACATAACGCTGGCTGCCGGGCAAGCCAGCACCTCTATTGCGTACATTGCCAGTTCGTGCCAGGTGTCTAGCTTCATGCCCGGTTTCAGGTCCAGCGGTGCCAGCCACAAATCCGTCTGTTCCTTTATTCCCCTCCAAATTTCCTCCCCTGTGTGCTGCTTATCCCCAAGGCAGATCAGCTTCAGCAACGCTTGCTGACGCATGCCAACAGCTGTGCTGCACTGCTTCCACGATCCTACTGCTGCTGGTGCTGGGTTAGCATTTCCGGATGAGGTACAGCTTTGAGATGCGTTGGAGGAGAAGGAGTCAGAGAGGTAGGTGCTGCTGTTGTTATCCAGCTGTTTGCGGCGTGGGCAACACCCGCGCCGTAGCAGGTGAGGAATCGCTGCCAGGCTCCACAAGGTTCACCCAGTGCGCGGTAAGGGAGATGTATCGACCCTGGCCGAACGCACTCGTCCAGGTGTCAGTGGTGAGGTGAACCTTGCAGGCAACGGCATTCTTCAAGCTTCGGGTTATTTAGCTGACCACGTGCTCATGCAACTCAGGCACTGCAGAGCGCGCAAAGTGGTAGCGGCTGGGAACCACGTAACGTGGGATGGCCACTGACATCATGCCCTTGAAGCTGTTTGTCTCCACCACTCGATATGGCAGCATTTCGCAGGCCAGAAGCTTGGCTATGCTGGCTGGCTGTTACTGCCACGGCCCGGGGGTCATTTGCTGGCAATTTCCTCTTGTGCTCAAACATCTCAGAAACAGACAACTCAACCGTAGCGCTGCACACCGAAGGGCTGTTGGTTGTTGTGTTTGATGAACACTGGGAGACCTCAAGAGCACTAGTCCGGAAAGTGACAGTGTCAGCATCGTCTGATGTTTGTGAATGTTGTGAACCACGCAATGGCTGGGCTACTGCTGCTGCTGAGGCGGGTCTGGTGGTGAGTCTGGTGAACCCAAGGGAG
The DNA here is from genome assembly GCF_040937935.1 of Hyperolius riggenbachi. NCBI lineage: Eukaryota > Metazoa > Chordata > Amphibia > Anura > Hyperoliidae > Hyperolius > Hyperolius riggenbachi. The sequence goes on from NC_090648.1 coordinate 447,167,159, forward strand.
GCAGTGTTGCTGGTGGTACCCTGTCCTGCCGCGTTTGCCCACAGAGTGGGATGTTTGGATAGAATGTGGCGGCTCATGCTGGTGGTGGAGAGGTTGTTAATACTTTTCCCCCTGCTCAGGCGGGTCTTGCACACCTTGCAAATCGCCATGGTAACATCCTCAGTGCAGTCTTCAAAGAAAGCCCAGACTTTAACTGGCTGAGGACTCGGACCTCGTGCGTGATGTGCTGGTGCTGCTTAACCCACTGCTGGACGCTTGAGAGGTCATCCAAGTAATTATCTGGTCCTGTTCTTTTGGATCTGTGAGGGTTGTTGTCCTGGACAACATGGGCAGTATTGAGTGGGTTTTCTTGGGTGCTCCCCTGTGGCCTGTACGTGAACCGTCAGGGGAAACACCTCTTCCCTTGCCCCTCCCTCTTTCACCGGATTTCTTCCTCATTTCACTTATCCTTAAAGTACACGCTGACTGGCAGCAGTACAGTGGCAGTACAGAAATGCTATACAGTGGTGGGTGAGCGGTGTACCACTATTGTCAGCAGTGACACAGAGCACAATGCTATACAGTGGCGGGTGAGCGGTGTACTACTGTTCCCAGCAGACACAGAGTGGAAGTAAACACAATGCTATATAGTGTGGCTGAGCCGTGTACACAGAGTGGCATTAAACACAATGCTATATAGTCTGCTATATAGTCACCCCGAACAGGGTGATGTTCTGCAGAACCCGAACAGTGGCAAACACTGTTCGCCCAACACTACTGGGAGGGAACGCAGATTTTAGTACCTAAACACACGATACAACATGTTTTCCGGGGTCGGACTCTGAGGCACATACAGATGGTCCCGATCATCATCCTCATCATACAACTCTTCTCCTGAGTCTGACCCACCCACCACCTCTGCCACCCCAACATCCCCAGACACAGACCCCTCATCGTCCTCAACATTAACTTGGGATGCTGGCCTGAGCCAGACCTCCTCCTCCACATCAGGCCCCATCATCTCCTCAATGGCAGCCCTCATTAATCGCTCTGGCGACGGACTGATGGACACAACGTTCTCCTCCGGGGAGGGCTGCTGCTGACCACTGGCTGCTGGGGTGGATGTTATAGCTTGCGTGGGGCGTTGGCTGTTGCTGTTGTTGGGAGTGCTGCTCACAGCGGAGGTCTCTGGGGAACTCATGTTGAGCTCATATAGTGGTTGACGGTGAGTGGAGTATTACTGATCCCAGCAATATACACACTGACTGGCAGAGTACGCAATGCTATATAGTGTGGCTGAGCGAGGTACACAGAGTGGCAGTAAACAGAATGCTATATAGTGTGGCTGAGCGAGCGGTGTACCACTATTCCCAGCAGACACAGAACAGTGAACAGAATGCTATATAGTGTGGCTGAGCGAGCGGTGTACCACTATTCCCAGCAGACACAGAACAGTGAACAGAATGCTATATAGTGTGGATGAGCGAGCGGTGTACCACTATTCCCAGCAGACACAGAACAGTAAACAGAATGCTATATAGTGTGGCTGAGCGAGCGGTGTACCACTATTCCCAGCAGACACAGAACAGTGAACAGAATGCTATATAGTGTGGCTGAGCGAGCGGTGTACCACTATTCCCAGCAGACACAGAACAGTGAACAGAATGCTATATAGTGTGGCTGAGCGAGCGGTGTACTACTGTTCCCAGCAGACACAGAACAGTACACAGAATGCTATATAGTGTGGCTGAACGAGCGGTGTACTACTGTTCCCAGCAGACACAGAACAGTACACAGAATGCTATATAGTGTGGCTGAACGAGCGGTGTACCACTATTCCAAGCAGACACAGAACAGTGAACAGAATGCTATATAGTGTGGCTGAGCGAGCGGTGTACCACTATTCCCAGCAGACACAGAGTGGCAGTAAACAGAATGCTATATAGTGTGGCTGAGCGAGGTACACAGAGTGGCAGTAAACAGAATGCTATATAGTGTGGCTGTGCAAGCGGTGTACTACTATTCCCAGCAGACACAGAGTGGCAGTAAACAGAATGCTATATAGTGTGGCTGAGCGAGGTACACAGAGTGGCAGTAAACAGAATGCTGAGCGAGCGGTGTACTACTATTCCCAGCAGCGACACACAATGACTGGGGGGGACCCTGGCTAGCGTGGCTGGAGCGCGAACTACCCTGCCTGCCTACCCAAAGCTAAACCCACAGACAAATGGCGGAGATATGACGTGGTTCGGGTATTTATTTACCCGAACCACGTGACAGTTCGGCCAATCAGAGCGCGTTCGGGTCCGAACCACGTGACCCGTTCGGCCAATCACAGCGCTAGCCGAACGTTCGGGGAACGTTCGGCCATGCGCTCTTAGTTCGGCCATATGGCCGAACGGTTTGGCCGAGCACCGTCAGGTGTTCGGCCGAACTCGAACATCACCCGAACAGGGTGATGTTCTGCAGAACCCGAACAGTGGCGAACACTGTTCGCCCAACACTACCTATAGCCACAAATCTACATTGTACATTGACAATGCCTTTACCCTCTCATCTAAAAGCTGCAGCACAGATAAGTTAATTGGCCTCCCCTAAACATTGGCTCTAGACTACGATACAATATAGAAAATATTCTCTGTACTGTGCTGCCGAAGATGTTGGCAATATATAAATACTAAATAATAATAATAATAATAATAAAACACCATTTTTTGAGGACACTTTAAATGCACTCTATATAAAAAGATAAACATAAGCAATGATAGTAATTCCATAAGAAGTTAATATTATCAAAAGAATAGTAACCTTATTATAAAAAGCGAAGGAAGTTCCATATTCCTCCTTCAATCTCTCTTTGATTTTTGATGCAAAAGAGATGAATTATATCAATCGGACCCATACAGGGGACCAATTAAATAGAGTGTATGTACTGATATTTACATAGAGCAATAGGTAGCATTTCCTTTTCAGTATGTTACCTGCTGTCATTTGGCCTATCTTATTAATTATATGCCTAAAGGGCAGTTTGTTCAGTAAAACAATTTTGTTGCGCATGAATAATCATTTCAGGAGTAGACGTGAGCTTCATTGTAAAGGGCAGAGTGTTTGGGAGAGTGGCCAACCACACTTCGCATACAGCATAAAGCTGCTTTTAGACTTGTATAGTTTAATGGTGGAGGTGGCCTAACTCTGGCTATGAATTCATTTCCTACAGCATTCGGCTGGACAAGTATTTAAAATCTTAAATATTTCTGCAACAAATTTAAAAACGTGAACAGCAAAGAACCAGAAAGAAGAAACAAGCCCAATTGCAATGGACACTATGGTCCCTATTCAATTAACTTATTCTCATGGGTTTCCACCTCGATGATATTTTTACATATTATAGATAAAATACCTTTAATACAGTTCTGTTTTAGGGGCTATCAGATACCTAGTACTCTTACCATATATGGTGGACATGCCCAAGGGCTGCCAAATCTGCCAAATTTTGGGCTAGGAATAGGATCAGGTTGCTTGCGAATTTGTACCAAAATCATTTTCGTATTGAAAATGCTATTTTTGGTTTCGAGAAAATATTTGCAAAAATACAGTGTCCCAGCCGAGGGAGTGCAATGGAGGAGTGAGTGGGCAGACTGTTAATGCCCGACTGGCCGAAGATAACAGGGTGTCTATTGGACCATCCAAGAGGTGGAAGATGGCATCGAGGGAGTGATTTGTGGGGGGGGGGGGGGGGCTGGAGGAAGCCCCATGCATGTATAAAACGTTTCCGTCCTTTCGTATAAGGTACATTTTAAGTTAGATGAGGAAAGCATCCAAATGTTCCCATGGCTTGGATTCATTTTCTGGGAATCCAGTGCAATGATAGCTTACATAGCGGGGTAAAAATACTTTGCTGTGTAGGCTAACGATATCTATGGTCCTAGGGGGTATTTCTTGGAACAAGAAGCACCAGAAATAAAACTGAGGAAAGAAGTTAAGCAGGAGATTCTTTGATTTAAAGATTTACATTACATGGTGTCAATTGTTACTGTTAAATTTGGCAACTACAGGATACTATACCATGATGATACTAAAATTAAATACGGAATTCCACTCAAGCCATTTAGATTATTTTCAGAGAAAAGTTTATGTCTATGTCTACTCTATTCTTCTACTCTACTATCTTCTCAGCCATTCTGCTGCCCGTTTAATGTGTTCCTCTTAATCTAGTAGGCATCTTTACTGACCAAATGGGAAGCCCAATAGCTCAATGTTTTTCATGTTCTGTTACATACGGCAAGTTTTCTTGAACTTGTCTTGGCATTCCTATCTCAATGAAGGTAGCCTTTGGTAATGTACTTTTTCATCAAAGGCTGAGCACTACGCAGCACATACTGAATCTTCTTGGGAATTAGTATTTGAGTACATTGTACTGAACACAAAACTGTGCTCTATGGCTGCCTTTAACTTACACAGGAAAACTGACAGTATCCTATAATACATGTTTCACTTTATCTGTACAGCACAGGATATAATGCCTCATCGTTGATATGAATTCTTGGAACTGACACATGCGGGAATGATGGAGATTCAGTTTGATGTGTGGATGAAGTTAGAAGATCAAGCTCTTTGACACTTCACAATATCGGGAAGTATAGGATGTTTTATAAAATTGAAAAAGCCCAGAAGACTGATGTTGCTGTCTATCCAATAATTGTCTTGCTAGATTTTCCTGTTCAGGAACGTGTCTGAACAGGAATACCAACTTGCCTATATGGTAAACTATATTTTATATTGCGTGGAAAAGCTCTGTGTTAAAATAAAAACATTATGGGTAAAATAAATGACAAGACTCAAAACTAACTTCACTGTGTAGCAATATGCATTGGACTTTTCCCCCTAGTAATCCAATATACCTAAAGTTTTATTGAAATATATGACATTTTTCCGCAATTTTTATCTAAAGTACGTAATGAGTTTCAATCAGGGATGAGCAGAAACTACGCCAGTGCGAATTTACGCATTGTAGTTCGTAGGTGAAGTTTCAAAACTACGCTTACGAATTTACACTTAGCGAAGTACCGCTACTCATAGCTTATGCCCACTATGCGTAGTTAACATGTGTATTGCATTGTAAACTACAAATGCGTTACTCGCGTTTAATTTTCCACGTGCGATTGTATGCTTACACATTTGCATTGGAAAGGGGAATGTACGCATAGAAGAGTTTCCAATACAAGTAATTACAGAGGAATTAATGCGTACAATTGTCTGCATACGAGCATAAGCATCCGCATACACTACGCTTCACATTATGTGTAATTGCTTATTTTAAAGCATAGTCTACGAAATGCATACGAAGCGAATATTTGATTTCGAAGCCGTAGTTTGGCGAAGCGTAATTGCGTAAAACTACGTGTAGTTCCTGCGTAGCGAAGTTGGCTGACTACGACCATCCCTGGTTTCAATAATTATAGTAGGGGTGCCAATATTTATACACAATATTTTAAATCAGTTTAAAAGGAGGATAATGCTGGATTTATCTCCAGAAAGAAAACTTAACCACAGTGGGTTAACGTAATATATTAAACACAAAAGCAGACAACCGGTTTTATAAGTTTTGAGGCTCCCTGTTTAGGTAAAATATACAGAGCCACAGAGACACTTTTGCTACCCATGCTATAATTGAAGGCCAATTGACGTGAAGAAGGAGGCTTTAGCATTTTGATTTTTTTTCAGAATTTTACCCTTTTATATTATATAATAATCAAGTTTTTGAGTGATCATAGCATTGACACTTTTTCTCCAACAGTATATTCACATAATTTGATTTGTTTTTCAGAAATTTCCAAGCACCACCAGGATATCAAAATTGGTCTAGAATTCCTCTTTTTTTATTTAATAAAAAAGGTTATTATTTGGTGGCCAAAGATTCCACCTCTTGTCTGGGTCACTTAAAGTAATAACATTGGCACATGGTAGAGGGTTGCTGAAAGGCTGGTAAATTACTGGCTGGGTAACTTCAGTTTCATGCAGGTGCCTGCATTGAAATGCTTTTTGTTCTTTGCTCTAATAAATGAAGTATTTCCTAAATTGAGTGCAATGCCAATTCGCAAACCCCTCAATGATCTTGGCTGTATTCTGATATGAACTGTATGAGAGTGGTCAATCCTAGCTACTTAATATGAGAGAATCTGTAAAAATTACCCCAGTCCAGGTTTACTGGACCACATATGATATCGCCAATGGAAAGTGGAGACTGTGTAACTCTGGCCAGAAATGTCCCAAACCTTTTACAGTATTTTATTAACTTTTGTACCCATGGATCAGGAATAAGTGACTGATGATCGAAGAATTTAAAGATGTAATGGAGTTGAGGTCATGACATAGGCATCCAAAAGCTGCATTTCCCTACTGGTGCAGTGATGAGTAACTGTACCATAAGAGTGTAAGAGATTGTTTTCTATCCCCTTTCTCATTGGTACACCTTGTTTTTTTCACACTTACTACTTTACTGGAGTTTGGAGTTTGAACTGGGGAAATTTTAGATTGAGCCTGATTACATATACATAAATATATTGAAAATATTCAAACTTCTTATAGTGCCTGCATTTCTAAAGGACTCCAGAGCTGCAAAGCAAAAGTCCCAATCACTTATCCACTGTGCTCTCCAGACTAGCTTGTATTAAATTTTGCCCATAAAAAAACAAGGCATTGGCCACATGTTAAGTGGAAAATGTTGTTAAGAACAGGACTGGGAACAAGAGCAAAGCAATCAATTGATGTACATTGTCAGTGTTAAAATGATCTGCCTAAGCACTTTGATGCATCTTATTTAAAAAAACACTAAAAATATTCAAGGAAAATCAAAAACCAATCTTCATATCACTCTGGATTTCCTTATCTGAGAGGTTGTAGCAAACACAAACATCACACTTTTCAGAATTGTATAAAATAAGATAACTGTTACAAGAATAGCATTCTATTATCTTTGACATTTTAGGTTTGTTCATTGCTCTGAGCTAATTTCAATCACTTCTATTTCCTAAAATTATATTTTTTCAGGTTTTACTTTTCCATATTATTATCTCTCTGACAAAGGGACAATAGTCACTTAAAGTCTTTACGGCAAATGGGTACTTCCCTTTAACCATTACATATATTAACATTAACTACTATAATAACACTAATAATAAATAACTAATAATACAGGTAGCCCTACTAGCCCCTAACTTACAAACAACTCACCAATACAAATGGCCTGAAAATGTGAAATTTGATTTTGTGGGAACAAGTGAAACTATTTGAGGCAAAACTGAAACTGAGATTTATGGACCTGGGCCGTGGCAGTGTGGGCTAACTCATCTTGGTCGCTGCCTTTTGTGTCAGCCCTCCACACTGACCTTTACATCCTCTCAACAATTCCTCTTTTACAGCAGAAAGAAGGAAGCATTGGGAGAATGTAGAGGGGTGTGGAATGCTGACCAAAGAGGAAGTGACCATGGGGAGTTAACACCAAATCCTCAGAGTCTGCATGGACTAACACTCTTTACTATTTTACTGTTGCCTGCTCATCCTTGGTCCCCATTAGCATCCAGAAAGGTTTGGTGAACTGCTGCCTGAACAATACTGACTAGAGTGTCCACAGGGATTTCCCTGTGTGGCATTTCAATTTCTTCTCATATTGCAGTCAATATAAGTGATTTTCTATGATATCAATTAATGAGGAATTTGGGCAATTGTTTCCCATATTTGTGTTTTTGCTTAAAACCCATGTTGCCATTGCTGTTGAACTTATGATTGTACGTCAATTGAAAACCAAACCTGACATTTTCTTTTGCTCGTTATACATTATTACATCATCAATGCAGTGACCACTTTCGTCTTGAGAGGAAGCATAACACTAAGTATTTTTGCCATAGATCACCAGAACATCATTATTAAACATTGCAGCCAGATTACCAGCTTTTTCAAAAGGAGATAAATAATGGCTCCAGATGTCCTATTCAGCTCTAAACAACACCTTCTTGTGCCAAACAATTTCTTCAGCTGTTTCTTTGATTATTTAAATTCCCCGTAAGGGAATTCTGAGAATGACTGTCTTTGATATCCTTATGCAGATCTTTTTCTCACTGGTATCCTAATTCCATCACTAAACACAACATTAGAACACAACATTAGAGTTACCTGAGTGAAGTATGTGGATATGGAGTGTCAGAGAAATGATGAATATTAGGTATCAATGTATTGCTTACATCTTCACAAACGTGAAAATGCAACCACTCAAAAACATATCCCGCATCTGAACTTTTCTAACTCAGGACATAACGAAAATGTTAATACATGATCTTATAATATCTCATCTGGACTCAGACTGGCACCGCTCCAATCTGTACTGAACTTGGCTGCTCATCTCATTCATCTTTCTTCTCGCTCTTCCTCTGCTGCTTCTCTCTGTCATGCACTTCATTGGCTACCAATTAACCAGAGAATCCAGCTCAAACTCTTATCTCTAACTTACAAAACTCTCCACAGTCTCTCTTCTTTGTACATCTACTCACTAGTTTCCAGATATCAACCCAACGGCAATCTTAGATATTCACACGACTTTCTTTTTTCTAGAATCACCTCTGTGCATTCATGTATACAAGATTTTGCATGTAGCTTACCCCTCCTCTGAAATCCCCTGCCACATCACATCCGTCACTCCCCAACCATTGATATCTTTAAACGTGTCCTCAAAACTCATCTTTTCCATCAAGCATTTGGTCCACCACAGGCCAGTTCCCCTTTTGACTTCTGGCTAAGTTGTACTCCTACTAGATAACCTAAAACACACTGCCTCTAGGTAGATTGAATATTGTACATTATCTCACCTCTTGCTGCCATTGTCGCCCCCCCCCCTCCCCCATTCCTTTGGATTGTAAATTTGGAAGGACAGGGCTCTCTCACACTTTTGTTTCTTGGAATTTGTTACACATTTATTAATTTTCATTTTGTCACTGTAATTACCAATTTTGTATTTTGTACCATTTCTGTGTTTTGTACCAACTCTATATTTTGTATATTGGTGTATAGCATTGTCTGTATTATTTTCTACTTACATTGTACAGCACCATAGAATATGTTGGCGCTTTATAAATCATTAATAATATTAACCATTTCAGCCGCGCGGACGTGAGATTTACGTCCGCAGCGGCAAGTGCTAGAGCCGCAGGGAAGCGCTAGTCACGTCCCTGCAGTTTGGGGGGGTCTGCAAGCGATCCTGCGGGCAGATGCCCGCAATCGCACTGCTGCTGCTAGCAGGGGGGATTGGCTGCAGGGGACAAAAGTCCGCAGAGAATAAACACTGTTTTTGTTCACTCCCGCCATCATTTCCACCGTTTTCCGCTGCCCGATTGTTAAATTTATGAATGGAAACAATGTTTTCATTCATAATCTCCCCGCCGCCGCTGTGATCGGAGGCTTCCGATAGAAGCCTACGTCACTTCCACTTGTTACAATGTAACAATACATTGTATCCTATGGAGCGTAAGTGTACATCTTGTGGCCAAATAGTAAAATACACCTACTGACTATAGGGCAAAAAAAAATAATAATAATATCTATGTCAAGAGGGCATCTTATTATTAAATTAATGGGCTCAAAATGAGTGATGGATGTAAAACTGAAAAAATGCACCTTTATTTCTAAATAAAATATTGTCACCATACATTATACTAGGGATATAATTTTAACGTTGCAATAACCGGGACAAGTGGGCAAATAAAATGTGTGGATGTTAATTACAGTAGCATGTATTATTTTTAAACTATAATGGCCGAAAACTGGGAAATAATGTTTTTTTTTTCATTTTTTGTATTATTCCTGTCAAAATGCATTTAGAATAAAATATTTTTTAACATAATGTACCACCCAAAGAAAGCCTAATTGGTGGCGGAGAAAACAAGGTATAGATCATTTATTTGTGATAAGTAGTGATAAAGTTATTGGGGAATGAAAGGGAGGAGCGCTAAAGGGTAAAATTCCTCTCGTCCATAAGATGAAAAATACCTGCGGGCTGAAATGGTTAAAGTGCATGCAAAAAATCAGGTGACTAATTGTCCCATTTTATTATCTACAATAGCTGTAGACTTATGTTCTTACCATAATCTATGATCTTATTTTTTATTTTATTTTTTTGATTGGGTGAATAATTAATTTACTAGTATAGTTTTAGGACTTGGGGAAAGTCAAAACTCAACTGCAATTGTTTCATGTAAGTACATTTAAAATAGATTACAGTAAGTCAATTAGCATTATAGCCAAACAGCTAAGATTTTCAGAGCAATATCAATAATGGCTACTCCCATAGTATCCTGATGACAGGCATACTTTATTTTATCCTTAATCTAATTAAGTAAACAGCGTAATGGTCTTGTTGTCTTATTGTAATGACTCACAGCAGCTCATACAGTGACTCTCTCTGCCACATTGGCAAATATTATAGAAATGTATTGCTGAGCAGCTATTATACTGTATGTAAGAGGGTGTACTCTATATGACAGGTTTTTATTTTCTTAAAACATGAAAAATGGAAAAATCATGGAGGATACACTATGCAAACATTTTCAAAAACAGTGCAATTCAACAAAGAAAACTGACATATTATTTTAATTATCCAAGCATATGGTTCTAGGACTGGATAATATGAAAAAATGAAGAAAATCCAGGTGAGAGAAATAGTCAGTGCAATTAATTGGCGTAACCTCAGAAAGGCCGCAGCGTGGGGAATATTATACTTTGGAGAGTTGAGGCTGCAATTAATCAGATGTGTCAAAAGCTGCTGAGTCATATTTATGCAAAACGTACTGTATAAATTTACATTTAAGGATAATCACAAGATGGCTATGCACATATTCAGTCTCTTACTGCATTCTAGCTATGTTATGTTTTATAAACCAAACTTCCAGCCTGATGAACCACAACCGCAGAAGTCGGTGACTGCGGGAACAACAACCTAATGTTGGATTTTAGAAGAGAAATAGGCTGCATTTGAATTATGACGGCACAACTAAGCAAGTCCTCTGCTGATCACTAGATCCAGCATCGTCGCTGAGAGCAGCTTTTCTCTCTACTCCTGATCGCGGGACCTTTACGTGACCCTTTGATGGCTGTATGAGATGTGCCTCTGAGGAGGCGGTTGTTGACCGCGAAACACGTGTCAGGCTATCTTTTTATGTGAAAGTGGAAATTCAGTCTTTTGTATCTACATATCTTGTCCACGATTTGGAGAGACTGTATAGAAAGAATAAATTACTAAGGAAAAGAACTTTGGTTCTAAACAACCCAGTTGAGTTGTTTGTTTGGAATTGTAATACAACTAAGCAAAGCCAGAATATCCACAAGGCAATATTAGACAGTTGCCTAGGGCCTGGAGAGAGTCTAGGGGCTTGGTGGATGCTAGCCCCCACCACATCTTACTGAAAATAACTAGATGACTATGATTGTTGGTTAAAAACTGCTAGGGCCCCATTTCATCTTTATCCATTTCTAATAGTAAGTTATTTTAGGCTATTATCATCCTTGGCATGGCTGCAAAGAACATCGACTTCTTCTAAATATTGCAAACAGTATTTCCAAGTACTACTAATTTGAACAAATGCCTGGTGCACCTGTTGTATTTGAATCCTGATTAGTGGTAAATAGGTAAGGAGGAGGGGACTATATAATTGAATTTGGCTGGCTACTTGGTTGCCTCTTTTTAAGGGCTGATGTCACAAATGCACCCCAGAGAGAGTTGGATGGATCTGCAATGTGTTGTAGAACAAAGCCAAAGATAGGGTTGCTCTCCTACTCACCAATGATTAGAGATGTCGCGAACCCGCGGATTTAAGTTTGCGAGCCGGCAAGCAAATCATGTGAACTGCAATAGACTTCAATGGGCAGGCGAACCTTCAAAACTACAAACACTAATTCTGGCCACAAAAGTGATGGAAAAGATATTTAAAGAAGTCTAACACCTGGAGGGAGGGATGGCAGAGTGGGATACATGCCAAAAGTCCCCAGGAAAATTCCGAATTTGACGTAGAGCAGGAGTGTAATCCCTAAAGGGCAGAAATCACATTGCATTCCTAAATTGGAGGCCTAAAGTGCTTGTAAACATCTTGTGTGTGTATACATCAATCAGGTAGTGTAATTAGTATACTGCTTCACACTGACAAACCAAACTCACTGTGTAATGCACCGCAAACAGCTGTTTGTGTAGTGATGGCCGTGCTAGACTGGTGCGCACCATGGCAGAAGTGCAGGCGATGGCGGTTTTCAAGCCCATATGGTTGGGCTGAGGTAGCTCAATCACAGAACAACAGTGACTGAGTGTCCAGCTGATCGAATTTGGTCTGTCCACAAAGGAGCAATGACCCTCTTATCTTCTTGGGTCAGGTGTGCCCCCAACACATTCATATAGCCGGTCATTGCTTCATTGTGATACGCAAGCCCCTTCATTGCGGCAAGGTAACGTTCCCGAAGGGGATTTGACACATGTATATGCATTTTGTTTTGATGTTGCAGCCGCAGTGCAGCCAAAAAAATTAGGCAGACATGTACACGCACCAGAAAATTATTAAAGCAGCCACTGCTAGCGGCGGCCTTAAAAATTCAGGAATCCACCTGGAGTCCTGGACCCTGTTGGTGGTGGCAGAGAAGGCAGTCAAGCGGCCTGCAGGCAGAGATGCTGTGTGGGGACCGACTTGGTTTTGGGGCAGGCAGTCACACGGTGTGCAGGCAGAGATGCTGTGTGTTGGGACTGACTTAGTCTTTGGGCAGGCCTGACTGTGCTTTGCAGACCAGGCATCCATGGTCAGATGGACCCTTGACCCAACGCTGTGTGCCAGAGACGACACCACTTGCCTTTCAACATCACGGTACAGTTTGGGTATCACCTTTCTTGAGAAATAATTGCGGCCTGGTTTCTTCCACTGCGGTGTGTGGCTTTGCTTTTGTGTGCTGCTTTTCCTCAGGTGGTCATCCCATTGCAGTTTGTGCTTTGTAATCATGTGCTTTCGTAAGGTAGTTTTCCCTATGCGGGTCTTGGTCTTTCCACGGCTCAATTTTTGGTGGCAGAGAGTACAGATGACATCCCTCTGAGGCAGACACACAAAAAAATGTCCACACTGCTGAGCCCTGGGATGATGGCACTTTGGTGATGGCTGCTGACAGATTGTTAAGTGGGGTGCCAGAATCAGAGCAGGAGGAGGAAGATATGTCACGCTTCCGTGCGGAAGCTGAGGAAGATGAGGTGTTCTGTGCTAAATAGTCAACTACGTCCTGACAATATTAGGGGTTGATGATACGTGCCTCCTTCTGAACACTGTACTTTGGTCGAGGGCCGCACGAAATCACGACAGCACAACCCTGAACAGACCTGCTGGGTGGCCTGCCTCTGGCTCTGCATCTGCCTGTTGTTTTATCCTTATTGGGGGGGATGAAGTGAAAGGTATGCACTTGACTAATACAATGTGCAGTCACACAGATGCAGTGAAAGGTCTACACTGACTGCTGGTATAATACAATGTGCAGTAACAAAGGTGCAGTGAAAAGGTTGCAGTGACTGTTGGTATAACAATGTGCAGTCACACAGGTGCAGTGAAAATGGATGCACTGACTGCTGGTATATAAAACAGCGTGTGGTCAAACAGATGCAGTGACAGGTATGCAGTGACTGCTATATAAAACAGCGGGCGGTCACACAGATGCAGTGAAAGGTATGCAGTGACTGGTATATACAACTATAAAGCAGGGTGCGGTCACACAGATGCAGTGAAAGTTATGCAGTGACTGCTATATAAAACAGCGTGCGGTCACATAGGTCCAGTGAAAGGTATGCAGTGACTTGTATTATAATACAATGTGCAGCAGTCACACTAGGCACTGAATGTGCTGGGCCTGGCACAGTATAGCAATTAGCAAGAACCAACTGTGACAGACAGGGCTGTATATGCAGTGTCAGTGGGCCACAAAAAAAAAAAACACACACATTGGCCTAGCCCCTTCTTATTAGAGGTAAGCCATATGATTTCTATTTTTTGTTGACAGTCTTGATCCACTTATTTTGGAGCACCTCCCCAACCTCAGTATATTGGCAGTAAGGTTCACTTGACAAATGGAAAACCCACATATATATGAACACCAGCTTACAATTTTGCTGTTTGGCCAGCGAAAGTCACCTCAAGAAGTTTCCCCATCACTAATTAAGAGGAATGTCATTTTTTTTGCAATATATTAATGGAAATGTAGTGTACTGTTAAGACTATAATTTTTTTTACAAGCTTTAATAGAACAGGTTAGTATGTTTAAAAACAAAACTATCATAACAAAAAAAGTAAAAAAAAACAGACTGTTTATAGTTAACCAACATTTTTCAAATTTTGCAAGGTATAGACACTAAGGACTTGATTCACTAAAGCGTGCTAAGTGTTAGCACGCTAGTGAAAAGCCACTTAGCACGTGCAAACTGGCTTTGCATGCACTAATATGTGTGTAAGAGTTTGTGCTCGTAAAGTTTTGCGCACACCGCTTCGCGTGCAAAATCAACGGCTTCACGTGCTAAGTAGCGTAATAAGCAAAACTTTACGTGAACAAACTCTTACGCACATATTAGCGCATGCAAAGCCAGTTTGCACGTGCTAAAAATAGCACGTGATAAGTAACAGCTTTGCTGTGCAAACTACTTAGCACCCTAGTTTGCACGTGAAAAGCTTTTAGGCGCGCTAACTGTGTTAGCACGCTTTAGTAAATCAAGCCCTAAAATGTTTGTTTATACTGCCTAATGCCCCTATTGTTGAAGGTCCTGGGGCACCAAGACCATCACTGGTAATATCTCAGCAGCAGAGAGAGGGGGTGGGCAGTGTCAGGAAATTGGCTGAGGACCTTTTGCAGCTCCTACCATGACTGATGGTGGACTACTGGGAGGACTCTGGATGACTCACAGATCTCTAGTGATCTGGGTCAAATACCATTCACTTTTGACACAGGAAGAAAGCTTTGCAAGTGAAAACCAACCAGGCGTTACAAAAATTAAAAAGAAAATGATGTGCTATAAGCAAATCTTTTTGCATTGTGAATAATGAAACACAATATGATATAAAAACATATGATACACAAGCCTGAACTAAGGATTTAAAGGTTAGTCAGTCCCTCAGTTACTGGTTGTGGTTGCCAATATCAATTTATATCTCAAACACCTGTCAGAAACACCTGCAGAAAACAGTAGGACAATCAATGTTCATGTAATTCTTGATTGGATTTAATATATGTATATAGGGATAGGGATAGGGATAATATCCTAGGAAAAGCTGTTTGATTATGGAAATATTGCCATAACAATTGCATCAAGGTCTTGCAAATAACTGTGTCTAAATGGTGATCCAAATAGTGATTATAATAAACCAAGCTTGTTTTGCTCATAGACATGATAATTAGGTATTTGACTGCAGTATAGTAGTAACCATGTCTCACTCTTCACCCTAGAAGACACTTTTACTCCGTTTCCAGGGGGAAGCTTGAATAGAAGACCAGCCTGGTGAATACTGAGAGGCTCTATTGAGCAGTGATTAGTGTCACTAAAACCAAAAGGTGGCTTCTATGGTAATTGGGCATCAGCTCAATGAAAGTGCTTGTGGGAGGTTTTGGAAGTCTTTGGGAGCACTTGGGTGGCTCCGTACTGTGCACGCGTGAGCATGCACTCTCGCACGCTCACGTAATACGGAGCCACCCATCTTCAGGAGCACTCGGGCTCCCGAACCCTTACATAGCCTCCAGCAGCAGGAGATTTGAATGGGGAGAGAGTGATGGAATGCAGGGACCATGAGAGCAACAGGAAGGCTCTATAGGATCCAGAGCCTTCCCTCTCCTTGGGTAAGTATCTGTTTTTTTTTATTTTAAATAGGCTTCAGATCTGCCTTAACTCATGATTTATCTCTCCTTACTTGTTTATCTCATGCATTAGCTTAAAAATAAGTAAGCTTTCTGAATCAACCCCAGATCTTATTTGACTAGGGTTTTCTAGGATTAGTCAAGCAGCACCTTAAAAAGGAACTACAGCGAAAGTAATGTAATGAAATACATTACAATAATAATGTATAAAGATTTAGTCAGTGTTTTCCCATTGTAAAATCTTTCCTCTCCCTGATTTACATTCTGAAAGTTATCATATGGCAACATTTTTACTGCTGGCAGGTGATTTCAGTGGAAGTTGCTGTTGCTTGCTTTTTTGGCAGTTGGAAACAGCTGTTATTTACCACAATGCAACAAGGCTCCCACAGTCTGATGTCAGCACCTCAGTGCTGTGGAGCGCTGACATCCCACAGTGGCAGTGTTGCCAATCGCCCGAAAGTTTACGGGCAGCCCGTTAATTTTGATGCAAATTAAGCTTCCCATGAATTCTGTAAGGGCGGCCAATCGGCCGCCCGCTCTGTTGCAGCCAGGAGGACAGCAGCGCAGTGGAGGGAGAGCTGTGAGCAGCGGTGGAGAAGGGGGGCAATCTCCCCCCCCCTTCCCTCACCTTAGTGCTCTCCCTCCCTCGCTAATCGTTATCCCCTCCTGAACTAGTGCTGACTGAGTGGCTGGTAGCGGTACGGGACTTACCTTCCGTCTCGCTCCAAGCGCCGGAAGTTCTGCTGCTCTGGTCTGGACCAGACCAGAGTAGCGGCAAATCATCCTGTGCCTGTGACGAGACGCAGCAGGTAAGTTCCGCTCGCTGCCAGCCCCTCAGTCAGCACTACTTCAGGAGGGGATAGCGAGGGAGGGAGAGCACTAAGGTGAGGGAAGGGGGGGGATTGCCCCCCTTCTCCACCGCTGATGCCACAGCTCTCCCTCCACTGCGCTGCTGTCTTCCTGCTGGGGAGGGGGGGGGGGGGTCACCTGGCTACCTATTTTGGGCACATATACTGGGCATATATAACCCTGACTACATATACTGGGGACATATACACCTGCCTACATATACTGGGGACATATACCCCTGCCTACATATACTGGGCACATATACCTCTGACTACATATACTGGGCACATATACCCCTGGCTACATATACTGGGCACATATACCCCTGGCTACATATACTGGGCACATATACCTCTGGCTACATATACTGGGGGCATATACCTGCCTACATATACTGGGGACATATACACCTGCCTACATATACTGGGCACATATACCTCTGGCTACATATACTGGGCACATATACCCCTGACTACATATACTTGGCACATATACCCCTGGCTACATATACTGGGCACATATACCTCTGGCTACATATACTGGGCACATATACCCCTGCCTACATATACTGGGCACATATACTGGGCACATATACCCCTGGCTACATATACTGGGCACATATACCTCTGGCTACATATACTGGGCACATATATCCCTGCCTACATATACTGGGGACATATACCTCTGGCTACATTCACTGGGGACATATACCCCTGCCTACATATACTGGGCACATATACCCCTGGCTACATATACTGGGGACATATACCTCTGGCTACATATACTGGGCACATATACCCATGCCTACATATACTGGGGATATATACCTCTGGCTACATATACTGGGCACATATATCTGCTGGCTACATATACTGAGGACACTGGCTGTTTGCCATTATGTGCATTTACTGGTGAAAAGCTGTCTCTTATTATGTGCATTTACTGGGGAAAAGCTGTCTCTTATTATGTGCATTTACTGGGGAAAAGCTGTCTCTTATTATGTGCATTTACTGGTGAAAAGCTGTCTCTTATTATGTGCATTTACTGGTGAAAAGCTGTCTCTTATTATGTGCATTTACTGATGAAAAGCTGTCTCTCATTACGTACATTTACTGGTGAAAGGCGGTCTGTCATTACGTGCATTTACTGGTGAAAGGCTGTCTCTTATGTGCATTTACTGGTGAAACGCTGTCTCTTATGTGCATTTAGTGGGGAAACAATGTCTCTCATTATGTGCATTTACTTGCCATGCCCAGTTTCGCCGCCGCAAATTTCCTCGAAGTTGCCCCTACCCATTTGACTGCCTCCTCATATGTGCCAGTCTAGAACTGGCCCTGTACCCCTGCCTACATATACCCCTGGCTACCTGTTCTGGGGACATCTATACCCCTGGCCACCTATTCTGGGGACACCTATAGACCTGGGGCTACCTATTTTTGGGGAACCACTGCTGTCAGATTAAATGTATTTTCGGGAACTGCTGCCAGATTATGTGTATGTTGGGGGAATCGCTGCTGCCAGATTACATCTATTTTTTGGGAACCACTGCCATATTATCTGTATTTTGGAAGAACCTCTGCCAGATTACGTGGATTTTTGGTGAAATGCTGTAAGATTACATATATTTTGGGGGAAGGGGGGGAAACACTATGGCAGAGCTCAAACTTCCCTGGCAGACCTTTTACAGCAATACTAAAATCATGTATATTTGGCCCCACCCATGACCACGCCCACATTCTGTTGCGTGCCCACGCCCATTTTTTCGGCGCAGGGGATTTTGTCAGTAAAAAAAATATTTTGTCAGTAAATGTTTAGGTATTTGTCAGTAAAAACTAACATGAAAGGTTGGCAACACTGCACAGTGGGAGGGGTTTCATCACAATATCAGCCATACAGAGCCCCCTGATGATCCATTTGAGAACAGTTAAATACTTCTCAAAGGGGGTACCAACTACTGATTGGGATGAAGTTAATCTCTTAGTTACGGTTTCTCGTTAAAGTTTGAAGGTCTAGCTGCATGTAAAGCAGGCATTAATTAAAATATGTTATTAGCTGCCTTGCAGAGATATTGCCAAGTTGTGCTGTTGCAGCTGTCATTCTCTCTCTGCTCTCAGTGCTTCTGGAGGCCTAATAAGTCATCATTAACTTCAAGCAAAGACTTTCTCAATATGTAAATAATGCTTTAATTTGCAGCGCGCATTCCGTGCAAACAATATCAGAATCACCATCTTTACATTATGCTAGCATACATTAACGGCTACAAAAAGAAACACTTTTACTTGCGGAGAGATCTGCATATTTCCAGAAGCCTAAAGTTGAAATGGACAATTCTGCTCCATGGTAATTATATGCCTCTGTTGCCTGCTGCAGTTAGTACACAGTTTGCTTTTATTCAGGATAATATTATGTTGCTTGATGTCATTTTGCTACTTGAATCTAAAGATTTATATGATGAAAAGAAAATAATGTATTAAACATCACAAAGTAAAATGTGCAGTGTCAGTGATCTGGTTCAGCCAGTCTATATAAGGTTTTTTTTTTTTTTTAAATGTATTAAAAAAATCCCAAAACAGAGAGGAAGTTATATTTGAATGGGTTCCATGGATTATTTTTGTGCTCCACAGAATTTCTATCAAATAGCACATTTTATTCTAAGTAAGGGCTGGTGCACACCGAGCGGCTTTTTCAGCATTTCTGCAGCCGCTTGCGGCTGCGGATACGCTTGGTCAATGTATCTCATTGGGGTGGTTCACACCAGAGCGGGAGGCGTTTTGCAGAAACGAATCCTCCCGGGGTGAGGCATTTTTTTGGATTGCGGATGCGTTTCTGCCTCAATGTTAAGTATAGGAAAAACGCAAACCGCTCTGAAATATGCCTGTTCAGAGCGGTTTTGCCGGCGTTTTTGTTACAGAAGCTGTTCAGTAACAGCTTTACTGTAACAATATATGAAATCTACTACACCAAAACCGCTACACAAAACCGCAAAACGCTAGCTGAAACGCTACAGAAAAATAAGAAAAAGCGTTTCAAAATCTGCTAGCATTTTGCGGATCTGCTAGCGTGTTTTGGTGTGCACCAGGCCTGAAAGCAGAATGTATCATTCGAGATATTAGAGATGAACTATTTTCATTTAGCCATTTGTGCTGCCAGGATGTGAAGCTCACGTCCAGGCGGCTGCTCTGATGCACTCCCAAGCTTTGGCACACTCCCACGAGATCGCGATTCCGCTTAGCGAGAAGTACAAGGAGGGAAAATAAGAATGAAGGTGGCCATCTTGTAGCCAAATTGTAAAACTACATCTACATATTTTTCACATTGTAATTTACACATATAACAACATTAAAAATTAACTGTTTATGTCCCACACCAAAATATTACCCAAATAAAATTTTTAATGGAAAAAAAAAATTACAATAAAAAAAAAGACATAAATAGTTTCCTAAGGGTCTGAAATTTTTAAATATGCATTTGAAGGGGGTATACTACAAACATGTTTTAAATGATAAGCTTGTAAATAGTGATGGACGCAAAATGGAAACAATGCACCTTTATTTCCAAATAAAATAATGGTGCCATACATTGTGATAGGGACAAAATTTAAATGGTGTCATAACCAAGACAAATGGGCAAATAAAATACATAGGTTTTAATTATGGTAGCTTGGATTATTTTAAGGCTATAATGGCCGAAAACTAAGAAATAATGCATTTTTTCCATTTTTTTTCATATTAATCCTGTTAAAATGCATTTATAAATAAATAATTCTTAGCAAAATGTACCACCCAAAGAAAGCCTAATTAGTGGTGGAAAAAACAAGATATAGATCAATAAATTTTGATAAGTAGTGATAAAGTTATTAGTGAATGAATGGGAGGTAAAAATTGCTCTGATGCATAAGGTGAAAAATCCCTGCGGGCTGAAATGGTTGATCACCCACAATTAAGGCCAATTTCAATGCTATGTTTATTATTTATTTATTTTGTGTTTGTATCTTTTAGATCACTTCATATCATATCAAGTCAGTAGTCATGTCAGTAAGTGTATCTCAGAGGAGATTACAATCTAATCTCTACCATTGTGTCTCTTGTTGCTTATTACCTGTATTGTGTTGTGTATCTAAAGCCCCCATACACATGCTCAACAGCGGTCTTTTATGCAGCACAATTATCAAACAACTTTTGTTGTGAAACAAGTTGAAACAACCCAAAAAAAGTTGTTTGCTATTGTTCAAACAACTGATAAGACCGAAGACGTCAATCCAACTGTTGCATCAGTCTTATAAATTATCAAACAACAACAGTTGTTTGATATTTGTGCTGCATAAAAAACTGCTGTTAAACGTATGTATGGGACTTTATCACTCATTACCTGTACTGTGTTGTTGTTGGTCACCCTGGTTATCATTGGCTGTAATCTTATGTATTGTACAGTGTTGCGTAATATGTTGGCACTATATAAATAACAATACCATAATCTGGTGTCCCTATGATAGTTTGAGGCCATGTTCACAGTGGTGCATTATGGCATAACAGTGATTTGTAATGCCTCAAGCATTTTTTCTGCTCCTAGTGACCTGGCTTACCCTGCTAGTCCACCCCTCAGGTAAGGCAGGCTACCTATACTGGGGACACACCTATACCTCCTCTGGCTACCTATACATAGGGCATACCTATATCTCTGGCTACCTATACTGGGGACACACCTATATCTCTGGCTACAGGCTTCCTATACTGGGGCACACCTATACCACTGGCTACCTATATGTGAGGGCACACCTATACATCTGGCTACCTATACTGGGGGCACACCTATACCTCTGGCTACCTATACTGGGGGCACAACTATAACTCTGGGTACTGGCTACCTATATGGAGGGTACACCTATACCTCTGTCTACAGGCTGCCTATACTGATGGCCCACCTATACCTCTCTCTACCTATACTCTAGGCACACCCATCATGACCATGGCCATGTTCTAGTGCATGGCCACACCGTCTTAAGTGACAGTGAATCCTGCACCTGCATAGCCTGATGGTGGTGGTGGGGGGAAGTTGAAACATTCCTGGTGGGCCCTTAGTGTCCCACTCTGACCCTGGGAACACTGCTTTATTGTAAAGATGGATAATATATTTTACGAATATATGATATTTAATTTGATATGAAAGAGCACAAATGGTATTTAATTAACTATTTAACCAGTTCATGTTCTTGGACATTCATTTAATGCCCTATTGAGTCTCCCTGTTGGTTCTTGGATGTTTACTTAACATCCAGGAGTAAACCCCACCTCTACAAACTCTTGCGCATGCTTGCTGCTGTTGCCAATGCTCATGCACCTGTTCATGCATGCATGAGCATGCATCTATTCAAACGGGAATTATTGCTCCTACATAAAATAGCATTAATCATTCATGAGGAGTTACAGTGGCTTGCAAAAGTATTCGGGCCCCTTGAAGTTTTCCACATATTACTGCCACAAACATGAATCAATTTTATTGGAATTCCACATGATAGACCAATACAAAGTGGAGTACACGTGAGGAGTGGAACGAAAATCACACATGATTCCAAACATTTCTTACAAATAAATAACTGCAAAGTGGTGTGTGCATAATTATTCAGCCCCCTGAGTCAATACTTTGTAGAACCACCTTTTGCTGCAATTACAGCTGCCAGTATTTTAAGGTATGTCTAACACATGGATATGTTTTGTTTTAAACCATTCCATTGTTGCCAGGGCTTTATGTTTAGGGTCGTTGTCCTGCTGGAAGGTGAACCTCCATCCCAGTCTCAAGTCTTTTGTATACTCCAAGAGGTTTTCTTCCAAGATTGCCCTGTATTTGGCTCCATCCATCTTCCCATCAACTCTGACCAGCTTCCCTGTCCCTGCTGAAGAGAAGCACACCCAGAGCATGATGCTGCCACCACCATATTTGACAGTGGAGAGGTGTGTTCAGAGTGATGTGTAGTGTTAGTTTTCCGCCACACATAGCGTTTTGCATTTTGGCCAAAAAGTTCAATTTTGGTCTCATCTGGCCAGACAGCCTTCTTCCACATGTTTGCTGTGTCCCCCACATGGCTTGTGGCAAACTGCAAATGGGACTTCTTATGTTTTTCTGTTAAAAATGACTTTGTTCTTGCCACTCTTCCATAAAGGCCAACTTTGTGCAGTGCATGACTAATAGTTGTCCTATGGACAGATTCCCCCACCTGAGCTGTAGATCTCTGCAGCTCGTCCAGAGTCACCATGGGTGTCTTGACTGCATTTCTGATCAGCGCTCTCCTTGTTTGGCCTGTGAGTTTAGGTGGACGACCTTGTCTTGGTAGGTTTACAGTTGTGCCATATTCCTTCCATTTCTGAATGATAGCTTGAACAGTGCTTCGTGGGATGTTGAAGACTTTGGAAATCTTTTTGTAGGCTAAGCCTGCTTTAAATTTCTCAATATCCAAAGGTTTGTTCCCCTGGGTAACCTCCTCCACAGGCCTGGCTCAGCCCGGGTCACACCTGATGAAGGGGATGTCCCCCAAACATGTTGTGTAACTGCTAAATGATTCGATAAATGCAAGTTTGGAAGCCAGTTGAGTGCCTTCTCCTTATTGATTAAAATTCTCAATAACCTTATCCCTGACCTGTCTGGTGTGTTCTTTGGACTTCATGGTGATGTTGCTCCCAATATTCTCTTAGACAACCTCTGAGGCCGTCACAGAGCTGCTGTATTTGTACTGACATTAGATTACACACAGGTGCACTCTATTTAGTCATTAGCACTCATCAGGAAATGTCTATGGGCAACTGACTGCACTCAGACCAAAAGGGGCTGAATAATTACGCACACCCCTCTTTGCAGTTATTTATTTGTAAAAAATGTTTGGAAACATGTATGATTTTCATTCTACTTCTCATGTGTACAGCACTTTGTATTGGTCTTTCATGTGAAATTCCAATTAAATTGATTCATATTTGTGGCAGTAATGTGACAAAATGTGGAAAACTTCAAGGGGGCCAAATACTTTTGCAAGCCACTGTAAATAAAGTTTAAACATTAAAATAAAAGTTTATTAAAGTGACAGTGTTAGGGTTAATTTAACTGAAAAGATCAAAAGAATACACGACCAGAATCTCTCCTCCTCTGTGTAATCGCAGAAGCCATCACTCAATGATCCATCCCAGCGCAGCTTCCTCTCTTCTGCCTGTACTCATGCCAGGCTGTGCGCATGAGCGCACAGCTACAGCTTCCAATGTCATGTGACTTCATGCCCACAGCCTGGTGTGAGTACAGGCAGAAAAGAGGAAGCTGTACTGGGATGGATCAGTGAGTGATGGCCTCTGCTTCAGTGATTACACAGAGGGGGGAGAGACAGAGAGAAGAGGCCCCTTTACGTGGTGGTGGGAGGGTGCGGGGTAAACCCAGGATTTTCAAGGAGGAATTCCTGAAAGGTCTCCCTCAGCCAGGCACATTACAGTATAATAATATGGTAGGACAACATGCTAGGTACACATAATGCAATTTCCCATCTGACCGATCGACAACAGGATCAATCAGGACCAGTATCGATACAGATAATAATGAGGACAGCCGACATTGTGAAGCATTCACACAGCAGGGCACAGGACTGTGCTCATACCTGACTCTATAAAGTTCCCTAGAGCTGATCCATACTCTGTACTGTGAGCCGCAGGATGCCTCAGATATTCTGGTGTCTCAACTTGTGCCTGTCCCCAGACACTGCTCCGGTGCTCCGGCCCTAGTCTGAGGGGGCATTCTGGTCAGCTGTAATCCCCCCCCCCTGCGTTTGCCTATGGGAAGGGGGGCTTTTCAACAAGTTGCCTGCTTTGCACTGCTGGTAAGG
The DNA here is from genome assembly GCF_040937935.1 of Hyperolius riggenbachi. NCBI lineage: Eukaryota > Metazoa > Chordata > Amphibia > Anura > Hyperoliidae > Hyperolius > Hyperolius riggenbachi. The sequence goes on from NC_090648.1 coordinate 447,191,739, forward strand.
GGAAAGAAAGAGGTGACCTCCCATTCCTGGCTGTACGTGTGAAATTTTGGACTGTCTCAAGTATAAGGCGACCCCCCTAACTTTTATACTTTGAGATAGTCCTAAATATCTTGACCTATAACCGACTATATACAGTACTTACCTATAGAGGGGGAAGGCTCTGGGTCCTACTGAGCCTTTCCCTTCCGCTCACAGTTCACTTGTTCCAGTGCTGGCTCCACCATTTAAATCCCCCACCGCAGGAGGATTCTGAAGTCTTCAGGAGCCCAAGTGCTGAAGTCAGGTGGCTCCGTACTGCACATGTGCAAGTGCACAAGATAGCATACTCGTGCATGCACAGTATGTAGTGTTGGGCGAACAGTGTTCGCCACTGTTCGGGTTCTGCAGAACATCACCCTGTTCGGGTGATGTTCGAGTTCGGCCGAAACACCTGATGGTGTTCGGCCTTTTAAGTTCGGGTTCGCCCCGAACTACTAATTGGCCGAATACTGCCCCCCTATGGGGTCGCAGGCATAAGGGGGGAGCATGCCCCGATCGCGGGGGGGGGGGGGGTCAGAAATTCTCCCCACCCCCTCCGCTAGCGCTCCCCCCTCTGCCCGCTTCCCCATACAAAAGTTTCAGGAAGTACCGGTCCGGTGGTAGTGGGTGGCTGGCAGTGGGCGGCACTGTGAAGTGAGTGACTGAGGAGGAGGAGTCCGGAGAGTGACGCGTTGAGGGAGGCCGGGCAGCGGGCGGTTCATGCCTGCGACCCCATAGGGCCCCCAAAAGCGGGATGTTCGGGGAGTTCGGGGTTCGGCCCGAACATGCCGAACATTGCGGCCATGTTCGGCGAACTTTCCCGAACCCGAACATCCAGGTGTTCGCCCAACACTAGCAGTATGGAGCGTCCCATCTTCGGGAGCACTTGGGCTCCAGTCCTGAATACTTCCAAAGCCTCCCGCAGCGGCAGAAAGCAGTATCCGATCCATCAGTCGAAGACTACTACCTGGGAACCATCTGTTGTATGAGGGAACCAGGAGAGGAACGGGAAGGCTCTATAGGACCCAGCGTACCCTCTCTTTTGGTAAGTATGTTTAATACCATGTCAAATAGCACTTGTGAATTGAGCTCATGCTTTACTATATATGTTTTATCAGTAATTTAGCTAAATGTATCCCCAGTGATCTGTAGCCCCCCATGCAGGTTAGACAGCTAGATGTGCCCCCAGCGTTCTGTAGCCTCCCTCCCAGGTTAGGCAGCTAGATGTGCCCCCAGCATTTTGTAGCCCCCCTCCCAGGTCAGGTAGCTAGATGTGCCCCCAGCGTTCTGTAGCCCCCCTCCCAGGTTAGGCAGGTAGATGTGCCCCCAGTGTTCTGTAGCCCTCTCCCAGGTTAGGCAGCTAGATGTGCCCCCAATGTTCTGTAGCCCCCTCCCAGGTTAGGCAGCTAGATGTGCCCCCAGTGTTATGTAGCCACTCTCCCAGGTTAGCCAGCTTAATGTGCCCCCAGCGTCCTGTAGCCCCCCTCCCAGGTTAGGTAGCTAGATGTGCCCCCTCAGTCAGCCTTACCACCGCAGGTCTGGCATTTTCTATTTCCTTTCAGTTGAGCAGCATGCAGCAGAGAGTTTTTCAGCATCGAGCTGTTCAGAGGAAGAGAGAGAAGAGGCTAGACTTGCGGCCCAGCACAAAACAGCCCATGTACCAGCAGTGGGCCGCGGACCAGGGGTTGGGGACCCCTGATTTAAGGTATCTGTATCTTTTTGTGATGTTGGTTGAAACCCACAAAATAAAGGGAGGACATCCAAGCTCCACGCAGATAGTGTTCAGGCCTGGATTTATATCTGATGCTCACAACTGCAAGGCAAGATTACTTTTTATTTCCGCACTATAGTACCCTGGAGTTTAAAGTCACCTTGGCAATGTTAACTTAAAAAACAAATATTAACCTTTACAATTACTAAAAGTTAAACCTCAAATTTGCTTGATTTTTGCATTTTCTAGACTAATTCCTTTACATTTAACTTTACAAAATACTGTTTTTATTTGTACACTCTTTCTTATATAAGCCAAGTGTCAACATTCTTCACTTCAATGTTGCTTGCATCCACTTTAAGCAAGCAGCCGTAAATAAAACAATGATGGATTGCAAAATATGGCAATACAGTCAATATGGTTCAATTTGCCTAAATGTCAATAGGCATTGTGTTTTTAGAACGTTCAGATGATGTGCATCAGACAATTGTATGCAGCTAAACAACAGTTGTTTAATAGACTACAAAACATCTGTTAGACTGAGCATCAGAAAGGGATGTGCCAAATCGTTTTTAGCTCTTTCAAATACCCTCACTGAGTAGCAGCCATCTTAATTAACTGAGTATTGAAAAGATAAATTTCAAGGCAGGAAGCACATAATTGTTTCCACGGATATTCTGAATTCCGCAGTTTCCAGTCATAGCGGCACAACTCAAAAATGGCTAAAGAATACATATTTTATGAAGCCAATTTTAATTAAAACAGTACAGTCATTCTAGTAAAGTATTGTGAAAATATACAGTGGGATGTGAAAGTTTGGGCAACCTTGTTAATCATTATGATTTTCCTGTATAAATCGTTGGTTGTTACGATAAAAAAATGTCAGTTAAAACCACTATAAATATAGTGGTTTTTACGGACAAGAGCGATTTTCACCTTTCAGTGCTCATCCCTTTCATTTGCCAGTATCACTACTAATCACAATGAAATGATCTACAGTGGGATGCGAAAGTTTGGGCAACTTTGTTAATCGTCATGATTTTCCTGTATAAATCGTTGATTGTTGCAATAAAAAATATCAGTTAAATATATCAAATAGGAGACACACAGTGATATTTGAAAAGTGAAATGAAGTTTATTGGATTTGCAGAAAGTGTGCAATAATTGTTTAAACAAAATTAGGCAGGTGCATAGGCTGGTGCATAAATTTGGGGACCACAAAAAATAAATGAAATCAATATTTAGTAGATCCTCCTTTTGCAGAAATTACAGCCTCTAAATGCTTCCTGTAGGTTCCAATGAGAGTCTGGATTCTAGTTAAAGGTATTTTGGACCATTCCTCTTTACAAAACATCTCTAGTTCATTCAGATTTCATGGCTTCTGAGCATGGACAGCTCTCTTTAACTCACACGACAGATCAATTATATTCAGGTCTGGGGACTGAGATGGCCATTCCAGAACATTGTACTTGTTCCTCTGCATGAATGCCATAGTGGATTTTGAGCAGTGTTTAGGGTCATTGTCTTGGTGAAATATCCAGCCCCAGCACAGCTTCTGCTTTGTCTCTGATTCCTGGACATCGGTGTCCAGAATGTGCTGATACTGACTGGAATCCATGCGTCCGTCAACTTTGACAAGATTCCCAGTCCCTGCACTGGCCACACAGCCCCACAGCATGATGGAACCACCACCATATTTTACTGTAAGTAGCAGGTGTTTTTCTTGGAATGCTGTGCTGTTTTTCCTCCATGCATAACCTCCCTTGTCATGCCCAAATAACTCAATTTTAGTTTCATCAGTCCACAGCACCTTATAGCAGAATGAAGCTGGCTTTCCAAATGTTCTTAAACATACCTCAAGTGGCTCTGTTTGTGCTTTGGGCGGAAAAAAGGCATCCTCTGCATCTCTCTCACATACAGCATCTTCTTGTGTAAAGTGTGCTGAATGGTTGAACGATGCACAGTGACTCCATCTACAGCAAGATGATGGTGTAGGTCTTTGGTGCTAGTCTGTGGGTTGACTCTGACTGTTCTCAGCATTTTTCGCTTCTGTCTATCTGAGATTTTTCTTGGTATGCCACTTCGAGCCTTAAAGAGAAACTCTGACCAATAATTGAACTTTATCCCAATCAGTAGCTGATACCCCCTTTTACATGAGAAATCTATTCCTTTTCACAAACAGACCATCAGGGGGTGCTATATGACTGATATTGTGGTGAAACCCCTCCCACAAGAAACTCTGAGGACCGTGGTGCTCCTGGCAGTTTCCTGTCTGTGAACCTTGATGCATTGTGGGAAATAGCTGTTTACAGCTATTGCCAAAAAAGCATGCAGCAGCTACATCACCTGCCAACAGTAAAAATGTCACCTTGTAATAAATGTCAGAATGCACAGTGGCTTGCCAAAGTTTTCGGCTCCCTTGAAGTTTTCCACATTTTGTCACATTACTGCCACAAACATGAATCAATTTTATTGGAATTTCACTTCAAAGACCAATACAAAGTGGTGTACATGTGAGAACTGGAACGAAAATCATACATGATTCCAAACATTTTTTACAAATCAATAACTGCAAAGTGGGGTGTGCGTAATTATTCAGCCCCCTTTGGTCTGAGTGCAGTCAGTTGCCCATAAACATTGCCTGAGGAGCGCTAATGACTAAATAGAGTGCACCTGTGTGTAATCTAATGTCAGTACAAATACAGCAGCTCTTTAATGGCCTCAGAGGTTGTCTAAGAGAATCTTGGGAGCAACAACACCATGAAGTCCAAAGAACACCTGAGATAGGTCAGGGATAAAGTTATTGAGCAATTTAAAGCAGGCTTAGGCTACAAAAAGATTTCCAAAGCCTTGAACATCCCACAGAGCACTGTTCAAGCGATCATTCAGAAATGGAAGAAGTATGGCACAACTGTAAACCTACCAAGACAAGGCCGTCCACCTAAAGTCACAGGCCAAACAAGGAGAGCGCTAATCAGAAATGCAGTCAAGAGGCCCATGGTGACTCTGGATGAGCTGCAGAGATCTACAGCTCAGGTGGGGGAATCTGTCCATAGGACACCTATTAGTCGTGCACTGCACAAAGTTAGCTCTTATGGAAGAGTGACAAGAAGAAAGCCATTGTTAACAGAAAAGCATAAGAAGTCCCGTTTGCAGTTTGCCACAAGCCATGTGGGGACACAGTAAACATGTGGAAGAAGGTGCTCTGCTCAGATGAGACCAAAATGGAACTTTTTGGCCAAAATGCAAAACGCTATGTGTGGCATAAAACTAACACTGCACATCACCCAGTACACACCATCCCGACTGTCATATATGCAGGGCCGGATTTGTGGCAAGGCAACCAAGGCCACTGCCTAGGGCGCCTGAGAAGAAAGGGCGACAAGCACTTACAGAATTAATAGGTGTCACCTGCAGTACACGATTTCTGCTGGTCCGCAACTGCCCTGCTTTTTTTTGGCGCACATTGCAGGCAGCTACAAACTCAGCAGGAGTGGAGCTCATGAGCAGCAGCAGAAGAGGCTCTAACCCATTTGCCAGGCTCCTGGGCCGATACTTAATTCTCCCCGCTCTGTTAGCTCAGCTATGTTGCGTCTCTCTCTCCGCGATTACTTTCATGTGACTCGCCGGTAACGTGCCGGTGAGTCACATCTGAGAGACACTGGCTGGAGAGAGAGTCGCAACTTTGCTGAGCTGGAAGAGCGGGGAGGATGAAGTATCAGTGCAGGAGCCTCAGCCTGGCAGAGAGGTGAAGAGAGTGCCTCTGCTGCTAAGACAACGAGCAGACAGCACAGGGACACAGAGGAGAAAGCCCGGGCACTAAATACAGTTAGGCAGGGAGGCACATGTCAAGCACTGACTTTCTGCAACACAGAGTCAAGATGAACTTCCTGCAACAGCTTCTGTGAAAATCAGGTAATCCTGCTATGGAGGTACTGACAGTGATTGTATTTACTTCTTCCAGGCTATTGCCAGCTGTAAACTGCGGAGTGTGATCTACTTGAAAGCTTTTTTTGAACTCTGCATTTATATTTGGGGTTAGAGTTGTTGTTTGCTAAGTGAGCTTGAGTAAACAAAAGAACTGTGAAGACTGCACCCTCAGCAGCAGATTTCTTTCATCACAGAGTGACAGTTATCACATAGTCCTTAGGACAATTGTCTGTTAGCACACAGAGTGATTGTAATTTACATTCAAATAGTCTTTCTACCTAGGGGACAACAATGTTGCAGGCTGCAAGTTTGAATACCTTTCAGATTGTTTAGGACCTGACAGTGACACTGTTCCCATTTCAAGCTTGGGGACCAGCCCAGAGTCTCCTGGCTGCTTCTGCTGCGCTGTGTTTCTAATATTGAACAAATGCTGGAAGGGGAGGAAGGAGAATGGCATCTAGCTACCTATACTAAAGGTATAGGGGGTGGAGACCAATGGGGGGGTGGCAGTGGAGTGGCAGGAGTTTTGGTTAAGATGCTGTTGCTCAGGGGCGGCTGGTGGCAGTGGGCCTAGGGCGGTAAAGAGTACAAATCCGGCCCTGCATATATGGTGGTGGCAGCATCATGCTCTGGGGGTGCTTCTCTTCAGCAGGGACAGGGAAGCTGGTCAGAGTTGATGGGAAGATGGATGGAGCCAAATACAGGGCAAACTTGGAAGAAAACCTCTTGGAATCTGCAAAAGACTTGAGACTGGGATGGAGGTTCACCTTCCAGCAGGACAACAGCCGTAAACATAAAGCCAGGGCAACAATGGAATGGTTTAAAACAAAACATATTCATGTGTTAGAATGGCCCAGTCAAAGTCCAGATATAAATCCAATCGAAAATCTGTGGCAAGATCTGAAAACTGCTGTTCACAAACGCTGTCCATCTAATCTGACTGAGCTGGAGCTGTTTTGCAGAGAAGAATGGGCAAGGATTTCAGTCTCTAGATGTGCAAAGCTGGTAGAGACATACCCTAAAAGACTGGAAGCTGTAATTGCAGCAAAAGGTGGTTCTACACAGTATTGACTCAGGGGCTGAATAATTACGCACACCCCACTTTGCAGTTATTGATTTGTAAAAAATGTTTGGAATAATGTATGATTTTCGTTCCACTTCTCACGTGTACACCACTTTGTATTGGTCTTTCACGAGGAATTCCCATAAAATTGATTCATGTTTGTGGCAGTAATGTGACAAAATGTGGAAAAATTCAAGGGGGCCGAATACTTTTGCAAGCCACTGTAAATCAGGGATTTAAAAGATTTTACAATGGGCAAACACTGACTAAATCATTTATACATAATTATTGTAAAAATAAAGCACTTTTTTATTACATTATTTACACTGGAGTTCCTCTTTAACTTGAACTGATTCTGTGGTCTTCTATTTCCTCAATATGTCCCTAACTGTGGAAACAGACAGTTGAAATATCTGAGACAGCTTTCTGTATCCTTCCCCTAAACCATGATGGTGAACAATTTTTGTCTTCAGGTCATTTGAGAGTTGTTTTGAGACCCCTATGTTGCTACTCTTCAGAGAAAATTAAAATTGACCCCCTTAAATACTTTTTCCATGATTGGATTCACCTGTGTATGTAGGTCAGGGGTCACTGAGCTTACAAAGCCAATTTGAGTTTTTGGAATCAATAAAATGACAACAGTGCCCAAATTTATGCACATGCCTAATTGTATTCAAACAATTATTGTGCACTTTCTGTAAATCCAATAAACATAATTTCACTTCTCAAATATTGCTGTGTGTGTCTCCTATATGATGTATTTTACTTACAATTTTTAACATAACCACCAACGATTTTTACAGGAAAATCATGACGGTTAATAAGGTTGGCCAAACTTTCGCATCCCACTGTAGATATACATTTCAATATTATTATTATTATAATAATTACTATTACTGATTTATACAGCACCATCCTCTTCTGTAGTGCTGCACAAATAAAAAAACAAGCATGGGTACATAAAAATACAGAAAATAGTGTACATAAAATTACAGACACTGGTACAATATACAGAAACGGTAGACAGTATAGTCACAGTTATAATGACAGTTGTACAGTGATTAACAAAATGCACAACAACTTAAAAGACTAAAAATGGACAGAATCATGCTCTCGCAAGCTTACAATTAAAGGATACCAGAGCCCAAATGAATATGAGAAATGGGGGAGGCAGGGATGTATAGTGAGCTGTCCTGATGCTCCTGGCTCCCCCGTTCTCAATTCTGCCCCCTCCACTGCCTGTAATTGCCCTCCGGCACCCTCTTCCAGTCGGCCGGGTCGAGCATCATTGTGCCTGCTCTGGCCCAGCTGCACGCATTCTGAAGTATGCAACCGCAGCCTGGAGCGCTCTGCGCATGTGCATGATGTCACAATGACACCATGTGCATGCTCAATCTGTTTGTTAACTGGAGTGGGTGGGACCATGGCTCAGTCATTGAGGCCAATCACTGCAGTGATTAGCCCCAATGACGGTACCATGGTCCCGCCTGCGAGACCATTGGCTTCAGTTCACAAACAGGCTGAAGTTGCGGAATGCACATATATACATTGCTTGGAGCAGCAGACAGCCACAGATGAATGCAGGACAATTCCCAGAAGATAATAAGAGCAAAAGAAGAGGACACAGCAGGGACAGAAGATGACATGGGGACACGAATAGAAGAAACTGCTAAGGTCTGGTGGTGAATAGATGGCACACCTTTGTGCCGGTCCACATTGTATTATTCAGACCACAAGACTTACTGACTTTTCCCCCTCACTTTTTTGGGAAAAAAAGTGTGTCTTATGGTCCAAAAAATATGATATGTTTTCCAAGGTTATTATGCTATTGCTAATTTTTTAGAGCAGAGAGAAAGTCCTGAGTTTATTTCCACCTTAACCTTATATGCGACACCTAGTGTAACTGTACGTTTTGACTGTAATTCTGCTTCCAAATACATTTGGTACCAAGAAAATGAAGACATTCTGGTATGGCTTTCAAACTGGTCTAATTTGATCAAGTTTTATAACAAGTTATAGAAAGTAACATATTTCTGCTAATAATAGTACATCGTACACTGTTTATTGCCAACAAAATTTGCCTTCGCAAAATGCATTCTAGCTAGCTTCAAGCTAAAAAAAAACAACATACACCATCTTTTAAACAGAGTAAATGCACAATTTTTTTTCCAGCTACTGCAGTAAATCAAGCCTAATAAATGTAATTAATTCCAAGCCAAACATTTTATTACAAATCTAATTAATCAGATCGTTGGAAAATGACAGCTGATGACTAACTCTCCCTGCTAGACAGATTGCATTTTAACATTATCAAAATACAATTCAGTTCTACAAGACACTAAAATGTATCATAGCTCATCATAAAAAAAAATAGAATGCTGTTGTGTTTTTTTTTTCCTGTAGGAGAATAAAGAGGTTGTAAAGAGTGGATGATGGTGTGGGCTGGATTACTACATCTGATGTTAGGAATCATACCTCCAGATGGTGTGGGGATCTAGATACTGTGTTGATGTTGGTGCAAAGTGATTTGTGATAAAAGTGTCAAGTGAACTTTTGAATATTGATGCATAGAATAGAGCTTCATACTTGAAGTATGTGTATAGTTTCAAAGATTATTTAAAATAATACAACTATTACATCCAGTATTTTAGTTGTACATATTTAACCCCTTTAGCAGCCAATTTATTAAGAGGCTTGCAAGTGCTCTAGGCCAATTTTTTTAGTAGATTTTTATGTATTCGTTGTTGCATTTCCTATCTTCTAATTAGTACTGATGTAATGTGTATTTATGGGCATTTGTCACTAGGGGGCAGTGGGAGACAATAACATAGGACTTTTAGTTTCTATATTTTCTGCCAGAGAATCATAAAAGCATTCCAAGAATTTACAGCACAAGAAGTTCTGCCGACCGGGGGTCAAAAGCAGAGCACGTCTCTAACAAGATAACTCTATTGACGTTACAAATGGGTTAAAGCACATCTTATTTGAGCTAAAAAGTTGCCAATCACATAAAGTGGTTTGTATTCCTACCTATAGATGCCTCTGGAGAAGTGAGAATTGTCTCTTTACACCTGGGTATCCACTTCTATCAGTCCAGCAGCATTTCTTCTCCTGATTCAGTCCTTGTTGGTGTATAGGAAGCATATGACCTGCACATGTGCAGTTCTCTCCCACACATGTTCATTGAAAACAAGTGTTCGTGCACAATTGCTTGCTATCTTTGGCATGTGTGGTGTGCTCGTTCGGATTCAGCAGAATTGCAATTACCGCATTTATGATTGGAAATTGTATTTCTGCATCGGAATGTGGAAATCGATAATACAAGTGTGGTAGGTGGTAGAGATGGCCCGAACGGTTCGCATGCAAACTCATTTGTGCGAACATCGGTGGTTTGCGTCAAATCATGAACGTTATGCGAGTTCGACCCGCCCCCTATACTACACCATTGAGCTAAACTTTGACCCTCTACATCACAGTCTGCAGACACATGGTAGCCAATCACGCTACACTCCCTCCTGGAGCTCCCCCCTTTAGAAAAGCAGCTGCGTCGGCCATGATATCACTCAGTCTGCTGCATAGTTAGTGAGAGAAGGGAGAGAGTTGCTGCAGAGATTAGGGAAAGCTTAGTTAGGCTGTTGTTAGGCATGTTAGCTTGCTCCTTGCTGACACCCGGCAGGTCTGTTCGAGGTCCTGCTGACGTGATTTCGTGCCCTGTCAGTCGCAGCTGGCCCTTGCTAATTGCTATACTGTGCCAGGCCCAGCACATTCAGTGCCTACCTTTTCACTGCACTTGTGTGTGACCGCTGCACATTTGTAATACCAGTCTGACCGTGCATACCTGTTCATGTTCACTGCACCTGCGTGACAGCACGCAGTGTTTTTTACCAGTCACTGCATAACTGTTCACTGTACCTGTGTGTGTGACAGCTGCACATTTGTAATACCAGTCCGGCCGTGCATACCTGTTTATGTTCACTGCACCTGCGTGACAGCACGCAGTGTTATATACCAGTCACTGCATACCTGTTCACTGCACCTGTGTGTGTGACAGCTGCACATTTGTAATACCAGTCCGACCGTGCATACCTGTTCATGTTCACTGCACCTGCATGACAGCACGCAGTGCTATATACCAGTCACGGCATAACTGTTCACTGCACCTGTGTGTGACAAGTGTACTCATCATTATACAGGGCCTTGAAAGAGTCCTGTATTGTTATTTTTCGTCACTACCTCCCAGAGTCGGGACTTGCGTGCCGTGCCTGTTGTCTTCCTTGTATGTGTGGTGGTAGCGGTTTCTCAGGCTCCCACTCCAGACTGGAACCGAACCCTGATTCCACGGCCATACCCTTTCTTTAACAATGGTAGAGAAAGAACAATCGATAGTCTGAGCAGCGATGAACCCCTGGACTACTGGGTGCGCAGACTTGACCTGTGGCCAGAGCTGTCACAATTTGCCATCCAACTTCTGCCTTGCCCTGCCTCAAGCATCCTAGAAAGGACCTTCAGCACAGCTTTAGGCATTAGAAGAGAAGTCACCTAGGTCAAAAAAAATGTTCAATACCTCACCTTTATTAAAATGAATGAGGCATGTATCCCGCCTGCCCGAAGACTAAGTCAGTCCCCACACACACAACATCTCTGCCTGCACGCCATGTGGCTGCCTGCCACAAGACTAAGTCAGTCCCCACACAGCATCTCTGCCTGCAGGCCGCTTGACTGCCTTCTCTGCCACCATCAACAGGGTCCAGGACTCCAGGTGGATTCCTGAACAAAAAGAATAATAATTTTTCTGGTGCATGTACATGCCTGCCTAATTTTTCTGGAGGCACTGGGGCTGCAACAACAAAACAAAAGGCATGTACATGTGTCAATTCCCCTCCATGCTTGTTACCTTGCCGCGGTGAAGGGGCTTGCGTATCACAATGAAACAATGACCGTCGGCTATATGAAAGTGTTTAGGGCACACCCAAGATAATAAGGTCGTTGCTTCATTTTGGACAGACCAAATTCAATCAGCTGGACAGTCACTGTTGTTCTATCATTGAGCTACCTCAACCCGGCGACCATATGGGCTTGAAAACCGCTATCGCCTGCACTCTCGCAATGGTGCGCACCAGTCTAGCACGACCGTTACTACACAAACAAAAGACAGGAGGGTGGTTTCTGCGCTATTTGCAGATGACATCTGAATCTTCCTAAATGAACCAAAAACCCAAGTACCTTTGATCCTGCAAATTATCGGGGAGGTTGGCCAGGAATCTGGATTTACAATTAACGAACAGAAAAGTGTACTACTCTACCTCTCTACACAACTGCCCAAGCAAGAACATAGGGCTCTAGGAGTCAAAGTGGCAAACTCGTCAATCACGTATTTAGGGATTAAAATTCATAGAGACCCCTCCCTATATGTATGCTAACAATTTGACACCACTAATTGCAAGTGTAATCCAACAACTAGACAGATGGGCTAATATACCAATGGGTTTATCGAGGAGATCGGCCTTAATAAAAATGGTCAGTTTTGGAAGGCTTCTCTACCCAATGCAAACCCTCCCCTTACTGATATGACATAAAGACATAACTGACTTGAATAGAGCATTTACCAAATTTCTTTGGAAAGGAAATAGAGCTCGAATACAAATTAAGCGCCTCCAGATTCCTAAAATATATGGAGGTATAAATACACAATACACAAGTGCAGGAATGTTTGCGGAGTTTCGTGAACGCGATTCGCGAACCTAAAATTGGAGGTTCGGGCCATCTCTATCCGTAATGACTGCACTACACTGAGTGTAAAAATACTAAAAGTACTGTTAAACAACTGGCTAGCATTATGCATGTACTATAATTTTCATAAAATGTAATTTTCACTTTGAAATTAGCATTTTTGGGTAATTTGATATTTTCAAAAAAGTATCATAGATGTTTGGAAGATACACACTTTCATGAAAATGAGAATATCCTTGAAAATGTGTTTTCTCATGCCCGTTGACTTCAGTGCATTTGGTGAAAATTAGTTTTTACATGAATGCCCACATATCTTTGTGATCATTTTCTGTGGGAAAATAGGCCATATTGACTAAACAGCAGTAAAATTACCATGCACACACAGTGCACAGTACATTTACTGGTATTTGGCAGTTCACTTTTTATTCTATATTTTCTCCTAGGAGATAATTTTCATTTTCTATTTAAAATAACTTGCTTGCTGGTGGGTTAAAGGCATTTCACTGAAGGTGAAGGTGGAAAATTGATGAACCAAGATTTATAGAGAAGTATACGTAGGTACACCCTCTCATTGACTCGCTGTTATTTGTAGTACCCTCTCTTGTGGTTCCCATCTTTTGACATACATTGACTTGCTGCTAATTGCAGTACCTTCTTTTGTGCTCCTTATCTTTGGATTTACACTGTATTTCTGGGGTTGTATATTTATGTCCCAGTCCTGCTATATAATTTGGAAGAAATTTTTGGCACATTGCACTTTACTCTAGGTCGAACCTACTGGGGGTTTCTTTGTTACCTATATTATCCACCTCTTGGTTATTTTGAGTGTGAGGACTTTGTTATCATATATTGAATATACTATTATATAATGATTTACTTACATTGTACACCGCTACTATCACCTTCTGGTGACTTTTAATAATGTTTTTATTGTTGTTGTTTTCATCAAATAAAGAACTTTGTATTTTTGAATAATTGGAGTCGTTTGGTGCTGTATATTGGGAACCTTTTTCTCTTTGTAGTTTATGTACATTGCATACCCAATTAGCACATTCCTCCTCCCCATTAAATACAAGTGGTATTCATAAGGTGGTGCTTATCCTCCCATTTTGCTTTAAACTTATAGAGAATATGAATCACAGCTAAAGTGGGGCTCAGATAATTTGGGTGCTGTTAAAAGACAGAGCCCAAATTACTATAAAAACTGCATAATTCATTCACCAGCAATAGCTGGCACCTAAATTGCGTATTTCCCCACTGTCCACGGCGACCTGAAAAGGGTATAATAATTAATGCCGCTGGGACATTTGAAGGAGCAGGGTGAGCTGTTTATCGGCTATACCCTGCACCCAATTTTCCTGGCGGCCTAATTATACGTATGCTGAAAAATAACACAGAAGAGAAAACTTTTAAAGAAAAAGTGAATTGGACCAGGCCCAATGAACAATTGAGCACATTATACAGGCAGTGTGCAGTGCTAGGTAATGGAAGTTGCACTATGTGCAGTGCATGCTACGTTTGTTGTGTAAATCTGGGAAAAATTGCCATGTGCTGTGTGTGCACTGTAATTTTACCACTGTTTAGTGGATGTAGACCATTGTAGTTTCACATGAGCATAGACTTACAAGCATTTGGTAAAAGTGAGTTTTCTCATGTCCACATATTTTTGCAAAAATTCTTATTTTATTATGGTGAAACAAAATGGCCATATTTTCTTGTCATTCATCATAGTTATCATTGTGTTGCTTCCTAATCAACTTCAGGTGGTGCAGGTATTTATTTAGTCCTCCAATAAACTGTTATTAAAAGAACTACTGGGCCCTGGATACCTAAAGGATTAATTGCATCACCCCTCCCACTAGTGGCATACCTAGGGGGGGAGCAGTGGGGGCGGGCCACTCTGGGGTCACCATGGCAAGCAGTACCACTGGAATCCTGTGCAGCCACCTGTGTCTGCTGTGCTTGTTCTCCGCCCAGCTGCAGCAATGTAGAGTATGGCCAGGGCCGGCCCGCTCATGAGGCGGGGTGAAACTTTTGCCTCAGGCGGCAAATTTCTAGGGGCGGCATCCGCCCATCGGTGGGTGCGGGGAGCCGGCCGCCCAGCTGGAGGGGTGGCGGGCAGGACGGGGGTATTGGGCCTAGCGGCGGGGAGGGGGGTCGGACCCCCCCTCCCTCGCCTGGGTCCCCCGTCCTCCGCTCCCCTCCAGCCTTAAATAGATAAGAAGCGCAACTCGTAAGAGGCATTGGGCGGGGAGGACTCACCTCTTCCTCGCTCGATCCAGCGTGCGCTCCACTGACGTCACTTCCTGCAACGCTGCCCACTGTATTGTAAGTGGACGGCGCTGCAGGAAGGGACGTCAGTGGAGCGCACGCTGGATCGAGCGAGGAAGAGGTGAGTCCTCCCCGCCCACTGCCTCTTACGAGTTGCGCTTCTTATCTATTTAAGGCTGGAGGGGAGCGGAGGACGGGGGACCCAGGCGAGGGAGGGGGGGTCCGACCCCCCTCCACGCCGATAGGCCCAATACCCCCGCCCTGCCCGCTACCCCTCCAGCTTGGTGGCGGTGGTCCCTCCCACGGGGGGAGCGGCGGCAGCAATCATTTTTTCCTCAGGCGGCAAAAAGTCTAGGGCCGGCCCTGAGTATGGCCCAAGCAGAAGCCGTGCTCTGCTCTCTCACCTGCTTGCTGAAGTCCAACGATGTCCAACCTCCTGCCACCACTCTGCTCTCCCCTTAGTGGTGGAATCTCTTCCTGCACTTGTGTAATCATGTGATTCAAGAAGAGATGCCAGGCTTTAGGGGGTAAACTGAGCAATGACAGGAGGACTTTGACATGCAGGTGAAATAACAGAGCACGGCTTCCACTTGCTCAATACTGTACATTGCTGACATCAGTGGAAGTACTTTGTAAAGGCCCCCTACTTGTTCCTTGCACTCTAACCCCCAGCTTCACTGAACACTAAACCCCCGGCATAGGTCTAGAATGAAAATCCTCCCTGGGAAGGATTTTCAATGGTACATTAGACTGACCAATGAAATCCTCATTGGCTGATAAGCTAAACCAATTTTGAGTCCCTGCAGGAGGCTAAAAGATGCTTTGCCGGGTCTCCCTGAATACTATAATGCTGTAAAGGAGATTGAGAAATGGTGGCTGGTGTGCACTGTCAGTGCTCCCAACAATACACAGCTATAGGAAGTATGTCTGATGCTCAAAACCAGGATAATTAACCTCATGCCAACCGCCTAACGCAGGATGGCATCGGCAGAGAGGCTCTGTTGTTCCTCCATGACAATTCTAGCTGTATGGATTGGGGCATTATCATCTTGAAAGATTGTTTTTCCTCCAGAAACAGTTCTTGAACCACAGGATGAACTTGGTCGCCCAAAATTCCTACATAGTCTCAGCTGTTAATTCTTCCATGAAGGGAAATCATTGGCCTGGCAGATTTCCAAGAAATAGCACCCCAGATCATCACAAAACCCCTGCCATGTTTTACGGTTGGGAGACGGCAGTCTGGATGAAATGCTTCTTTCGGCTGTCTCCAAACGTACAATCAACCGGAGGTCGGAAATAAGGTAAACGATGATTCGTCAGAGAAAATCACAATTTTCCACTGCTTGAGGGACCAATTCTGGTGGTTTCTACACCACTCTAAACGCTTTGAAACATTTGTCTTTGAAAGCAGGGGTTTTCTAATTGCAGTTCTTCCATAGAATCCAGATTTGTGCAGCTCCCGAAGAACAGTTTTTGTGGAAACTGGGTTCTGTAGGTGTTCATTCAGCTCTGCAGCGATTTTAGGAGCCGTGGTCTTTCGAGCTTTTCTAACAATTTGATTTAGAGTCCGACGGTCTCTCTCAGACAACTTTGACTTTTAGCCACAACTGTGCTTTGCTAAGGATGTTTTTCCTTCTCTTTCAAAGGCAGTCATTACTTTTGAGACAGTACCTCTTGAAATGCCAAGCATTAGGTCAGTTTCTGTTACAATAGCACCTGCCATATGAGCTTGAGCACCAACAATTTGGACTCTTTGGAAGTCTGAGAGATCTGCCATTTTTATAAATTACCGTATTTTTTGCCGTTTAAGACGCACTTTTTCTCCCCAAAAAATAGGGTGAAAAAGTCCCTGCGTCTTATACGGCAAAGGCAGGGAATTCCCGACTTTGAAACGCCCGCCGATACGGACCGCGACCCGCCGCCACGTCGGGAATTCCCTGCCTGTGTGGCTGCACCCGATGTATGCCTCTGCCCGCTCCCCATGCCTGTAATGTGTCCGGCGTGTGTAATATGTTCCCTCCCGCTGTGTGTCTGATCTCTGCGTGCCCCCGCTAGTGTATAATATTCCCGCTCCCCCACCTGCCTTATCTCCCTCCCCCATGTGGTTGCTGGCCCCCCGGGGTGTTAATCTGCAGCGGCTTACCTCTCCGCCTTGCCCACGAGGATTGGAGACCTCCTTCACAGCCGCGCATCTCGCTCTAGTGCTCGGCATGTGGTGATTGCGTCATTATCACATGCCGATCACTAGAGCGAGATGCACAGCTGTGAAGGAGGTCTCCAATCCTCGCGGGCAAGGCGGAGAGGTAAGACGCACTTTTTCTCCCCAAAAAATGGGGAGAAAAAGTCCCTGCGTCTTATACGGCAAAGGCAGGGAATCCCCGACTTACGGACGCCCGCCGATACAAACCGCCGACCATCGGGTATTCCCTGCCTTGCTGCTGTGAGTCCTCCCCGCTTGTCTCCACCTCCCCCTGTGTCGCCGGGTCACCCCCCCTGTGTCGCCGGGTCCCCCTCTGTGAGAAGCGTCAGCGTCAGAAGCTTACCTCCTCCATCTTGCCCGCGGCGATTGAAGACCTCCGGCTCCTGTGGGCGGCTTCCTCTAGTGCCGGCTTGTAATGACGCGTCATTACAAGCCGGCACTAGAGGAAGCCGCCCACAGGTGCCGGAGGCCTTCAGTCGCCGCGGGCAAGATGGAGGAGGTAAGCTTCTGACGCTGACGCTTCTCACAGAGGGGGGGACTTGGCGACACAGGGGGGGACCCAGCGACAGAGGGGGGGACCCAGCGACAGAGGGGGGGGACCCGGCAACAGGGGGGGGACTCACAGTGGGATACACAGTGAGGAGGGCACTCGGGAGGACACTCGGGGGGCCAGGAGCACTTTGGGAAGACACTTGGGGGGGACAGGAGCACATTTGGGAGGACACTGGGGGACACTTGGGGGGGCAGGAGGACACTTGGGGGTACAGGAGGACACTTGGGGGGGACAGGAGGACACTTGGGGAGACAGGACACTTGGGGGGACAGGAGGACACTTGGGGGGACAGGAGGACACTTGGGGGGGACAGGAGGACACTTGGGGGGGACAGGAGCACATTTGGGAGGACACTGGGGGACACTTGGGGGGGCAGGAGGACACTTGGGGTACAGGAGGACACTTGGGGGGGACAGGAGGACACTTGGGGGGACAGGATACTTGGGGGGACAGGACACTTGGGGGTACAGGAGGACACTTGGGAGGACACCAGGGGGGGGACAGGAGGACACTTGGGAGGGACAGGAGGACACTTGGGGGTACAGCACTGACACATGGGGGTACAGCACTGACACATGGGGGTACAGGAGGACAACTGGGGGGGACAGGAGGACACCTGGGGGAGACATGGGGACACAGGAGGGCACCATTTGGGGGAGGTCATTTACAAGACGCTCCTGAAATATGGACGCACCAGGTTTAGTTTATATTTTTTTTCCCTGGTTTTTGCCCTCTAAACCTGGGTGCGTCTTATATGCCTTAGCGTCTTATACGGCGCGTATATATATATATATATATATATATATATATATATATATATATATATATATATATACATTTTTGGTGGTAGAGCATTAGATTACCCATTTGTATGTTTTACCCATTATTTCAAATCACTGGCATCAATCAAGCCCGCTTTTTTTCTATCAGTCACTGCCACTGGCAACCTGGATGATGCATGAAATTCTTTTTCTAATTAACGTCACCTACACAAATAATTTATGAAAACTTGACTTCTTTTGATTTCTGCTTAATTAATTATACATCGACATCTCATGACTTCAGCTTATTAATATATTTATACCTAGGCTCATTTAAAGTCTTTGCAAAGGAAATATTAAAGAATGTGTGTCATTCAATTACTAGCACAACCCTTGGTATTTAGCCCGAGGTTATTAAAAGTGATCCTCAAGTACTGGAAAACATGTCTCTAAAATATGGGTATGAGAAGAGGTCAAACCTGAATTAATCTACATAATTAATATCATCACAGATTGGACCATCAGTTAACACCATACCTATCTGAAAATTAGACACAATGCATAAAAAATATGAACACTAACATAAAAGTGAACTCCTTTGTACTATGCAAGTGACTAAAAGGTTTTTACTAGATATACCAAAGTTAAAATGGGCTTAGAAATGAGCAGAACGCATCTGACAGTCTCTCAAAAATGTCCTTGAACTTTGGGTGGTACCCAAGCCCAGATTTACCTCACAGGAGCCTATAGGCACAGATGTCCTTTAGTGCTTGATAGTAAATCCGCCCACAGAAGAAGAAGAGGCGCCCACACCCGCTACTGCTGCAGACTTAGGCACTTTGTTATTGACCTTAGGAAGCGGGCTAGTACCCGTGAAATGTGCTGTCTTATTATTTGTGCATCATTAAATTTATTTCAACCCACATGGGTTGTTCATTGATGGAGGTAAGACCATTTTAATTATATAGTCTGTGATTTAAAGTTCAAGTTATATCCTGACGTCTCCTATAAGTTTTTTTTTCAGCTATAGTTCAACCCTTCGGGGTAGAATATGGTACATTACATGTCCAAATACCTAAGGAGAGTGACCGACCAGCACCAGCCAAGCAGATCTGGTATACCGAATGGGAAAGGTTATTTTCCCGTAGGTGTTGGTGGTTGCAGGAGTGCAACTTACCCTGGTGAGTATAATCTATAATCTACTCTAGGTTAACCTCCTTTTACCTAACGATACTGCACCATCGGGCTCCTGGTCCCTCTCATTACAGAACCTTGCCGGATGGAAGTATAACCACCAGGAATAATTCCACAAACTTATGGTAAATCTGGCACTGGTGGTACCGCAAATTTTTGTATAAGCTAATTTGCAAAGTTCAAAAAAGTCAAGGGCCAAATTTTAGTCCAGCTTTCCACTGCATATTGGCGGCAGTGGTGCGGACGCACCGCACCATTCCGCCAAAAACAGGCCTTCAGGGAATACCACGTTACTATGCAGTATTTCCTTCCTCTCGGCCAAACAGGAAGTGACGCATGCTTGTGGTTGCTTCTTGTTTTAGGAATACGGAAGTGCACGGAAGCATATTGTAAAAATACACTTCCACGCATGTGTGTCACAAGGTCGCCACAATGCCGCCGCCAACATATTTAAATCCCCTACGTTGCCATAGACTTACATGACTTCCGGTCCACTGCACATTGATGCAGATACAGTACATGCAACAACGTAGTTATATAAACGCATGGAATTGAGCACTTCTGGCAAACCGCACAAATCCTCAGGATCTGGATTTTCAATGTTACCTCTGCCTGATGTGGATTTCCCTCAATTGTCAACCCTTTCTGACACCTTATTGACCCCCCCTCCCCCCATTCAAATCACAAATTGAATGTTTTCCTTTTTTTACATTTTCAAAAAGGAAAAAAAAATCTTAAGTGTTTGGAAAATTGGATCGATTTTTCTATTTATTCAATGAGGCAAGAAAAATTGGACAGATTTCTCTGGTTGGGAAAGAAAATGCATTGTGTATGACCACCTTAACCCTAACTGTTAATTATCCAATACTCACCTTCTATTATCTTCAGTGCTGAGCATTTTGGCTATATTATACCAGAAATGCTGGTACTGAAATGAGCACCCTATCCGACTAACCTAGTACATCATTTCAGCTGAAAAGCCCACAAAATAAACACCCTACCCTAAATTAATTAGGGGGGAGGGATGGCGATGGAAGAATACATATGTGGTTGACCACTTCCCCACCACAGGTTATTTCTTTTTAAAAACCAGAGCAATTTTCACATTTCATGCGCGTCCAATTAATTTGCTAATAACTTTATCGCCACTTGTTTGTTTGTTTTTCGCCACCAGTTAGGCTTTCTTTGGGTGGTACTTTATGCTAAGAATTATTTTATTTTAGCTGCATTTTAAAAGGAATAGTACGAAATGTTTCTTTTAATAATCATTATTTCTCTGTTTTTAGCCATTATAGGTTTAAAATAAAATGTGCCATAGTGGTTAAAACCAACACGTTCTATTAGTTTAATAGCTTATGACTCTGAATTGGTATGTTTTTGTTTGTTACTGACTTCACCTGCTTTTTCTAACCTTGACACACAGTCACTTAATGATCAAGTCTGTGAGCTTTTGGGTTCCTCTGCATCAATCATATATATTTTCCCATTAGAATGAAACAACTCTGATTAGATGTTTTCTGAATTTGAACCCCAGTCACTCAATGACTGACTGTACCAGGTTTGAGGACTGCGCTATGAACAGTGTAAGAATGGCAGCAATTTAAATATTCCTCTTGAAAATAAATAGGTGAATTTTGATTGGCTGTTGTAAGCTTCACCCACTTTCTTGAATAATCCCAGTCACCCAGTGACAAACTGTGGTGGACTTTGAGAACCCTGCCATTAACAGTGTAAGAATGGCTACAGTTTACATTTTTCCTGTGAAATGTGTTTTTTTGTTCCACTCACTTCTTGTAACCTTGACCCACAGTCACTCAATGACCAAGTTCGTGAACTTTTTGGTTCCCGGCATCAAGAATGGGTGAATGGAACAGTTTATCCCTCAAAGAAATCAGATACCCCTTTTATCGTATTTTGACTGCAGTCACTCAATGACCGCGGCAGGTTTAAGGCCTCTGCCATTAAGAGTGTAAGAATGGCAGCAGTTTACATATACCCCTTGGAAGTCAATAGGTGAATTTTGATTGTCTGTTTAAGGCTCCACCTACTTTCTTGAATATTAATCCCAGTCGCCCAGTGACCAACTATTAGATATGGCCCTAACCTCCGATTTTCAGTTCGCGAACCGGGTTTGTGAACCATCGCCAAACGTTCGATACGCGCGAACTTTCGTGAATCGCAATAGACTTCAATGGGGAGGCAAACTTTGAAAACTACAAACACTTATGCTGGCCACAAAAGTGATGGAAAAGATGTTTCAAGGGGTCTAACACCTGGAGAGGGGCATGCCGGAGTGGGATAGACGCCAAAAGTCCTGGGGAAAAATCTGGATTTGATGCAAAGCAGCGTTTTAAGGGCAGAAATCACATTGAATGCTAAACTGCAGGCCTAAAGTGCTTTAAAACATCGCGCATGTGTATACATCAATCAGGGAGTGTAATTACAGTACTGCTTCACACTGACACACCAAACTCACTGTGTAATGCACTGCAAACAGCTGTTTGTGTTGTGACGGCCATGCTGGACTGGTGCACACCGTGGCGAGATTGCTCTTCCTCAGTGATATCAGGTAATGTCTGACTGCCTTATCAACTTTCGATGGTTCTTTCTTTACCATTGTAAAAGCTTACATCTATTTTTTTAAATACTTGTTCTGCTTGCTGTTCCCTAACCTGCAACGAGAATCTGTTATGGAGGGCAAGTCTGCCATTATGAGTGACCACGAGAAATTGCCGGGGAATCAGGGTTCAATTCCGGTCCGGAAAGGGAGCCTAAGAAATGGCTACCACCACCACACATCGAAGGAAGGCAGCAGGCATGGCATGCACGTCCCGAGGTAGTGACAAAAAATAACAGGAGGAATTTCTAGGCTCTGCTGTATATGACACTGATCGACTGTCAAATGCAGAGGATGTGGTACTTGTAGTAGCGCTGGTGGCTGCGGAAGATGAGGCTTTCTGTGTTAAATAGTCAACCCTGTCCTGACAATCTTGGGAGTTGATGGGACGTGTCTTCTTCTGAGCACTGTACTTTGGGTCAGGGCCACATGAAATCACATCAACACGACCTCACACAGACCTGACAGGTGGCCTTCCTCTGGGTCTGCCTCTCCCTCTGCCTCTACCTGTCTTGTCCGTTTTGTCCATATCGGGGGGGGGGGGGGGGGGAATGAAGTGAAAGGTATGCACTGACTTGACTAAAAAAATGTGCAGTCACACAGGTGCAGTTAAGAGGTATGCACAGAGTGGTATATCACACTGCGTGCACTCACGTAGGTAGGTGGGTGCACTTTGAACAACAGGTAGGTATATTCAGTAATGGGTATTACAATGTGCACCTGTCAGTCACACACAGACAGGTAACGGACAGGCACAGTGACACTGCATGTACTCACGTAGGTGGGTGGGTGCACTGACGTGAACAACAGCAGGTAGGTATATGCAGTGGGTATTATAATTTGCACCTGTCACACACAGACAGGTACTGGACAGGCACAGTGACACTGCGTGTGCTCACATAGATGGGGGGGGGTGCACAGTGAACAACAGGTAGGTATACGTAGTGATTGGTATTACAATGTGCACCTGTCACACACAGACAGGTACCGGGCAGGCAGAGTGACACTGCGTGCGCTCACGTAGGTGGGTGAGTGCACAGTGAACAACAGGTAGGTGTATGCAGTGGGTATTACGATGTGCACCTGTCACACACACAGGTAGTAGTCACTGAATGTGCTGGGCCTGGCAGTGGCACACACAGTAGGAATTACCAAGGCTGTCTATGCAACACAAGTGTCAGTGGGACACAAAAAAAAAATAGATCACAAGAACAAGATTAGCTCTCAAAAGAGCTGTTGATGGGGTACTTTTTTTGGCAATAAGTATCAGCAAAGAGCAAGCTAACAAGCCTACAAGAGCCTAACTAATCTTTTCCTATGAGAGTCTGCAGCAGCTTTCCCTTCTTTAATTACTGCAGGCACACGAGTGAGTAAAATGGCTGATGCTGCTTGCTTTTTATAAGGGGGAGTGGCTCCAGGAGGGAGTGTAGCCTGATTGGCTACAATGTGCCTGCTGACTGTGATGTAGAGGGTCAAAGTTGACCCTCATAATGCACTATGGAGGCGAATAAAACTTCCGGGGTTCCACGATCGCGAACCCCGGAATCGTGGAACCCCGGAAGTTCGCTGGGAACCATTCGGGCCATCTCTACCAACTATGCCAAGTTTGAAAACCCTGCCATTAACATTGTAAGAATGGCAGCAATTTACATTTTCCCATTGAAAAAAATGAATTGATGAAATTTGATTAGCTGTTTATGCTCCAGATATTTTCCCTAAGTCCCTAAGGTTACTATGTATGATTTTTTTGCTGTTTTTTTGTAAACAAGGTAACTATGGTTATATAGATGGGGGGGAGGGATTAAAATTGGGGATTTTTTTTTTTAATTACTTTTTGTTTTTTTTTGACAACTATATGTTCCCATACTATCCTGTGTACTAAACAGTACACAGGAAGTAGTGAAGAACTGTAAATGGCGATCAGCATCTCATTGATGCCAGATCATCACTCACTACTGGTACTGTGATTGGTGAATGGGAACACATGTTCCCATTCACCAATTAGTACTCTGTCGCAGGGAGGTAACTGGAGCCATGGAGGTCGGAGGTTTTGGGGTGGGTCGTGGGAGCCGCGCGGGGGTCGTTGCTGTAAACCACTGGATATGTGTATCTACTCCCCTGGTGTTGAAGTGAAGTCCACAGGGGTGTAGATACACTGTCCAGTGGTGCTGAACAGGCAAACCACTTCAGCAAACAATAAATCCTGCAAATAACAGCTCTGCACTCGATAAACCACAGTTCTAAGTTGGTAAAACAGCCCTAACCAAAAGCTATCTGTCCCTAAAACATGCCCTTCTCTCCTTGTCTGTCTCTCTAGCTGTTGCTATCTCACAGAGAATGCAAAAACGTTGTACCGTTCGTGCGGTAATTCACCTTTGCGCGCTAAATGTCGCATTGTTCGCGCGAACGATGCAACATTTAGCGTGCAAAGGCAAATTACTGCGCAACGTTTTTGGTGCACCACGCGCGTGGCCACTTAACGCCATCCAACCCGTGCTGGCTAGTGAACCAAACCCCAGGAGAGGAAAGGGGATGCTCTATAGGACCCAGAGCCCTCCTCCTCCTTAGGTAAGCATCTGTTTTTTTTTTTGTTTGGTTTTATTTGTTGTTGTTTTTTTTAAATTGGCTTCAGGATCACTTTAAATAAAACATGAAACGTATCTTATGAGCCTGGTCAATCCCTTAGAAGATCAAAAGCAAATGTCATTGTATTAGTAGCCTGTGCATGCTAAGTCCTCTGTCCATATCACAAATTATCTCTTTTACATACCTACCTCATTCACTCCACCTATGTTAACCACTTCCTCTATAAACATTAACCCTGTCATTTCCCCATTCCTCCATGCTTCCTCTACACTCTCATTCATCTCTAGATGAAATTCCCAGTGCTCATTATTAGTTCTGTTTGGTGAAACCATTTAATGGGCCGGCATAATAGCTTTTCATAGATAAATTGCAAACCTTTTGAAGTTCATCTCTGTCTTCTTCAATAGAAAATATACTCTGCTTTGAAATATGAGTTGACACTTTGAAATTGTTCGGCATACATTTCCTTTTTCATTAGCGCAAATACAGGGCTGGAAATGGAATTTAATCTAGTGGTAACTTTGGTTATTTTGGAAAGAACATATTTCAAATATTGATGTCGAGAAAATGACTCTGTATCAATTAATGTGAGACAAGAAAGAAAAATCGAGGGATGTGCGCTATGTAACCCCATTTCCAAAAAGGTTGTGATTCTTTGTAAAATGTAAATAGAAAAAAAAAGGAATGCATTGATTTAAAGATCATTTAAACCTCATATTTAATTGAAAGTAGTATAAGGACATCATATCACATGCTGAAACTTAGATGTTGTTTTATGAAAAAAATATGGAAAGGGAATTAATGGATGGAACATCTCACAACCAGTTAGATTAACTAGCAACAGATCAGTCATTTAAAAGCACATACAAAAACTAGAGCACCCCACAGAGGTTGTGTGTCTCAGAAGTAAAGATGGGGAGGGTACACCACTCTGCAAACCAATAGGGCCCATATGCAATTAACTTGTTCTTCTGAGGTTTTTTTTACCTAGGTGATATTTTTTTATACATTGGTCAGGATTTGTAAAGCTTTTTCACCTGTTTTCCTCTGTTTTCACCTTGTCTATGTTACTTTTTTAAGCGCCCAAAGAGCAAAAATATAATTTTAATAAGGTACGAAAAGTAATTTTGAAGTGAAGTTAATCATGAACAACTTACTTTGAGTGATTATGTTGCTAGTAAATGTGCTGAAAGGTTATTTTTATCAATTAGGTGAAACATACGTCATTTATGAGAAGTTTTGTGAATAGAGCCCATTACCAATAAATTGCCTTTTAAGCCACTAGCAAGCAAAAAACAAAAAAAAATCAAAACTAAACTCAAAATAATTTCAATAGTACTTTTTAACCCTACTTTAAGTACTTTTTGTTTACGGACAAGAGGCCACAGGAGCAGCACCCCACAGGCAAGTAATGCTTTTTACACCCAGTCCCACCCCACCCTCACCTCAAACTGCACATTATTATGAACCACTCCTATGGTGAGGCTCATTTTAAACAAAAATCACTAGAGGTGCTCAGTTGCTTTTAAGGGGTGGGAATGTGAGTTTTGTGAGGTGAGTTTTGTGACTCAAGCTTTCTTATTCTTTCTTGTTAGCAAAAGTCATTCTGATGGAAGACAACCCCATTCTTACCAATTCTTTGAAAATGTATTACTGTATAATACTTGCTTGTCTATTCACTTTTTACAGAACTTTTAGAAAAATTAATGTAGACTTCTGTGTATGCAGTCTGTTATCTTAAATGAAACGTTCTCCTGTAGTGAAAAGTGTACTTTAACGTACTGAAATTTTATATCTTGAGGTTTTCCAGCTTGGATTAGAAGACCCGAGAGTCTGCAGACAGTAATACTGCTATCGGTACGAGATGTAGGAACGTTGCCAATTTATATCAGATTCTTCTGGGACCAATGCACAATGACACAAATGACAGCAGCCTGTGGATTCATTTGCAATTTGTAAAGCATTCTTGTGGCTTAATGTGGTAATGGCTTATGAATTCTGGTAAATCAGCAGAAAACAGTCTTGTTATGACTACCTTTTGTGCTACGAGAATTTCTCAATGCCTCGGGAAACGTGTCCTTTTTTCCACTAGCTAATGAAAAGTTTTCTGCTAAGTGTGTGTCTAGAGACTACGCCAACTCACACATGTAGTATTTCCTAATTCTTTAATGTTTAGGAAATCAATATTAATTCTAAAAGTAATTTTAGATCAGTATTCAAGTGCAAGTTTTTAGGGAAAAAAGTTGACGACCGCCAAGAATTGTAAAAATTGATTGATCACCTGAGAAGATGTATTAGATCAAGAAGACATTAGTTCTTGGGATCCCAACAATCACCAAATTAGAAGGTGCACAGATTATAACAATATTTGAAATAGAGGACTTTATGAGCTATATTTATGTACACAGCAAACCGAATAATTTAGGTTTAGGGTGGAAGGAAAATTTAAAGGACAACTATAAAAAGGTTTGTCTGTAAATAGTTTCTGTGCCATTTTTTCAACGTTGGAACAGCCATTGGTAACCAGATGTTGGGGTTGGTATGGACAGGGCAAGTTCTAGGTACAATAGGGCCACTGGGCAAAATTAACCTGCTGCTCTCTGAGATATCACATTCCCCCATGCACTGGGTCACTAACAAGATGCAGCCAGTTAGGATAAGGATAGGAATACATAGAGCCATGGACTAAGATAGGAGTGCACCCGCTGGGACTGGTGAGAGGCTACACTGCCAAAAATGTTGCAGGGGCCCCAGGGACTACACTATAGTTAGGGGAGACTTGGGGGGGATCAAGTAGCTGGCTCAGGGCTCTGAGGCAATTGTTCAGTTTGCCCTTATGAATGTGGTGGCCCTGGATCACTTGAGAGAGCTGTTCTGCTCTGACATTGATTATACCCATTATTCCAGTACAAGGATATGTATATCAAAAATACTTTGCTGCCTTGATCGGATCCCAAGCCTCCAACCCTCGGCACCTCTTCGCCACCTTCAACTCCCTCCTTAACCCCACCACTCCTCCCCCCACCTCCGCCCTCTCAGCCACTGATCTGTCCACCCACTTTACCGACAAAATAGCCAGCATCCGACGGGAAATCTCATGCCTCCACTCCACCACCTCTTCCTCCCCCACCAATACCTATTCCCCACCCCACCCACCACTCACTGCCTTTACTCCTATCACAGAGGACCAAGTCAGCCGTCTCCTAGCCACTTCTCCTGCCACCTCCAGCCCCCTAGACCCTGTGCCATCCAAATGCCTCCGTCCTCACTTCCCTGTTCTGGCTCCTGTCCTGACCACTCTGTTTAACCTCTCCCTATCCACGGGTACCTTCCCCTCTGACTTCAAACAGGCCACTGTACTTCCCCTACTTAAAAAACCCTCACTAGACCCCTCACTTCCATCCAGCTACCGTCCCATCTCCTTACTCCCTTTTGCATCTAAACTCCTAGAGCGTTTAGTCCACCAACGCATGCCCCATCACCTTGACTCCAACTCCCTGTTTGATCCCCTAAAATCAGGATTTCGGCCAGGCCACTCCACCGAGACTGCCCTCACCAAGGTCGTCAATTACCTCACGCTTGCCAAGGCCGAAGGAAAATACACTATCCTTCTCCTCCTAGACCTCTCATCAGCATTCGACACTGTTGATCACTCCCTGCTACTCCAGTCCCTGCAATCTGTGGGTATCCAAGACCGTGCCCTAGCATGGTTTTCCTCCTACCTCTCAAATCGCTCCTTCAAGACCTCCTTCAATGGTTCCTCCTCAACCTCCTTCCCACTTTCAGTTGGGGTCCCCCAAGGCTCTGTTCTTGGTCCCCTGCTGTTCTCCATTTACACCGCCTCCATCGGAAAACTCATCTCCTCTCTGAGTTTCAACTATCACCTATATGCAGATGACACCCAGATTTACCTCCATACCACTGACCTCTCCACCACCACCATGGAGAAGGTATCCTCTGGTCTCTCAGCTATTTCATCGTGGATGTCTGCCAGGTTCCTAAAATTAAACCTGGATAAGACTGAGCTCCTAATCTTCCCGCCCGGTGCTGCTTCACCCCCCACTGACCTCTATGTCACTGTCAATGGCACAATCATTCATCCAACCACACAAGCCCGCTGCCTGGGTGTCACCCTAGACTCGGCCCTCTCCTTCACCTCCCACATCCAAACCGTAGCTAGAGCCTGCTATTTCCACTTACGCAACATCTCCAAGATCCGGCCTTTCCTGACCCCAGACACTACCAAACTCCTTGTCCATGCCCTCATCATCTCCCGCCTGGACTACTGCAACTCCCTCTTGTCAGGCCTTCCTCAAAACCGCATCGCCCCCCTGAAATCCATCATGAACGCAGCAGCCAGACTCATCTACTCCTCCCACCGCTCTTTCTCCACAACTCCCCTACGCAAATCCCTTCATTGGCTTCCAATTCACTTCAGAATCAGCTTCAAGATCCTATGTTTGGCATACAAATCCTTACACAAGTCCTGCCCAACCTACATCTCTGACCTGGTCAGCAGATATACACCTGGCCGCCCACTTCGCTCCTCCAACGACCTCCTCTTAACCACCCCACGCATCTCGCACTCCCATGCCAGACTGCAGGACTTCACTAGAGCTGCCCCTATCCTGTGGAACTCTCTCCTGCTGCCCATCAGGCTCACTCCCACCTTCAACACCTTCAAAAAAGCACTCAAAACTCACTTCTTCAAGGAGGCCTACATCAACTCAACACTACCCTAATCCTTTCTGCCAATAACTTCTTGATGCACCCCCTCCTTTTGTGTTACCAACCCCTCCCTCTAGATTGTAAGCCTTTGGCAGGGCCCTCTTCCCTTGTGTATCATACTTGACTGTGTGCACTTTACCCAGAATTTGGAACTGGTAATTTTTTACCACTACCATTCCAGTTTATGATCTGGCATTGTACTATTATCTGCATTGTGTTGCGTATCTTATTGCTATTCCCTGTATTGTTGTATCTATGGTCTGTTACCTGTATTGTTCTGTCACCCCTGTTATCATTGTCTGTAATCCTATTTATTGTACAGCGCTGCGTAATATGTTGGTGCTATATAACTCTAATAAATAATAATAATAATAATAATATATCAAGGACATAGAAGAAACTTAAAGAATTTATATATAAAAATACAATAAGTCTTTATTGAAGACAACACTTGTGCAAAAATATTCATAAAAAGTATCTTTCAGGAAACATTTTGCATAGGAAAGAATGGCGAACATACAGCAGTGATTAACATCAAGATTAGTGCAATTGTAAATATTGAGGCAACAACGTCGACTTGTTTCGGGATAGACCCTTCATCAGGCCTCCACATGTAAAGACAAATCTGTATAGTTAACACATGTTCTTGAAAAACATCTGGACAATATGAAGCCAGGTATGACCACTCATCCAATTTTCAAACACAGGAACTGCACATGGCAGGAGCTGGAGGAGAATGACAGCCATTCTCCTCCAGCTCCTGCCATGTGCGGTTCCCGTGTTCGCACTAATCTTGATGTTAATCACTGCTGTATGTTCGCCATTCTTTCCTATGGAAAATGTTTCCTGAAGGATATTTTTTATGAATATTTGTGCACAAGTGTTGTCTTCAATAAAGACTTATTGTATTTTTATATATAAAATCTTGAAGTTTCTTCAATGTTCTTGATATACATATCCTTATACTGGAATAAAGTCTATATGGGTGTTATGGCACACCTCAGAGGTTATTGTTCTTTTTGTTTTCCTCTATACGGAATATTGATTATACACATCTCTACCTGCCTCTGAAGGGGCCCATACACCTAACAATTTTCCCACCGATATACTGTATGGCCGATTTGATCACAGTGATCGAATCGGCTGTGAAATCGCCACGCACACCGCTGACAGAATGATCGATTTCCGTCCGAATTCGATCGTTCCCGTCGATTCCTGTCGATCCGTCCGTGCGGAAGATTTCTCTCGATCGCTGGCGGGTCGGGAGTGTGTCGATAGCAGCGTTCGAATGCCCGCCAGCCGACGCAATACAGCAGGTATACATTACCTGTTCCGGCCGGCGCGAGTCCCCTGGTCCTCGCTGTCTTTTTTCTGCGCTTTGTTCCGGACCAGCTGCAGCTACACAGAACTTCCTGTCCCGGCAGGAAGTTTAAACAGTAGAGCGCCCTCTACTGTTTAAACTTCCCCTGGACAGGAAGTTCAGTAGCTGCAGGAACGGTCTGGAGCCCGGAGCGGAGAAGAAGACAGCTGGGACCAGGGGACTCGCGCTGGCCGAAACAGGTAATGTATGCAGGGGGGGGGGGGGGGGCGGCAGCAGCGACAGCTCCACAGATTGTGATCGGTTTCAGGCTGAAATCGATTCACAATCCGTTTGCAGTAAGGTGGCCATACGATCCCTCTCTGATCAGATTCGATCAGAGAGGGATCTATCTGTTGGTTGAATCACCTTAGACTTATAACAGAATGTATGTGTAACCCGTTGATGAGCACAGAGTCTGCGGCACTATAAATGATTAAGTTTTAATTCACAAAACAGAAGCACACAGTGACATTCCCGACCTATGATACTAAAACAAGTAAGAGAAGAAGGTAACACTAAGTTTTGCTGATTCCTTGTGATGAAAAGTATGCAATAGAGGAGATTAGTTAAAACAACAATAATAACTACAATGAAAAGACTCTGTCATGACTCTGCACTACACACCATGACACTAGAGGCATTTCAAATCATTTCACTCTTATCACTGAGGAAAAATCCTGTCTTTTAGTAAACAACTGGAACTTTTCTTTTTAATTGAAAAAGTGGTAGATAACGTTTCAAAAAGGACTTATATAAAAATGTATTGTTACATAACTCAGCCCAAAAGAACATGAAATTAAGCATTTCTTCATAGTTGTATTTTAGAGCTTGTGTCGTAACCAGAACAATGGTGGGTGTATGGACCTAGGCTTCCAACACAGATTGTTATTTGGCAACCTCTATTAGTCTACTTGATAACATCTGCAGTACCAGGGTGGAAACCTGTTTAACCACTTCACCACTGAGGGGTTTTACCCCCTGAGCACCAGAGCAATTTTCACCTTTCAGCGCTCCTTCCATTCATTCGTCTATAACTTTATCATTACTTATCGCAATGAAATGAACTATATCTTGTTTTTTCCGCCACCAATTAGGCTTTCTTTAGGTGGGACATTATGCCAAGAATTATTTTATTCTAAATGTGTGTTAATGGGAAAATAGGAAAAATGTGGGAAAAAATTAATTATTTTTCAGTTTTCGGCCATTATAGTTCTTAAATAATGCATGCTACTGTAATTAAAACCCATGAAATGTATTTGCCCTTTTGTCCTGGTTATAAAACCATTTAAATTGTGTCCATATCACAATGTTTGGCGCCAATATTTTATTTGGAAATAAAGGTGCATTTTTTTCAGTTTTGCGTCCATCCCTAATTACAAGCCCATAGTTTATAAAGTAACAGTGTTATACCCTCTTGACATAAATATTTAAAAAGTTCAGTCCCTAAGGTAACTATTTATGTATTTTTTTCAATTGTAAATTTTTTAATTTTTTTTTAATTACAAAAAAAAATGGGGAGTGTGGGAGGTAATGAGTTAATTTTTTGTGTAACACTAATTTATTTCTATGTAAAAAATGCTTAGGGTGTAGTTTTACTATTTGGCCACAAGATGGCAACAGTAACTTTTTGTTTAATGCGACCTCCAAGCGTCCTTCCGGATGCTTGGAGGAAGTACAAGGAGGCTGGCAACGTGGGTTTTTTTTCACAATGATCGCACTGCCCATCGGAGAGCAGCGGACCATTGCGGGGCTTAGATCAACGAACGGGAATGGATTTTCCCGTTCATTGATCTCCGAGCGGGCGGCGGCGTGTTTACTAGCGGCAGGCAGCGTGTTTACGAGCGGGAGTGCCGGCAGCGCGGAAAGTACGGATTTCTCCGTCCCTTGGGGTTAAAGGATGGAAAAAGGGACGGAGAAATTCGTACAGGCGGGGGTAAAGTGGTTAAAGAAGAGATCTCCCATCAGTTGATCCAGAATTTAATAATCAAGTTGGGCGAACCAACAGTAGCAAAACTGAAGCAGGATATGGAGAAGAGGTCTGGTCTGTTTTTTTTTTTTATCCCAAACGATTCAGCTTCAGGTCATTGTCAGGGTGGGAGGACCCAGGGGAGAGTGTTTATGCCTTTCTTAGGCTGAGTACAGGTGACAGATACCCTTTCTGCTTCCAGGACATTGACATTTAACTAGGTTTTTAGCTTTCGTTGTTTTCATGTATTTATACAGCACCTTTGTTGTCTGAAATGAATATCAGTCTCTGCTATAAAATAGGCAAAAAACTCAGCAGTAGAACTGAAGACTTGTGACAGTGACAATTTACAATTTACAGTATCCAGGTGCCTAGACACCACTGTTTCTGTTCAATTGTATGCATAGATGCTCATGTGTCAGGCCTCGTTCACACTAGTGCGATTCTGTCCGCTTCTGTCTGCTTTTCAGCAATGTGTCTCAATCTGCAACATTGATGTGCTGAAAAAAAGCGGACAGAAGAGCACTAATAAATGTGAACAAGGCCTTATCTTGTAATGCCCATGCGTTATCTTCTTTTATTTGTTTATTGTACAAATGTGTCAATTTATTGTGTGAAATTTGCAAAATTCGACTTTTAATAAAATTATGTATGATATAAGAGTTAAAGTGGATCCGAGATTACTGTAACTTTTACTCATTGCATAAGTGTGCCCCTTACATATAGTTTATAGGGCATTCCTCAAGCCAAATACTTTTTCTTGTTTACTTGTTTGTTTGTTTAAATACCCGTATTCCCCATAAACTAAACAAGCCTCTCCCACAGCTCCTCCAGTGCCTAGGCATTCTGAGTCCCATGTAGCAAGTGCTCATGGTAGCTCAGTCTGGGGAGGCTTTTCCCAAAGGAGAAGACGTTACCAGCCGTGAGCTGCTGAGACTTCAGAGGCAACAGGGCGGAGAGGGGAGGAGAGAGGAGTGGTGTTTTCACAGGCTGAGGGGTGGAGATGCAGAACAACTTTCCTGTGTAATGTTTACAAGCAGAATATGGCTGCTCTCATTGTATTACATGAAGAAATAATGATATACTGTTTAAGCTGTTTACAGCTATATTTGCTGTGTAAACTATCTAAACTTTTGATAAGATAGATAGACAAGTTACTTATTATAGTTAGTTTGTCATCTCAGATCTGCTTTAATCTGGAATGTATCATTTCTTTGTTTGTATGCTTGTTTTATTAAATAGGAAGTACCGGTAAACTTTCCACACCCCAAAACTAAACGCTAGGGCCCATATGCAATTAACTTTTTCTCCTGAATTTTCTCCTAAGTGATAATTTCACAACTTGTAAATAAATGCCTTTTAAAACTACCAACAAGTGATAAAATGCTCAAAATAATTTTGATATTTCTTTTTTACCTAGTTTTTAGTACTTTTTCATTTGCACACTGCTGAAAACTTATTTTAAAGAGAAGATAAAACTATAACTCTTAGGAGAAGACTCAGGAGAAAAAGTGAATTGCATATGGTCCAAGGTGATTTCTAGTTAGGGTTTTATTATATGGTTAGAAAGTATCATTATCTTAAGCAGGAATAAGAGTCCGCATCTTCTGTTCACAGTTGTGTGCTAATTTCTACAAGCACACTCGATTCCTCTCATTACCTAAGTGCAGTCAGCTGTGTTACAGAGCTAAGAGCAAGACACAACAGCAGACAGTTAAGCTAATATAGTCAAGCTTGTTAAAATTAATGTGATCTGTATAGCTGCCTTAAAGGGATTTTTGTTTCTTACAAAAGTTGAATTATACTCTAGTAAACCTCAACTTACTTTGCTTCATTTGACCCTATCTTTGTCATGTTTTACCAACCTAGATAAGGTTTTTCTTGTTTTGCTTACCAGATCTGCCACATTTGCAGTCTCCATATCATGGGGATGCCATGTTGCAATCTGAAGCTTCTGGAAATCATGTTACTAGCAGAGGTTTTTTAAATGAGTCCCAGTAGCTGATCCAGTCAATAAAGGACTTGTTTTTCTTCTGGAACTCCTCAAGCAACAATTTGTCTATGCTAGATAGACACAGCAGGGTCAAACTCTATGAGTTCACATGGATGACTTGCAGTGGTGACCTCACTGTCTAGCAGGTCTACCAGATGTTCCAGAGTAAAAGTTGAGCATATGTTGTCTTTAGGTTCAACTGGGATGGAATTTGGTTCAGTGGGATGGAACCTAAGCAGGACATTACCAAGTCAGCCGTCACCAAGTCAGTCATTTCTGAACAGTTGGCAATTACCCACTAGACATGACATACAATGATTTTTTAATGTTTTTTTGTATGTGATTGAGTTGTATGGTGGCATAGTGGATAGCAATCTTGCCTTGAAGCCCTTCAACTCCCAGTCTATCTGCACAGAGTTTGTATGCTCTCCACCATGTCTGCATGGGTTGGGCACTCGGTTTCTTCTCACATCCCAAAAACATACAAATATGTTAATTGGCTTCCTCCCAAATTGGCCTTAGACTACAATGGACATATGACTATGGTAGGAATTAAATTGTGAGCCCCTCTGAGGCACAGTTAGTGACTTCACAATATACTCTGTAAAGTGCTACAGAATATGTTGGTGCTTTACAAATACTTAATAGTAATAAGGAGATTACTGTCTCCCAAAAGTCTACCCATTTACGATGTTGAGAGCTGGCCATGATTGATAACTGCATAGTTTTGTATTGCATCAAGGAATAGAAAGCTGACAGTGGAAGCAGCAGTGTGGTTACAGATCATATTAATTCTGGAATTTAATCTAGTATAAGGAAGATATCAATAATTTACACGATCTGATTGAGTGTGGCCAACTTACACTTAAGTTCTCTAAAGAAGTGTGTGCTCTCCTATCTACCACTTCTGTGCATGGCGAGTTAGTTCATTTCACTACTAACATAGCCAGAGCCCCTGGGTCTGCTTTTCTGATAAAAGCACTGCATAATTTATCCACTTAATTCTATCTGGATGGATATGTCTGTCCAGATAGTCTGCCCTGCTGCCGCTGAGCCAGGTGTGCGATTGTGCACGCTCCTACCACCTTCCGTTAGCCCAGAGATCAATAAATGGGAGAACAGTTCCCATTCATTGATCTAAGTCCCCGTATGAAAGATCAACGCTGTCAATGAGATGGCTCTGTCTTTCATAAATCCCCTTCTACCCCATCCATGCTTTACTTCCACTTGTGTAGTAATACTACACATGCAGAAGTAAGCTCCGAGGGCATCTTGTGGCCAAATAGTAAAATTATATCTGGAAATAACATTTTTCAGATAATGACAGTTTTGTTAAAATTAGTCCCTTACCTCCCACACACCCCAATAGCTACAATAATAAAAATACAAAATAGTTACCTTAGGGACTGACATTTTTTAATACATATGTAGTAAGGTATATTACTGTTATTTTTTAAATTATGGGCTTGTAATAAGTGATGGACGCAAAATTGAAAAAAATGCTTCTTATTTCCTAATAAAATATCGGCACCATACACTGTGATAGGGACATAATTTAAATGGTGTAATATCCGGGACAAATGGGCAAATGAAATACATGGGTTTTAATTACGGTAGCATGTATAAATTTCAAACTATAATGGCCGAAACCTGAGAAATAATACATTTTTCCTAATCTTTCTGTTAAAATGGATTTAGAGTAAAATAATTCTTAGCAAAATGCACCACCCAAAGAAAGCGTAAATGGTGGCGGAAAAACAACAAGATATAGATCATTTCAGTATGATAAGTAGTGATAAAGTTATTGGTGAATGCATGGGAGGTGAAAGTTGCTCAGATGCATAAGGTGAAACAACACTGAAGGCTGAAGTGGTTAAACAATAGTATGCTCTGTTGCAAATATTGCAGACTCCTTTGTTAAAGGATAGGTAAATGTGCTTATAGCTAATAGTGACTATGAAAAGAGTAGTTTAGAATTTTATTTACTCTAAATTACTTAAAGTGGACCCAAATAAAAAATACAAGATTTCAGAAATAAAATCTATTTTCTAAATTATAATAATAAATAGCAGCCTTTTTTCAGCTGCATGATGACAAATATAAAATATTTTACATTTATTGGAGGAACCCCTCCCTTCCTTTCAAATTGCCGGGAAATAATCGAGCAAACTGGTGGAGTAAATGGTGTCCGGCAATGGAGGAATTGCTAATGGCTGGCCCCAGTATAACCCTAGCTATGAAAAGAAAAGGCTGAAAAGCATGCACTGAAATGCTCATAGGTTTGAAGGAGTGTTTATTTATCTTTGTATGTGTCAGAGTGGTGCAACTACATATTTTTAATTAAAAAAAATGTTTGGTTTGGGTCCGCTTTAAAAAGGAATGGAAATCAAACTACATAGTTATTAATAAGTACATTTTACAAAAAATAGACAATACACAAACATGCAAACAACCAGTTTATACAATAACCTTAAAGTGAACCTAAAGTAAAAATTAATTTATAAAGTCATTCATTCTATGTGTAGTATGGATGAATATAGAAAAAAATAGAACATTAGTAATATGGAAATGAGTCTCATGTTTTTATTTTTAGTTTAACCACTTAATCCTATCTAGATGACGATAGGCACTCGTTCCCTGCGGCATTTACAGGGCGGCAATTGGAGAAGGGGAACTAATGTTTCCCGATCCAATAACAGTGCCTGGAATGAATGGATATGACCCCGATCGAGGTCTATTTCCTTTCCTTTCATAATAATGAAAGTAAAGGGATGTGTAGGGTAAAAAAAGGACACTTCCTGGTAACCCAGGATAGTGTTTGCAGCACTATCTAATGGCAAAAAGGTAAAGGTACATTTTATTATTAAATTTTAAATAAAAAATAATAAAGTTAATCCCTTCATAAAAAACACAATAAAAATACAGTAGTAATAGTTGCCTTAGGGACTCAGCTTTTTTAATATGTATGTCATGAAGGTATATTACTGTTATGTTAGCAAATAAGGTCTTGTAGTTTTTCACTGATTAAAAAAAAACAAAAAAAAACACAAGACAGAAAAAAAACCTTTATTTCCAAATAATATATTGTCGCCATACATTGTACTAGGAACATAATTTAAATGTTGTGATAGCCAGGACTAATTGGCAGATAAAATGTGCGGGTTTTATTTAAAGTAGGATTGCTTATTTTAAAAATATAGGGGATGGAATTATATTTTCATATAAAATGCATAGAAAATACTGTAAAGTGACTTGGATCAGGCTCCTTGTGTCTCTAAAGAGTACCTGTTACTTGAATGTACTTTCATGTAAGGTCTATGTCAACCCCAGTGAAAAAAAGTAAATAAAAAATAATAGGTAAAAAACAAGGGAGCGTGACGGGGAGTGTGCGGATGGGCTGCACATGTTCAATACATCCTGAGATAACAGGGCATCTACCAGAGGATCTAGGCAGCAGAGGAGAACAGCGAGGGACCAATTAGACTGGAAGAAGCCCCAGGTATGCATCATTTTTTTTTGTGGTTGTTTATCTCGGGTTTACTTTAAAGGCTTACTTTACTTTAATGTCTGCTTTTAATATATATAGTTTGCAGGGTTTTCAATGAACTATTCCTTGATGCATTAGAAAAATGTTAAAACTGGCTTGGCTATCAGAAACATAATTTGGGATTGGCAAGAGTTGCTACACTGCAAACCTTTTGTCTGTGATGCAAATGGAAAATGTATATGTGACTGATCAAAGTCAGGATAGATCTGCATGACTTACATTGGTTGTTCTATATATTTTTTTCTATTTTGCGCAATGTTCTCACCCCTCTGAGGAGTTTCCTCACTAGTTTTATGACATCTTCCTCAGTCAGCACATTGATTTATTTTATTTGGCATAGCAACATACCATTTGTATTGTTAAAGCACTCTTTTACTCCCTTCAGTGCAGTTATTGGCTTGCAGTTTGTCAAAACAATACTGTGACACCTATTTGACAACAGTCTATTTTACTCTGGCCAGGATACAGTGGGGTAAAGGGTAAGTCATAAGTTTACGTAGAGATTTTCTTTGAAACACAAGTGGCTATAAAGATATAGAGAAGATAAACCACCTATATGGAGAGCTATTAAGTGAGGTTAGTAGAAATAGCAGATATGACTGACCTCATGATGTACTGAAGCAGTGTGGCCATCGATGATTACCTCGTAAGGTTAGTCTCCATGGAGAAAGGCACACAGAAGTGGATGAGACAGAAAATGATTTGAACAAATGGTGCATGCCGCTGAATTTTGCCACCTCAAGCAAGGAATTTGTTAGAAGGAAAAACAAGACATCCCAAGGTTACCATAGTATGAATTTTTTTCCGGCCTTAAATCCTTTATATGACTGAGGAAGTAGCTGGCAATTTCCTTTTCTCAAAAACGATTCTATTTATCATCTGGGTGAAATTCTTAAAGCCATTTTGGAACTGTTATTTCATCTTTGCAAGAATCAGCATTACACAAAAGTGCATAGAAAGGCTGTAGAAGCTATCGTGGCTGCTATGGTGTCCAGGAGCAGATAGGGACACTGCTTGTCCCTAATGTGACATTTTTTGTGCCAGTTACTTTTACTCATATTGGTCAGCAGTAAGGATGGAATGAATTGTTCACATTAGAACAGTTCATGGACAGCCTATCTGTGAGCTACTTCCGGGTCAGCGAGGTCCGTCTGTAGTACGCAGGTGTTGGCGCGTGTCCATGATTGTGCGCATGTGCACAATGTCACGATTACACAATCATGACATCCTGCCCGTCCATGGGCGGACGATTGAGTAAGCATGCTGCCAGGACAGCACCTGCGTACTAATGACAGACCTCACCAACCCAGAAGTAGCCCAGAGGTAAGCTACCAATGGACTGTTTGAGTGTGAACAATGAGTAAGCATGCTGCCAGCACAGCACCTGCGCACCACTGACAGACCTCACCAACCCAGAAGTAGCCCAGAGGTAAGCTACCAATGGACTGTTTGAGTGTGAACAATGAGTAAGCATGCTGCCAGCACAGCACCTGCGCACCACTGACAGACCTCACCAACCCAGAAGTAGCCCAGAGGTAAGCTACCAATGGACTGTTTGAGTGTGAACAATGTGTTCAATCCCTAGGCAGTAGTACACAGGAAGAGGTCCAGGATGTGTGCACTGTGGGGAATATGTAAACCAGTGGGTACTTACACATCTTAAGGCAGCAGGGAAATGGTGCTGAGTGTTGCATCATCTCTCCTGAAGAGTTTTCAAACTAAGTAAAGCAACATGAGGTTGGTCACTAGGAATGAGCAGGGGATTCATGGCGAATCTGACTAATTTGCTCTGCTAATTATCATTATTACCTGACACCAAAAATGTGCCATGAGCTACATTTTTGCATTAAAGCCTCTGATGCTGAATTTTATGGTTTATTGAAAAACCCGCATG
This sequence comes from Hyperolius riggenbachi, assembly GCF_040937935.1. Taxonomy (NCBI): domain Eukaryota; kingdom Metazoa; phylum Chordata; class Amphibia; order Anura; family Hyperoliidae; genus Hyperolius; species Hyperolius riggenbachi. Next base: position 447,231,861 of record NC_090648.1, read on the forward strand.
CATGCTATTATCGCCAAATTTAAGGCCCAATAGTGGGTATCATGTAAAAAACTGTTTAAAAAGACTTGGCACGTATACAGTATTTGAAAAAGACAGAGGGTAAGAATGTGGGGCACTTACATGACCCTTTTTGTCATCTGCAGTAAAGGTGTTGCTGCTCTGGTAGGTTAGCTTCTGCTGAATAAGTTAAGAAAAAGTGGGGGGAAGGCTGCGCATCCCTAGACACATGCTGCAATGGAATGGTTAATCGCACAGGCATACACTGCCTCTATTAGACTGAAAAATGCATGCCCTGCATCCAAAACAATGCTACCATTTATTACGCTAGGAGGAACTTTAGCTTCCAGTATGGTTTGCATGCAAAGTATATTATACTAGACACTTGCGCCACGGTGAAGCAGACCTCCGGGCAAGTGACCTAACCTAAAATTAAAACCTTGGGAGCAGCTAAGCAAAAAAAACGTGTAACTTACATTTTGTTGGAGAGCGAGGAGAACGCCAGCGCATACCACTAAGGCTGCATCTGAAATGACCACCAGCTCAGTGTGCAGCACCTATATAGACTCTGTGCACATTTCGTATTCAATTCAGATGCAAATCATATGCAAATCTGCTACTACTTATTATGCAAACAGGAAACCTAGAAGGAGGGGCTGGGAGCAGCTAACCTGATAGTTATACATTTACAAAGTTAAGAAAACGTAGGGGGAAGGCTGCGCATCCCTAGACACATGCTGCAATGGAATGGTTGATCGCACAGGCATACACCGCCTCTATTAGACTGAAAAATGCATGCCCTGCATCCAAAACAATGCTACCATTTATTACGCTAGGAGGAACTTTAGCTTCCAGTATGGTTTGCATGCAAACTATACAGTACTAGACACTTGCGCCTGCTGAATAAGTGTATAAAGGTTTTCTGTGAACTGTATGTAATAAAACAGGAGTATGGCCGGCCCTACCATGGAGCAGACGGAATCACGTGATTCAGGACAGCAGACTGTAGGGGGCAGCATCAACTCTACACTCAGCTGATCTTTTTCAGTCTCTTCCTCTGCTCTGATGCTTCTGCCTGACTCACTGAGCACTGAGCTTGCTTGCTGTTAGTCTGTGTGTGCTGGCACAACCCTTGAATAAAAATGCACTGCTCTCTGCTAAACCTGCCTCCTCTCCATGGGTCATTCTGCCCTCTGAATTCCCTGTGCAGATAAGATTCAGTTGATTCCTATGCATGTATGACTGAGGAAAGCATGGTGTGTGTGTGTGTGTGTGTGTGTGTGTGTGCGCACCTGCTGGCTGAGCCAGCCACCTGTAGGCCCAGCCATTCACTTAAACATCTGCACTCAACGGAACTCCTATCAGCACTCATTCACTCACCAATCAGCATCCAGCCCAATCAAAGTAAAAAGGGGTCCGCCACAGAGATTAATATAAATTGCAGCAATATCTATCTATCTATCTATCTATCTATCTATCTATCTATCTATCTATCTATCTATCTATCTATCTATCTATCTATCTATCTGTCTGTCTGTCTGTCTGTCTGTCTGTCTGTCTGTCTGTCTGTCTGTCTGTCTGTCTGTCTGTCTGTCTGTCTGTCTGTCTATCTACTGTATCTATCTTTCTATCTATACAAATGTAACAAATGTAACATTATCTGGGACTTAGGTAGGCTTGGGATATGGGTTCTGAGGAAGTGGGGAAGTTTTCTATCCCAGCGGTTAGTGAGGCCTCTGAGTCAGTGTTGATCAGGCCTACCTGGTCCATGCTTTGTTGGAGTCTGATCCTCGACTTCTGCGGGCTGCCCATTGAAGGAGATCCGAGATCAGAGCTGTCTTCTGCAGACTCTTTATCTGTTATATCCCTAGAGGTGGAGGCGGATTCTGGGATATTTCTGTGTCGGGGAGAGATCGGGAGTTGCTCTGCACCATGTGAGCTGGGAGCGCCGGCGCCATCTTGCCTCGCTTTTGCCGCTCTGAGCTGCATCTCAGTGATGAAGTCCGTCAGCTTCTTCAGTTGTTTCTTTTGCTTGCGGGATGTTTCAACGTCCATCTGCGGATCTTCCATCTCATTTTGCGGTGTAAAGTGGCTGGCCTGGAGGATGTATATAGCCGGTTTTATGCTGCTATAGCCGGAGCTCTCTGGTTATGCTGCCATCCTTGCAGGCCATGCCCCCATTATCTGTGACTTAAAGGGACCCTGAGTAGAAGCTGAAAATGCCATAATGAACTTACCTGGGGATTGCTCCAGCCCCCCCCCCCCCCCCTTGTGTCCCCTCCGTTCTTCACTCAGTGGCTCCGTTAACTGCTGGACTTGTGCAGAAGTCGCGAGCAACTGCACATACACGGTCCTTCTACACGCCAGTCTCGCTCGTGTGTCCGTTGCTGTTAGCTGTTCTCTAAAGAGTGAGCTGTGTGTGCAGAACTCTCATGGCAATGGGTGTGCGAGCAAGATAGGCCCATGTAGAGGCTGCAAATGCACAATTGTGCATGATTTCTGCCAAGTTTGGCGGCTAACCTTGGCATCTTTACTGCTAGCAAGGTATCAAACTTGAAGTGTGTTTCCTCCCTTACTGTTTGCTTTATGTTTTTAGGATTAAAAATCAGGTCTCCTACATCAAAGTTAGTGCTCTTACCAAGTTTACTATTCAACCAATGCAGACAACTGTTGCTAACCTGATACTTTTGGTAGGTTAAGGACTTCCTACATTTCCAGATATCCAACATCTCAGTGACTCCTCCACATTCTTATCTCTGATCTGTTCATTCAGGAGTCAAACATATACCTTGCAAATACCCAGCAGAACCCACCGCGAAACCGCTGAATGTATACTTGCTGTTACAGTCTAATAATGGATGATTGTGAGGCCGCGCTGTGCTGTATACACACACATGAAAAAAGAAGAAAAAAGTGAAACTCTACTTCTTTCATAACTAGCAAAATGCTTTCCTTGCAGCGAAGATCTTGTCCACTTCAAATATGAAAACAGGTCAGCAGGGCAGCTGTTCAATTTATATTCCCTTCCACAAGCCTGGCTTACACCATAGAAGGCTTGAGTTCTAATAAACCGTACTGAGAGAGAAGGAAAAGTAAATACGGAAAGCACACATTATATATTAGAGCACTCGTTGCCACATATGCCCTTACCTCTCACTGGTTTTTAGAGGAGATCTGTCTGCTGAGAAAGTCATTTCATACTTCATTAACCCCTTCCAACACAATACTGAAAGAAAAAGAGGGGATGGAGGTCTCACTCTTCTATGGGCATGATTTTGCATAGGATGACTTAATAAACATTGTCGCTGATTCACCAGGAGCCTTAGAGCATTGAAGTGAGTTATGTGGCTATAGAGTGTACTGGTTAAAGGCTTTGCCTTTGGTGTAGGAAGCCTGGGTTCAAATCTCAGGCCTTCCTGTTCAGTAAGCCAACACTTATTTAGTAAGGAGTTATTGGGCAAGACTCCCTAACATTACTATTGAGTGCGCTCTAGTGGCTGCCTCGCAAGTGCTTGGAGTTCGACAGGAGAAAAGTGCTATACAAATATCAGAATGTATTATTATATGTCCTAGGCTTTATAGATATGCTGTTCAGATGCCAAATTAAAGAAATATGCATTGTCAAGTTATGTATAATTGTGCCTTATTCATTTACTGTAAGTGAAAACCAGTAAGAAAGATGCACAAGAACACGGTCCTAATTACCATACATGGGGCTTGATTCACTAAACCGTGCTAACTGATAGCACGGTCATGCTATGCAATTGGCACGCAATGTCACGCGCACAAAGCTTTATGCGCATAACGGTTTACGTTCGCATGCTAACAAAGATTTCTGCATGTTAACGTGGCTAAATAGCCGCGTTGACACGCAAAGACCTTTGTTAGCAACCGTTACGTAAAACTTGGCGCGTGTGACATTGCGTGCTAACTGCATAGCATGACCGTGCTATCAGTTAGCAACATTTAGTGAATTAAGCCCATTGAGTGCTGCTTACCAGAGCTTAGTAGCGTACTCCATCCAGCAAGAAAAAGTGGCAAGAATCCATTAAAACATCCTTTCTGGGGCATAACTAGAAGGGAGCCGCACCTGCAATCCTGAAGGGGTGGGGGGAGCTGTGGGGGGCCTCAACTAATAACCTTCCTTTCCTCCGACACAGGGGACTATACTTCAGATCAGCTCAATACAAAAAACAAAAAACAAAACTGCTGTCTCAATGCACGTACAAAAGTTTTCATTTAAGCCTTGGCTACATGTTTCTCACAAACATGATTAAAATTCCCACAAATAAAAACATCTTTACCTGGCCAGGATATGCGCACTGTTTCTATAAGGGACCTGATCAGGTATTATGCGAGGTGTGATCGCCCAGCCGCAGCCTAATGCAAAAAACACCAAGCTACCTGGAATCAATACGGTCCTCAGCCACCACCTGAACACCAAACACACTGTGCAATCTACTAAGCGACTCTTAATGAACCTGGTAACCATTCACTATAACAGCAGATGTCTCGTAAGCCTTCTCGGGGCGATGAAATAGCTACTGCAGGCAATAAGTCCATAAACAGACAGTTGCGGACAGGGGGTTGCTAGATGGCAAGCAGAGGCTTCAAGCGCTTCTTATATCATACGGTATCAAAACCGTTTGTACTTGCGTGCTTTCGCTGGTGAGCTCCAGCTCACAAAGTCCTCTACTGACCACAGTGCACTGGGTGTGATGGACGTCCTGTGTGGCTGCCGCTGTGCTGGCTATCACTCCGGCTTAAGGGTTCCTCTGAGCTGCTAGTGCGGTACTCTCTATCCCTGCATGCGGAGATAGCTCAGTGCACCTGGTGTGTTCAGCATTACACGTGGGGACACCGCGCGAGAACTCCTGCGGTAACCACGCCCACCGACGTGTTTCGCCCCGCGCGTGAACTCCTGCGGTAACCACACCCACCGACGGGTTTCGCCCTTTCTCAAGGTTTTGAGTGACGGTTGCTTCAATTCTTCCTCCTTTGTATCCTTGCATCACAGCTTCAGATCAGTTGTTTTGTGGTTACGTTTGTTATGGGTGTGAAGATCATGATGGCCACACTTATTTTATGACCCTTGTGAGATGGGCCCCAAGACCGTGAAGAGCACCAAGGGAAGGGGTGTGAACATTGGGGGCCCAATCAAAGTTTCGCGGGGGGCCCCATGAATTCTAGTTTTGCCACTACTTCCTTTATTTGCAAAAACTTGTTTAAAACGCATTACCAGGCAACAAACACCACTAAGGAGAGAGGGAGTAACAAGGCAGGGAGAGGGTCAAAAACCATTTTACACTGCCGGCATGCAGTGCTTCTTCAGGACAACTAGCACCCCCACTTCAGTCAGTATACGTGCCACTACATTACAGTGACATTATTTTACATTTTTACAGATACAAGGTTCAATCAGAGGCGTATCTAGAGGGGTGCAGACATGGCTCGTGCCATGGGCGCCACGGCACAATGGGCGCCATGCCTTCTCCTGTGCTGCGCCGCCATGCTTAGCCCTATGCTTCTCTGTTACTAATTAGACCTCAGGTCAGATTCATTTTGTTATCTGGGGAGCATGGCTACTTAATTTATGTATGTAGGGCATACTTTGGTAAGTGTTAGAAAAGAGGAAAGTCGAAATAATAAAAAATATTTCCAAAAAAGTAACTTCAGCAATATCCTAAGCCCAAAAACACAGGCAAACATAGCACATGTATACAAGAAAGGATGCTGTTTTTAGAGGGGAAGGTGGCTCTGAACAGGGTGGTGGCACAATTTCAGTGTTTGCCATAGGCTCTATATTACCCAGATACGCCCCTGGGTTCAATTAGCAATATTTAAAAAGGGTGGTTATAAAATGGTGGTGTAACAATTCAACTTACATTTTTACATGGAAAATGAATAATAGACCCTGTCGTTTTTGATAAAATCAATTTTAAAAAATGCAAAGAAAACAGTTTTTTAAACTTTAAAAATTGACAGTTTAAAAACCATTTTTCTTTGCATGTGTAATCTCCTTGTGACTGCCTAATGAAAATTGACTGTCGCAAGGTGGCAGCCCCAGGACTGCTCAACGTCAATTGGCGTGAACTGCTGGGGGCGTGTTTTGCTGGGAATCATGCGCGTCTATGTGCGCGCACCCCCGCTTAAGTGATGGATCTCTGCTCTGTCATTGGTGATCACCGCTAGGAAACTGTGAGACGACAAAACCATCTATTTACATTGTACATCGCTGTGATCTATGACAATGCTGTACTGGGGACAGCCATGTCACTCAACTGTCCCCTAGAGAGGCTCAGAAGCGATTGGCTCTCATTCGCTGATGCCTATGACAGCCAATCACTGTCATTGGCTGGCGGGGGGGGGGGGGGGGGATTAGAAAAACAGACACATTTATTTAAAAAAATAAACAAATAGATAAATAAAAGAAACAAACACACATTGCAGGAGTGATAAGAGCCCTCGGCCCACCAACAGAAAGCTCTGTTGGTGGGCAGAAAAGGGGGGAAGCACTTGTGTGCTGAGTTGTACAGCCCTGCAGTGAGCCCTTAAAGCTGCAGTGGCCTGAATTGTAAAAAAAATAACCAGGTCACTAGGTGGGTGTAAGCCTATGGTCCTGAAATGGTTAAAATTAATTTTCTCAAAAACTACAAGGTCTTTTTGGACTTGTACCCACTATTCTCCTGAACATACTGTATGTAGCAATTTGGGTAGCAATAACATCTATGGAGGCTTTGCTATTAACTGCTAAAGTCGGAACTAAATTATGCAAATAATACGCAAAAATTATGCAAAATAACAAATGATTACAATAACATACAAAAGTCATTAAGATTTTACCCAAAATGTCCCATTACACAGGCTAAACTCTTTAAATACATACAGGCAGGGCCGGATTTAGGACAAGGCCGCCTAGGCCATGGCCTAGGGCACCACAGCAGCAGGCTGAACTTATGCAGCATTTGCAAACTTGCAAATGCTGCAATGCAGGGAGATCAAGTGAGTGCCTGACGGCGGTACTCTGCTACTAGCTGCCTGTGTAGCAGCCACTTTGCTCTCTGTACATGTTTGTAATTGTGGCCGGCGGCTATGGACTTGGGCAGCATTGGAGACAGAGGGGAAAAGGAACCTTCTGCACTGGAGATAATCTGAGAAATGAAAGACACTGATGTGGTGTGAAAGCGAGCTGACTACCTATACTGAAAGGGGGGAAGTGGGAAAAGGAGGAATTAAGGGAGTCATCAGGTTACCTATACTAGAGGGGAGGGGTCATCTGGCTACCTATACTGGAGGGGGGTGGCTGGTGACAGCGGCCTTGGGCAGTAAAGAGTACAAATCCGGCCCTGCATACAGGGTGCATTTCTGTTATTTTTTCCTTGTGTCCTATGCAAGAGTTCAGGTCCACTTTAACTCTTCCTGTACTGGAAACAATATCTGTGCTGATAATGTTTCATCTCTTAGCTGTACTACACATACAATTCATTATATCATAAGTTTATTTTCACTTCAGATTCAGATCCTGATCACGGCACATGGAATGTATGTCAGTAAAAGGGACAGTGGGTGGAGTTTACCTAATTAATGTCGTCATACAGCTGTTTGTACAGGGATCCTCATGCCTGGGTTGTAGGAAATGAAGTTCACATATTTGCAACTTGTAACTGGAATTAGCTATTTCATATTTAAGAGGATCAGTGCAAAGAGTTTAACCACTTCAGCCTACAATGTTGTCCACCTTATGCATCCGAGCAACTTTCACCTCCCATTCATACACCAATAACTTTATCACTACTTATCACACTGAAATTATCTATATCTTGGTTTTTTCTGCCACTAATTAGGCTTTCTTTGGGTGGTACATTTTGCTAAGAATTATTTTATTCTAAGTGCATTTTAACAGGAAGATTAAGAAAGAAATGGAAAAAAAATCATTATTTCTCTGGTTTTTGCCATTATAGTTTGAAATTAATACATGCTACCGTAATTAAAACTGTGTATTTTATTTGCTCTTTTGTCCCGGTCCTTACACCATTTAAATTATGTCCCTATCACAATTTATGGCACTGATATTTATTAGGAAATAAAGGTGCATTTTTTCAATTTGCATCCATCACTATTTACAAGCTTATAATTAAAAAAATATATATTAATATACTCTCTTAACATGCATATTCAAAAGGTTCAGACCCTTAGGTAACTATTTATGTTTTTTAATTGTAATTTTTTTTATTGTTGTTTTTTTTAATTAAAATTTTTATTTGGGTCATTTTTGGTGTGGGAGGTAAAAAATGTATGTGGGTGTAGTTTTACCCTTTGGCCACAAGATAGTCAAAAAGTCCTGGAAGCGAACAATCTCACTTCCCGGAAGCATGAGGAGGATGGGAAACTTTTTTCCTGCAGAAAGACCGCGGCCCTTTGATAAGAGGCCATCGTTTTTTCTGCGAGGGACTTAGATCAATGAATGGGAATTTTATTCACATTCATTGATCACGGCGCTAATGGCAGGCAGCGGGAGCATGCGCGATCGTGGGCACTGGCAGCAGCACAGCCTATCTGGATGGATATATTCGTCCAGATAGGCTTAAGTGGTTAAAGAAGGACCGTAGAGACAAAATAGTATAATGTAGTAAATTATTCAGGATACCCATGTTTAGGTTCATTATAATGGTTTCAGCATCAGAAACACTTCCTATATTTATATATTGCTAATATTGGTACATAGCCCAGCTCTCCCAGTGATACTTAGGCTATGATGTAGCAAAAGTCCTTTTTAACTATAAAGAGAGGGGTAAGCGGAAGCCTAGGATATGAGCCAGATGAAGCCATGTGTCCAGTGAATGGACCTGAGCAATAAAACTCAGCATTTCCCAAGGATGTTATGCTATGCATTATTATTATTAGTATTTTTAGTATTATGAGTATGATTATTATTATTATTAATAAGTGAAATACAAAAAAATCCATCCAGTTAGATAGCACATCTCCTAAAACGTTCTGATAGTGTACTTGTTATGGGCTTTGCGTCTGACACAGGAGACCAATCAGTGCAGTTTCTAGGCTAAAATGCACCCAGGGCGAGGGTGTAAAAATTGCGCCCCCCCCCGAGCAAGGTATGGGTGCCTGCAGTATAGGTTATCCAGGTCTAGTTGCACTTAGTATAGGTCCCCCCAATATAGGTAGCCCAGAATAGGTACCCCAGTATAGGTAGACAGCTATAGGTACCCCAGTATAGGTAGCCAGGCATAGGTAAGCCAGTATAGTTGCCCCCACTATAGGTTAGCCAGGTAGGTGCCTCCAGTATAGGTAGCCAGTATAGTTGCCCCCAGTATAGGTTAGATAGGCAGGCAGGTTAAAACCTCCCTGCCATACGGCCAGTACCTACGTCTAAGACGGAATAACTCCAGTCTTGACACCTTTGAATTACAGGCACAGGAATTGACCGCACGATTGGAGGCCAGAAAGTATGATAAACGCTCCCTTGCCATGGCCCACGACAGGGCAAGAAAAGCAGACAGGAATTCACTCCTTACTAGAGGCTCTGGTAGCCGACAGAGGGACACTTTCACCTTCACTTTTGACTACACTCCAATGTCCAGGGATTTGACGAAAATCATTAAGAAAAATTGGGGGATAATAGTGAGAGATCCTACCCTCCAGAGGGTGTTCCCCAACCCCCCCAGAGTAGCGTTTAGGAGAGCCCCTACTTTGGGCGATACCTTAATTCGGAGCGAGTTTCGCTCGCCCCCTGTTCACAATTGGTTGTCATGTAGGCGCCCTAAGGGGAACCACAGATGTGGCAACTGTAACTACTGTGGGAACATGTGGGAAGGTACCAATTATAGATTGGGTGGTTTACAGTGGGAGGTGAGAGCCTTCATTACGTGCCAAACCAAGTTTGTTTCCTATGTGATCTATTGTCCCTGCCTCTTCTATTATGTGGGCAAAACCACTCGCCCCCTAAGGGAAAGGGTGGGGGAACACTTCAAATCAATCAAGTCGGGCAAAGGTTGCCCAAGATTGATAGAACATGTAAGGGAGGCACATGGAGGTAGAGCCAGGTGCTTGAGATTTGCAGGCCTTTTACATGTTGCTCCATCGCGCAGGGGTGGTGACCGTGATCGAGAACTCACTAGACGAGAATCACGAGTTATACTACGGGCAGAGGCTATGGGGCCACTAGGTCTAAATGACAGACTGGAGCTGGCCTGCTTCTTAGATCCCTGAAAGCTAGAAATAGGCTAATTTGGCTCCCCCGTCCACCCCCCTTTTTTTCTACTCTGCTTTAGGGACCCCCAACTCCACTGCTTTGGGCTTACTGTCACCACCTTCTTTTCTCCTCGTTTGGGCTTGGTTGGATGCATCTCTGTCTCTATACCCCATATGGACTGGCTTCTTTAAAATTGACCCTGGGTGGGGATTAATAGATGCAATATGCACTGCCGGGTTCCCAATGGTGGACCGGGCTGCCCCCCACCCCCAGTTTAAGGTCATTGATGTCGCAACCAGCCGGGGACGTCTGAACAATTTTGTTGTTCAGCATTTCTTGTGCCCCTTCAATGCCCCCTACTTGTGGTCTTGAGGGGTGGGTTTTGACAATGCCATGAGGCTTTGGCTTTTTATGGGTCAGTTCTAGAAGCTGGTCTTGGATCTTTAGGGGGTACCCTCATTTGGGGACTCTGGGCCTTCTCTGCCACCTGGTTCATGCTACCCTGGTTGTTCTGGACTTGTCTGGTCCTATTGATATGTAAGACATTGGGTGCTCCCTGCTCCTGCTTTCCTCCCCCTTTTCCCTCCTCTTTTGCACGGCCCAACTTCTGGGCCCCTGTTCCTGGTGTGGACCGTCTTGAACCCTCTTTCCCTGATTCTGCAGGCTGTGGACTCAATGTAAATAAATCAGGGGAGTGGATATATATACTCTTGGAGGCGAATACGCCCCATTGGGTCTCGTTGCTCATATTTCCACCTCCCGGTCTTTTTTAATGGGAGCCCCTCCAGGTTGGGTCTAGTGGGGTGATACCTTTTATGGTTTATGTTATTAATAAAATATATATTTTTTAACATAGGGCGTTTAGGATGTAGTCTAGCTATGCCATAATGTCAGCGTTCAGCAAGCACGTTTTATGCACTGTTGCACTTTGTGATTTGTATATGACACATCCCCTTTTTTTACAATTTCTACATTTTGTATGTTGTACTTAATAGATGTTCCACATGTTTGTATGTCGCATCCGAGGATGTATGCACGAATTATAATGTATGCACTAACCACACACATTTGGCTGCATAGCTTAACCAAGCATCACAACACAAGCTTGAAGCTTGATGCTTGTCTCTCGCCGCTGCGCGGCGAGTCTCCGCCCCTTCACCCCCGACCCTCACTCCCAGGCACTCTACACCAATGGGGCAGCGCTGGGGGCGCGGCTCAAAGATCCTATGAAGGAAGCCGTACGGCGCTGCCCCGTTTAGGACGTATGCACGTGAGCAAGCGCCAGACGGCGTGAAACGGCTGTAGTGCCATCCGTACATCCCCTGGTCACCTCTCCCCTACTCACCTCCGCACCTCCGTGGATCCAGGTTTGACAATGTTTGTTTTCTATGTCATATACGCTGGCTGTCGGTAGAAGATTCCAATAAAAGCAATACAAGAGACAGGTGCACAGCATTTCTTTCATGTACCAATGTTAGATAGGCAGTAGTGTTGGGCAAACATCTAGATGTTCGGGTTCGGGCCGAACAGGCCGAACATGGCCGCGATGTTCGGGTGTTCGACCCGAACTCCGAACATAATGGAAGTCAATTGGGACCCGAACTTTTGTGCTTTGTAAAGCCTCCTTACATGCTACATACCCCAAATTTACAGGGTATGTGCACCTTGGGAGTGGGTACAAGAGGAAAATTTTTTTTAGCAAAAAGAGGTTATAGTTTTTGAGAAAATCGATTTTAAAGTTTCAAAGGGAAAACTGTCTTTTAAATGCGGGAAATGTCTGTTTTCTTTGCACAGGTAACATGCTTTTTGTCGGCATGCAGTCATAAATGTAATACATATAAGAGGTTCCAGGAAAAGGGACCGGTAACGCTAACCCAGCAGCAGCACACGTGATGGAACAGGAGGAGGGTGGCGCAGGAGGAGAAGGCCACGCTTTGAGACACAACAACCCAGGCCTTGCATGAGGACAAGAAGCGTGCGGATAGCAATTTGCATTTTGTCGCCATGCAGTCATAAATGTAATACAGATGAGAGGTTCAATAAACAGGGACCGGAAACGCTAACCCATCACAGATGTTCATTGTTCATGTTACTTGGTTGGGGTCCGGGAGTGTTGCGTAGTCATTTCCAATCCAGGATTGATTCATTTTAATTTGAGTCAGACGGTCTGCATTTTCTGCGGAGAGGCGGATACGCCGCCGATCTGTGACGATGCCTCCGGCAGCACTGAAACAGCGTTCCGACATAACGCTGGCTGCCGGGCAAGCCAGCACCTCTATTGCGTACATTGCCAGTTTGTGCCAGGTGTCTAGCTTCGATACCCAATAGTTGAAGGGTGCAGATGGATTGTTCAACACAGCTACGCCATCTGACATGTAGTCCTTGACCATCTTCTCCAGGCGATCGGTGTTGGAGGTGGATCTGCACGCTTGCTGTTCTGTGTGCTGCTGCATGGGTGTCAGAAAATTTTCCCACTCCAAGGACACTGCCTATACCATTCCCTTTTGGGCACTAGCTGCGGCTTGTGTTGTTTGCTGCCCTCCTGGTCGTCCTGGGTTTGCGGAAGTCAGTCTGTCGGCGTACAACTGGCTAGAGGAGGGGGAGGATGTCAATCTCCTCTCTAAAGTCTCCACAAGGGCCTGCTGGTATTCTTCCATTTTGACCTGTCTGGCTCTTTCTTCAAGCAGTTTTGGAACATTGTGTTTGTACCGTGGATCCAGAAGCGTATAAACCCAGTAATTGGTGTTGTCCAGAATGCGCACAATGCGTGGGTCGCGTTCAATGCAGTCCTAGGCCGAAGAGGTCATAGCCTAGGGTCACAAAACCTGTTTATTTGGGCAATTTCAATGGTGGCGAGTCTGACGTACATAAATCGCAGCAATGGCCGTTAGCAACGTCTGAATCTCACAAAATGTCTCATGCAGGTAGAAGACATATTGTTAGACTTGGGCTCCAAAGATGGGTTCCCTACATCTCTGCAAACCAGAGTTACAGGGCTCCAAATTTGGTAAAATCCCCCATAGGCTTTCATTGGGCCTCCTATTTACAGTTCCAAAATCTCACATCTTTTCAAAGGGCAATTACTCAGCAGTGGCAAATTTTCTAGCATTGTAGGGACCCTTAGGGGGAACATGACTGGTGAGTTTCGGGCCCCTAGGCCAAAGAGGTCATAGCCTAGGGTCACAAAAACCTGTTTATTTGGGCTATTTCAATGGTAGTGATGGTGACGTACATAAATTGCAGCAATGGCCGTTAGCAAAGTCTGAATCTCACGAAATGTCTCATGCAGGTAGAAGACATATTGTTAGACTTGGATTCCAAAGATGGGGTCCCTACATCTCTGCAAACCAGAGTTACAGGGGTCCAAAATTGGTAAAATCCCCCATAGGATTTCATTGCCTCCCTATTTCACTTTCCAAAATCTCACATCTTTTCAAAGGGCAATGGCTCAGCAGTACCAAATTTTTTAGCATTGTAGGGACCCTTAGGGGGAACATGACTGGTGAGTTTCGGGCCCCTAGGCCGAAGAGGTCATAGCCTAGGGTCACAAAAACCTGTTTATTTGGGCTATTTCAATGGTAGTGATGGTGACGTACATAAATCGCAGCAATGGCCGTTAGCAAAGTCTGAATCTCACGAAATGTCTCATGCAGGTAGAAGACATATTGTTAGACTTGGATTCCAAAGATGAGGTCCCTACATCTCTGCAAACCAGAGTTACAGGGGTCCAAAATTGGTAAAATCCCCCATAGGATTTCATTGCCTCCCTATTTCACTTTCCAAAATCTCACATCTTTTCAAAGGGCAATGGCTCAGCAGTACCAAATTTTCTAGCATTGTAGGGACCCTTAGGGGGAACATGACTGGTGAGTTTCGGGCCCCTAGGCCGAAGAGGTCATAGCCTAGGGTCACAAAAACCTGTTTATTTGGGCTATTTCAATGGTGATTTTTATTGTAAAAATATATACAAATTTACAGTACAATAAATAATATAAATGAAAATATAGTGACCAAAAATGACCACACAAATCAAAGAATTACATACATCTGAATAAACATAAACCTTTTACACAAAAATATGTACAAAAACTCATAAAGTCAAAATTGACTATAATGCATTTTCGCATATTCTCTTATATACAAAGGGACTTTTACGCCCAACATAAGAACCAACTTTTCATATCGCAAACAAATATTTCCAAAAACAATCCTATGTCCAAAAGGACATCCACAAGGAAGCATAAATCCTGAAACAGGAGAACCATGCATTTGCTACATTTATACGACGCAAGACTAGACGACATAAACCGCCACCCTACACCAACCCACTGGTGACCAAACACCAGACATATAACCAGACATAGTCATGCAGCAACCCACTCACACCAGGAGGGATAACACACACGAGACAGAAATAATCAAAACTGTAACAAGACAAAACAAAGAACCCCCAAGTAAGCTGGAGGGAAGACTTCAGTTATGTCTGCGGCCGAACATAAAAATATTGAGAAAATAATCAAAATCTAAGCAGGGTGAGTTAAGGAGATAGAAAGCCCACCCAGGAGAGACATGGATGAGCTAAGGAGGCCTGACATTCTGCCAAGCAAGAATCCAAGCACTCCTGCCCAACCTACGCCTCTCCGAGCACCGAATCCTGGACACCTCACCAAGAACATTGTTCACCACCACCTGGACAGGGATGGATTTTTGTCTAATAATTAACTGACACCGTGCCAACCATGTGTGCTGTCTAATGGCTAAGCTAACTAAATATAAAGTGCATAAATCATAACCCTGGTAAGACCTGAAAACTCCATATGCCCACTCAGCGTAACTCAGACGCTCCAGAAAGGGGATACCTAGGATCCCACCCACCTGTTTACACACCTCTATATTAAAGGGACAATGAAGCAAAAAGTGGTCCATGGATTCCTCGACACCACCACACTCCTCACGAGGACATCCACGTGTATCCACATTCAAGTACTTAACATTGTTCCTAACATAGAGCTTGCCATGGAAGGAAAGCCAAGCAATATCCCACAATTTATTCGGAATGCGTGGGGAGTTAATCATCCTCAAACCCTCTTCCAATTGCACGCCTGGGCAGTCTCTTAAGTCCAGTGAGACATGAAAATGAGAATCTATCACTCGTTTCGTTAGGTCACGCCTCCCGACCGATCTGATATCCTCCACCGTCAAACCCCACTGTCTCAATTTTTTCAAACACGTGACAACATAGACCGGGAGATAGTCCTGACGAGACCCCAGACTTCTCACTGAGCCACCGCTTTCCCAACTTGTTAGCGAAGTCCCAAACCATGCCCGGAAAATGCCTACCCAACCAGGTGGGTCCTCTGCAAGCATACTACCAAGATTGTGTTTAATAAACAGCAGAGAAAAGAAAACAATTGGATTGACCATGTCTAGGCCACCTTCCCGTCTGGTTTTGTAGGTGATGTTCCTGCGCATAATGTTTAATCTGTTTCCCCAGAGCATCTGAAAAAACAAACCACAGATCCTCGTGTACAGAGATTGGGGCAAAATTGCGACATAGCTGACGTAAAGCAATATTGGAACCAGATGACTCTTGATCAGGTCCACCTTTTCCCTGAAGGTCAAAGACCAATTCTTCCAGCGTGTTACTTTGGCGTCGACATCATCTAGCCTACACACCCAATTTTGATGGCCGTAATCGCCAGGACCAAATTCGATGCCAAGAATCTTGATTTTCTGTTGAGGCACGGGAAAGGAGCCAGGAAGCTCGAAGCTCTCACCATCGTTCCCCATCCAGAAAATTTCACACTTGTCTGGATTGACTTGTGACCCTGATGCCTTTGAGTACAGTGCAATCTCCGAGACCACTACCTCCGCCTCCTCTGTCCCAGAAACTATCACCGTCACATCATCGGCATAGGCCACAACCTTTAGGGGAGGCACATCAGAAATGCCCACAGGAACTCCACTGAGCGCACCGCTCTCTAGCCTTCTTACAAAGGGGTCGATCGCGAATACGTACAGGAGGGAGCTCAGCGGACACCCCTGACGCACTCCAGAACGAACCTTGAAAGATTCGCCAACCCAGCCATTTATAAGCATGAAACTCTCCGCCTCTTTGTACAAAATGCGAAGCCAATCAACAAACCTTTCCTGTAGGCCATACACACAAAGTAGTCGCCATAAGTACTCATGGTTGACACGATCAAAAGCCTTAGACTGATCCAATGCCAGCAAGTACTTTCCCCAACCCTCAGCCCTGCATCGTTCCAGGACTTCCCGGACAGACAAAAGTGCTGAGAAAGTGCCTCTACCTGAAATCGAGCAGTGCTGGTGGTGGGAAAGCAGGGATGTCACCTGGGATAGACGCCAGAATAATATTTTTGCCAGAATTTTTCTGTCGATGTTGAGAAGGCTGATGGGACGCCAGTTCTCAATCATCTCAGGATCTTTGCCTTTAGACAGGAGAATGACCGCTGACTTTCTCATGGAGGGTGGTAAGTCACCTTCAGCAAGACACTGATTAAACATATCTGCCAATTGAGGTGCCAGAAAGATCTTGAAAGCTTTGTAAAACTCGGCTGTCAGACCATCTGGACCCGGAGACTTTTTGGGCGTGAGACTATCAATGGCTCTCACTACTTCTTCAGCGGTGATTGCTTCTGTCAGGCTTATGTCAGAAACATCTGCATTCCCCAGACCTGGAGTTGAGACTAGAAAGGTCTCCATTCCTGCCTGGTCAATCGGCTTGCTCCCAAGCAAATCAGCATAAAAATCTCTAGCGATGGATAAGATTCCGTGCCTGGATTTTTCCACAGAACCCGATCCATCTCTGAGCCCAGTAACCGTTTTAAGGGCTGCACCTTGTCTGCAGTTCTGATAGGGATCAGGCGAGTGGTATTTGCCATAATCCCTCTCTAAATACAGAGAGGTCAGACGGTCATATTGCTGTTGCTTGAGTTGGGCCTTGACCTCAGAGATCTCCCCCTGATCTCCGTTCTCTGAGACAAGGATCTCAAGCTTTCTTCTCAGTTGCTGGTAAGCAATATTTCTACCAATCTGTTTCTTCCTGGCTAGGCCCTTGAAAAGTCTGATGCCACGACTTTTGACCACCTCCCACCACTCTGACCTGTTGTCGAAGCATTCCAGGATAGTGATCTGTGCCTGAAAAAATTCCTCAACAGACTGTCTCACATTCTCTTCCAACAGCAGGGACGAATTTAACTTCCAGGTACCCCTACCCCTGGGAGGAGCACAGGACGCACCCAGATCCACCGATAGAATACAGTGATCCGAGAATTCCACTGCCTGGACCCTAGGGGCTGAAGCAGTGCAATTTTCTGTAACAAAAAATCTATCTATTCTACTCTGTCTCCCTGGTCGTGGAAAAGTGAACCCAGTGAGGTCTGGTGAATGCTGAACATGAACATCCACCAGACCCGCCTCTTTAACTATCTTATTTAAGAAAACGCTATCAGGACGCAACCGAGTGTTGGTACCTTCCCTGTCCATTACCCTAACAATGGTGTTAAAATCACCACCAAACACAATCGGTTGCGTCGTAAAAAGGTACGGCCTGATCGCTGTGAAAAGACGTCTCCTCTCCCAATAAGTCTGAGGTGCATAAACATTAATTAACCTGAGGTTCTGTCCTCTCACAACAACGTCTAGGACCAGACATCTCCCCATCTCCACCTCAATTACTCGCCGGCAAGTTACCATCTCAGTTCTGAAAAGCACTGCCACACCACTGTAAGGCTCGGCCGCAAGAGACCAATAGCTCGGACCAGATCTCCAGTCCCTCCTGGCCAGATGGATATCGGCCAAGGAGGTGAGCCTAGTCTCCTGCAAAAACAAAATGTCAGCATCAAAACTACTGAGAAAAAATAAGGCCAGGTTACGAGCTCTTACTGATTTAATACTGGCAACATTAATAGTCGCCAATTTAAGTGGTGGGGGAACAGCCATTTGAGTAATTGAGATAGTTTCATTCCAGCTTACTCCACACAGGACAAAAAATAAAAGAGATACAAAACATGTAGACAACATTAGGAAGTGTTCTCCTGTTCAGCATCACCCTCCTCCATACTCTCTCCAGAGGGCGACTCTTCCTGCTCCTCACTCAAGGCCATGAACCTATTTGCTAGTTGACGGACCAACCTTTTGGCCGCCACTTCACTCTGCTTCTGAACCCGTCTGTCTTTCAGTGTTTTGAATTTATGTTTCTTTTTACTGTACAGTCTCTCCTCCAGATAACGTAGATCATCCGGATGGAGAGACTCCACATCAATCGCCTTTTTTTCCCGTCCCCTTGATGAGGAGAGAACTCCAGAAGTGGAAGGTTGGGATGTAAGTTCCACGGGTTTAGGGGTTTTATCAGGTGAAGAAGGTGGACAGGGGTCTGAGGAAAGGGAAGGATCGGCGGGGAGGGGAGGGGAAGGGAGAAGGATTGGGGAAGGATCGAGAGCAGTCTGAGGACCACTCCCAGGTGATTGGGAATCGGAAACCCCCCCTGATACACCCCGAGGTCCCCCAAGAAACCTCTTTTTGGGTCTCCCAGAAGGAGAACTACCCCCTGGATTCTTAACATCCTGAAAATCGGTCTGCTCAGGGAAAGCACCCGCTCCCTCGGTCACATTCACAGTACGGCGCTTTCCCCTGACTCTCTTCACTACCTGCCATGATGTTTCAGAGGCCTTGCCAGATGGTGTCTTATCAGAAGAGGGCACAGCCCCGAGATCTTTCTGGGATTCAGACATGGGATTTGACACACTGGTAACAGAGACTGACACAGAAGACTGAGGATTTGACTGGGTAGAAACAGACTGGGAGGGTAACACCAAGGGTAGGTTGGAAGCGTAAGACTGTATACCCTCCTCTTCCATCTTCGTTAGCAAGGCCTCTTTTACTGACTCGGGCAGGTTTGCCCAGGAGTTCGGACATATACTATACGGATGACCAAAACTGTGGCACAAATTACATTTAATGTTGTTACAATCCTTTGCATCATGTCCGAACTCCTGGCACAAACCGCAACGTGGTTGCTTGCACCCATAACTGTAATGTCCCCTCCCTCCACAACGATTACAGATCCTGGGCTGACCCGGATAAAAAACTGTAATTTTGTCTCTACCTAGCAATGCTGTACGGGGAACATGCAAGTAAATGCCGTTTTTATATTTCATTTTAATTTGTACCTCATACCCACCCCACCAGATATCCAGGTCATCCAGGACCTTCTGAGGAGGGGACACCACATCAACGTAGTGAGAGAGCCAGAGGACAATGTCCTGCACTGGAATGGATTCATTTGTTACCACGATGTTAGCCCTCCTCACCAGGGGTTGTCCGGAAATGTAAGAAGCTGTGAAATGTTTCCATTCCGCTCTTCTCTTTTCTTTCTCTTCAATAAAAAACTCTTGACCCCCTGATGTAAGAAAGCTAACATCGTAGTACTCAGGGGGGTCACCAGGAGCAATGATGGCATATAGGTCCTGGGCCTTTACACCCGTGCCTAGGAGGAGACGAACGAAGTCTTGTTTATTAGGAATCCGAGACTCCCCTGTCCATTTCAGACGGACCACGTTCCGTCTCCCCCCAGCCACAGGTGCATCCTCCCCCTGCTTCAAGGGAGCGGGTATTCTCCTGCCACCGACCCGTCCCCCACCCATTTGACCTGTCGCCTGTGCATAGGATGGAGCAACGGGTGCTCGAGTCGCTGGCCCTGGAATGGGTAATGAACTGTCACCCCCCCTTGAGATGGAAGCTAGCTCAGGGACGGAAGATGAGCCGGCTGACGTCCGAACAGATGGGTGACATTCACCCGTACCATTAATAACTTCCATTAGGATTTCATTCCCTTTTTTGTCATAGCAAAACAAAACTTCATTTCGTATTAGGAAAAGCTTTTCTCCTGCAAAAAACTTTGACTGTATACCAATGTTTGTATTACCCTGACCTGCAGACTCAATTCTGCCTAGGTTAATATCATCCTGTATCGGAATGAAGTCTAAAAGCTTACATGTTTTGACTTCTAAAATATACATCATATTTGATTCAATGACATATCGCCTTTCTCCTGCTATGAAATCACCAATTATTTTGGTTCCTAAGCTCTCTGGCTTAAACACCACAGACCCATCACTACCATCACACTCCTGGGTTTGCACACCCGTGTCGCCTGTTTCCAAAGCCTCAGAAGTTACAATCATCATTCCCTTATTTTCAGCATTTATCACATTTACATCTCCAAAAATAGTGTTAACCTTTACAACTGGTAATTGAGGGTTAGAATCAGAATACAAAAGTTCCTGGTTGACTATAGAATCACCAACAACATTACTGCATGAAATATCTTTTTCACTATGAGGTTGCACACTAGTATTGCCATCACTACTGCATATACTTTTAGTCTTGGTCTCAGACCCAGCATTTGCAAGTTCCACATTGTTGTTACTGCTCACCTCCATTGCTGCATTCCTCTCCTGCTGTGTTGAAACACCAGTCCCATCTTGTTCTTTCCTTTCACAAGGCTGAACTGCAGTGCTGGTTGGATTAGCTGAATCACACTCTTCATTCCTTTCCTCCCCCTCAGGCAGTAAATGCCGTTTTTCACCTGCGGTTTCTGTGCATTCCGTCCCAGAAACTTTTTCCTCTCCTGGTTCATGCCGCTCTGCGACTGTTCCTCCGATGATAGGCTTCTGCTCTTTTGCCAGGGGGATTCCTTTGCTCTCTGCCTCCTTTCTCTCCCTCCCAGGTGCCTCCGCGCTGCCTGCGGGCTTCACAGGATGTTTCCCCTCTGGTGTACACACTGAGCTTTCCGGAGCGCCATGCAGACGTGCTGGAGCGCACGCCAAACTCGCCGGAGCGCAACCGGAAGTACCGCTGACGTCACTTCCGGTCTGCGCCGGCGCCCTTCCAGCCACTGCCACGCTGGCAAACTCTGCTGCGCGCTGCCTCACTATGTTCACAGACTTGCGAACATAGTAGGTCTTTCTTCTGACTGCTCCACCGTTCCTCCTCTTTCTCTTCTTTGCTTTTGGAGGTGGTTTGCCTGAGGTTTGTGAGAATCCCTCATTTGCCTGCTGTGAGGCTTCAGATTCTTCCAGTGCCTCCATATCAGACTGGGAGTCAGGAAAAGCATCTGGCTCATCTGGTTCTGCCGGAAAACGTTCATTTTTTGTTTTGGGCACATCTGGCTCAACTTTCTCCGTTTCCATGCTGCATTCCTTATCTTTTACACTGGATTCACTGATTTCCACCTTTTTAGGCATGTTGTCATCACTCATTTTTGAACTTTGATTTGGTTCCTCCACACATGATTCAAGTTTTTCCACTGATTCATTATCATCTTTCGTGCACACATCTGTATTTAGTTTAGTGATTACTGGCTCAGCACCTTCACTACTTTTCTTTTTCACAACTGCTTTACTCTTCTCCACCACCCGCCTGTCTTGGGTATTAATGGGTTTTACCTTTTTCGCAGGGCTTATGGCTTGGGAAGTCGCAGGTCTCACAGATGTTGGTCTGATACCGCTCACTGCACCTTTCACCACTGCTTCTACAGTCATCAGGCGGAACCTGGCCGTGTTCTGACGGGTCTCACGAAAAGGACCACCTTTCCTCTCTAAATCGGACACCACTCTCCACTGATCCTCAACCTTTTTCTTTAGTTCCGCAGTCGCAGGATCATCTAGGAGGAATTCAGGTCTCCAACGGACTCCAAAGCGGTGGATCCTCTGTTTCAATTGCAGACAAAGTTGCTCGTACTGGTCGGTATGGAACTTTATCAGCCGGTTCCACGTCACCACATCTGCCACGATATCTCCAGGCTTACCTCCATTAGCGCTTCCCCCTTCCCCTAGGTAAGACAGGTCAGGGGGGGTATGAGCCGGCTGCTCCATGGCTGGAAGCAGCCGGTTAGAAGTAGGGAGGCCCCTGCAGGCCAGGCCTGAGCAGGGACCTCTAGTAGTCCAAAGTACCCAGAAAACCTCCTCTCAAGCTGGGCCAGGAATAAGCCAGCAATAGGGTCTGGAAGTCCACAGGAGCTCTGGTACGCACAACCTCTCAGTTCGGGCCCCTAGGCCGAAGAGGTCATAGCCTAGGGTCACAAAAACCTGTTTATTTGGGCTATTTCAATGGTAGTGATGGTGACGTACATAAATCGCAGCAATGGCCGTTAGCAAAGTCTGAATCTCACGAAATGTCTCATGCAGGTAGAAGACATATTGTTAGACTTGGATTCCAAAGATGGGGTCCCTACATCTCTGCAAACCAGAGTTACAGGGGTCCAAAATTGGTAAAATCCCCCATAGGATTTCATTGCCTCCCTATTTCACTTTCCAAAATCTCACATCTTTTCAAAGGGCAATGGCTCAGCAGTACCAAATTTTCTAGCATTGTAGGGACCCTTAGGGGGAACATGACTGGTGAGTTTCGGGCCCCTAGGCCGAAGAGGTCATAGCCTAGGGTCACAAAAACCTGTTTATTTGGGCTATTTCAATGGTAGTGATGGTGACGTACATAAATCGCAGCAATGGCCGTTAGCAAAGTCTGAATCTCACGAAATGTCTCATGCAGGTAGAAGACATATTGTTAGACTTGGATTCCAAAGATGGGGTCCCTACATCTCTGCAAACCAGAGTTACAGGGGTCCAAAATTGGTAAAATCCCCCATAGGATTTCATTGCCTCCCTATTTCACTTTCCAAAATCTCACATCTTTTCAAAGGGCAATGGCTCAGCAGTACCAAATTTTCTAGCATTGTAGGGACCCTTAGGGGGATCATGACTGGTGAGTTTTGCCACTGCTGAGCCATTGCCCTTTGAAATGGTGTGAGATTTTGGAACGGTAAATAGGAGGCCCAATAAAAGCCTATGGGGGATTTTACCAATTTTGGACCCCTGTAACTCTGGTTTGCAGAGATGTAGGGACCCCATCTTTGGAATCCAAGTCTAACAATATGTCTTCTACCTGCATGAGACATTTCGTGAGATTCAGACTTTGCTAACGGCCATTGCTGCGATTTATGTACGTCACCATCACTACCATTGAAATAGCCCAAATAAACAGGTTTTTGTGACCCTAGGCTATGACCTCTTCGGCCTAGGGGCCCGAAACTCACCAGTCATGTTCCCCCTAAGGGTCCCTACAATGCTAGAAAATTTGGTACTGCTGAGCCATTGCCCTTTGAAAAGATGTGAGATTTTGGAAAGTGAAATAGGGAGGCAATGAAATCCTATGGGGGATTTTACCAATTTTGGACCCCTGTAACTCTGGTTTGCAGAGATGTAGGGACCCCATCTTTGGAATCCAAGTCTAACAATATGTCTTCTACCTGCATGAGACATTTCGTGAGATTCAGACGTTGCTAACGGCCATGGCTGAGATTTATGTACGCCACCATCACTACCATTGAAATAGCCCAAATAAACAGGTTTTTGTGACCCTAGGCTATGACCTCTTCGGCCTAGGGGCCCGAAACTCACCAGTCATGTTCCCCCTAAGGGTCCCTACAATGCTAGAAAATTTGGTACTGCTGAGCCATTGCCCTTTGAAAAGATGTGAGATTTTGGAAAGTGAAATAGGGAGGCAATGAAATCCTATGGGGGATTTTACCAATTTTGGACCCCTGTAACTCTGGTTTGCAGAGATGTAGGGACCCCATCTTTGGAATCCAAGTCTAACAATATGTCTTCTACCTGCATGAGACATTTCGTGAGATTCAGACGTTGCTAACGGCCATGGCTGAGATTTATGTACGCCACCATCACTACCATTGAAATAGCCCAAATAAACAGGTTTTTGTGACCCTAGGCTATGACCTCTTCGGCCTAGGGGCCCGAAACTCACCAGTCATGTTCCCCCTAAGGGTCCCTACAATGCTAGAAAATTTGGTACTGCTGAGCCATTGTACTTTGAAAAGATGTGAGATTTTGGAAAGTGAAATAGGGAGGCAATGAAATCCTATGGGGGATTTTACCAATTTTGGACCCCTGTAACTCTGGTTTGCAGAGATGTAGGGACCCCATCTTTGGAATCCAAGTCTAACAATATGTCTTCTACCTGCATGAGACATTTCGTGAGATTCAGACGTTGCTAACGGCCATGGCTGAGATTTATGTACGCCACCATCACTACCATTGAAATAGCCCAAATAAACAGGTTTGTGTGACCCTAGGCTATGACCTCTTCGGCCTAGGGGCCCGAAACTCACCAGTCATGTTCCCCCTAAGGGTCCCTACAATGCTAGAAAATTTGGTACTGCTGAGCCATTGCCCTTTGAAAAGATGTGAGATTTTGGAAAGTGAAATAGGGAGGCAATGAAATCCTATGGGGGATTTTACCAATTTTGGACCCCTGTAACTCTGGTTTGCAGAGATGTAGGGACCCCATCTTTGGAATCCAAGTCTAACAATATGTCTTCTACCTGCATGAGACATTTCGTGAGATTCAGACTTTGCTAACGGCCATTGCTGCGATTTATGTACGTCACCATCACTACCATTGAAATAGCCCAAATAAACAGGTTTTTGTGACCCTAGGCTATGACCTCTTCGGCCTAGGGGCCCGAAACTCACCAGTCATGTTCCCCCTAAGGGTCCCTACAATGCTAGAAAATTTGGTACTGCTGAGCCATTGCCCTTTGAAAAGATGTGAGATTTTGGAAAGTGAAATAGGGAGGCAATGAAATCCTATGGGGGATTTTACCAATTTTGGACCCCTGTAACTCTGGTTTGCAGAGATGTAGGGACCCCATCTTTGGAATCCAAGTCTAACAATATGTCTTCTACCTGCATGAGACATTTCGTGAGATTCAGACTTTACTAACGGCCATTGCTGCGATTTATGTACGTCACCATCACTACCATTGAAATAGCCCAAATAAACAGGTTTTTGTGACCCTAGGCTATGACCTCTTTGGCCTAGGGGCCCGAAACTCACCAGTCATGTTCCCCCTAAGGGTCCCTACAATGCTAGAAAATTTGCCACTGCTGAGTAATTGCCCTTTGAAAAGATGTGAGATTTTGGAACTGTAAATAGGAGGCCCAATGAAAGCCTATGGGGGATTTTACCAAATTTGGAGCCCTGTAACTCTGGTTTGCAGAAATGTAGGGAACCCATCTTTGGAGCCCAAGTCTAACAATATGTCTTCTACCTGCATGAGACATTTTGTGAGATTCAGACGTTGCTAACGGCCATTGCTGCGATTTATGTACGTCAGACTCGCCACCATTGAAATTGCCCAAATAAACAGGTTTTGTGACCCTAGGCTATGACCTCTTCGGCCTAGGACTGCATTGAACGCGACCCACGCATTGTGCGCATTCTGGACAACACCAATTACTGGGTTTATACCCTTCTGGATCCACGGTACAAACACTATTGTAACGATCGGTGGGCGCAGAGAGTATCTGATTACCGGTGATCTGCAGTATCACCGGAAATACAGATATATACCAGATTATAAGTGAACTGCAGTCTCACCGATAATCCGATATACAAACTAACCTCTGATCACCCGAGTAGAGTGTAGTGTTTGGTGTAACTGTAACACTAAGAGGACAAGGCCTCAATGCAGTAAGGAGTACTGCACAGATTCCTTCCGCAGACCTGAGCTCTCCAAGACGGGAGGAGTCAGACTGATAGTAGGAAGGGATATCTGAAAGTGACCCTCAGGAGGAAGGATCGCTAACAGAGCGAGGAACCGCCTCTAACGGTAAGGTCGGTTCTCGAGGTCGGACAAGCCAGGTCGTACACACACGGACAGATAAAGTACAGGATCAGGAGGCTAAGGCAGAGTCAAAGTACAGGCAGGGTTCAGCAACGGGGTATCAGAAATATCGGGGTACAAAATCAGGAGGCAGAAGCAGAGTCAAGGAACGAGCCGGGGTTCGGCAACAGAGTATCAGAAATATCGAGGTGCAAGATCAGAGTTCAGGAGGATAGTCGAGGCAGGCAAAAGTCATAACATATAATCACAATCAAACTAGTACTTTAGCTATCAAATATCTAGCTAAGTGTAGGATTACAGCTCCAGCTGGTCCCGGCACACTTCAGGATCTGACTACGGATCTGGGTGCTCCCACGTATGTGATCGCACGCCAGACAAAGAGCAAGTGAACAACCAGCAGTATATATACTCTAGGACCTTTCCAGGACCTCCCTAATTGCTGGTCCAATGGGAGCAGTGGAATTTGTCTGCTGACCCAGCTGGTCAGCCGACACCCTTCTAACTGCTATTTAAACTCTGCCTCTGTGCTCGCGCGCGTGTAAGTCTGAATCTTGGTGGACTATCAGTCCCAGCCACACCAGTACTGTTTTGCAATGTATCTAATGCGGGGGTCGCCTCTGATGTGGATTCCGCCGTTACCAATGCGGATTCCGCCGCACTGCCAATGCGGCATGCGGCGTTTTTTCCGCGTTGTGACGCCATGCTGGACGCGGAAACAGCCGCCTCACCTCGAGAGACGGCGGCTTTTCCGCGTTTCCTCACAACTATGTTCCAAAACTGCTTGAAGAAAGAGCCAGACAGGTCAAAATGGAAGAATACCAGCAGGCCCTTGTGGAGACTTTAGAGAGGAGATTGACATCCTCCCCCTCCTCTAGCCAGTTGTACGCCGACAGACTGACTTCCGCAAACCCAGGACGACCAGGAGGGCAGCAAACAACACAAGCCGCAGCTAGTGCCCAAAAGGGAATGGTATCGGCAGTGTCCTTGGAGTGGGAAAATTTTCTGACACCCATGCAGCAGCACACAGAACAGCAAGCGTGCAGATCCACCTCCAACACCGATCGCCTGGAGAAGATGGTCAAGGACTACATGTCAGATGGCGTAGCTGTGTTGAACAATCCATCTGCACCCTTCAACTATTGGGTATCGAAGCTAGACACCTGGCACAAACTGGCAATGTACGCAATAGAGGTGCTGGCTTGCCCGGCAGCTAGCGTTATGTCGGAACGCTGTTTCAGTGCTGCCGGAGGCACAGATCGGCGGCGTATCCGCCTCTCCACAGAAAATGCAGACCGTCTGACTCAAATTAAAATGAATCAATCCTGGATTGGAAACGACTACGCAACACTCCCGGACCCCAACCAAGTAACATGAACAATGAACATCTGTGATGGGTTAGCGTTTCCGGTCCCTGTTTATTGAACCTCTCATCTGTATTACATTTATGACTGCATGGCGACAAAATGCAAATTGCTACCTGCACGCTTCTTGTCCTCATGCAAGGCCTGGGTTGTTGTGTCTCAAAGCGTGGCCTTCTCCTCCTGCGCCACCCTCCTCCTGTTCCATCACGTGTGCTGCTGCTGGGTTAGCGTTACCGGTCCCTTTTCCTGGAACCTCTTATATGTATTACATTTATGACTGCATGCCGACAAAAAGCATGTTACCTGTGCAAAGAAAACAGACATTTCCCGCATTTAAAAGACAGTTTTCCCTTTGAAACTTTAAAATCGATTTTCTCAAAAACTATAAGCTCTTTTTGCTAAATTTTTTTTCCTCTTGTACCCACTCCCAAGGTGCACATACCCTGTAAATTTGGGGTATGTAGCATATAAGGAGGCTTTACAAAGCACGAAAGTTCGGGTCCCCATTGACTTCCATTATGTTCGGAGTTCGGCCATGTTCGGTCCGAACCCGAACATCTAGATGTTCGCCCAACACTACACGTGACCCATTCGGCCAATCACAGCGCTAGCCGAACGTTCGGGTAACGTTCGGCCATGCGCTCTTAGTTCGGCCATATGGCCGAACAGTTTGGCCGAACACCATCAGGTGTTCGGCCGAACCCGAACATCACCCGAACAGGGTGATGTTCTGCAGAACCCGAACAGTGGCGAACACTGTTCGCCCAAGACTAATAGGCAGGCGCCAGTACAGGTTAGCTAGGTGGGTGCCTCTAATATAGGTAGCCAGAATAGTTGCCCCCGGCATAGGTTAGATAGGTAGGTGCCCCCAGTATAGGTTATTTAGGTAGGTGCCTGCAATATAGGTAGCCAGTATAGTTGCCACCTGTATAGGCTAGCTAGGTAGGTAGGGGCCCCCAATACAGGTTAGATAGGTGCCCCCAGTATAGGTAAGATAGGTAGCTGCCCCCCCCCCCCCCCCGTATAGGTTAGATAGGTAGCTGCCCCCCAGTATAGGTTAGATAGGTAGGTGCCCCTCAGTATCGGTTAGATAGGTAGGTGCCCCCCAGTATAGGTTAGATTAGGTAGTCCCCCCCCAGCATAGGCTAGATTAGACAGGTGCCCCCCAGTATAGGTTAGATTAGGTAGCTGCCCCCCCCCCCAGTATAGGCTAGATAGGTAGGTGCCCCCCAGTATAGGTTAGATTAGGTAGCTGCCCCCCCAGTATAGGTTAGGTAGGTGCCCCCAGTATAGGTTAGATTAGGTAGCTGCCCCCCAGTATAGGTTAGATTGGGTAGCTGCCCCCCAGTATAGGTTAGATAGGTAGCTGCCCCCCAGTGTATGTTAGATTAGGTAGGTGCCCCCAGTATAGGTTAGATTAGGTAGGTGTCCCGCAGTATAGGTTAGATAGGTAGCTGCCCCCCCCAATGTATGTTAGATTAGGTAGGTGCCCCCCAGTATAGGTTAGATAGGTAGCTGCCCCCCAGTGTAGGTTAGATAGGTAGCTGCCCCCCAGTGTAGGTTAGATAGGTAGCTGCCCCCCAGTGTATGTTAAATTAGGTAGGTGCCCCCCAGTATAGGTTAGATAGGTTAGATTAGGTAGCTGCCCCCCAGCGTAGGTTAGATTAGGTAGGTGCCTCAAGGATAGGTTAGATAGGTAGCTGTCCCCTATAATGGAGGGGGGAGCCGGAGCCACAGCCGTGGGGAGGGCAGCCCTCCCTCTCCCTCCCTCTCCTCTCCCGGGCGCCCTCCGTGCTCCCCCCTCAGATGCAGAGCGAGCAGCCAGGAAACGCTGTTTACAACTCACCTCCCTGGCTCCAAGCGCTGCTCTCTCGCCGCCGGTGTTCTCGTATCTGCCTACACACTGATACACACGCTGCTTCCGGCTAAACAAGAAGCAGCGTGTGTATAAGTGTGTATACAGAGAGGAGACAGGCGGCGAGAGAGCAGCGCTTGGAGCCAGGCAGGTGAGTTGTAAACAGCGCTTCCTGGCTGCTCGCTCTGCATCTGAGGGGGGAGCACGGAGGTTGGCCCAGGAGAGGGAGGGAGAGGTCGGGCTGCCCTCCCTGCGGCTCCAGCTCCCCCCTCCATTACAGCGCCCCCCTCCCAGCAGCGCCCCGGGCGGCGGCACGTCCCGCACGGCCCTAGAAATGGGCCTGAGACCAACTTTCAAATCTCGGCACTTTCTGTTCAGTAAACCAGCACCTATTCAGTAGGAGACCTCGGGCAAGACTCCCTATCACTACTACTGCCTATAGAGTGCATCCTAGTGGCTGCAGCTCTGGCACTTTGAGGCCGCCGGGAGAAAAGTGCAATATAAATGTTCTGTATCGGTAGATGAGAGAGCAAAGTAGAACCACAGACATCCTGACTAGAGATGTCGCGAACCTCCAATTTTCGGTTCGCGAACCCTGTTCGCGTAGTTCCGCGGAAGGTTCGGTTCGTGTAAAAGTTCGCGAACCGCAATAGACTTCAATGGGGAGGCGAACTTTGAAAAATAGAAAAAATTATGCTGTCCAGAAAAGTGATGGAAAACATGTTTCAAGGGGTCTAACACCTGGACCCCCAGGTGGCAGAGTAGGATAGACACCAAAAGTCCCGGGGAAAAATCTGGATTTGACAAAGCAGCGTTTTAAGGGCATTGAATGCATTGAATGCTAAATTGCAGGCCTAAAGTGCTTTAAAACATCTTGCATGTGTATACATCAATCAGGGAGTGTAATTAGAGTACTGCTTCACACTGACACACCAAACTCACTGTGTAACACACCGCAAACAGCTGTTTGCGTAGTGACGGCCGTGCTGGACTGGTGCGCAACATGGCCAGAGTGCAGGCCGTGGCAGTTTTCCAGCCCATATGGTCGCCGGGCCGTGGTAGCTCAATGATAGAACAACAGTGACTGTCCAGCTGATCAAATTTGGTCTGTCCACAATGAAGCAACGACCTTATTATCTTCTTGTATGTAGGTAGGCATAGGTAGGAGTCCCAGTATAGGTAGGTAGACATAGGTAGGTGCCTCAGTAGTTAGCTAGGCATAGGTAGGAGTCCCAGTATAGGTAGGTAGGCATAGGTAGGTACCTCAGTAGTTAGCTATGCATAGGTAGGAGTCCCAGTATAGGTAGGTAGGCATAGGTAGGAGTCCCGGTATAGGTAGGTAGGCATAGGTAGGTGTCTCAGTAGTTAGCTAGGCATAGGTAGGAGTCCCAGTATAGGTAGGTAGGCATAGGTAGGAGTCCCAGTATAGGTAGGTAGGCATAGGTAGGTGCTTCAGTAGTTAGCTAGGCATAGGTAGGAGTCCCAGTATAGGTAGGTAGGCATAGGTAGGAGTCCCAGTATAGGTAGGTAGGCATAGGTAGGTGCCTCAGTAGTTAGCTAGGCATAGGTAGGAGACCCAGTATAGGTAGGTCCCCTAGTATAGTATAGGTAGGTAGGTAGGTGTCCCTGTATAGGTAAGTAGGTGCCCCAGTAGTTAGGTAGGCATAGGTAGGTGTTCCAGTATAGATAGTTAGGCAGGGCCTGGCTGGCACAGTAATAACAATTACCAAGGTCCAGCTGCAACAGATAGGGCTGTATAATGTCAGTGTCAGTGAGCAACACACACAAAAAACACATCAGGATAACATTAGCTCTCAAAAGAGCTGTTGTGGGGTGCTATTTTAGCAATAACAATCAGCCAGGAGCAAGCCAAGAGCCTAACTAATCTTTCCCTAGGAGAAAAAATCTGCAGCAGCTCTCCCTAGTCTGTCTATCTGCAGCAGGCAGACGAGTGACTGTAATGGCCGACGGAGGCTGCCTCATATAAGGGGGGTGGGGCTCCAGGGCTTAGTGTAGCCTGAATGGCTACAATGTGCCTGCTGACTGTGATGCAGAGGGTCAAAGTTGAACCTCATAGTGCATTATGGGGCGAATCGAACTTCCGCAAAAGTTCGCCTGGTCCAGGCGACCGCGAACCACCAAAGTTCGCCTGGAACCGTTCGCCTCATCTCTAATCCTGACCACAGTAAAAGTTTTTCTGTGATTTGAGTTACACTATGAAGGTTGTTCCATAAACATTTTTGGACGTGGACCATATTTGGAGTTTATCATTTTAGGCTTGTGTCTAGTTTTCCTTTTGCTGTTGGATTAAAATGTTTTTTACAGCAGGTGTGTTAACAATGTATTGCTCTGGGTCACAAAACACATAACTCAGCTGAGACACTTGATGTTCCTGAAAGATGTAGGACACCACTGACTAATACAACTTGAAATGAAAATTCAGAATCCGCTTCTACAAAATACCATTAAATAGTCACTCGCCTAACTATAATTGACTGGTTTTATGTCAGGTGGACAGGCCAACTTCATGGAGGTGTGTCCACACCCCTAACCAATCACAGGACTAGAACAGTACAATGAGGAAAACAAAAAACAGGGACAAACAGGAGCCCAATTTGGTGTCATTTGTTAGTGTCAATAAAATGAACAATAGGAAGACTGGTGGGTGGATAGTCACAAAGAAGAGTTGCATAAACTAACAACCACTATATGAACATGTGGGGAAGAACTGTCCAGACTGGGCCTTGAGTTCAAACAATGGAAGGTCTTCGTAAAAGATGATCTGCATAACCACATAAAGTCAACCCCCCAACCGGGGTTATCTGTAAAGCAATAGTAGTACTATAGGTGCCCGAAAATGGATATAAACATAAAACAATATAGACACAAAAAAAGACAATGTGTACCTTGCATTCATGATATCTACTTCTCTTCTGCGAAGCACATTTTATTGACCTAAAGAAGCAGACTGGTACCACAAAACACATTGGTCCTTATTCACTTCCCTTTTTCTCCTAGGTGTTACATATTCACACCTTATCAATAAAATGCCATCGGCAAGCAAGAAAATACTCAAATAACTTTGACATTACTTTTTCACCTACTTTTTGGTGCTTTTTCAATCGCAAAGTACTGAAAAGTTATTTTAATGAGAAGATGAAATATTATCTCCTGGGAGATGAAGGTAATTTTACCTGTGCCATTCTCTGTCTTTTGGTGCTCATGTCCATTAAAAATGTTGAATTATTACAAGCAGCCTTCTATAAGGTAAGACCAACACTTGCCTGTTTTAAAAGTTTTTTTAAATGTTGTATGCATTTTGGAGTGCCTCTAGTGTTACTGTTGTTTTACATGACTATGACAGGACGTCTATACCAGTGCAAACCAGTGCAGAGCTGGTGTATAGCTGTTTGGATGGGTTGAGGGGAAGCAGGAGATTTGGGCGCATGAGACAAGTGGACAAAAAGGGCGCCCCATTCACTCCTATTATAAATATCGTTTACCGGGCGCCGAACAGGGGAAAAAAGGCGCCGGAGATTATTAACGTTTTAACAAACGGCGCCCGGAGATTTTTAAGGATTTATAACTATGTTTGTGATGATTTAACTTTACAAAATGAATAAAGATACTAAATCACTATTTCTAAAACATTTCTAAAACATTATTTTTAGCCCAAAAAAATTAATTACTTTTTTTTATTTACATTTTTTATTTATTAATGTCTGTAAAACATTATTATCCATAGGGGGTCTTAGGTTTAGGCACCAACAGGGGGGTCTTAGGTTTAGGCACCAACAGGGGGGTCTTAGGTTTAGGCACCAACAGGGGGGTCTTAGGTTTAGGAACCAACTGGGGGGTCTTAGGTTTAGGCACCAACGGGGGGGTCTTAGGTTTAGGCACCAACAGGGGTCTTAGGCTTAGGCACCAACAGGGGGGTCTTAGGTTTAGGCACCAACAGGGGGTCTTAGGTTTAGGCACCAACTGCGAGGTCTTAGGTTTAGGCACCAACAGGGGGGTCTTAGGTTTAGGCACTAACAGGGGGGTCTTAGGTTTAGGCACCAACTGGGGGGTCTTAGGTTTAGGCACCAACAGGGGGGTCTTAGGTTTAGGCACCAACAGGGGGGTCTTAGGTTTAGGCACCAACAGGGGGTCTAGGGGTTAGGGATAGGTACAGGAAGGGTTTTAACAAACGTAAATATAAGTTTCAGTTCACAAATACGGAAGATTAACGTTTTAAGAATTGCCGATCTCATACACATTATTTAGTGATTTATAAATTCTTAAAACACTATTTCTAAACAAAATTCTACACAATATTTCAATAAACGATAATACTGTTTATCGTTTACAGTACGCGCCTTTTTTTCCCGACGCCTTTTTTTGATGTACGCGGGTTGAGGCCACACTCATTTTCTAGGACACAAATGTACAAGATACATACAGTACACAAAGTACCGCAGCAGATTCTGCCTTGACAAAGGGGACTCTGTGTGACCCTGAAACAATTGTTGGCTAATCCACAATAGATTAATCTCTTGCTTTAATATGCAAACTACACGTATCTGATTGCCTGGATTATTAGTGCAACATCATTCCAGTTTCCCTTAGTGAGCACCCTACATCACTGTGGAAGGTGTACACACTCCTGCCTACATCATAAAGCAATGGGGTCTCCAATCTTAATACAGCAGGGACAGATGCTACCACTTAGCACTTCCTGTTACTCACTTTGATGGTTTATCTCAGTATGTACAGTATATAGTGTAAACATTGTTGCAGTTATAAAGGGTTATATCCACTAAACAATGGCCACAATTCACTAATATCATGCTGGTGTTAATAAGGCAAATGAAAACTTATCAACCACACACCAATCGGTATTTTAAGTTTTAATTCACTAAAGAAGCTTTCCTTATTAACAGTTAGTGATACGTTTTCACAGTGAGAGTTTTATCTGATCACTCCAGTCACCTCTGTAGTTATTCTTACATGCAGTAGAAAGGGAGGGGAGGAACACACACAGGCAGATTGTAGCCCCGTCCCTCCTGCTGTCTTCTCTGTCAGCATGAGTACAGCTAAATTGCAGATGCTGTGTATGTTTGGTAGCCAGGCAAGTAGACAGAGAGAGGCTGTGTTGGTCTGTTTATCTGTGTGTCTCTATAGCTGTGTGTGGCTGTGTGTGCATATACATAAGCATGATATCTCTCTCTTCCTTCCTCCCTGTGTGCCTGCTGTGTATTTCTCTATTTACATAGTCCCCTTCTGTATAAAATACTAAAAAATGTAGCTGACTGTTCAGAATCCTGCACTTTACATTGCAATCTCTAGTAAAAACTTAACGAAAGTTCAGGCCACGTGATAATTCCTCACATACAGTTTTCATCACTTGAATTCCCTCTTCTTATCAGTGAGGGTCACACTGTAGTCACTTCCTGTCTGAGTCAGGACTGAGTCAGCCACTTACATACCTGATATTTAACTCTTTCAGACGGGGAAAACAAAAAGGAACACAGCATAGTTATTTGTGTGCTAGGCACTGTACATACACATGTCTATCTCATCATGTCACATGTCACTTTGGGTATCCTTTAAGAGGATAATCCTTATTTAAAGGTTTGCCTGAGGTAAATTTCTTAGTGAATAC